>NC_051072.1:18640674-19930796 GCF_004664715.2 Peromyscus leucopus | reverse complement strand
CCTGGTCTAGATCTTTCTAGTGTATTTCCTCTGACACTGCACTAGGATAAGTATAAGGAGATGGATGTGAATGAAATGCCTGGTTGTAAGGTGGCATGGATTTACACCAAAATGGATGGCCATGACCATCCAAGGAGAAATCATACCTTTTTTAAAAAGAGAAAACCATGAAGCAGCAAGGAAATGAATTCGAGTGTCTATGTGACTCTTGGGTTCTGGAGAGCTTGGGCACGGTGGGAGGAGAGGGCTGCTTTATGAATGCTGCTGATCCATTGTTACTGATGTTGCTGTTTTCTTTGACCCGGCGCCGGGCTCCGCGCCTTCACTGCGTTACTCACTGAGATAGCAGGGAACACTTTGACACAGGGACTCGGATTCTCTTTGGCTTACACTTGAGGCTTATACCTCTAGGTTTGGAGAGAATAAATAAATTCCAGTGTGGGATCAGAATGAAACCTAGGCGCCCCACCAGACTGCAGCTCTTCCTAACACCACACTCCCTAGCTTAATGCGAAACGTGAAGAGTTACTGCCTGAGTGCACGTGAGGTCAATGCCATAAGGCATCCGAAATTGTGACTTAGATGACAGGTCATTGTAGCGGAATAAAATAATCCAAACTGAAGCAGGAATGAGGATCTGTAAAAATGACGACATACTCCACAGGAGACAGGGGCCGATTTGGAAGCATTCATTTTGTTGTGGGAGGAGAGAGAACCAGACATTGAGAGGACACCAGGAAGTGTGAGGAGGGATGGCATTCAGTATAATTCACTCTGGGGAATAGAAGGGAGAGGTGGTTGATTTGGCTAACAGTAGTCCTTTCATGTGCCTTTAGAAACGAGTTTAAACCCTGTCTTTACACATTGTCTGAGAACCTCTGTGTGTTGTTCAGAAACATGGGACTCTCATTTCGCTTTATGACCTTATGTGTCACAAAGGATCTTAATTTTCCTATACCCGGCCAAAAAACAAACTTTGGAAAAATATTTCTCGTCAGGTTATTTTTCTCACTTTTTAAAAAAAGTCTAACGTCAAGGCCTGAGAGTAGATCTAGGTTGAGGCTCCCTGGACCTGGAGGAAAACACTTTAATCCCAAGGAAATTGGAATTTATAACTGCTCCTGGATTTAACTCAGCCAATGAGATAATTTAACCGGATGTTTCATAAAGTTTATTTGTTATCATATTTCAAGCAAACATTTGTGTGAGCTGTGTTAAAGCATGGTCTCATAGTTGTGGGGACTTAGGAACTAGACTTGGGGTGTTTCTGCGTCCTCTGAAACGAGCTCACGACCATGAAGTGAAATGAAAGAGATGTGAGGTGAGTTTCACCCAAGCTGTAGCAGGTACCCAGGGCTGGGGCATGTGGATGGAAAGTGTGAATACAAGAGTGGTTTGATCCAGCGTAGTAGGTTCAGCAAATGTGGAAGTTAGTTTTAAAAGGCTCTCTTCCTCCCCAGCTTAATAGGCTAATGAGAGTCACTACAGGCAGTTTGAGTGGTGAATACACTTTTAAAAAATTAGTTTGCTAGCACTATTGAATTTGCAGTAAGTGGAGTCAGCATCTGAAATAGTTCAGTATTTCAAATAATGACATTTTATTTAGTACTCTAGAGTGTGGTAAATGATTCCCTTGAGCACTAAAGGCATCATTTCATTTTCTAGGATCTTCGAGAAGTCTGGCTCCATTATCCTCTCCACCCACTCCAAGTGAGTATGGCCTTCTTGTCTGCAGTGAGCCTTAGAACTCCATGGCTTTCCCTTACTTTTGTCCTGTGCACGCCCCCCACTCCCCCCACAGCCACATACACACCTGTATCCTTTGATTCTCTTCCCTGGAATTAAGACTTTATGTTGGGTGCCAGTATAGGAAATTTTGGAAATAAATAGTAACTGTACCCAGGTGTTGTGTGTGCTCATGTGATCTGGAAGTCACGGGAGTCATGTTCCTCACAAGACAGAAAGGGATAGCCCTGTCCCAACAGATGCAAATGTACTAGGTTAACTCTTACATACCCTCGCGCCTGCTAGTGTAGGGAAAATGATGTTAGAGGTGATCTTAGGCATAGTTAAAGTAGAACACGTACTCAATTAATATTACTAAGTTATAACCTAATTTGGGCCTTAGGAATTGATTCAGGTTGCATACAATTTACTGCACACTGATTTAGAAATTTAAAGGATCTGAAACAAGGTGCATGCTTTTCCTCGGTTCACTTTCAAAGTTTCTGTTCTTTGTTTTTCTTGCTGCTTTAGTTTAGCGTATGTGTATTTGTATTTCATGTAGTCACACATCTTATATGTGAATATGTATTTAACAAATAATAATTACTACTAATCAGATGTTCATGGGAAGTTTTATAATAGTAGATAGCAACTTAGAGTGCTTTAAGAATATTCTATTAAAAAATAAGGTTGCCCAATGTTGTTGAAAATGTTATTTATACTTCTTATATTTTCTCCTTTCCAGTTGTTAAAGGCTCGTTGTTACATAGAGTAACACCTGTCTAGTGGAATAATCATATCTACTGGAATCTGAATTCAGTTTTAATGATGCTCATTTGCCCAAACAGTTTGGCCTCTAGTTAGATGCACAGTAGTCGATTTACTCTAAAATCAGACTCTTAAAGGGCAGTTCCCAGACAGCAGCATTCCATCACCTAGAAACTTGTCAGAAGGGCAAATTCCTAGCACCCACTCTAGATGTGGAAAACCCTGGAGTCTTTCTACTCTAGGGGCAGGGTCCAGCCATCTGCCTTTACCAAGTCTTGCAGGGGCTTCATGAGGGTAGAGAACTGTTGCTTCTTGACCTTTTGGCTAGATCGAGTGGAGTTTAAGAGCCACTGCTCCCTGGCACATACTTCCTCTACGCACGCACGCACACAGGCACACACACACACAGACATACAGGTACGCGCACACACACAGACAGCGCACACACACAGACAGACACAGGTACACACACAGACACACACACACACACAGACACACACACAGACACAGGTACACACACACAGACAAACACACACACACACACACGCACACACACAGGTACACACACACACACACAGGTACACAGGTACACACACAGACACACACACAGACACAGGTACACACACACAGACAAACACACACACACACACACACACACACACACACACACACACACACACACAGAGACACACACATACAGCAGCTGTTCTTCAGCTTGCATCTTCCTTAGAGAGTTAGTCTAATACCAGGGATTTTGAACTATCTGTGTACAGAACTTGGCCTTGAAATTTGAATGAAGATTGGAAAATATTATTTGAGCCTTCTTTAAATATTAGGTTTGTTTGCTATTCTAAGAATGAGGAAGAGGCTTTTACTTTTTATTTGGCATTTCAGAAATTTCTGCCCACGGGAGATGGAATTTTACAGAACAGTGTCCTGCAGTTGATAATTACTCTTGTAACAAAACCTACATGTGATTTTTAGTTTATTTCTATTTCCCTATAGCTACAAGAGCCAAATACGGATCGACAACTTATTGAAACTTCTCCAGTTCTACAGAAACTTACAGAGTTTGAAGAAGCAATTGGAGTCATTTTTACTCATGTTCGACTTCTGGCAAGGGCATTCACGTTGAGAACTGTGGGATTTAACCACCTGACCCTGTGAGTTCAGAGTACCCATGTAGCCCTACTTGACCATTTAGAGGAGGGAGTTCCAAACCTTCCTGCCCTTCAGAGGAGAGTCATGTGGCTAGACATACAGCAGCTAGACAGTGATGTGGACCGGGGGTTGTTCTCTCTTCCCATTCCTTCGGGTCTGTTCACAAGCATCTTGCTGTCTTCATAAGTTTATGAGATCTGAGGGAATTAAAACCTTTCCCCATACAGAAACATGTATTAAATATTATCAGATTTGTAGACCATGTGGTTTATTTGTCAATTGCCATAAAACCTTAGAAACAACCATAGATTAAGAAAAATAAATGTGACTGCTCTCTAGTAAAAGCTGCAAACAGGCTGTTACTGGATATGGCTTTCCAACTTCTACTTTAGATAATTGATTTGTTGAGACTATTGAAATTAAAAATAAGAACAACTTTGCTAGAGATTAAAATCCTGAGTTCAGTCCTCAAAACAGGAAAAAAAAAAGTAAGTAGCAAAATTATAGGTGTGAGTATGTATACAGCGTTATATAATACAATATTTTTTTTTTCCTTCTCTTGAGTGGAAAATTCCCAACTCTCTTTAAACTATAAAATTAAAGACTCTAATAGCTTTTATAAACATTTGTAAATTAAATTCCAGATTTGAATAAACAACTTACATATTTAGTAACTTTAGAAAAAAAATAGAGGCTCTTTTCTTTCTTATGAGAGTTTTTTCCATATTTTGCTGTATTTTTCAGTTGATAGGACTAATCTTAATTTAGTAGTCATTTAATCCCTAAAGTAGTCACTGTCGAGCTGGGCAGATTAGTGAAGGAGTTAAAGTGTGTACTGCTCTTTCAGAGGACCTGAGTTTGGGTCCTGTACCCATGCCAGGTGCTTACAATGATTGGCAGCTCCAGCTCCAGGTGATCTGACACCTTCTTCTGACACAAACGCATAAATACCACACATACGCAATTAAAATAAAAATATTTTTTTAAAAATTCATTTTCCTAAATGTTCCTCAGTTGAGTGTGTCAGGGTATTATATTTAGTTTTATGCTTTAAAACAAAATGAACCAATTTTAATTTTTAAGTTGTAATCTTAAAAATTATTGTTTTTAAATCAACAAATGCTTATTGGTTAGCTTACAGTGATGTTTCTTTTTCAGAGGCCACAATCAGAGGATGGAATTTCTAGGTGACTCCATAATGCAGCTGGTAGCCACCGAGTACTTGTTCATTCACTTCCCCGATCATCATGAAGGACACTTAACGGTGAGTCTGTCTTCAGTCATCCCCTCTCATAACTTTACAGGATAATGGAGAGCAAGAAATGGGAGGCGCAATACACACTTGTTTAACCTATGACTTAGTTCTCCGTGACTGTGATCATCATTTTTCTTTCATCCTGAGGGGAATAAAAGACAGACAGGGGAATAAAGTAATTACAGAAAAATACTCTGCCATATAAATTACATGGGAGCATGTGTGTGTGTACATATGTGTGTATGTATATACACACATGCGCACATTATAAAATGTGAGTGAGTGTAACTCAATGCAAGGTTGAATGTGTCAGATACTATAGAGGCACAGGCCAGTTGCTGGACTTATACAGTCAGGAAAAGATTCTTCTTGTTACAGAGTGCAGGGAAGGCTTCGTAGGCATGGTGATGTTGGACCTTCAAAGATGGGTAGGATTTAGCCATTGTGAATTTGGTAAGAGTTGATTCCTCTGCAGTGGCTTCCTTCACACCGAGTCCAGAGAAACAAGGGCATGCATGAAAAACCTGGACTGAGGCAGCAGGGACTCGTGTGGCCCTGTGGCAGCATGAGAAGGGAAGTACAGCGACGAGATTAGGTTCACCCCCAGAGTAAAGTGGTCACCGCTCCTCCCACTTGTTTCCCTTAGCCAAAGCTTACGATCTTTCGTTTGCTGCATGCAGTCGCTGCTGTGACACTCGCCAGTCACATACAGGTGAAAAGGCCGCCCGGCAGTCACTGAGGTCGGAGGACTCAGCGGGAGCCCCGAGAAGCCCCTCGAGAACGGCATCGGGAAGGCTGGGGCTCCGTCAGGAGGAAAGTGGTGCTGCGCTGCCTGTTCTTCAGTGTAATCTCTGTTGTGTCAGAGCTAATGGCAGTTCGTTCATCCTTCTTAGATTGCTGTGTGTGGTTTTCTCTGGACAGAATCAAATCTTAGTTCCGCCACGGTGAGACCTGTCGGTAGTCCGTGTGAGACCCAAGTGTTGGATGCAGAGAGAGCATGGAGCTTAGATGGGAATTGCAGTGGCGTTCCTCAGCTCAGTTTTCACTCCCTCCCTGGGTGCTGTGCTTCTGTCTTACACCGTGCGCTGCCTGTGCTGGGCTAAGTGCTCAGGAATCAGCAGCACCTCTCCCTTTCCAGTGAACAGCTTGATTGCCATTTAAAATTAACTGCCTTGAGAAAGACAGACGTTTCTTTGTTTAGTTGATAATTGAATTCTTGAGAAAATATGGATCTTTTTGAGAGCTAGTGTCTCACATCTTGCTTATGAAAACAATATATTGCATGTTCCCTTTTCTCCTTTAGAGAGGAAACTTCATAGATGTCAGAAGTATCTTGTTTATCTGAGAAGTAGTCAAACCATACCAAATAGCTTGAAGTAACTGCTTTAAGGAATCCTCCTTCCCCTGGTAGTCTTCCAGAATTAACTATGGATTCTAAGACCTTATGGGATTGGGGCCTTTCTTCAGATGCGCGGCCGCTCACGAACTCCAGCACTAGGCAGCAGTGGACTAAAGCGCAGCGAGACCTGAGTCCTGCCTGTGAGCAAACCCAGGGCAGTGCTGGAGGTTCAGGGCCTGGCTGCTTTCCACAATCCCTTCCATGCTAGGAGTGGGTCTTAGTTAGGGTATCTGTTGCTGCGAAGAGACACCCTGACCACAGCAACTCTTATAAAGGAAAACATTTCATCGGGTGGCTTACAGTGCAGAGGTTCAGTCCATTATCATCATGGTGGGGAGGGACATGGTGGCATGCAGGCAGACATGGTGCTGGAGAGGTAGCTGGACATCTTGTACAGGCAACAGGAAATGAGCTGAGATGCTGGGTGGTATCTCGAGCATAGCAGACCTCCAAACCCACTCCCACAGTGACACACTTCCTCCCACAAGGCCACGCCTACTTCAACAAGACCTCCTGTCCCATTAGTGCCACTCCCTGTGGGGGCCGTGTTCTTTTAAACCACCACAGAGTAGAAGTGATTTTGGTTTTGTTATTTTGAGATAAGTTTTGTTCTGTAGTCCAGGATGGTTTCAAACTCATGACAGCTTTCTTGCCTGAGTCTCCCAAATGTTGGTCTTATGGGTGTGGTCTAGCACACCTTGCTCCAGAAGCAGCTTTATACAAGATGAGTTTCTCAGCCTTGCTGTCTTCAAATTAGAGTTTTGATTAGACTGGTGTTAGCAAATGATGAAACTATGGTACAGTGGTTTTATACTGCATTGTTACAGAATGGTCTGGAAGAAATGAACAGCACCAGCAGATCTGTTGGCAAGACAAAGATGATCTGTCCTAAGCACAATTAAACACTGACGTGGTTTTTCCTTCCTTGAAACGGCATCTCCAATGGCTTCTATCACTCTGCATTCTGGACCTTCCCGTACCTCTTTTCTTAGCTCCTGGGTCTTTGACTCCTTTGCATGTTCAGCTTATTCCTTACAGCGAGCAAATATGTCAGCATCTCAGAGGTCACTACCAGAGCATGTCTCCTTCTAACATATTGTCCTCAGACAGTCTATTCCGTGTGTATCAGCAGTTTCATCTTACTGGCAGAAAGCTTGCAACTGATCTCTTCAGGCTCCCTTCTGTCCCAAACTCCAGTTCCAGGTGCTAAAATGGAATATAATATTCTTCCACCTCAGTCTTCTTGAAGCTTCCTGAGTAATGGGTTAATGACAACATCAGCTATCTGGTTCTGTGTGTCAGAAACCTGGAAGTCCTCTTTGTCTCCTCCCTTTCTCTTCCCTCCTCCCAAGTTCTAACAGTGTTACTCTGTATTTCTGGAATGTGTCTTATCTCCATCTCCATAGCTGCCCTCCCAGTCCTGATCACCTGGATCACTAAAATGTGTTCTTCATGGCCATCAAAATGTTACAGGAAGAATGTGATTGTCAGGGACGCCCAATTAGAAGCAATAACTTTTATAAAATTATAAAGGATGGGAAGCTTAAGGTTCTGGTCATACAAAGCACAGGGTAGTAGAGCATCCTTCTGCAAAAGGAGTAGGCTCCCCAAGTCCCCGGATTCCTTCTGGACTATCTGCTACTCTTGAAAAGCTTGCCTGGCATTTTTGAGGGCACTTTTGTACTCTGCCTAAGAGATGGACAGTTTAAAGCTGAATCTTTCAGGAGGCCCTGATCTCAGGATGGCTCGAAGTCATTTTTCTTCTATCACTTTGTACCCCGATGCAATCCATTTTATGTGTTTCATCCAGAAGAGCCCTTTTACAACAGCTCTCCTGTGACCACACCAACCAGCCGTTTATCCTCAATTTGCCAGCATCAAAACTGTCCCCGTTCTCAGTTGTCAAACCTCCCCTCTTCCTTCAGCTTCTGCTCCATAGATGACCTCATCCTGTCTGTCTTGTGATTTTGAAAACATCTGTATGCTACTTCCTGATTTATGTCCAAAGCCTTTCTTTCCTCCTCACACTAGACTCATAGCTATGGGATATAGCGATTCTCAGATATCCAGATATATAAACATGCAAGCCTTTAACTGGATTTCTAACAGGCACCTCAGACTTAACATGTCTAAAGAAAACAGTTTGAGGGGCTGGGGATTTAGCTCAGTGGTAGAGCACTTGCCTAGCAAGCGCAAGGCCCTGGGTTCGGTCTTCAGCTCCGGAAAAAAAAAAAAGAAAACAGTTTGCACCTCAGTTGTGCTTTTTTTCCCGTTCAGTGTTCTTCATGCTGATACAAATGATTCCATTAGTTCGGTTGCCAGAGGCCTTAGGGTCACCCTTGTCTTTGCCTGGTCTTACACCTCCCCAGCTTGAGCGTACCTGTGGACTTGAACTTCTCAGTCAGCTCCGCGTCTGACAGCAACCCCGCCGCTGACGCTGTCTGGCCACAGCCACGCTCTCCCGTCTACCTGGCCCTTTCCTCTCCAGTCTGTCTTCCGTGCAGTGTGTAGAGGGATTCTTTTCCTCCGTGTTGGAGGCTGAACCCCAAGGTTTGTACATGTGAGGCGGGCACTCAGCGCTGAGCTGCACCCCTAGACAGGCCATTTGGAAAGGGCAACCAGGTAACAAGTCTCCTTTGCCTCAGACCTTGCATTCTTTCCACCTTCAAGGTAAAAGAAAATGCTGTTTAGTCTCCTCCCAGGCTCTTGACATTGGCTACAAGAGCGGGGACTTTGCCTTCGCTGTGATAGTCTAGGTGATCCACGTAGCCAAATTCCTCATCCTCTTTAGCTCTGTTTAGTTAGCCTACCCTGCTTAAACAGGCAGTCCCTTCCTCTGGTTCCTAGTTCACTCCCTTTGATTGGAGCTTCATCCTCATTTCCTCCCTGGGACTGGGCATGTGTTGTTCTAGTCTTCTCCCATCAGAGTATACACTGAAAACATTGTGTCTTTTCTATTCTGAATTTTGGTTCATTGGGAAATTCCTGTTATATAGGTACTCAGAAAAAATAGGCTTTGAATGAATGCTCTTCACAGCCCAGAGTAACCGTCTTTAAGTCTTGTTTGGACCGTGGCTGGAGAGCCAGCCAGACCCTACACCTCTTCAGACCGTCACACGCTCTTTCCACCCTGCACCAGCCTGCTTGGTCCAGGCCTCTTCCGCCATTGCCTTAGCACATGCTGCTTCTCTGCCTGGAAACCGTTCTACTTCGGTCCGTTATTCTGCCTAGTATCGCCTCGTATCCCCTCACTTGGCAGTTCAGACCTGGCTTCTGGGTGTAGGAGAAGCTTCCCTGACCCCCCGCACTCCACCCGTCTAAAGTCTGCGTTCCTTTCTATTCTAGCGTTGATTTCAGCTCGCCTACTCCACTAGACTAGAAGTTCCATAAGAGATGCTTGATTTTTTTCCTCTCTAGTCCTGCAGTACCTAAGATAGGTTACGTTCTCAATACAGACTTGGTAAAGAAGTCAAAGAGGGACAGTTTGCAGAAGCTGAAGTCACACAGCGGGCAGAGGGAGCGGTTCTCTAGAGAAATGGCACGTTACTTTATGTTCAAAGGATGAACTGGAAACTGACTCTTAAATGTGTGTGCAGATTACTGGAATTGCATGGGAAAGGGTAGTAGTTGTTCCTTCTTGTGATTAAAGGCACTGAGTGGCAATAAATCGCATTGGAAAGTCCGACCATGGAGCCAGTTGGGCACACACTTGTTTTACAAAGAATAAAGACAACAGGGCAAATGTAGTTGTGTCTTCCAAGTTTTGCAAATTGTTGAGGAAAAGTCTTGCCCTGTGAGTGAGTACAGGAAGAGCCCGCTCAGGAAGAAATGCAGATCATATACAGTTAATACACAGTAAGCCTTAGCTTAATGGAGTTTGAATTGGGATGTCTGGGGGAAATCTTCTATCTAGACACTCAGGTTTTTGTTCTCTAGGTAAGGTTACCTGTAGGGTCAGCGTGACTAGAGAGCACCAGAAAGAAGACCTTGCTCAGGCCCGAATGCCTGCCCCACACACTTGCAAACACATACCCTTCCTACTTAGCACGGTGTTCCGCGGCGGAGCTAGCAAGGGCTGCTCGTTCCATGGCTGCCGTGTGCCAGGCACTGTATCCGATGGTGACCGCACTAGCAAGATGAACTTGTGCAAGTGTTTGGCTTGATTTTAGAGGCGAGATGCAGGGTAAGAGGAGAGAGAGCAGGGATTGCAAGCAAAAAGCTGGAGAAGTGGTGATCTCATCCTGCCCTGCTGCCTCCTGATAGCAGAGTATAAATCATCCAGGCAGGCAGGTACCCCAGCCAACAGAGCTCTGAAAAGATGGATTCCCCAGCCTCCCGACAGAGGATTTCTCTATCACTGACATCATTTGGCTCCTCACGTCTGACCTGCATTCTGCCGGCTATCGTTTGTGTACCTTTGCTTTAATTACCATGGGAAACGGAGGCTGTCTAGCTACCCCTCTTGGTATAAAAGACTGTGTGGCAGGTCACTGTCAATTTTAATTGTAGACTTTGCTTTCAGTCCTCTGTTAAAGCCCTCAAAATAATAGATCCCAGTCTACTTGCCTTACACTAGGTGGCCCTCTTGGGTAGCCTATGTCCTACACTGTGGTTTCCTCCTAGAATCAAGATTGACTAGGGAAGTTGAAGGAAACCAATAAATCTTGTCCTTATGGAAGTTTAAGTTTAAAGTAAGTGTGGCAGACTTCTATGCTGAGATTGTTCAAAACCAGAATCTGAGATTTAGAATATTTGTTGGCCCTTGGCTGGCATTAAGGGATCAGCAGTACCTTTGTCAGGTTTTCAAAGGCATTAACTGTACTTTTGTTTGTTGTTTTTGGTTTAAAATTAAACTTTGAGGAGGGCTAGTTTAAAAAAAAGTTGGTAGGGATAGGTAAGGATTTGGTAGAGGGGAGGATCTTGAAGGCAGTAAGGAAGTGGGTATCCAGAAGGTTTTGTATTAAAATAAAATCTACAGGGATTCTAGAACTTTCTAGAATCATTTCCCTATTACTGAAGAGTGAGCAAACCTTACCTAATACTGATGCTACTGTGGATAGCACCTAGATTTCTCCTAAAATTAAAAGGTAGATCATGCCCTCTGTAGAAAATAGTAATTACGGTATCAGCATCTTGCCTTGCACTAGCCCCTTTAGGGGCTCCTTATCCTCTGCAGGGACATTTGGACCTTCTTCCAGCTCCTGTGGCCTTGCCTGTAAAAGCTCTCCCTCACTTGGCTCTGATTTTCCTTCTAGCTGTGTCATGGTTCCTACTTTTGCCGCTGTGGTTCATTTTCATAGAAAACCCTCCCAGCCATTTTCCCATTAATTACCTCACTCTTTTTTAGTTCTTTGTTCATCAGAATCTATATGAACTTTTTTTTCCCCCAAAGGGCAAGCATGCCAAGCTCAGAGTTCACAATTCTGATGGCTTGGAGTTTGGGAGAAATGTGGGTACCAATACCTGAGAAGCATCTTCGACCTCAGCCTTGCAGCTGGGTAGAAGGCTCTTGAGAGGAGTCACCCAGGGCAGCTTCTCTGGAAAGCTTGGTCGAGAGGAGCAGCTGTGTGCTCCTGAGTCTTTGCTCGGGTCTCTGGAAGCATGGTGGTGACTGTTGTGGCTGACCTGTGTGTGGCTTTCTTAGGAGTGGGTCCATGCGGAAGGAAGCACTTGAGAAGGATGCTTTTGATCCTGGTGGATCCTCAGCCTCCACTGCGGCCATGCTGACCTCACACGGTCACAGGTTTTGCTTCTGTTGTCCATCCTCACTGTACCCATGATTTGGCGAGTAGCAGATTTATTCTGAAGTTGAATTCACCGGAGGATAAAGACAGAAATTGTCACTTTAATGCCCCTCCATTTGGGCTTTCATGCTTCAAGAATAAAGTCTTACCTCATTTTACTTCATGTTCCAAATGGAAATGGACTACAAAAATAAGGTTAATTACTGGTCCCCCTTTCCTCATTGATGAATGGTTCATACTCTGAATTTTTAACATGAACTTCACAGATTTCAGTTTCTGTTAGCTACCTTGCTGCTTTAAGCCCTGCCAGGGCTTGTTGTAAAGTAAAGCTGAAAGCATTCCCTGTTTTCATCCACACTGCTTTCTTTCTCTGTCAGACAGTGTTAACTCCATAGAACCGAAGGAGGGTCAGTGACCCTGGAAGTGGCAGCTGGGGCCTGATAGCTGGTGTCTTAGTCAGGGTTCTATTGCTGTGAAGAGACACCATGACCACACAACTCTTAGAAAGGAAAACATTTCATTAGAGCGGCTTACAGTTTCAGAGGTTCAGTCCATTATCATCATGGTGAGAAGCATGGTGGTGTGCAGGCAGACATGGTGCTGGAGAAGGAGCTGAGAATTCTACATCTTGGTCTGCAGGCAGCAGAAGGAGACTGTGTCACTAGGCCTGGCTTGAGCATATGAGACCTCAAAGCCCATCTCCACAGTGACACACTTCTTCCAATAAGGCCACACCTCCTCCAACAAGGCCATACCTCCTAATGTGCTGTTCCCAGTTGGCCAAGCGCTCAGCCACATGAGTCTGTGGGGGCCACTCCTATTCAGACCACCACAGCCAGCAACATGCCATCACTTGTGTGTGTTCTTATTCACATGGGCATTGGTCCTGGGGCATGAACATGCCATTTACACAGCCTGTGGGATTTCCCTTCTTACCCAAGTATGGATTCCACTTGCTCAACATAACCCCATTCCCCGAATAAGCTTCCTATCCCTGTGGCATCTGCTTCAGCCGAAAGAGGTAGCTCAGGTACTCTGTAAGTTGGATTGGATTTGGCCTTTTCAATTTTAAGCTCTTTTGTGGGTTTTAGTTTTTATCTTTTTGTTAGTATACATTAATTGTACAGAACAGCATGTATATAATTAGTTTTAAAGAACGAGTGTTCTGAAGAAACAATGTAGTTGAGGGGAATAGGAAGGAAGTGGAGCAGAGACAGGCGAAGAGTTACAGTCTCAAATTCAGTCGCGGGCATGGCTTATGAAGATCAAGTTGTATTTCTGCTGCATGAATCATTGCCAGACAAATTAAGAACATATTGTTCCTTATTTATCTATTGTCAAGGACTCAATATCAAGCACTGAGAATAAATCTTGATTTTCATAAGCTTTGTTGACACTGTGGAGCCATAGAGCATAAAACTTGCATCTGATAAACACAGTGCACTATGGACCGGTGGCGGGTGTGATGCCCGCATGACTCATGGCTGCTTCCTTCTGACCCCGGGTTCAGGAACCAACAGTCTGTGAGTGCTTCTGGTAAGGAAAGTTAGAGATTTAGGTGCAGTGTTCCCCTGAGTCTTCGGGATTGGGGATACTTATGTCAGTCCTTTCAAGTTTGATGAGTTCCCACCTTATCTGCCTGCTTCCCCACCCCCCCTTCCCATCTCTCTCCTAGTGCATGTTAAATGCTGAAAGTGGGCTTGTTATGGACACTTGGAATGGATCAGTTGTGTAGTTTCCAGGCAGTGTCTCATATTACTATTCAAATAATCCTTGGAGGCCTCTTAGTAATCTTGAATTCCTAGGAGACATTTCTGTTTGAATTCCTGAGGTTAAAATATACAAATAATTTTGAAATTGGGGGCTGGAGTGATGGCTCAGTGGTTTAAAGAGCTCACTGCTCTTGTAGAGGATCTGAGTTCTGTTACTAATAACCATGTGGGGAGACATACAGCTGCCCCCCCAGGAATTCCAGCATCCTATGGTCTCCACAGGCATCTAAGCACATGTAGTGCACATGTATGCACACATGAAAATACACAGTAAATAAATAAAAATAAATCTTAAATAAAGTGTCTGAGTATGAAAAGACTGAGATAAGGGGTACATAATATAGATCTTTAAAATAAAAATGATATAAATAAGTAGGTGATTCAATAATATTGAAACATCTCTTCCGTAAGTCATGTAGTATCAAAATTAGGATCTGTACCATGAAATATGATGTTTCTTTTAGATTTAAAACAGGTTTGTTTGGTGGATGTGCCCTCTATAATTATTGGCTATGACTGATTATTTCAGGGTATGGGAAATTTGTTTGGGATGGTAAAAATGTATAAGATTTTTAAAATTAATGTAAATGTCCACAAAGGGGTATATTTTATTGGATGTAAATTATATTTAATCAACATGATTTTTTAAAGTTTCAATGCTTCCTAGTTTGGTAGCTTTGAACTTGTTAGTAGTCATATTTTAGTCATACTGCTGTGTACCTCTCTCCCAAAGTCTTCTCACTGCTACTAATTAAGTGATTGAGTGTGTGACTGTCGGGTTAAGTCGAGGTGGTGGAGCAGGGTGAGTTACTGAGGAGACAGTAGAAGCACTTGGAGTAGGTTGTAGTCACCCGAGGATGAGGACCTCGATCTTACCTTACCTGGTATCCCTTCATGACGTGCTGTCCGGGTGGTTGGCTTCACCACAGGAACAAAGGAGAGACCAGACTGCAATGGTGTCTAACTCCGCCCCATTCCTTTTTACCAGTTGTTGCGAAGTTCCTTAGTGAATAACAGAACTCAAGCCAAGGTGGCCGAGGAGCTGGGCATGCAAGAGTATGCCATCACCAATGACAAGACCAAGAGACCCGTGGCCCTGAGAACCAAGACACTGGCAGACCTTTTGGAATGTGAGTGCTCCCTACAGTGTAAAGCTTTTAACCAGCACGTTCAGGGTTCAAGCTGAACTGACTAGAGCTTCTTCTCATGATGATGATGATGATGATGATGATGATGATGATGACGTTCTGGCTAAAGAACCTCTTTTCTGTCTTTTTCTAGTTCTTTTCAACGACGTTCTATATATTCCAGGTTAGCCTGGAAATTCCTGTGTAGTCAAAGGTAGCCTTGACTTCTTGGGTACTCCTGCCTCTACCTCCCAAGTGCTGGTATTATAGGCATGGGTGACCGCATCTGTCCAAGAAACCTCTTTTGTTTTTACTTTTTATTTATTTTTGCTTTTCACTGAGACGTGAATAATATATTTTTTGTTCAATTTATATTCAGGGGTGGCTGCCCCTCCCGCCGTCCTGACTCTCAGTCATCAAATCCCTTTGTGAGAAGCAGTAGTACGATGTGAAGACCTGTTACTGTGACTCACAGTAGTGGTTGTCTTTTGTTTGTTTGTTTGTTGTTGCTACCCAGCGTCCTTCATAAAGGGACACAGGTGATGGGATAACTTATTCACTAACTACTGAAATTACCAACTGTATTTTGAGTGAGTACAAAATTCTGAACAGACCCCATCTTTTGCGTTTTCTGATATGGTCTGGAAGCATTATAATTAATTCCACTATAGCTCATTAAGGGATTATACACATAATTTTATTATTTCTCATATTACTTCAAAAGAACTAGAATATTCTCTGGGCCTTAGAGCTTTTTATATTATAGTATTTTTCAGAGTTGGAATTATGTGCAAATCCTAAAGTCTGCTGGGCAAACCAGCTGACTTACAAAGCATAGACCGTCTAATCAAGACACCTGAAGAGAAGTGAAACTCAATTGAGTGATCAATGTTACTGGCACTTTTATTTTAGCTCAATGAAAGATACTTTCAGTCTCTTAAATAAATGCACCATTTGTCTACTTAGTTAAAATTCTTTTAAATGAACTCATCTTTGGAATTGTCCCTTATTAATTCAGTTACATAGATTATTGTGTTGTCATTGAGTTGTTCTTAATTTGGACAGGTAAAATCTTTAAATTTCTCATTTCTTTTCCTGTTTATGAACTTTAACCTGGAACTGGTACACGAGTGGTCTCAAGATTGGTATTGGGCACGGCGGGTCCAAAGATGTGCTTATTCCGGCATCGTCTGATCTGCAGCTCGAGTTTTGATTTCTTTGGTGTTAGCTTGGTTATTTTCCCAGACACCATTTCGACCTAGTCTGCACTGCAGCATTTGGTATAGCCTTTACACCAGTGGTTCTCAACCTGTGGGTCATGACCCTTTGGGTGTGTGTGTGTGTGTGTGTGTGTGTGTGTGTGTGTGTGTGTCAAATGACCCTTTCACAGGAGTCGCCTAAGAGCATTGGAAAACACAGATATTTACATTACGGTTCATAACAGTAGCAAAAGTACAGTTATGAAGTAGCAGTGGGAATAATTTTATGGTGTGGGGTTGACACAACATGAGGAGCTGTGTTAAGGGTCGCAGCAGTAGCAGGGTTGAGAACCGCCAGTTTAGACTGTTCACTTCGTCCCTAGCTAAGTGCAGTTCAGTCTCTGTGTTCTGTGATTTTGCATCCTAACCACGCATCTACGTTGGTGTTTCCGGTATTAGTGATAAAGGGCACAGTTTTATTTAAAGAAAAAAGAAATAATTATGCTTTTTAAAAAAAGTGTCTAGAAGTCAAAAACCTTGTGAAAATACTGCTCAGCCCTAAGGGCCGGGAGATGTCTCAGTGAGCATACACGGCCCTTGTGGAGGACCCGAGTTCTGTTCCGTTTGTTCCGTTCACCCATGTTGGCACACATATACGTGCAATTAAATATGAAGGTTAATAAAAGTGAAGGAAGTTCAGCTCTTGCTGTTTCTGGCGAATAGCAGTGCACTGCTTACCCTGCGCTCTGTTTTTCAGCATTTATCGCAGCGCTGTACATTGACAAGGACTTGGAGTATGTCCACACTTTCATGAACGTCTGCTTCTTTCCGCGGCTGAAGGTGAGCTCTGGCGCTGTCGGCGCTGTGCGCTCTGTTTCCGGGGGTCTGAGCCACAGCACTCAGCGCTCTGTCTGGTCCCACAGGAGTTCATTTTGAACCAGGACTGGAATGACCCCAAGTCACAGCTACAGCAATGTTGCCTGACGCTGAGGACCGAGGGGAAGGAGCCCGACATTCCCTTGTACAAGTAAGTGCTTCCTGCAGGCTATGGCCGAGGTGTTCTCGGTGGGTGTTCTCGGTGGGTGTTCTCGGTGGCTTGTTTGTGGGCCTAGATGGGAAATGCAAAGTGCATGGATGACGGAGACGAGAGACTTCAGGAGACGCTGGCTAAGCCCTGAAGTGCTCTGCCGTAGCAGCTATAAGTGGGTGCATCTTGATGGTCCCCGCTTTCTCCCAGGTACAAATCTCTCTGACCTCCTGCCTGCCTGGCAGGAAGATCTACTAAGGCTATGAGATCAAGGTACCGCAATTCAGATGCAGTACTTGTTGATTTTTTTAGGCGTATTTATATATATGCGTATGTATGCTCTGCTTGCATATATGTGCGTGCACCATATGATGAGTGGTTGGTGCCTGTGGAGGTCAGAAAGGAACTGGAGTTACGGACGCTTGTGAGCTGCATTTGGGTGCTGGGAGTTGAACTTGGACCCTCTTCAGGAGCAACAAGTGCTCTTAACCCCTGAGCTTACCTCTCAAGCCCCCAGGTGAAGTAGTTTTTTTGTACAGTTTTTTATGTGTCTGGTTTCTTGTAGGGGTGGTGAGCTATGTATTGTTTGTAGCAACCTTTGAGTGCCGCTTTGTGCTCTCCCGTGAGTACAAGGGAAGCTGTTGGCCTCTGTCTGTTACTTAGCACTGTCTCCTTTGAGCCTCTATTGGCCTCTGTCAGGTCTCCCATGCCAGGCCGAAAGGGAACAAGTGTTTACAGCTGCTATTTTGTTACTCAAGTGCTTGGTCTTCCTGGAATCCCAGTCAAAAGTTGCCTTCCACTTTTGAAGGTAGCCAGAAGACATTCAGAAGCAATGTGCATGAGTAATGGGTCACTGTATCACATAACACCAGTACTGATGAGAACAGATTCGACTCGTATCTGTTGATGTTCACATGTGGATTGAGAAGGGCTTTAGATGGGAATTGCAAAGTAAGGACTCATTTACATACATGGCTGCCTCCCAGGGTATGTTGATACATGATTTTAGGGATGCTTCAAAATCTAGTTTCACAGGCAGATCTCTGCGAGTTCAAGGCCAGCCTGGGCTACAGAGCGAGTTCCAGGAAAGGTGCAAAGCTACACAGAGAAACCCTGTCTCAAAAAACAAAAAACAAACAAACAAGCAAAATCTAGTTTCATTGGGCTGGGGAATCCTCAGCAGTTAAGAACACTTGCTGCTCTTGCAGAAGGACCCGAGTTCAGTTCCCAGTACCCACATTGGGAGGGCTCACAACCATCTGTAACCCAGCTCCCGGGATCACATGCTCCTCTGGCCTCGGTAGGTACCCGCATATGCTTACTGCTCTAGTTGGCGGTTTGAACCTGGAGAGTGAGGGGCTAAAGTGAGCCGACTAACTCTCATGCAGTAGCCACCTTTATTCAGAGCATCAGGCAATTTATACTCTGAGGGATAGATATGAAGAATCACATGAGTAAAGTGCTCAGTCACAAGGACAAGCCACACATGACAAAAACATGTTTTTCCATAGAGGCCTATGAGTAACAGCTGAAGTAAACTCACACCCATGCACTATACTTGGGAGGAACACGAAAACACACTCCAAGAACATTTGTGTGTTTTGTAGGAACTGATGTCACAAGGCCCTTGTGTTTTCTTGGAGTTTTCTCACAAACACTCAGAATTCTTACATGACCTCATTTTTACACACACACACATACACACACACACACACACACACACACACACATGCACATACATATATGCCCTTTATTAATTAAATAGAATCCAGTTTCAGTACTGTTTGCTCCATGCCTTTGGGAACACAAGGTTCTAAGCAAACCCATGTGTACAGGTGTGTTCCTTCTGAGAGCCCCTCCTTTGGACTTTCCAAACTTCACACCATTAAAACAACAGTCACAACAGTTTCTGAACTTTTGTGCAGCCAGTAAAACAGAGGCCAGAAGACTAGTCACCCTGTGGCCAGCTACTCTAAATTGTGTAAGTGGCTGTCAGTATGAAACAGGTTTTGTTGTTGTTGTTGTTGTTGTTGGGGAAAAGCCCTAAATATTTAGCAGTAGGTTATTCATCTGTCTGATAAGCATAATGAATACGCTATGAGAAATGAGTGTCTCAAAGACTCTCCATCCAAGTGATAACTGAGGGTCAGTGATAAAGATGGCGCCTGTCTTATAGCACAGGCATGATTGCTTTAGTAAGAACTGCCTTTAATGGAGGCTGGAGAGATGGCTCAGTGGTTCGGAGCACTGGCTGCTCTTCCAGAGGACCCGGGTTCAATTCCCAGCACCTACATGGCAGCTCACAACTGTCTGTAACTCCAGTTCCAGGGGATCCATGGCACCAAGCATGCATGTGGTGCACATATATGTGCATACAGGCAAAATACTCATACATGTAAAGTAAAATAAATAAATCTTTAAAAAAAAATCCAAAAGCTACCTTTAAGAAGCCACAATGCGCACCCTTGAATGTGTAAACACAAAGGAAATTGCTGTGCGCTCTGCCCATACGTCTTCCCACCAGATGATGACTTTGTTCTTGTTATCAAGATGATGGGCTTGTTTTACATAGTTACATGATTACTGTGTTCATTCCATTATCATTCTTGGCTACTTTTAATTTCCCTTTTCCATGAGTTATCAGTTTTTTTACATTTGAAATCTGCACCTTGTCATTAAATCCGGAGTACCTGGAGCTTTGTTTTTTAGTGGTTGTGTTATATACTTGCCATTATAGCATATCTCTGAAATGATCACAGATGTTTCAGAAATTAAATATGTTTTCTAATCTCTTCGATAAAATACTAGACATTAGAAAAAAATCCATAAAGGGTGTGAAACCATTGAGGTGTGACTTGAGATGTTATTACCCATTTATTGCTTTTAGCTGTGATAAACATTGTAAAATAGCTAAAGCCCTCAATTCTTCATATAAAAGTTTGTTAATTATGTGATACTCAAATATCCACACTTAGAAGTTGTTTTAAAGTATTACATATTTGGGGGAAAATACTTGACTATGAGCCCTCAGATACTATTCCTATTTGAGAAAAATAAAATGCAATGCAGGAATTTTTTTCAGACTTCCTATTTCCAAACTCTCTATATAGCAAATCAAAAATTGAACCGCTTCCTTTTTCCATATTTCTTGTTATTTTTATGTTCCCCTCTCTCTGCAATCAGAATAAGGTTTTTTTTTGTTTGTTTTGTTATTTTGTCAGTTATATAATATCAAATAATTGAGCATTTTGTCATAATGGATGTTCTTTCCTTTCAGGACTCTGCAGACAGTGGGGCCATCCCATGCTAGAACCTACACTGTGGCTGTTTACTTCAAAGGAGAAAGGATAGGCTGTGGGAAAGGCCCAAGGTATGAGAGGGAGACGTTTGTTTCATTGAGTGTGTGTCCGTGTTCAGGGAAGTCCCTACCTGGTATTTCAAAGCTCTGCAGTCTGTATTGCAAAATTAGAATGTGGAGTGTCTGCACTTAGAGCAAAATGAATCCCGAGGACTAATGTCTTCTCTTCGCCAGCTGTGAAGCCTGGTAATCAGCCTTGGACCAGGCATGCCGTTACACAAGGGGCCTTGGCCGAGGGGAGGAAACTCTGTCAGTTGCTACACTGGTCAGTTCTGCCCAGTGGCAGCCTCTGCAGAGTTAAGATATGTAAGGTGTGTCATGGTGTGTATAGCACAGCCGTTAGACATTTCATTTCCTATCACTTGAGCTTTGTGGGCATTCTTACCATTTTTTAGGTAAAAGAATTATATTTATTATCTCCTTTCTTTGAACCCTCTAATCTGTGCCTTGCCTGTTTCTCTCTGTACACGTTTGATCCTTTCATGTTTAAACTTTACATGGGGTGTTTTCAGACTTAAGAAACACTTCAGACCTAATATAAATGGGAGATATTCTGCTGCAGTGTTAGAAGTGTGGAACAAATACCTTAAAGAGGCTTGTGCAAATCAAAGGCTTTCCTGCGTGCTCTTGTGTATATTCCTAACCATGCAATTCAATGTGTGATGGAAGTAATCACGTGGCATTTTATGCACGAGATATGAAAAATCAGTGTTAATAATTTGTAGCTGTAATTTGTGTTTTTGGAGAGGCAAACCTTTAAAGTCTACCTCCCCATTTTATTCAACAGTATTCAGCAGGCAGAAATGGGAGCAGCGATGGACGCACTTGAGAAATGTAAGCCTATCTCTTTTTCTATAATTATACCTTCATAATGTAATGAGTGTTTTGTGGAAGGAAAATGAGGAAGTAGAAGAATGGTTAGGTTCTGATCGACTGTGATCTTATTTTGTTCATAATTATCCTCCATACAGAGTACAGTAGAAGGTGTGCTATGTATAAAGCACACGTAATGTTTCAAAGGCATTCCTAAGTGGGTTTGGTTTTCATCTTCCTTCTTTACATAGAGCTCTACTCTCAGCATAGGAACCTCTGTGAATGGCATGTTGTTTCTGACCATATTTCCCCGTACTTTATAGTCATATAAGCTAGGCACGGTGACACATGGCCTGTGGTTCCAGCTCTTGGGAGGTCGATTCAGGAGATCACGAGTTTGAGGTTACCTGAAGCTATATTGTGTGGTCAAGGTGAGACTGGGCCACATGAGACCTTGCTTCAAAGCAAAACAAAACAAATGAAATAAAACAATAGTATGTAAATGGGCTTAGGCAGAGGCCTGTGGATCTCTGAGTTCAAGGCTAGCCTTGTCTACACAGAGAAGCCTTGTCTGGAAACCGCCCCCCCCCCAAAAAAAAAAAAATCTTATGTAGACATAAACATAATACATGGGGAGATTTTTTTTTCTGTTTAGTTTTTAACCATTGTCTTATTTGAATTGGATGGTAACTACATACTTCTGCATACATTTATGTGCTAATGTATGTATATAATAAGACATCTCACTTTTGTTCAGTATGTCATGGGCAGCCCTGTGAGTCATAAAATATAGAGTGGCGCCAATTCAGTCTTTCTTAATAGTTGCAGACTATTTTCTGCTGTGGGTATGCTATATTTTATTGATGATTTTTCTCATGATTGTTGACTAATTTGTGTGTGTGTGTTCAATGTCTACAATAAATGTCTGTATTGTAGTGTATTTAGTTTTGGGAATATAGATTGTCTCCAGAGTGGAATGCCCGTTTTGAAGAAACTCCAGTTGCCTAACAGACCGTGTAGAGAGCTGTCTGGTCTTGTAAACTGAAGGCATGAGTCGGGACACTGTCCCCTGAGGCCTACTGTGCCACACAGAAGGGCCCATGGGCACAGCATGCCAGTGCTTCAAGAACCAGCTGTAGGAGTGGGAGAGAGTGAACACTCGAGCTCCAAGTGAGGAGCCCAGGGTCCTCAGGCTTGAGAGAGGTTCTGGGAAAGGTTAGAGGAAATCGGCAGACAACGGCTTACTGTTGAGGGTCAGAAGCCAGGGCTGCCAGGGTCTAGCATTGGTGGAATCCATCCGCACTGAGAGTTTTACATTGACTTTTTTTTTTTTGAGACTGTTTTCATTGATTGTTTGTATACATACACCATCATTTATTGAAGTAGAGCGGGATTCTATTTTCTAGTTAAAACAACAGAGTCCCCCCCCTACCCCCCCACCCCGCACCCCCCCCACCCCCAGCTTCTGATGCTTATATTCAGCTCTCAGATGGTACAGGAAAAATTACTAACCCCCAAAAGTACTATAGGAGTGGATTACTTAAATGCTGGATGGTAATTTGGCATTTTGTCAGGTCCTTAAAGAAGTCCTCACCCTTTGGTTCTGATTCCGTTTCTAGGAATCCAACCTAATGAAATACTCAGATTCTGAACTATAGCTCTTATACCACGGCAATCATGACAACCTGATTTATAATAGCAAAACATTTAAGAAACATGAAACTGCACATTAAACAGTAAGCAAGCTTATCAATAAATGGTATCTCAAGGGTTGGCAGACATTTTCTGTAAAGGACCAGGTGCATGTATTTAGGCTTCACAGGTCATAATCTGTCTCAGTTACTAAATTCTGACATGGTGGCACACAGGTACAGGTGGTGTCAGACGTCGGTGTCTGTTTAGTTACAGAAACCGATTGAGAGCTGGGTTTGGCCTGTTGGCAACAGTTTACCGATTCCTGAATATCCAAGTGTGATATTTTTGTAGCTATTGAAATAATGCTGTTCAAGACTGATAACAGAGATACAAAGGAAAGTATGTGTAGCAGGAATCTTAAAGAGTCTTTATTAATAAAACAAACCTGGAGCCAAGTATTGAGGTGAACTGGAAGATCAGAGAACCAGAACAAGCCACATCTACCTCGCCTTGCTGAATCCTCAGCTGGTCTTGTCTCCTCAGACTGGAGGCCTCTGAGTCCTTATCCAGAATGGGTCTCAGCTGAACTACTGCTAGAAGCCTGAAAGCTTAACCAGGCCAAATGCTTCTTGTTTCTGGTCCTCACGCCTTATATATCTTTCCTTTCTACCATCAATCACTCCCTGGGATTAAAGGCTCGCTTTCTGGGATTAAAGGCATGAGTCACCATGCCTGGCTGTTCCCAATGTGACCTTGAACTCACAGAGATCTAGAGGGATTTCTACCTCTGAAATGCTAGGATTAAAGGTGTGAGTGCCACCATTTTCTAGCCTTTGTATCTAGTGGTTGTTCTGTCTCTGACCCCAGATAAGTTTATTAGGGTGCACAATATTTTGGGGAACACAATACCACCATAAGTATGTATCCATAAAGACATACCAGTGTAGGGATGGAGTGTGGAAAGATTGTCACTGTTCATGTAGTGTATGTGTACACATACGTACAAAACATATATGTTACTACATACATGTGGTAAAGCTATTCTAAACAAAGCGCTGTGGATACATTCTGAAAGCTTGCTTGTTCGTGGTTAGATATGAATAATAAGACTTTAGTCCACACTCATTTACACATTAGAATCTACTGAAGAAACAGGGCTTATTTAGCAGAAACTTTTCACTGAGTTTGGGGGATTGGTTTGACCATTTTTTTTTTTTTAACTACTTACAGTATTGGAAGTCAAAATGTATTCATTGTGCAAGGGCTCAGTATTCCGGATAGAATGAGATAGTATTCCTGTCTTAGTTCTCAAGTGATGGTGTCATGGTCTTGTTAATCACTTGCTCTCAGATACACGAGGACTTTATGATTCACTGTTTGTCTTCCAAGTGCTTTTCTACCCTGCCCCTGCCTTCTCCAACCTGTAGTGAAGATGGGACACGGTGTAGAAAAGAGATAAAAAGGAATTTAGGAGCATGTCGCATATAGACAGACACACTTCCTTATGCTCCGTCCTCCAGCAAACAAGTAAACAGACTTGCCTTCCTGGACAAGCCACATCCCCTCACCTCCAATTCCTTGTGTGTGAAAAGCAGAATAATCGGTTTATAAGAACACTCCCTTAGTTGGCCAGACAGAGCTGTGTTCTTCTTCCATATGTTGCCAGCCAGCATGTGTCCCTTGTGACCTTTGTCTGAGTGTGTGTCACTGGCCAGGTGTACGCCATGACGGTTTCTCATTCTGTGCTTGATTTCTCACCTCATTGGCGCACTAACACTGTGTGTGTGTCATGGGACAAGAGAATTGTGGAATTGCTAAATCTTCATCCAAATTTTCATTGTGTCTTTGCTGTTACATGAGGTCAGATCTCAGACTAAATATAGCTAAACTGTACCACTGAGTGACAGTTCTCCTTTTATCAAATCAGAGTTCTCCACATGCCTTACCTTTGCAAATACAGCTCCGGCCTTTGATGGTCCTCTAAAGATAGACTTGCTCCCCGGACACAGGGACTGAATGTGGCCTCCTTTTGTCCCTCCCTCGCGGGTTTGCTCTTCCGAGAAACTTTCCTTCTTGGTAAAAAAGGGTATGATCACATTGCTTGCAGGGAACTTTTAGTTTGAGCCTTTCCAATCTATAAGACCCTACATTCCTTCACTCTTCCTGTCTCCCTGAAGTCACTCAGAGAGAATGCTGCTTAGAGCACCTGCCTGTTTGGAAACACTCCAGAATCTGACGTCTCTCTTTTAACTTGCTGTGTGCTTTGGTGCCTTTACTCGGTTTTATATCCGATATTGAAATTAGAGGCAGAGATGTCAATCCAGACTTCCAGTGTGTTTATGAATAACGGAAGAGTAAAAAAGATCACTCTTAGCCTCTATTTTACAAAACATGATGATGTATGTGTGGTGAGTGTGTGTTTGTGTGCGTGTGTCTGCCGCCGTTCTTTGCACTCGTGGATATCCTTTATTAAGTACTAAACATATCTCCTTGTGTCAGATAACTTCCCCCAGATGGCCCATCAGAAGCGCTTCATTGAACGGAAATACAGACAAGAGTTAAAAGAAATGAGATGGGAAAGAGAGCATCAAGAGAGAGAGCCAGATGAGGCTGAAGACACAAAGAAGTAAAGGAGGGCACGGGAGTGCTGGTGCATTTACTTGCCTAATAACTGTGACTGCTGCCCATCGAGACCTAGCCTAGTTTCCCTTCAATGAATGAAGTGTGCCCATTGAAATAAAACTCCAAGTCAAACTGCGATTGTTGTTTCATTGATTAGATGGTCTGTTTCTAGCTGGATGGTCTTTATTACAGAGTATTTGATTTCTATTTAGTGGGTTGCATTAGTCCCTTTATTTTGCTTTTAAAAGATTAAAATTCAGGAAACCATATTCTATGGAATAGTCGTTGTTTTCCATTTCAGATTGTGATGTCAGACTATCGGCTGACGAGGAACAAGCTCACTTGACCAGATAGTTTTGGTATTTGTCACTACTGACTGTGGTAACAAATTTCCTTTTTTGCAATCTACATTGTTGATGGAATTTTTCAGCTTTCCTCTGGATGTTTCTCTAGTACTCATGAGCAAATAAGAAGCTAACCCACTGCAGGCAGTGAGTGTGGGGTAGAAGAAAGCCGTTCAGCGTCTAACCAGTTAACGGATCTGCAGAAGGGCTCCAGTGAGTCACACACCTTCCCTGAGTCATCCGAGGAGGGGAGAAATCATGGTGCTGTGTCAGAACATCTTGTAAACAGCTGCTCTCACCCCGGGGTGTGGAGTCCCTACAGAAGTTTATAGTCTCAGAGTCTCCTGAAGTTGCATTTAATTTTTATGTGTGTGAAGTGGGGGTAGGAAGGGCTAAGAGTCACGAAGAGAAGTTTCCATAGCTTTTATCAGCTTCTCTCATGGTCCCCTAGTAAAAAGACAACATTTTTTTTTTTAAACAGTTATTTTACACTGAACATCAAGGGTTTCTTATTAATAAAAGAAAAACTTTCTTGTAACACAAATGTGTTTTATTCATTATTTCAACAGATATCATAGAGTAAATGCTTACTATGTATCAGGTACTGTTCCAGGCTCTGAGGATACAACAGGGAACGAAACAGACCACGCCGCCCCCTCAGGGAGTTCGTGTGCTAACACAAAGACACCCCAGTATACAAGGGACAAGTAAAGCAGGGAGGTTGGTAGGTGCCGTTTCAAATGGGGTGGTAGAGGAAGTCTCCCTGAAAGGATATCATTGAATTAAGACGAGAACAGGAGAGAACTGTTGGGGGAACCTGGAAATGTTTCTTATCTATGTAATGATACCTTATTGAACGTTCTAAAATGTATTTTAGCAGTAGAAAGAATTGTTCCTTTGAAAATATTAGTAAGCACAAGCAAGAAAGTAAACCCCTCATGGTTCCATCACCCACAGAATTTGTATATCGTCTCAGACCTGTGTAGGTTCACGGGTACAGCTCACCCAAGCATTTAGTCCATGGGATGCTGTTTGAAAGGATCTGGCTTGGGGTGTTGAACACGTTATTGTCGATGGCTGTGTGGATGTATCGTCTTTAGCTGAAATACCGAAAGATGTGTAGGATGTAAAAAGTCTATCACGTGTTCTTGCTTTGCACCCTCCAGAGCAGAGAGGTGGCCTCCCTCGGGCTTGTGCCTGTGAGAAAAAGGTCGTCCTGGTGTCTCCCCTACCAGGGAGGCTGAGGACAGGATAGCAGGCCAGCGCTGGGGAGGGAGAGGAGCTCACCTGGAGCCGGTTGTTTATAGCACGTCTCCCGGGCCATTGGTGCAGTCACGCCTGAGCATTATATTTAGGTTACATATTCAGTGGACAGCAGGACAGGAAGTGAGCAATGCGGGACTCCTGGGTGGCCTTGACAGTCATGACAGTGGTGGCTTATGACACATGTTTGGGTTAAGACAACTCCACCATGTGGCTCTAGGGATGGACCTTGGTCATCCTGCAGCCCGTTCTTTTATTTATTTATTTATTTTTTAAATTTTTTTTTTCCCGAGACAGGGTTTCTCTGTGCAACTTTGCGTCTTTTCTGGAACTCACTTGGGCTGGAGGGATAGCTCAGCCGTTAAAGGCTAGGCTCACAACCAAAAATATTTTTTAAATTTTAAATAAGCATTTTCATGAATCTTAAATGTTCCAAAATAATGCCAAATTTAGTATGTGAGTCAAAAATCTTTATTGGGACTTGTCCTCTGGCCCTTTTCTGTTTCCGAAAGTGAAGGGCCTTGAACATGGGAGAAGTGAGGTCTAAAATGCCAGCATAGCTCCCGTCATGGGGACTTGCGGGCACATCACAGCAGACTGGCTACCGTGACCACAGACTCCAGTCCTGCCTTCTCTCCACCCCAACCCAGTGTCATGCTTCCAGTTCTGCTGAGGGCTAAGTCCGGGCAGGAACTCAACTGAAAGTCAGTCCTGGTGGTCACTGAATCGGAAGGTCGCTTGGGGCTGGTTGAGAAGATCATTTGATGCTGTGTATAGAGATGAAGGGACTCAACTCTAGAGACTGGGAGGGGATGAAGGGAGTGCAGCCCAGCCTGGAGTTTGCAGTTGGGTTTATAAGTCTGGGGTAGTGAGCAGGAGATGCCGAATGTGTGTGAGAAACACTTATCTGTGTACCACAGCTGAAACTTGGGACTTGTCCACTCCTGCATGCACCTAATGTTGCCTTGAGTAATGCATCAGCACTTAGATGCAATTAATTGTTCATCAGCCCAGCCGTATGAAAAGAACTTGTTCGCTCACAGGCTTCTTGCACTGACGCTTACTTATGACTCAGAACTTCCCCTGTGTACAGATGAAGAGATGTTAAGATTGACAGCCGTGAAGCAGTCCTACTTACAGATTAGGGGTTTTCAGAGCACACTGCATTAAAGGTTTACTAGCATTTGTAGCATATACCACATCCTGGGCATAAGGTTACAGGGCAAGCCCTTGTCCTGAGGGGGCTCACTGTTTAGGAGAGGAAATGCCAGTGTGTGTCGGGGGCCACCCAGGACCAGGCGAGAATGACCTGTTCCTTTCAGAAGGTTGGGGTTCAGTCTGATCAGGAGGGATGGCCTGTCCCACTACGTGGATTCTACCCAGTGGACAAAAAGACTTTTTTCAAGTCAAATATTTTATTTAACCAAAATAGTATTGTGACACTGTAAAATTGCCAACACGTTTTTAAAAACTTGTAATAACCACATGTGCAGTTGGCTGGTTCAAGGAAGGATTCAGATAAGGTTCATGATGTGTGTACATTCGTGTTTTTTATAGACACTTAAGGGACTTTTGACCTAGAGGAGTCCTTTATCCCCTTTTTCCTGACCAGTTGAAGAACCACGTCAACACACGGTGTTTTATATCTGGGTCGTAACATGTTGGTCTCCTCTCACATTATTTGCTACTTCTCTGTATGCTCTAGCTTGGGTCTGAAGCCTTGGTTTAGAGGGAGATTGGAAACATTTGACAAATGTGTATTTTAGAAACACTCCTTCCCCAATTATTACTTCAATAGTGCCATTTATTTCATTCTTTTTGGCAATAGATGATTGGGATGGTTAGTTTTATGTCAGATAGGAAAGCTACAGGTGTTTTAAGATGCAAAGTTTGTGGCGATTTGATATCTCATGGGCTCCCTTATGGCCTCTAGAATAAAAGTTTCTTACAGTGGCATGGGAATGGGATGTGGGCAGGGGGCGTCAGCCTTTTACACAGTCCCACCTACAGACTGTCCAACCTACAGCATTATCTCTTCTCTTCCCTCCAGGGCCTTGACTGCCCTAAGAAGGTCATCTCTACTAATCATTTCTTACCTTTGGCCTCAGCTCAGCTACTAACTCCAGTCAGCCATTTCCTGGGCCTCAAATGAAGTGTCCATTAGGCTCTTCCTGGTCCATTCTATTCTCATCCATACTCATTCTGTGTGTGCGTGCGTGCGTGCGTGCGTGCGTGCGTGCGTGCGTGCGTGTGTGTGTGTGTGTGTGTGTGTGTGTGTGTGTCCCTCCCTCTCTCTCCCACCCCCATCTTACTAGCCCTGGGTGTCCTGGAACTTAAGAGATCCAGCTGCCTCTGCCAAGTGCCAGGATTAAAGGGATGGCCCAAATCTTTATTGTCACTATGCCTTGGCTTACCCACCTTCCCTCACTGGTCCACAGCTCCTGATGAGCAGGACCACCGTGAATCTACCTTGGAAGCAATGGCTTCTAGCACTCCAGACTCTGCTCCTGTGGGCTCTCATCACTGTTCAGTGAATAAACATAGCTGGGCTCCTCTTGGCTGTTGTCCCGCGAGCCTCGGCTCCCTCCAGCAATAAGGTAGCTTCCTTTACACCATCTTCCTGAAGGACATCTTGAGACTGAGGTGAGGAGAATGACCTTGGGGTCCACTGGACTGTGCCCGCCCTCTCAGGATCTCCTGCACTTGGATCCAGCAGGAACTAGATTCTCAGACTGAGCCCCAGCAGCCCCCAGGGAATCCAGGCAGAGGTAGAGTGCCTTTTGCCTGCCCTGGCTTGTCCCAAGGCAGAAGCTCCCAGGAAGTGGACAAATCAGATGTCAGCTCTGGGAGCTCCAAGACAGTAACGGCCTCAGAAACCAGTAATGGAAGCTTCGTGTTTGGCGACAGCGTGAGCTGGAGGCTTGGGACAGGCTTTTCCCACCAACGCCCGTGATCTTCAGCCTCAGCCCCCTCTCCAGTACGCTCCACCTTTATTTAATCTTACGTCATCTTGGGTAACACATCTTTTATTTCTAACTCAATTGTCACCAAACGGCTGCTGTTTACTACTTAGGGAACTGTTCTGAGTTTAATTCTAAATCAAACCCCAGACCGTTTTCCCTTGCGGCCACCCCAGATAGGTTCTTACTGCTGACTCACAAATCTGGGGCTCAGAGACATCCCTTGGAAGGGAACCCCTCCCCCATTTGTGCCAGCAATCCCACGGTAAGTGAAGCCAACTGTCCCATGACTCCAGTAGGCGCCCATGAAAGTTCTTTCACTTCATATTAGGAGAAAGTTTTAAATGAAGTGGGGTGTTGTTGTTTTTTTTTTTTTTTTTAAATCCGGCTAGCTAATCATTTGTATGCTGCATATTAGCCCGTCGTGATTTGAAACTCTCCGATAAAACAGCTCCTAATGAAAATGCAGTGAGACGTAATGGTGGCGGGTCCAATGCTCACCTCTTTTATTGCAGTAATAGGGGTCTCGTGCAGCTGTGGAGAACAGTGGCTGCCCCTGACTAGAATTCAGCTGGAAAGATCAAGAGAGAGCCCTAATTGCCTTTCTTCTGAGATCAAACAATTGACTTAATTCTCCAGGCCTCCACATGGAAATGTGTTTGAGGAGATTCAAATGGGTTACTACAGAGGATTAAGGTTTTCTCTGCAGATTATACTTTTATGCCCTGTAGTTCATTGCTTGAAGTGTTAAGTAGTTTTGTCAAAATAAGCAGGGCTGGAAGGATTTTTAGAAACTTACAAATCACCTAAGTCTTGCTGAGTAACACAAGGGACCTTTCCCCCCTTCTCCCTCTTTTTGTTTATTTATTTTTTAATTGAATGGTAGTGACTCGGGGGGTGTGGAAAAATCAGCCATATGAAAAGATCAGCTGGGAACTTCTAGAGTCTCAGAGAAGAGGAATACCAGCGTGGCAGTCTGTTGTATTTGACTCTTAAAAATTGTCTCACAAATGATGCAGTTAAAGAAGCCACATAAAGAGAAGGGATTTTCTCCTGAATGCTTAACTGCCTGCAGACAAAGTCCAAAGGGGATGTGAAATCCGACCCTGGAGGCCTCTCTGGAGTGCTGTGCTAATCAGTGTTATTTTACCCACTGAGAAGTCAGTTCTGCTTAAAGGACTTGGTGGCAGAAATAAGCTTTCATTTGCTTAAAAATGGAACATTCCCCAGAAAGAGCACTTGTTAGAAAGCCATCAGTGGTATTGTGTCCTTGGTTCTCTCCACCTGTGACTGTTGGCCACTTCCTCTGACTGGCTCTCCTAGGATCCACAAGAATGGGTCTGCCCTAGTCCAAAAAGTTGCTCCTTGGAACTCATCCTGGCCATCAGCTGCCGAGAGAGAGTGCTGATCTGTTCACCCTTCTACTTTAGTCTTTTGGGTCATCTCTGGGCTTGGCCACACTGAGAAGCTGAGTAGATGCCTGAATACAGTATAACAAAGAGCAGATGTAAGCTGCAGATGAGGTGAAACCCTGACCGTGATTGGCGAACCTTGACGTGCACTCGTGGGGGTTGTTTTGGTTTTCGGTTTTGTGTTCTGGGCTGGTACCGTCATTTACTTCTGGGTCAACTCCTTGTACCTGGGTCCTGGCAGTTGCCAAGGAAATTATTCTTTGACTTTGATTTCTCCTAGGATTCTATTTTTCTCCGCCTCGCTTCCATTCTTATAGGTAAGAAATCCATCAACAGACTGAAGGACTTGCCAATACTCCCAAACCACTAACAAAGGCTTTCAGAGCACCAGTTCACTCCCCAATGTTTGCAGGGTCCGGGAAACCTCATATATTATTTATGACCCCTCTCTCCTAGGAGGCGAATTGCAAGGCAAAGTTAAGTCGTACGGGTGGGGGTGTGAATTTGGCCCAGGCAAAGCAAAATCATGCAAAGGGGAGAGAAAAAAAAAAAAAAAAAAAAACCCAGAGGGAAGGTGTGAGAGCCGGAGGCTGCCAGAGCCTGCTGGTTCTCAGAGCTGGGAGCACTGGAGCATGAGCACCATGAAGCACAGCTGTGGGGTGGAGCAAAGTCCAACCGGAGGTTAAGGATCATAAAGTGCACCCCCCCCCCCACGGCGCTGTATCCCTCCTGACTCTCTGGAGATCGCATCAGAAAACTATTGATTGCTCAATCATACAAACCGCAAGAATAAAGGTAAGTGTTGACATCAATGACCGGAATGGCCCTAAAGAGAACTGCCACTGCACAGGTCTAGTCGTATCTGGGTCACGGTGCCGAGAGAAATGATATTCTTCCACCTCTGACATTTTGTATTTCCCATCCCTGTCACTTTTCCCCCTTTGGTCATTCCTATCCTGATGGAACCCCCAAGATGGACCCCTCTGCTCTATCCATTCCCCAAGCCGAAGCTGCCTTTGTGTTTAGATCATCATCTCTCTGTTAAGTTCTCAACACCGATTAAACCCCTTAGGCAGCATGGCAGCCTCACACTGAGGACTTAGAATGCCTTATATGCAGGTGCTGAATGACTGCTTGAAGATGGGACTCAGCTGACTTTGAAAGCCCAGATAGGCCATGATGAAAATTTTATAGACATTGGCATTAGAATTCCATATAACTTTCACATATTAAAAGTATTATTTTGATTGCTTTTCAACTCTTTTAGAAGGTAGAAAACATTCTTGGCTTGGGATGATAACAAGTAGATGATAAGGCTAGATTCCATCCATGGGCCATAGCTTCCTGACCTCTGCTTTGAGATTGAAAAATGCCACCAGGAAGCAAGCTGCATTCAAAGTGTATTGTGGTTCTTTCCCACCTCTGAAGACGTGGTAGGACAGGGGATAAAAATGCCAGTCATCAAAGCCTCAGATGCAGGATCAGTCCATGATCCCTGATGGGCAGACAACAGGACGGACTTACAGAATTCTCTGCTTTTCTTCCAGATAATGAGGCTGCAGGCCCAGACGCCTTTGTAATTTACACGGCACGTTCCTTAAACCCCTGCCCTTTATCTGAAGTTGGCACCAGGGACCATGGGGGCGAGTCAGAGTTTTCATGACAGCGTATGGTTTTCAAGGCATTTAACACACGTTGCCTCATCGAATCTTCAGAACAACCCGAGAGATAGAATAATGTTTTTCTTCATTTTTATGAATAAAGAGAACACAAACAAAACCAAGGCTTCGAGAAGTCATGGTGTTACTGCCTGAGGTCAGTCACCGGGAAGGAACGCAGACTGTCAGGAGCTCGGGAAAGTAACAAAGAGACTCTGAGTCTTGACCAACAAAGTAGATGGCCAGCCCAGAAAGCAGCAATCCTGCGGTCCCGTTAACATGAAAAGAAGTGGTGCGCATACAAAGATGAAAAAGAAATGGAAGTCCTTGTTTGAATATTTTCAGAAATAGCCAGCCTTGTTTGTTGTAACCTAAAAGCATATCTTAAGGTAAAAAGGGTCTAAAAGCCGAATAAATCTCAAAGATAAAAAGAATAGACTTCAAGGCAATAATTAGACTTCCCCCACGCAGTCTCCGTGCTTTTAAATGGCCGGTACTACTATGTGAGTTTTGGTAGTCTTGCCTATGTCCAAATCTTAAAGCAGGCAGCAAAGAGAATGTTAAGAAAACCACAGAGCTCAGGTTGAACATAAAGGGAAACATGAATTGGGACACAAAGCCTGGGATTGTGACCCTTTCGCACAGACCCGAAGGGGATCATAAAGGCCTGAGGCTTTAATGAACCACAGCAGGTTAGTGGTGAAGGCGATCCCGCTGCCCGCTTGGGGTAGCTTTCCTTCTGGGAAGAGGTCAGGGAAGTGGGGACAGCCTGCTGCTACTGTCTGCTTCAATCGAGGCCACACAGTGACATCACACAAACCCAAAGGTTTTTGAACACTACCCTCAGGAAGTGTCACTTGATGACAGAGCCGATGCCCTTGCTGGGTGCCGGCCGAGAGCAAGAACTTGGGAGGTTGCACTAATCTGGGTTCAAATCCCCAGTCCTCTCTTACGTGTGCCTGTGGGGCACTTGCCTCTGTATAGCGGATGGCTTATAAAGGGTAATGTAGTCACCACATCATTGGCTTATGGGGAGCCCTAAATAAGACAGTGCATATAAAATGCCTGCCACGTAGCAGGTGAATGGTGCAGATAGGCTCTTGTCACTGGTGTTATTTGTCAGGCCAGTAGCAAACCTGCATGGCTAATGACTCTGAAGAGGCCAAGTCAGTTAGAGAAGGAAAAGCTGTGGATTGGGATTCAAGACAGGACATGCATATCAAATTCTGGCCATGGGGAAAGGCTGTTCACGAAGCTGGGTTGTCTTATCTTAGGAATGGAGTTCATAATGTCTGTCTCACAGGGTCACTGGGAGTATTAAGGAAGACAAGATAACTTTATAAGATTATATTGTTATATTGTATCATAAAAATGCTCAGGACAGCATCGCCAAATGCACACATTTATACATACCACATCTCATTCCATAAAAGATTTGAGACATTCTTCAAACCTCAGGCAAAGCCCAAAACCCACATAAGAAAAAATCCACACAGAATAATGAACTATAAATACAATGTAAAAATGAGGATACAAGAAGAGGTGAAAGTAGGCACAAACAAACATTCAAAATTATTGGCAAGAAGATTGTGTCTACTTTCCCATTCAAACCGAATAGCAAATGTGTCTCCAAGTGTGCTGAGAGGCAAAGGAAAAAAAAATGAAAGGTGTGACTTTTCATTCTTTATTGAAAGAATGCGTATCTGTCTTTCCATCTCTTCTCCCTGTCTTCCCCTCCCGCTTCCTAGAAACAGACTTTCGGAGTCTTTCCTGCAGCTTTACCACAGTTAGTGTTCTTTCTAGATGTCAGAACACAGCAAAGTTACCTTCCTTGCCTGAGATCACACAGTGGTCTGAGACAAGGTCAGGGATTCTGAACCAAAGCCTTGAGGAGCGCTGTTTTGCTGGGGCCTTGCTGAGCTGTTCACTGTTGAGTGAGCCCGGGACTGCCTCAGTGCTGAGCAGTGTGTTGGTTTTCAGTGCAAAAGGAGCGGAATTCAAGTCTGCTGTTATCTCTGATATGGATAAGCAGAGTCAGCCTTCGTGGCAGGTATGGCTTGGAGCCACTGAGCGAAGAAAGGCAGCCTATTGCCCTCCAACTTGTGATGATGTCCGCAAGTAGGGGTGTACCATGGCTGAAGGCTGCCTGGGCAGTGAACTTGAGCAAGGGCACAGCAGAATCTTCAGAGTAGTGCTCTTTACCAAAACATTCCAAGTCGGACACGAGTGGGGTAAGAACAGTGTGGAACACACTTGTTAGCAGGAGTGGAACAAGGCAAGAGGGGAAGAAAACAACCTCTCCCCAGAGTTCCACCGGCCTGTGATTCGGATCTGGTAACGGACACCACAACTCTGTTGTCCAGAGTTACAAGTCATCATAAGGAAGTGACATTTGAGTTTACTGCATGGTATAAAGTATATTGTTCCCCCCTGGTCTTTTTAATAGTTCCATAAAGTACTGCGTTAAGGAGCTCCACCAGGTATCATCATATGGCCACCCGGACTGGAGGAACTTGCCCTTTATTGCAGCCCACAGTAAGTGGCACCATCCTGTCTCTCTGGATGGCTATAGGTTATGTTTGCATGGGTTCCAAAGTGTGTTGTACAGTAGGGTTGCTGGGGACACATTGAGTGACCAAGAAGGCAATGCCTTCAGGCCACATTCCAAAAGTAAATGTGCCATCTGATGTCTAGGGCTTTTCTTCTAGTGTCTCTGGATCGACGTCTAGGCCTTACCCCCTGCAGTGTAATGGGGGGGGGAAGGGGGGAGGGAAACAGCAATTGGTCCAGCGCTGTGTATCTGATGTTGAGTTTGAACAAGCAATAGGCTTTAGGTACCACCGGAGCACATGTAAAAGCATTACATATATTTTTAAGTAGCTATCCATCAACATCACCCCCCCCTTTTTTTTAATCTGAAATTTTGACAAGAATTGGCCAGTTGACAGTTTGATGTTAACGGTTTTCAGACAGAGTCTTATATTTAAGAGAGAATGTGTCAATTGACGATGGAACTTTGTTCTTTTGGGGGGAAAACCCAGATTGATGGCAACTGAATTCTATTTAATAAAATGTGAGTAGCTGCCTACTTGGAATGATAGTCATTTGACCACTGCATGGGCCAAGGTACAGAAAGCTGAGCTCATCCTTAGGAAATAATTCTGCAGTTTGTCTAGTACTTGAAGAAATGATTGATTGAGCCTTGAAGCTTTTACATCATAGAGCATGAGAAGCTCTGGCCTGTAAACTATGAGAGCACTTGTTAGTAGTTCTGCTCAATGACCATATAAAGCCTGAATAATATTCTCATGAATAGCACAGTTTTTTATCAGAGTCATTTGATATTGACTGTGTGAATTAGATATACTCTGGTCTCTAAATAAATTTATCTGTTTTAATGAGATAATTGGGTACTAATTAATTGCATTTTGGACAACATCTGCCAAAAACGATTTTAGTTTGGTCTTGTAATCAATTAACTGAGGGTCTGTGCGTCAGGAAGGTATGCTCATGATGGAACGTGATTTGTAGGAATTTGGACCTCAAATGGCTGGCTATGAGGACAGCTAACCTTAGTCCTAGTATTTTAGACACGAAGCCACAGAGTTCACTAGGGAACCCTAAGTGGAATCCTGGCCTCTAATTGGAATGGAAAACATTTGAGGACAGGGACAGCGATGAACACAATGCAGAAAACTAAGCAAAAGCAAAAAGAAGTGTAAGGGGGGGGATTTCCCAGACCTAGCATCACAGACCCAGACTACGCAGTGCTGCACACATACGCAGAGGCTCTGGGCTACAATCCGCTGGCAGAAATCTCCTTCAGATGAAGTAGCCATGGCTATACGTGGTGTCCTTGTCCTTTTCATTCGTGTTATTTTTGTTCTGCCAAGCTATCAGTCACTAGATCACTGGAAATGTGAGTGTCCTTCAAAAGAAAGGTCTCAAGGAGATGGTGGCTTTTAGGAGTCATGGCTATTGTCAGTAAAGGAAAGCTCTTTTTGTCCCTGGAGATGTTGCGGGCTTACTAAAGAGTGTAGCTTCCCACTTACCCCATTTGATATCTTCCATTCTGCAAAATGCAGCCCTGACCCAGAAGTTGAGTGATAACGACTCCACTCCAGAAAGGCCGCCACAGAAACAGCCCTTAGCTCCAGCAGCAGACTTGCTGACAATTCTTGACCAGGCCTTTTCTACAAGTGTTGGAGTCAAGTTTCTCCTGCTCTTTGGATGGCAAGCATGGGCTAAAACAAATAAATAAAGAGAATGTCTCAAGATAGCTGGAGACATTTTGTTTGGAGCCAGGCGTCTGGAGTTATTCAAATTCTAGACTTGGAACTGTATTGTTTCATAAAACTCAAATGTTGTACGTTCATGATAACAATTCTGAATCAAGAACGGACTCAATACTGTTTTCCAGGGCACACATGGTATCTTTTAAATTTGATCACAGAATGTATTTGTAAGCTCAAAATCAAATAATATTTTAGCAGGAAGTTGATGTTGCCATTTGAAGAAAAACAGGTTTGTACTTAAGGCAGACTAAAAATAGAGAGGGAGGGAAAGAGGGAGAGAGGGAGAGGGAGAGGGAGAGAGGGAGGGGAGGAGGGGGAGGGGGAGGGGAAGAGAGAGAGAGAGAGAGAGAGAGAGAGGGAGAGAGAGAGAGGCTTGCACACATGACTGGTATGAAGCCACTGGCACTAGAATTTCCATCAAGGAGGATAGCCGGAAAGAACCAAGGAATGTCAGGATCCACATTCATGTTTTCATGCAAGAACAGCCTTGTACCAGCAAACCCAGAAGTCAGAGCACCATGGGTAATGGCTGGAAACCAGAGATTCTATGGCAATCTGCAAGCCAAGCTTTATGCATTTGCTTATATTTCTGGGGAAACAAGTCAGTGAAAAGAAATCGGTGCAGGGAATGTTGGCAGCATGTGCCGGGGATCCCAGCCCTCAGGAGTTCAAGGCCTGCCTGGGCTACGCAGGGCAATCTTGTCCCAAATAAATACCAACTGCAACAACAGAAGAGACAATGCAGGCAGACTAAGGTTTCTCTGTCTCCTCTTTGCCTTCACTCTTTGCGAAGGCCTGGAGGACAGGAGTTCAGTTATGAAGATGTGTGAATTAAATCGGGATAGAAGTATGACAACCACGGCTGGAAGAAAACCACTATTTCTGTTCAGTCACTAAAGACTAGGAATGAAGGTGTGTCGATAAGTTTTCCTGTTCTTTGTTTCAAGATATGTGGAAATGGATGCTCTGTCTAGAAGGTTTTATTAAAATTGACTTCAAATAACAACAACAACAACAAAAGGTTATTGGTCTTTATGGAGGTGATATTGCAGAGGGGCCATTTACCTAATAACCAAGGCAAGCATCAACTTTGTCTCTTACTGCTCTGAGACTCCAGGAAAGGTTTTTTTGTTTGTTTGTTTTTTTTGTTTTTGTTTGTTTGTTGTTGTTGTTTTGGTTTTTTAACAGTTTGTCATGTTTTAAGTGAAATAGCAGACTTTCAAAACCATGAATTCTGTTGTCAAGGATTGTCAAGGATAGCAGGATACCATCTCAGTGGCATCACAGGTGACCATATCATCTACTCACCTATTCACATCTATGATCCTAAGGTTCTGTGCTTGATGAATGTCAAATTCTCCCCCAAGGCTCATCTGACTAGTGGGGAGAAAGAGTAGTTGGTAAATCCCATAGCAGGGGGTCACACCTTGCCAACTAGAATTTGTAAAGGCTGAGAAAACAAGTCTGCTGTAGCAGAGACCCATGCAAAAGGCAAGAACATCTTTGCAGACTATCCTATTGGAAGCTTCATCTTTGAGTTTCAGCTGGTCTTAGCAAAGAGGAGAGATGCATTCTGGGAAACTGCCCCACAGCTGCACCTAAACCAGGGCCTATTTCCATTGAGTCAATGGCAGCAGGTTCTAGAAAGAACTGTTTAGAGGGCCGACTTGATTGACAGTATTCTCTGAGATATGTGAAGCTATAGGAAACAAGCTCCCAACAGGATTTACGCATCCTTCACTAACTTTCTTCCTCCATCTTTGAGTTGATTTACCTTCTGCTTGCCCATTGTATTAGTCACTTTGGTGTTGTTATAACAAAAAAGGCTGATGCAGAATTATGTATCAAGAAAAGAGGATTATTTGGTTTATGATTATGGAAGCGACAAGGTGCATCAGCATGGCACTGGTGGCCTGACAAACCCCTTGCTGTAGTCACGACACGGTGGAGAAGCAGAAGTGGCCAGTTCAGAAGCACGCAGAGGAACATGTATGTGATCGAGGAAGCATGAACCAGGGAGGTGCCAGGCTTACTCTTTTGTAGCAACTTGCTCTCACAAATACCAATTTCATTCCTACCAGGCATGATTCACTCTGTGGAGACAGTACTAATCTGTTTGGGAGCGTGGCATCCCCAATGGCCTAATCACCTTCCACTAAGCCCCACCTCTTATAAAAGTCTTATCGACATACCACAAGATGCATGAAGATCAAGCTTCCACTATGTGAGTCCCACCGCAGCACCCATGACCTCAGATGTGGCTGCTGGAATTGATAGAAGTAGGAGGTACGTGACACGGACTTCCAAAACCAATAATGCAGGTTTCAGCCTCTTTCAGAGGATGGATATGTGGCAATCAGGGCCATGGAAGTCACTCCTAGTCCTGAATGGCAGAGCACTCATTCCTTGAAAATGCCATGATTCTGTTTGCATCTTATAGTCTGGACCTATAACCAGGACATCCTTGATCTGAACTCCATGGCCTTGATCTTAGAAGATTCTTGCTGTCGCAGTACTGACATGATCCTCGGGTGCTGGGAGCCAGAATTCAGAAGTCTTTTCACAGATCCCACTTCTGTAAGAAAATGGAGCTGAGGGCTGGAGATGTATCTCAGCTGGCAGAGTGTTTGCCTGGGATATAGGAAGCCTTGGGTTTCACCCCCAGCATTGGACAAAAACAGGTGCCACTCGCCTGTAATCCCAGAACTTGAGAGGTACAGGCAGGAGAATGAAAAGTTCAAGTCATCATTCTTCATTACCTTGCAAGTTTGAGGTCAGTCTAAGATACCTGAGCCAGGGAGAGTAAAGGGGAGTGGGACAGGGTGTGGGGATAATTTGTCTGATTGGAGGAGGACCCAGTGACTTCATATTCAACAGGCGAGATCATTATGCTTCTGGGGTCTCCGAGATAACCCTTTTCCAGCTGAGACTGAGGAGAAAATGTGAGTTTTATTTTGAGTAGAGCTATTGCTAGAGAGAAGATGGTAAGCCTAGGGTTGAAGTTGCTAGGTGGGAGGTCAGAGAGCTCCTTGGGGATTATATGGTTATGCAGGTCCATAGAGCTGCCAAGAAGTCAAGGACTACCAGAGAATGTGAGCAATACAAGTGTCAGCCAGGAGGCAGGGGGTTCGAGAACCAACAGGATTTACGGCTGGACTCTGGCAGAAAGGCCCACAGTGAGTGAGAACCACGGGAGGACTCTTCTAACAGGAGCGAGATTACGATGACAGATGGCCCTGTCGAGGGGCTCCTGGAGAAGGTAGCAAAGTATATAAAGCTTATCTCTACGGTTAATGTTTAATGCAAAACCCTTGCTTTAAAAAGTGCTGATGAGACTCAATAGTCACCGACTACAAGGTTAAAGAGATGCTCAGACAGCATCGGCAAAGAGACAGGTGCATGGCACTACGGATGGGAGTTCTACCCAGGAAGGGTTCTCAGGGGGGATGGCATGGAGGAACCCGGGTCTTATTTGGTTCTTGCAGTATGGGGCAACTTCGGAGAAGCAGATGTGCAGGCATTAGGTACACTGTGCCAAGTTGAGTAGGATGCCTTCTTGGTTAAAGTATAGCAGGATTGTTAGGATCGGACCTCTCTCTACAAGGGGGCAAGTGGCGGAAGGAGGATAGTGAGGAAGCCACAATTTATAGTCTGGGAAGAGCTGAAAGGAAGGGCAGTTCTTGTATGGATGCCAATATATTACCGGTCAGGAATAGACATGCAAGAGCATATTAATTAATGAGCTAGACCTCTGGCCCAGGAGACTGTACTCTAATGAGATGGAATATATAAACATATAACATGTAAAGAAAATAATCGGGAAAAGCAAGGTTAGTTAATCTTAGGTTCTTAACAAATGGGATTGTGCTGACACTATCAAGCTTAATCAAAGAAGAGGGAGTTTTATACAGCTCATTAATAATCTGCTTTCCCTGGCCAAAGACATGGCTTGGGCAGAGGCCTGCATCAGAGAACCTGGAGAGACACCCAATTAGATGAGTAAGTGAATTAATAAATGATGTTATTAGAGATTCAATTAATCTAATTATTTTCTTTCTATACCCACCAAATATTCTTTTGCTTTTAAGATAACATTCCTTTGGGATTTTCTGAAATACTGATTATAGGTGCTCCATGTAGTCTTGTCCTTATTACAAGAATCTCTTTTCATAGAACAGTAAACAATCATTTTTTAAAATCATATTCATGAATTTAGCTAATGGTAAAATTTATTTTTGGTTTCTAAAGCTGACAGCCCACTCTAGGCAATGCCCACTTTAAAAAAAAAATAGCACTAGGGATCAAACCTAGGGCCTTGTACATGCTAAAAAAACAAACCAAACCAAAACAAAACAAAACAAAAAACCACCGTGCCACCAAAGGGAGATGGCCATTAGCTAGCAGAATTGGTTTTATTAAGATTGGGGGGCAACATGCAGTATGCCAAGACAGCCCCTGTGGCTGAGGAAGGGAATGAGTTTGGGAAGAAAAATGATTGGGCATCCCTGAAGCATCCTTAAGCAATAGGCTGACCTTTACATGATGGCAAATAGTTGGTGGTGTGAACAGGGTAGTGATGCCTATTTCTGGAAGCTACATAAGGACTAGACTGAATAGTAGACCTTTGCAGGGAGAAAGATAAATAAGAGGAGCACTGAGTCCCAAGTGAGAGATGAGGCAAAGCCCAGAGAGAAGCAAGATGACGGTGGCGGTGGGCAATGTAGGGCAGGCTTCTCACCATGATGCCAGCAATCACCACAAGGCCCATGGATAGACTGTGAGGTGTGTTGTCTTTTTTTTTTTTTTTTTTTTTTCTTTCGAGACAGGGTATCTCTGTGTAGTTTTGGTGCCTGTCCTGGATCTCCCTCTGTAGACCAGGCTGGTTTCAAACTCACAGAGATCCACCTGGCTCTGCCTCCCAAGTGCTGGGATGAAAGGCGTGTGCCACCACTGCCCAGCCAAGTTGTGTAAGTCTTGAAGACAGTTTGTCCAATGTTAGGGACAACTAGTGTAAGTTTATCTGAGGATCAGATTCAGCCAGTGAACTAGGCAATTTAGCATCATGGTAACCAAAATACCTGACAGAAAAAAGGAAGGAAAGATTCCTTTGGGCTCACAGCCTCAGAGGAGTCAATCCATGGTTGCTTGGACCTGGGTACCTTAGCAGAAAAGCATAGCAGAGAGAGAATGTGGCAGAAGACAGCTGTTCCCATCATGGCAGACAGGAAGCAGTCAAGAATACTGTCTACTTCCAGTGACCTACTTCTTCTAGATGGGCCCTGATTCTTAATATTTGTGACCTCCAAACACAGCAATGCCAACTGGGAATCAAACATAAAAAAACCCCTACATTTATGGGGAGCCTTTTATATTCAAACAATAACAACCTACATCAATGAGAAAATGGATTAAAATTCAAGAAATTTCTTTTTTAAAGATTAATTAATTAATTAATTTATTTATTTATTTATTATGCATACAGTGCTCTGCCTGTATGTCTGCCTGCAGGCCAGAAGAGGGCACCAGATCTCATTACTGAGGATGAGTGTGAGCCACTAAATGGTTGCTGGGGATTGAACTCAGGACCTCTAGAAGAGCAGCCAGTGGTCTTAACCGCTGAGCTATCTCCCTAGCCTGGCTCAAGAAATTTCTTACAGGAACCACCTGAAAGAGATAATGAGAAGACAACTAAAAGTGCCCTCTAAGAGAGGGAAGGGAAGAAGAAAGGAACAGAGGGAGGGAGAATGGAAGGGAAGAAATGAAGGCAGGGTAGAAGGTGGTTCTGGTGGGTCCCTTTTAGAGTGCTGTCCACGTAACAGACATTCAGTAAAGCCATTGCAGAATCTTCTAGTGTCTTAGTGCATCTTCTGCTATAACACCACAGACTGGATAATTCACAAACAATAAAATTTTATCTGGTCTGGTTCTAAAGACTTGCAAAGTCCAAGAACTTTTTTCAGCAGGCAAAGGCATTTGGGTTGTGACACAATGTTTTAGAAAGGCAAGAAGCATTTGCAAGACGAAGAGGAAACTTGGGTCAAAGTCATCTCTTATATCAGTGCCCCACCTCTCTGAACATTGCAATGGAGGCATCAATTCTCATGACTTCATCATCTCTCAAAGATTCTTCCTCTTGACACCGTGGTGGTTAAATCTCACCATGACTTTGGGAGGAGACATTCACACGACAGTCTTCAGCCAGAATGCCCATCGTTGAACCCCTGGTCTCTTAGGAGCGCCTGTGCTGATGCCTGCTCTCTCTGTAGCAGTTATTGGGAGCAGGCTGTTAGGAGCACAGGCTCTGTGCAAACGCAGCAGCTCTATTTCCAAGCATCCAGCTGGGAGATCTGAAAGGACTTGCCTACCACAAGGACACATGCCTTTATTTAGATTCTCAAAGACCGTCACAGGCAAGGTCTGACCGTCACAGGCAGGGTCTGTGTGAGAAGGTGCGGCGGCAAGGGGGAAGACCTGGCCGCTCTTCACCCCAGCCAGTCCTCTGTGATTTGTTCTTTCTCTTGGAGTGGGCCAGGGCTCGGCAAACCTACACTCTGTTCCCACATGTCAAGAACAACACTGACATCATCTGGGATAATGGGATTGTCATTCCTTTCCAGAAAGACACAGTGAGCAGGGAGCATTACTGCAGTTGGGGCATTCAGTCAGTGTGTGTTCTACCTGGATAACCCAGGAGACTGTGGGCAAGTATGGCATCACGGTGTGGGCTGATGATATAGTATCTTTAAACTTCACAAAGTGGGCCTGTTTTGTTTAGGAGTGGCTTATTGCCAGATCGTGGACATGCTTTTCTGTATGAGTTTGAAGAAGGTAAAGTTGCAAGCAAACTTGGAGCGTGGGTATTGTCTTAGTCAGTGTTCTATTGCTGTGAAGAGACAACGTGCCCAAGTCAACTCTTAGAAAGAAAGCATTGGGGACTTGCTTACAGTTTCCAAGGTGTAGTTCATTATCATCACGGCAGGGAGCATCGAAGTATGCAGGCAGACATTTGAGCAATAGCTGAGAGCTGCATCCTGATCCACAGTCAGAGAGAGGGAGGGTGACATTGGCCCTGGCTTGGGCTTTTGAAACTTCAAAGCCCACCCCAAATGACACATTTCCTCCAACAAGGTCTAATCCTATCGGAGTTCTACTCCCTGGTGACTAAGCATTCAACTATATGAGCTTATGGGGGCCATTCTTATTCCAACAACCACAAATATATATATATATATATATATATATATATATATATATATATATATGGTTTTAAATGTTGGCAATCATTGTTTATGTGAATGAATGTTCACTAAATAATTCCAGTGGAGAAGCTGGTAAAAGGTATTTTCAAGACAGCTTGAAGTTTTTTTTTTTTAAATTTTGATGTCTATTTTATGTATATGAACATCTTGCCACCATGTATGTATGTATATATGTTTGTATGTATGTGCACTGCATGTGCCTGGTGCCTGTTACTCACAGAAGTCCAGAGAAAACGTTGGATCCCCTGGAGCTGGAGTCATGAATGGTTGTGAGCTACCATGCGGGTGCTGGGAATAGAACCTGTGTCCTTTGCAAGAGCAACAAGTGCTTTTAACCACTGGGCCAGCCACCTCTCCATCCCCAACAAAATCCCCTGGATTTTATTCAGGGTTTTAAGAAAGTCTTCAGTGCTAACGACAGTGGAAGGAACACAGTCCTGCTGAGACATGGCCAGGGCGTCAGGCCTCCCTCCCCTTGGCTCTTTCAGCACAAGCGCTGTCTCCGACAGTCCGTCCCCTGGTGCTCTTCTTATCCTCACACTGACCGTTTGTTGTTTCTGCCCTGCTTGTTCTTTCTTGTTGCAGACCTGCATGAGAGTGATTACTGATAACAGTATGACAGAGTCACTACTGGACTGTCCTGAAATCGCCTCTGTCCATGAAATTAGTCTCAAACTTTTCAGTTTTGCCTTAAGCAGATTCTTAGGACAAAGGCAGAAAGCAGCCACATTCTTTGCCAAATTGTCACAAGAACGGTCTCTAGCCCAGTAGCTAATATTTTCCCCCTCTGAAAACTCTTAAGCTGGGCCTCCACTGCTCTTAGCACCATTGTCTTCCAAGCTCCTACTGGAAGAGCTCACTACGCCCCACTTAACGACATTTAGCCATTATTCTAATCCAGAGTTCTAAAGTCTTCCACATTACTTAAAAAACAGACAAGCAACAACAACAAAACCCCAGCATGATCAGGCCCATCACGGTAATATCTCACTGCTGGACACGAACTTCTGTCTTACTTACCTTTCTCTTGCTATGAAGAGATACAAGGCAGCTGATAGAAGAGTTTCCTGGGAGCTCAGGAAGAGAGAGCTAAACTGGGAATGGCATGGGATTTTGAAACCTCAAAGCTCGACCTAAGGGACATACCTTCTCCAGCAAAGCCACGCCTCCAAATTCTTTCCAAACAGGTCTACCAGGGACCAAGTATGCAAAGATGAGCCTAGGGTGGCAATTCTCATTCAAAACAACATACCTGCTAAACATATTTTCAGCCTACCTAAGAGACACATCAGACAGAATCCTCACAGCAGGTGCAGTTAAATAAGATGCTCATAAACTGTGTTTTGTCCAGTGCTTCAACATCAAGTTCTGATAAAGATTTAGAAATCAGAAATTGAGGTCACACCGCTTAATGAGCAGGTACAGTCATTAAAACTTGCCTTAGACAATGTGGAGAGGGGCTGGGCGTCATGGCACACACCTTTAATCCCAGTGCTTGGGAGGCACAGGCAGGTGGATCTCTGTGAGTTCAAGGCCAGCCTGGTCCACATAGTGAGTTTCAGGACAGCCTGGGATACATAGAAGACCCTGGTCCCCCCTCCCCCCAAAAAATATATATGGAAAGGAGAGGGATTTCTACTTTGGAAGGTGAGAGACATTGAGCTGTCTGGCTAAGAATATCAGAAAGATAACCATGACCCGGTACAGCCATAGACAGCAAGCCACACCCGTCAGTCCCAGCAGCAAGAACACACCACCGCCTTGGCAACTCTTGACATCTCCACTGTGCGTGGGAACTTTTCTCCTGGAGATCTGGAGCGTGTGTAGCCTCACACTCAACAGAAACCAGCTTTTCCTCATCTGTTGTTACTGTGAATGCAGTGCCCCCTATGCCAGCCACTACGCTTAGTTCCCATTTCATTTGCCAAGATGCATTAGCAGATGGCCATTCTGGTCACCAACTAAGAGGTCATAGGGTCACATACCTTCAGCTTTCCCAGTTGGCTGCCTGAGACTGGTTCTGCTCTTTCACCCACTTCTTTCTAGAACAACCCTTCCCTACTCCAACATCACCACCACTGCCACCCATTTTTATCCTGGTGAGAAACAATGGGAATTTGATAGATGATATTTATACTAGAGTTTCTCCACCCAGTGTGTCATTAGATGTCACACTAATGTGTGATGCTCCAATCGTAAACTTTAAATAATTTTTATGTGAACTAATTGGAACCAAGGGAAACAGACACTTGATATGAAAGCCCTCTGACAGTAGTCATTGGGAAAACACTTTCTCCCTCTACTTACAACAGTGACTGGGGGTCGGGGAATGAGTTCAAAAGAGGGTTTCAGGGCTCAGTGGTGCTGATAGAGCAGCGTGTTACACGGCCACACCGTCAGCTCTTAGATATTCACTCAAAGACAATACCATCTCAGTTTTGCCCTCCTTCTGTGTGCCTCTGCCCTCCTTACCCCCCTCCCTGGGTTCTTGTGTTAGTTTCTTTCCCAGGCTCCTCTCTGGTGGGCAGATACTTTTCCCTATATGCCAGGAGTCTACATGGTGTTGCATGCTGGCTGAAAGGCTAGGAGTGTAGACCTGGCTGAGCACATATCTCCAAAGGAGAAGCGTGGTTCTGCACAGAAACACTCACAGTATCTTCTGGAATAAAGACTCCCTCCTCTACGACACTCGGGCTTTTCTTGTCATTGACATTTGCTAAACCATGGCAGTTCATAAACAGAAGAAACATTAATGCATTTAAAGCCTTCCTTATTTTTTTTTTAACCAATATACACACACCTTCTTAGTATCATTCCAAATCTTTGTCTCTTTCCCTTTCTGTGGTGGTTTGAAAGAAAATGGCTCTCAAAGGAAGGGATGCTATTAGGAGATGTGGCCTTGTTGGAGTAGGTGTGATTTGTTGAAGGAAATGCGGAGATGTGCTTTGAGATCTCATCTATGCTCAAGCCACGCCCAGTGAGACAGACCATTTCCTGTTGCCTGTGAGTCAAGATGCAAGAACTCTCAGCTGCTTCTCTAGCACCATGTCTGCCTGCATGCTGCCTTGCTTCCCACCATAATGATAATGACTAAACCTCTGAACTGTAAGCCACCACAATGAAATGTTTTCCTATATAAGAGTTGCTGTGATCATGGTGTCTCTTCACAGCAATAGAAACCCTAACTAAGACACCTGCCTTCCCCATTTTGACACATGATATCTCTTCCCTAATCATTCATTTCATTTGATTTCAAACTTTTGGTTTACTTTCACTTTTTATTTGACTGGCAGCCATGTAAATATGAGAAACAAATGTTCCTGCCTTACTTTCCATTTAGCTGAAAAACTTAAATTTCAGAATTATGCATCGCTTTAAAAAAATGGTTCTCAGCTGAAGTAGGGTTAAAATACCTCCCTGGAAGCTGTGACTTAAAGCTAACAGCATGTGGCAATCAAATCATTTAGCTGCATAGGAAGGAAAATGGTGGTGCTGCTTTGGGGGCCACCGTGTATAAGGTGAGGCACAGGGCAAGGAAAAGGTATTTTGTTTCTGTCAGGGTGTATTCGAGACGCTGATGAGAGAGAGGGTTAAAAATCTGTCAAGCCACTGGAAAGCTCAGGTGACAGGCTTGAGCCCTGGGTCTGTGAAAGAGTTTTCGTAGGGAAATTTCGGTAACAGTGGGAATGATTGTTTCCTCAGAAGAGGGGTCAAATGTGTCCTTTCGGTGGGGGCACTGGGGTGTTAAAAGCCCAGGTATATTGCTGAGAGAAGCCAGGGCAAGAGAGAGAGGCGTGGCCCAGGAGGAAAGTGGGTAATCACCGGAGCACTCACACCCTAAAAGCAGGGACGGACAACATCTAAGGAATAGCGGGGCTCTCAAAATGTCAAATGCGTGCAGAATATCAAGTGGAGGAGGTTTCAGTGTGATGACTGTGTTTTAAGAAGACAAGAGTCATGAGACGGACATTTCCGGCTAGCACTACAGAGCCCATCTTACGACTGCATTACTGTTAGAGTGCAGTATCTCCTCACACTTTGGCGAGGAACTGCTCCTTACGTCCCGTCCCCTCTCAGTTCCAATCAGGCTCCAGTGGGAGGAAGTATCAGGGCCCGTCTTATCTGAGGCACTGGGTAATTACCAAACAAAATCGAGCACATGTGTTTCATGCTGAATATTTTAAACCTAATCTGCGCCTGACTTTTGCAAGCAGGCTGTAGCATTTTAAGGAAGCACATGACTGGTACCATCTTCCATGGAGTTCATTTTTGAAAAACAGATTTCCGGTGTAAAGGTAATTTTCCAGTGTAGTGTGGAGACTGGAAACTTGTGGTACTGTCAGATGGTTCTGAAATGCTTCTGTGTGCCAGATATTGATCCGTGATGTTTGATGACCAAGACTTTAATTCCTATAAAGCTTAAGTATATGGAAGATCGATAGGAGAATCGCCCATTTGAACGGCGAGCCTTGTACTTTTCAAAATGGCAGTTTTGATTTTCTCTGCAGGGTTTACTCGGTGCCCTTTCTAGAAAGATCCACATGACTAATCTACTTGATTTTTTTTGTTGAATAAATCTTCCATTTTTCATGTGAAATTTATGGCTTTAACTTATTATAAAATTCAAATTTTATAACAGAACACGTTTTGGCTTTTTCCTAATTGCCTGTGAACTACTTAGAATTTATTTATGTGTAATATTGAGTTCATCTTGGTCCTGTGATGACTCCTAGAGAAGGGCCTGACTAATACCTATTTGCTGATGACTGAGTGAATGGATTAGGTCCTTTTGATGGGCACAGTTCTATTTCTGATGTAAATGTCATATTTTTACATGGTGCTTCAGCTTGTAAATTACTTCAGGTTATCTCAGAAGTAGAGTGAGAACTCATCTTAAATTCAATCTACAATACCAAAGAAGCAAGACAATGGGTTGGGTTTTTCTTTCTTTCTTTTTTATTGTTTGTGGCTTGATGTAACACACAGTAGTCTGCAAATGTACAATCAGGGGAGGCTTCATCTTGAAGGAGGGTGTAGAAGAAAAGCCACCATGCCTCATGGTTTAGATAATACTACAAATTGGTTCAGGTCATGGAAGGATTGTGGTCTTTGAAGCTGGGTAGATTATACAAAATCTATTGTGACTTTGGAAAACTTTTTAAAATGTTGTTCATAAAATTGACGTAATAATACTAACATCTCCCAGTGTGGCATATGAATGAAATGTGATAAAATTCGTAAAGGCTTGGCCATCAGATGGGCACAGCTGAGTGTTCAGAAAACTTCCGTTTCCTCCTGCCCTTTGCTGTGTTTAACAGAAGCAGAAATTCAATTATGGAAGATGGAGAGCAGTCAGAGACAGACAGTCTTCCTCGTCTTATAAATCAACAACATGTCTACGAGCTGTATTTTCGTGTGCTTACCAGAGAAAAGCAGAGCGCACACAAAGCCTGCGCCGTCAGGATTGGGAAAGGGCCGTGGGCAGTTTCAGTTTGCCATTTGCAATCTGGTGTTCTCGAGTCCTGTGAGGAAACCCACAAACCACTCACTCTGCTTCGGTTATTGACATTCTAGTGGAGAACTGGTTCTTCCATAGGATTATTACTCATCATGACTGAAGGTCGATAGATAAATTAAAAACAACCACTCTTCAGCCCTGGAAGTGACTCACTTCTCAAGTAATGCTCTCACTTTCCTTCACGATGCTTAAAGATGCCCTGAATCAGAGATGCTCACTGTCAGAGGGGCCTCTGGCCTGTTCCCAGAAGAATTCCGCAGCTTGTCTAATAGAAGTACACGGGCATTTGGCTGAGTGCTTTCTGGAGCTTGTCCTGCAAATTCCTGTAATTTGCACCAGGTCACTTGTTATCCATTTTAGCTGACTGAACAGTTTGAATCACGGGTGTGAAAAGGCAACCAAAGCAATAGTTAGCAAAGACCTTCCAGGAATGTGCGATTGCCATCTTGACCATGCGTAAGCAGGGCCGTGAACTTCAGCCAGCTCTTTCCTTTGCAGAGAGTACAGGCACACTCACACACATACCCCACATACAGAGAGAGACAGAGAGGCAGATAAAGAAACTCAAATGTAAAAGGAGACAGAGCCACACACAGGTACACACACACACACAGAAACGCCCAGTATTTTTGAAAAACAATCATTGGTTGTAAAAAAATTAACTTACAATGTTCATCTTCCAACCATCCAACAGATAAACAAAAAGAAAAAAAAAACCCAACAAACAAACAAAACAAAACAACCCAAGAAATGGAAGCCTTTGTAAAAAACTCTTCACCTAGATTAAAGGCAGACAGCCTTACAAACTCTAGTGGTCACCGTCCTTGTTCTGAATACCTTTGTGGTTTTAGATGGATTAGGCTGAAAAGGTTTAGTGTTGTTCTCTGTTACAGGACAAGCGTGATGCTTAGGTGCTTATTTTCCAGTTTAGCATTTCACTAATAGCCAGTTATTTTCCACCCAGGTTGCTCTGTGACAACCACATGCAGGATTTCCCGCTATGTGGTCTGTTCTCTTTAGATATGTCTTATTATCCATTAAAGAGTAATAAGATAAATATGTACCATCAAGTGACTATAGGGAAATAAGTGCCCGGCACAACCTTGCAAATGAGCAGTTGCTCTCTTGCCTGGAGAGCTTTAAAATAGTTCACACTGGAAACACTCTAAGAAGCTGGTTATATATAAAAATAAAATCTTTACTTAGCATTGCATTTCCCCAATCCTCACAGGAGTTTTGTTAAAACTCTACTTGCTATGAATGGAGGCATTTATGGAAGTCAGAAATTGAACATGAAATGGCCCTATGTTGGGCAGGTTTGATACAAGGTTTGAAGCATAGCAGTGAGCAGAAATGTTGGGTTTCTGCAGAAGGCAGTTGCCATGGATGGTAGAACAGTCATGGCTAAGACTGCTGGCAGCTACTGTAGTCAGGGATAAGTTACTTCTTAGGCTCCCATTGAAAGAAGTAGGACTGAGGGAACCGGATGCAAAGATCCAAGGCCAGGCCCCAGGTGGAGCTCCAGGAGTCCAATTGGTGAGAAAGAGGAGGGTTTGTATGAGCAAGAATTGTTGAGACCAAGGTTGGATAAAGCACAGGGACAAATAGCCAAACAAATGGAAACACATGAACTATGAACCAATAGCTGAGGAGCCCCCAACTGGATCAGGCCCTCTGGATAAGTGAGACAGTTGATTAGCTTGATCTGCTTGGGAAGCATCCAGGCAGTGGGACCAGGACCTGTCCTCAGCACATAAGTTGGCTGTTTGAAACCTGGGCCTTATACAGGGACACTTGGCTTAGCCTGGGAGGAGGGGACTAGACCTGCCTGGACTGAATCTACCAGGTTGAACTCAATCCCCAGGGGAGTCTTTGCCCTGGAGTAGATGGGAATAGGGGATGGGCTGGGGGGAAGGGAGGAGGGAAGGGGGGAAGAAAAGGGAATCCGTGGCTGACATGTAAAATTAAATTAAATTATAAAATAAAAAATTAAAAAAATATCAGCAACTAAGGGGAAGTCTCAACCTATTTCATCTGATACAGTTGTAAATAAAAGTAAATAAATAATAAAACATCATATCTGCATTACACAATCCACTGTGTGACTAATAATGTTTATAAGCTGATAAAGTGTAAATATATTCTTTCTCAAAAGCCTTAAAAGTAATAAGATTAAAATACATAGAATAAAAAAAAAAGAAGTAGGGACCCTAAGTCCCCACCCAGAGGCTGGATCAGCAGAGGATGACTCCAAGCCTCACTCTACAGTTAGGATGAGGTTGAGGCAAGCATCTGCTGGACCTTGAAAGTCCTTGTCTGGGTCTCAAGTACCTCACTAGATCAAGCAGCAAAGCGACTCACACAGTTCCAGGCACCGCCCTGCTTGTCTGCTGACATGTCCTATGGAGTTTTGCTGCAGAGCCTGTGACATTCTCTGACTGCTGTGCCCCGGGACCTTCATCCAGCTCCCAATCTCCTTCCTAGTTACGTTTGCGAAGAGAAGATTGGAGGCTGGGGTACTACACAGATTACAGTTCTGGGAACAAATGTAATTATTCAGAAGGTTCTTACATCTCTTCTCAGTATCATGAGAATTCAAATTTAGAGATTAGTTTTCTCTAAAATCAGTCTTGTTGTTCAGGCTGCTTTAGTAACATTGCTAATGAAGGGAAAAGCTGTCAGAGGACCCACTTGTCAGACTCTGCTCCAACCAGAAGGACTGGATTTGTAAATTCCATAGACATCTTTAATTCCATCCCTCCTCTGCACGTTCAAGTGTTATTTTATAGGCAGACAGGAAAGTCTATTACTGGATTAAAAGCTAAGAAGATACCACATCGTGGGATTAGCCTTTTGAGATTAATTTAAAATATTATGATCATTCTTGTTATATGGCTTGGGTTTTCCTTCTTGAGTTTATCCGAGCTTTCCTGGCAAAACCATTTCCAAATTCTTTCCAAAGCCATGAAATAAGACAGATGTCACCAAATGCTCCCAACCCATGCTGTCAAACATCTAGAACACTGTTAAGTTGAATCTTTGATTTTGATTTTGCATCCTTCTCCTTAAGTTGAATATTACTAGTTAATATGTGGTGTCTTCTCAGAGAAATGGCTTACAGAGTCTAATCGAATAAGCCCTCAAAAGCACATGCTTTGAGATGGGTGTGGTGCCACAAGCCTTTAATCCCAGTATTGGGGTGGTAGAGGCAGGTGGATTTCTATGAGTTTGGGGTCAGCTGGTCTACATAGTGAGACCTGAACTCAAAACAAACGAACAAATATATTTTAATTTGAAAATGGCAGGTTGAGCATACATTTGCTTTTTAATAACCCTTCAAACCCACCGGGATCCAAAGGTACTATGGTTGGACTGTGCTGCCCCCAAAGTTCAAGTGTTAGAAACCCAATTCTCAAGTTCAAGTTAATGGTATTTGAGGGTGAGACCCTGAAAAGTAGTCAGGATTGGATAAAGTCAAGAAGGTGGGACCTTCCTAATGGCACTAGTGGTTTTATGACAAGGGCCACTAACTCAAGATAAACAAAAGGAGAAGCTACTTGGGTGGGTCCCACAGCTCTGTATGCAGAACAAGAAGTTTGGTCTTACCCATAAGCCAAAGCAAGGGAGCCACATCTGTTTAACCACTTGACAAAAACAGAGGGCTGTTTTCCAAAACAAATGTAAGCCCAGAAAAGAAGATAGTAAAGCTTCCAGCTGTGAGTTAGTGTCCATGTTAGACCTGTAGCTGCATAGGTACTTCCTGCTAAAGTTTTTGACCTATGGGTTTCGGCCCCCTTGGCGATGAATGGCCCTTTCATAAAGGTCGCATATCAGATATCCTTCATATCAGATATTTACATTATGATTCATAACAGTAGAAAAATTATAGTTATAGAGTAGTAATGAAAATAATTTTATGCTCGGGGGAATCACCACACCACGAGAAACTGTATTAAAGGGTCACAGTCTTAGGAAGGTCGAGAATCACTGCTCTAAAGTCTTCTAAAGGAAACATGATAAAGCAAAATTGTGTTGACATTCCCATCCAGAATTCTCTCAGGAGGAACTTTTTTGGGGTACCTACACAACAGTAGAGGGGAGCCTTACTTACCACCCTGGGTTTTGCTGTTAAATATGAAAGAACACCGTCAGTCATAAGATAAAATAGGAAGAACTCTCCTCAAAGGGCAGATGTCAGTCACATGGAAAAGTGGGAATAGGGTCAGCCGTATCAACTAAGATACACTCAGTTGCAAGGAACAGAGAATATCAATAACATGGACTTGGCTGGGTGGTGGTGGTGGTGGTGGCGCATGCCTTTGATCCCAGCACTCGGGAGGCAGAGCCAGATGGATCTCTGAGTTCGAGGCCAGCCTGGTCTACAGAGCAAGCTCCAGAACAGAAACAAAAACTACATAGAGAAACCCTGTTTTGAAAACAAACAAACAAAACAAAACAGAACAAAAATAACATGGATTTGAGCAAGTTGGACATTTGTTTTCTCATAGGAGGAAACATCTGGGGATAGGAGAGTTCTTACATGGGAACACTTCGGGCTTTCATCTTTCTGTTCTACTATCCTTACCACATTAGTGGTGTTTTTTCCCCCTCAGATTTCAAATAGCAACACCCCTCTCGTTGGGCCAAGCCGCTTCTTACAATTGGCCAGGGGGCTGGGCGTCAGAATTCCCCTAACAATTAATAATTTAAAGGAGGAAGGATTGCAAGCGATCCTTAATAGCCTGGCTTGGTAGAGTAGGATAAGAGGTACTGATGTCTGTTATTAGAATCTGCCTACGGCAATAGCTTGGAACTCCCCACCTACCTGAGCATTTGTTTTACAATCCTAGGGGTGTGTTCTCTTAAACACAGAATGCTAGGTTAAGGCATTCTGGGTTTACTCTATAGAGGAGGGTGGACATAACTACGTGCTTCAGTAACATTCTTGGCTTTTGAATTTCTGAATGTGCTCCTGAAACTTATTGTCTTAAAACTCATATAGCCTTTCGATTTTGCAAAAGGAAAAAAAAAATGTGTCATGGAGCTTAAAAAAAAAATTCAGTGCACAAAAGTAGGATTTGTCTGAAGTGAAGAGAGAGGTCAGAAAGTTGGGGCATGAGAGGCACAGTAAGTGCTTGGGAGGCCCCCTGAACTCTGCCCCGTCCCACCCCAATCCTGAAGTGGAAGGGGTAGGTCTGAGAGAGGGAAGAGTACTAAGAGGCAGCGTGCTCCTTTCTGGAAGGCAGCCAACTAGATGGCAAGCCTCACAGACAGGTCCTCACCTCCCAACAAACTGGTGCCGTGGGTGGCAAATGGGAATTGTGGCCCCCCAAGGCACAGGAGGCCTGAAACAGTTCTGCTCAGGTTTCTGTCTCTGTAGCCACAGGAAAGGAATCAAAACACGGTTCATGCATTAGAATAGGGTCATTGAAGGTCTAGTAAATTTAAAGGGGATCTTGTGTATGTGCGTGCATGTTACATGTGTTTGAGGGTACACTTGCCTGTGTGTGAACATGTGGAGGCAGAGGTCGAGGCCACGTGTTTTTCTTTATGTTTTCCCACCTTAATTTTTTTGAGACAGTGTCTCTGCTTGAATCTACAGTTTACCAATTAGATACACTGGCAAGCCAGTGAGTGCCAGGGACCTCCTAACACTGGGATCACGAGAGTGGGCTGCCGCACCTGGTGTCTTACTTGGGCACTGGGGATCTGAACTCAGGTGCTGATGCTTGTGCCACAAGCACTTTGCCCAGGAAGCCATTTCTCCAGCTCCTAAAGGGGGGGGGGAGCGGCTCTTACCAGGACACTACATAAATGTCACTGCACAAATGCATGGACAGGCAGCGTTCAGGACAGCACCGTAATAGCACTGTGGGCATCAACAGAAATGCTGATGACCCTGGAAGATGCTATCTGGGACAAAGGTCAGGCATGTCCTAAGAACCTGTCCACTCCAGCGCATCAACTCCTGTGAGTCTGCAAGACAGCCTGCCTGCCCAGGGAAAGTGAGAGGGAAAGGGAGAATTAAGTATGACTTTGCAGAGTTCAGACGTAAAATGATCCAGTTTGCCCGGGATTGACGATGATTAAGGTTTCTGCCAGCGAATGAAATGTGGTCTTTTCGTTACAGAAAATAAAGGAAGTTAATCCTTTTTACTCCCAAGAACATGGCTCAAGAAAATTGAACCTGCTACACTAAGACAGTGAGGCATAAGTATATTATTTAAAGTAATTAAAGATAAACAAGCAAAGAAATAAAAATGATAATACATCAAATAAAAAGGAAGAGGAGGTGGAGAGAAGAGAATGGCTGAATAAGTTAATTAAATCCTCATCTTTCATTTCTGGGAGACAATAGGCTAAATATAAATTTGATACATTTGGAAATCTCCTATGCTTTATTATTTAATATTTTAAAAGTAACAAGCATACGGATTAAAACCAGAAGCAGTTAAGGCATTTCTTAGGCAAGGCATTGATGGTAAGCAAGTAGGAAACTTCTTTCCATTGTATTCTTCGTACTCTTGGCTGTTTTTCTTACAGCATTCCTGTGTTACTTTTATATAAGTGAGCCTGGAAAAAAAAATCACCATTCTGGGTGTGTTTGTATGCTCAAGTGGTATACGCTAATAGAAAACAGGTGTTTGAAGTCAAAAGTGCCCCTCAGTAAGCATTCTGAAAGCCCTGTGCACTAAAATGCAGCCAAGCAGACCCCTGTAAGAATCCCCAGACCCAAATAAGAGGAAATAGATACCATGGGAAAAAAAAACAAACAAGGACAGCAGCAAGCTAGTGCAGGGAGGATTTTTCAGATCAGCTACTTAGAGAGAGAGGCTGTGTGCAAGGCTGCCCATAGCAGTTGGAGACTTGGAGTGATAAGTGTGAAATTTTAATATTCCTCCCGTTATGTATGTGTGAGGTGTGTGCATTTGTATGTGTGTTTGATGTGGGTCGATGCACATGTGTGGGGTGCGTGTGCATGTGTGTGTGTGTGTGTGTGTGTGTGTGTGTGTGTGTGTGTGTGTAGGTCTAATGTTAAAGTCAGGAATCTATTCAATTGCTTTCCACCTTACTCACTGAGGCAGGAGTTCTCAACTGAATTTGAAGCAAACGTTAGGAATCTCCTGCCTCTTTCTTCAGTTACTGGAATTACAGGTGGGCCACCACATCCTCCCAACGTCTATGGAAGTTTGGGGGGGTCTGAACTCTGGACCTCCTGTTTGCATGGCAAGTGTTTAATATATATATTGGTTTTTTGAGACAGGGTTTCTCTGTGTAGTTTTGTGCCTTTCCTGGATCTCGCTCTGTAGACCAGGCTGGCCTCGAACTCACAAAGATCTGCCTGCCTCTGCCTCCCGAGTGCTGGGATTAAAGGTGTGCGCCACCACTGCCCGGCCAGTGTTTAAACTATTGAACAGCTTTCCCAGTCTTGGACATTTTTTTTTTTTTATATGTAGCAGGAATGGTTCTTTCAAAAAATTCTAATTTATTTTTTATGTGAATGGGTGTTTTGCCGGCATGTGCACCATGTGCACGCTGTGCCATTGGAGCCCAGAAGAAGGCCTTGGGTCCCCTGGGATCATAGCAGCAGCAGGATGTGACCCACCATGTGGGTGCTGGGGATTGAAACTGGGTCCTCGGGGAAAAGCAGTAAGTGCTTTTAACCACCGTACCATCTCTCCAGCCCTGTAAGAATGATTCTTAAAACCCACATGAACTCACACACGTGAAAGTGTGCACACACACACACACACACACACACACACACACACACACACACACCCCTGGGTTTATCTTGAACTCTAATTTCCCAGTCATCTTTTTCTCACTTAGCTTTTGGGTCTTGGACCACATTGGAAGGTAACAGTCTGGGATACAACCCCACCCCGCATCTGCTTCTCTGCAGTGGGCTGACAGGCAGAGGGCAGGCAGTTGTGAGTGAAATCTGAAGTCATTTGTCTCCTGTTTGAATATAAGATTTCCAGAACAAAGGACTTGTCTTTGCAGAGGTCAAGGAAACAGCCCAGCAAATCCTCACGGTGTTGTCAAGCATAGGACACTGAGATCCTTCCTTTCTGTCTTTTCTTTCTTTTTTTGGTCTAGGTGACCTTTGTACAAAAAATCTGGGCAACAGCCTTCATTATCTTCTCAGGTTGATGGGACCAAAATGAACAGCAGTCCACTCTGGGAAGTGACATGAATGGCATGCCCCAATTAGTGCTTCATTCTGCCTGTGTGAAGTAACATTTTCAACATCTTACTGAGTTCATTCTCTGAAAGTCTGGAGAGGTGAGTGAGGGTTATATATATATATTATGGGTGACAAATCAGTTCTAGTTGGTTTAGGGATGGTAGAGGCAATTAGTGGGGTTAGTTAAACATTTCAGCCTGACATTTCCTAAAAGTATTTGCGGGACTCTTAAAATGGGCAGAGTGAACTGGCGATTTATTTTCTAAAATTGATTTCAACTGGTGGTACCAAAAGTGTGATCCCGCTGCTCTATACTATATTATGGTCCCACCAAAGAGAAAGTCTCTTCATGTGGCCACAGAGAGGTGAATAGGAGCCCCTGACCTCTCACAGTGCAATTTTGCTTTCCCAATAACAGCCTTCTGGAAGCTTTGGGGGTAGATTGCTTTTGCTAGAATGCAGCACCTGAAAACTGGCCTTTGCTTTCTGGCCATTCATCTGGCCACCCAGGAGAGGGCTTATTCACAGGTGACAATGAGGACAGAGGCTTAATCAAAATCAAACTCCACACACCTATTTTATGCCTACTACAGGGTGCTTTGGTTGAAATTCAACCCTAGGATTTTTGAAGCCTTGATGGGCAGAGTTGGAAAACCTATCATTTAAAAAGTTCCAGCAGTCATCTAGCTCAATGGAGTGTCAGAACGCCTTTCTGAAGAAGATGGTTCTTTTGTTCTGGGTGAACCACTCGAATGGACTGCTTAGTTCCCAAAGCAAACACACCTAACTGTCTGCTGTCAACTTGAACTCTTTTCTGAAAACCTCAGCACTAAGGGGAAAAGCTTGTGATGGGAGAGAAATTTTCTGTTTAATCATAATGGATTTTTGTCTTCACCTGAGAGGCACTCCATTTCCTGAGCAAAATATATCAATGGGATAATGCGAGCAAGATTAAATGGTTAATAAACAACAATTGTGAAGCACTCAGATAAAATGTGTGCACAAGATGTAGCGTAATGGATGGCGACTGGGTTTTATTTTCCATAGCAATAGTCAACCACTTGGAGGCTCACAGTTATCCTGAACTCAAAGTGAATTTACAAGTAAAAATATGCACAGTTCTCTTTAGGGGAAATTGTGTCTGGATATGATGGTGCCTTGGGAGACACGGCAAGAGTGCAAGGGAGGATGGACTGGAGAGTGATGGGAGAGACTGTCTCCTTTCACGTGCTGTGTATATATGCAGAACATTCGCACACTATCACAATCTGGCATTGATCCAGATGATAACTCAAACTAGACACAAAAATTATTATAATGGGAAAAGAAGAAGAAAAGGAGTAAGGGTCTGTGGAGATGAATGAAGCCTTGGTTAAGAGACCTCCCCATGCAAGCATGGGAACCTGAGTTCAAATCCCCAGAACTGAGTGAAAAAGCTGTGAATGGTTGTTGGAGTGTGCCTGCCACCCCAGCTCTGTGGAGGAACAGAGACGAGAGGGTCCCTGTACTTGCTCTTCTCCAGCACAGCTCCAGGTTCAGAGAGAGACCCTGCATCTCAGAGACAGATAAAGCCAGGCATCAACCTCTGGCCTTCATGTGTGTGCATATCTACACAGACAAGTGTGTGCACACAACATGCACACATGGATGAAATAAAAGAGTGTAGTCATGCTATGATTTAAGTTAAAATGTCCCCTACAGGCCCGTGTTTAAACTTGGTACCCAGCTGGTAGTGCTCTTTTGGGAGATTATAGAATCTTTGAGATGTCATGCCTAACTTGTAGTAATAGGTCATTAGAGGGCTTTTAAAGGCTATACCTTATTTGGGTTCTCAGTTGCTTTCTCTGCTTCCTGTGACGAGGATGCCACTGTGCCTACCTACTGCCACAGAGAGAGCTGCTCCAGGCAGCACCTTCCTCTCACCACAAGGAACCAAATCTCTGAATCCGTGAGCCCAAATAAGGCTTCCTTCCCTCGAGTTGTGTCTGTTTGGTATTTTGTCACAGCTCTTTGAAAACAGATCAGTACTGAAGATTGGTACCGAGAAGTAGAGTCCCTGTGGTGACATGTAAATCACAGGCCTTTGGAGGTGGTTCGTGGGAGAAATGTGGCAGAACTTTGGAGCTGTAGGCCCTGAAATGCTATAGACAGAGCTTTCTACTCACTTTTTGGCTAGCGCACAGTGAAATGGGTCTCATGGATACCTTTTCAGACACACATGGCATTCTCATCTTACAGTCCACCTCTGTCTTTCCACTGTCCCTCTAGCTGGACACTTTGCTCACTTCAAGTGTTTTCCTCTTCTCCTTCCCTCTCCCCCAGTCCCCCTTCTTTATTGTCCTGTGTGTGTGTGTGCACACATTTGTATGTTATTTGAACCCCAATTCTACATATGAGAGAAGGCATGCCATTCATCCTAGTCTGGCATACTTTGCTTAACAAGATGATCTCTGGCTCCATCCATTTCTCTTTCAAATGTAATAATTCTATTATTTGTTACAGCCAAATCAGATTCCATTGTGCATATGCACCACATTTTCTTCACTCATCTGTTGATGGACATCTTGCCTGGCTCTGTGTCTTGACCGTTGTGAACGGTGCAGTGATAAACATGAATGTGCAAGTATCCTTAGGGTGTGTTCCCAGGAGTGGTACAGCTGGGCCTGCGGTAGGTCTGCTTTTAGTGTTTTTAGGAAGGAACCGCCACACTGGCTTCCACAGTGGCTGGTCCAGTTCACAAGCCCATGACCTGTGTTCCTCTTTGCTTACATCTTTGTTGCTTTGTGGTCGCTTGTTTTCTTGGTGACAGAGATTCTGACTGGGATGAGACGGAATTTGAAAGCCATTTTGCTTTGCTTTATTTTTCTTTCGTTGTTTTGTCTGTTCAGAGCATTAGCTCATCTATTGATTGCTTGATTTTCTTTTTTTTTTGTTGTTGTTTCTAACTTTTGAAGTTGTTTATAGGTTTGAGAGACTAATCTCTGTTGACTGTCTAGCTAGCAAAGGCTGCCTCCTATTGTTTAGGGTGTCTCTACTCTGTAAATAGGGATGAACGGGCGTTCTGACAGAAATTCAGAATGCCAGAATACCAATAGAAATGCAGACAGAAACTGCTCATGAGGTTTCTCTAAGGTGCGGGGGCTTTGTTGGGAATTGGATTAGAGACCGCTCATGTCTCATCCAGGTAAAAGATCTAGTTATGTTCAGCCTGTGTCCTGAAATTCTGAGTGTTCCTGAGTAGAATAGTAAGGAGTAATTTATTTGGCTGGGGAAGTTGCACCTTAGTGTATGATGCAGGCTGTGGTGATGTGGTTGTTAATTGCTCTTCTTAGTCAGATTTACAGTGACGGTACAGAGCAGGAATGGGGGCAGAAATATACAAAACATGGACAGCTTTTTTGGGGGGAGGGGGAGAGAAATTCGATCTTGTTTAAGGTCGTGGACAAAACAAGTGCAGCCAAAGAAGCTATAATCATTAAAAATACCAATGCCATCAAAGAGTATTCATTTGGCAATGTGAGACTAGAACCGTTGCTTGATGGAAAGAGCCCTTTCATGGAAGGCTTGGGGGACGAGACGGGACATGTAAATCATTTGAAAAACATTCATAGAGAAGAGTGCCTGAAGACAGAGACAGTGCCTACAACGAGATATCTTTCCTCCAAGACATCTCGCTGAAAATGGGCAACAAAGAAACGCTTTCTTAGGGTTGGCCAGGCAGGTTCTTCTCAGAAGCTGGTCCCAGGAAGTCTGGCGACTTCTTGAGCCGGCACCAGAACTTGGCATCATCTATGCGATGTTGTCTTTGCAGGTATTCAGGAAGTAAGAGCGAAAAGACCATGGAGGCTTGCACACGGGTTTTAGAAAAAGCTGGTGAGGCCAGGAATGTGTCGCGGGGCCAGGTTCCTGCAGGGAGGCGCTGAGAGGCTGAAGCATGGAGTGGTAAGGAGCAGGGGCCCCTGGATTTAGGAGACGCCAGGGATGTGGGATGTTGGCTAAGCAAGAATGCAAGCACTGAGTGGAGCTGGCCCAAGAGAGGTCCCATGTGTGCTACAATTAAGAGAGTCAGAGCTTCCCCAGATGGTTGGAATTCACACTCAACTCCACGTGTCCTAGATATTGGACATGGTTTTAGGATGTCATGTTTACTCTACTGGGTTTTGATCTTGTTTTTGTCAAGGGAATCACCCTGACTCCCTCCTTCTAGAATGAGGATATTTACTTGATCTCATTATGTTTTGAAAGTATACAACTTGATTTAATTTTTTTAAAAAAGGGGTTCGCAATTAAGTGTTTAACCCTGAGCTTCAGGAGAGACCTTTGGATTAGGACTCTGAACAGTGTCGGGACTATTGGACTATGGGATGCTCAAAAACAGACCCAATTCATTTTACTTTATGAGATGGCCATGAGGTTTTGAGGCCCAGGAGCACAATGCTATGGTGTGAGTCAAAAATGTCCCACGTAGATTCATGGCTTTTTATACTTGGTCCTCTGCTGCTGGTGTCCCTTTGGGAGGTGATAGAAACCCGGGGGCATAGGGCCTAGTTGGCAGAAGCAGGTCACTAGCATAGGCCTGTGAATGTTATAACTACTTCTAGTTTTACCCTGCCTTCTCTGCTTCCTGATCCCTGCATGCTCCCATTCCCACAAATGGAGCTATTCCTGCCCCCATGCCCTCCTTCCCTGAATGCACTAAAATCCCTCTGATACTTCAAGCTCAAATAAATCCTTCCTCCTTAAGTTATTCCTGTTAGGTATTTTATCCCAGTGATCTGAAAAACAACTAAGATGGGTGAGTAGTAGTAGAATGTCCTCCCACATCCCTCCTCCCTCCCTCCATTAATAGTTACCTTCAAAGGCAGATGAGGTTACAGAAAGGATTGTTCATTGGGAGGATCATTCCACATTACCAGGTGAGCCGGGTGCAAACCACAGAATCCTTCTAAGTGAGAAGTGTGGCGGTCAGAAAGAGCCACATGGCAGTGGGAACAGAGGTGAAAGTGATGCTCACAGAGGGAGCCGCCAGGCAAGGATGGAGATAGACAGCTCCTCACGCTGGGAAGGCAAGGAAGAAAGGGCCAGAGACTTCACAAAGAATGGAGCCCTACCAGCTCGAGCCACGGAGCTGGTGTTAATTTGTTACAGCAGCAATAGGGAACTAATACCCAGAGTCATGATGTTAAAGGTGCTGTAATTTTCAAGCTCTCTTATGGCTAATCGGGCATGGCAGGACCTGAGGGATGTCAGTGTGGGCAGCTTCAACTCGGAGGACTGGATTAAGGGTAATCCTAACTGGAAGGCGATGCTTGAGACTGAGGCACCAGGAACCTTCTTTCGGGAGCGTTCATTTAGGAATTAAATTGAGAAACACATATCAGAAAACTCTGTGAGCGCTGTTTATGGACAGTAGCATAGCTTAGGGGCAGGGCAGAGAGAGGAGAGGGAACTTCGGTTGTTTTTCCAATTGGGGTAACATCTTTGCTCTTAGCATGCTGATTGTTCCTGGGATGAAGAGTGCATTTTTGTTACTGGAGTTTTAAATTATTGTGGACTGAATTGTGTCCTCCTTCCTATACTGAGACCTTGACTCCAGCAGCATGGTATTTGGAGATGAGGCCTTTGGGAGATGAAGTCATGACCACTATAACTGCTCCCCTTGCGGCCTCTGATGTAGTAAGGAATACGTTTCTGTCATTTCATCCATGCAGTCTTTGGCACAGCTAGCCATTTGCGCGTGTGGCCTCCCCGTTCATGGATTCAACTAACTAGGATTAGCAAATGTAAAAACACTGTATTCCAACTGAACAGGTAAAGACTCCTTTCTACCAGTCCATGCACAATAGAGAGCAACAATTTCTGTTAAATTAAATTAAATCCATTATCTAGAGATTATTTAACTTCTGTAGGAAGTTGCATATGGGGTATATGGAAAAAAAAACATGCCATCTTATATAATAGATGCAAGTGTTTCTGGCTGTTGGGATCCACAGGGGTCCTGGCACCAATTTCTGTGGCTACTGAGGGATAATTTCATGTTGTTATGGCAGCCTGAGATAATTGAGTTAGGTACTGATAGAAAATGTAGAGAAGGAACTAGGACTTGCTTTCCATAGCATACTGAGGATAAAACAGGAGGGGCAGATGGTGAAAGCCAATGTTCCATGTACTGTTCTTTTCTCAAGAGAGCTGGATGGCTCTGTGCTGCAGACTGGATTCTGCTTCTCTCTGTAGGTGTGATAGGTGGTACTCCAAGGAGGCCCCAGGGAATTGGTCTCCCAAGGTGCACGCACCTTCTTCCAGTCATGTAACTCAGTATTAACCAAGGTGCGGTGTGCAGGAATTTTGTTGTATCTAATTAAAATCTCAAGACAATTGACATTAGAGTGGGAAATTAAATGGGTAGGTATTGCCTGAATCACAGGTGTTCCTCTAATCTGATTCTGGAGCTCAAATACAGAGGAAGTCAGCCATTCAAACCAGGAAGCGTTATCATCGTGGCTGGCTTGAAGATGGAAAAGACCACAGACCAAGAAACATGGGGGGCCTTGAGTTGCTGGGAGCAGTTCTGACCGACTCTCAAGAGGGAAGAGGGACCTCAGTTCTACAATCGTAAGGCACTGAAATCTGCCACCAGCCTGAATGGTTTGGAAGTAGAGAACACTCCACTGGTATGTACCCATAATGCATCTCCCCTGTTCCCCCATCCACTTTCAAAGACTTTAGAACCTCCAGACAACCTTGGATCCCTGATCAGAAAGTGTAGCCATGGCACATCAAACTTACAACCCGCCGTACTGTGACTGTTACATGGAAATTGTCTGAAATGATGTATTGTTTATAATGATGTATTACTCAGGAACAGAGATCTAGTGTTGCAATCGATGCTCTTCTACTTCCTCAAACTTGGGTTCACCTGCTCCAGAATTACTTAATAGTTAGCCTTCTCCTTCATCAGAACATTCTGTTCTGCCTCTGATGTATTTTGTAACCTTGGAGATGGCCCTGGGCCCTCAGCACTTTAGAGAAGACTGCCTTTCCTGGATTTAGAACCCTTACAATTTTGTTATTCAAAGAAGTTAATTTGGCTCCATGGGACAGACCATTTTAATTAAATATGAAAATGGCCTAGACGATAAAATGCCAGGGCTGCTAATTATTTTTTTTAAATTTAATTTAAATTTTCGATCTGCATACAAAGGAACAGGTTTCCTTATGGCATTTTTCACAATACTTAATTTTGGTTGCTACTCTCCAGCCCACCTGTTTCTCTGCAGAACACATATAGACAGAACATACTTCAACATAATAAAGATTATAGACGATAAACCTGTGGCCAGCACTATAGTAAGTGGAACGAATTTGAGAGTATTTCCTCTAAACTCGGGAGTAAGACAAAGTGCCCACTGTCTCCACTGTGACTTCATGAATTTTCTGCCCCCAGAGAATGCTCCGGCTGGTTGTTTTTCTGAACCCTCTTGCTTAAGGAAACTGGATTGAAAGGCTATTTGCCACACTGAATCTGCTTGATGCAGTGTGCCTCTATTAAACATCAGTGTTCCCATCCCAGCTCAGCTACCCTTTAGTGAGCATTTATTCTATTTTATTTAAAAAAAAATCTAATTCCTGAAAATGTTTTTTTTTCCCTCTGCACAGATCAATCCCATCTAAAGATATCTATTAAAAGGCTACCATGTAGGTTCTATGAGATACATTATAGCAGGCTTACACTTGACCCACTGAAAAGATAATGTATGTCTAGTGTGAAGGTGGACAATTGGTCACTGGTGTCCAAACATCAGACTTAGATTGGGAAGAACAAAATTAGGGTCAGATGCAAGGATGACAACTCAAAGGCTCAAAACAGCACAATTTCTCCACAATGGGTCTAGCTGGGTCCCTCTGCTTTGTGCCAGATCTGTCTTTGCATTGTCTCCTTCCACAGCAGCAAAATGACTCCCGCAGTCCGGCTCTCACATCCTCACCACACCATCCGAGGAAGACGGACTTTGTCTTCGTGAGGTCTTTTCCAAGATAAGGGAGACTCTCTTAAAGCCCCAACCAATCTTCCTTATGTCCCATGGGCCTTATAGAGTCTTACATCTTCTTCCCTACACAAAATACCAAGACTCAGGGAAAGAGAAGAGGAGGCCACTTGGAAAATGCTCTACTTGAAGACAAAGGGGGAATAAATCATCTTAACACTGATGGCCGAGAATAGGAAAGTCTGTGGCCACACCTCCCTGAATGCATCTGATCTCAGAAGCTAAGCAGGTCTGGTTAGTACCGGGATGGGGGAACGGGAAAGGAGCAGTTGGTCAAGGAAACATTTAGGGGTTCTTGGAGGGAAGAGGTGAGTCGCAATAATACAGTTAAATAAATACTGCGAGAAAAGCACAAAGTTTGATTTTAAAATTATTTTTTCATTAACACATATTAATTACACATGATAATGGGTTTCATTATGACATCTGCATACATGCACATAATATATTTTGGTATTATTTACTCCGTTACTCTTGCTTGTCCCACCCCTTCCTGCCAATCCCTTTCTCTTCTCTACTTGTCCTTTCTACTTCTATGTCTTCCTTTTGGTTTTGATGTTTCTTTAGATTTGCTTATAGGAGCATAGAAGAGAAGTAATTTACAGGAGCATGTATTGTAGAATATTATTTTAAGGTGTGTAACTTCTGTTTATGTTGCATTTGTTTAACTCTGTGAAGCTGTGTTGCTGTGCCTGTCTAAAACACCTGATGGTCTAATAAAGAGCTGAAAAGCCAATAGTGAGGGAGGAGAAGGAAAGGCAGGCAGGACTGGCAGGCAGAAAGAATGTGTAGAGGAAGAAATCTCAGAGAGGGAGCTAGCAGCCAGAGAAGGAGGAGGACTCCAGAGGCCAGCCACCCAGGTACACAGCAAGCCACGGAGATTTACAGAAGTAAGAGAATGGGAAAAGCCCAGAGGCAAAAGGTAGATGGGATAATTTAAAGTTAAGAAAAGCTGGCAAGAAACAAGTCAAGCTAAGGCCGGGCTTTCATGATTAAGAATAAGCCTCCGTGTGGAATTTTTTTGGGACCTGGCTGGCAGACTCCCCAAAAGAGCAAAAGCAACCAACGTGTACCTTGCAATGGCTATGCGACTGGTCCCCAGGGAAGCCGGGGAGGGAGGCTCTCTTTTCTGTGGTAAGATATTGACGGGCTCAATCTTGAAAGCTCAAAGGATTCTTATATTTTGTTGTTCCCCCTCCCCATCCCCACCAATAAAAAAAGGACTCAACCTTTTGTCAGGGTTGGAAAAAGAAGAAAAGTCGTGAAATAATTGAACTTCACTGATTTTTACCCCTCCTTCAAAAATCCATTGGAGAAAGGGAAAGGATGTATTGTTAAGTAGGAACATGTCAGTAAAACCAGGGGGGGGGGGAACCAAGGGTGGGGTTGTTAGGGGGACAGCAGTTAATCTAGCACAGTGACAGGGTAAAATGCAGACACAGGTGAGCAGGGGAGGTGAAGGGTTTTCCTCTTTCCTTGAATGCTAACAGGAAGTAGCCTACTTAATTGAGAAGATAATTGGGACTCGCTGGCAGTTTTTAAAGTGAGGAAAGATATAATCCATTATACCCTTTGGAAACAATAATCTTTCAGCTATGAACTGGAAAAAAATTGGAGAGAGTCAAAACCAGAAGCCAGTTAGGAAACTATTATAGTATCCAATGAAAAGCTGTAAGGTAGGGCAGCAAGTTTGCAAGCAGAAGACGGTAATAATGGAATCTCCATGGTAACAGGTTGGTTATAAAGAGTTAAAGGAGGGCTGTGAGTCGTGACATGGAATTCTGATGTCAGGTGATAAGCAATAAGTAAGGAGGCACTCAATAAGCACAAGGTGTGCTGGAGCGTGTCAAACTCCACAATAGAGGTGCTGTTTGCCTGCCTTGGGGAGGCTGATCCTTGGTTGCTTGGCAAGAAGAGGCTAATTCCTTTGGTTATTATCCATTTCTTCTGAGCAAAATAGTTAACTGTGAACTCTTCTACCATGCCTATGCCTAAGCTCCTAACACTGCAGATCTATAACACAGAGGTAGAATTGTAGACCTTCAGGAGTGTTGGGACGGAAGGGGTTAGCTTGCCATTCATTTTCTCTATGCAGGACCAGAATTGAAACTGTAGATTGGGGTAGATGCAGATCAAAAATATATTTTAAACACCAATAAACCTGTAGGAGAATAAGGTTTAGTGTGATGGCCACATTAACTTTCTTCACTTGCCCCTGACATTTTAAAATATTCATTGATTTACAATCAGAGCTTGGGACTCCAGCTGCCTCTCACAGGACTCTTTATGCTGAGTTTATGACTCTGTGATAGTCTGGATGACCTCTACAATCATCTGGGACGTGGACCTCTGGACATGCCTGTGGAGGATTGTCTTTATCAGGTTAATCAAAGCATGAAGACAGATCCATTGTGGGTGGCACCGCTCCTTGGGATGGATCCTGGACTGTATCAAAAGAAGAAAGTGAGCTGAGCACACAAGTAGTCATCCAACTCTACCTCACCGGATCCAATGTGACTGGCTGCCTCAACTCTTGCCGCCATATCTTCCCTGCCATGATAGACTGTACCCTTGAACTGTGAACCCCCTCTCTTTTAGGTTGCTTTTGTCGTGGTATTTTATCATAGCAACAGAACAAGTAACTAAGTCAGACATCTCCTCTTTAGGCAGCAGATGCTAAGAGAAGAGTGTGATATATTAGGGCATTTATTTAATTTTTCTTCTCCCAAGAATGGATAAGAAGGTCAAAGGTAGCTCAGGACCTTTCCTTCCAAGGCTTTTCTCTTAGGAGATATGGGGGTGAAGTCCCCTGCCAGTGAGGATGCTTCCAAGACTCTGCAGTATAAGCATTAGCACTCACCTTTCACCTTGTTTGAGACAGTCACTCTTTTCTTGTCCACCAATGTATCCTCAGGCAAATGTCTTTTGGGGTTCTGGGGATCCCCTAATTCCCACACCCTATTCTTGCTACAGGAACACTGGGACTGTGGACACATGTAACTATACCCAGGTTTATATGAGCCTCGGGGATTTGAACTCAGGTTCTCAGGTTTACATTACAAGTGCTTTACCTACTGGTTCATCTCCCTAGTTCTCGCAAGTTGGAAGAATTTTAATTTATTGAGTATTGTGATCAAATTGGAGTTTATGTTTAACTCAAAGTGCTAGAGGTCCCAAAATGTCAGCTTCTAGTAAGGGCTTCCAGGTGGAAGTGTGTATGAGAGTCACATGGAGAGAAAGGAAACAAGAGGGAGGGGAAGTATGAGACAGGCTCACTCTTTGATAACAACTTGACTTTCATGGGAACTGGTCCATTCCTATGAGACCTATGACATTCTTCAAAATCAGAATTAGTTCTTTCATTAGGGTGTTCATGAGCCAGACTCATTCTAGTAGGTCCTCTTTGTGAAAGGCTTCACTACTGTTACATTGGGCACCAGGCTTCCAAGACATGAATCCTTACAGGAGCAAACTATATCTAAACCATGACAGGGAATAAAGAAGATGGGGCTGGGATCCAGGGGAACTGGAAATAGTATAAATGATGGGACTTGAATGTGGTAGACAGACCAGTGAGCCATTAAAGAGGAAGAACCCAGAAGAAGGAAGCAGAAAATCAGACATAGTGATTTGAAATGTTCCCCATATTCTTTTCTTCTCTCTCTCTCTCTCTCTCTCTCTCTCTCTCTCTCTCTCTCTCTCTCTCTCTCTCTCTCTCTCTCTCTCTCTTCCAGACAAGGTTTCTCTGTGTAGCTTTGGAGCCTATCCTGGAATCCTGGAACTCAATGTGTAGACCAGGTTGGCCTCAAACTCACAAAGATCCTCCTACCTCTGCCTCTTGAATGCTGGGATTAAAGGTGTGCACCACCGCCGCCCAGCTCCCCCCTATTCTTGGTCATTTGAACGCTTTGTCCCCAGTTGGTGACACTTTTTTGGGGGGAGATTTAGGTGGTGTGGCTTTGTTGGAGGAATTCTGTCACCAGAGATGGCTTTTGAGAATTTAGAGACTCCCGTTATTTCTAGTTGCTCTCTCCACTTTGTGGATCGGTATTTGAGCACTCAGCTGGCTACTCCAGCTGCTTTAGCTGCAACTTGCTGCCCTGCTTCCCCACCGTCATGGACTCTAGCCCTCTGGAACTGTAAGCCCAAATGAACTCTTTCTCCTCTAAGTTGCCTTGGCCATGGTGTTTTGTCACAGCAGCAGAAAAGAAACTAATACATTAGATGACTATCTGGTCCAAGATTAGACAGTGATATCTAAGAAAATAACTATAGAAATATAGTCACAATGAAGGCAAGAAAGTGAGAACTCACTATGTCACTTTAGTTGTCTATGACATGTCTGAGTGATGATGACCAGAGTTGACCTCATGTCTCTATGAAGGGCATGCTAATGAAACTTGAGATCCACTAAAGATAGAATTATAGGAGCAGGGAGACACTTATTTCCCATTTTTGAGATTTATACTCCTACCCTGAATAAAGAAATGGAGAAAGACAAATAAGGCAGCAGAACACACTACCTCCCCTCCTACCACTCTTCCTTCCCTGGGGGAGTTCTCTTCCTTCCTGACTGTTTTGGGTCCTTGTAGACATGTCAGATCCGTTAGCTGGTCCTAGGAGTTCTTTCTTACAATATCCTTCCAGGGTAGGCCTGCTGCTTTGAGGTTATGAATGCAGTGTCAGTCCTATCGATTGCTGGTCAAAAGTCATGTTCTCACACCTACTTATCAATAACACAGCTCAAGCTTCGAACGTATCTTTCTTGTTTGTTAACCGATTCTGAACTCTGATGACATGTATATGTTTACTTAGGCAGCCATAACAAAATGGCATAGACGGAAAAGCTAAGCAAACTCTGAAGGTCAGAAATCTGATATCAATGTGTCGGCACTATTGTTTTCTTCTGAGAGCTCTCTGTATAGATTGTAGATGTCCAGGATCTCCTTATGTCTTCACATAATCTCCTGTCTGGGCATGGCTTTGCCCTTAATTCATTTTCTTGTAAATTTCTACCCTATAAATGATGTCTTTTTAATGTAGTGACCATTTTAATGACCCAGTTTCCAAATGCACTCACATTCTGCAATACTGGGATTTAGGACTTTGATGCATGAATTGGTGATGGTGGTGGAGTTGCTATCACTTCACCTAATATAGAAAGGATAGTTTTTCTGATTTTTAAAAATTCTGTCAATAGTTCCCACCTTGCCCATTTGCTTAAAGATATCCTCATCTGCAATTTTGAGAAACATATGCCCCCCTCTGATATGTATCGGCTGCTGTGATAAAAAAAAAAAAACCAACTTAGGGGAGTGTTTGTTTCAAGTTTACAATTCCAGGTTGTAGCCCATCATTGTGAGGAAATCAAGGTAAGAACTTCAAATAGCTAGTCACTTCATACCCACAGTCAAAGGCAGAGAAAAATAAATAGATGTATGCTCACTTGCTTGCTTGTGCTCAGCTTGATTTCTCCATTATTATACAGTTCAGGGGGCCCTGCCTAGGGAATCATGCCACCCATAGTGGGCTGGGTCTTCCTGCATCAGTTAATTTTATTAGTACAACGTCCCCTGCCCCCAGAAATTCCCACAGGCTAACCCAATGTAGACAATTCTTCATTAAGAGTCTCTTCCCAGGTGAGTCTAGGTTGTGTCAAGTTGAAGTGTAAGCTAACCATCACACCATTTTCACTCTATTCTTCCATGCCATGCATTAGGAAAATTTTAACCAGGTGCTGCTTAATGTCTTTAAAGATGGAGTGAGACAGCGATACTCGATGGGAAGATACCAGTTGGGGGCAGGTTGCTGGGACTACACATCTGGAACTGGAGAGGGTTGGAGAACTCAACCCCTAATAATCATGATATTAATAACTCTTCCTTCAGAACAGCATGGAGAAATGAAATCACCGTTCCTACAGTAATTAGAAATTACAAATAAACTCTTCAGGTTTTAGGATTTAACAAACTTTTACAGGTTCGCTTTGTGTGTAAATTTGGGTTCACAACTAGTGCTAAGGGCATAATCCAGGTTCATGTTTCTTCATTAGCTTTGCTTTCCATCTGACATTTCTCATGTCAACCTCCAACTTGAATGGTTTCCTTCGAGAAAGTTTGCAACTCAGGGATGACTGACTGCGTGGAATTCTGTTACTATCAAACATGAGTGAAGAATGTCATCCAGAGCTTTGTTTCAGGAACATAAAAACTTTAGGCAGCTTCACACAGGGAGAGGAGAGATGACAGATCTGTGGGGACAGCACACTCTTCTTGATCAGTGTGATTATATTAGAATGCTCTACTTGGATATATTGATTTGTCTTTGAAAACTCACTGTGCCACATAAATCTCATGGAAATAACTTAAAGAGCCGTCCCAGAAGGCCACTGTCTCTTTCTCAACAAAGAGAAGCAAAAACAGAGAATCATTTGTCAGAGATTCAAACAGAATAGCCCATTTATGAACTGATGCTAGATGGCTTCCTATTCTGACATTCATGGGATTTTAAAACAAAGATGCATTTTATGATTAACCTCCAACGCAGAGGAGCAAAGAGCTATATTTGTCTCTTTTGACTTACTTCAGCAACCTGAATTTTTTTAAAAAAGGAAAAGAACCACCTTCAAGGAGAAAGTATTTATTATACCTCAAAAATTCAGTTTATATGTGCTGTTGTGCAGAGCAATTCCTTTCCCCCCTGCTTAATAGCCAAGTGATCATTTGTTTTGGAGATTCACTGGAAGCTTTGGAAGATTTAGCAACCCATGGAACAAGAGCATTTCTGAGTGTTTTGCTTCTACTGCTTAGGCCAGGGAAAATAGGTTTCAGTGAATTATAAACCAATTGAGAAATATTGATTAGAAGTTCCTCACTTGCTCTGTGTTCTGGGACACAGAAGTTCAGTTTCCCAACTTTCAAGAGCTGTGATGAAAATGATATATGTGTTAAGTTTCTCTTTCTCTTTGGAACTAGGTGACCTTGGATAAATTTCCTGAGTTAATTTTTTTTGGCTTTGGTAAAGTAACTATTGTTCTGTCTACATTGTTAGGGAGGAAGTGTCAGAAGAGGGGGTCTCCCAGGTCCAGGATGATGGGCTTTGGGCTGATGTGACTTGGTAAATCCCTTCCTGGTTATGACAGGAATGTGATTAACCCTTTAAGCCCCAGTTTCCTTACCTGTGAAGTGGGCCTAATGATACATTCTCTCTCAAGAGGTTGTTTTAAAAAGTACTAAAATAATTTACAAACATAGTTTCGGTTTACTTACAAATGTGAAGAAACATCACAATCATCACTTATGAAAATAAAAGATACAATTGAACTGACTTTGTTATATTAGTCCCCTAATATAATAAATAAGATAAGCATTTGAAGAAAAATCAAATTCACAAAGTAAAACTATGGGTAAGATTTGTTGAAACAAGTTTATATTATTTGAAAAACATATATTTTAAATATCTACATTAACATGCATATATAAATATATTTATACAAGCCATAAAATATATTTATTCTCAGTTAAAATTTCATAGACACTTTAAGTAACAAACTGAAATTTATTTACCAAGACTTCGTATTATCATCATATTTCTGTTTCACATGCAAAACCATTTTCTAAATAAAGAAAATATTTAGTCACAAGTACAAGAGTGGAATAAGATTTAATAATCTCCTCTAGGAACTGATTTTAAGGTTTAAACTATCCTTTTATGAACAGTGCATTAAAAACTCCTAAATCCTTCTTATAATGTCTTCATATTTAAGCTTCAGTGGAGAAAGAGAGGCGCTTACCAGTCTCTCACTTATTTAAAAATATTCCTGGATTTAAAAGTATTAAGAGCTTTTGCTTGAAGATAGCAGCGTAAAGATAACTGTGCTGAGCTCTGGTCGCTAATACCAGCTGAAAGCAACACGGCCCTAACAAAAAGAGTCTATCTTTAATGAAGCCAGGAGACAGACACGAGTCCTCACTATGAAGAATTGTTTCTAAATATAGGGCCATTTGGCCCCGATTCCAGAGGATGCCAAAAATGGATACAGGCTGGACCGTCCACATGCACAGGGCTGTTCTCCAATAATAGGCACGGCTCAGAGGACTTTCCCTGTTGTCCCTTAACTAGAAACCATTAGGTCCACATTCCACCCGGCAGACCAGACGGGAATAGAAGGAGGAAAAGACATTAACTTTGCAGAAGCACACTGGAAGCATATTGTGGAATAATGACACTGTTAATTACAATGTTGACAATAACGATAGCCATTGGTTGCCAAGTGCTTATTCGGTGCCAGGGACTGATTACATGTACCAATCCAGATCATTCTCATAGTTACCTGTGATGAGGGCACTATTTTTACCCCAAGCTTACTCGTCAGTTTCAGGCTTGGAATCCAAGGCCAAGTCTACACTCTGAGTTTCCAAGACCTGCTGTACTCAGGGAGTCAGCTTTGATCAAATGATTATAAATGACAGGTCTCTTCACAGTCAACCTGAGCATAGGCCACTGATCTCTGTGCTCATTCCAAAAAGGAGGCCCATCTTAGTGTTTCTGTTACTATGATAAATCCCCATCATCAAAATCAACTTTGGGAGGGAAGGATTTATTTTCAGCTTACAGTTTCATGTCATAGTCCATTGCTGAAGGAAGTCAGGTCAGGAACTCAAACAGGACCGGAACCCAGAGTTAGGAGCTGATGCAGAGGCCATGGAGGGGTGCTGTTTACGGGCTTGTTCCATGATGTACTGTGATGTGGGACTATGAGCTGAAATAAACCTTTTCCTACCCAAGTGGATTTTAGTCATGGTGTTTTACAACAGAACTAGAAACCCTAACTAATATAGACATTAGTACCAGGAGTGGGGTATTGCTTTGACAGACTTGACCCTGTTTGGGGAAAGGACTGTGACAGGATTTTGGAACTTTGAGACGGACAAGCCATTGAGTGTTTAGAGTGTAATGAGCTATCATGGGAACTAAGAAGATAATGCTGAGAGCAGTGCAGGTGGAGGAGGCCTGGCTTGTGAAATTTCAGAGGGGAGTTTGAGAGCCCCTTAGATACCATTTGGGGGGTCTGTTTGATATTGTGAATTAAGAAACACTACAGTGACACCTTTGATTTGTTGGGATAATTGATGCTGGTTAGCTGGAACTGAGAAATTAGCAGTGATTAAGAAGAGACCAGCATCACTGAGGCAAAATCTTCTTGGAAATATTTCCTCAGGGCCAGGACACAGAAGTTATGGTCCAGAAGGGTCCAAGGCTGTACCTTGGGCTGGCAACATTACTTGGTAATGTGAAAGAGTCTTTTCCAGGTAGTACTGGTTCTGAAGGGGTCATGGAGAGCGGCTGAGGCTTAGCACTTGGGAGACTGGAAAGACCATTGATGAAGGTGTAGTCTTAGCTGAAGAAGCCCCAGGGTTGAAGGGGTCATGCGGATAATTTGAGACTTGGTATCATGTGATAGAGTCAGCATTCCTGAACAGATTCCAGGAGAGGCTGTTGGTGAAGGTGCAGCGTGACCCAAGCATTTTGGAGATGCCAGTCTAATGGGGTGACCGGCAATGACAGCAGCAGTTGTGGATTGGAGCCAGCTTGATTCCTGACGACAAGATGTGTGTGTGTTGGAGCCTAGAGAATCATGAGAGAAATCCCAGACACTGAATGCTGAGTTCTTTACATTGTTGGAGATTTAGAGAGATTCTGGAGCTTTAGAGATACCTTGGAGTTTTAGAGAGACTAGATATTTTAGAGAAACACTTTGAACTTTGAAGATGACTTCAGATGTTTTGGAGAAAAAAAGTGAAAATAAAAGGAAAGGAGATGGTGTATATCAGAAGATGAATTAAACCAGACCTGAACTTCAAACAGAAAATAATGGAACTTGTAAGCACCTCCTAAAATATTTCAATGTTGTTTTTTAAACTGCCAAAAAGAAGACTTGATTCTGTGAACTGGGGGTGAGTACCATGTCCTTATGTCTTAAGGTAATTGTTATGAAAGTGCGGTTGGGTATCAAAAATAAGGAAATTGGAATATAGGTGGATGGTGTGTGGAGGATGAGAATGTAGGTCAGCTGATGGATTGTTTGCTCAGCATGCCTAAAGCCCTGGGTTTAATTCCTGGTACCATGTAAATATTCTATTTCTGGTATAGTGGTGCACGCCGGTAATCCTGAGAGGTGGAGGCAGAAGAATCTGAAGTTCAAGGTCACCTTGGTTACAATGGCTGGGCTGCATGAGACCCTGTCTCAGAATAGAGGACAAAAAGGAATCTGATTATAGACTTTGTCGTTAAAATAGTACTAGTTACACAGTAGACATCTCTTTAGTACTTGCTGAGTAAGTAAGCAAAGTCACCTTGATTGTGGAAAAGTTAAATCAGCATTAAATTTCATAGCAAGAATGCTGGGAAATGACATGGCAACTGTTGCAAAGTCTTTAGGGAAATAAAGAGTGCTCTGGGATCTTCATACTCTGTTAAATATCATAGAGAAAACAAATTATTTTTTTGGCACACAAAATGAATCAGAAATGTCGTACACATTAGTTTTTTGGCAAAAAATATCTATTTGGTTATGGAATCTAGCTAAGTAAGTGATAGGGGCTGATAAAAACTAAGAGTACAGGAATAGGAAATTTGAATACTGATGTGGGTACTGAAATGATTTAGATACAGCACCAAGACTGAGCAACAGGAAATGAGGAGTTTAGATGAGAATTCGAAGGTTATAAATTGTAACAGCATAGAAATAAGGACCTCACCACAGCAGTTGTGAGGTCCCCAGGAATTGCGGAGGGGAGGCAATGTACATTTCCCTGTTTCTCTGTCTTTCATGGTGGCGTTTGAGAAATTATAGTACTGATAACTCAACCGATGAATGTTTAAGTACATTATTTTAGCACATAAAGATAATACCAGGATAATTTAACATAGCCATATAACAAACCTCACCAGTATATATGGGGGGGGGGTTGTGTAAATCTGAAAGAATGGGTACATAAGATATTTTCCTCGTCTTCCTTAAGAAAGTTTATAGGCACTGTTTAAAGTTGATTAATAAATTTTAAACGTAGATTAAATGTATTATTCAAAAGCATAAAATTTAAAACTAGAAATTTATTGCAAACATAAAGCTACACACAAAACAAAACCGAGAAACCCAGATCACACAGAAAAATATAAAAAAGTATTAAAAGCATAAAATACCAAGTGAAAGGTATTATCAGTCTGGCAAGTGTAAGTGGAGGAAGGCACCCTTTCTAACGTTAGGGGAAAAACTGCCTCTTACTTCATATTGTTCAAAAACAACTCGGTAAGGAAAACCAAGACGCATCCGAGAGTGACTCTGCAAGGTGGAACATTAAAAGTGGGGACTCAGGGAGATGGCTCGGTTAGTCACGTGCCTGCTCGAGAAGCCTGAAGCCCCGAGTTAGAATCTTCAGCACCTGTGTGAAAACTGAGTGTGGCAGCACGGATGTAGCCCCAGTCTGTAGTGAAAGCGGGGTGGGGAGTCGGGTGGCGGTGTCTAGGGGTTGTGGGGGAGAGGTGGTAGTGACGAGTCCTCGGAGCTCATTGGGCAGCCTCATTAATAGGTAAACGCCAGGCTCAGGGAAACAGCCCCGTCTCAATACTAAGGTGAACACCACCCAGCGCTGACCTGTCTGCACATACCCATACAAACTTACTTTCAATGCACATACATATACACCACCCATGCATTTACCATGGATACACACAAGAAATAGGAGGTAGATAAATCCCATTCCCACAAAGGGAGGAGTGTTTGAAGATTTTCATTGCAGAAATCTTTCATTTCCTTGGTTAGGTTTATTCCTAGGCATTAAAAAAAGCTATTAATAATAGGATTATCTTCCTGCTTTTTCTTTCTCAGCATTCTTAGTGAAACATAACAGAACTATTAATTTTTCTGGTTTTTTTTTTTAAATCTTGATGCTTCGCTGAAAGTACTCATCAGGTCTAAGTTTTGTGGTGGCGTTTGTTATATATAGCATGTATTATGTTGGCATTTTACTTCTGTTCCTAGGGTTTTTTAATCATGAAGGAAGGGTGGACTTCACGGAGTGACTTTTCTGCATTGATTGAGATGATCACATGATTGTGGTGGTATTGTGTTCCCCCAAATATTGTGCACCCTAATAAACTTATCTGGGGTCAGAGAACAGAACAGCCACTAGATATAGAGGCCAGAAAATGGTGGCACTCACACCTTTAATCCTAGCATTCCAGAGGCAGAGATCCATCCGGATCTCTGTGAGTTCAAAGCCACACTGGAAACAGCCAGGCATGGTAACAAGAGCCTTTAATCCCAGGAAGTGATGACAGAAAGCAGAAAGATATATAAGGCGTGAGGACCAGGAACTAGATCTGGTTAAACTTTTGCCTGGTTAAGCTCTCAGACTTTTGAGAAGCAGTTCAGCTGAGATCCATTTGGACAGGGACACAGAAGCTTCCAGTCTGAGGAAACAGGATCAGCTGAGGAACTGGCGAGGTGAGGTGGCTGTGGCTTGTTCTGCTTCTCTGATCTTCCAGTGTTGACTCCAGTACCTGGCTCCAGGTTTGTTTTTATTAATAAGAACTTTTAAGATTCATGTTACACGTGATGATGTGTCCATGACTCTATTAATGTCACATCTTACTGATTTGCAAACATCGAATCCTCCTTGTGTCTCTACCAGGAAGTCCACATGGTCATGGTGAATGGTTTTTTGCTCTGCAGTTGAATTCCAATTACAAGTATTTTACTGAGAGTTTTTGTATTCATATTTAAAGGGAAAACTCGCCCATGATGTTCCTCTGTGGCTGTGTCCTTATCCACTTTTGGTATGAGGGTAATACTAGCTTTGTAAAATGAGTGTGGTATAGTTCTTTGCTGTTTTATCATATGTACTAGTTTGAGGATCATTGATGTTAATTCTTTTTTAAAGATCTGGTAGAATTCAGCAGTGAATCCATCTGATCTGGGGCTTTTTAATTTTTAACGGGAGACTTCTAATATCATTGCTTGCTATAGATCAGTTTATTTTGCTATAGCCTCTTGATTTAATTTTGCTAGGTCATCTATATGCTTGGAAATATACCCATTTCTTTTGGAATTCCAAACTTGTTGAAATATAGGTTTTCAATATGGATTTTGTTAGAATTTGTTATAACAGCCACCCGATTGCCTTTAATTTTGTTAATTTTGGCTTCTCTCTCTTTGGTTAGTTTGCTAAGGCTTGGCAATCTCAAAGAATCAATACCCTCTGTTTCATCAATTCTTTGTTTTGTTCTTCCATTTGCAGTTCATTGTTTCTTGTTCCGATCTTTACTATTTCTTCTTATCTACTGATTTTGCTTTCACTTTATTCTTGTTTTCCTAATACTTTGAGGTACATTATTAAGTTATTTATTTGGGATTTCTTTGATATTTTAATGCAGGCATTTGTAGCTATAAACACTTAGAACTACTTCTATTTTATTCTGAATGTTCTTTTATTTATTTTTTTACATTTTTTCATTATATTTTTATTTTACATTTGCATTTGTATTTTCATTCAATTCTAGGAATTTTTAAATCTCCATTCTGATTTTTCCAGTGACTCATCAGTCAACATTTCTATGAGTTTGTGGATGTTCTGTAGTTATTTTGCTGTTGAGTTCTAGTTGAATTTCATTGCAACTAGATATAAGAATTTATTTAAAATTTCTTATATTTGTTAAGAATTCCTTTAAAAGAATTTTGTTTTTATTTATTATTATTATTATTATTATTATTATTATTATTGTGTGTGTGTGTGTATGTGTGTGTGTGTGTGTGTGTGTGTGTATGATATGGCACACGTGCCTGTCAGAGCACAGCTTATAGGAGTCAGTTCTCTCCTTCCATTATGTGAGCCTGAGGCTTGAACCACTGGATTGTCAGTCTTGCTAAGTGTCTTTACGAATTGAGCCATGTCACTGTCCCAAGACTTTTTTTGTGTCCTAAATGTAACCTAGGGAAAGTTCTAGGTGCTTCTAAAAAAATGTATGTTCTGAAATGTTTAGATGGAATATTCTGTAGATAGCTGTTCAGTCCATTAAATCTATGTGATTGAACTCTGATTTTTCTTGTTATTATTATTTTTTTTTTGGTCTGGATGATCTATCCATTAGTGATAGTGTGGTATGGAAGTCAGTAATTTATTATTGTGCTGAACTACACCTATGCAATTTTATCTAGTCTATTTTTATAAAATTATTTTTATACTTAGTTCATGCAAGTGCAGAATGTTAATATCCCTTTCATGGATTATTTAATCAATATGAAGGGACATTTTTTTCCCTTGAATGAATTTGGTTTGAAGTCTATTTTGTCTGATATTAACATGGCTACCCCTGCTTGCTTTCAAATTTCATTTACTTGGAAGGTCTTTTTGCATATTTTATCCTAAGGTTCTATTTGTCTTTGCCACTGAGGAGTATTCTTTGTAGGTAACAAATAGGTGGGTTGTTTTTAATGTGCTAGTCTGTGTCTTTCAATTAGAGAATTGAGACCAGTAACTAAAATTTAGAGTCCTGTTGAAAGGTATATACTAATTCCTGTCATTTTGCTGTTTTTGTAATGTTTGTTTATTTTCTATTTCTTGTTGGCTTATTTAATATACTATCTAGTGTTTCTGGTGCTTCACAGGTACACTTATTTTTTCTCTTCAGTGGGTAGGATTCCTCCACTTAACCTCTGCAATGGAACAATTATAGTATGATATGTACTAAGATATTTATTACTAAGGGCTGGAACGGGAAGAAAATAAAGGTGAGTAACACTACCAAGGTGTATTACAGCAACAGAGAAAAAGACAGAAGGAAAAGTAAACACAAGAGGGGTTAAAAATATGTGAGAAGACAGGGGAGTCTGGGCCAAGGTAAAATAAAAAGAGAAAGGCTTAAAAGTCCCCAGCACCCATGTCAAGCCAGACATAGCAACATGGTCTCTGTTCTCTTATGGTGAGATGAGAGGTGGATACAGGGGAATCCCTGGAAGCTTGTGGGTCAGTCAGCCAACTGTGTGCAACAGACACTGTCTTAAATAAGGTTGGCAGTGAGAACTGACATCCAAGGTTGTTCTTTGACTTCTACGGACGCACTAAGTTACACATTCACTTACGTAGATGCATACATGCACACATACATGGACAGGCATAAAAACAGATGCCACTTAATATCTAATTTGTATTTTGCACACTGAACGGTACTTCACTGTTCTCTGTGTGTATTTGTGTGACACATGTCCATGTATGTGTGCCTGTTGTTCACTGCTATTGGAATGTCCCCACAAACTGATGTTATGGCCCCATTACTGAAAACAGCACCTACAATAACTATTGAACGTGGAGAAGTTGAGCTGATATCTACCTGCCCAGAGCCTTCACCCCTATGGAGTAGTATTCACAGTACTAGAAGGTTCTCTGCATGCGATCTAAGGGGAAAGGTAAATAATAACCCAGCTACAAACCCTTTAGTCTACAAGAGTGACCTGCCAGCAAGATACGCTGGTGCAATGACGGCACAGAGCTTGTGGGAGTAACCAACCAAGATCTGATATGAGTTAAGGCCCACTCTACAGAGAGAGCCATACTCAATGCCGCTTGGGTGGCTAAGAACCCGAGACTAGACAGGCCAGGGACCTAGGTAAAAAACCAAATAACACTGTTCTGCTAAAGTGGTTCTCAACCTGTGGGTTGCAACCCCTTTGGGGATCACATATCAGACATCCTGCGTATCAGGTATTTATGTTACAATTCACAACAGTAGCAAAATTATAGTGATGATGTAGCAACAGAATAATTTTTTTATTAAGAAAATGTTTTTCGTTCACTTTATACACCAAAGATCCCCCTCTTCCCTTTTCCTGTCCCCCTCCTCAGCCTTCCCCTCCCACCTACCCCCAATCTCCCCCCCAACAAGAAGTCAAGGCCTCCCATGGGGAGGCACATCTAGTAGAGACAAGTCCAAGCCCTTCCCCCTGCCTCAAGTCTGCACGAGGTGTCTCATCATAGATAGTGGGCTCCAAAAGCCCATTCATGCATCAGAGATGGATTCTGATCCTACTGCTAGGGGGTCCCCCAAGCAGATCAAGCCACACAACTGTCTTGCCATGCAGAGGGCCTAGTCCAGTCCCATGGAGGCTCCACAGCTCCAAACTTTCATAAGTTTCCTCTAGTTTGGTTTGGTTGTCTCTGCAGGTTTCTCCATCATGATCCTGATGCACTTACTCATGGAATCCCTCTTCTCTCTCTTCGACTGGACTTCTGGAGCTCTGCCTGGTGTTTGTTTGTGGATCTTTGCATCTGCTTCCATCAGTCATTGGAGAAAAGCTCTGTGACGACAGTTAGGGTATTCACCCATCGCAACAGAATAACTTCATGATTGGGGGTCACCACACATGAGAAATTGTATTAAAGGGCCACAGCATTAGGAAGATTGAGAACTACTGTGCTGAAGGAATGTAGCAATAAAATGATTCCTAATGACATTCCTCTATATTCATAGATCAGTGCCTTTCTCAGTCATCATCAGAGACGCTTCCCCGGGCAGCAGATGGAAACAAATATTGAGACTCACAACATGCAGAGAATGAGAGACCTTGGAGCACTTAGCCGTAAAAGAGATTTCTTCATCAAGTCCCTCCCCTCAGGGGCCAGGGAGCTCTGTGGAATAGGAGGCAAAAGGAGTGTAGAAGAGGGGATGGAGGACACCAAGGAATCCAGGTCTTCAAGGCCCAGCAGGGCTGGTGCCCATGTGAATTCACGGAGACTGTGGCAACATGCACAGGGCCTGCCTGGCTCTACACCAGATGAGGTCCTAGAGCTGAGAGGGGAAGTGGACACATGCTCCCATCCCTAACCCCAAAGCAATCTCCAATTGATAGCCACTTGCAAAGAAAAATTAATTTTCTCCAGGGGAGTCTCACTGGGGAAACATGGGTAAGTCCCCATGCCCAGCAGTAGATGGCCAATACAAAAACTAACTCAATGGCATCTTTGGTGCTTCTTTGTCTCCTAAGGTTAAGTCAGGGCACTATTTTCTTCTTTTTTACCTTACAGGTTCTTTGTGTATATAGTATGGATTCTGGTTTTGGATTTTTATGGGATTCCTGAGTGTGCGCTCGCGTGTCTGCACCCATGTGCATTTCTTGTGCTTTATCTTTGCCTTGTTTTCGTGTTTGGTTATTTTGTCATATTTCCATTTGTTTGTTTTTGATTTATCTTATTTTATTCTTCAGATGCTTCTTATTTTTCTAAGGAGAGACAGAACGGGTGTGAATCCTGATGGGAGGGGAACTGGAAAAAGCAGGGGGAGGGGAAACCATAATCAAAATATAAAAATAGTATTAAAAAATCTATTAAGGAAGTTTCATTTCTTTATTTGCTCCTGAAACTAGGTTTTTTTTTTTGTTTTTTTTTTTTGGTTGGTTTGTTTTTCTTTATCACCAGCCCCTTTGTAGCAACTAACTATCCTTGGCTTATTTCTTGGAGACTATAGCAGTGAGAACATGGATGCCATCCACCATCTCCAGCATCAGCTCACAGTTTTCCTGAAGTTGTTTTAAAAGTAACCAAGTCTGTGGTAATTTTACCACAGTGATAGAAAAGTAATACATAAGCAGTGCTCAGTAGCTTAACATAGTTCACAGAAATGCTAGATGATAAATTTGGGGTAGAAAAGGATCATAAAACATTAGAAATTATTTTTAAACCACTGGCTAACCTATAATAAAACAATTCTTACCTTTTAGATTTATGTATATGTGGTGTGTGTGGGTGTGTTTGTGTGTTTATGTGTTTGTCCAAAGTTGATATAAGATGCCTTCCTCAATTGATCTACACTCTATTGAGGCAGGATTTTTTGCTGAACCCAGAGCTCATCAATCCTGTCTATCATGGCTTTCCATCCTTTCCTGGGGATCCCTGTCTCTGCATCATGAGTGCAAGTATTAGGATTACAGAGTGCAAGTATTAGGATTACAGACAGGCCACTACTCCGTGAGTTCTAGGGATCTGAATTCTGGTCCTCACACTTGTGAAGCAAATGCTTTATCCACTGAGTCATGTCCCTAACCATAAAACAACTCTTCCTCTAAGCACGTACACCATCCTAATCATCACTAGCCAGATGGAGCTGGTAGTTGCTCCATCAGCCCCCCCCCCCCACTTTCCTGTTTTGTATTCTCATCAAATGATCTTATTTAGAAATTCACATTTCATCTTGATTAAATCTCTACAACAGCCCACTGTTTCCATGCCAGACTTAATTGTGTACATTGCTCTTGCTTTGAATTTCTGGATCCTCAATTTGATTATGTCACTTGTCTACTTCAGCCCCTTCGAGGACATGTTATAAGCCGTTAGAAGAAAACTCAAACACCTTGTCATTTATTTTCGACTCAGAGTCCTCCCAAGCTTACGGCTGGCTTTTGTCATCCTGACTCACTTGCCTCTACTCCAATGAGACCCTATTGTCATCACTCTTTCCTCAAAACACGACTGTCAGCGGTGTCTGCAAAATTAACATTCATCCTTAAAAGTCAATTCAATCATGATTTCTCCCAGGAAACATTGAAGTATGTAGACACCAACATTTCACTCCCAGAATCCTTTTCATTCTTAGATCATTGGACAATATAGGGACTTTTTTATCTCCATTATCACTGAAAGACGGTGACAACTATTTTCTAGAGGTCAAAGATCCTAGGTTTAGAACTGTTTATGTAATTCTGTATCAGGAGGGGTCCAGTCTAGGGTCCAAAGTATAACTTGGCATTAATCTTTGTCTTAGTCTTTGGAGAAGAGATGAGATAATTTGCATAGGAAATTAAGAATTGTCTCATTGAGATGGTCCTATGATCTCTTCTCACTGAAATTTGAATTTGTAGAGATCAGTTAGATACAGTCTTGACATGATGGAAGTAAAATGTCAGGAATGGCAACGTATTTCATTCAGTGGTGCTGTGGAATGTCTGTCTGTATGCTGTGAATAAGTGTTCCTCTCATTGGTTGATAAAGAAAGCTGCTTTGGCCTGTGGCAAGGCAGGATAGAGACAGGTGGGAAATCTAGGCAGAGATACAGGAGAAAAAGGGCAGAGTCTGAGAGATGCCAGCAGATAGGTAACACCACGGCCACATGGCAATACATCTATTAATAGAAATGGGTTAATTTAAGATGTAAGAGCTAGCTAGTAATAAGCCTGAGCCATCAGCCACACATTTATAATTAATACAAGCCTCTGAATGGTTATTTGGGGATTGGTAGGTAGGAGAGATTTGTCCAGTTCCACAGTGGCATCTGGTATGAGGCATAAAAGGTTAGTGCAAAGGGTGGTGGTTCTTTTCTACTAGTGTTAAATGACCTGAAGCTGCTGTATTTGGGGCCTGTGAAGTGGCAATGTGAGACAGAAAAGGCTGTTAACTCTGGTGCTAGCCAGCTATCTAGGGTCCTTCCGATTCACCTGATAAAAACATGGGTTGTATAGGTTAAGGCCACTCTCAGACCTATCAGAAAATTTCCTTTGTGTAGTGGATGGGGATTGTGGTGGGTTGAAAGAAAATGCTTCCCCAAAAGGAGTGTCACCATTAGGAGGTGTGGCTTCATTGGAGTAGGGATGACCTTGCTGGAGGAAGTGTGTCACTGTGGAGGTGGGCTGTGAGGCCTCATATATGCTCAAGCCATGCCCAGTGAGATAGACCACCTCCTGTTGCCTGAGAGTCGTAAGATGTAAGAATGCTTAGCTCCTTCTCCAGCACCGTGTCTGCCTGCATGCTGCCTTGCTTCCCACCATGGCGTTGATGGACTAAACCTCTGAACTCTAAGCCACCACAAGGGAATGTTTTCTCTTTATACGAGTTGCCAGTGTCATGGTGTCTCTTCATAGCAATACAAACCCCAACTAAGATAGGGATTAAGGTAGAAACTCACAACTGCTCAAAGGGCAGAGTATCAGTGACTGTGGCGGGCTCAATCTCAAATGAGACATCCATATTACCACCCCTAACCACGGCTCAGGGACCGTCACTATGGAGGGAAGCAGAAACATTGTAAGAAGCAGAAGCTGGTGGGGAGCAGAGTAAAACAGGCTTCTCTGGACACACCAGGACCACTTTGCTGTTGAACTCACGGCAGCTGTGGTTGCCTGCACATGTCTGGTGAAGACCAAACCACATCACGTTCTGGGACCAGCTGAAGAGCTATTAAAGATTGATGGCTTCTAGAGGAGGGAGAGTCGTTTTTGCTAAGAATTTGGGCCAGTGGATCGCCCCAAACCTACGGGTATATGGGCAGGTACAAACTGGACTCGGTGGGTTATTAAAAAAAAAAAAAAAAAAGAGGACATGGGAGGGGGTGGGGGTAGAGCGGGATGTGTGAGGAGTGGGAGGTGACTATGATCAAAATACATTCTCTGCGTGTTTGAAATCCTCAGAGGCTTAATAAAATATTAAGAAATCACGAGTGAACAAAGAGAAGCTCTCCACGTGTTGGTCTGTGGTAGCGTTTGTATCGATACCCTCGGCACCTGACAGAAGAGAGGAAGGGCACTGCAGGACAGGAGCAGCGACAGGTGGTGAGGGCTGGTGTTACCAGGTTCATACAGGCTTCAGGTAGCCGGGCTCTCAGCTGCACAGTGTTAGCAATTCTCACAGGTGTCTGAGAGCCTTGGTCCTAGAGCAGTGGTTCTCAACCTTCCTAATGCTGCAACCCTTTAATACAGTTCCTCACGTTGTGGTGATCCCTGCCTCCCACCGTAAAATTAGTTTATAACTGTAATTTTGCTACTGTTGTAAATCATAATGTAAATATTGTGTTTTCAAAATGGTCCTAGGTGATGTGGTGGTTTGAATGTAATTGGCCCCCATAAGCTCATTGGGAGTGGCACTATTAGGAGGTGTGGCTTTGTTGGAGGAAGTGTGGGGGCGGGCTTTGAGGTCGCCAGTGACTCAGTTCACTTTCTGTTGCCTGGATATCAAGATGTAAAACTCTCAGCTCCTTTTCCAGCACCATGTCTGCCTGCATGCCACCATGTCCCACCATGATGATAATGGACTGAACCTCTGAACCGTAAGCCGCCACCCCATTAAATGTTTTTCTTTAGAAGAGTTGCCATGGTCATGGTCTCTTCACAGCAATTGAAACCCTAAGACAGGTGATCCCTGTAAAAGGGTCATTTGACCCAGAGGGGTCGTGACCCACAGGTTGAGAACCACTTTCCTAGAGACTCTGAAACTCTTTTAGTATTCAGTGCCTGCAGTTTCTCTTCTCTGACACCTGACAGCCCTCTACTTGAGCTTCAGTTCTGCACCTTCTCGTGATTTCTGCTCTTTCTCTTTTCCTTGCTTGCTTTCTTGCCGGACCTGTTTAGCTGGATCTTGTCGTTATGGCTGCTGTCACAGATGCCAGCATTCAGGAGACAGCTATTGCCGCCCTCACTCCGGCCGCTGCCGCCCGGCTGTTGGCCACTGCGGATTCTCATCTGTCCGACAGCTGGTCACCATGCTGAACTCACGGCTCCGCCCGCTCATCACTCAGCTCTGCCGCTCCTGCGCCCGTCACCTGCCGCCCTTCTCTGGGCCATAGAAGCAGGCTGCTCAGCTCATGGGGTGAACTGGAGGGGAGCCATCCTTCAGTCCTCTCTTCCTTGATGTTAGGCCATGAGCCCAGGGAAAGGCTTCCGTCGGGCGGTCTTCTCTTGCCCGCCTTTAGTGGAGAGGGCTGAACTTCAAAGTGAAGAAAGAATTAGTAGCATAGATGGTTAGCGGTGGCAGGTAGGAGGAGAACAGCAGCCGCTTCAGTGTCGGAAGAGCAAATGGTACCCGAAGCCGCAAGAGCAGTGTGATGGAGCCGCACCTGCAGGGGAAGCCGCGGAGGCCATTACATAATTTCCTTATGGCATGGGGGCATTCAAAATGACTGGAGCTGCAGTAAGGATAATCTGTCTGCTCCTTTGACTGGCAGTTCTTTTGCTCAAGCACCCAGGGCAGGTGGGAGTGTCTAAAAGTCACCAGTGAAGCAGTCATATTGCCCTTCCCCCAAATGTCTTTGCTTATTTACAGGAAAACAAACGCAAGAGTGAGTGTTTGCCAAAAGAACTTGTCATTAGCACTGCTGGTTATTTTAACTGGCATTCTCCCAATACTTAACATTGGGCCACGGGGAAAAGGCCCATCTTACCTGTCTCATGTCTGTTTTGCTAGGGCAAGACCCTTTGGATGGGAGAAGCTTTTCTCTTAGGAGAGTATCTTCCCAAACATCCATGAAGCAGAACACTTCTTAAGAGATGGAAGTGTGAATAAACTTGGCTGCTCATGCCCTACCCTGGCCTTTTATTTCAGGAGATGGTGGTTCTTCACCCTAAAGCAATCATTTTTCTCTGCTGGCCAACTATCAGGCACCAGAATGGTCTTAGTTAGGGTTGCTATTGCTGTTATGAAACACCATGACCAAAGGAACTTGAGGATAAAAGGGGTTATTTTGCTCACAGTTTCCTATAACAAGTCATCATCAAAGGCAGTGAGGGCAGGACCTCAAGCAGGGCAGCAACATGGAGGCAGGAGCTGATGCAGAGGCCATGGAGGGGTTCTGCTTATTGGCTTGCTATTCATGGCTTGCTCAGCCTGCTTTCTTATAGAACCCAGGACCACTAGCCCAGGGATGGCATCACCCACAATAGGCTGGGCCTTCCTCATCAATCACTTAGGAAATGCTCTATAGTTGGATCTTATGGAGGGCTTCTCTCCTCTCAGATGACATTAACTTGTGTCAAGTTAACGTAAAACTATCCAGCAGAAGAACTCACTCCATCCATGCCACAGGTGGAAGTTTCACACTATACCAGTGGCCAGGGGATGGCCAGGAAAGTGATCCAATGTGAAATCCTATATTGGGTTGTTTCTTACTGAGAGGACATTGGAGAGTGGGCAGTGTTTCTTATAGAGCTATTATTACTGCTTTAGAATCGAGTAGTGTTTGTCACACCTGAGTTACATTGGACCTGATTCACCATGGCCAACTTCTACTCCTTGGTCAGGCAGTTTCTCCATGTCAAAAGTGAAAGGATAGGATGGACTTTCTCACTGAGCAGCATCTTGGTATTTGAGCATGGTACTCTACCATTCATTATCTTTTTTTTTTTTATTAAAGCTTATTTGGGGACATAATTAATAGGAAGAAGAATTCCTTGATCCATATAAGTCATTTGTCTAAGCACTCATGGTTAACATACCTGAATCATACTGGTGTGGGATGGACCCAGGGTTGGCAGATGTCTCTACAAATGTCCATGATACACTGATTTTTGCAGGTCTTTCTTATTGGACTTTCTTTGGACTGCCAGCCCCCAAATAATGACATGGAGTCTTACTATTCATTATGAAAGCTTGGCCTTAGCTTAGGTTTGTTCCCAACTAGCTCTTATAACTTAAATTAACCTGTTTCTATTAATCTGCATTCTGCCACGTGGCTTTTTAACTCTCTTCCATTCTGTATGTCCAACTTCCTCCATGTTTGGCTGGCAAAATCTGTCTCTCTTCTTCCCACAGTTCCCATCTCTGCTCAGGAGTCCCACCTTCCCCTCCTGCCTAGCTATTGGCCATTCAGCTCTTTACTAAACCAATCATGTGCCTTAGGCAGGTGAGGCACATCTTCACACAGTGTAAAAAAATATCCTGCAATACTCCATTGTAGCCAGTGTTCTATATGTTGTGTCTTCAGCCAGTGGCAAACATTTTAAAGTCTTACTCTTTGTTTTCCTTGTGTGGTCAAATATTATTGTTTGTGTTACTTTGTTTATGTTGCATTTGTTTAACTCTGTGAAACTGTGTTACTGTTCCAGTCTAAAACACCTGACAGTCTAATAAAGAACTGGCCAACAGCAAGGTAGGAGAAAGGATAGGCGGGACTGGCAGGCAGAGTTTATATAGAAGGAGAAAACTGGGATTGGGATCTAAGATCTAGGAGCCAGAGAAGGAGGAGGACTCCAGGAGCCAGCCACCCAGCTACACAGCAACCCACGGAGTAAGAATAAGATTTACCAAAGTTAGAGAACAGGAAAAGCCCAGAGGCAAAAGGTAGATAGGATAATTTAAGATAAGGAAAGCTGACCAGAACAAAGCCAAGCTGAGGCCAGGCACTGATAATTAAGACTAAGCTTCTGTGTGTGATTTATTTGGGAGCTGAGTGGTGGGCCTCCAAAGAAAAGAACCAAACAACAACTTACAACATCCTTGAGACAGGCTCTTAGGCTGGTCTTGTACTTGCTAGATAGCTAAGGATGACCTTGAGCTCCTGATCCTCCTGAGTGCTGAGAGCTCTGGGGTATAGCCATGTACCTCCACAAGTTTATACAGTGCTAGGCCCCTGTACATGGTAGGCAGTCATTCTGCCATTGAGATAGGTTTCCAGCCTTAAGAAAACTAAGTATTTCACCGACAAAGCTAAATGTTAATTACATTTTTAAGTTTAGGTTTTTATGCCCTTTATCTTCTATATATTTTATTATATTACTTGGTATTATATTTTGAAAGGATGATGAACTCTGATCATCACACATGGTATTTAACTATAATTTATTTTGATAGTTGAGAAAAATATTTATTGCAGATTGGCTGCTAACGTAATTTTAGAAAATTAAATATTGTGAAAGATAGAACAAAACAATGCTATAGGAATATATTTAAGGTATATTAGCAATATATTTAAGGTATATTGTTTACTTCCAAACTAGAAAACTATAAAATAAGAAAGATTTCTTCCATAGAAAATAGACAAACAAGAAGCTAATAATCAAGAGATCACATGTCAAAATATAATTATATATACATATCTATACTAAATGCTATTTTTATGTCAATAAAGTGCTTAAATATTTAGTTTTTCAGTAATTTTCCTCTAATTACATGAGTTAGTAATTCAAATGCTAGGGGAGGGACATGACCAATTTAGACAATTACTCTAAATTTAAATTTTCATCTCAAGTGGGAAAGAATAGCTTTTATGTAGCCTTTTTCCCCCCACTCCATGCAAAATTATGCAGAGTTAAAGACTTTGAAATACTTAGAATCATGATTTAATGTATCCAATTCTGTAAAGTGGAAAGGTAGCCTATTAATTTCTCCTTAGGGGTTTATTAGCTTCAGCCACATAAGAGACTAGTTAGAAAGGCATCCATCTATTTATTGGTAGTTAGGAGAATCAAGTAATTTTTTTTTTTTTATTCTAGCAGTTGAGAGTATAAACAAGCATTTTTAATGAACAATGCTGAACCATTCTCAGCATGAAAATATTTCATGGCTCTTCTAGGACAAGCAAAACCCAACTTTCTTTTTTATCTCTGCAAAGCATTGCAGAGAACCGTGTGCGCTGAAGGTGCACAAAAAAATACTTTGAGAAATACCGGAATTAATGTGTCCAGAAACAAAAGAGTAAGCGCTGGAGGAAGTTGAAAGCCAAACTCACATGAAATGTCTGGGGTGTTTCGGAGGATGAGAGTACATTTAAAACAAAAGAGTTTGTACAGGTGAAAAGTTATTTGTCTCATTAACCCTCATTTGAAAAGCGTTCTTTCCCTCTAAATCAGTGATTGATTTATTTTTCTTTCCCTGCCTGGAGCTTCCCAGTGCTGAATTTCAGCTCCTGCTTTTTGTTATTCCCTCATCCTAACAAAATACCACTCTACTTAAGTAGCAGAACTCGGAAAACAATGTTGCCTTTTGACAACAAACTAAACATTCAGAAGGCATTTTAATTTCAAAACTTAAAAAAAAAATGCCGATGTTTTGCAAAAATTGTGGCTGTTTTTCAGACCTGCTGGATGAGCCTTTCCCCAACCCATCTGTTTTGATGGTGCAGCAACTTTTCATGGTCCACGCTAATATCCTACACACGCTGCTTGCTCAGCACACGCTGCTTGCTCAGCGCCATCCTTCCCCCCATTAGCATGTATTCAGAAGAGACAGGTATTGTCTTTCTCTGTGTGTAGAACACTTATCCCTCAGGTATTCAACCTTTTCCTCCCGATTCAGAAACCAGCTGCAGTATTACACACACACACACACACACACACACACACACACACCCCTAATGTCTTTCCCTGAGACACCATCCAATATTGCACCTAGGGATTTCAAGGTTGATGCCTGTGGTGGCTCTACACCGAGACTCTAATATGGAGACTCATTACAAGCACAACAGAGACATTTTATGCACTTGTTATCTGAAAGGGAATGCATGCTTATGTAAAACTTAAGGTACAAAAGCTTAGGAAAAGATTACAACCGTTCCACCTGATTGCTTCAGCCACAGCTTGACATTCCCAAAGGATAGATATTAAAGAGTATTTTTTTCAGAGATAGATAAATTGACTTATTCCGGTATTCAGTAAACATTTGTTGGGAGCCCACTGTGTATATAACAGCAGGTATAGTGATGGACCATACAGATGTATGGCTTACTGTATTTACCACACGAGTGCCATTTCCTAGAGGGCTTTACCAACAAAATCAAAACAAAGAGGGCTGATTATTGTGAATGGAGATGAAAACTGTTCCTTATAAACATTGGTACCATGAGCAGGCATCCCCAGCAGATATGTATTACTCATGGATAAAAAGAGAGGGTTTGAAGAAAGACTTTTGTGTTCAAAAAAGTAGACCTAAGTCAAATTTGGTTGAGGGTCAATGACAGAAACATGAATGCCTTCAAGTTTTGCCAAGTGCAGCGACACCAGCCCACCTTGAATTTGGAGGTCATCTGTTTTCTGAAGCCACTGTACAGCTCTAACACTAAGAGGTGTCAATGCAATGCAACATTAGAATCTCACAATCAGATGGTGGTGTGTGGGGGGTTGCAGGTATCAGAACCTGCTCATGCTTTAAGAATGTCGTTAATTAGCTGGGCGGTGGTGGCGCACACCTTTAAACCCACTACTCGGGAGGCAGAGGCAGGCGGATCTCTGTGAATTTGAGGCCAGCCTGGTCTACAAAGTGAGTTCCAGGAAAGGCGCAAAACTACACAGAGAAACCCTGTCTTGAAAAACCAAAACCAAAACAAAACCCAAAAACCATCACCAACCACAAAAGAATGTCGTTAATTGCCTTTAATACAGCAGCATAAGAATAATCAAATGGCTGCTTAAGAGAAATGTTAAAAGGCTTTTTATCTCTGAAGAAACATCTTCTGAACTGTGAGCTAGATTCACTAGAGGGTGAATTTTTTAAAACTGCTGAATCCATCATAGAGTTATTCCATAAAACGCAGCATAACCATTTCCTTACATTTTCTATGTAATTTTCAAGTTTGATGGAAAGATGAGTGGCCTTATATCCTTTAGGTTTTTGGACAAAAGGGGTGATCAAACTTTACTCACAGTAGCACAGAGATGGGGGCTATTACAAATTCATAGACTTGAACATCAAGCAGGTCCCTAGGAAAGAACACATTTAACATATCTAACACTAACCATCATAGCTTAGCAGCTCTGCACACTGAATATAGAGGTTCCTCCATCACACTCTGGTAGTCATCCAGGGCCCATGGCTTGATGCTGCCACCCAGTTTTGTGGGAGAAGACTGAGTCACAGGTTACTAGCTAAGAAGAAATCTGAATGCAAAATTCCGACTTTGATTTCTGCTGAGTGAAAACCTTTCATGCCATCACAAGATGGAAAAAACCTGATGAACCATTGTAGCTGGGCCCATCTGTGCTCAGCATCTTTCTCCTGTTTTCTACAGTGGTATCTACACTCATCCTCCCACCGGCACCCCAGAACTTGGTGACCCCAAATTGAGGGGTCATCTTTGAGGGTGTGTCCTACACATTCTCTTCTCCATCCTTCTTCTTCCTGCTTCTTATTTTCTGACTATGGCTGGCAAACCTCACTGATCTTGCATCTTTAGCCTCAGTAACCCAACCATAATGCCATATGTAGCCAGGCTCTTCCATGCCCTCCATTTCTCTATGTCCATTGGAAACTTGTGTGTTTAAGTTGCTCTCCCAACCCCACTTGGCCAACTTCCCATCACCTTTTCTGTGACTCTTTCCCCCATATTGGACCTGTCCATTTTTCTTTCTTTTTTTTTTTTTTTTTTTTTTTTTTTTTTTGGTTTTTTTGAGACAGGGTTTCTCTGTGTAGCTTTGCACCTTTCCTGGGACTCACTTGGTAGCCCAGGCTGGCCTCGAACTCACAGAGATCCGCCTGGCTCTGCCTCCCGAGTGCTGGGATTAAAGGCGTGCGCCACCACCGCCCGGCCATTTTTCTTGTTTTCCTTCTAGTTTTTTGGGAAAATCTCTCTGTCATAGCCCATTCTTTGCTTCTGCTTCTTTCATGACTACCATCTCTCTGATACTGTGTCTTCTTCCTTTCCCCTACACGCTCTCATGCTTTCTCTGCTCAATCTCATTCTTCACCTCAAATGGCCATCTATGTGTTGCTGTCTGTGGTGGTTTGAATGAGAAACAGCCCTCATAGGCTCATAGATTTGAATACTTGGTCACCAGGGAGCGTTACTATCTGAAAGGATTAGGAGGTGTGGCCTTGGTTGGAGGAAGTGTGCTGCTGGAGGGTGGGCTTTGAGGTTTCAAAAAGCCCCTTCCAAGCCCAGAGTCTCTCTTTCCCTCTGGCCTGTGGATCCAGATGTAGAATTCTCAGCTCCTGCTCCAGCACCATTTCTTCCTGGGTGCTGCTATGTCTCCTGCCATGATAATGATGGACTAGACCTCTGACACTGTAAGCCAGCCCCAATTAAATGCTTTCCTTTTATAAGAGTTGCATGGTCGTGGTGTCTCTTCACAGCAATAGAACAGTGACTAAGATTCTGTCCCTCAAAATCACATCTATACCTTAAATTGATTATATTAAACTTTAGTTCTATGTATTTAACTACTGCCTGGCTTTTCTTTTTAAATGTCACACAGTGTCTGAGAATGAGCATGTTTGAATTGAAGACTATCTTTCCTTCAAACTTTTTCTTTTCTTTGGTATCTGGCTGATATGTGCTCAGTCTAGAAATGTGGGAATTGTTCTCAGCCCAGTCCACCAGCAAAATGGTTCAAAATCTCTCATAGATCCATGGACATAAAGACCAGATCTCTGTTACACTGTGCTAGTGCCTGCCAACCTGTCTTATTTCCCGTTAGAAGGACCACACCATCCCTGCTCTCACCCTCTGCTCATCAGAGGTCTTCTCAGCCTTTCTTCATTCTGGAACCAGAGTTGTCTCTCAACAGAACGTCTTACCATATCATTGCTTCCTGTGTTCAGATCACACAATGGCTTCCATTATAAAGCCCACACCCCATCTTGTGTCTCACACTGCACTTCATGAGCATGCCCTTCAGCTCCCTTCTCACTCCAGCACCCTTCCCCCTCACCACACTACTCTCCACTCACACCAGACATTTTCAATTCTCTAGCATACCATGGTCTCTTCAAGTTTCAGGCCATCTGGTAGGCTGTTCATTCTACATAGATGCCCTTTCTTATTCTCCTGGTCAGTTCATTTTTATTGTTTAGCATGATCATTTATTTCATTTAGAAGCCTTGACATGTGTCCACAGCTTGGCATATCACAACAGTTCTTTTGTTCACAACTGTATATTCAAGCATCTTCTTTTCTGCTAGACAGTAAGACACAACCCACCATTGTAGTGCTGAGTACTCATTATAATAATGCTTATTCATGCCACTGAATTGAAGATAATGAAAAAGGCATTATTTTGGATGACCTGTTGGATAGGTTGCATGAATTTGCTTAAGTTCTTCAGAAATCACACTAAAATCCTATCAAATAAGGAGAATGGCCAAGGAAATGGATACATTTTATGTGTGTATCAGATTTTCATCATCCATTCATCTGTTGATCGGTAACTAGGTTGGTTCCATTTCCTTGCTGTAGTGAATAAAGCAGCAATAAACTTGGAGGTACAAATATTTCTGTGGTGGGGTATGGGGTTCTCTGAGGATATGCTAGGAGTGGAGTATCTAGGTCATATGGTAGCTCTACTTTTAACTTCATAAGGAATCCCCAAACTGATTTCCATAATGGCTATATTCCCCATGTCTTCTCTAGCATTTGTGACCATTTTTCCAGATAATGGCCATTCTGACTGGGGTGAGATGGTATTTAGAGAAGTTGACCTTTTAAAAATAGTTATTGGCCATCTGTTGTGTAAGAGACTTTTCCTAGGGAGATGCAACACACACACACACACACACACACACACACACACACACACACACACACACACACACATCTACTCATCCCAGATAGGGAGCCCATGACAGATCAAAGTATGGATACCGTCAAAGTCGAACTTGGTGAAACAATGAGTTTTATTGGGGCTACTTACAAGAATATGGGCGAGGGGTTACTTACAGGTGCATAAATGATTCATAGACAGCTGTATTATCAAAGTCTAACCTAGCATGAATGACAGCTCATAAAGCTGGGAGGCTGGAGCCCACTGCACAGACCACAGGAAGCTCAACAGGTTGGAGAGTGTCCTTAGTACCTTAGTTGGTCTAAACCTCTTCCGGGAAGCTCAGATGGCTTCTGCTTCATTCAGGCTGCTTGGCTCAGTCCATTGCTTTGTGGTTTGCAGTGTCTAAGGGTGACTCTCAGCAATCTTTACTGTTGACTCTTCTGGAGGGATGTGGCTAATGATTAGTTAGTTTCAGGGACTTCCTGAAGCTATTTTGAGTTGGTTACTTTCTGTCTTAAGGAGCTTTTCTGCAGGATGGAATCTTTCAATTTTGGAAGAAACCGCTACACAATACCACTTGTTTCTTTTTTCAAAACTGCCTATTCAATTCATTAGCCCGCTTTTTGAGTGGCAGTTTTATATCCTTGATATTTAGTTTCTGCAATTCTTTATAAATTCTGAATATCAGCCCCTGGTCTGAAGAACTACAAGTAGTAAAGATTTTCTCCCATTTGATGGCCTGTTTTTTTTTTTTTTCTGCTGTTAGTTTTCTTTACTGTGCAGAAAAAGTTTAGAATAGGATCTTAATATGAATTTTTAGAACTTGCTATGTAGACCAGGCTGGCCTCATACAGAGATCCATCTGTCTCTGCCTCCTGAGTGTTGGGATTAAAAAACTACCATGCCCAGCCATAACTTTTTAATCTCATGTAGTTCCATCTGTTGGTACTTAGGGCTAATTTTTGTGCCATTGATGTTCTGTTCAGAAAGTTCTTGCCCAACTCAGCTTTTGTCTCAACTCTCTCTTTGTCTGTCTAGGAGTTTCAGTGTTTAAAGTCTTTGATCCTTTCTGAGTTGATTTTTGTACAAGGTGAAACATATGAATCTTTTTTTTAAATCTTTATTTGAAGCATTTCAATGCATTGTGACAGAAGTCCCACAAGTTCATTTGTATGGAATGTTTTTCAGATGATGGCAAGGCCTTGTATTTCCATGGCCCCATTTTAAAAAAAATATATTTATTTTATTTTATGTGTGTGTGTAGCTGGAGAGCTTCTCTCTGGGTCCGCCAAGCCCCGGCAGCCCACTTATAAAATAAACACACAGACGCTTTTATTATTTAAACTGTTTGGCCTAATGGCTCAGGCTTCTAGCTAGCTGTTTTTATATCTTAATTAACCCATTTCTATTAGTCTATAAGTTGCCATGTGGCTTGTGGCTTATCAGTATCTTAACATCTTCTCATGGTGGCAGCTGGCAGCATCTCTCTGCCTCAGCCTTTCTGTTCCCAGAATTTTTGTGGGTGAAATATATGAATCTTATTTAGGTCTTCTGAGGTAGATAAGGATCATTTCTTGCCTAGGATATCTTTTTCCCAATGTATGTTTCTGCCTCCTTTGTCATTACATTTAGTTGTACACCCACTGGTGGCCTCACCAGGCTCCAATGGATAGTTCTAAATCAGTGCTCATACAAATGGCCCTGGTTAAACTAAAGATGTCACCAAACCAAACAAAAAGTCATGAATCTGGGAAAGGGACCAGTAAGGATAGGAGTTTGTTGGGGATGGGAGGGAGACAAAGGAGGTGTTGGAGAGAAGAATAATCAGAATTGTGTGTGTGTGTGTGTGTGTGTGTGTGTGTGTGTGTGTGTGCATGAAATTGTCAAAGAAAAAAATTAATTCCCAAGAAAAGAAAAGGGAACAGTAGCCAGCTCCACATGGACAATTTTAAAAATGATTTATGTAATTCCATTTTAATAGGTTAAGTTCTTCTTCTTCTTTTTTTTTAAGAAGTGCTAAATACTCTTTATTTGATATTATACATAGGTCACAGTAAGTGCCTTTCAATGGTGAAAGGCAGCATCCTTTGACAGGGAATTCTAATTAAAATGACATCATCAAGTCAAGAATAGACAGTTGCTTCCTGGCATTCCATTGCCTGTAACAGGCCAGAGAATACAAACTGAAACACAGGTGAGTCTTCTTGTTTCTGAGAGTGACAGAATTTTCCCAGTGTTTAAACATATCCATATTCCCCATTATATAAATTTAAACATAAAACCATTCAACAGCTTTGAGGTGACACCCCCATCTTTGTGGAAAGTATAACTTTAGTAAGTCCAATCCGATCTTGAGAAAGGGAGAGCTGTGATAGTGACTGGAATTGTTATTTTTTAGAAAGATCATATCCACTTTACTATAAGTCATTTTTACTTAAATCAGGACCGTCCCAACAAAAACATTGTTAGCCATTCATGATCTGAATTTTGATGTATGAATTAAATTATGGTACACATTAAAAGCCATGAGACATTTGTTTTGTAATAAATAAGGCAGTGGAATTACTCATTAGTAGCCTTTTTAAGATAAGCTATTAGGTCTGCCCTTTCTCCCTTCTTCTTAATTCCAGCGAAGATCATTTTTGTTCCAGGGATGTACTTTTTGGGATTCTCCAAATACTCCATCAGGGTATTCTCTCCCCAGGTGATGCCTTTGTTCTTGTTGGCATCTGTGTACGAGAATCCAGCAGCCTGACCAGTCTTCCTCCCAAACAGACCATGGAGGTTTGGTCCAGTCTTATGCTTTCCTCCCTTCTCCACAGTGTGGCACTGGGCACACTTCTGAACAAAAATCTTCTTGCCTTTCTCAACATCACCCATTTTTATTTCGCTCCCGGGTGACCAACACCTCAATCGCTACGACCCGAAGACAGACGTCCCGCTCTCATAGGTTAAGTTCTTAACTGTAGGACCAAAACATAGCAGCTAAAGAATAAACACACTGGCTGTTTGAAACCTAGAGCGTATGCAGGGACACTTGGCTCAGTCTGGGAGGAAGGGACTGGACCGGCCTGGACTGAGTCTACCAGGTTGATCGCAATCCTCGGGGGAGGACTTGTCCTGGAGGAGGTGGGAATGGGGGGTAGACTGGGGGTAAGGGGAGGGGGTGGGATGGGGGGAGAATAGGGGAACCCGTGGCTGATATGTAGAACTGAATGGTATTGTAAAAAATATATATATATTAAAAAAAAAAGAGTAAACACACATGACAACCTGAAAAAAAAATGGAAGGAAAGACCCCATGGAGATGGATAAATGAGAGTAGGATGAGCCATAGAGAAACAGTGCTACCCCCACACTAAGGCTATTCTGGTGGTCCATCGACCTGTCACTCATGCATCACTGAGTACCTTGTATCCCATTAGCCTCTGCGTTTACCGCTGTCACCTCTTCCTAGTGGATGATCTGTGAAGAGACACTACAGATGTTATCATTCTGACTAAACTTTCCTCACAGAAATGCACTTAATTTAAAAATATCATCATGACATCACAGAGATGGGCAATTTCTTACTTGGTATTGTAATTACCATATACATTTGAGAGTAGGGCAGGGATGTAGACGATTAAGAAGTATTTTTTAAAGAGGTACACTAATTTCAGGAAAAAGAAAGGTTGAGTAAGAAAGGGGGTGAATTTGTAGTACTGTGTCAGAATGTTTACGCAGAGATAGTAACATAAGCCTTAAATAGAACTGCCAAATGTGCTATAGCTATCTTAGAAAGATGGAGGGAAAGAACTGAGTATGTGTGTTGGAGGGCCGGTCTAGTAAATCTAAGTCATCGCTCTTGATAGCGGAAAGTCAATACACGGTATTTAAAACTATAAACCCAAGAAACAGTAGCTTCAGGTTGACCTTTCAGAGATTGTTGTTAACCACTTTTGAAATTACAAAATGGTGACATTCTGACTAACGGAAGTCTGGAATTGTTGATGGAGATTGTTTCTGTGTAAGGGAGTAGGATGACATGGGGAGTTTGTATTGTATGTGTGTGGTGAGTGCATGCATGCACGCACGTAGAGAGCAGAGGACAACTTTGTGCAATTGGTTCTCTTCTACCTTTACATAGGATCCAGGGATTGAACTCGGGTCACGATGCTTTTGCGACAAGTGCTTTTATCTGATGAGCTGTCTTGCCAGCCCCTCCCTTCACTATAAACTTCTAAGAACTATTTGACATTTGAAACTATGTACATTAACTTTAGAAAAATTAAAGTTAATAAAAAAAACCCAAGTAAATGGCTTACTTACAAATCACCTATGTGGAATGAATGACCCTAGTTTCTGATGAGGTGTGGTCGAAGGTAGTAATTGATCTGATAATAGCCACCTTCTCTCCTTTAAGGAAGCTTAACTTTTAAAAAATGACTATTAGGAAAGCTTACTCCGAAAAGACAAAAATAGACTATTCTAATAGCTAGTTTAGAACTTTAATTGGAGATTTAGTTGTGTCTTCTTCCAATTAAGCTAATTGAAGTAGAACTCTGATTGGGTCCTGGGAGAGGGGGAGTTCCCCAGCTGAGGCTCAGAGAATAAGAGATGTAGAAGCAGATGCTAAGTGGTGCTGGTGAGTCAACTCTGGAGGGGTTTCAGTTAGTTACCTATTGACTGACACATGCAGGGAAAGTAGCCAGAAAAGTTCTGGAAAAAAAATTCCAAACAAACCCCAAAACAAGAGTAGGCAGTGGGAGGCCTCACCAGGGTTTTACATGAACATATTTGTATGGTCTTTGGAAATTTAATTGGAAGCTTGCCACCTTTTCAGGAGAGCTACAAGTGTGGAAATCTTGGAGGGTATGTGCAAAAATATGAGAACTTACTGATCAGCTCTGGAAACTTCTTTCTCTTTTTGATTTTTTGGGGCAGGCCCTCAGTAAGGAACTATCTTTCTTAGTCAAATGATTTACCCACAATTCCTAGGGCACACCTTGGCTTCTGTTGGCTCAATGGTTTTGTTTCTATCTCAGATTCAGGTGTGCAGTAAGAGTCTATGGAATTTGTTCTAAATGCAGTGCCTTCTTTTCTTGTTTGTGCTGTCTTGGACTGTATTAGACACAGTGTTCACTATCTATTTCCTCTGAAGAGGTGCTACTGCTCTGCAAATACTATATTAATACCAACCAACCACATGAGTAAGCAAACAGGGCTAGGGACATACCTCAATGGTAGAGTCAATGTGCTCAGTGCAAGCTAGGCATGAGGTTTCTATTCACAGCATCAAGAGTAAAAAAAGAAAACAGAAAATGACAAAAATTTACAAAAGGGTAGATTTTAATATGTCTACTATAGTGTATATGGGGCCTCCAACGTGAGTAATGTCTAAGGCTGGTGGTGTGCAAAAAATAACCCTGACTTTTTTCTGGTATTCATAAAAGAATTTGCATATTAAAGGATGTAAATTTGCTTCCTTGAGGTGCTCAAGTCCTGATGCTGAGGTCAACCTTCCCCTCTACCTTCTCTTACCCAGCAGCCCATCCTTTGAACTTTTCACTTTCACCAAATTATTATTATTATTACTATTATTATTATTAGGCTAAGTATATTTTTGATTGAGAATTTTTGCGTTAATGTGTTTTGATCAGATCCACCCCCTACTCCCTCCCTTCCATCTCCTCCCAGATTGCCTTGCCATCATCTGCCAATAGCTCTTCAGTAAGGGTGGGACTTTAGTAGCTCCTCCTCCATCCCTCCTGGAATTTTAGCTGGCTTTATCTTATGCCTGAAACCACAGTCGCTGAGAGTTCTTTTGTGCAAACACTGTCATGTGCAGAAAACCCTGTTTATAGCAATTTGACTCAAGCTTTAGCTCCTATAATCTTTCTGCTCTGGGGTGGTTTGAATGAGAATCGCCCCCACAGGCCATTTCAATACTTGGTCCCCTGTTCGCGGAACTGTTTTGGAAGGATTAGGAGGTGTGGCCTTGTTGGAGGATGTGTCACTGAGGGTATGGCTTTGAAGTTTCAAAAGACCACTGCCATTCCCAATGCTCTTTCTACCTCAAGGTTGTGGATTCAGATGTGAGCTCTCAGCTCTTTGCTTTGCCATCATGGACTCTAACTCTCTGAAACCATAGCCAAATTGAACTCTTTAACAGGTTGCCTTGGTCAAAGTGTTTTTGTTTTTGTTTTTCACAGTAATAGAAAAGTAACTAAGACAGAATTTGGTACCAGGGAGTGGACAGTTGTGGTGACAGGCCTGATTGTGCAGTTTTTGGAGGGTTGTGGAAGATTTTGGATTAGGAAAGCAGTTGAATGCTATAAGCAGGGTTCACTAGGTCATCTTAATTTGAGCTTGAAAGGCAATAGTGTGAGAGAAATGCTAACTATGGGGGCCCAGATCAGGAGATTTCAGAAGGGGACAATGTTAGCAACTGGACTAGAGATGATTCTTTTGATATGAGGCTGCTCCTGCCCTTGTCCTAGGAATCTTCCTGAGGATAAATTGAAAAGTAATGGACTAATTTCCTTGGCAGAGAAGATCTCAAGACAGCCTAATATTGACTCTGTCCCATAGTTATTAATAATCATATGCAGGTCTATAATGAAAAAGAGCAAATGTAGCAAAAAGAAATAGAGAGTATACAGTTTAATGAGGGGTGTGTGTACCAGGAAATTTAATGTTGGAGCCAAAGGCTTGTGTTGAAAGGGACAAGAAGATTGAAAAGAGGCCTGACCTGGAATGAAATAAAGGGAGGGTGCCATTTGGGCAAAACACCACCCAGATAAACTTCCAGCTTGTAAAAAGAAAAGGCCTAAGGAATTTTCTGTTCCTAATCAGCAGCAACAAGTCAAAACTGCTAAGGATGTGATTCAAGGGTTCACCCCAAGTTGGCAGTCAAACTTGCCATCGTTTGTCCATGTGACTTTATTCATGATGGGTCCATGAATACAGGGGTTGTGGGATCTTCCTTTTCTTTTTTTTTTTTTTTTTTTTTTTTTTTTTTTCACATGTACTATTTTATAACAAGTGTAAATCATTTAACAAACCCTTTCAATGAACAGCATTTTAAGAGAACAGTTCATTTAACCATTAGCAAAATACCACATCAAAAATATATTAAGGCACTAAAATAAATACACACATACTGCATTGTCAATGTATGGAAACATCATGACGCACACTGACTGACAAAGTAAGACTATTTTAGTTTTGAATGCATAGTAATCTAGCTAGCAGATTCGGATGTGTAAATCAGACATGTACTTCTGAACTTCCATCTTATCCACAAGATAAAGGACTAGTGACGGATTTGAAGCAATGACTTGGGTCAGATTGCATTCCACGCCTAAGATGTTCATTCGTTTCAGGTTTTGCTTCCCTTGGCCATTTATGCTTCCAAAGTCAACCTGCAGTAAGGAGTCTAGCAACTTCACAACTTCTGAATTTTCAAGTAAACAGCTTTATCAGATGATTATCATGAAGAACATGATTTACACTAACATTTTCACAGTTTAAAAAAAACACAAGTTATTGCTGATGACTGTTCTTCCTATTGGAACTTCCCACTGGCATGTACTCTACAAGATACACAAGAAACCCCTGTAGCTTCTGGTTAATGAGAAACTGGAAAATCCACAAAGGAGGCTTTTTTTTTTTTTTTGGTAGATACATGAGAAACATTCTTGTGAGAGGCCTTTCATAAATTACAACTATGCATATAGAAAGGTTTCATGATAGGCCTATATGAAACATTTCCTTAGATTCCTGACCATATTAACAATCAGAAGTTTTTGCCTATATCTGAAAGATAAAATTATTGATTTTACTATCCTAATTATTTCTATTTTGCTAAAGAGGGCTCTGATATTGCTATGTAAACATTATCGACAACAAATATTTAGTTTTTCTATTATGTATCTGCTGAATTCCTAGGTTAAGGGCAAAATGAAAATGCTCTCCTTCATCCTCTATTCCACACCGTCCACCCAAAAGACAGGGTGTGGCATGTGGAAGGTTGGAGCTAGGGAAGAGAGCATCTTAAAACAGGACTGCAAAAGAAAGGGCTGGGATCTTCCTTTTCTATTAAAGAGAGCTGCCACAGCTGGGTGTGTGGTAGAGGAGTCCCTGCCTGGAGGTCTTGAGAGACTATTGAGTATTGGTGAAATTATTAAGGCCACTCCACGTAGTTAAAAGGAGATTTATTTAATGGCGTAACTTACAAATGAAAGAATAGGCCGGTTGAGGGTTTTAGGAAAGACGCAGCAGTAGTTCGGCGATGTTCTCTGGAGAACTCTCCTCAGTCCACCTCTAGCATCCGGGATCCCAGCAGCAAGAGAGCACGGCACATCTCTATCTCGGGTCTTCAGGCCCTCCTCTGGCCCCACCTTGTGGGCATGATAGTTACCAAAACCTCAATGGGGGTTGGAACTTCCAGACCACAGCTGGAATGGCTACCCACCACAATTGAGTGAAGCTGCGAAAGTGAAGCTTGGGTATGTCCCCGTGTCTGTGTATGTGGCTTGTGGTTTTCTTTGGCTCTTTTTCTTGTTTGGTTGTTTTGTCCTGTTCCAATTTGTTTTGACTTAATTTTATTATTATTCCTTAGATTTCTGTTGGTTTTCTTTTTTTTTTCAATTCCTTTATTATTATTATTATTATTTTACAACACCATTCAGTTCAACATAATAACCACAGATTCCCCTGTTCTCCCCCTCTCGCCCACCCCTCCCCCCAGTCCACCCCCATTCCCACCTCCTCCAGATCAAGGTCTCCCCCGAGGACCGGGGTTGACTTGGTAGACTCATTCCAGGCAGGTCCATTCCCCGCCTCCCAGACCGAGCCAAGTGTCCCTGCATAAGTCCCAGGATTCAAACAGCCAACTCATGCAACGAGCCCAGGACCTGGCACCAATGCACAGCTGCCTCCCAAACAGAACAAGCCAAATGACTGTCTCACGCATTCAGGGGGTCTGATCCAGTTGGGGGCCCCTCAGCCTTTGGTTCATAGATCCTGTGCTTCCATTCATTTGGTTATTTGTCCCGGGGCTTTATCCAACCTTGGCTTCAACAATTCTCGCTCATATAAACCCTCTTCTTTCTCACTAATTAGACTCCCAGTGCTCCACCAGGGGCCCAGCCATGGATGTCTGCATTCAGATTCCTCAGTCCTTGGATGGGGTTTATGGCACCACTATCTGGGTGTCTGGCCATCCCATCACCAGAGTAGGTCAGTTCCTGCCATCTTGCGACCATTGCCAGCAGTCTTTTGCGGGGGTATCTTTGTGGATCTCCGTGGGTCTCCCTAGCTCTCTGCTTCCTCCCCTTCTCACCTTCTCATGTGGTCTTCATTTACCATGGTCTCCTATTCCTTTTTCTCCCTCTCTTTTCTTGATCCAGCTAGGATCTCCCACTCTCTTTCCCTCGACCGTCGCCCTTCATTGTTCCCACTCATGACCAGGCTGTTCATGTAGATCTCGTCCATTTCTCCGTGTCTTTTTTTGGGGTCCCGTTTTCCAGGTAGCCTCACTGGTGATGTGAGTAGCAGTCCAGTCATCCTTGTTCCACATCTAGCATCTTCCTATGAGTGAGTACATACCATATTTGTCTTTCTGAGTCTGGGTTACCTCACTCAGGATGATTTTTTCTAGATCCATCCATTTGCCTGCAAACCGTATGATGTCATTGTTTTTCTCTGCTGAGTAGTATTCCATTGTGTATATGTGCCACAATTTATTTATCCATTCTTCAGTTGAAGGGCATCTAGGTTGTTTCCAGGTTTTGGCTATTACAAACAATGCTGATAGGAACATAGCTGAGCAAGTGCTGGCAGGGTTAACATAGTAAAAATGGCAATCTTACCAAAAGCAATTTACAGATTCAATGCAATCCCCATCAAAATACCAACACAATTCTTTACAGACCTGGAAAGAACAATACTCAACTTCATATGGAAAAACAAAAAACCCAGGATAGCTAAAAGAAACCTGTACAATAAAACAACTTCTGGAGGCATCACAATCCCTGACTTCAAGCTCTACTATAGAGCTACAGTAATAAAAACAGCCTGGTATTGGCATAAAAACCGACATGTGGACCAATGGAATCGAATTGAAGACCCTGACATTAACCCACACACCTATGGACATATAATTTTTGACAAAGAAGCCAAAAGTGTACAATGGAAAAAAGAAAGCATCTTCAACAAATGGTGCTGGCATAACTGGATATCAGCGTGTAGAAGGCTGCAAATAGATCCATATCTGTCACCGTGCACAAAATTTAAGTCCAAGTGGATCAAAGACCTCAACATAAATCCAGCTACTCTGAACCTGCTAGAAGAGAAAGTAGGAAATAGTCTTGAACGCATTGGCATAGGAGATCACTTCCTAAATATAACACCAGTAGTGCAGACACTGAGACAAATAATCAATCAATGGGACCTCTTGAAACTGAGAAGCTTTTGTAGAGCAAAGGATATGTCAACAAGGCAAAGCGACAGCCTACAGAATGGGAAAAGATCTTCACCAACCCCACATCTGACAGAGGACTGATATCGAGAATATATAAGGAACTCAAGAAATTAGACATCAAAAGGACCAACAGTCCAATTGAGAAATGGGCTTTAGAACTAAACAGAGAATTCTCAACAGAGGAAACCCAAATGGCTGAAAGACATTTAAGGAATTGCTCAACTTCCCTAATCATCAGGGAAATGCAAATCAAGACAACTCTGAGATACCACCTTACGCCTGTCAGAGCGGCTAAGATCAAAAACACTGAAGACACTTTATGCTGGAGAGGATGTGGAACTAGGGGAACTCTCCTCCACTGCTGGTGGGAATGCAAGCTTGTACAACCACTTTGGAAATCAATATGGCGCTTTCTTAGAAAATTGGGAATCAATCTCCCCCAAGATCCAGCTATACCACTCCTGGGCATATACCCAAGAAATGCTCAATCTGTTGGTTTTATAAGAAGAGACAGAAAGGATGTTGTGGCTCTGGATGGGAGGGGAGGGGAGGAGGAATAAGAAGGAGTAGGGGGAGGGAAAAACCATAATCAGAATATATTGTATAAAAAACTATTTTCAAAATGTAGACAAGGGAAGCCTAGATTATGTTGGAGAACCTAAGATGTTAAAGGTGCCAGAGTCATAGGGTGAGAGCTGCATATAAGATGTGGAGCCAGTCCAAGAGAAATATGTATCTTACAGGCAGTCAAGCCAGAGGGGTGAAGCCACTTAAGCTTTTTAACATCAAACATGGAGCTATGGGATTTGTAGTCTGGGTCCAGTATTTCCTTACTATGTCCCCACTCCTCCTTTTTGGAATTATAATGAATATTTTTTTTTGCCATTGTATGTTGGAAGCATGTAATTTGATTTTTAATTTTACAGGGGTTACAATTAAGAGATGGCTGTGAATCTCAGATGAGACTTTGGACTTTCAAACTGTGTTGAGATTATGGAAGACCATGGAGATTTTTGAAGTTGGACTAAATGCATTTTGCATTATGATATGTCCACAAGTTTATGGGGGCCAAGGTGTGGAGAGCGATGGTTTGATTGAGAACAGTCACCATAGGCTCATATATTTGAATACTTGGTCCCCAGTTGATGGAAATGGTTGGGAAGGTTCAGGAGGGGTGGCCTTGTTGGAGGAAGTATGTTATTTGGGTGGACTTTTTGTTTTCAAAAGAATTCTGCAATTCCCTGTGATCTCTCTCTGCCTTTTGTTTAGCGATCAGGATGTAAACTCTCCACTGCTCCTTTGTTCTGCCATCTAAACTCGTGAAATTGTAAGTCTAATTAAATGCTTCCTTTTATAAGTTGCAATGGTTATAGTGTTTCATCACAGCACTAAAAAAGTAACTAAGGCATGTCTGTTTTCCTACAATAATTGCTGAGCCTTGACAGAAGAGGTATGATATAGATGTCCCATTTAAAGGCGAGCACTCTTTTTAGATTTATTTTTAGTGTGTGTGTGTGTGTGTGTGTGTGTGTGTGTGTGTGTGTGTGTGCCCGCCCATGGAGTTCAAAAGAGGGTGTTGGATCCCCTGGAATTAGACTTACAGGTGGTTTTGAGTTACCTGAGGTGGGTGCTGGGAACTGAACTCTGGTCCTCTGAGAAAGCACTACTTGCTCTTAACTGCTGGGCCATCTTTCCAGTCCCATGCTGCAGTCTCTTATTCACTGCACCTTGGCCAGTTGTGCATCATGGTATTAATTATCATTTACTGCAAAAATAAAAGGCTTCTCCAATGGAAGTTGAGAGATGCACCAATCTATAGGTAAAGATAAGTATTTGGAGGGCTGTTGGTACTATTTAGCAGAGTAATGGTAGTAGGTTCTCAGGGTTTTTGACTTACTCAGCCATGTGTTCTTGGCTCAGCTAACAGTACCAAGCATGACTTCTGTCTTGTGGAGCAGACATTAAATCCAATCAGAAAACCCTTGGTTGCTCCCATAACTAATCCATGCCACTATTGCACATTAGAGCATGTCTTGCCAAGCCAATCATCATTAGAGCTCAAAACTGATAAGATTCGTGATTATTTTTCCTCCCAAGCATTGTGCTATAGCTGGATGCTGTGTCTTGCCTGGTCCCACAACTGCTTATAAAATAATCATTCAGAGGCTTAATATCATTAATTATAAATGTTTGGCCGATGGCTCAGGCTATTATTAGTTAGCACTTACAATTAACCCATTTCTATTAATCTATGTATTGTCATGTGGCCCGTGGATTGCTGATAATGCTCTGGCATCTTACTCCTCTGGCCACTGCTGGTGTCTCTCTTGACTCCACCCCTCCTTCTCCCCGTATTCAGTTTGGCTTTCCTGCCTAGCTATATTCTGCCCTGCCATAGGCCAAAGCAGTCTTATCTATCAACCAGTAAAAGCCATATATGTTTGCAGCATACAGAAGGGCATCCCATATCATTCTGCTTAGAACCTTCTGTCTCTATGAAATCTAACCAATAGAAATGGAGCTTTCATGTTTGCACTAGTTTCATGTCTTAGTTTCCCAGCAATAGGGTCTTGCCATCAATTTCTGGTGGGTAACCAGAAGCAGTCACAGTGGCTTTAATTGTTTTGAATGGGTTTCTGGGACCCTTTGACCAACAACTTACAGGGAGCTAACTGTCCTAGTTTTTCCTCTGTTGCTATGATAGATACTACAATCAAAAACAACTTGGGTAAGAAAGGGTTTTGTTGTTTTGCTTTGTTTTTTTTTTTTTTTTTTTATCTTACACTCCAAGGGGAAGTCAGGGCAGGAATACAAAGCAGGAACCTGGAGGCAGGAACTGAAGAGGAACCCTGATTACTGCCTTGCTCCCCTCTGGTTTTCATCTTGCTTTGTTATATAATACAGGGCAATCTGTCCAGATGTGACACCACCCACCTGAGTTGTTCATCAAGAAAATGCCCACAGGCCAATCTCATGGAGGCAATTCTTCAACTTCTGCTCCCTCTTCCCAGGTGACCCCAAGGTGACTATAGTTTGTTACTAGCATAGTAAGTCACCCCTGGTACTGATTTTTTGTTTTTGTTGATCGTCTATGGAATCTTGGGGAGGCATAATCTCCCTGTATAGTGTAATTCCTTTTAAACTCTTTGTGTTTGGGGTAAAATGAAATAGTAGGGAATTCATATGGCTTTCCCAGAGGACTTTAGTGTTATTTCTCCTCATACCTTCTCCTCTTCCCTCTCTCACATCTTCTTCCCCACCCAACCCTTCCTGCCTCATGTTTTTCCACTTTCCCTTCACAACACGTGTTTTACTATCTCCTTCCACCCCTTTAAATCTCACTCCTACTCGGGGGCATTTTAGTTTCTTTCCTTCTGCAGCTGCTCCAATCTAAACACACATATCTAAAGATCAAAAGCTCGACTGAGGATCTACATTTGAAAGAGAACATGTGATGTTTGCCTTTCTGGGCCTGGGTTCCCTCACTAGCCATGAGGGACTATTTTCAGCCCCACGCAATACTTGCAAATTTCATAATTTCACAGCTGAATAATATTCCATTGTGTAAATGTACCACATTTTCATTATCCATTCATCGGCTGATGTATGTCTAGGTTGTTTCTGTTTCATAGATATTGTGAATAGAACAGCAGTGAACATGGCTGATCAAATATCTCTGTATTAAGATATAGGATCCTTTGGGTGTATGCCCAGGAAGGGTGTGGCTGGATCAAATGGTAGTTCTATTTCTAGCTTTTTTGGGAAGTCTCCACAATGGTTTCCTGCACAACTTTATACTCCTACCAACCACGAATAAAGGTTCTCCATTCCCCATGTCCATGTATACATGCCTGTCATGGTACATGCATGTTGGTCAGAGGGATCCTGAGGGAACTAGATCTCTTCTTCCATCCTGTGGGGTCTGGAGATCAAGTTCAGATCATCAGGTTTGGCCCAGGTGCTTTTTACCTCCCGAGACATTTCCCTGACCCTCACCAATTTTATCTATTTATTTGACAAAAAGTCTTTCTATATAGCTCTGGATGTCCTGGGCCATATAAAGTAGACCAAGCTGACTGTGAACTCTCAGAACTCCATCTGCCTCCATATCCCCAGTGCTGGTGTTAAAGGTGTGTACTACAATGCCCTGGTTACCAAATTGTTTTGAAAGATGATAGATGTTGGTGGATTCAAACTGAGGCAAGTAGTCTGCATGGAACATATTTATTATTTTCGACATAAAGTATTTGTTAAATATATATCCAGTTGTGATTTTATGACATCTCAGAATTTTTATATAATATATTAATAAGTCAGAAAATACTTTGTCATGTTCTTTTTGATTTATAATAAGGAAGAATATTATGCCTAACACATAAACTAGGTAGTAAAGTATTCATCACAGAATAAGTATTCAGAAATCATTGATGATCAAGTCAATTTTTAATCTATTACTTAATTTTTTGGATATCACAAGTGGATGCTTTTCTACAATGCTCAAGGCGGTAACAGAAAACTCTAAGGTAATAAATTAGCTTTAGGTTGGAAACTGTGACATTCTGAGATAATTTCCAGCTCTTTCTGAATCTCTGCGAAGCTGTAAGTCATGGGAGAACCAGGTGTCTTTGTCAAGCTTTTCACCCTGACCTTCTGAGAATGAGAAATGAGGACAAAGACATAAAAATGCGATCAATACACTTCTGTCTCCTCATTTTGCGGTGAATGAAAGGACAGACAGGGAGGGTTAAAACAGAGAATTACCATATTCTCTCAGTGTCCAAGTTAGGGTCACTATTGCTGTGATAGAGCACCATGACCAAAAGCAAACTGGGGAGGAAAGGGTTTCCTTGGCTTACACCTCCATATCACTGTTCATCACTGAAGGAAGTCAGGACAGGAACTGAAGCAGGGCAGGAACCTGGAGGCAGGAGCTGATGCAGAGGCCAGGCAGGGGTGCTGCTTGTTGGCTTGCTCCCCACGGCTTGCTCAGCCTGCTTTCTTATACAACCCAAGACCACCAGCCCAGGGATGGCACTCCCATAGTGGACTGGATCCTCCCATCAGTCACTAATTGAGAACATGCCCTACAGGCTTGCCTACAGCCAGATCTTCTTATGGAAGTATTTTCTTTTCCTTCCTTCCTTCCTTCCTTCCTTCCTTCCTTCCTTCCTTCCTTCCTTCCTTCCTTCTTTCATTAATTTTTTTCATTTGTTTTACATACCAACCACAGTTTCCCCGTGCTCCTCTCTCTCCATTCTTTCCTCCCACCTCCCATCTGTCTCCACCCCATCCTCTCCTCCTCCATTCAGAAAGGGGCGGGCCTCCCATGGGAGTCAACAAAGCATGGTATATCAAGTGGAGGCAGGACCAAGCTCCTCCCCCTGCATCAAGGCTTGGGGAGGCATCTCAGCATGGGGAATAGCTTCCAAAATGCCAGCTCCTGTGCCAGGGACAGGTCCTGATCCCAATTCTAGGGGACGCACAAACAGAGCCTGCATAGGACTGACCTAGACCCTCTGCTTATGGGTGGCAGTTGTGTAGCTTGGAGGCATTTTCTTAACTGAGGCCCCCTCTTCTCAGATGGCTTTAGCTTGTGTCAAGTTGACATAAAACTATCCAGCACAGGATACCCATCTGCTCCTCCTTCTTTCTTAGGTGATTTACTTTAAGTTGGTGATGTCTCACCCAACTGTTGACATTGTCTCAACCGCTAAGAATTTTGCTGTCATATCAGTGAACAGCCATCGCTGAGTTTCTGCTGCTCACAGGAAGTGGGATTGAAAAATAGAAAATGAAACCCAATTAAAGAAAAATAGTAAAAAATATTTTTTTTAATTTATACTCAAAGATTTGTAGCTGATAACTTGCCATGACTATACCCACCTGATGGATCAATTGGACTTTCTATGGGTATCTCAGATGCCACACTATTGGACTGAAGCCTATCAGTGGAGCCAATGACTAGCTAATATTACTTCTTCCTTCGTATCTGTGATAGACAGTGTTTATTCACTATAACAAAATACCTGAGTATTGCAAACTCTGTCTCTGGGTACACTGTGGCTATTTGTATCTTGAAATCATTGAAATCAGAGCAGGTATGAGCATCAGGAGACCCCTACAAGATTGGACCTATTTATACTTTCTCGTGGAAATTGGGGAGGCTTAGGAGGTATCTTAAGATCATGAGGTTCCTTCCCAAGGATATATGAGTGGTTAACATTTTCTGAGAGGGAAGGAGATTCTCTTATTTTATGGAAAGAATTTAAAGTCTTTGGTTTACCAGCTAGACTTGAGTAGATTAGTTACTTGGGACTGTCAGTAGTGTCCCATCTGGGCTTAATAGATATTTGCTCACATCTCCCCAGAAAAAGTCATGTGATACTGAGATAACCAACTTAAGGGAAAAGACTTATTTTTGCATTTGTTTTCAATGTTTTAGCTCATGTCACTTAGCCCTCTTGCTACGGGCCTAGGATGGCCTGGTATATCATAGCAGAGGGTTTGTTGTTAAGGAGGCCTATTCATCTCCTGGTAGCCAAGTAGAAAAGAGGGGGATGATAAATCCAGGGTCCCAATAGCTCCTTCAAGGGCATTTTTCCAATGGCCTAACTTTGTCCCACTAGGTGCCACCAGCTAAAGGTTACCTCTTAATAGTGCAATGGGCAGGGGTTTAAGCCATTGGCCCATAGGCCTTTGTGGGATGTTCAAGAGCTGAACTATAACACCTCGTACTTTATTCACAGCATCTGAATTGCTGAAGGAGAGACAGAAAGTGCTAATTCCTCTCCTCACGTCTTATAGGGCATTGCTACTTGACAGGGGTTCAGTACAATTCATACGCAAAGTATCAACGTTGCATGATTATACTCATATAAACAGTTAGAGGTTTTGCAGATCTGGTGGAATTTGATATTTCTTGGGGATATTTTTTCTTAATAGCACTGTTCCAATTTTATAATAAGAATTACTTGGGTAATTGGGGTTAATAGACAGAAATTTGCTTTTCAGGCTTTCTTTCTTCCCACAGAGCATTTGGGCTCATCTCATGGAGAGTAATGACTTTGGGGCCGCAGCCGCCATCAAGCTTAGAATTTGAATAAAGAGAAACTTCCCCTTCTCCCCAATAAATATTCACTCAAATGGACATGCATACAGTGGAGAAAATGTGGGGTTCAGTGGCAGGATTGCAGAGTCTGCATTTTAAAAAAAGTGAGTTTAAGTAGAATTCTTGTGATGGGGACCTACAGGCAAATGGCCCTACGTACTTTGTTCATAAAATAGGAATGACACAGTCTAATGTACAGTTACTTTATTAAGTAATATAAATGATAGTTATTTCTAAAGTGCTGTATAAAAGTAAGGCATTATTAGGCAGCTAAGCAAAGTTAAAAGCTTTAATAAAACCTATCCTTGACTGACTGTATGAAGGCAGTTTTTTGCCAATGTGCAAACAAGACATGTTCGCCTTTAAAAGTTAGGTTTTTGAGACTAAATGGCTTAGGAAGCAATAAAGATGATCTAATATGTCAAGGGAGACATTTTAAAAAAAGGAATAAGTATATTATAGAGAGAAGTAGGAGATGATCTACTTCTTTTAAAGAGCCATATCTATTCATAGCATATTTGGAAAAAGTATTGAATTCGGGAATATGAAACCTAGAGAAGCACTATAAAGAATCATGGTGTCATTCCATATAAATTGTTTAGTGGGGCAAACTATTATTAGTAATGGGACAGTAAGTCACATCAGCCTTGATGAAGGGTATATGTCTGTTTTGTCTAGTGCTGTGCCTTGTCACATTGATCTGTGCCTCAAGAGTAGGTGTGCCCACGATTGCTGCAGAATGAGCATCCAAGTGTAGCAGTTAATATCAGAACTGTGTGAACAAGGCTCGCCGATTCCAACTCCTGAAAGAAGATGAGAGCCAATTGTAAGAGCAGGCTAAGTCTTTTAGCTTCTTAACCTATTGCAAATTTTGAAAACCCCAAGAACAGAAGGCTCTTCCCAAATGTCCAAAGTGGCTAATCAACAAAACTTAGTGTGAAAGAGAACACAGTCTTCATTAAGGAAGTTCATCTCTTAGGTTTGAGATAGAACATTGGCCAACATTACTTTATTGGTGATGGCTTCTTAGGGTATTCCTATGTGGGAGTCCAAGGTCTTAGGAAATCAATGAATGTGACAATTGATTAGTAATGCCTACCCTGGTTTTTAACCTGAAACAAAGGTTGCACTTCTAAATGATTTCTGACTTTCTCTTTTGATGATACCTACATTATTTATTGTGGGATGTGCTTTATTATAGTGATTGAAATTGGGGGGAGGCTTTGGGAAAGACAGTGTGAGATTGACAGGAATTGAAGTTATAGATGGCAAAGATTCTTAGTGCCCAGCAGCTACATATGTGCTAGTGTATGTACCCTAGCCTCTTCCTACATAGTTTGGGGCCGTGTGGCTGAGTTCTGCCTGCCAGGGATACCTTGGAGGCAGTGTGCTCCCCAGGACATCAGTAGAAGTGGGAGGAAGGGCCCAGCTGCTCTCAAGTCTCAAGAGTAAGATATCAATATTATGGAGACTTCAGATTTTTTTTTGTTGTTGTTGTGACAAACAGGGTTGTTTTCCCCTAATCTTAAATAAAAGTATAACGGAGAGTGGTTTATTATGACGAATAGAAAGGGCTCATCTTACTTAAATGTCTGCCTAGGCTCATGAACTGTTTCTTGAAGATGTTACCTTATGCTTCCGGCCTGTCTTACCATGTTGGGTTAGGGAATTATGGCAGCATCCTTCAGTCTCTGTTGGCTCTGTCTATCCTTAGGGGTGCCACAGTTCTGAGAGTAGTACAGAGTTGGGGGGCAAGATGAGAGTGCTTGAGCAGGAAGAAACTTGGCTCTAGAGCACAGAGTGTACTAATATGCAATATTCCTAGCCTTCAAAAAGTTTATTTCTAACAGCCTCCTTTCCTCCTGCAGGCTTCTGTTTTTGAGTACATTACCTTCGAAAAATAACAAGCACAAGGAAAACCAAACAATAGTGAGTTTCTACGGCATCCATATCTTCTGATGCCGCTTGAGTTTGCAAAGCCCAGTCCCCTTCAGGGTCCTCAGCTGAGACCAATTCTAATGCTCAGGCACCCATTCCTTTTTTCTTTTCCCTGTTCGTCTGTTTGATTTCTTATCTCTTGTGGTGGTTTGAATGAGAGGTGTCTATAATAGGGTCACATGTTTGAACCCTTGGTCCCCAGTTGGGTGGCCCCGTTTAGGGAGGTTGCAGAGCCTTTAGAGGTGGAGCCTGGATGGAGGAAGTATGGCATGGGGGGCGGGCCTTGACGGTTTGTAGCCTTGCCCCGCTTCTGGTTTTCTCTCCACTTCCTGTTTCCAGCTGAAGATGTGAGGTCTTGGCTTTTTGCTCTGGTCACGTGCTGTCACGCCTCGCCTACCACAATGGCCTCTCTCTCCCTAGAACTATAAGCCAAAAGAAACTCTTTCTTCCCTAAGTTGCCTTTGGTCATGGTGTTTTATCACAAAAACAGAAAGGTAACTAATACCCCTCTCTTCCCGAGAGGAGGGAAGATATTCTGGTCTGGCTTACTGTTGAACTTTCCACAACAGACTGTGTGTTCTTAACCGAATATACTAGGAACCAACAAATGAATAAGTGAAAAATCTCCTTGGCACAGCTATGAATTCTACTAGTCAAAAATAATTATCAAACAGCCTCCGCAGAAATAGGAGGCAGCTTAAAAAAGAATAAGATGCGAAGCGTTGCCGCTCCAAATGGCCTGAAAACATCTCATTTGCTCCACAGATCAGGATGTTGGATTTTATTCTCATTTTGCTCCAAGCTGGCTTTTGCTTTTTTCTTTCTTTCTTTCTTTCTTTTTTTTAAGTGGTAGACCCACAGACCATTGTTTCTGGAGGAATGAAATGAAGGATGTAGGTTTGGAAGGAACACAAACATAGCACTGTCACTTTTTTTTAAATCTGAAGCAATTACTGTGTGGACAAGCAACCTTCTCAATACAGTGACGCTATAAATAACAGCAGAATTCGTGGTGTCCCAGCAGTGTGATGCACAGGACAGTACTACTGCTCTAGATGGCTGCCTGGGAGAAATGACGGTTCTCGAGCTACTTTCTACATAACTCATTAGGCTTACTCAGCTATCCAGGAAGTTGAAATACTGGATTCGGAAAGTTAAAGTATGTCAAATATGCTAAAAAACAAAACAAAACAAAACAAACGAAAACCTCCATGATGACAAACAATAGTTGAGAGAATTGGGGGAAAAAAAAAGCAAGTTAGAAAAAAACAGTTTATTAAGTAATATCATATAAATAACGTTACAAAAATTGATTTGCAAAAGGCATATTTACTCTTCGTGAGAAATCACTTTTAAAGTTGCATTCTTTTCAAATTTATAAGACTAAGAAAAGAAAACCAAATAAAAGGAGCCATGTCAAGGAGTGTGTTATCTGTCATTTGACTACACATAAGGCCCAGCCACACTGAGCTAGAGGGTCACTCTTTCCACCTCATTCTTCTAACACAGAAAACTTGGCCACATAAGGTGTGAGATTACAAAGGTCTGTCGACCTGGAGGAAGCCAGCCCGATTGTTTCCATCCACCCTCTCCTCTTGCTGAAGATACAAACAGAGGACTCCAGCCAGTCGGTCTTCAAGCGTGGCTTAAACTTCAATTTATACTTGAATTATTTTTTAATTAAGTACAGTCGGTACCAGAAGCCTTTATTTTCTTGGTTCAGGAATCACAAGTCACAGGAGGAGAATGCCAAACTGCCTGAGCTTGGTATGACCACAGACGCACACAGCGTTTATTACAAGGCCCATTCTGATGTGAACTCCTTGCAAAGCAGTGAAAATAACCTCAAACAGAGCAGCACAGTGGGTCTACAGGGTTCCTGTGTTCTTCTGAGCAGATCTATTAGACATTTGCTGCGCAAGCATTCCCCGTGAGTGCTGAGTGATTTTACATATGGGTGGTTGTTTTTTAATAAACACTAAACTAATAGATCATAGAAAACGAAAAGGTTACAGAAGGTGCCTCAGATATATTTACATAAATAGCATAGCCTCACAAGAAAGACCAAGCTCTCATTACAGCGGGATGCTTTCTTCTACGACACTGAGTCCATGCCTCATTTGTCAAATAACCTCATTTGGAAGCAAATTTGAGTTTGTGGTTCATGTTTTTTTTCCCCCCCCAGTGGAATCAAGCAACTTGTAAAAGATCTTTTGAAATTAATCTAATAACCTGGTGTCTCCTCGGCTAAGTGCCTCAGTCCCTTCTGAAATATGGCGGGTAATAGTGTTTGTTTCCTTTTGACATCCTTTAACGCTTTTGTCTGCTGGCTCTGTCAGGCTAACATTCCCCCCAAATTAAAAAAACGAGAATGCATCATAAGTAAGGTATTACAAAACAGGGAGATTAAAGATTGTCTCGGCAATGCTTAAATTAAATTGAGGATGCAGAGACCATAAACTACTGGCTTTGAAAATGAGCTATTTCTATATTAACTTTAAACAAGTGTGTGAGCCAATGCATTGGCTTTCTAAGAGAGTATTGTTCTTTGCATTGAATATAGTCGGGGTCTGGTATTTTTAGTAGAGAATTATCCCTTTTGAAAATTATTCCATGAAGACGTCAAAGGAAGATTTAAAACACTGCAACCATGATAGTCTCTGAACTCTGATGAGACCACCGTGTAATTCCATTCTCTAGAAAAGACACATGCTTGTCAGAGCTTAGGCTGCAGCCCATCTTCCTGAAGACTCACACACCAAGTATTAATCTTTCTGCTCTTATCTGATAAAGAAGGTTGGTGTATTAATTTAAATACAGCGAACTCCTTGTACCTTGAGCCCACTTCTACAATATGACAATTCAAAAATGACTTCATCTAGATAAAGTAAAAATTAAAATTATACTAAATGAGTTGGTTTTTTTTTTTAAATAGAGGATGTCCTTCAAAATGGCAGCGATTTTGAGTTTTTAGTGTATTCTTCCAAAGCAATTATGCTGCTTCAAACCTAGTAACCAGGGGCTGAGAGGATTTATTTGGTGGCTGTATTCCCGAGGACAAGGGATTTGTTTGATAAGGACAAGCACCTTATTCAAATATTTAGCTTGCACCCAGGAATCAGCTCTCCTCTTTCTAGTTGTATGTTTCTAATGTGCACAGGTTTACAGAATCTAAGAATGCCTGTTGGCATTTCATAAATCATTCTCCCCAAGAGAACACCTACTTCAGGATAAAGCATTCTATGTAGACCATTGTGTAGGAACACAGGGCACACAGATTACATAATGGAAACATTAGGAAGTTATTTTGACTTCTCAAAACTTGGATGCATCTAAGTTCCAGAGTCAGTCTCTTGTATAACACTTTGGGAAGTGGAAATGAGAACTAAGCCACATATTTTTATCCTGAATTAAAATGAAATCACCAGCTTTGTTCCATCTGAAAATAGAGTGATTCTCTAGCCGAACCTCCAGAATGTAAAACCAGGGAAGTTGTATTTACAGTGCTCAGATTTCCTCTCTTAGGGTTTTAGGAGACTGTCCTCACCTCATCCCCATTTGATTTATTTACTTATTTGAGGACAAATGTTTTCAGATTTCCGGAAGAAAGTGGATATAAAGTGGGGGAGTTTTAACCTCATGCACAATGGCTTAATACTCTTTAAAATCTCAGCTTGTTCTAGGAAGCATTGTAAGAGGTTTAAAGGAAGTTTCTGTTGAAAAGAGGTTAAGAAAAGTTAGACAGGCGTCAGTGCTCTTGAAACGATGCTTTATGCTAACCAATCTCCTTACGTTCAACAAAGCAAATTTTAAAGTTGGACCCCTCCCTCCCCCCGCCAGCCTCATTGCCTGTGTCTAAGACCAAGACACAAAAACTGAGCTGAAAACTACTTTCACCCTCCAGAACAAAATTTCATCACTGGAAGAAATCTGTCCATGGGGATGCTCTTGACCTGGTATTTTAGTGGGAAGAAAAACTAGAGAGAGAGATGGTGCTAGGCTTCTCATTCTTTGCATGATGATTCTTAGAGGAAAGTGTTTATCTGGAGTCAACACCTACAGAGTTTGAATAATGCAGTTTCTTGTAGATTTGTATCACCAACAATCTTTGTGATAAGACATTAAACAGTTATTCCAGTATTAATACTCTCCTATTCTTGGCACAATGTGTGGTTTGCAGGATGGGATAAAAATGCTTTGGCCAATTACATCTCAAATAGCTTAACTTACTTTCAATATATACTTGCACTCAGAGAGAGAGGTCAACTTTATCCCAAAATGTTGGAAATTGCTGTTGTCAACTCTTAGAAATTTAACACCAAATTTCACACCAAAAGCTCAAAAGGGCAACTTTTGATGATACCTTTCTTTTTAAGAACTATGTTTCTTGGTTCAGTTTGTCACATGATGTAAGATACAAGATAGAGTAATTCTAATTTTACAATAGATTGTGCAAGGTGCTGTTCTCATGCTGTATAGTAGCTCTTACTAGTTTTCCTTGGCTATCTTTTTCAGTACTTACCCGTGAATATAATACATACTGACCCATTTCAGTGAAGCCATCTTGTAGTATTTGTTTGCATTCCTGTATGTGATGTGATGTGATGTGTGTGTGTGTGTGTGTGTGTGTGTGTGTGTGTGTGAGTGAGTGTGCATATGAAGAACTAGAAAAATAAAACCCTAAAAGGTAGAAATAGCTCAAGTGTGAAATACTTGTTTCTCTTCAGGGCATTTCATCACAAACAGGAGAACATTCAGAAAATACAAAGGGCAATATGATTGTAATTTTTTTAAACTGTAATCCAAATTCCACATTTCTCTTGTTTTACAGGTGCCACCTTTACTTCCTGGGCAAAAACTATTTAAATCCAACTAAACAACAGCGTGTTTCTAAATAGAAAATATGTTGATAAAACATTACCCTTAAATGGAAATGATGCTAAGATTATCTCTATAAAATTAACATTAACTGAAAATAAATCCCTATGACTAATAAGAGAAGTCAGCACATTCTTAAGTATATATTATCTATGTATATACAGAGCCTTTTCAAAAAGTTTTCAAATGAGGATGTTTTCATTACAGTACTTTGGAAATTTCTGATGACTGCATGGTGTGAGATCCTAATGAGGAGAGTCATTAGAACGTCCATATGAAATAAATGATTTGAACCTGCCAGAAGGATTAGCTTGGTTCAGTTGGGTCCCCTGGATAATAACTGACTAAGAGAGCCTAATTGCATAATTAGAGCAAGAATAGATTGGATGGATTTTGTATTACTTTTCTGTTTTAGTTGAGACCATCACTTTATCATCAGTCCAGAGACAAAGATGGCAGCTTTGCCACGGAAGCCACCTTAGAAACAGTGGGGAAAGAAGACTACGTTTGGAACTCGACTGTCGCTTTAACAAGAGTCTTAAGCATTTTTGCTGAAGGCAATCCCAGCTCTTCTTTCGTGAGCATTTCAGAAACACGGAATGCAGGTTTTCACCAACTTCTCAGTGCCATTAATGTATGGGATGTCTCCGAAGGCAAAGGGCAGGAGTTAGGTTCAAATGTGGCTGGGTCTAACCCTCCCCTTTAGCTCTAGGGTAGGATATTTAATCTAACCTTCCTACGGCAAGTTAATTATATAAGAAGTATTTGAAGAATATGAATTATTGTACTTTACACCGCTACTGTTGTCAGGTAGAGTAGATTAATAGAGACAACGACTACAGACAAAGAGTTAACATTTGCCTCAGAAAATTCTCTCAAGAACTGACATTAGACATGTTTCTCATTAGTTTACTGGTTGTTCAAGAATTAAGGGATCGGTGATACAGTAGGTGGCACAAAACCTTGAAATTTACCAAATCTTTTCCTTGTTAATGGTTTTTTAGCTATTTCTCTTTTTCCCTTTGGTGCGACGGGTGACCTTTCATGTTTCTCATATGCAGCAGATCATGAGTGTCAAGGAATACAGCCTCGCTTTTTGTTACGGTCTAATGTTACCATTTGATTTGCTTCTAAATCATTCTAAAACACGGAAGGATTTGATGTTACGAGTAGTTGTTTGTGCCAGAAACGCCTCTTCCAGCACAGACAGGATGCCCCAGTTGCCACCTTAAATTCTTTGACACACATACACTCTTACAAACCCTTCTGTAGCTAATTATCTCCTTGAGAGTTGATAGACCAAGAACAATCCCCCAATTGTTGCCTCCTTTTGTGTTTTTCTTTTATGCTAAAGCTATATTTTTAATCAGTGAAGTATGATCCCTTCTCCCAGTAGCATGGGAAACGTACACAGCTGGAGCATTCAGTTGACCTGAGGCCATGAACAAAAGTAGTGTCCAGGCCAGCAGTAAGGAGCATGTGGCCAACCTGCCCTAAGAGAACAAGGGAAAAAAAACGCTGTCCCCTCCTCGCCTCCCCCGCGTGCCTGCTGGGCTAACTTGGTTAACTGCATGAACTAAAAAATAAAAATTTGCCTCTTGGAAGCTCATAAAAGTGTACTAGAAAAAAGTCTCTAACATTGGATCCGCACGGACTGCAGCCATTGACTTTTGGAACGGGTACAACAGAGAACCCTTCACGGAAAAGTGGATAAATAGAAAGAAATAGCCACTTCACATATTCCAGTGTCATATTGGAAAATGAAAAAGAAAAAAAAAAGGCAACGGATTAGGAGTCTTTATCACTGTCCATCCCTCCATACATATCCGCTAGCTTTTTGAACCGAGGGCCCCAGTCACTCAAATAGTCATAATCTTGGTCTCCATCTGTGGTCACTGACTCCAGCGAGCTCAGCGAGTCGGCCACAGAGCCGGTGCCTTCGTAGGCATAGGTGGCCAAGGAGTCGTAGGGCGGGGCTGTGGGATCTGTGTCATTTTCCTTTAACCTTTGGTTAATGAAATCTCTGACATCCGTGTTGTCGCGAGCTGTTGGAGTCCGTCGCGGTAGAAAAAGAGCTTCAGGCACAATGTCCCTGCGCGATTTGCTGTCCTCCATGGCTTCGGGGTTTCTCAGGGTTCCGATATCAAAGGCCTGGGTGTCCTCCTCTCCGCCACCTTCGTCGTTGTAACTGACAATGTTATCTCTGATGTCCTCTTTGGAAATGATCAAAGGCTCTTTCTTGCGCTGTCGCCTCAGAGCTGCGAACAGCACCACTGTCACTGGAAGCAGAACGGAAAACAGAAGGAAAGTTAATTTGCCATCCAATTAACATGGGGAAGCAGTACCGCTCCAACCTGCCGCTTTAAAACTACACTTGAAAACGCAGGCTCAATTGTTTTCCGGGTGTTAAGGACGCATTTGTCTCTATCCATTATCAGATAAGGACCCCAGGATGGAGTATTGTAAAGAAGGTTAGACTTTAACCAGATGATAAAATGCCATCGTATTTTGTCAGCACTTTTTTATTTTTTTTCTTTGAAAAGGCAAACTATTTTCAAGGTAGGAAAAGTAATAATAATAATAAATTTTTTTTTTTGAGCCACAGAGAAAGTACTGCGTGCGATAAAATTGCAAATTATGCCAAGCACCTAAAATGCTCCAAAACTGGTTATACAGAAAGGGCTGGCACCTTTGGGAAGTGTTGAAGGCTTTGCATAACTCCACATTTAAAATAACTATTGCGCTATGCCTTCCTCTTCCCCCTACCCGAGAAGAGTGTAAAATTAGTTTAAAATCCCAAGCAGAGATGTGAGTGTTTGCATACCTTCCCACATACAAAGAAATAGTAGTACAGATAAAAACCCCCGAGAGACCCAGATTCCAAAAGCTACTCTGGGCCCCAAGCTCAACCAATTAAACAGGACCGACAGCAATACACTTCCCAAATGATTTGTGTTTGAGTTAAATAAACATTTTTATATGAGATTTCACTTTTTAAAGACTTATGTCCCACAAGTTTGTTGGCCAGAATGTCTGTTTTACAGATATATATATATATTTTTTTCTTCTAGCTTAAATTAGAGGCAAAGCAAGATTTGTGTTTAAATGGCTTCTGATCTTTCTTCACAGCTGGCTGGTAGAACAAAGCTGCCTGCCTGTACAGAGACGGCTACCTACAAATGGACCGATGGGTGGAAAAATAAAAACAGAGCAACAGCTTACAGAGGAAATAGCCATCCAGCACAGAAAACGCATTACCAGCCTATGTTTGTCCAGTGGTATTTACTATAGGAAGTACCAGCAATGTCTCTACCATTTCACCCATTACATGGTCCAGTTTTTGTAAGCCATGGAAATTGAATTCTTGCAATAAGATTTAGGAGGCAAGTGCATCTTCCTCCTAATGAATAGATTTGCATGCTCATGGATCTATACGTTATCCTTTCAGACATTAATAGTATTAATACTTGGCTTCCTAGAGAGAGAGTTCTATGTACCAATTACTGCCCTAAGTGCATTTCATACTCAATCCCACTTAATCATCATAATAATCCTATGAAGTAGGAACCATAGTGAAAACCCCAGTTTACCAAAGAAGTTGAAGCCTAGAGATGCCACATGCGGCAGGCATTCACATCCAGGTCCACCAGACTCAAAAGGTTGCACTCTTACCTGCTGTGTTGGGAGCACACTGGGATGACTGTCTCTTTCCTAAGGAAATACAATTTTGCCATTCTCAAGTATGTGGCTGTATAACTGTCCACCCTCTCTGTTCTCGATGTCTCCAACTGTCTCATCCACCCAGTGTATCCATTCATTCTTTCAATCAATAATAATGTGGTGCCTGCTTTGTGCCAGGTACAGTTCTAGGCATTACCAGTATCACATGGGGCTCAAAGGCTCTGCCTCCGAGCATAAGCAGATGTATGGGGACTGTTGGATGGAGACAGAACATAAACAACACGTTGAACGAGTCAGGAAATTAGTAGAGGATGTTAAGTGCAATGCAAAACAAGAAAAAGCCGAGGAGGCCAAGAAGGACGGGGAGGGCTTCTCGGTTGGTTCCATGGGCTGTGCTCTTCTGCATCATTTCAGGAAAGATGGGGAGTTATCCAAGGTGCTCTCTGGCAAAGGGGAAGGAGCTACAGGAAAGGCCCCCAGGGAGGTCTGTGCCTGTAGTATTTGAGGAAAAGACAAGAGTCTCAGTAGCTGGGCCAGAAGGAGCAGAGAGGAGGAGTAGAGAAGAGCTGTGTCCCCAGGCACCTTAGTGGCACTGGGATGCTTTCACCTCTACCTTGGGGGGTTGGGGATGGAGACCTTTAGGGTTTAGGGCTATTATGCTGCTTTCCAGTGTGAAGTGGCATGGATTTGCAAAACAGTGATGTAAGGAAGGGTAACGTTAGGGATTAGAGGGTAGACCCCGGGCCATCTGCCCTTAAAGAATTCAACTCGAATGCAAACGAATTCTTTTGGTCATTAGAGGTGAGACGGCAAGCAGTTGTCACCCCCTAATTCTCCAGATTCAAGTGTTCAGATTTTTTAATTTCAGTCCTGCGGTCACCTGGAATTGGAGCCTCTTACAAGCGAGAAGACAAGAGGGCATAATCAAAAGTCCTAGGTACTCAGAGCTCGTTCACAGTTCATTTCCCCGGCAATCACTACCTATGTCTTTTATCAGCCCAGTGTACATTTGATGTCTTGATGGGAGATCTTGATGAAAGCTGACTTTTATAAATGGGGACTGGGCTGGGGCAGAAGCATTTAGAAGGGTTCAGTTTATCTGTGAAGTGGCTTTGGGGTGACTAGTCTCTTCTTTCCCCCATTCTCCTGGGGCCAGAGGACAGCAGCAAGATTTTAGTAGGGGGATAGGGAGGGGAGGATGTGGTCAAATTCATGGTCCAATCCCATTATAGAACTAGCAGCTCTAACAATTTGGCCCCTCAAAGACCATTTTTCTCTCCATAAAAGAGAAGCAATAACACAATGCCAGGTGCTGTCATGAGGAATGAGTTAAATGTGAAAAAATTTCAAAACTCTAAATTTCTATATGGATTAGATGTAGCTGTTGTTGGGATGCTTAAAACATTTAATTTAATATTTACACGTGCATATAATATGTTAGATCAAATCTACCCCAAACTCTTCCCCTCTAGTTCCTTCCCTATACACCCTCAAACTTTTCTTTGAATGCTTTTAGTGTTTTCTTTTAGTAAAATACTACATGCCTTGGGATTCATCCAGGGACTGCTGTGTGGTGAGTAAGTGCCCTATCCCCAAACTACACTCCTAGGCCAGCCTCACTTTTATACCAGATTTCCTTGGGTACCAGTATGGCTTCCTTTCTCTGGCAACCTCTCAGGTTTGCCTCTAATGTCTCCAGGGATCCCAGCTTAAGTTTGATGTCTCTTTCAGCCTGGACTTTGCACTGCATTCCAGAAGCTCACAGAGAAACTCGGGATCGGTATGGGAGCACCACACCAGTCTGGAATGAAAGACCTGGGCATACAACTGAGCTCTACTGCCAGTTACGTGTGTGACTTGGCCACATGACTTACTTCATCTCCTGCTGCCTCAGCTTTCATATTGAAGACGCAGATCAATACACCCCAGGGAGTTCCGAGGAGTAAGAAAAGCATTTGTGAAGCACCTTGGCCAGCATCTAGTCTATGGTGTGAACCTAGTTAAGCCAATACTCATTTTTTTTTTTTTTAAAAAAGTTATGTACAGAATTCCCAAAACACTAGACAAGGTGTGGGAAGCACTGAAGCCAATTAAGAATAATGAGGAGGCAGTGAATTTATTGCTGGAAAAAAAAATGAAAGGGGAAGATAAAGTGAGTTAGTTAGAAGGAAGAAAGCAGAGAAGAGAACATGGATTGATGCCTGAAGGTCTCTAAGTTACATGCTACAGAGGTACTTGCATATCCATGATTATTGCTGCTCTATACACAATTTCCAGGAAATGCAGCCAGCCTAGATGTCCAAATAGATGAGTAAAGAAAACGTGATACATATACACAATGGGGTTTTATGCAGCCACAAACAAAAATGAAATCATGGCATTTGCGGGAAAATTGATGGCACTGGAAATCATTATGTTATGTGAAATAAGTCAAACTCAGAATGACTCCTCTATTTTCTTCTACAGAGAGAACCTAGATTAACATTATGTGTGCACATATCCATGTGTATGTATTTGTGTGTGTGTATGTGTTTCGCTGCATGTAGGAATGTCGGTTACAGAAGTAGAAAGGGTCTAACGAGAAGAGAGGAGGTGGGCAATTGAATATATGGAAGAAAGCAGATGGGGAACCAGCTGGGGAAAGGGTGTAGTAGCAGAGGAGGGAGAGAATTAGAACCAAGTATGAAGACACAAGTGTATGAAGAGATCATGACGAAACACATTGCTTTGTATGATAACTTTAAAAAACAATTAGGAATGTAAAAAAGCAGGACAGATGACTAGAGAGAGGAAGGAGAAGGACCACCAGAGGAGAGCTGCCTCTCCTTCCACAGGCATAGCTACCCCCACCCCCAGTTCCATTTTGACCGAGAACAATGATCAAGTCCTCCAGGTGTTACAGCTGCACAGCATTCGGGATGCTGATATGTCTTCGTACACTGTCATGGCAATATACCTTCCGATCTCAAAGTACTTTGTTTAAATCTTGCTTGGGAAGAGGATCAGGGTTTGGAAGTTGAGTTCCCCATCTTTTGTTGTATTGACAACATTGCTTAGTAATGAGAAAGGTCTTTCTTGTGGAAATGCAGGCCCTTTTCTATGCTTCTCTGTTGTTATTCAGGCTTCATTATTAAAGGAGGGTTTCCTCCTGTGCAATCTAGGTTAATGCTTTCTTTCTTGCTTTTTAGAGAGGGTCTTGTGTATCTCAGGCTGGCACGAACTTACCAGGTAGCCTAAGATGACCTTGAACTTCTGATCTTTATTTTTCCACCTTTTGAGTTCTGTGCTTACAAGCATATGTCAAACTTTGATCCTTTTTAGTCATGTAGGCAGGATTGGAAATACAAATATCTTTATTTTTAAAAGTTTTATTGTGCTTGCTTGTTGTCCATGGGTCTTTTGTCTCCATGGATGTCTGTGTACCACATGTACGCCTGGTGCCCTTGGAAGCCAGAAGAGGATGTCGGATTCCTTGGAACTGGAGTCAAAGATGGTTGTGAGATCTGGCATGTGGGTACTGGGAATATAACTTGGGTCCTTTAGAAGGGCAGCCCTTCTCCAGCCTCTTGTTTTCATTTGTGGAAGGGCTACATTAGCTGATATTTGAATTTTTTTACTTGAGTAATAGTTAAAGGCTTGTTAAGCTTTCAAACTCAGGTTTTTTGGCAATTAGTTGGTCGGCAGGAAAAAAAAAACCCATCATTTGTATCATTGCTAGACCTTGTGCTGGTTTTTGCTTCTTTGAGAAAACTCCTAGGAGAAACAACTTAATTGGGGAAAAATATATCTTGGCTCATGGGTTCAGAGGATTCAGTCCATGGCCACTTGGAGCTACTGCTTTTGGGACTGAGATGAGGCAAAGTGTCATGATGGCAGGAACATGTGGTAGAACTCAACTCATGGTGTCCACTCAACTCATGGTGGACAAGAGACAGGATGAGAGGAAGGGTCCAGGGACAAGCTATATCCTTCAAAGGTGACATAATTTCTTCCACTGGGGCCAGATCCTAGCAGCCCACTCAACAATGAACCCATCAGTGCTTCGGTCATTTGATGAAGTTTGCCATTCTTGATCCAATTCCCTTTCAGATGCAGCACCAACTGCGGATAACACCTCCAACACATGCGCAGTTCGGACGAAGCCGCCATATCCAAGCCATCACAGGTCTTGTGTTTCATCTTTATTACATTCATTCCTTTGGGATCCAGATTCACTTCTTAATGTTAGGAGTTATTTATGAACAATCCAAAAATTATATAGACATTATATATGTGGTAACCAGAAAGCAGCACTAAGCAGGTAGTTATTCCATTGTGTAGTTCAAAGTAAGTTTGTTTCATTAAAGACACTGCCACACTTTTATTTTTTTTCCCCTGGGTGAGAGAGAAAAAGTCACCATCATTGTTTTCCAGTTTTCTGTTGATCTCAAATGTTGCCTTTGTAAAAGGGGTCTTTATCAGACACTCCATGCTGCATGACTTGTACTCTTCAAAATTTACCAGTGTTTGCCAAGTTAATTATCAGACCACACACAGAAGAAACAGGGCATATATATAGTACTTTCTAATCCCCCCTGAGATGCATTTCAGTATGATAGACATATATTCTTTTGGTAAAATGGTATCCTGGGCAAGCAAAGACATGGGCACATATTACATCTGTTCATTCTCCAAAGCAAAAATGAGTTCATGTTTGAACAACACAGATTCCCAGCATATAACTCTACTCACCTAGATCAGGCTGTATGCCTTAATGGGGGAGGCGGAAAAATCTAGAGTGTCACAGTAACAGTGTGTGCCCCTCACCAAGGGGAGATAGGATGCAGGGAGAAGCAGTTTACCTAGTAGGATCACGATGCACAGAAGGATGGCCACCAGAGCCCCTGTGCTCAGCCCCGTGGGGTGGATGAGGGCCTCGGCGTGGCAGGACTGCATGTTCCCATGGTGGTCACATGCACAGACTCGGACAGTCACTGTCCCAGTGCTGCTTTGGACTGGGTAGTCGTTGTCTGAAATGACCACAGGCAGGAGATAGGTGCTCATCTCGTGTCTGTTATAGCCATTTTTCCGAGTTAGGATTCCTGCGGTGTTGTCTGGAAGCAGAAAGCGAAATGGTGAATGTGTTTGGGTACCACGTCATGCACTGGATAGGTGGCGATGGAAGTCAATAGATAGGGATGGCGCCTAAGGTCTGATCCCAGAGGGGGGTGGAGAAAGGGGAGGCAGGAAGCTCACTTACCTTTGTTGTCTTGTACAGTAAAGTTTGAGCCACTGGCTGCCTCCGGGGCCAAAGAGAAAGAGAACTGGTGTCCACTATAAGGGTCATCCTTGTCAACAGCACGTAGGGTCTGAATCAGCTGAAATAGAAACCAGAAGGTTGCCAAAAAGGTTTCATGACCCAAAAGTGTTTCTGACGGTTTTCCAAGAAATTACTTAATTTTATAGTCCGTAACTTAATGAAAATGATAGCTCTTAAAAATCCATCAGTGCATTCTATTCTAAGAACTGATGTGTTAGAAACCCATGGCGCCAGGACTACTTCTTTGCTGTGGGTTCTACTCCGAAAACGAAGTGGTATTCACCCTGACCTCACTCCACTGTATACCAGAAGCCCCCTCCTAAGCTGTGACAACCTGAATAGTCTCCAGACGTTTGCCAGATATCCCTAGGAAGCAAAAAAAATCCCCCTGTTTGAGAAGCTCTGCTGATGAGTCATCCAAAACTATAAATTGTCTCAACGATGGTCTCATTGACAGCATTGCCACTTAACAAAGTGGAAGTACTCTGGACAGCCTGTGTGAAAACACTGTCTTCTCATGCGCATAGGTTAGCAACTTGGGGGGGGGGTACTAAAACAGAAAATTAATGTAAAAAATGCGGTAGCTTCAGCTTCCCACTTTCCCTGTACTCTCATAGGGCACTTCTGTTTTGACAAAGTGTAGCCTAATTTCTCTGTCACAGGCTGCAAAGACCTATTTCAGGTGGGTGACAAATGGGTGAAGCAGTGAGACATTCATGAATTTGCATCCCTTTACAGATGGGCAATGTAAATAAGTAAAACTGTGAATTATAGGCAATTGGATAATATGTTCTAGTTATTATTTTCAAGTACATATGCAAATTAAGCTATCTGTTCACCAATAAAGATTTTATTCCAGCAAGACTGTGACTAATCTATTTTAATGAAAACTTTAAACTGATTTGGAATCCACATCAGTCTTGGAGACTGATGAACTTCCAGTTCTTAAAAACTATTTGTTCTCTTATGCAAGTCAAACATTCGTCTTGGTTATTATTTATGGTATTAATCTCCTCGGCATCCACTTCATAGATAATTCAAGACAAGCCCTCTGCTGTGTGTATCATCTCAATTATTAGATCTAAATTAATCCGGCTTCCAATCTGAAGGTGCTTTTTAAAATACAACTCACCTGGTCTGCCTTTGCTTTTTCACAGACAAAGGTTTCATAGAACTCAGCAAATTCTGGGGCATTGTCATTGACGTCAAGAACTTTAATGTATAGAGGCACTCGGCTGCTTTGCTTTGGATTATCTGATGCATATCAGAAAGAAAGAAATAGGCATTATATGTTGATCATCATTTCCCCTTAGACAAGAGTCATGCACTCTTTCATTCTCATTCTTCCCCGCTAATCCCCTGCATAGTTGGAGGAGAGGCTTCTGATAGGAGGGTCAGGAGTTGATAGCTCACGTTTTCTTTCTCTCATCCACTAAACTCAAATGTCTATTTGAATGTTCACTTAATATAACCTTACTGGACATCTGACACCTAATATGGGCTGGGACAGATAAGGAACTTAATAAAGATAGTGAATTTTAGGTATTTATTCTAATGTGGAGATAAGCACACTAAACATATGAACGTACAAAGCACCAGATGGCGAAATTAAGCAGAGAAAAGGGATCGAGAGAGATGGAGCTGTTCTGTTGAATGGGATAACCAGGCATGCCTTCTCAGAGGGGCCATTTGTTCAGATGTGACTGGAAAGGAGTAAGCCATGTGAAAATGTCTGGGTTCCTAGGGAAATGAAAGTGCAAGTAGAGAGACTTGGGAGTAAGAGCAAGATGACTTTATTTATATAAGTTCTCAGATTTTGAGCTGTTGAAGGTGGTTAACAAGTTCTGACAATAGTATCCTTACGATCTCTAGCATCTATTTTTTTCTCATACTATCCTTTCAAAGTGAAAGTGGCTGTACATAAATTGTGGTATGTCTCAATCACCCATAGCTTCAAATATATTAGAGAAACATTAAATCCCACAACCAGAAAACCGTAGGCATAAACCCTAAATAATACATAAAACAACCACTTTAGTAAAAAGCTAAATTTCATGATGTTTTGAAAAATAGCTTTAAGAGTTTACTGTTGCTAGCATCCACGGCAGTCCCTTGGCATAAATTCTAGAAACCAAATTCCTCTCTAGCAAGTGTCTAATGAGGTATTCTGATCACTATCAACACCAGCACTTCTTCTTGCCCACAATGGCTGTTTGCTATTCCAAGCACTCTCCTTCAGCGATGTCACATCTCATGAGTTATGTTGACAAAAGAGAACTGTAATAAACCATTTGATATGGGATCTTTCAGAGCAGACATCCAACTGAGATAAATAAAAGTGTTTAGAACGTCAGAAATTAAAAACAAAAAGGGATATCTTCAGAAGCCTATTTTAAACACTAAAATATTACTTTAAAGAGTATCCTCTTTTATGTTCTCCTATCTAAAGCTCGCTGCTCATAGTTCACATTAATTTCCATTGAGTGAAACAATTTCATGTTTTTTTTGGCACAATTTTTCTTTGAGTTTTATGAGGAGTGACATAAAATAATTAAACATTTTATCAATTATTTGGTGCTTTATATTGCTCAATTTGATAGACTACAGGAAAGTGATAATTTGTAGCCCTTAATTTGGTAAAGATTTTGAAATAAAAATTCTACAAAAGGTTAGAATGAATATCAAAGAGGTGTTGATCAATGCCTGCATTTTTAAAGAAATTGTTTTATCTATTCTCAGTGTATTTTAACCGCATTCTGTTCCCTGACTACTCCTAGGTTCTCTTCCTTACCCACCCAATTTCATGCTTTCTTTCCCTTAAAAAAACAGAGAACCGAGTGAAGAAAAGAAGGAACTAGGTTGTCAGCCATCCATTATATGTGACCTGCTTTGTTAATTTTCAAAACTTACTGTTCTAGTAGGCCATTAACTCCACTCATGTCCACAGACAGATTATTAGTCTACTCAGCAGGCTCACAATGGGTACATTTAGTCATATCAAAAAAAAAAAAAAAAAGTGTGTGTGTGGGAGAAACTAAAGGCACCATTGTTACGGAGTAACCAACCACTTTCTGATGGAAGATGCAGCTCCATTTACTTTTCTTAGGATACTCAATAGGCTGCTATGGTTTAGCCACTTTGTTTTTTTTTTTTTTTGTTTTTTTTTTTTGTATTTTGATATGACTAAATGTACCCAATGCCTACATTTTGAAGATAGATGACTCTACCTATTCCCTTGCTTCCTATTTGAAAGTCCATTTTTTCCAGCTGTTTGTGTGATTTTTCTAACTTACAACCTTTGGGAAGTAGTATCTACTTTGTGCTTATTCTATTTCACTTGAAAGATATATTCTTTTTTTTTTTTTTGAAAAGCATGTGTGTGTGTGCTTGCCCCACATTTATGTTGGGTGTCGTCCTACATCACAACCACTTTGCTGATTGAGGCAGGTTCTCTTGCCGAATGCTTTCCTAGTCTAGATATCCAACTTTCCCTGGAGATCCCCTGTCTCCTCCTCCTGAATGCTGGGATTACAGGCAGCTGCCATATCCACCCAGCCTTTATGTGGACCTTGGGGATCCAAACTCCACTCCTCACACTTGCCTAACAAGCTCTCTTCCTGCTGGGTTATCTCCCCATCCCGGAGAGATGCGTTCTTATTTTTTTATTTCCAAATCGCAGAACTTTCACGGTTTCTTCTCCAGTCAAGATGAACCAACACACATTTAGAAGAAACATCATTGCAGGTCTCTCCCCAGGGCTCTTTCCCTCAGCCTGTATAGAGCAGGGTTGTCACGACGAGGTGCACAGCTTTGGCCATGCTTGAGCAAGCCCTCCCCGGGGACCTCCTCCCACCAGTGGCGTCGGCGTTGCTAAGGCTGGACTTACTGATCTCTGTTGCTATCACCGTGACGTTGTGCCAGAGCAGGGTCTCCCGGTCGAGGAGTTTCGATGTGAAAATGGAACCATTTCCAGAATCAATGTTGAATATCCTGTCCATATCTGTGTGTCTATCCACAGAATACCTGAAAACAGGGAAGACTTTAGAGAGACGTTCCTTGATTTTTCCCTTTTCATAAAGCCACTCCGAGAATAGCTCATCTGTTAATTCTCTCTACTTGTAGGGCTTTTAAGCATCATCTGTAACTGTAACATTAAGGAAAATATTTTGAGAAATTATATATTTACAATTAGGTTGAGTAGTACACTTGCTAAGCAAGTTGTGTGATTTTGGAAATCATTGCTAATTTCTTTTTCTTTTTTAATATAGATGCAATTAGACCAAGTTTATTTAATATGTAATTTAGAGCAAGTTTATATAATAACTGTTCAATTTCTTTGACTTCGTGTGTGTGTGTGTGTGTGTGCGCGCGCTTGCGTGTGCTCACACCTGTATGTGTGTGCATGTGTATGCAGACGTCAGAGGCTGATGTTGGGAACTTTCTCAATTGCTCTCCTTCTCATTCACTGAGACACGGCCTCTTACTTGAGCCCAGAGACTGCTGATATGGCTGTTCTGGCTAGCCATCTTGCCACAGGGATTCCCAGGTTTGGCTTTCAGAGTTCTGGAATTCTAGTCAGGCTGCCATGTCTACCTGTCCTTTATGTAGGCCCTGGAAGCCTACTCCAGTTCTATCGTTCATGGATCATCTCATGCACCATTTCCCCAGCATATATTCTATTTTTTTTAAAAAAAGATTTATTTATTTTTTTGTTTTACATCCCATCACAGTTTCCCCTTTCTCCTCTCCTCCTAGTACTTGACATTTCTATTTAGAAAAGGGTGGGCTCCCATGGTTATCAACAAAACATGGCATATCAAGTTGCAGTAAGACTAAGCATTTCCCCCTATATATTAAGGCTTGGCAAGGCAACCCAGTATGAGTAATAGGGTCCCAAAAGCCAGAAAGAGAGTCAGAGACAGCCCCTGCTTCCACCGTTAGAAGTCCTACAAGAAGATCATGCTATACAACTGTCACATATGTGCAGAGGGCCTAGGTCAGTTCCATGCAGGCTCCCTGGTTGTTGGTCCATTCTCTGTGAGTTGATTATTGATTCTGTGGGTTTTCTTGTGATGTCCTTGGCCCCTCTGGTTCCTACAATCCCCCTTCCCTCTCTCCTTAGCAGGATTCCCCAAGCTCAGCCTAATGTTTGAATGTGAGTCTCTGCATCTCTTTCCACATATCCTATTTTTAAACTAAGCTTTTTTTCAGATCTTCAGAATGCTAATATATGTGCTTATATAGGGAATTGGCTACTTTCCTATTATCCACTTTATTTTAAAAATCATTCTGTTTTCAGAAACAAAAGATCCCTAGTGTGGGTGAGGATGGTAAGGTAGGCAAGGGGTGTAGGAGATAGGATTAAGGTGGAATGCACTCTAAGCAGAGGATGGGTTGGTCACAGGAAAGAATTGGGGGTCTATTCTAAACGCCATGTTAATCTATCCATGTGGTCCATACATGGCAGCATCATAATCCAAATTGTGTTGAACAAACATGACTAGTTGAATTGAGAATGGCTGGACACTGCTGTCACAAGATGTTGGAACAAGTGTGAACACAAGGCTGGAAGAAGATTTGAGGCCCTGGTTTTGACATGCAGAGACTGAGGGCCCGAGGAACATCCTGTGGAAAGGTCCAGGCTAAAGCTTGAGACAGAACCACAGACAACCTGGAGCAACTGTGGGGAAGGACATCAGGGGAGGCAGGGCTCAGTGTCACTTAAGTGCCTCAGAGCGACAAGGACAGGAATGATGCTAGGACTGAGTGAGGACTAGAGATCCATTGATGGAGAGCTTGTGGAAATTCAAAGGGCACCCAGAATTCTATCTTAAAAATGAAAGATGAACAGCACCTTCAACCCTAACACTCACGGCAGACTAGGGAGTTGGAGAAATGGTGTCTTTCAAAATTAAATTTGTTACTAGCTTTCAACCTACTTTTAAGTTTATTTGATTTTGTAATTGATTTTTAGGATGGCCATGTAAAGGGGCCAAGTATGTATGTGTGTTTATGAATGAAGGGGCATCAAGAGAAAAATTTGAAGAGATTTGATATGTTAAAGTTTGTTCTGAAAAATAGTTCCCCATGTCCACGGCATTTTTAAAACTTATGTCATTGAAGGAGGTTTAAAAATATTGGCTTAAAATTGGCTTAGTAAAAATACAATTTAAGTAAATCACCTAACTATCTGACATATTTAGAGTTATGAATGCTCTAAGAAAAGATATAAGTAGTTTGCAATAATATACAATGCTCAAAATTCTGTTTCAATGAATTGTTTTTATTTAAAATAGGTTAAGTAACAAGATAGAACAAACAATATATTTTTATATTGATATTTGTCAGTTAGAAGTTGTCTAAGTAAAATAGGCATTTGTTTATTGCTTGCTATTCAAACTTATTTCAGAAGAAATTAATCAAATTCACAGTGGCCATTATGCCATCGGGTCTTAATTTTACTTTCAACGTATTTAACACAGCCTTTTCATCCTCAGAAGGGCTCAAACAAACCTAAAAAATTATCTATTGGTTTTGACATTTCTGCCATGAACCAACAGTTATGAAAAAAATTTAGGCAAAAACACTGAACTTACTTTATCACCTTTCTTCATTTCTGATAACGAATGATAACTATTTATAACATCACTACTTCTCAAAAGGGAAGTCACTATACTCATAGACTGTGAGAAGTTTAATAGTTATCCATGAGCACGTTTTTCCCTCATGACAAATGCTAAGCTGAGGACATTCTGCTTTGTGCTTTTGTAAGCTGCCACAGCTATACATGGCGGTCATCTTTTGCTCTTTGTCTCAGCCTTCCGGTATAGTTTTAAGTTTGACAAATAATCACATTTTTTTTCTATCAAGCCTTGAAATAAATGGGAAGCAGTGAAGAAGTTTTTAGTTGAAGTCAGCTTTAAATTTTAAAGAGAGGAGATTAACTACTAAGGAAATACCAAAATTTATATTATCTTCCCTAATTGGGAGATTAAAAATTAATGGAAACCCTAAAATGCCTATATTGTTTAGGAGAGATGATTATAGACAAAGCTGTATTTTCTTTTTGTTGTTATTTTCTTTCCTCTAAAGTAATTTCAGTTTATATCATGGATATTTATTGTCCAGAAATATTAACTGTGATCATTGCCAATAGGAAGCAAGGCAGTCAGCCTCAGCATGGCTGGAGTGGATCATTTGACCTCCTCTCCTGGGACTTCACTGTGCTTTGTGATTAAATGATTTGTCTTGTAATGTGTCCTCAAGTGAGAGAGATTTATTTGGCAGGAAAGAAGCTGTGTTTGCATGTATACTTAAAAAAAAAAAGACTTTGCTTATTTTTATTTATGTGTCTGAGTGTGTGTCTGTGTGTGGGCACATGAGCCTGGCTACCTAATGAGGTCTGACCTCATTAGCCTTAGCTGAGGGGGCATTGGATTTCCAGGGGCTGGAGTTGCAGGCAGTTATAAACCACCTGATGTGAGTATTGGGAACCAAACTTGAGTCCTCTGTAAGAGCAGTGAATGCTGAGCCATCTCTCTATCCCCCATACAGACATTGTACATGGCAGATTTATATAGTGACATATTTTCTCTTGTATGTATCTAAAAACATGGCAATAAAGTTATAGTAGGAAATTGTTTTGTGATTGAACAATTAAACATGGTAACTGAATCAAAAACTCAGCATTTCGGGAATTCGTTGTTCACCTAACAGTCTTACATAGTGGTTCAGTATTTATGTCTGGACTAACCCCAGACTATGTATAGGCATATTTTCTTAATACAAGACTGATTTTATCCTATAAGGAAAATCACTGGAACATGCACTGATCCACCAATGTAATCTATGTACGTTTCTAGACTTAAATCTATATTTATATGTCAAATCCATCTGTGCTAAGGGAAGGCTGGCAGCGAAAGTCTTGAGAATGAACAGTCAACCCAACCTGAAGAGCTAAGTACTTCCATTCATCACATGGAGAATAATACAGCGGGTAAAACTGGTATTTGGATCAAACACTAATATAAAAGTGTTTAGCCTAAATTTCCAGAAGACATTTTTTTCCCCCTTCAAATTGGAAGCATGTTGATCCATCAAGAGGGGTAACCGAATCTCAGGTCTGTTAACTTCTAGCATTAGCACTTTTAAATTGGACCTCGCCCCGACTCTCTAAGCCGGCCCCACTCTGTGTTATTAGAGTGAGGCCCAAGTGAGGGAACAGTTGTGAAAGGACCTCAGTGCGTGTGCTATTGTGCTATGGAAGTGAAAGCTGTCATTCATTTCCCTCACGAGGCATGTGACGTTTACATGGGGGAAGTACTGGGTCCATGGAGCTCACACGGGACTGCACTGGTGGGCTGAGCCCTCTTTAACGTGTTGTAGATCTTCCAGTAGAGAGATAAAACATGGCCCTGTGTGCCCTGAGAGTAGAGCAGACATCTGTGTGTCTTAGACAAGAGGGGGTCATGAGATTTGACTACATCAAAGGGGATGGATGCTCAAGCACATTTACTTAGAGCGACATATTCTTTTATCTGCAATAATGTTCTCCACATAGCAGACAGAATGACCCTTTAAAAGTGCAGTTTGGGATTAGGCAGCTCTTCTACTCAAAGCTTCCAGATGGCTTCTCACCTCAATTAGATAAAATTCAGGCTTTACCATGAACTATAAAGCCGAGTAGGACCCACAAGATCCACCGTGGCAAACCACCCTGCTGCCTCCTAATCGACCTCTTCTACCTCCTCCTTCCTCTCTCTCTTATTTCCCCCTTCTTCCCTCTCCCTCTGTTCTTTTACCTCTCCTAACTCTCCATCTCTTCCTTTCTCCCAGCCATGCAGACCTCTTAGCCGTTCCTACAACAGAGGAAGTCGGCTCTAGCATTAGACCTCTTCTTCCTTTTCCCCCTTTTGCGGGTCGTTCCCCAGAATTCTACACTGCTCATCCCTTCATTTTTTTCTTTCTTCAAATCTTTACTGCAAAGATTTCTACTAAGAAGGCTAAACCTGGTCACACCATCTTAAACAGTTTCCTCATTAATTTGATTTTTAGAATTTCTTCACCTGACCTACTGCATATTTATCCTTTGTTTTTCTCTGTAAGCTCTCTATGGTGAGGACCTGGTATAGTTGTCTACTGCGTTCCCTTGTGCATATGATGTGCAAGGTGTGTGTGTGGCAGGTACCCTGACCAGAATATGTCTGCGGACTCACTGGCAAGAATCTCTACAGTTTTTATTTTTTCTGCTTAGTTTATCTATGGAGAATGATTTACACCATAGCAGCCTGATTTAGCACCTTTCTCATTTATTCTACGGAGCTACTGGCTGGTGGCTGGGAGTTGGTTGATTCCAGGATTTGCATATGATTCTAGAATCCCCAAGTTGTCAGTGGTCTCAAGGAGCAATGAGGTTTCTTGCCATCTGATTTATAACTAAGGAGCCAGCAAGCACCAGCAAGACGGAGCTTGTTTACAGAGCATTAATTTGGATTCTACCCTATTAATTTCTCCAGCATTTCACAGACATATCACGAAACAGTTCTTGTTTTTATTTACATATGCAAGAGGGAAATTATTCATCTAAATGGAGTGTAATTCTGCCTCTAAGTGCTACATGATAGGTTCTCCAGCACTTGAAAAGCATGTTGGCTGTCAAACTCAGTGGCTGCTTTATTTCCATGTTCCACTATTTAGTAAATCATCGTCAAGCTTACAAAGGGCCCAGGTCAATCAGCTGCACCACCTTATCTCACTTCACTTAAGCAGCGAACTCCTGCTGCACCTCTCTTCTTCATTTTTGTTTTCAACTTTCGTGTATTTGAGGTTGACGCTGATGCTAAACACAGTATTTATGCAGTGAGCAAGGACAGTTAAAGGTGCTATCTGGAACCGTTTTCCAGGAAAACACAGCTGTCTAACTGGAAAAAGGATTCCTATTTTTTTAAGCAGCAGGTGGATATTCGGATATTAAAATGGACTTAACTGAGGGAAGAGATGGGGCTGACATGCACTTACTTGACGGGATTGCGGGCAGCGTCAGGATCCTGAGCTGAGACAGAGCCTATGGTTGTGTTTATCTGAGCATCCTCTCGTATTTGCAGGATGTAGGCCAGTTTGCTGAAGACTGGAGGCTCATCCACATCGTCTACCACAATCCTCACCGTGGCTGAGTCTTTGAAGGGACCCAGGTAGAGAAATCGGGGTTCCACGTGGGGATTGGAGGCTTCCACCTTGAGGGTATACACTTTCTTCTTTTCGTAATCCAAGAGCTTCAGAAGAAAGCGATGCAGCACACAGAGAGGCAAGGCAGAAACCGTTTTAGTGCAAATCTCTGATAAATGAATGCGATCGGGCTGCTTCTAGAGATAACCATAGGTTAGTGCAATGTTGGGCAGAGGCAGCAAAGCGAAGTTGAGATCAGTATTTTTCCCGTACCATAGAGCATTAGCAGGGAAGCTATTACATAGGCTGTGAAGAGCCATGACGCAACCAGGATAGAAGTACAGCCTGGATGTCTGCTGCACAGAAAAGTGGGTACTCAGGTGCTAGGCATATGGGGCAGGAAGGGAACTGGACACAGGGATCTGTTTCAGCCTCCCTCTCCTTTAAACTACCTTGGATTTGAATAGGGGGGGTTGCTGAGGGCAGAGTGGCAGCATGTAGTAGACCATTTTGCCTCGGGTTCTCACATCTGGCTTTACCTGCTGGGTATCTAAAACTTGCCAATGCCTGGGGCACCACTCTTGCCTGCTAAACCAAACTTTCTCTGGTGGAGATGGTCACCTGTACTTGTAAACAGCTTCAGGTGAGTAGGAGTGGAGCCAGAAGTCTGACTCAGAGGTTAGCACCATGACTCTGTCTTGCCGGTCCGTACTAAATAAGCTGTTTTTGCAGGAGTTAGGCAAAGCTTTCCCCGGTAGCCTCACAAGGGCACTGGGCTAATTATTTGCCAAAGAAGGCAATGATCTCCGTTTGTCAAAGACCTTTAGGAAAAGATTTTGCTTTTGAAGGCATGGTGAACCCAAATGTGTACTGCTGACTTGTAGTTTTAGATGATATCATGGCAAGGCTCGCTGGAAACACTATTAATCAAGACGTTGGCGAATGCAATTTAGTCGGCTAGGCAAAATTTCAGTTTGAATCTGATAAGGCACTGAGAAAATTAAAAAGGTTAATGCACACTAATGGGCCTCCTAATCATATCAGGGTCTAAAACATTGGTCTGAGTGTCACTTAGGCATGTTTTATTGTGCTTCCAGATATTCAGACATATTCTTAAAAGGGACATTTTTCTTGTTATTTACATCCACCATGCTTATGTTCACCAGCAAGCCACAGTGGGTGAAGGGAGGGAGAAGGTATATTATACTACACACGACAAAAGAGAAATCAATGAAAATTAACCGAAATCAATACTTTCAGCCCCGAAGCACACAATTTGTTGGTTTTTAACCATGGCCACACTTTGGTATAGTGCTCTGTGGTGCCAGCCGGTCAACTAGCACACAAGCATGCTGGTGAAGAGGAGATTTGTTGCCCTCATGCTCTGGAAAGTAACTGAAGGGGTCATGTGAAATTTCCTCAGTTGCTTAGATGTGGGTCTCTGCATATGCCTTCTTTCTAATTCAGGTCATCTTGCCCCCCGCTTGCACTAAATCTTTCCTTCAAAGCACTTTTCACAGTTGGCACGTACACATTCATTCAGTGGCTTCTTCCTTGTTGATTCACTGCTGGCCTATAGGTTCTAGGACAGCAGAAAGAGCGTCTGTTGTAAGTGCCATGGCAGTACCAGCACCCACAACAACGTGTGGCATTGTCTATTTTATTGCTTGTAGCATTTCTATGAATTCCACTTGTTTCTATTATTTACTTAGGGGATTTTTAGTAGAAATGTATTGAAAGTACAGAAGTAATGAATATATAAAATTATTTTTGACTACTAAAAGTCAACCCAAGAGATCTCAGTGTGATTAGAATCGGTGTTTTTAAAGAGTGAGTAAAAGAAGAATTTGAAGAAATGTTCATAGGAGATTGTCATTGTCCTTGGGAGCCAGAGGGAAGCACTCTCATTGATGAGACACTGAAAGTTTTATCTTGTTTGATAGCTATGAAAGTTGTAGAGGCACCAATCAGTAGCCTACTTTCCTCCTGCTAAACAGTATTTGGAGTTGAAAAAAAATCTAACATGGAGTTGTGTTTACATCCTCTTATCTCTCCTTTTCTATATGTGCATGCTTACTTGTGTGTGTGTGTGTGTGTGTGTGTGTGTGTGTGTTTGTATGCATGTGCACTCTGCATATTTGTAGGTAGAAGCCAGAGGTCAGAGATCAACATCATGCCTTCTGTCACTCTGAACCTTATTTCTTCCAGACTGCCTGGCCAGGGAGCTTCCAAGGTCTGCCTTTCTCCACCTTTCCTCCAGCACCTGCGTTGCCACCATGGGCCACCATGCCCAGACTTCATGTGGGTGCTGGGGACTTGTATGAGTACTTTATTCAGAGCCATCTCGTCAACCCCAGGAGTGGTACCAAGTGTCCATACCAATGCCATTACCTTTTTGACAGTTATAATCCCTTCCTGGGTTTCCTGGTCGGTGATGACGTCAAACATGTCTTGCCCCTCACCGTCTGTGATGCTGTACTCAATCTCTGCGTTTTCTCCCATGTCAGCATCACTGGCTTTGATCCTGCCAATCGGTGTACCCGGTGGAGAGGACTCGGGGGTCTTAAACTGGTATGTACCTATTAATCACCAAACAGACAAGTGAGGCAGAGACTAGGAGATGCTCTACCCAAATAAGCAGTCCACTCTTACCCATTAGGGATATATTCTGAGATCCCCAGCCGAGTCCTAACTGCAACTAGTACTAAATCCTAAACACAGGGTTTAGTTCAGGTTAAGTGCTCTATTTTTTTCTGTGTTTATTTTTAGTATATACTTATCTCTGATAAATTTTAACACATAAACTGAGCATAATAATAGACTATCAGCAATAGCTTATTTCTTATTAAGAAAAGAGAGTAAGTATAATAATATATGACAATAAAGGTATTTTAAATAATATATTTGGATTCTGGTTGGCAATAAGTGAAGGGGCAGAAAGCCCAACCATGGCTGAGGGGAGACAGTGTTAAGACCTCACTGTGGCAAAGACAGACTTATGCTTTCTTCAAAATAATTAATGATGCCCTAACCTCCTTATGTCTTCACTATCATGCTAACCAGACTTCTCTTTCTGTTTCTTGGCCTGTCTCCTTGCAAGTGGAGTGCTCTTTTCTTGTTCTGTAAACAAGCTCCCAAGTTCATGGTGTTGTTTGAGTCTAAGTAGGAGAGGAGGGCTTCAGAAGCCCCGCGGAGGTAATATAGCAGAAAGAATAGAAAACCTAACCTGGACTGACTTGGAGCTAATTACTCTGTGTTCTTAACAGGGCTTCTTCCTGACCTTGCTCCTACTAGCTGAAGGTGGAAGCAAATTACAGCAATTTGGAAAAATAGCCAAGTAGCCATGATTTGACTAAGAATCTGAGCTGGATCTAGATGCAGAGTTAGGGATATGGGAAACTACACTGAGCAATGAAGTTCTCTACCCTTTTCCTTTGACTCATTCTTTCCTTCTCAATTTCATTACAGAATTTTCTTTATAAATATATTTAACATATATATAAAATTTTGTTTTTGAGACAGTCTCACTGTGTTGACCAGGCTGGCCTCGAACTTACAGAAATCTGCTTGCCTGTGCCTGATTAAAGGTGTGCACCACCACACCCGTCAGCATTCTTTTATTTTTACTTCTGCTCTAAAATGATACTTTGTAGGTGATACTTTTTAATATCCTTGTGTTGCAAAATTAGTTTAAAGACAATATGTGAGTTTCAGCTTAGATATGACAATCTTGCAGACCAGTACATACTTAGAATGTGTGTGTGTGTGTGTGTGTGTGTGTGTGTGTGTGTGTGTGTGTGTGTGTAAAAACAAAAACTATCTTAGCATTGATGGTAAAGTGGTAAGCATAGCTGCCTTCTGAAATTTATTCTTATCTCTTATAATTTGCCATTTATTCATACATGATTTTTGGAAAAAAAAAAAAACTCAAAAAACCCAAAACAAACAAACAAACAAAACCCATCAGACTATGGCACCACTGAAGAATAGGTCTTCAATGGTGCAAATTCCCTGAATATTGGGTTCCTGGTTGGTAAAATAACAAAGTATGTTTTAACTACTTCTCTAGATTGCTCTGCATTCTCTTTTTACTTGCTTTGGCACATGGTCTCACAGCAGGCAACAGGCAGTGTAAAGAAAGAGCAGGACATGTGACAAAGCCCCAAGTGCAGAGACCCTGGGGTTGTCCTCCCCAGGGCAAAGCACTGGCGAGCATGCTATTTTCATTTTAGGCCTTTGTGCAGAAATTTCAGGGCTCACAAAACGTTTCTTCTGCCCATATCATAAATAATTAGCTATTCTGTTCTTGGCATCTAGCTGATTACATACTTGGAGGATGAAAAGACGACACTGTTTCCAGTTTATCATTTAGATCTCCATCTACAGGGAGCCCATATTAGCTGGTTATCTTTTTTAAAAGGCCACAGTAGAGTAAGTGGGTTTTTTCTCCCTCCCTTCTTTCCCTCCCCCATTTTCCCTTCTCTCATTCCTTCCTTCTACTTCTTTTCAAAACATTTTTAAAAATTATTTCATTTCTCTGTATGTGTGTATGTCTGTGTGTTTGCATGCTATGTGTATCCAGTGGTCACGGAGGCCAGAAGAGGGCATCATTTCTCCTGGAGCTGGACTTACAGGCCATTGTGATGATCTACCTGGACCTGAATGCTCTGGAAGAGCATCTAGTACTCTAAACCAATTGCTGAGTGTTCTCTTTAGTTCCCTTCTTTTAAAACATGGGGTCTTCCTAGGCTGGCATGAACTCTTTATGGAGCCCCAGCTGGAAGCCACCACAGCTGTCCAAGTGTAGGATTATATGTGTGACTGAGTCACCATATCCAGCTGCATTTCCTACTTAAGGATTCAGGTAACTTTTCCAGGGGAGCATGGTCACAAAGACATCTATCTGTTTTTGAAGGGGAAATTGCATCACAACCAGTTCCCACTTGGGTGGCTGGATGTGGAAGTCTAGCATGATGCTTTGACAGAAAGGCCGTATTCATGGGTCTTGTTTTTTTCCTTTCACCTGATAAGGACAGTTAATGTTATCTGAGATGATTTTCAGTATCTCAATTAACCATACTGTAGAAAACTCTTTATGACTCCAAACGGATTAAGTACAGAGCAACTTCTTCAGATGTATTTTTAGAACTCGGGAAATGATAAATCCTTCCTTGCAAAGCTTTGTGAGCATCTAACAGAGATTACATGCCTGATTAAGTTCATAAAAACATAAGGTCAACTTTTTCCTAACAAATAGCAGCATACTTGTATACATATGCTTTGCTCAAGCAAATTTACGTCTGTGGTAGTCATTTTAATAAGGGAAGAGAAAGCAACGAAGTTGCTTTTACAACAGCCGCCATATCAGGAACCACTCAGCTAATTACCGATGGCAGAGCATAAATGTTCACACTCCCTGAGCATAAGTGGTGTTTTCATCTCATTTAAGTAATGTTAATAAAAGTGCCAATTCTTCCTAAGTCCAGCGATTTTGACAGCAGTGCCAACCATGGAAATATTCTTAAAGTCAAAATTTTACAAAAGCACATTAGAGAAATCTGTTCAATCAAATGTCCCTACTCTGGGGGAAACGGGGTGGATTATCATTGACATCTGTCAGCGTGATGTTCACGGTGGTGGTCCCCGACAGTCCTCCCATCTGGCCGCCCATGTCCTTGGCTTGAATCACAACTTGGTACTGTTCTCTGTTTTCTCGATCCATGTTGAGCAACGCTGTCTTGATGATACCTATGGATATGAAATGGAAAATTCAGGCGTGGGAGGGGAGGCGTTAACCATAGTTTATGGAATCATTTATTTATGCAGACAAATGGAGACTGTCACCCACAATATGCAAAACGCTATGCAGATGTCACTGTGATATAAAGATGATTATATGCAGCCTTTCTACTGAAGGAAATTACAATCACACAAGGGAAGAGAGACTCATTAAGAAGCCTGTAATACAAGGAGAGTAAAAACAAGTACAAGTGAAAGCCTGTGCAAAAGAGACCACACGTAGTGCAATGTAAGTGTCACGGGATGACACTGTCAGGTAGAACTGGCATGTGGCATGAGAGGACATACCACACTTGCTGCTAGATTAAAAGCACTGGGGGGTACTCTGAGAGCATGGTTCAGAAAGCCATATGCCTAAGCTGACACCAGAGTTTCACATTATCAGCTTGGCTAATTGCTCCTCAAGAGTACCTGCCGTAATGAATGTTCTGTGGGCTTTATAAGCCACAAAACTATGTGCTAAGGAAAATGGCCTGAGGTCTCTCCCGATTGTGATCTTGTTTGATCCCGGAGAATTTGGGTTTGCTTACAGAGAATGAGAACTCCATCCCAGCAATCCCTGCAGCAGCCGACATTTTAAAGACAGGTTAAAGTTGTCTCTACTGCTAGGCAGTTAGATAATGACTTGAAAGAACTTCTCAAAGTTTGCCTAATCTCTGTAGAGTGTTTATGCTTAAATTAACTTCCTTTTAAAAATCACTGGAGTAGGCTTTGTAACCCTCTCCGGTCTCACATTCTCATGCTTAACCACTAATGAAGCTGAAAATATCTTTTCTTCCTTTTTAACAAGAATGCCTCAGACAACAGGTCAATTTTATTCCCATAGTCTTGGCTTCAAGGAGCAGCGGCTTTCTCTTCTCCAAATAATGGTTCTTCTCTATTTAAACACAGGAAATCACCTTAGCCTTTTGTCCTTTAAGTAGGGTAATTCTAATTTTTCATTTCTCATTGTTTTTCAACTCAACATTTTCTCTCTCCTTGGGATTCTTTCCAGGTTCATTCACCTTTTAACACATCGATTTCTAGCTGGATATAGTAACCCAGAAAAGCTCTGGCTTAAAATAAAGAATGTTTGAAAAATATATGAAAGGAACTTGATTCAAAATATGTATAGAATATACTGTACAATACAAATGCTTTGTGCAGAAAAATAAACCACCAGATAGCACGGTGCGGTTGATGGGGTGCTTTTGTATTCAGCATTATATGACATTCTTGTGCTCCATATTGTGGAGGGGCCTCAGCACCTACAAGCTATTTATAGCTTAGCCAGCACACACTGTCGATGGTTGGTTTGTTCTGAGTTAACCCCCTCTCAGCCCAGATGCCCCTGGGGAACAAGATTGACATCGGCTAACTTGACTAAGCACTTCAAGAGGCGCCTGAGCCCCAAGTATCCACACAAAATGAGGGGAGACAGCAAGAGATGATAATGAGAGAAACTTGGGCATCATAGCCCTCAGAAACATGTCTGGCCACCCGATGAGAGGGCAGGGCTGAGCTCTAGAATGCCTGGCTTTCTTTGTTATGCTCCTTCCCTGATCTAGGATCTGCTGGTGGGAAATGAGATGGAAGACAGTTTTTTTTTTTTTTTTTTTTTTTTTTTAAGGATGTTAATCTACTGTCTTCTCAGATTGCCAGCTCTCTGAATAAAGCAGTTTTAAAGATTCAGTCCCTGTCTCTTTTCATTGGCATCTGTGACAGGCAGCAATGAGTCCAGCTTTCCACTTAGACTTTGCAGGGCAAATTCAGAAAAATAAGATGCTGTAAAAAATATTCTATAAGGCAAGCTGATTTGTTGGACCAGGGATGTGTTGGGCAGGATAGGCTAGACCATGACATCAGAATGAGACAAAAATCTCCGTGGTGTGACAGGGCTCTGGTTCAATTCTTCCTCATGCTCTGGGCAGGCACTCAGGCATCTCTGCTCATGGTGACACTCTGGCATCCGGGCTGAGGCCCTATTTCAACAAGAGTTTCCATGATCACTGTGACCAGGGGAAGGGAATGTGACAGATTGTGTACAACTCTACTTGGAAGTGACTTATTTCACTGCCATATTTTATTTGTGCAAATATGTCCCATGGCTATACCTAACTTCGAAGTAGAACAGAGAGACGTGACACCATCAAGAAACTAGAAAAAGAGAAAAGAGGACTCAGGATTTCTGTGAATAGGGTTAGCCATTCTCAGGAAGGGTCATTCCTTTGGTTTCACGCCAAAGTAGATGGAAAAAGAAAGGAACGACTCTATCCTATATGTGTGGTGTGAAAGGCTCATTGTCATATTTCCTTATTAAAATGATCTGGATGTCACGCTTACAAATAAATTACTAGAGTTTGGCAGAGGAACACAAGGAAAATCCAATCATGCTGATTGTTTTTATTAAACAATATGCTAGGTCAGCTGAGCATGCCAGTTAAAATTACAGACCGTCGACTAGGAGATGAAGGAAGTATTCTAACCTGTTTCCGACTCCACTGAAAAGTAAGGCTGTCCCTGGAGGATGCTATAGACAACTTTAGCACTGTTTCCATAGGTTGGGTCATCAGCATCAGTGGCAGTGACTTGGACCACAAACGTGCCTGTAATGACAGAAACGTAACTGAAAACAAAGAAGGTTTCATTATGTTACTTGATACATGTGCACACTGAAGAAAGCGCGATCTTAATTAATTTAATAATTAAATTACATTTTAGTGTATGTCTATAATTGTGTGCATGTGATGGCTCACAGATGCCACTGTGCATGAATAGAAATTCTTTCTTTCCATCTTGTGAATCCTGAAGATCAAATTTAGTTCATCAGTCTTGGAAGCAAATATCTTTGTGCTGAGCCATCTTGTTGTCCTGGTTAGTCTTCTGTTAACCTGGCAAAACTAGAATTCCCTGGAAGCTGGAACCTCAATTTAATTGCCTCCATTGGATTGGCTTGCAGGCATGTTTCTGGGGCATGTTCCTGACTGATGGTTGATATGTAAGGGCACAGTCCACTGTGGGCTGTGCTATCCCTGGGCAAGAGGTTCTGGATTTGTTTGAGAAAGCAAGGCAAGCTAGCCATGCAGGCAAGGCAAGCTAGTGAGCATCACTCCTTTCTGGTCTCTGCTTCAATTCCTGCCTCCAGGTTCCCAACTTGGTTTCCTTTGATGATAGAGTGGAACCTGAAAGTCACAGTCTTTTATCACAGCAATATAAAGTCAACTAGAATACTAGCTTCTATGACAAAGGAGTGGAGAATCACAGTACAATATGTGTTGTTAGGAAGCCATTGATCCCTCACTTGAAAGGGATCAGATTCACATCAATGGATGCTGTATGGAGTACGTTAAAGAGAAGGACAGCCTTGAGTAAAGGTGAGTCCTACCCATCTCCTGTGATGGGATATGACTGGACTCTCGCTTCAAGTGTTCTTTCAAGTTACTTAGGACTAAGGTAGGTACCTAGAGACGACAGCCTCTTAAATTACTTTGTCCACAGGAATTCTGGTAGGTGTTGTCCAGTGGGTGGCCACTTGCAATTTTGCTAGAAATTCTGTGTCCTAGATGCCTTTTCTCTTGGACTTCAATGTGGCACATGAAGCCACAATTGTAGCAGCTGCTGTGATTTTAGCTGTGCCAGCCTGGGGTCAAAGCTGAACAGGACAGAAAATCACCATGAAGCCAGGATCCAGATCGAATTTTTCCAAAGCTCATTTTGCTTTAGATCCTATGACCAACAAATATCTTCACTGTTTAAACTAGTTTAAGTCAGGTTTCCTATTATGGGATCTTCAAATATCTGATAATTCTAAGAGGCTGAAAGATTTTGAACCTTTAAAAGGGGTAGTTTAGACCAGATAAAGAATTAGTTAGGGCTGATGGTAGAGTACATGTAGGAAGCTCCAGGTTCAACCCCCAACTCCAAATACACCAGGTATAGTGACACACACCTGTAATCTCATCTCTTAAGGAAGTAGATTGGAGGATCAGAAGTTCAAGGCCATCCTGTGCTATAATATGAGCTCAAGGTCAGCCTGGGCTACATGTTTAAAAAGAAAACTAAACCAAACCAAACATTAGTGGGTTGGGATAACCCACTGTAAACATCTGACAGTATAATTTCAATTAAGATTAAATGTACAAAGGAAGCAATACTGTTTTAGGCTGGCATTCTTACTTTGGGGGCGCTTACCTAAGAACTTTGGAAGTATCTTTACCTTGCTTGAGGAACATGCTAATTTCATAAGTGTACTTGCATGTCCGTTATAAGGGTGAGAAGTTCCCCAAAGACCCTGTGATTAAGGGTACTCTATGGCTGCCTTTTGATATTCCTTTCAGATAAGCAGGGGTTGTCCTGTCTTTGAGAAGGGCAGGGAAGTTCCTTGTAGAGAATATGAGAATTAAAAAATTGCTTTTGTAATACCTAACCATTTCATTTATTAAACAAACAGAGTGCATTGTGCTAGGGTTGGATGTGCTGGCTCTCGCTGTATCGTACTGAGACATGAGACACAATCCCACCCTTGCAATTTGGCAGGTTAAGTGGCCAGCGTGAGAGCCTCCTGTGACTTTAGAGGGAGAGTTAATAGAAGTCAACAAACACCCAAATTCTTATTTGCATTAATGTAAGTTCTGCTTGCCTTTGGAATGTCATTATCTGGTGTTCTAAGCACCCATTAGGGGCAGCTACTGAAGGAGAGGCTTTACGCCTGTTTTCTTATTTAATCCTCATGGTTATCCTTCGGGAGTAGACATTCATTATTTATTTTTGGTAGATGTGGAATTGGAGGATCAAAGAAATCAAGATCAGATAAATCAAGTAATTTGCCCAAGGCTGCACCGCTGGCTATTAGTGGAGACAGTTTCTAATTTAGGTGCTTTGGACACTGAAGCTCACTTTCCCCTTTTGCTCTTGTCTGGTCACCTTTATATGCATTCTTCCAGACTCCCCTCTCTATGCCAATAATGATTCTCTAGACATGCATTTTGGGCTTTCCCCCAAGAATGTGTAATGTATATTTAATTCTTTCCTGGCTTCAAAAGTGAGTGACACTCTCTAAGAGGGGTGCACAGCATCACAGTTGTTTGGGGGTGCTGTTGGTGACAAAGATAACCATCTTGCTTTAATTCCCGCCCCTGCCCCCCCCCCCATTCTTATTTTTTAAGCCACCTACAAGAAAAATATCCTCCAACCCATCCAAGGGAAAAAAAAAAAGACTCTTTAAAAATAATCTCAACTCCTTTCTTTGCTTTGAGGATGGCTTCCGATTTTTCTAACAGAATGAAGTGGCTTCAAATAATGTGACGATTTCTTCCTGGGGGGGGGGGATGGATGCTTTACAATCACTTCCCCGGACTGAATATTTCCCAGATTTTGGACCTCTGAGCTCTACTCTATCTCATATCTAATTGATGCAGCCAGAGAGAAGTTATTCTGTAATTTCAGCCTTTTTTGAAGCTGGCAGAGTGAAAATAAAAACAACCTTCTCCTATAGTAGTTTGGAGTGTGTCACTGTGTCCTATGGAGTATTCTAAAGCTTCTAGAACTTTCTCATTTCTTTAAGTCCTGTTTACCGTCTTCTAGCTTAAACAGATTAAGTCCACACAAATGAAACTTAAAACTGGTAGTGGACTTGTGCATACAATATTCATCCTCTGTATTAAATCTCATGGATGTCTTTACTGTCTTTGCACTGTTTATGGATATGAAAAAAAAACTTTTTAAAGAGTCTTTCCCCTAAATTCACAGTTACTTAATGCAACTACCAGTATTTTTTTTTTTGCTTATTAAACAAATTTATTATTATTGTGTGTCTGTGTCTGTGAGTGCCACGGCATGGCTGTGTGTGTGTGGGGGGGGGGGGGTCAGAGGACATTTTTATGGAGGTGGTTCTCCCCTTCTGCTTTCACATGGGTCTGGTATTGAACTCAGGTCATCAGGCTTCTGAGGTAAGTCCCTTTACCTACTGAGTCATCTTTCTGGCCCTGTCACCATTTTTGGGGGCTGGACTGGAAATTTGGGCTTTAATTTTTGACTGGGAAGATTGGTCCCTTCCCCAGACTGTTGTGATGTGGGCTGAGAGCAATAGGCAAGGCTGCTGTCTTTCAGTCCAAGAAACAGTGGGGGAGAAAGCAGATGAGTTGGCCTCCATCTCATCTCGAAGTCTCTCCTCGTTGCTGTCCTACCCTTACCATGATAGGAAATGCCATTTTCTTACAGTAGTCACAAGGTAAGACTGGGGTGACATTAGACAATAGGGTGCACTTAGGAAAAGGACCTATGGTAGCTTTGGGATGCGGCTTCTAAATTCTTTCAGTTCACTAAGCTTGGCTCAGGGTTCTTCCCTTGGTGGGTGTGGAGACCCCACTCTGTCGAACGTGCGTCTCACTCACCAACATCAGCCATCTCGGGGACCGTGGCTGTATAAACGTCCTTGGTGAATATTGGCTCGTTGTCATTGATGTCATGGATCTTGATGATGAACTCGGACTCAGGCTCTACAGGTCTCCCGGTCCTTCTGTTGATAGCTTGAGCTCGAAGGATGTAAACAGGTTTTTCTTCTCTGTCCAGCCTCTTGGTGGCCTGTATGTCGCCTGTGTTTTCATTGATAATGAAGAGATCTCCTGCTCCATCTCCTGAAAGGATATATTTAAGTGATCCATCTCCTCTATCCTGGTCTGAATGTAACTAGTGTAGGGAAAAAAAATTAAAGAAAAGTAAAAGTCAAGCAGGTGATCCTAAACTGTTTTGTTTTTACCATGCAGTCTATCTTAACTATTTGTTATTTGCTATCAATAGCTTCCAAAGGCAGGCACAGCTGTTTTGTTTAGTTTTTTTAAACTGCTTACATAACCCTTCAATAGAAGAATACCACTCATTAATGAATGTATTTCTTAATCACAGAACTTTCTAGAAGTAGAAAATTTGGCAATCTTTCTTAGTTTGAAGAAGGGAAAACTAAAGACGGAAGCATTTTTAAAAGCCCAAGAACATGTAAGTTAGACTGGACAAATCTTTTCATTCTGGATGTCAGAACCTGTGAGCAGACTCTCTTGGTCACTGTGTACACACAAACATTCTCCAACTGCCCCACTGCTTAAAAGGACTTCAGTATTTGCATCAGAGACATGGGTATAGTCTGACTTTTGGTGAATTAAGGAAGCTAGGCAATCACATCGGTCGATGGAGATTATAATCCATCTCTGGAGAGTTTTCTGGAGAGAAGTGATATGTGTCCGTTTGTCTCTCTATTTCAGTTTAAAGCATCCCCAGACCTCCTCAGCGTTGCGTTCAGCGGTGTCTTGAGACCACGTCACCAGCCAGCCCATCAGTTCCTTGGGACAATGGCATCTGGCATGGGGATTTTAGTAGGAAACAGAAGGCCTTCTGATGTGCAGAGACAGCCTAAAGTGGATCCTGTCTGCCTTATGAGGTAGTGAGACCTGATCCCCCACCCCAGCTCTCAAAAGTAATCAAGCAGCGATGCTGAAGATTCACTGTCAGTGAAACGGTCCAGAGGGAAGTGTAGACTGAAGTGAATGTCTGGGCCTGTAAGAGTGGATGGTGATGATTCTGGGTTGGAGAAGTAGTTCCTGTTTCCTAACCCAAAGATTCCCTTTTGGAGTTGAGTTCCTAAATTCTTTTCCCCCTACCCAGCAAAAGTCTAGGTCTCCTAGCAATCTAGCTCTATTCACAGATTTTCACAATGTGTTTTGCCATTGTTAAGGATGACCATCTAACAGCTGTAGTCACAGGTCTCGTGATTACAGACATGTTCGTGACAGAATCTCCTTACAGTCTCCATACGGAGGAGCTTCCTGACAGCGGTAACTGCAATAGGTAAACATCCATGGGCTCTGAAAAACACTTCATGAGCTTCTAGAGCACTGGTTCTCAACCTTCCTAATGCCATGACCCCTTAATACAGTTCCTCATATTGTGGTGACCCCCAACCATAAAATTGTTTCCTTTTTCTTTCTTTTCTTTTTCTTTCTTTTCTTTTTTTCCGGAGCTGAGGACCGAACCCAGGGCCTTGCGCTTGCTAGGCAAGTGCTCTACCGTTGAGCTAAATCCCCAACCCCGTCATAAAATTATTTTCATTGCGACTTCCTAACTGTAATTTTGCTACTGACACAAATGGTAATTTAAATCTGCGTTTCCCAATGGTAATCTTAGGTGACCTCCATGAAAGGGTGGTTGGACCCTCAAAGGGGTTGTGACTCACACGTTGAGAACCTCTGTTCTAGAATACCTGCAGATGGACTTTCAAAGCCAAAGGGAACTGAGATGATGATCTAAGCAGTTTCCTAAACACATGTTCTGTGGACTTTCTACACAAAGCACAGAGGGAAAGAGTCCTGTGTACTTGGGAAATACTTAATCTGCCTCTGTCTTGGAGTCACCTGCTAACACAGGCCAGGCTATGAGAGTCTGAATTTCAGACTTTACGTGGCATGATTTTGTTTAGCATGGCTATCTGAAGCTTTAGTGTTCAATGCAAGGTTTTTTTGGGGGGTATGACCTCTGACAGCCTTCCCAGAAAGTTTCTTTTGTAATCCCGAGTTATCTGTCACTGGAGAAACAGGAAACGCAAAGTTCCAATTTATGTAGTGTTTCAAAATCACACCCAGCTCAAGTGAGAGTCAAAGATGAGAAACCGGTGGCAGGAAGGTGCCCTGGAGAATGTTCAGAGCAATGTCCTCATTTCTGGCGCGAGAGAGACTGTGTCCGAGGCCACACAGCTACGCCGAGTTAATCACCGAATTTGAGAATGAGAATATTACTCATACAATTAGTAGCTTTGAAAGCAATTTGGCAGAAATAATGGAAGATAAAATGCGAACAGGGAGGAAATTGCTTCAAAGTGAGACAAATGCAATATGAAATGTAAAACAAGAGCACTCTATGATTTGTGCAGTGTGATATGCCAAGGAAACGCTGAAACCACCACGACAGAGAAAGAGCCACTAGGGAAAAGTTAACTCTCCATTGACAGATTCTAATGACTGCAGAGCGATCTTAAAAAGCCATTTTATTAACTCATGAGTAAAGCAAGCACCCCTGCTGCCCTTTGGATGCGTGCTCCTGGGTAGGCGTGATCGGCGCGATGGTCAGTGGCCGTGGTGGGCCCGCCATGGTCGGCAATCGTGGTTAGCAGCAGGATGCAGCATGTGGGATGCGCAGCTAAGTCCTAAGCACAGGTCACGTCCACTGTGTCCCTCACCAGGTGTAGAACCACAGCAGAGTCAATTGCACCTCCCAAGCCAAGACCCTTCTCAGTAAAATGAGGATAATAAGAGCTGCGGGACACGCAGCTGTCAAGAGCTAATTAGAGGCCATACACAAATACCTCATTAATTGCCACCTAAACATGCAATAAAAACATGGTATGTGTTTCATGAATTATAAAGAGCCACCAAAGTGGAAGCATGAGCATTGGCTGGGAATTTATCATCAGCATGTTTTTGCTCTTCTTCTGACTTTGAAAACTTTGAAGACCGTGGAAACCCAATTTTGTAAACACTTCCTATCTCTGAGGTAAAATCTGTTATGAAAAGCCAATATTCTTCTACCTGGTGGCAACTGCTGTCTTTACATGTGATTTATTATATTCTTTATTCCACTAGATTATAGACTCTCCTCGGCTGCTTCTTTCATCATCTTCAATGTGTAATTGTTGCACACTTAGTCGGCGAATACCACATCCGGTCACAAGATTTATTCCGGTGAAAGTAATCAGAAACTTATTTTTGGCTGTCAGAAGCGACCATTTCCATGAATTATACTACAAACACCTGAGACGATAGAGAGGCAAAGGGGGAGATGCCAGAAAGTGTGAACGGGGACTATGTTGCAGATCACAGTTCTGATTTATCAATATTTGAAAACCGGTGGGAAAATGTATCTCTTCACTCAGGCAAGGCCTGATAAAAGAACAGTTTAACCTCTTCCCTCCTCTCAGGCCCCAACATGAGTTTCCTGACTCTGACGGTGCATGTGCAGGCAGCAAAAACCCCCATCAGCCCCTCGTCTCTCCCCACCCTCCTCCCTTCTGCCGAACGCCCCTGGGGCCAGCGCTTTTCTCTATTCTTGGGAAAGAAAGAAAACAGAAAACTCCAGTGCCCGTGGAAGCAGTGGCAAGAAGCAGACATTAGGGGTTTATTGAGCACTTAGATTTTAATTGGATTTTTTCTTTTGTGATGTCATTCATCATGGCCACTGGAAGAGACAGAAGTTAAACAACAACAAATAAAAGGTTGTAGGTTGCCCAAGGCATATTTTTACTAATTTCAGTTTAATGTGCCTGTTCCATTAAGTTTAATCATCTGGTTCACTTTTAATGTTTCACCATCAAGTAAGAATTAGCCACTTCCCTCCAGAAGCCTTATCTCACCTGTGGCGGGCAGGATTTCTCACTACTATATCTATAACATTTTCAGTCAGAAGGTGCCCTGACTCCGTTTCTGTACTCACTTTTTTATTCTTTTTTTAAAAAAAACCCAAAAACCAAAAACCAAAAAACAAATGTACTGTCTTGGAAAATAAATACGGGGATCTCTTTTGTTGCACGGCCCCATGGAGGGTGTCACCAGGCAGTGGCAGCATCATTGCCTGAGGGGCTGTCCCTGGGGACATAACACCCTTTTATCAGCTGCATGTACCAACTTACAGCTTAATTTTGGATGAAATTCAAGGGCATAACATTAATTGTCTATATTTTTAGTAGTCCGTGAAGCCAGCTAATGCTGGAGTGTCACTCCCTTTCCTGTGCGTCACTTCTTGAATCTCTGAGTCAGTGTCCAAATTGAATCTTCTGAGCACACTCACTGTCAAGGTGGAAAACAGGGTCAAAGCCTGCAATTCCCTAGATGGCACACGTAAGTGCCTCTGACAGTCAGAAGGGAGCTTTTGGAAGGGAATGTGTGATGGTCGGCTGAAACAAGACATTGGGTTATGGTTAATATCTTTACAGAAAGTGGGAAGAATGTACTGTGGCCTTTTAAGAAAGGAATGGTTGCTCACTTGAGGTGTCCCAGAACAGCCAGAGAACAACTACAGGAAATAGACGCTGCCCACTGGGACTGGGGTAGAAAGCAGTAGCTAATGTAGAGAGGGAACCTCACCTGGGTAGGCAGCAGATTAAACATTAAATCATTTGACATTTGATTTTAGCCAAAAGGCTGAGAAAATCGTGAATAGTGTTTTGAATTAGGAAACGAGTCTATCATCAACTTATGCCAAAATAAGGCCCATTTGATATTACTGTACATGTTTGTATATATTTATACATCTTCCTATATAATGCACTGTGGTGGTGATGAATGAGAATGGCCCCCATAGGCTTGGATATTTGAATGCTTGGTTTCCCATTTGGTGGAACTGTTTTGGGAAGGATTAGGAAGTGTGGCCTTGTTGGAGGAGGTGTGTCCCTGGGTGTGGGCTTTGAGGTTTCAAAAGCCCACACCAGGCCTAGCCTCTCTCTCTCTCTCTCTCTCTGGACCTAGTGGCTGAGGATCAGATGAAAGCTCTCAGCTACTGCTCTAGCACCATGCCCGTGTGCTTGCTGCCTTAGTCCCCAGGATGATGGTCACGGACCCACCCTCTGAAACTATAAACATGCCCCCAGTTAGATGTTTTCCTTTTTAAGCTGCCTTGGTCATGGCAGCAATAGAAAAGTAAGGACGCACAAGGTAAATAAAGTCACTTAACATAGTGAAGACTGGGGAGATTTGATGGGTAGATTTTATGTTAGAAAGAAATTGAACCCTGAAGGATGGCAAGCCATAAAAATTGATTCCATTTTAGTGATTATAGGGTTGGGTAAATAAAAAATATGTGAAGAATTTTCCTATCATATATTTTGCTACATGAGTGTTAATGACTTTGCATGAGTTAGCTCATTTCCATCTGATAATTATTTCACAGATGACATGTATAATTGTGGCAGGGTGCTAATTGTTCTTCAAACTCCAGCTAACTTTGCATTTCTGGAACAAACTGCCTGAGATAAGCTTATCAAGAGGGAGGGTTGATTTTTGGCCCACGGTTTCATATGGTTCAGTCCATAATTGCTTTGCTCTATTGCTTTGAATCTGTGGCAAGCAGGCAGAGGAAGCTGCTTGCTTCCTAGCTGTCAGGAAGCAAAAAAAGGATGAAGGGAAAGAGTTCTTCCAATGGAGGCTGGCTGCCAACAACAATCCGAGTTATTTAAACTATACCTCGTTTCATCAAGACTCTACCCCCAGGCAGGCCACCCAGCTTTTAACCAAGTGTCCCACCTTTTGTGTGTGGTGGGATGCCATCTACAAACATTCCTGGCTATCCTGGGATGCCCATGGACTGCGCTGCTGGTCAGACAGCATGGCTTTAACACTGGGCTCTTGGGAGACAGTCGCAGTCCCAACCATAGTGCCTCCCTCTGGTTCTTCCCGAGTTAGTAGTTCTGGCTGGCACATGGCTGGCTAGCCTTTGATCACCTTTCCATGGTGTAATACATGAGTATGTAATTGTCAGTACCTACTGCTTAACAGGAACTGCCTTATTATAGAATGTTCCTCCCAGGTTGAACCTGGTTTCCTGAGGGCTGATGAGGACAGAGCCCGAGGGGATAGCAGAACACAAAGGGGTGGGACCCGGGGTTTTGGAGTCACCTCTTACCTGATCAGTATCTAATATGGTAATATGACATAGAAAAGTGCCTTAACTTTAGCCGTGGAACTTCTGCTTTTTCAAAAAAAAAAAAAATCTGCTGCTGTTACAGTGATTCTTTAAATTTTTCTCACTGGCTCTCAAAGTGGGCAGGAGTATGACCTGGGACCTATCTAGGAGCACAGATTTCCTGGCTAGAATCAGGAACTCAGGATGGACCCCCAGCAACTTGTGTTTTAAGAAGCCCTCTAATGGATCCTCTCAAGAAAAAGATTTATTTTTACTTTTAATGGTATTTATGTGTGTGCATCTGTGTATGAGTATGTGCATGTGTGTGCATCTGTGTGTGAGTATGTGCATGTGTGTGCATCTGTGTGTATGTGCATGTGTGTGCATCTGTGTGTGAGTGTGTGCGTGTGTGTGCATCTGTGTATGAGTATGTGTGTGCGTGTGTGTGTGTGTGTGTGTGTGTGTGTGTGTGTGCATCTGTGGGTGAGTATGTGCATGTGTGTGCTGGTGCCTGAGGAAGCCAGAAGAGAGTGCCAGGTTCCTCGAAATTGAAATTATAGGCAGTTGTCTCAGAATTGAAATTGCAGGCAGTTGTGAGCTGTCCATTGTGGGTGCTGGGACTGGAACTCAGGAGAGCTATCTCTCTGCTTTTGTTTATTCTTTTTAATCTTCCTTGTACATAGTGACCAAGAAACATTTCTGATTATGATCAGTGTAACATGCTAAAATGCAGGCTAGTTAGACTTTTGTAAAGTTGTCCAGAATTCTTTGTTAGGTCATATATATATTCCATATGAGAGTTTTTATGTGTTGCATAAAAACTTTACATATACAGAACTTTAAAACAGACAGAGATTTTAAAACAGACAAATTTGTCATTATATTCATTAACCTCAAACAGGATTTTTCACTATGCACCCAGGTTGGTGTTCATTCAGATAAAATTGGAGGGAAAAGGTACTTGAAGACTGAAAATCAAAAGTTAAACAAACATATACAGAGATGATTACTTTAGGCAAATGCTGTATTTATTTCTATGCCCCACTTTGAAAATATTTCTTTTTTTTTTTTTTTTTTTTTTTTTTTTGGTTTTTCGAGACAGGGTTTCTCTGTGTAGCTTTGCGCCTTTCCTGGAACTCACTTGGTAGCCCAGGCTGGCCTCGAACTCACAGAGATCTGCCTGCCTCTGCCTCCCAAGTGCTGGGATTAAAGGCGTGTGCCACCACGCCCGGCTTGAAAATATTTCTAAAACTAGGTGAGGACAGCTCTGTTTTTGTTGAACTGTCTAGTGAAATCTGTGCCTGCTTGTCTGTATTTGAGTAGATGCTGTACATTTTACGAGGAGGGATAGAAGCCCTCTAAGTACCACTGATGACCACTGAGGTCTGAACTCTTGTCTTAAGCAGTATAATCACAATGGTTGAAAGGGTGAACTGCATGAAAGAAAGCAATGGGTGTAATTCACGCTATGGACTCAATTTGCAACCTTGGGAAACAGTCAATTTCTCGAAGACTATTCCTTCATTCATGATAGGAATAATAATGGTATTTCATTCACAAGTAGGTCGCTCTGAAAATTACTAAAATACTGTGTGCAAATGTTTCATGAAGGATCTACCTTTGGTAAGTTACTACTGTGTTTATAAATAAGAAGGACTCAGAAGGTGGATTTTTGAAAATGGAAAGATGTGGGTTTGAACTTTGACTCTCCCATTAATTAGCAAATTAATTAAGCCATGCTAGACTCTATCTGTCCCCTCCAACACAGTTTTCATAATAATTGACTTTGCCAGCTATTCTTCCCCTAATGGGCCCTTAAATGCTGGGGGCTTTGGGCTTGTGTCTCAGGTCCTTTCCTTCCATATTTCATGGATTATCTCTAAGTGAGGTCACCTTTTGTTGTTGTTGTTGTTGTTTCATGTGTGCAGCTATTACCCATGAGCCACTGTTATCAATGCCCAGGGTGTCTGACCATTTCCTCGAGACGTATTTCAAGGATGAGATGATTTCAAGAATGTTATCTGCCTCCTTGGCAAGTCTCTTAGCCCACTCATACTCGGTACATCCCAACTGACCTCATCACCAATCCCACAAATACGTTCCCACTCCTGTGTGTCTCATATCTGTAAGGACCACCAGGAGGTCATCCTGGAATGCACTCAACACTAACTCTGCTGTCTGCCTACCTCTTGCATATATCTTGACTCACTTAATTATTTTCTGTTTCCACCACCATTTCTCTTTGATATATTTTTGCCCTCCAAACACACACACACACACACACACACACACACACACACACACACACACACACACGATTTCCTCTCTATTTTCCTGTCATTAGACCAGCTTTACAATCACATCAACATGGAAGACATCACTATTCTACTTCAGTTCTTCAGCGTCTTCTGTTTCCTTGGGACAAAGCCCTTTACATGGTGGCTTCCGCTTTCCTCTTTACATGGCGGCTTTCACTCTCCTCTTTACCTGGTGGCTTTTGCTCTCCTCTCATCAGCTTCATTTACCACCATTCTCTCTGAACAAGGCGTTTTCTTACCACACTTTACTTCATGTGGTTTTTGAGAACACATTTGTCTCTTTCATAGCTAAGTCTTTCCAGTCTCTCTTGGCAGAAATCCATTTCAGACTCTCACCTGGTTAATCCAACTCACGTGCCAGGACTGCCTAACCTTCTCTTTCCAGGGAAGCCTTCCTTATGTTGCTAGTCTAGGATTCTCCTCCTATGTACTCTCGACATATTTCCCACCGAACTATCAGCATATTCTTTTTTTTTTTTTTAAAAATGACTCATTTTATAATTGTTTTCTTAACTAGATCAGATATCAGGGAAGAAAGCATGAAATCTGTCTGGTTCCTTCACTTCAGTAGTCTCAGGACCCAACGTACTAGCACATAGATCCTCAATAAGTAATGGATGCAAATGACAAATGAGTGAATGTTGGAAAGGTCATCTTGGATTAGACTTCGATGATGAATGGAGGTTCTGGCACGTGGCAGACAGTCAACAAATCTTAGTGTCCCCATCTGATTTCTTCTTGACTTTAGGAGAACTCTGGATATCAAGAATATGCGCACATTCCCAAAGTCGCCCGATAATTCAGCAGTCACTATTACACACCAGACATGTGGTCTGATCTTAGCAATCCAAAGGAATAATTCAAGATGTTGCCTTGGATCTGAATAGTTTCCTTCAATAATCAATTAAACCTCAGTAAAATACCAAATAAAACAGAGCAATAAAAACTAACTTGCTTTATATTTATTGACAGGTGCAGAGCAGTTACAGATGCATTGAGGTCACTGATCATGATAAATAGATTTGGTGTTGCTCAGAGGTCACCTATCAGTGGTGAAGAAGCAGCCCTATTTAGCGAGTGTTACCCTGTTATAGAAGGAAATAGAAAGTTCTCCAATTCACAGAGACATTGCTCCATCATAAACTAATTTAATACTGTCAACCTAGACTATTTTAAAACATTCATTGGCCTAGAGGCTTACATCAGGCAATACACAAAACCATCTCATACATGTCTTTTATAAACTTGCAATTTAGGCTTGGGAACACTGACTCATAGGTAAAAGACAGGGAATAAAAGCAGAAATAAGACACTTGAGTCCCACTATTATTAGTGAGGAATGACGAGGTAACAGAGAACCTATTAATAGGTAGTGTGGAACCAGAGAACGCGTAAAACCTTTGATGGCTTAGGAAGGCTTCTTGGAGAAGCTTAGGTTACTGATGGGAAGAAAATGACTTCACTATCATGTGAGTGCGTGGCATGGTTTTAGGGCTGAGTGTGGGAGAAAACCAGAGGCGGCTTGGCATCTGTGCCTAGGGTAATAAAACCCATAAAGTCAGCAAAAATAGCAACACTCCTTCTCTTGTGTTTCATGATCACATTCTTTCTCATAGCACTCAGATGTACAAGGGATGTGGCATCTTTATTATTATTTTTTTATACCTTATCCCTCAAGTGCTAGTGCCATTGAATACTAGGAACTCAATATAGGTTGAACATTGAGTCAAAAACTTGGTGCAATACAATAACGTCTGCCTGATTCAATAGTATAGTCTCATTGGACACCTGTTTTAGGTAAATTCCTGGCTTTTGGCTTTCTTTCTTCTAGTTCTTTAAAACATTTCTTTGGAAAGTATTTAAGTTTGTTTTATGTGTATGAGTGTTTTGTTGGCATGTGTATATGTGCATTACATGTGTGCCTAGGGCTGCTGAGGGGCAGAAGAGGGCACCTAACCCCCCGGAGCTGGAGTTACAGACCACTGTGAACTGCCCCACAAGGATACCTAAGCTTGGGTCCTCTAGAAGGGCAGCTAGCATTCTTAATCACTGAGACACCGCTGCAGCTCCCAGGTTTACCTTTTGATATGTAAAACATTCTCTGAGAGAATCTAGAAAATTCTTAATTTTTTTTTTAATTTTTCTGACAAAACTTAGGATGGAGCTGCCTGACTATCCTGTTTCTTTTCTGTTATATCATATTCCCTTCCTGACCTGAAAAAATGTGTTTCCTATATAATTTAAATAATAGAATTAGCTTTCATGACAGTGGAAATAGTTTGCCTTTGAAGCATTACCTGATATGATTCATGTTTTGCAATTGTTCTGACTGCATTTTGGGAAAATGATATTAAGTTCATACTATAGTGGTTCTCTTGGGGGTATTGCTAACATTTTTCTCTTGTGAAACTTTACATTCAGTTATATGGACATTCACTGAGGACATCACTGTGTCCAGCTGTTTTAAGTGTTGAGTTGCAAAAATCGACTTTCTTGTTCCTCAAATCAACAACACTATTGTCTTTTTGCTTTCTATAACAAAATGTTTGGGGTGCCGTACTGTCTTTAAAGGATGCTTAATAGTGCATCCTTGGTTATTACCCCAGTCCTCCAGTAGCACCTTCTCAAGTCATGACAACCAAAAATGTCTGCAGATACCTAACCAAATGTTCCACAGAAGCATAAAACTGAGACTATCTATCTATCTATCTATCTATCTATCTATCTATCACCTGTCATCTATCTAATCTATATCTATCAATCTATCTACTCAACTATCCTATCTTATCTATCTTACCTATCTACTTACCTTAACCTACTGCTCTTTCATCTATTAATCTATTGTTCCATTCTCTCATCTATCCTTCCATCAATCTATCATCTATTGTCATCTATAGATCTATCTATCTGTCTGTCCGTCTTTCTATCTTCCCAAATTTCTTCTCAATGTATACCTTGTAAATGTCAGTACAGTTAAACAACAGAGTAAGGGGCTGCGTTGACTGAGGTTCCGCATGACCCCACCCAATTCAATCTTTTGTCTTCTGTTAGATTTAATAACCACGAGAATATGTCTTGTGTTATGTGAAAGAGAATTTCTGACGAAGTGCTAAAAGCAAAAGAATTTTAAGTCAAGGCAGGAGAAATTTATTAATTCCCTTGACATTTATCTTTTACACCCAATACCTTGAATTTAACGTCAAAAGAACCAAGCAATTTTAAATGAACAAAACTTTCGTGTTATAATAGTTAGGGTAGACAGGAAATTGGTCTTCCTTGTCCTAATTCCCAGGACCCATACCTGTTGCTCTGCTTAGCAAAAGCACTTTGTGTATGTGATTAAGATAAGGATCTTGACATGAGGGGGGAGGTAGGGGTGAGGGGTGTTATCTTGGATTATCAAGGTGAGCACAGTGTGAGGAAGAGCCCTGTGGAGGAAAGGGAGGAAGGTGAGAGGAAATTTGATGAAGGTAGAGGGGCCTGGCCATGGGTGAATTTGAAGGTGCCAACTGACTGCTGACTTTGGAGATGGAGGAGGGAGCTGTACACAAAGAAATTCAAGGTCCTGAAGTGTCAGGAAAACAGATTCTCTCCTGGACCCTCCAGAAGGTCATTTATTTTTTTCTGTTGGTTTAGAGACAGAGTATCACTTTATAGCCTAGACTGGCTGAGAACCCACTATGTAGCCCAGGCTGGCCTCTGACTCATGGCAATCCTCCTGCTTCAGTTTAGTGAGTGCTGAGATTACAGACGTGAGCTACCATTCCTATCTCCAGAGGAACATCTTTCAGCCATCATTAGTTTAGTCTGGGGAAACCCATTTCAGACTTCTGAACTCTAAGACTGCAAGGTGATACCATTGTACAACTCAAAGTCACTAAGTTTATGATAACTTGTAACAGCAGCAATAAAAACCAAGAAAAGAATTCCCTATTTTTGGAATTCATAGTGCGCTAAACTGTACATAGTCCTTTAAATATCCTAGTGAAGGAAGGTAGAGGCCCGCACCGAACACTTGCCGTGTGTCAGGCATGGCAGGGATCCTTTGGGTGTTATATCATTTAATTCTTGTATTGCTTCCAGGAGATAATCTTTATTTTTTCCTCTCTTTTTCTTTTGGTCCAGAAATGGTAACTGAGGTCAGAGTGGTTAAGAGATTCACTTAGAGTTACAGGGAAAAGCCAGGAATGTTACCAAGACATATGTGCCTGGCTCTGAAGTCTATACTTGTTTTCCTTAGACCATATTGCCAAAGCAGCACCCACAATGACTGTGTGCATTCTGGAGTCATTTAATATCTTAGGCCCCAGGCTAAGTGATTTGTAAATTTTATTGGCATAAATGATACAAACTGTAATAGATGTTATTGTTCATTTGGGATTTATCAATTAAACAAATGCCTGTTTGGTTTATTAACCACATGAAGTTATTTCCCCAAAAAGGCATTGTTTATTGCTTTTTTGCTTGGCTCCTGAAGTCAAGGTCTTTCTTGTCTTGGCAGACTGCGACATTATTCTCGGCTCCTGCTTAGTCTAACATTTTCATTTTCAAAAGCCAGTGGTAAATCATGCTGTGAGCCAGATACCCAGTCAAAAATTGATTTACTAAGGCACTGTACCTCACCAGCTATAATCCTATCTTTTGGCCCCAGAGTATAATCTCTCCAGCCATTTGCCAAATCTAAGGACACATGAGCACACACACACACACACACACACACACACACACACACACACCCTGCCCTCAATTTTTCCTTCTCTCTGACACACATGCCTTATAGGAAAGCATAAATAGATAAAATCCAGATATTTGAAACTAATGGACTTCTCCCAAAATGTATTGTTCTCGAAAGGCACGAAATAAGTTGGATATTATATTCTTTGCCGACCTTGACTTAGTACCTAAAACGCTAAAGCTCTATCTTTATAAAAGCAGCAGTTTGCCAGAGGGAGGGATCATTTCCTCCTCAAATTCATAGCTCTCAAGCATCCTGAATGTGCTCAATAAATGCTGTTTAAATTGAATTTCACAACCTGCTCGTGAAGGCAAGGAGGTATGGGGGGGGGGGGCCCCGCAGTTCTAGGGAGAAAGATTCTGAGCTCTTCCTTGGATTTTCTTGCTTTGGAACGAACTACGAGTCCATAAATGATTAGCAAGCCCTGCCCCCTTCAAGGGCTCTAGCTGTGAAAGATCAGTGAAGATCAACCGGTCCTGTCTGATGGCCACGCTGTCAGCTCTCCTGTCACGCTGGGGTCCTGAATGTGAATGCTTTCTTCTCTGGTCTCAAGCTTCTCAGTTTGTGCTCTTGCTTTGCGTGCCACACAGCGACAACAGTCTTTACTACGCTACCATCTTCCCAACCATGTGAAATGAGCAGAGAGCACTGTATTTGACTCTGTGATATCACGTGGATTCTGGCCTCAGGGTTTGTGTTCTGTTGGCAAAGACCTGTGGTTGCCTGAGATCCCAGCTCCTCACACCTGAAAGGGCTGAATCATTCTCAGTTGAATGAGTGTTGACATGGGGCATTTGGGGAATGCTGGCACACAGGAGAGTTGCCCACCGTCTTCGGAGCCTTGTACCATGAAGGGAATTATTTTCCTTGTTCCACATGTTGCTACGACTTTCCTGAAGTGAAGCTTTGCTCAAAAACAATCCCCATGCCTCCTAACCTGTCAGGGGATGATCTCTCCTGTGTTGCATTCTCTTTTCTGGTCCTTTCCATCTAGCACCGGCCCCTTCTTCAGGTGTTACTTGATGGTTGGCGCCGCCGTCAAACCCATGGCTGTCACATCACCGTTTTACAGCTCAAGCAACTAATAGCTAGCTAGACCCTTGACAAGGCTAAAAGTGAAGAAAGTACTGCCACTCAACGTCACTGACATCATTTAATTTTCTTGGTTTGATTTAAAAACTCTTTTACTGTAAAAGGCAGGTGGAGAGGCAATCACCAAGATCATAGCTTTAATCCAATGTGAATAGCTGGCTCCCCTTCCCCCTTTATATAGTGCATGGTTGGAAGAATAGCTAGAACATGCAGGATACGAGCATGTTAGGAGTGACATGCTTTATCCGGTTTCTAGAGGGGAGGTTAGCTCTCTACAGCATATATCAGCTGTCGTTTCTCATCTACACTGTCATTGCCGCCATCACCACCACCACCACCTCTACCACAACCATCACCACCACCTCCACCACCACCACACCACCACACCACATCACCACCACCACCACCACCTCCACCACTACCACACCACACCACCATCACCTCCACCACCACCTCTACCACAACCATCACCAACACCTCCACCACCACCACACCACCACACCACACCACATCACCACCACCATTGCCTCCACCACCACCATCACCACCACCACTATTACCTCCACCACCACCATCACCACCACCACCTCCACCACTGACACCATCACCACCACCACTGCCTCCACCACCACCACTGCCTCCACTGCTGCCTCCACCAATCATTGTCATTGCTGCCAAAACCAAACCAAACCAAACCAAACCAAACCAAACCAAACCAAACCAAACCAAACCCACCTACCCTGAGGCTATATTAAGAAAGGAAGTGAGCCAGTTCCTTACATTGTACAACATATATGACATATGTTGATGCTTTAAATCACCGTATTTTAAGGCAAGAGTTTTCTTTTCATGTCTTCCTTTCTACTCTCTTGTAAATTGTACTCACAAGTGGAGGAATGATTTAAGATTGTGACTTCCTAGAAACAATTATTTTTTCCTGTGAGAACTCTAAATATATTGGTGACAAGATGCAGTTGGTGTTAGTCGTGGAGACGTTTTCTGTCCCCGCGCTATCACACTGCTCTCCATAGCTGACATTTTTGGTGAAATATTGCCATCAACATTCTCAGGTCCTGCATGAGTTCTCTGGTAACGGCTCTTGAACTGTCTGCACAACGTAGCTTCTTAGGATTTTGTGTATGTGCATGTGTGCAGGCACGTGCAAGCGTGTGGGTGTGTTCGGGCATGTGGAAGTCATAGGGTAATCTTGAGTGTCATTCCGTGTGTGTGTGTGTGTGTGTGTGTGTGTGTGTGTGTGTGTGATGATGATGATGATGGTGCTCCTACAGAAATGGAGAGCAGGTACGGGAGACTCTCTGCAAGGCCACAGGCCAGCTAGCCTGGCATCCTCGGTAACAAACAAGAGACCCTGTCTTAAGCAAAGTCAACCAAAGGTACCCTCTGAGCTCCACATGTGTGCCACAGCATGCACACACAAGCAAATACAAACACACACACACACACACACACACACACACACACACACACACACACACACACACACGACACTCATAATTTATATATACTTAAGAAATACAATAGGCAGTTTTTATGTACATATCCACTGAATGGTTACTACAACCAAGCTAATTAACATGATTATTACTTCCCATAGTTACTTATCATCTGTGTGTCCATGAATGGAGAACATTAACATACACTCACTGTCCTGCCTATAGAAGTACATGACACAGTATAAGTGACTGTTGCCATGATACTAGACTTTGGCTCTCGCTCCTCCCAGTTCATGTAGGTGATACTATGCTGTGTTATTTGGCTGACTAAATTATTTTGAAGTCTGAGGAAGCATTAGATAGTAAATACATCTAACCAAATTTTTTATGAAGGTCTTTCTATGGAAACTACCTCTGCGTATTCCACATCAGAATAGTATACGTATTTTATGATGCCATCGGAGAAAACTCGCACGCACGCACGCACGCACACACACACACACACACACACACACACACACACACACACACACACACACATGAGTCCTGGGGATCAGAACTCAGATCCCTATACTTTCACAGCAAGGGCTTTACCCCTGAGCAGTCACTTTGGCCCCTCGATATAATTTTTATTTGTCCATTATGCTACACTAAAGCTGGGAAAAATTGGGGAGCAGTTTTTTTTTCAACAAAAATTTAGAATTCCAATCATAGTGCCTCAAAAGAATAAGTACATTTAAGAGAAGCACCAAACCTGTGGGAGGCAGTATTGAGATAACAAGGTGGATTTTTATCTTTGGGGGACATCGTGGTTTAATTCAACTAATATTTGGCTTTCTCCAATACAGAAGTCTGTGCTATGCACTACTGAGAACAGAAAAATTAATAAGCCATTCAGTCAGAGGTTTTGCAGAGTTTACAATGATATAAGTTTCAAAAGTGTAAATTCAATATCTGAAATGAAATTTCAGATTGGCCTGTGACTGAGTAGGGAACAGTACTCCATAAATTTAAGGTCAAAGTTCCTCTTCCACCAGGCATCAATTATTTCGCTCTTAGGAAGGTAAAACATCCAGATAATTAAAAGATTAAATCAACACTAAGTTTTCACAATAAAACTTCAGTTCAGTAATAAGGAGATTATAATATAAAAAACGTTAACTTACATTACTATGCTTCAAGTGTGGAAATCATTTTTGAGGGGGCAGATGCTTTAAACATTTTATAGTAGTAAGGAAGAAGGTCTGGGCATGTTTTAACAGTTCATGACAACTGAAATTATGGAAACTCATAACGAGAGCTAAAATGGATGGATTTTGGACCAAATTATAAATATTCTTATGGGACAAGGTCTACAAGGAGAACCCCATACTGTGGTCAGACTCTTCTTTGGTGCTTTGGGGTCGCTCACTCTACTCTAAGCAGCCCTTCATCCATCCTCTGCAGGTGAGTTCTATAAACTCATTCTTTCTCCAAGTCACTCTTTGGTGGAATCATACTGTGGTTTGTCATTGGTTCCCTGTAAGGTCAAGGTATTTGTTCATTTAAGTCTCCTCAGGCAAAGCATTCACCAAACAAGTTCATGTTGCCATATGTACTTAGCACTCTGGCTCGCTGTTGGCAGGTGGCATCTCTATTGCCTTGTTGCTCTGGTAACGGCTTCGGGTCCATCACAGGACAGCCCTTTGTTTCTCTTGATCGCCTTTGTTTCTCTTTTGTCATGTTTTCCTGTTCTTAGAAGGCAGGCATATTGATTTCCCCTTAAGTCCTTATCAGTAAGTAGGCCATGCCCAGGCCTTTCTAAGCCATTTCTGTGCTAAATTTATTTAATCTTCGCCTCACTAATTTTGTTACTCTTGTCATTTAACAACTGAGAGAATATGGGACCAGAAAGAGGTTAGATATCATGCCCTGTATTGCCACACAGTCAGCGACGCAGCTGGGCTCAAGTACAGTCAGAATACAGCAGTAACGCACACCCTCAAGGGAATGGCTGGAATAGGATGAAGTTGAATGAGCCAAATAGTTCTCTCCTCATCTTTATTTTTAAAATGCTTCAGAGGGGTTTATCTTTTCAACTGCTTCCTTATCTCTAATCAATATTCTCTTTTCTTTTCTTTTCCTTTTGAGGTGTGTGTGGGGGGCGGGGGTTCAGCCTTAAATCCGACAACTAAAGTGGCATTTTGGGGTTTTTTACCAATACTCCCACTAATGCTCTCAAGTCCTTTGAAAGACACCAACTCACCTGCAATAGTTATTGAGACACTTCACTCATATACATACTTTAATCTCCATAACTTTCTCTCTTTACACACACACACACACACACACACACACACACACACACACACACACAACACACACACACACAACACACACACGAAAATATGATGGAAAGAACCTGTATATTCCCTGAAAAGAGTTTTGTTATATGACTTTTTCCATTTTATTCTGGAAAGTCTATAATTTCTACTTTGATTCCCTACACTGGCCTTTGAGAAAACCTGTTACTTTTGTTTATTGATTAAGGGGCAATTAAGGGACTGGAGAGATGGCTCAGCAGATAAGAACATTGGCTGCTCTTAGGACCTCGGTTCAATTCCCAGCACTCACATAGTGGCTCACAACTATCAGTAACTTCAGCTTTGAGGATCTGATGCCCTCTTTTGGCTATCAGGAGTACTGCATGCACATGATAGACATACATGCTGGCAAAATACCCATATGCATAAAAATTAAATAGAAATAAATGAACAACAGTTGCAATTAAAAAAAAACCTTCTATTATGATAACGACAGCATTTCATTTTTAACCTCTTCTTTGGTACCTGATGAAGTTTTGAAGTAACTCTGAAACCTTTACTATATTCATGAGAATTATATTTCACTTATGAAATCTTACAGGAAGATGAAGTTTGCTACCAGCAATCTGCACCTACACAAAAATCATCCTTCTTAAAGTTATGGTGGCATACTGACATCTAAGTATAACCACTCTTGGAGAAAGGCATCAAAAGGGACTCCTCGCCTAAACCTGTTTAGTTTTTGGTAAAAGGCGGTTGGAGTATACCTTTGACCAGAGAACTGGGGCTTCTCTCAATTTACAGTTCCAACTAGCATCCACCCTTGGCTCTTCATGTCAACGGAAGCGAAGGAAACCAGTGTCACAAACCAGTCATTTAAGAATGTACTGACAATGGATTGCACTAGGAATTTGTTATTTGATTTTTGGAAGTGAAACTCACTCGAAATCCTGATTGGGAATTCTGACTTGAAAAGAAATGCAAGCTAAGCTGCTGGCGTTCCGTGTCCTGATATGCTTGTCCAGAGCACAGGGCCCACGGTGTGGCATAGAGGGAACTCGGATGCAAACCCAGTGTTTCCATGTTGTGATAATAGTACCAAGCTAAGGCAACAAATACAGAAACACTTTGCAGTGTTTACAAACAGAGAGCAGAGGATGTGTGTTATGAGCATGGGGTGGAGGTGTCTGTGACTGCCAGTGACCTCCAGCTGCTTAGCTGATGGGCCACACAGGTAAAATAGCTACAGCAGACAGGATCAGAATTCTTAACTCTCTTTTATTCTCCTTGATCCCTTCATTCTGAAGAAGAAATTGAATTCTGCAGGAAGCTCTTGGATTCCCCATCATCAAGGAGCGGAAGTCGGAGGGTTGGGGATTGCCTGGCCATTTCCTTTCTATATGATGCTCAGCCTGCTCCACAGCCAGCACAGCTGAACAGTTGCCTTTGGGTTCATGGTCAAGGTCAGATATTGAAATTTTTCTGCTCTCTACATAAGCTGCCAAGCACAGAGGAGGAGAGTTTAAAAGTCAGAGGACTGCTGCTGCACAGGACAGTTCCTCGGAGTCAATAGCAGATTGAAGCTTTTTACAAATTTTATTACTAATGTGAAATCAGTTGCTGGATAGTGGAAACCCAATGCAGATGACTGCCAATATTGGCAGCTGGGATGTGACCCCATGAAACTTTCGGAAGACCAATCAATGAATGAGTGTATGCAGCCACTCTCTCTTAAATATACTGAGTTGAAATATAAAAATGTTAAATGGCTGAGCATTAAATTTAAATGATGGAGAAGAAAGATGTGCCCAAGGCACTTGCCCTGAGTCAGGGAGAGAAGATTGTCATAGGCCATTGAACCAGAATAGAAGTTTAGAGGTTATCAAGGGAAAGAAAAGACCTTGAAAAAAAAAATCACAGTGACCAGAAAGATCGCTAATTGTGTCTAACCGTAAAAGGCTCACACACTGTACCTATATTAAATATCACTGATGTGTTCTGGAAATGACAGTCAAGACAGAGGGACATGAATTTGGATTTGCAGAGCCCTGTAAAATGCAGTCTTTACAATAGTCTCTGCACTTGGATTTTACCCAGTTAGTTCTGCAGGCGATGCCAAATAGTATGGCATGTTCTTTTATTAATTGTTATTTTTAATTTTTAAATTTATGCTTCAAAATAGGCCGGTGAAGTGATGGACATACGGAAAGGAGGAATAATGTAATCCATTGGTTGTCTCTCAGTGGGTTCTGCCTGCTAGGGTTCTAACACTGTGAGATGGGGGGGGGGGCTGAAAAGCTTGCCTTCTTTGAACCTTGGCTGACCAGTGCATAAAACAACCATGATAAATAGTCACTACGCATTAGTGTGTTGTACACACCAGTCTTAGTCTGTTTTCAGATGCTGTATAGGATATCTGAACCTGGGGGTTTATAAAGAGAGGTTTATTTGGCTTGTAATCCTGGAGGATGGGAAGAATTACAAAACAGACCAGGAGGGATTCTGCATGGCTCTGGTGTGGACCCTGCGGTGTTCAGCTTGCCGTAGAGAGTGGAAGGGCAAGCAGCTGTGGGCGGACGAGGGAGGCAAATGGGGATGGCATTTTATAAGAACCTGCCTTTGTGATTGCTAACTCACTTTCCCATGAGCTACATCAATTCCCTTGTGAGGTTAGAGTTGCTACAACCCAAACCTTTCCTAGAGGACCCCCCCACCCCCCACTCCCACCACACCTCTCAATATTATTCCATCGGCCAACCTTGGCCTGAGTTCTGGTGGGGACAGAAGACAGCAGGGTTCAGTAAAGCAATATTTAAAGTGCTGGGCAGAGAGTCTGGACCAAAGCGATGCTCAGAAAATACCAGCTCTGGTCTCATTTTAATTGGATACTGCTGCTATTTGAAGCAACAAGTGGCCGAACGATGCTCTGAATTGTCCATTGAATTAGTGCCAGGAGGCTTCCCCTCTCTCTGAAAGTGACACTGACATGGGAATGAGAGATGCTGGTGCCTTAAACTATTGATAAAATATTGCTTGGTGTTGACTAAATTTGGACCATATAATTATAGGAACAAATAATTGCTCATCCCTAATTTTAAAGGTGTGTATGGCTGAGGGCGTTTATTTTTATGGGTTGTTAAAACATTACTGTCTAATTACCAGGAGAAGAATGGCTTCTAGAATTGGGTAGACGTTAATTTGAAAGACTCAAGAGACAGCTCTATCAGGACCATTAAAGGCCTCAAATAGAACCTAAAGTTTCATGATACTAAAATACGCAGTGGATCAGTTGTTGTTGGGAACTCTTTCCCCGCCCTCCACCAAGAAAATTCACTGATTTCCCAAAAGGTAACAGAAAATACTTCTAAACGTACACAAGACACTAAACTCCACAAATGCAGACCTCCTGGCATGCTATTAAAAGGAACCATACTTCAGACACTTCTGGCAGTCTATTTCTTGTGGATATCTAACGAAGAGCCCAGAAGATCAAGTGGATGAGGTTTGCCATGGGCTGTGTAGAATAATGTGTGAAGCTTTTGCAGAATGACAGGCCAAATTTGGAGATAAAGAACCAAACCAAACCAAAACCCTCCACAACATTTGTCTTTGATTAGTGAATGCCTCCATCTTCAAAATCTGGCCTCTGACCCAGAATCTGGCCCATTCTCTTCTCACATGAAACCATCGCAGATGGATACCAGCTATGGATAAGGAAATGCTAGATCCCGTGAAGCTGGTCCAGGGGCATGGAGATTTCTAGGAAGGAAGAATCGAAACGCTTTCTTCCCCATTTTCTATTAAGTTTACGTAAGCCAGAAATCATCCAAGTGGATGCTGAAGGAAGTCAAACACACTCCCTTCCCCTCTAACAAAAAGCATGCACTTTGTGTTTTCTGGGTCATCCGGGCCACTTCCCGTTCTCGGTTGTCAAATCTCTAAAGTTTGGACTCTTCGGACTTCTGACTTTTGACCTTTTCGCGTCTACAGGCAATTACCTGGGAGGGCCAGGCAACTCTCCCTCTTCACTGAGTGCTAACTCTCTTTCTTCCTTGAATATGGGGTTCAGACACTCTCACCTTCTCTCGGGGGCTTTGCCTAACCTCAAAGCCTGGCTGCCCCCTTTCCTTTATTTCCCCACAGCCCTTTGTGGATGTGACTTTACCACCGAACTCGATGCTTTTGCTATCATGACTGACAGTTGTGTCCCCTCGGGCTGTGGTTCTGGCAATTGACAACATGTCAGAATCATTAGTACTTAATTAAAAGCCAACTAATTCAGAATCTCCAGGGAGGAGAGACCCGTACAAGGCATCTTTAAAAGTAGCGATTCTCAAACTTTTAGTCTGCAAACTGCTCACCCTGGGGACCTCCTGGAGCACGCACTGAGGCAGACTGGGTGCTGCAGGGCTCTCCTCAGCAAAAGAGAAGGAAAAACATCAAGTCCACACAGCCACTCCTGACCTCAGCCCACCAATCTGCCATTACTAGCTCAAGGTAGTTCACAGGTTTTACAGAAGGTGGCACTCTATTCCTTTTGATGATGTCATACTGAGTGCCAGATTCCTCTTAATGGCTGTGACCAGAAGTGTCTACCGTGCAAACGTCAGGGTAGAAAGGGCAGCTAGGGAGTGGAATCCCATCTGTTTGAGTTGTTCAAAACCATCTAAGTGACTGTGATCAAGAATGACGTAAAAATGTTAGTTTTTGTTAACTTACATGTTTTAGCTTTTCAAAGGGTTACTGAGCTGTTGTTAGAAGAGAAATTCTTACTGAGTCATTTTATTCTAACTATTTACTACACGAGACTATTAGATATTTGTTTCTGCCCAAGGCCAGCCTGAGAAACAGCTCTGTGACCTGAGAGAACTTTGGAATCTCTGCCTTAGCCCAGTGTCTTTTCCTCTAAGGTTTCCAGACACAATTAGTCTAGAATAGTCTCATCAGCTGTCTTTTCTTCCTAGTTAGTTGAAGTTAAAGGTTGTCACACCAAAGGTCCATCCTGCTTCTCCCCTTCTTTTACTTCTCTTTTGGAGTTTTTTTTGGGGGGGTGGGGTGGGGTGGGGTCAGGAGCTAGAGTGGGATTGACCCTGGGACCTTGACATGTTAGGCAAGCGTTCTACCACTGAGTTACCTCCCCAGCTTTTCCTCTTTCTTTCTGTAAAATTTCTTCTTATTTTCTTCTACTTTTCATTAGAATAAGAAACCATGTGTCGGTTGGTATCACATTACTGCAGATAGACTTGGGAAGCCGCCATGTCAACAGTTCGAGAACAACGACTCTTAGGTCCCTGGCAGCAGCACTGGCTGGAAGGACTTCAGTTTTTACCTTTGGTATTTTTCCTCTCTAGCTAATATTCCCTTGAGTGCTATGACTTCAAGGAGGAGCAGGGGCCAACAGAAAAGGGCAGAAGACAGTGACGGGTGAGGAAGGGATCTTGTATTTTGCTGCCAATAGACATCTAGATCCAATGAGTGTGGGGAAAGCCATGGTTGTGAAGGGATTTCACCATTAATTGCCACGCTTTTTTTGGCCACTGAGATTTGCTAGTGACCTTATTTTGCTTTTTGCAATGTGATAACACCTAACGTTCAACTTCATTATACATAGACTTAGTAGGGCAAGGAAATTAAGGTTTCCAACAATTTTAGAAACTTTAAGCACATACTGTCTTGGCCAATAGAGACCATCTCACTGGTGCTCCCCTGGAACTCCAGCGCGGGGGGGGGGGGGGGGTTCAGCTGTCCGCACTTCCCAGGCGAAAAAAGCAAAGCCTGGAAGGCTCATTTACCCATTCAGGGTCATGGCAACTGGCAGTTGAGTGACGCAGCTTTGGCCATGTACGTCCATAGCTTGTAGCTTTCCTCCATGGCTGTTTTCCCTATCACAATTATAGCTGTAAAACACATTCGTGTGCATTTTTTCCCCTATTGCTGCTGCTACCATCCCGGACGTCAAGAATCTGCGGTATTATCGAAATGAGATGGTATCACAATTTGGGAAGGAAGAAAAAAAAAAAAAAAAAAAAAGCAGGGGAGGGGATTTCAATCATTTTGACAAGGTGCTTTTTAAAGCTTAATCTTCTATGGTAATAATGCTATTTGCATTGTGAAAGTGCTTTAAAGATTAAAAAAAAAAACCCTATTACTCTATGAACACGGTGGCGTCAAGTTGCACAGAGGAAATGAAGTACAAGCAAGGGAACATTCTTTCCTCCTGGTCCCAGCAGGTGTGAGTTGCAAAGCAAATTGGTGACAAGATCCTTGGGGCATCACTGTTGCTGTTCACCAGGTCTCTGGGTATTTTCTCTCTGACTTTATTCCACATTAATAATTCACTGCACTGGAACATTGCCTGGCTACCTCAACCTAAGCCTCCTTCATTGATAGTGGTAAATACTTAAGGAGAATATTTGCTCAGAGTTATTCAGGGATATTTGATCACAGATTGAAATGTGAACATGCAGCCTTAGGAATCTGCAAAATTTATGCTATTTGCATGATACCCTGACGAAGGTGTTTTAAAATCAATCATAGGCAAGGGCACTATATCATCTATATTTTTATGTTCATTCTCAGTTTCAGAGATGTGGGACAATTATTTTCTTATCCATACCACTTAATGAAATGCAGAATCTACAAGCTATGTACTGGCTACCCTGGCTTGTCTTTTACATCTTTGCCCAGGTTAAATTTTCCTCAGTGAGATGGCTGATGACATGAGTAGGTGACACTTCCTTATCGTGACAGTCGAAGGGATGCTGCCTCTCAGAGTGAGTTCCAGGACCTCACTCCTCAATCTACTTTCTAGTCAATAACATGGGCAGACACAGTTACCTAGAAATAGCGCCTTTGTGTAACATGAATCTTTCATCAGCCTTGCTACAGTTACGTCCTAAGAATTTAAGATGCTTAGTTCTGGCCAGTTATCTGGGATAAGACCGACCACTCCCACTTGCAGTAATAGTAACTACTATAGCTAACCTCTGGGGCTGAGTGTGGCCCAGAAAAGGCGACTTCCATTCTGAGAGCCAAGGGTGTAGGGAGAAGCAGAGGTAAGAAATAGTTAAAGTGACTCAGGTTCAGAATGTTTGCTTTCAAAGGGAGAAAAAGGACTTGCTCTCCTCACAGCAAAATCGCTCTATTTCTATTTTTAATAGACCCTACTTTACAGAATAGCTGGACCCCATTTTTCCAGCTAAAGTAAAAAAAAAATTAAAGGATTTATGATAATCCTCTGTGGATGGTTGTGGGCGGCTCGTTTTCCACCGGAGCATTCTCTCTCTCTGTTGCACAGCTAATATTTCTCAGCTTCTTGCTACACTTTCATCCCGCAACTACTCAAGCGAGGAGAAAAAAAGTCTTACCAGATAAGCAACAATTCATACTGTACTGGGGAATAGTTTACTCCCTCCCTGTCTATTTCTTAGCAGTAACTTCTTCAGGCTCTTAAGCTTAGACTGTCAAAGCACCCAAAGGAATCCTACCTTGCCCACATACTGATAATCGGATCCTGTGTATTCCTCCAGGAGGAAGAACTGATTCCACATCCAACTCCTTTTCGAACGGCTCAGCTCATGCCTGCTGTTTGCAGGGAGCTCCAGGGCCCTCTTCTTTGCTGGGAAGCCACTAGTCCTTTTAGATAATGGGCTTGAGAAAGTTGAGTAGGGCTGGCCGACCCAAAAGAGCAGCAAGAAGCACAGGTAAGTTCTCATGCTGATGGCAAGGCAGGTTCTTGAGTCTCTGGGTAGTGAGTTCCCCCTTCCTGCGCGCGTCTCTTTTCACTGCACTGGATCCAGGCTCATTCCTCCTTTCGTCCTTAATGTTCTTTGCTTGGCTCTCAGAAGGTATCTGGAAAGAATAGTAACATATCAAGCGGTTTTAGAGAAGCTTAAAATTCAGTGTTAGAGCAAATAGGCAGGAAAAGGAGCACAGAAATTTGAATAGCAAAATAACAACAAAAAAAGTTGGCTATCAATTTTGAACCGAGGAAAACAGTCTTTTAGGTACACAGGATGCGCCATGCAGAAGGGGAAGCACATACCCAGCAGGAAATGCTCTTTCTGTTTTTCCTTTTATATCTCTTACAAATCCGACTTTAAGTAATAGTTCAACACACCACGATGGATCATTTCACTACTCATTTGCTTTGGAATATGTGGGCTGAGATCTGGTTAGAAGCAACGACTTTGTGTTTCTGATTCTATTTGCATATTTATCTCCACGAGCAAGTCCAAGGCAAAGAATACCATAGACAATTTAAATTCAATTGAAAGTGGATCATTTTGAAATTTCACTGGAATATACTGAGCACCTGTGATGTGCCAGGCATGAGTCGAGGCAGAACTCTCTCTGCAGACTCTTGGCTGAAGAGATGTGCTATGATGGATCAGCCGGGTCAAATAAGGTTGGAAAACACCATACGCCATCTCTTCAAAATGCAGATTTGCAGAGGGAAGTTTCTGAAGTGATATATTTTTTTTTTACAATGGTGTTAGTAAGCTTGTATTTAATCCCAAAGCTTTGCAAACTTGACCCTCCCTTCCCCCTCCACCCATGAGACCTATTTACACTATAAAAAATATATAGAATTTATATTTAAGAACCCTGTAATGTACTTTATGTTGGTAAATTGTCATATGCTGTCTGAGCTCATTGAGAAATGGGCTTTAGAAATTTAGTTGTCTCAGAATGTCACTGGAGAGCTCTTGTCTGGGGATAGGCTGCTCCCTTAACGCCGTGGCAGGGAGGAAAGAAACCAGAAAAGCAGCCCCCAATGTGTCCATCCTGGATCTGACATGCCGCCTGCAGAAACCTGCCAAGTATGACGACATCAAGAAGGTGGTGAAGCAGGCGTCGGAGGGCCCACTAAAGGGCATCCTGGGCTACACTGAGGACCAGGTTGTTTCCTGCGACTTTAACAGTGACCCCCACTCTTCCAACTTCGATGCTGGGGCTGGCATTGCTCTCAATGACAACTTTGTGAAGCTCATTTCCTGGTATGACAATGAATTTGGCGACAGCAACAGGGTGGTGGACCTCATGGCCTCCATGGCCTCCAAGGAGTAAGAAGCCCGCCCTGGACCACCCACCCCAGCAAGGACAGCAAGAGAGACCCTCGGCTGCTGAGCAGTTACTGCCCCATCTCAGCCCCCAATACTGAGCATCTCCCTCACAGTTTCCATCCCAGACCCCCAGAACAACAGGAGGGGCTTAGGGAGCCCTACTCTCTTGAACACCATCAATAAAATTCACTGCACCCAAAAACAAAAACAAACAAACAAACAAACAAAAAACCAAAAACCAAAACCAAAACAAAAAACATTTTGTCTTAGAGAAAGGCAAGCCATTTCCACCTGAGGTGACTATTGTCTGTCCCATGCCAGGAAAATGCCTACAGTGGAAACAGGAAGTTGGACGTTGAGCCATGGGAAGCTCATCCATGGAGAGAAAGCTCAATTGGAACTCCAGCTGATTGCCTCAACATCTCCAATCTTTTTTTTTTTTTTTCTGGATTTTACAAACCATGATTTGATGGTCTTGCATTTGTTTTCTCCATCAGGCTACTCAAGTCATCTTTGCTGGATGCTGTGAGTTCCTGATTTGATGATGCTTTGATTTCTATCTGCTCTTTCTACCTAACAAGTACTTGCTGTTTATCATTTTACTTCTGTTTGTGATATACTTAGGGAACTCTCTCATTTGAAACCAAAAGGATAGCTATGGTAGATCATCTTCCATACAGAATAAACTTGTAAGAAATAAGTAATATTTCAACTTCCTTAGGAAATCCTTGAATTGGATCTCTAAATTTCACTTGCATTATCAGCACTCAAATTGTTCAAATAGTTTTGATTTTCACAAATGCATTAAACATATCCCAGTATCACAGCAAGGACCACTGACTGTGAAATTTTCAGAAAAGTCAACTATTAAACAATGTGGATAATTATTTTCCATGGCAATTATTAATTTTCAAGAACGCAACCTATTATTTAAAAAATCGTGGAGCCAGACTCTTGGCAAAGATGTCCAGTTTGATTCAATGGCGTATGCAATTAAAGTCAGACATGCCACATCTCCTCCCTACACTCTGCTTCTGCCTCGGCCTCCAAAGGGTGCTGGCATTACAGTCCTGCCCCACCACAACTGGCCTACATTCCTTGAAAAAAAGAATCCAATGAATCCAACAGATAACACATTTATCACACTATTCAAATATTTTCTTGAATAATGCACCAATAACTACAAGAACTTGGTGATGAGAACATGATGGTTTTTGGGTGGGAGCATCCTCTTTAAACTAGACAGATAAACATCATCGGTAATTGGTCCAGTATTTTCATTTCCACTTGACCCCTGCTATCCTATCACACAAATGTATATAGCTGACAAGGATTTTAACTTTGTGTTGTTGTTTTCTTCACCCCAGCCTTGAGTAATTATAGACATTTAACACGGTACTGAAAGCAATTCTGTTGGGAGGGAGGAAAATTATTTCATCATATTCAGCATTTTCAAACCTTTATTTGGTTATTATGCATCTTCTTGACAGCAGGCTGGGGAAGTTGAAAGGTCCACAGGTGACAGAGTTTGCACTGTGACTATTAGTCAAGTTGGAGAAATGTCAGGCCACAGTACGCTCCTCAGGCCTTCGCCTCAGCACAGGTGTGGATTGGCCGGCCGAGGATCCGTTAGGCAGGGAAGATTCTTCCTCCTCTTCTTGGTTGGAGCAGGGAAGGGACTGAGAGAGCATGTGGAGAAAAGCTCTCCAGAGATGCTTATTCATTTTTAGAAATAGAGATTACGCTGAGGTTGATTCGGTGAAAATTACATTTTTCTTAATTTCCCACATTCGCCATTATTTGCGAAGACAAATCCTGCAGTGAAGAATTACTGCTCTGCTCTGTGTGTGCCCCGTGGTGCTGGCAGGAGAGAGGGCTGGAGAGAATGGAGGTGTCAGCTGCTGAAAGCTGACTCCTAAAGGCCATTTTAAAGAAAAATTCATCCCTGTGGGCGTTGTATGCAAACTCTACAAGCTGTTGCCACTTGAATATTAAATATTAGTTCTTTTTTAATACCACAGACACCAAAATGTCAAGTATTTCATTTTTTTCCCTTAGTTAGTAATGAGCTTTTAAAGCAATGCAAATTTAAGCAGTTTCCATGTGCACTGTAATGTTAGTATTGCTATAATCCAGCTCTTGTATCAATCTGACAGGCTGAGACCTAATGAAAAACTCAATATGCAAAAGAGAATGACAACTATCTGCTCATATTTGATGTTAGTTTTTTAGAAGGGTATATTTCTATGTAATTTAATCCCTATGAATCTGGAAAAACTGCCTAATTGCATTTGACCACAGTTTTTTTTTTTTTTTTTTTTTCCTTTTGTTGGCGGGGTTATTTTAGTATCTACTCCAGAGAGGGGCGGTTATTTTAGTATCTACTCCAGAGAGGGGCAGTTTCAGGAGTAAATGAGTCACTATGTGCAAAGAACCTGAAATGGTTCCTGCCACTTAAAAATGTATTGCTAAATACTAGCTATTATTATTCTTGTTAATACCATTTGTATTGCAACCACAGATCCAAATATAACACAGTGGGAGAGTCTGAGGATGGTCAAGTCCCTCTTAGGACTAACTGTTTTTGCATTAGCCAGAAAACACCTCCAAGCAAGTCAGATTCTTTCAAAGTTCAAGAATCGAAGCCCTTTAGGAACGGGGTAGACCCATTTGCTAATTGTTTACTTTCGTGTGGCATTCAGTTCAGTTCTGACAGTTAAGAGTGTGGAAAAGGGGGCTGGAGAGATGGCTCAGTGGTTAAGAGCACTGACTGCTCTTGCAGGGGACCCGGGTTCAATTCTCAGCACCCACGTGGCAGCTCACAAACTGTCTCTAACTCCAAGATCTGATACCCTTACACAGACAGACACACACGCAGGCAAAATACCAATGCAAGTGAAATAAAAGTAAATAAATTATTTAAAAAAATAAAAAAAAAATAAAAAAGAGTGTGGAAAAGGAAAGCAGACATCCCCTATCTCTGTGGCTGCTGCTCACTGAAAGAAGGGCACATGGACAAAAGTCCTAAAGGAGCCACACGTAGTTCATAGAATGTATGTGTTTTTCTTCCTGTCCATCTTACAATGTTAAGATTACAAAGAAATCTTTACTTTATTCAGGTGTGAAAAATACCAGGGCCAGCTTCCACTTAGTTTTGCCTTTGTCCAAATGGTCCTGGTAATCAGCATGCTGACACGATTCTCATTGTAGTGTTAGATAAGAAGTTGATATAACTAGGACAATTGCTATTTACATTTTAGACTTTGCCTAATCCAAAATTATGAAGTGGGAAACAATTGAACATACTCCAAACACATGTCTTTTACTGTCTAACAGCGATAATGACAGCAACCCCCTCTCTGGGGTTCCAGATGTTGAAGGTCAGGGAGTCGGGCAAAGAAGTGCTGGGAACCATGAGAACTTCCAGGAGTGTGGGGAGCTGGGCATCCCTGAGCAGTGGAGACAGGAGAGAAGCACGGGGCAAACACTAACGGATGTGAGGCTCACCCTGTAGTCTCCCGAAGTCAGCTGGAAAGACGAAGAACGGAGGGCATGCACTCATGCTGGATTTTAAAATTGTGGGCACGGTGCTCAATCAGGAAAGAGCCAGAAGATAGATGGTGGGAGGGGGAGGTTGAGGCTGTACCAGTGCGCCACCCTTCCCCCTCCTTGCATGCCTGTTGGCATCAAGAGCAAATCAGCCAGGCGCATAAACAACGCCATAAACACTCAAATTGAAGCGTCTAATCACAGTCGAATGGTAGCTTACGAAGACCCCGACTCTCCTTTGGATTTTCTTTTGGGAGCAAACTTGCTTTTTTCTTAAAGGCAATTGTAATCTCTGAAAGTTGGTTTGTGAAAGTGCTTAATCCAGAGAAACAGTTTGAATCTCGTAGAAGTTTTATGTTAGTGATATGCAGAAGGCAATTAAGATGTTTATGTATAGTAGGGTGAGACCCCCCATAACGTTAGTAATTGCATATACGGAGACTGTATTTGCCCAGAAGACAATAACAACTTTAGTTATCACAAGAATGCTTAGTTAAAGGGGCTGGAGAGATGGCTCAGTCATTAAGAGCACTGTCTACGCTTCCAGGGGACCTAGGTTCATTCCTACCACCCACATGGCAGCTCACAACTGTCTGTAGCTCCAGTTCCAGGAGATCTGACATTCTCACACAGACATACATGCAGACAAAACACCAATGCATGTAAAATAAACACATCATTAAAAATAAAGACTACTTAATCAAGCCCACGTTTTACTCATATATGCCAATTAGAAAGTTGGATTCATTAATTCAGGTTCTACCAATTTCCAATATGAATGACTAATCCAGAACCTGAGTTGATGTTCTCCATTGATTAGCAAAGCAGTTCCTTTAGATTTCAGACTTTAATAATATAAAAACGTTTCATTGGATATGTAGAGTGAGAAGGAGAAATACAAGGTCTTCAAGTTTCCTGGGGCACTTTGGAATCACCTTTCATTCACAAATCATTAATATGCTAATTAGAAAATGTCTCCATTGATTGAATTGCTTCTCCGGTGACTTGTGTTTGCTAACAGTTTGAACGACTTGACTGTATTATCTGGTTTTGATGCTGATTCCATTACACTATTTACAGACAAATAATATTAGATATATCGAAAGCGATATAATTACACTAATGCTTTAAAGTTCAGACTTGGCATACATTTATCTGCCCTAGTGTTGGTGATTAATTCTAATCAGGATAATGTTTCTACACTCTGTCTAGTTTACAAATGAAACCATCACATCCATTGTTTTGTATGTGGGGGTCTTTAGTTGGGTATTGAAAGCACATTCAGTAAAGCAATGCTATGAACTTTCTTTAAGCACTGGCCATAGTAAAAGAATTGAAAAAATTGATGATGAAATTATTTCTTCAGATAAATGATGTTGAATACCTGTATCTGTATGGTAGCACAATATTTTGCTTGAGGCTACCCACAGAAAACGTTGCTTTAAAAATCTACACTAAGTCATCTCAGTCATGAGCATAGCTTTTTAGCCTGTCTGCCATCATTACCTTTGCTTTTCCACTTTATAATTAATGAAGCAGAAAACAGCTGGTTGTTTATAACTACTTCACTTTGTTCCTGCCCCCGTTGCACTCCAGGAGTATGACATTCTTTTTACAATTATCATTTGGGCAGTTTCATACATTAATATAACAAATTTAGTTGTTTTTGCCTCTCATTCCCGCTCATCCCTCTCCCTGTCCTGTTAAAACCCATCTTCTCCCAATAACCCCCTCCTACTTTAATGCCTTTTTTTCTGTGCGATTCACTGACTTGAATTAAGAGTCTCTCGCCTGCCCAAGTGTGAGTGAGAGGTTATTTAGTGGGACAAGGGCTACACCACTGTGTGTGTGTTATGACATCCTTAACTGTCACTATCAATGGTTCCTTAGGGAGGGGAGTGATCTCATGGGCCCTCCCCTGTTCATCATGAAGTGGGAGACAGGCCTAGGCTTGTGCAGGTCCTGTGCAGATAACCACAGCTGCAGCGAATGCATGAGTACAGCTGCTGTGTCACATCTGGATGACGTCATTTTGCTGCGCACCTCCTCATATGCTAGCTCTTGCATTCTTTCTGCCTCCTCTGAACATGTTCTCCAGTCCCACTTTGGTGCACTGGGGCCAGGGTGTTGCTTAGTACATTACAATCTAGCTAGTTAAGGAAGTAGAACATATACCAGGATGAATTAAACTGTGGTGCTAAACAAACACATAAAAAAAAGAGTTTAATAGCCAATTAAGTTTGTTTAAGATTAATTCTTTTAATCACTCCACAAACTGGGTTGAATGGGTTGCCATCTGCTGTGACTAAAAACGCATCTATTGGACATGGAGGACCTTCTGGAAGTGGTCGACACGAGGACAGCACCATCAGAAAATATTTGGTAGGGATTTCACTTGAAGTCTTCATTTCTAAACCCCCATTTCATTTTTCTGTAAATGTCAAAGTCACTGTGGAGTAAAATTGGTTCCGTTTCATGTGTGTAATGAACTCCACTGAAATGTGTCAAGCAGCTTTGGCACCTCTCACCATGTAGTGCTTCCCCTGTGCCAATGAATCATCATGGCAGCAGCATCAAATGATGCCTGATTTTTTTTGTAAATGTTTATATTTGTGAATAACATGCCAAGCTGTTTGCAAATGAATGCATTTCCAGATGAAGCCATTTCAACAGTATTACTCTCATTCTAAAATCATATTCCACACATTAGATTAATGAAGATAAAATCAAATGTGGTATAGTACATAAAATGGGGTTTTATATGTAGTTGGGGCTCAAGGAGTATTTGGTTTGAGATATATAGGACAAAAGAAACACATGTGAATCAAAAGACCACTTCTTGTCCTACATGTAGAAAAATGCCTAAAATTGCCTAAATTATGTTATTGTCAGAGAAATGATCACAATGTGAATAAGACTAGACTCTTTATGCCATATATCTGGGTCAAAAATCTCAGTTCTGCCCAATGACAGCTGGACAAATAGAAGACCTCAGTTTTCTCTATCCATAGTAGCTACCTCTCAGATGCCTGAGAAGATGAAGTAAACATCTGAATATGTGTGGTTTGGCTGTGACACTCAAATGTCTGCCATGACTTCAAAGCCAGAGGATGACTTAGCAAAGGGTACACGTAGGCCATCCTTGGGCCATATGTTGCCTCTCAAGTATTTCTATGTTGACTTTTTAAAGTCAGGTATCAATGCCATCACCTAGTTACAAACACAAACTACAAGGCCAACCCACAGGACAAGAAATGCCCACTGATGTAAGGGGGCATGACGATGATGGGCATCACCAACTGCTCTCGGATTGGATTGGAGACCTGCTCTATAGGAGGGAAGACATTCCTGGTGCTGTAAATCCAGCTAAAAACCCATGGTAAAAAGGCCATAGGCCCTTGGGAAGAACTCATTACTGTTGTTTAGCAACACTGACATGGTACCGATCTGCAATAAAAATATTGTTTATACCCATAGACAAATGCAGCTCTCATCCTTCATAAGAGAAGCTTCTCTTTCCAGTAAATGTGGGTGAATGCAGACGCTCATAGCTGCTCAACATGCTTAGAAAAAACGGTAGACAAATGCTCATCCCTAAGCAGGACATTTTATCACCCCTTCTATGGCTCAGGTGACACTGTGGAAGAGGGAGCAGAACATGTGGATGAGCCCCAAGGAAGAGGGACTGAGAAATACTATCTTCAGGGCATTGCAAAGCTCTTGCAAAAAGGATCTCACAGCAGCTGAAGTTGTTTGCTCTAGGCCTGCTGAGATTGGGTCTGTCAACAGCCAATCATGGATTGGGGCGGGGCTCATAAGGCCCTAATGAATTATTGGCAAATGATGGATTCTGGGATAGTCAATGTCTTCAGTTGTATACTTAAAAGGTGAGTCCACCAGACTCCGGTGGATGGTTCCAAACCTGTGACCACACACGTGGTCCTGGTTAAAATCAGTGGGGGTGGGAAACAAAACAAAAAGGCCCGAGAAGGGGATCCGTGGAGCAGAGGGGAGATTTAGGGGTAGGTGGCTGGAGGATGAGAGCGAACAGAACACACTAATATCTGTATGACCTAATCAAAGAATAGATTTCATCAATGTAAAAAGTAAACAAAAAAGTAGAATCATGTTAATCTTCAAAATGAGCTGAACCTGAATCTTAGTGGTTTTCACTTTTATTATGGAGTGTGGAGATCTGCCCTCTACAGCAGTACTTCCTGCTTGCCAGGGTCCGCACCGCTCCTTACCGTCGTCCCTCAAAAGGGCTTGTGTTTAGCGGTCATGTGTCACCTTGTTCTCGTGGATCCACTTGCAACATTCCCTCGTGTACCTTGCCTGGCTCCTGGGGGCCGTCAGGCTTGTGAGCCCTGTCTTTCTCTGGAAAGATTTACTGATGCGAAGAAAGGAAATGAGAAAGTATTTGATACTTTTAATTAGCTGTTCATGGCATGAATTTTAAACATTTCTATAGCAGACCATATGTTAAGGCTACAGAACTGGATGAAAGACTTGCTTTCATATTACCCTCTGTTTATGTGTTAGGTTCCTCTGGCAGTGACATTAATTTTTTTCTCTTTTTGACGTGGAGCCACTTAAGACAATGCAACTTAAATGAGACTGGGAGATGTCAAAACTCACTAATCAATCAGCGTAAATGGCTTCCAGATTTCACTGAGTTTGCTCTTCCTTCAGGCCTTAATGAAAGGGCAGCCTGGGAGAATTTGCTGGTAGCTATGGGCAAGCAGGAGACAGAGTATTTTCGTTGGCACGAGAAGTTCAACAGGTCCAGCCTTATTAAATTACAAAAGGAGTCACATGGTTGGGTGTATCACTGAGTAAGCTGTGAACTTGATACATCATAGGTGCATACGTTCAAAGCATAATGGGGAGTGGACAATATTATTTTTGCTGATGTAATTTATCATTTCTTATGTCAAGTCTTTTAATGAACGTTTTACTTTTATCAGTGATGTCTAACTCATTCACACCATTCTGGTTAACATTTAATATATCCTGTTTCTGGACCCACTATGTGCCAGATCCCCACTAAGTACGTCATGATGATCCTGTGAGTGAAGCTCAGAGTGTAGAGCCACTTGTTCAAAGAGATCATTCAGTGAGCATTATGATGAAGTTAAACCCTAACAGAGCCATCAGAGGAAAGTGGCCTTGCCCTGAACCCCCCCTGAGGAAGTCACAGGCCAGGCTCAATATAGCCATGACCTTAGAATTGACTCTTCAGGACTTTCCTAAAAAATTAGCACGAGCACAGGTCTCTAAGGGGCAAAAATAGTCATCACAAAGCATACGTGCTAAATAAGCAAACAGACATCTGTGCTGTGCCAGGGAAGTAAGTAAGTCCTACAGCAGTCTGCTGAGACGGGGCCACCCTCTTCTCTTGTTGAATAGTTGAGAAACACAGGATCTGTTAGAGGGTCTGGAGACTGTGCCCAAGGGGACACACTGGCAATCATCTACACATTTCTTCTTAACCAAGACATCAACCATCCCATTTGTGTTTTGCTTATGAAACGGCATCTAGGCTTTATTTACTCTCATTTTAGGCAAAAGTTCTACAAATTTATCATGAGCTTTCTAGATCCCCATCAAATTGAAGACAAGGCAAGTGGTACTGGAGGCCGGGCTATTCACATCAGAGGGAGGAGTAACTGAAGCTCAGGGAGTAGCTGCAAAGGCAGGCAGAGGAGATAGATGGGAGGGAAAGAATCAGAGCCTGGCCTTGGGAGAGCCATGAAGACTTATGATCCAGCGCTAAGAGCAGAGCCTGGAATATAGTAACACTAAATACAATAAGTGGATGTTGGGGTGAAAGCATGCATACAGCCTATAAGCATGAGATGCATGTAGAATGAGATTCATGAGCTAATAACGATCTAAGGAGTAAGCATGAACATATGGGGACTCTGAAGACCTGGAAGGACATCACTATGATACAAACACATGGACACACACAATGATGGCCTTTAACAGCTAAGAAAAGATTCAAATTCTCCTGAATATTTGGCATGAGAAAGCATAGATATATAGAATAAATTTGAGAATTACTTTTAAAAGTTGCTATAGCAGTATTTATAAGATCTCTCTCTCTCTCTCTCTCTCTCTCTCTCTCTCTCTCTCTCTCTCTCTCTCTCTCACACACACACACACACACACACCTTGTGCAAGCTTTTATATATCTCTAGGCTTTTGTTTCTCAAGTATGAAATTAGAGGGCTAGCTTAGCAGCGGGAGAGAAGCAGACCAGGCCCAGCTTACCCATGCATGTCCCTCCACTAGCATCCACTAACACTTACAAGGCCCAAGACATTGCCAAGGCTTGGCACGTTGAGCTTCTGTTTCCTCACTTTTCACTCAAGAATAGTAGAGGTGGGGGTTTCAGGGGAGGTGGTGAATAAAACATCCCTTGTTCTCTTTCAAATTACAAATAAATGAAGAAATAAAGGAGTCGTAGATGGAATAAAAGTTACATTCTTTATCGCTTAAAAAAAAAAAAAAAGCCAGGTGGAAAAGACGGCTTAGTGTAAAAGTCAAGTAGGATTTCTAAGTAAACTCTGGAATTAGGCAGGCTCCCATTGAGCCTGGGTTACCCTTTATTTCGCCTTTAAAAAAATGAAAGAAGAAATGGTTTGCATCTCTGGATTGCAGGCTCTGATTCGACAGTTCAGAGCCCGAGTGAATGAGCTTCCTCTCCTGTGCCTGGCCAGCTCAAGGTATGGAAGCAGAGGACAGGAGAAAGTGATGGGTAGGTGCCATCTTGACCCCCATTAATTAAAAACATCATTAGAAACACAGTGTTCCCAAGAGCCCGTCCATCACTTATTATTTATTGAAAATTCTTGAATTTACAGGTTTGCTTCTTGGAGTTGTTCACAACATCACTAAAAGGAAAAAAATATGAATAATTTAAAGATGGAGAGCTTAAAGCTTCCCTAAAAATATCTTTTGCTTCAGGTCAATCAATGCATTATACACAAAATAAACTCTTTTCCACTTTGCCTCACCTTTCCCAAAACACACACACACACACACACACACACACACACACACACACACACACACACACACACACGCATGCATACAGAAAGGATAACGATCTAGATATTTTTATGTGCTTCAGACACTTGCCTGTTAACACTGAAATGCTACTGTGGCTATTCTCATCCAAAAGGAAAACTGTATTTTTAGAGGTGTAGGGAGCAAACAGTCAAAGCTTCACTGCTGTCTGGAAAGCTTTGTTCGTTCAGTGTGTTTTATGTAACACTATTTGCAGAGGATTCGTACTCTAAATTAGATGCTTCTTAGAATATCTTGGTGTAATAACTTAGAAGAAATGTATTTTAATAAATAATGCATGACAATTTAAGGAGACAGTACAACATTCAAAGAGTTCTTTGAGATTAAAAAAAATTGAAGGGGACTTGTGAAGGTGAAGACGTACGTTGTAACTAATTGGAGATGTTTGCTGACCATCAAATTAAACTTGCACTAGACAGTGAGACAATATGCTTGAATGGAATACCGGGTGCTGTATCAACTTTGATTGCCTTCATTTGGAAACTTTAATTAGAACCCCTGTTTACTTGAGTCAAATTGTGCATAAAATATCACACAAAAACATTTTAAAAGAGAATTTTAATTATACCACGAAAGAAATGCCCCTGTTCAATGTTTACTAAACACTTGCCAGAACAAGTTAATTAATACATGCTTAAAATATGTGAGAGAAGAAGAAGGAAAAGAGGGGGAAAAATCACATTTATCTTTTGTCAAGGTCTGCTCCAGTTGTCACGGGAGTTCCGGTTCCAATTTAACAACTGTCTGTCACAGTGCGCATGTATAATTATAAACAATGGGTGGCCAGACAGCGCAGGCCAGGGGAGAGTGCTTCCCCACTGGAAGCCCTGTTCCAAGCCATTGCCCAGCGCGGCTGTCTGCTCCAGAGCTGTCCAATCAAGTGCCTTTCCCTTCATCTTCCTTTGTGCTGTGGTACCCTATCAGGGTGCTCAGTTATTGCTTCCTCACATAGGTCAGGAATATGGCTTTTTTAATTATTTAAAACGATAGAAAAATATTTTTAATAAAAAGACCATATGTGGAGAGAAAGACCATATTTGGGTGGCATTGAGCTTTTACTCCTTATTTCATTTCTTTATTTAAAAAAAATTCAATTTACATTTATTGGTGTGTGGGAGTGTGAGCATGTGTGAGTGGAGGTCAGGGGACAGCTTTTGGAAGTTGATTCTCTCCTATCAGGTGGGTTCCAGGGGTGGACCTCAGATCCTCAGACTTGGCAGCAAGCACCTTTCCTGGCTGAGTCATCTGGCCAGCCCCTTTCTGGTTCAGTCACTTAGCTGTTTTTTGCTTTATACTGATCTCACTTTCCCTGTCTGTGAATGTGAGCCGTGACTACTTGTATTAGAAAGATGAATACTGACTGGCAAGCTGCTGAGAGGCTATTATAACACTAAGGGGTACCAGTCTTTCTGAGATATGCCATTACCTTAGAAAGTTTATGGAAAATCAGAAGAAAAAGTACCCAAAACTAATTCTGAACCCTTTCAGAGAAAGCATGTAGTGCATTAATTCTCCATGCCATTATTAGAAAGATTTACCTAAACCCTTTCAGCTCCTCTGTTTCTAAATAGCAGGCCATTTGTCAAGACCCAAGACCATGACTGTTCTTTTCCTTCAAACTCTTCTCATATCAGTTTGGTCCAGAAGCATTTCTGAAATGGTGTTCTGTATCGGGCTTGCTGAAATTTGTTCTCAGGTTACTGAAGCCGATTGCCGAATTTCTCTAACCCACTAGTCTGGCCTGATCCCATGTGTATTTACAAAATGAACCTGACTTGAAATTCTGTTCCAGTTAAGACAGGAAAGGTGGTCTCTGCTCAGCCCGCACTGCATTGAATAGAAACTGTACTAGAGTCTAAATGTCTGTGACTCTGCAAAAGTCATACTTCATCCCGAGTGTGACGGTGTTTGAGGTAAGGGTCTGGAGGTCGTTAAGTCATGGGGGTAGAGCCCTCATGAATGAGGTTAGTGCCTGAACAAAGAAATCCTAGGCAGCAACCTCACCTGCTTCTGTTGGGTGAGGAGAAAGTGAAGAGACAGCTAATAAGGCAGCGAGCCAGCCCGCTAGTAGACGATCCTGCTGGGGTTCATTCTTGGACTTCCAGCCTCCAGACCCCTGAGCTATACATGTCAGCTGTCTATAAGCCACTGGGTTTATAGTAGTATTGTTAAGGCAGCTGTAGCAGTTGAGGTATGGCGTATATAAACTCTCAGCACATTACCACAAACACGGGGAAACAGCCATTGCTCAGGACTGCTTTAGAGATCACGGCCTACCAAAAGCTGTGTGAGAACAGCATTCAGGCAGGCTACTGTCTTGGAGCTTGACGTAAGGAACAAAGGACCACAGTTTCATGAAAGGTAGCCCGCTTAACAAAACAAAGCAGAAAACTTTCTTATAGGAGTATTTTCCCTTAAAAAAACAAACCCCATACCTGCCCAAAGAGCACGGTGCAAGACATAAGCCCACCACTGGCGCCCCTGCTCTTATTGCTTCCAGCTGGCAGGGAAAACAGACTTTCCTAATGTATTTTCTCTCGGTATAAAATAAGAACCTTGAGTGCCAGCACATTTGCACACCTACCAATTATGAAATGAGTTTCCTGAGTATGAAAACTCAGCCAAGATATAATTTAGCCCTGTAAGCTGCTGTCAGACTCAGCTTTGGTTTCACTCGGAGCATCCAGTATTATTATTTGATTAGTAATTGTTTAATGGACTTCAGTGACGCTTTCAGTTTTTTTTTCCCCACAACACAGTAAAAAGTTTGTGTAAATGAGCACTTTTTTTAAATGACTCAGAGCACACACACATACACACATATACACGCACACACACAGATACCTTTAAAAATGTTGTTGAGAGTCAAGGGTTTCTGACGCACTAAGCTTAAAAGATGCCACAGCTGTGTCACTAATGTAGAATTTGTGTTAGATGACGGTCAATAAAAATCAGGTATCCATGGTTATAAGTTCCCATTTCACATTTTCTTTAGCCACAGCAAAAAATTCCAATTAATTGAATCACAGCCAACCACAAATAATGCCAGAAGTGCAGTACTTGGTGCTTCGGGTCATGGGCAAACATTCATTAAGATGCAGAGACTCAGCAGTAAAGACCTGGAATGCAGGCTTTGTCCCAGAATTATTATTATTGTGTGTGTGTGTGTGTGTGTGTGTGTGTGTGTGTGTGTGTGTGTGTGTGATGGATATGACTAAAGTTTCTAGAAAATGTAGCTTCAGCTATTTTTGACTGAGAAAATTAGGTACAATCTTTATTTTGCTTGACTTGAAATTTTGATAAAGTTCTGAAGTGTCATTTTCAAAAATGAAAAGATGAGTTCAGGATTTTTACTTGTATTTTAAAAAAATTGGCTCAGAATTTACTTATAAACAAATAGGGACAATGTACAGGTTGTCGATGTCATCAGTAAGCCAAGATGCTAACAGTGTGGATGGACTAAGGTTCATACACTTGCCCCAATGACTTTGTGGAATTGCTGTTTAAATTTCTTTATTGTTCTTCTTTGTTTCATGTTCCATGGGAGTTCCAGATAAACAGGGATCTCAACATTCGAGTGATTCACAATAAGAACTCGCAGGACAAGACATATAGCACCTCCCATCTTCTACCCATCTACTTGCCTTCACATTTAACTTCTGAACTTGTCAGAAGGCATAGAAACCCATGTAAGCCCCTGCAGACATATTTTTAGTGCTTTGTCTGAATTCCAGCTCCTGTGTGGTCCAGACATGATAGTTGCAGGGAGAAGATGATGTTTGCCATGAAAATGCTTTGGTTCTTTAGGATTCACCTGGTCTGTTGCCTATCGTACTTCCTGGGACAGGATGGAATCTGGAAACAATTCAATCTTGCCCAGGAAACTAAGTAAAAATATTTCCTTTGGGTTCCCAAGTGGTAGCTGTTTCTCATAGTTTTAGTCATTGGCCATCACCCTGTGTTATACACTGACCCTACATGCCAGGAAAGGAGGCCTGGATGAAGTCATGGGGGGGGATGCCTTACTCCTTTTGAAGCTGGTGGTTTACAGTGTGGAGGATGCTCTCATTATATATGCTGTGGTCTTTCTCCTTGTGAATATTCCTGAATCTTGGTTGACAGCAGTTGATCTGAAAGACTTGAGGTTTCTGCCAGGGGCTCAAACAACTGATTGGTGTACCACTGGAAGTGCCTGCAAATGTCTGAGGATATGTGGGCCGAAGAACCCCTTCTCCAGCTTTCACTGGACCATCTATCCTACCTTGGAGCTCCTCTGCTCATCGTTTCATTTGGTCGATCGTGTTCTGCTGGTTCAGGACCAGCAGCTTTTGTGTGGGATGGACACTTAGAGGCTGAGAATCCTTTGAAGGCAGAACTGCCAGGCCAGTGTGTTCATTGCTCTTAGCATCTCAGCTACATCTTGGTATGAAGGCAGGAACGGAACCAGAGTATGTTAGTTCTGCTCCTAGGATTGGTAATGTTGCCACCTAGCTCAACTATCAGAAGAGTGTCAGGAATCACTCCCTTTGGCATAGCCTGGGTAGACTGGAGTGTCACTGTCCAAGGTGCCTTGTTCATGCCCCCATCCTAGGGACCCCAGCAACCAAGGGGTGGGCAGAATGGAAGAAGACCTGGGATAAGAGCTGGTGCTGCTGAAGACCTGGAGAGAAATGAAATAAAGGGGAAGGAGCTGTCTGGAGCAGTGCACTGGTTTCTTTGTGAAAGTGCAGAAGCTTCTCAATTTGGGCCTCTTGCCAAGTGACTCACGACTTCACCTCTCTTCTGGTGTATGTGCCAGGATCTTTGGTTTTAAAATCATCTCAAACTCTGGATTCCGAAAGCCTGTTTATTTAGACATTTCTTCCCTGGTAGAATTCCAGGGAACTCATTCTTCTTGAATGTTTGTATGAAGATATCAGATTTTAACCCCATCCACTTTGTCTGCCTTTAGGGTGATCATTATGGAGTCCAAGACTGAGGCAATTCCCGTCACTGGTGTTGCCCTTCTTCTAAGAAGTAGCAGGTTCACAATGTCTAAGGTGACTTTGGAATCAAATCTATATTCTTGACCATGGACTGTTGACTTCTATGGCCAGTCATTCTCTGGGGTTCTGTTTAAAGAAGCAGGGCATTGTTTAGGCTTGGGTTCAACATAGTGCTACTTCACTTCTCTTTTTTTGATAGACAGCCATTGCTCCTTAGATCCATAGCAAGAAGTATCACTTGGGTTCCATAGAGACAGCTGGCCAAATCAGCAGCTCTGGGAAGCACAGGACCCTCAGGTCTTAGCAGGGTTCACTCGTATCTTAATACCTTCCCAGTTTATCTCTTTGTTCATCATTTAAGACCCCGAAGGAATCAGAGGAAACTAGAGGGAGCCCAAGCAGAGATGCTACCGGGTGTTTTGCATCTTTCAAAACACTCCAAGTGTGGCTTTGCCTCCAGCCTTCTCAGTTCTGACATGTAGTCTTCACTCATGTCAGTTCCCCTCACCTAGGAAACTTCTCTTTGCAACAAATGAGGACCGTTACAGGAAGTCACAACCAATCAAAATGCAGAGCTGTGAGTCCAGTCACAATGGATACATCTGCAACACAACTCTAGCACCTAAGGTTCAGGGAATAGCAGAAAAGGTGTGCAGGGTAGGGTGGAAGGTCTGTAAGGATCAGGGAGTTTGCTGTGAGATGGGGCATCCTAGAAATGTCAGGTGCTACCCAAAACGTCTCACCAACATGACTGCATAACCATGAAATGAACAAGGGCAACGACAGACCTGTCAAAGTGGATGGGGAAGAACCACGGGGCCTCAGCCCTACACCAAGAACTATGTCGACAGACTTTTGTTTCTCCATTGGCTTAGGCATAGACACATTATTGAAGAGGTAGAGAGTTTCTCCCTACATAGGCACTTCACACACAATCATCATCAACGTCTGGGACTCTTCCTGCTTTATCATCCGGTCACTTGCGTCATGATGGTGGAGTGACATGAGATGAAAACGTATGTTGGTGAATTGTTCTACAAGTCAAGTCACAGATGACAGCCGTAGAACTGGGTCTCGGACAGAGGGTGAAAATCGAATGCAAGTATAAAGTTTGGCAAGTCTATGTGAGCTGATAAAACCAAATGGCAGAGAACGGGACACCTTTCTTTATGTTTTATGTGGTTAAGTTCATCTGGTCTTTAGCAAAATTACTTATATAAATTCCTAAATGAAATTGTATTTGGGGCTGTGAGGTAGCTCAGTGGTCATTGCCTTGTATCCGCCAGGCTCTAGGTTCAGTCCCCAGCACCGCTCTCTCTGAGGGTCAGGGAAGAGTGTGCAAAAGAGGATGGCAAGAATGCAAGAGATGAAGGATAGGAATAAAGGCTGCAAAATACTACCACCAGGGCACGACACAGCTATTGCGAACACGATCTCAGTGGCCGTGGCACAAGACTAAGAGGTCAATAGCCAATCATGGACCAGGGAGGAGCTCACGGAACCCTGATATTCCTAGATGAACTACTGGCAACTGACGGATTCCAGAGGAGGGGTAGTTGTTGTTTGCATTTTTATACACACAGGCGAGCTCTCTAATGGATGGTTCCAAACCCGTGGTTACATAGAGGGTCTTAGTGGTTAACTAGTATGTCACAAAACAAAATAAAAAAAAAAAAAAAAAAACAAGCATGTAGTAACTGAAACTGGGGTGGGGGGTGAGAGGGGTGAGAATGAGATAGAGGAGACGAAGGTATGAGAGTCAACAGAATGCCCTAATTATGTGTATGAAATTATCAAAGAACAAACATGTGTGTGTTTGTGTGTGTGTGTGTGTGTGTGTGTGTGTGTGTGTGAGAGAGAGAGAGAGAGAGAGAGAGAGAGAGCGAGAGAGCGCGCATTTATTATGTAAAACATGGCGTTTGGATGTACCTGATAAATGTACACATGTGGGCTAGTTAAGTCTAGACCATCAACATATACATCACCTCACATAATTCCACTTTTTTTACATTGAAAAATATTTTTTATTTTTCGGAGCACAACCACTTTCTGTTCTTTCTTTAAGGGAGCCCTGATTCAGTGAATTCCTATTAGGAGGTAGTAGGGTGACTAATATCAGTTTGAAATGGTTAAGCCCACCAAACATAAAAAATTGTGAACTATGACACAGCTAATTTAGAAATTTTCTACCAAATCAACTGCCATGGGGCCAGCAGAAATTATTTTTTGGACAGGATCTATGATTTTTTCCTAATAGCTGGATGACTGGGCAGCATTGTGTGTGCACTTTCTGACTGTGGGAGACTTCTGGAATGGAGACATTTCTTCATGTTGCTTTATGGCAGTTGAGTTCAAACAAGAAGAATTCCGAGAAAAAGATCAGTACAACTTGTTAGCCTCCAATTTATCATCCACCTCTACAAGATTTAATGGCAGTGTTAACCTGGAGTCTCAAGAATAATTATAGTCTAAAACAAGCCCTTAAAGGAAAGAGATGAAAAGGAGCCATGTGGAGGGGATGCCATCCTCAAGTAGCAGCTGCATGAGCTAGGAGACTTTCATCGGGCTGAGTTAAGTACTCTGCTGCTGTGGGTTTCTTTTTTAAATTAAGGTGCCTAGTAAGGTTGAAAATAAAATATGTATGATTAGCAGGAAATACGTTGGCTCAGAATAGTTGGAAATGAGTGGGAAAAGGACAGAGAGGTGTCTCCCCCCCCCCCCGCCCCTCCAAGTCATTAATGGCTTTAGTTCACAGAAGTTATATCAAAAACTTGCTTTGAAAGACTGCTTTGAGGTCTGCTTTTAATTTGAACAGTTAAATATCGTATTCATGCCAATGAATCCTTTTTCTTGTTTTAATATCATTAGGAAGAAAGCTTTCTTGGCCAGAGTGAATACTTTAACACACATATTTAATACAAGCCTTTGAAACAAATTTCTTATATTGGCTAGGCACCTTAGTTTATATGATAGGCTTTTAGTGTTTAAATCCAAATTACAGTGAACCACATGGAAAAAAAAGTCTCTAGAATAATATTTTAGCAAATAAATAACCTCTCACAGCTCTTTGTTGTTTAGCCATTTCTGGTAGAATCTACAGAGTAGTTTTACAGAGACCCTTTATTTTGATAATGCAATTAGAATAAGCCACACTCTGTATAATCCCCACAAACTGCTTGGGGCAAGATTGGGGTCATCACAAAACTTTGTTCATAAACTTGACAACATTGGTGCCTTAAATTTGCTGTCTCCAAATGCTCTTGGTAACAAAAATATTTGTTTTAACTAAAAGTGAAATGAAAGGCTTTTGTAAGTGTGTATGTGGTATTTTTTTTGTTTTGTCTTGTGTTTTTAAAATACAGTATAATGTGGTCTCCACAAGCAGCATTTCCATTGCTTAGAATGATAAAGAAATGACTCTGGCACTTCATTTTGTTCAATAAGAGACTGCAGCATCCATGGCTGTCTTTTAATCCAAGGTAGTCCTCCCTCCTTAATGTTGAAGACACAAACCAATGGGCCACAAGACAGAAGCAGGTGGACATCCCAGTGAAGGGAATGGGCAATGGAATGAGCCAGACAAGGGCTGACTTCTTATGTGTGGCTTTGGACCCATTAGTGACCCTTGGAAGTTTCAGAATTCTCACTAGACTGGTGGCGATCATGTTCCCATACTAGGATATCAATGTGGAGACAAATGACAAAGCAGGCAGAAAGATTGACACATAGTAACTGTGTAGTAGATGCCAAAGCAGACGGAAGTGTTTAAACGTAGGAGCTATTAGCAGGCCACTGTTTTAAAATAAGGGTTTGGTGAACTAATAACTTTTGATCCTTGCTAGTTTTTGGATTTTATATTAGCCAGATAAAACTGCAAGGTTATATTGAGGGATGACATCAGGAGATACAACAGCAGAATGCAAAATATGAAACTTTCCAAGTCTTTGAGTTTATTGTAAGTACCTATACATAATTTGCAATATACTCAGTACAATCATTAAATTACTTTATTGCTCAAAACATTTCTGCCTGCCAAGTTCTCTTATAGTCTGATGTTCAGTGTTACCTTCCCATTGTGGCTTTGCCGGGCATCTGGCTCATTGTTGGGATGAACAGCCCCTGACCAGACAACTCAGACCGCCATAAGCTGGTGTAGCTCTGTGGGCAGAGTGCTGACCCAGTACATCAAAGGACCTGGGTTCAAATCCTCAGCATCTCCTATTGGGATGGTGCCATACAGTCCTGTGATCTCAACAGGAAGATCAGGAGTCCTGAGGCTGTAAGTTGGGGTTAATAGCTCGGTGAGTAGAGTGTGACTCTAGTCCACCAAAGAACCTGGGTTTGGTTCCCCGGCACGCCCTAAACTAGGGTGGTAGCACACAAGCCTGTGATCACAGCAGAAGGATCAGGAATTTAATATCATCCTCCCATCTAATGTTAGCTTCTGGTTTACCTGGACTACGCGAGAGACTGTGTCTCAAATCCACCACAATAGCAGAAAACATTGATCTCTGCCCATTCGTCAAGCTTTTCAAAAGCCTTTGAGGTTCAGTGGAAGCATTGCGTAATGATGGCGCTTCCTCGTCTCTGCCTGTCCCACCTCCTCCCAATCCGAAATGCAGTCAGGGTAGGTTCCACTTACGAATTAATGTCATCATTGGTGTTTCCATACTACCTTGTCTGGCTGAGGAATGGACTGTGATCAGATGGAGGTGGGGGATGGAGAGAGCAGATTTCTCTTTTTTTTTTCCTTGGAAAATGCCAACATTAAATAGTGAAGCATATGTACTCTGGTTTGCAACATCCTTATTTTGTAGTCCGGGGAGTTTCATTCTAGAAATAATGATGTATGCTTTGGAGAGATTGGATCTCATCCTCAGGGTCCTGAGAAATGTGTGCAAGGATAAGATTAAGCAAGAAGGAAGATAAAAGCATGATTTGGGGGAACCTGGTTATGTAGAAAAAAAAAAGGTTCTTTGGTGAGGCAACATTCCCTATAAATAAAAATCCAAGAGCATGGCAAGATGGTGCAGCAGGTTTAAAAAAAATGCCTGCTAGCAAGCCTTTTCACCTGAGTTTGATTTCTGCAACTCATACAAAAGCAGGAGAGAATTGACTTACAAAGCCATTCTCTGTTCTCCATATGTACAGTGGCATGTTTGCTTGCACACACACACACACACACACACGCACACGCACACGCACACGCACACGCACATGCACACGCACACACACGCACGCACGCACGCACGCGCACACACACACAATTTATAATAAAGACAGTGGTGGTTTGTATCACTTGTTAACTTTGCCATCCTGATGGATTAAATAGCTACTCAACTTAAAATTCAAACCCTAATACCCTCCTCTGCCTGCCAGCGGCTCTCTGGACACCCATGTTCTGGGACATGAGGTTTAAGGAAATCACAGTGAGAGGATGGTGCCTTATTACTTTTCACATCTAAAAAAATCTGGTAAAGTGGATAGGAGACAGACAAAGAGAGAGCGTTGGGGAGCAATGGCAGGAAGGAGAAAGAGAGATAGCCCAGTCAAAACTGGTGGGATATTTCTAGTAAGAAAAAGATTGAAATAAAAATGCAAAGCTATTCCCCAGTCAGTTAAAATTTCCTGCGAGCAATATTTATTTATTCCTGGACCCTAAGAGTTAGTCATTCTTGATTCATTGTTGGGCTACCATCTCAGTTCAAAAATTAGGCTGTGTTAGGTACATGCAGGGATCAAATCTAAATACTCTCCTCTTGGAAAGGAGGGTGAGGACTTGCCAACACTGAGCCTGCTGAAGGAATTTCCTTACTAATTTCATTTCAGAATCCTTGCTGTGTTTCCTTTTTATGCCCCTGACCTAGCGGAGTTGGGGACCTCATTCCATTCATGAATTCCGATCTGATAAGAACAGCATACAGACCACAGGCTGCCATTTCTGGTAAGCAGTTTTCAGTGGAATCTGCAGCCAGTCATACACAAACCTGACTTAGTAGAGATGGGAGAAAAAATAAAATGAAAACCCTCCAGGAGTCAGAGACAAGTTGAAACAGTGCATTTAGTTTCTTTGTGTTGGTGATCCAGCACTTAAGGAGTTTGAATTGACCATAAAACAAGTCTGCACAAAATCGGTCTGAAATTGTCATAAAGGAAATGAGCTTTAAACGTGTGTAAAATTCACATTGTGAGCTTTTCCTTTAAAAGTGGCATTTATAGGCTTGGTGGCTATCATTGAGACTGGGAGCAAACGTTTCCTGTGATAATCCTTGACTGTGGAACAGAGGGTGGGAAGAAATACAGGTTTGCTTTAAAGACATGGGCAGCACGGCTCCCTGTTTGAGCATGAGCTCTGTTTACCTCTGGGATCCAGCAGGTCTAGATGTGTCTGGCAGACTCTTGGGGATGGCCTGCCCAGATTGTCTGAGCCTGTGACACTATGATGCCTCTCAGGAGAGAATCATCCTCAGGGGGGAAGCGGGCAAGCTTGAAGGAGGAATGAAGCCTGAGCCATCATAAGGGAAGGACAGTTGAGCACAGCATGGTGCTGCTATTTGGATCTGCCCTCCTGAGACTCAGGTGCCAGTCCAAGAGAGAGGAGGCTGCAAGTATGAACTGCAAGAGCTATTTTTCACTGAATTATTTGGAGATGCTGAAGTTTCAGATGACCTGAATATCCTAAAGTCCAATTGCTCATCGTGCTGCTGGCCCCGCTTCCTGTCTGTTGAGGTGCATATGACCTGGATTGAAGATGGTCTCATTACCTTAGTGGGGACAGTCAGAAAAGGGTGGTGCTTTTCTCTTCATGTTCCTATGTCACCAACCGTCACTGCCTTTGGGTCTGTATTTAGTAGCAGACCCCACAGCTCCATGCGGCTGAATAGACTCAAGCCTAGGAGCAGAAGCCACTTACACAAAAGAATTGCAAGCTTGAGGAATATATAGCAAAGGATTCGAAGACTGATACCAGGCAGAGAGAAGCAAAATTTTAGACTGAGCACACATGTACGTCTCACCTAACTTTCATTTCCTTGGCTGGGTTGGTTGATTTAAAAGCATCCGTAGTGGTGGCCTGTGCTGAATTGAGAGTCTAGATGTTCATAGGAGAAGGAATTCAAAGACTTTGCAGTACAGAAAGTTGAAGTGCACTTATCTTTTGTTCCTGTTCACTTATTCTCACTTGTTAGTCTTTTTATACACCCTCTAGATGCCCTAGGGAATATATCTATATCTGTATCTATATCTCATACCAGCACCCTTGAAACATGCTAAAGATTTGTTCTCAGCAGGCTGACGATGGTTATGGAAATCACATACTGAAATGAGCTGCTTGGTTGCCATAGAGACTGCATGCAACAGGATGGAAAGGGCAAGGTAAAACATGTGACTTCAAGAAGCCAAAGGCATTACAACAGGTACCCAAGCCACAGTCATGATCAAAGAGGGACTACCTCAAGAATTCTTGGTGGTGGGTTTTATAGCATGGGAATTCTAGAACTTAAATAGTCCACTAAGTTTCTTCTTGACCCGAAGCAATGAAAAACTCCAAATTTGGCGAGCAGAGTCACCTGATGTAGAGACTAAGCGATGACCAGTTTTCAGATTCAAGATAGTCCCCATGGAGTGAGCTTGGATGCCTACCAACACATGAATAGATAAATAAAATACATGCATAGAGTACTATTATTCAGAATGAAAGAATGAAATTCCATCATATGGAGGAAAATTGGTAAGATGGAGGCCATTGCACTAAGTGAAATAAGCCAGGCACAGAAAACAAGAATTACACCTCTTTCCTCATACATGGAAATTAAGTCAGGATAGTGGAAAGTAGAAGAGGGACTAGTAGTGGCCTGGAAAAGAGATCAGGAAGAGGAGGGGAGAGAGGAAGGGGGAGAGGGCAAAAGAAGGGTGGGCAGACATGATCAATGTTTGGAAATATCATGATGAATCTCATTAATTACCACAATTAATATGTAATTATCAATGATTACAATAAAATAATTACATTGAAGAAATATCCCCTAGATCGCTCTAGACTGAAGAAGAGGTTTGGTGTCTGAGGTCATTTTATAGACCCTTGCCTTCTCCAAGGGACTTGTGGATGTTCATTATAGGTGTGTTAAAGGAAAGGAAGAGACCCCGAGGGATCCACATTTGGATGGAGGTGTACATCTTCACCCCACTGATGATGTGCTGTTTACCAGGGTGGGACTTCCATAGATGTCTGTCTCAGTGCTCACATCCCAGCAATCATGAACTCATGGGAAGTTTTGGTTCCTGGGCTTATTTTATTCCAACTCTACACTGAGAACTGACTTGGGGTGGGACCATGGACAGTGGGTCTGAGCTAAGGTGAGTCTTGGGCCCAAACACCACCACTGTGGAGCACTAGCCATAATCAAGATTTTTTGGGAATCAAGAGAAAAATGGAAATTTGGGCGAAATCCTCCCGTTAGTGAGCCTAAAGGGTCTGTCAATCTAAGACTTAGTGGGAAATGGTAAATTAAGTTAACCAGTATTCTAATTAGGATGTGGGAGCCTCGTGCTTAAGCAGAGAATGAACTGGAGCATCATATTCAAATATGGTGTAGACTGTCTCTTAAACCCAAAGATGTTATCATTCTTTGGGGAGGACCAGGCATGGACCTGGATACTGGTCACTTCTATCAACTCTCTTTCCTCCTGGAATAGATACTAGTCCTGGATACAGACCCAGCACCTTCCACACATGCCATGATTCTGACAGTACCACGTGTATGAGCTTACATGGCAAGAGTCACTGCTAAACGTCCATATGTCTACCATCTATCCTAGTAAAACATAGGGCCCTGAACAAAAATGGATTGACCTGTTGAGAATTGAGATACAACAGCAGTTGAGAGACAGCATTGGAAAGTTGTGTTACTATCTTACATGATGTTTTAATCTAGAGAATGGCATGGGGTGCAGTTTTCCCCAAAATAGCATTTATGGGTAGAGTGGCACCTCTCATTATTATGTACAGGTCTTGTCTATAAGTAATTTATTCCTTAGTCCCACAGATTTGGGCTTGGCTGGCTTAAATGTCTTAAATACATAAAGGAAAATTGCTTCTTCAGGGAGACATAACACAAGACCCATTTAATTAAGTGTTGAAACTGTGGCTATTGCTCATCACAAGTCAATATGTCATGGGTTGTAGGATGATTGGTCATTCATTCATGTTTATCAAGGAGAAATCAGGTGGGTGCCTAGGTAAAGGGGTAAGGGAGACTTGAGGAAACTCTGAGATGACACTTCATGTTGCCGCATGAGGTGTGGAACGGAGTCATTCTGTGACAATAACTGCAATATCACTGAACTGCTTTGCCTTTGCCCTCCGGGCATTTGGGTAGACTAACTCTCAGTCTGCTTTGCAGCTAGGGGTGACCACATGACGAAAGTCTGTTAATGAGAGGCAAGGGACACATTTATGATATCTCCCGTGATGACTGGAGTAAGAACGGCCCCCATAGGCTCATATGTTTAAATGCTTAGTCAGCAGAGACTAGAACCCTGAGACGGTTTAGGATTGGGAGGAGTGGCCTTGTTGGAGGAAGTGTGTCACTTGGCGGGGTGGGGGGTGGGGGGGTGGGGGCAGGGCTTTGAAGTTTCAAAAGACCAAGCCAGGCCCAATGCTGCTCTGCCTCTCTCTGCTCGTTGATCAGGATGTAGCTTTCCGATACTACCCCAGTGCCATGAGTGTTTCGATGTCCTAACCATGATGGTAATGAACTAGGCCTCTGAAACTATAAGCCATCCCCTGATTGAATGTTTTCCTTTATGAGTTACCATGGTCATGTTGTCTCTTCACAGCTATAGAAACCTTCTTACACCCCTTATACTCTCCTTACGCCCCCCCCCCATTCTATTCTCTGCAGTCTTTTCCTCAGAGGCTAGAGGTTAATAAGCTCATGACTGTGGAGGAGGAGAAAGCCATAGGACAGAAGGCATAGGGTTTCTGAAATTCATTTGCATCTGGCCAAAGGCAGATTTTTGGCTTTTCTTAAAGATAAACTTCTACAGGATCCAACCACTCTAATTTAGATTTCTTTAAAATCCAGTATTCCCCTAACTGAAAACCATTTAAATGTATGATTTCTCCATGGGTTAATGGAACATTCCAGATGAGCACCTGGCCATGGCCATTATGCATATATTCAATGTAGATGAGACAATCCAAAAAACTACAGACCACAAAGATACACAAAGATAGAGATGGAAGGAGAGTTGGGGTGGATGTATGCCCCCTAAGAAGCTGTACGAGTGGGTGACTTCAGGATGCCTGACACCTCACACTTTGTTCACATGTGAACTAATGCTTGAATTCACCGCTTTGGCCAGTGACGGTGGGTTGGGAGTCACCACACTGAGAACAACAGGTTCTTGCACTGTCTGTCTTCCTGTTCTCTGCACCTGCTAAAGCATTAGGGCTAGAGACTATGGAAAAGAAAAGAGAGAAACCACCTCTCTCCCCATCCATGTCTCCTGAGCTGGGAGAGGCCAAGGGTGTGAAAGAGCTTTGGACCACATGTGGATTGGAATTTCCATCTGCATAGAGCTAAGCTGGACTATCCAAGTAACAAGGCAATCAGAAAGTTAAAGAATTTGCTCCAGGTGCGATTTATAGGCATGAAGGACAGATGTGAGAAAGCATGAAAGAACATGCTTCCCTGCTCCACTGCATCACACACAACTGAGGGCTGTTACCATGCACCCCTTTATCTATTTTCTGTTCCATGTTGCCATATTAGCATGGAGAATAACTGGGATGAGTCTTGGCATTATGTTCCTGACTATGGGAAACATGAATTCAAATCCATGGACAAGAATTGCTGTCTTCCTTGTAGTTGGTGGGCCGAGAAGATAAGCATTTCGTAAGAGAGAAGGGCAGTTTTGACAAGGTGACCCACTGCACTCTGCATATAAAGTGACAGTGTCATTTGCTCATTATTGTGTTTTCTCCAGGGATGATCTAAATGACCGCTGCTGCAACACTCTCTCTAAGTAAAGTTCAAGGTGCTCACAACATGACAGTGGGGATACTCCCTTGCCTCTCTACACGAGCTCATGCATCTGGTGATGTGCAATTGCTTTCTGCTCTTCGTCTTAAACAGAAGAAGTCAATATGCAAGGCTAGCACATCCCTGCATCCCACAGGAGTCTCAGTTCCATGGGGTGATAACAGAGGTTGTGGAAGGTGGGAGTTGGGAACCACTCTGGTCCAATAATGGATAAATCTTTATTAAAAGAAGAATCATTTTTTAAACCTCCAGTCTCCAAGCCTTTAATATGCTAAAGCCTGTGCCAGATCTCACAACAGTGATACAGAGAACAGACTTTCACACACTTCTAAGTCCAGGGACTTTCTTTTTACCTTCGATTGTCCTGGAGGATTGAGTGTTCATCAGCTCACTCTTTGAGACCTGCTGGCCCAATTCATCCCTCCGTTTGCAGAAAAAGTCACAGATAATGAATCAGTATGAATAAAAAGACGGAGACAGTGAGATCCTGTTCATTCATCTGAAAGACCATTTGAAGAATTGTCTCTGTTAAAAATGATGTGCCTCTTCCCCCTTGGACTGGAGATACAAGCCAGAGATCATCCCTTGATAAAGTGAAGGCTGGAGAAAGTGGAAACACATTTCATCCAGAGCCAAAGAGTGGTGGGCTCCTCTGTGGCGCTCCTCATCTATACCCTCAGTGCAATGAGCTTTGAAGTGGACACTGTGCAGCTGTCCTGCCAGATTCCTCACTTGCATCACCAGACATTTGTGCACGAGGCTAAGAAGTTCCTGTGGGTCACATGTCCTGTAATAGTCATGCCCACCCCTAAATTCACCTTGCTTTAAAAGTTGGTTTTATCAACCATTCGTTTGCAAATACGTGCTCCTGTGTATGCCCAGGAGTGATCTTTTATATAATTCATATTTTATATCAATGCCTTTTAACAAGCTAAATTTTATTTTTAAATGCTTCTAAATGTAAGCGAAGATGCAACCTACTAAAATAGCATGGACTAGGTATATGGATTTGGTAATAATCTAAAGTGTCCAAGCAATAACTAAACCATTTCTCATTATTTGTAAAATGAGTCTGAACTTGGAGGTAAGAGATCTACTTTCCATCTCTTCTGTGTCCTAATAAGTTCTGTGGCCCTTGGCAAATCCCTTAGCTATCCTAGGCCTCAGTTTCTTCAACTGTAAAATAAGAGGGCTGTGATGATCTCCTCCAGGGACCTTTCAAGCTATAAAAGTCTATGCTTCTCATTCTGTTTCTCTTCAAATTTTCACATTTAGCAGATTTCAATATATATCTATCATTGGATGCCCTGCAGAGGGATGGTTATGATTCCCCGAACAGCACATCTGTGGTACACTGAAATAGATGACCTAACAGGCCCCATTATTTTATAAAGGATGAGTGAACATCGTTCTAGCTACTGGTCAAAATTGTATTCTGGCATTTGGCTACTTAAGTGTGTCATTTTTTCCTCCTTACACCTATATAGAGAAGTAAATACAGGATCCAAACATCAGACTAGCTTTTAACTTACTGAACATAATATAGTGTGAATAAGCACAAGATTAGGAAAAAGCTTGTATGCATATAACACAGAGAAGAGGCCAAATTACCAGAGCTGTGCTATCCAGTCCAGTGGTCATCAGTTTTATATGATCATTGAGAACATGAGTGATTTCTAGAGTGAATCATGACATTCATGAAATATACACCAGATCTGGAAATCCACAAAAGGACTAAAATATCTCATTAGTAATTTCTCATAGTAAGTATGCTGATTGCATATGGAAAGATTTTGTATATTTTAAGTAAAAGATATTATTAAAACTAATATTGGTTGTTTGCCTTGCTTTCTAATGAGGCTGCTAAAAAATGGAAAATTACATCTATGATATTATATTTCTTGAGGACAGTACTGTTATAATAAAAGACTTCATAGAACTTGGGAAAGTAAATACATTAAGTATTAACACTATATTCTAATTTATTCCTGGGAAATCCAATCAATGTAAGTAATGTCTAACTTTTAAATAAGTTCTGGTCCAAATTTAACATTATTTTTTCTCTCAATGACAGTGATTTTTTTTTTGTGTGTGTGTGTGAGTGTTTGTATATATATGTACTTGCCAGGAAAGAATCATGTCTAACCCCACACAAGAATGAATGATATCTAGGCATCCATAGGTCTCAGCTCCTAATTTTTTTTAACATAGAATCAATATAAACAATCTATATTGAACAATTATAAAAGATTAGTTTCCCAGTTAAGCTTTAGGGTTCATTTAACTTTCTTTTCTTTTTTGCCTGCCTGTCTGCTTTCCTTCCTCCCCCTTCCTTCCTTTCTTCCTTCCTCTTCCTCCTTCCTTCCTCCCTCCCTCCCTCCCTTCCTTCCTTTCCTCTTTTGAAACAAAATCTTGCTACATGCCTCTGGTGGTCCTGGTCTATGTGGTCCAGCTAGTCTTGAACCTGTGTCAGTTCTCTTGAGTGATGGGATTATGGGTTTGTGCCATCATGTCTGGCTTATTTAATGTATATAATGAAAATAGTAGAAAACAACACTGTTGAAGTAATAGCAATTTAGCAAAATAAATCAAGAGGAGTGGTTCAACTGCTCATGCTTGAGTCAATTCTGTAAGTCAGAGGAGTAACAGTGGTGGATGGAAACTTCAGGGGCATGTGTAAACATTTAAAAACCTTTTCTTTACATCCATTTTTACTTTTAAATTTAAGGTTCTCACAGTCTTTAAGTTGCAAGGTTGACTCCTAATTTCTTACTGCTATGTTTGCAGTAACTTGCTGTGGGATAATGCTTTTGTAGACTGGTTTGATAAAACGCTGATAGACCAGAAGCCAGGCAGGAAGCATAGGTGGGGCGAGCAGATTTCCCAGTATAGGTGAGAAGAGGAAGGCTGAGTCAAGAGTCACCAGCCAGACACGGAGAAAGCAAGATGACAAGACAGAACTGAGGAAAGGTACCAAGCCACGTGGCTAAACATAGATAAGAATTATGGGTTAAATTAAGTGTAAGAGCTAGTCACTAATAAGCCTGACCTAATGGCCAAGTAGTTATAATATAATATAAGCCTTTGTGTGCTTACTTGGGCAACACAAGTGGGAGAGATTTGTCCCAACCGCCAGTGGCTGGAACACAGGAAAACTTCCAACTACAGTAACTGTCTTGAATGACAACAGCATAAACAAGGAAAATAAAGAACTTAAATGATAGTTCATTCTGTATACTTTTAAGGGGAAAGATGAACCCCAAGAGCTTAACTTGGGGTTGGGGTGAGAGGATATGTGAAGTGAAGGGGAACAAAGACTCCCTCCTGTGCATGCCTTTCCTATCTTTGAAACAAGACTTTGCAGAGAGTACCTGTCAGTTTTCAGCCAGGCATCACTGGGCCCTGTTTCCAAACTTCAAAACATACCTCATATTTGGATGTTTTTCAGCAGCCATTGTTTGATGGTTATATCCAAAACTGAAAAAACTTTATGTGTAAAGTTTAGGAAATATAAAAAATTTAATTTGTTACCTATAAATAACCAAACATGAAAATATAAGAACTTAAGCCTGAATTTCACAGTGTATACCCTTTCTTATCCAAATTTCCAATGAGTCTAAAAATGAAAAAGTAATTACCATTCACCTAGTGTGGTCTGTGCACTAGCAGTCAATTACAGAAGAAGTCAGGAGACCTCTGGATGCTTAGCTATCACACAGTCCTGTCTGGAGACCTCTAGGTGCTTAGCTATCACACAGTCCTGTCTGGAGACCTCTGGATGCTTAGCTATCACACAGTCCTGTCTGGAGACCTCTGGATGCTTAGCTATCGCACAGTCCTGTCTGGAGACCTCTGGATGCTTAGCTATCACACAGTCCTGTCTGGAGACCTCTGGATGCTTAGCTATCACACAGTCCTGTCTAGGGTTGAACATTATAATTTCCATTGAATGATGCAGAAACCAAGATTCCACGGTTCCAAGAAGCTGGACAAAGAACTCACAGGGCTGTAACATGAGTGTACAAGGGTCAGAAATGGATTTAGTATCTTCAACTGAGAAGCGCACTTTGCCCTGCTGTGTCTCCTGTTTGGTCTTCCAGAAGAAAACACGAGAGGAAGAACATGGTCTGGCAACAGAGAATTGAGGATGGGAAACCAATTTCACACACAAAGAAATCCTGCGGGAGATAAGGGCAAATCCATTCTTTTCTCTCTATGTCACAACTGAAAAGTCAATTTTTAATCACATGGGTAAGATTATCTGCGAGCCACCCTATCAAAAATGCTGACTTGAGGGCTGGAGGTTAAATATGGAGAGGCACTCAGATTTATTACTGTTTGTGAAGAATTATCCTCCTCCTGTTAGGACACAAAGGACTAGAATCTCCTTGCCTCAAATCTGCCCCAACCTGGATGTAAGCCATGATCGCTCTGGACAATAAATATATAGACAGCTATGGAGAATGTGGTCAAAGTGCATGCCTTGTAATCTAGTGTGCTGATGGCTGGTGGGAAATCATGAGGCTCCCACCATCGTCTGACATCTCCATCCATTGGGGGCACAGATTTGTTCAGGCCGTTCAGCATCTTTAAGGACCACAGAGAGCTCCTTCAGGCTTTGTGATAGCATGGATCCTATCCTCAGTGCCTGATTTATTCCTCTCTAAACGACTTATCTCCAGTGGCTAACCATTTATTAGACATCATCCCATATGCTTACCTGTCTTGTTCAGCTGCTTTAAATCCTCCCCGGAACAACACAAGCTTTAAATAAACAAACTGGGTTCATTCATTCTTAAACATCCTCTCTTCCCGAAAAGCTATTTTCCCCCCCTGCACATTAAAAAAAAAAAAAAAAAAAAAGTAAGCCGGCTAAATGGCAATGTATTCTTAAGTGTACAAATCTATGTGGATTTCCTTCTGAAATGAGATAAATTTTGCTCTTTGCCATCTTATCAGCATGATTCCACAGTATTCCCCAAACATCAGAAATCACATCGAATAAGGAAGTAACTGTGATGAAAGGCATTTGGAGGAGAAGCGTGTGCATGGGAACCCACTTCTCCATTCAGATGTTGGGTACAAATATTGACACTAGGTTTCTGCACAAGGGAGCAGATTTTTAAAATTTTGCCGCTCAAAGCAGGTTCATAGCTAGCACACTCAAATCCTACTAGAGGACAAAAGACAGAGATGGGGTGGGGATGGGGGAATTCCTCTAAGCCAGTGGCTCTCAACCTTCCTGATGCTGTGACCCTTTAATACAGTTCCTCATGCTGTGGGGATACCCAACCATAAAGTTATTTTGTTGCTACTTCATTACTGTAATTTTGTTACTGTCATGAGCTGTAATGTAAACATCTGATGTGCAGGATATCCGATACAGGACCCCAGTGGGGTCAGGAGCCACAGGTTGAGAATCACTGCTCTAAGTGGAGCCTTTCTTCGGATCCTCTCTAGGGTTCCAGTAGATTGACTCAGTAGTACCAGCCAGAGGGAAGCTTGAGAGAGTCCAATGATACGGCAGGATGGAGCATGTGGACATGGACACAGCCAGGTTTTGCCACGTGGCTTTGCCAGGAGAGGGCTGTGTACCTCGGAGAACCCGCTAGAGAGGAGATAGTGTAGAAATTTGCCTCCTGTTTCCTCCACATTCCCTGGCATTCATAGTGTGTTCCTGTCACTTCTTAATTAGGGGAGTGTTTTATGATACTTCAATGGGTCATTATAAGCTACAACTGAAATAAAGTTGAGTGATTGGTTTTGGTGAAAGACACCTTGATTGAGACGGTTATTAGTAAACAAGAAAATACAATGGGGATAATTGGAGGGACGTTCTCATTATTTAGTGATGTCTTCAGATTTTCCCATTAATTTTCCCGTGATTAAACAAAATTACTTACATTTAGCCCATTGAATATAGAGAGCATAAAAAAATCACTTGGCAAAGTATAAAATTGCTATTTACACTTAATCCATTAATAAAAACTTATACTTCATAATAAATTGTTACATATTTGCAGACATCTGGTTCTTATTCAAAAAAGCTGACAAATGTTTTTTATCACTCAAAAAAAAAAGAATGGCAAAAGGAGTAAATTTCTAGCAATTAAAAGCAAATAAAAATGCAAATATCAGTCATGTTAGTACAAACAATAGGCATAAATTAATACAAATAAGCTAACCAGTGTCTCAAAATGCCTACAATTCTCTGCTGATCAACAAAATACAAAAAAACCCTGCAAAAGTTCTTTTGTGATAAATTTGAATTTCATCATTTTCTTGATTCATATTCTAAAATGTGACAAGAGTATTGCTTCTTGCATGCATTAAAATATAATCTGTTTTTGACCTTTCATTTTGGATTAAAAAACCAGAAAACACATTTGGAAATGAGTTTGTCTTTCATTTGTTCCTTGAAAAGAAGAAATTACTCGTTTAGTTTTCATTGCTATAAATAAGCGACTCATTTGGGGGCTTGTTTCCCTAAAATAAAGGGTTTATGCAGCTAGCCATGCACACGCTTTGCTGTTCCCCCCCCCCCCCCAGTTAGTCTGGTAGTTGCTTGCAGAGAAATTAGATGAGTGCTTAGTTTCCACTGTCCTTAAAAATACTGGGGACAGAAGAGGGAGAGGAGTGGAAATCAAATGGGGGAAACGGAATGTGCCCTGATGGTGGCACGCAGAATTTCTTTACAAATATATGGGCACGGAGAAGCCTTCCAAGCACAGGCCTAGACTCCTGTCACGGGCACAATAAATAGATGGCTTCACACTGCATGTGTGTGGGTAGTTTGACACTTGAGTAGAAGGTACTTTGAGATGGGCTAGGAGAGCATGTTCATAACTTTTCAAAGTAGCCCCCGATACCTAAGAATAAATAAGTGTGTGTAAATTTATGTACATAGATAGCTCTATGCACACATGTATACACACTTCTGTGCCTATACAGGATTTGAGCTGATCCTTATAGTGATAGAGACCTTAGAAGAAAGAAGGCCTGTGTCCTAGAAGACAGGGCTACATAAACTCCAGTTATATGCATGAGGAGGGTATTACACATAAGGTTTAGCCTGTGTGTGTGTGTGTGTGTGTGTGTGTGTGTGTGTATGTGTGTGTGTGTGTGTGTGTATGTGTGTGTATGTATGTGTGTGTGTGTGTGTATGCGTGTGCGTGTGCGTGTGCGTGCATGTGCGTGTGCGTGTGCGTGTGCGTGTGTGTGTGTGTGTGTGTTAGGGAATATGAATGGTCAGTGGCTTGCTGTGAGAACTCAGGGGTGCAGTAAGGATGGGTCTCCCCATCCACTTTCTCCCTCCTTCCTGGTTTATAGGGTTCTGAATGGCAGAGCCTAGAAAAACAGCATCTAGTTATTTCTAACTCTCTTTTAGTGCTGCTCTCCCAGGCATGCCTTTCCATTTCCAACCCTTGACAGATTGGCTGAAGCTCAGGCCATGGCCTCACCAGGGACACATACAGATGCAATATATGTGATAAGGCTCTAAAGTCAAGACCCAGTCCATTACTACCAACAGAAAGATGACTTTTGAGTTCTACCCTCATCCATAGGAATTTCCAAATCATCTTTTTGAGACAGGATTTCTATGAAACCCTGGCTGTCCTGGAACTCACTCTGTAGACCAGGCTGGCCTTGAACTCACAGAGATCTGCCTGCCTTTCCTCCTAACCACTACCTGGCCCAAATAATTTTTTAACATACTGTTTTTCTTGCATATATTTAAAAAGTAGTGTATCTTAAGCTCTGGTTACTGGGACAAAAATAGACCCTTAAATCAATTTATTAGTATGGCAGGAATGTAAATATGGTATAGAAATATAAGAATATGCTTTAAAAAGAATTACATTGGGGAAGAGGCAATTTGGGATTTTGAACCTCATCTCAATTCATCCAAAACCCATCAGAATGAAAAGTATAATAATTCAATAATTCACTAAGAATTACATTTTGATTTCCTAATATTTCCCAGACACCATATCCTCTCTATTGTGGTTTATATTCTAACAGAAACATGTGATGGTTACCAATTGTCAGCAGAATGAGAACTAAAGTTGCCTGGGAGAAGGGCTTCTGAACATGCCTGTTAGAATTATCCTGGTAACTGCAATTGGGAGACCCTTCCACCATGGGGGGCATCATTCCCTGTGCTGGGATCATAGACTATGTAAAGAGATGGTGAGTTGAGGACATCATTCATCTCTCTCTGTACATCCTGAGTAGGGTAAGATGTAAATACCTCCTTCGAACTCATGCCACCTTGACGTGATTGTGATGGACTGAACCTTAAACTCTTAGCCAGTTCCTCAAGCTGCTCTTGTCAGGGTGTTTCATCACAGCAACAGAGAAGGTAACTAACACAAGGAGGCTGTAAGAAGATGAAGGACCGGAAGGTCGTGTGGGTTCACATCACAGATAAGACCTATGAAAACCGAATGGACAGGGTAAAAGGATTCTGGATAGCAGAGACTGAAGCGGTATTTTACAGGTCAAGAAAAATTTCTCTGTGAAGACACTAGGACCATGTCTCTGAGTCAGCTGTGAGATAACTGGTGGAGGTCTACAGAGTACAGTGAACAGCAAGTGAACAGCCACATGGGGAACCGAACTTGCAGTGGTCTGAATGAAGCAAGAGTAGAGTAGCCAGTGGGAAGTTTAAGGTGAGATGACTCCTAACTACAATGGGTAATAGTAAATAATGATAAGGACAAGTGATGAATCAAGTTTGGTAGTTAAGGTGTTTTTAGCTTACAATTTTCCTCTTATGCCTTTTATGACATAAAAGAGTTTTTGGTGTAAAACATGCTTCTTTACTTTTTAAAATTTTTATTTATTTTTATTTTATGTGTATGAGTGTTTGCCTGCATGTATTTCTGTGTGCTATGTGAGTCCAGTGATGCAGAGGCCATAAGAGGGAATCCGATCTTTGGAACTGGGGTTACAGCCAGTTGTGAACTGCCATGTGGGTGTTGGGAATTGAGTCCAAAGCCTCTGGAAGAGCAACTAGTTCTCTTTACCATTGAGCTCTCTCTCCACCTCCCCAAATACGCTCCTTATAATATGTACTACTACATGTTCTTTGTAATATATATGTGTGTATATATTATGAGTTGTACATATATGTAAAGGTATTACTGTATAGACTTAGCCATGCTTATTTGATTTTCTAGCTCTGTGACCTTTAAAAAGTTGTTTAACATCTGTGTTTCCATTTCTTTCTCTGAGCACTAGAATACCAATGGGATGAAGATGAAATGAATCAATATAAATAAAAAAAACCTCTTGAACACTGTGGCATATAGCTCAATAATTACAAATATTGCTTTCACAATGTATTCAACAAACACCATTTTATACAAGTGAATTGAAAATATATTGTAAATATTTATTGGAACTTATACTTGCATAAGAAAAAAAAACAATCATATCCCCTCCCCACAGTCCACAAATTCATTTGACTGGAGAACTTTTATTGAATTTTGGGGCATTTCTAACTCAAAGAGGGAACTTCTCTGCTTGTAGACTTGGGTCAACTGAATGTTTCTGTTCTGGATTGATAGTGCAGCCAATGTCCCTTCTAAAGGTTAAGGGTGAATTAAACATCTGTCCACTGGAGGGCACTCTAAGATTTCTTCAAAACCCTGGGTTAGGGGCTGCCTAACCCTGGAATGGGCACTGGGTGCTTGTCTTGAATGACATCAATCAGGGAAGAAAATTCAAAAGGTCCAGAATAAAACTTTTGGAGAAAAAGTCTGGGGCAGCAATTTTGATCATTATTTTAGTGTTTTCCAGTTATATATTTAATCGAGGGGAACATCAACACTTTTCTGAGACCTTCAAACAGCTCAGCTGGAAGCATGAGAATTAGCATGAAGTGAAATATTTATGGGAGCTTAATACTGTTTAAGACTCATTTTCTCCTTGCCTTAAGACAAGAAGTCAAATTAACCATTTCTAATTAAAGAGTTGCAAACCAACTAGTGTATGAACAGGAGCCAAAGTTAAAAGCTAATGACGAAGTCGCCAAGTGTGAAAAAGGCATTTGACTTGGAGGGCAACTGAGAAGACACAGACCCTAGAGGAACAGAAGGACCAGTCAGAATGACTGTAGAAGTATGACAAAGACAAGTAGACTGTGCTCCTTTAGAAATGAACATTTTCCCTCCACAGAGTCCTAAAACTGGACATTGACACCATTTGTCTCCATGGCTAAGCCACAAAGGAAATATCTACACAAGATTCCAAATGAGCTCGAATCATTTTCAAGCATATTTGATGGGAATTCCACATCTTCCACCCCCAACCACCATCAAGTGAAGGTACCAATGGGGAAGAAATTCCCAAGGACCAAGTGGACACAGCCCTGGGGCTTCCAGGCCACTCTTCCTGCATTTCCAAAGCAACATACAGATCCATGGCAACTTGATTAAAATGTCAACTTCATGAATGTGTTTTAATTTAATTGTATCGTGAGTGATCTGTTAATAAGAGTTTGAACATTTGGCCCCTAAATCAGTGCACACTTGAGTCATCTGAAGATGGACTGAGGTGGCAGCTGCTTCGGGCCAGGACAGGGAGGTGCCATAAGTGAAGACACCATCAACAAATAAGAATGATAATGAAGATAATCACGTGACTGAAGGAAATTGAAAATGAGTGTACTGGGTTTCCTGTGCTGTTCATGTGCTCAGAAATTAAATTTTAAGGTGTTCATCCTAACATGGCTTCTAGCTTTTTGCCCAAGATTCCTGCTGATCCTTCTACTCACAGCTCAGGAGATCTCCCCAGGGTGTTTGTTTATTAATTAACATACTTTGGATCCTGGATGAGAAACTGTGCTGTTACGTGTCTTTTGTGCGAATCTCCAGTTTCTCTTCAGCATTATTTTGATTTTGACTTAAGCTGAATGGACGTGTTGTTCTACTGAGAACAGACTCAGGATTATCTTGCAAATGGTATTTTAATCGTAAATAACTGTGTTGTGGTTTTTTGAGAAAAAAAAAACCTACTTCTTTCTTGTTTTAAAAGTGTGTGTGTTCTGTTAAGGAACAAGTTGGAAATGTATTCTAACGGTGTTTAACATGAAGAATTTAATACAAAGGCTGTTTGTCTGGCAAGTGAATGGAATGAACCAGATTTCTTTCTTTTTGAAAAAATTCTGTTTTTCTTTCTTCTCCTTTTTTTCTTCTTCTTCAGGCTTTGTGTATGTCCTCCTGGTGTGGGTGAGTTCACATGAGTGCATGGTACAGTGGGTGTATAGGGATCAGATTAGAGGATAACCATTGGTGTAGGTCCTGGCCTGTCTTGTTTAGGATCGGGGCTTTTGTTTGTTGCTGTGTATACCAAGCTAGCTGGCCTTCAGACTTCCAGGGACTCTCTTGTTCCTTCCTCTCAGTATGTCACAGGAGCACAGGAATTACAGACTCGTGCTACCATGCCCAGCATTCCATGGGTTCCTCATGCTCGCAAAGCAAAAGATGCATTTACCTAGCTACCTCTCCGGCCCTAAAATTCCATTTTTCTCATGTAGGATTTATTTCTTCTTTTCCTAATAAGTTTCCTTCTCCCATTTTTATAAGGTACATTACCTTGTGGCATTGGCATTAAACACCTGAAGAGACTTCTCTCTATCTCCCTTTTCCCATGGTAGGGATTGAACCTAAGATCTTTCACATGCTAGGCAAATACTTCACCACAGAGCTACATCCCTGGGTGCCAGTGACTTAAAGATGAGACAAGAAGATAAGTCAGTAGGAGTAGAGAAAGCCCAATGCTTCCATTGTCTCTGCTAAGAAACACATTGGAAGCTTATTTTAATGGTGTTTAACAGGAGAGTTTAACATAATCAGAGAGGCTGTTTGGCAAGTGAATGAAATGAACCAGGCTTTCTTTCTCCTTCTTTTTTCTTTTCTTCTTGAAAACCATTGTGATGCTGCACAGAGAAGCCTATGAACAGCCTCTCCATATAGTATCCACCATTCCTTAGCGAGTTCCGTGTGTCTTTGGAGGAATTAGCTACTGGACAGGGATGATATTTTTCCTGTATGTGTTGAGTTTAACTTTTAATTTTAGACTCGAAACAACACCCTGAGAACCTGGAGGAGCAGAAAGGCCCCAGGCTGCTCATGTCCTGCTTCTAAATTAGAACTTCAGGGTTCTTTCTGTGCCAAAGCGAAAGCAAGTCCCCCCCCACACACACACACACTGGTGTATTCTATGTTGAGTAGAATCATGATTATCTTGATGTCATTGTGGGGGCCAGCAGCAGAACCAGAGGCAGCAGATCAGCCAATTAAACATCAATGCAGTGTTCAAAGGATATGGAAGATAGACTTTAATTATGAAACAGATGACACCACTCAATCTTAATTGTTGTGCCAGGATCCAACTCATTGGCCTGTTAATCACCAGCCAGGAGAATGGAGAGCAGGGTCCCTTACGTCATTCACCAAGGGCAAAAAGCCTCTGGCCATAATTACACTGCTCCTTAATAATCCGAATTAGGAACCACAATGGAAACACAAAGAAGCAACTTCCTTTCTTTTGCAGATTTAAGGCCTGGAAAAACATTTACGCAGTCACTGTGATCATAGACAAAAAGGATCTCTCTGTCATAATAAATTCTTCACTAAGAAATCCTTAGGTGGGAGTCAATGGTTTCTCACACATTCTTTCAGAGTGGTAATGCTTTTTACATAAAAAATTAAGCACAGTTATTGGTTTCACCAATAATATCTGGGGAACTAGAGACCTGTAAGGGCTTCCAAATTGGCAGCAGCCATGGAGTCGCAACAGCCAAACTGCTTTCACAACTTGTAACAGGTGCCTCCCAGCTCCAGAGAGAAAATATTTCCTCCAGCCTACGGTTCCTGATTCTGCTTTGCTCATCTGCAAACTTCACAAAGATAAAAGGCGATGTGCACCATTTCCCACACACCAGCCTATTTGGGCCAGACAGTTAAAGTCTACCCAGTGTGGTGACCAGAGCCAGTACAGGATCTCTGGGCAAGTGAGACACGCATGGGATTTGGAGTCCAAACACTCAACTCTAGTGCCGACCTTGCCCCTATCCCATTGCTCACTCTAGCTTGATCACACTCTGTTTTGGAGGATAGCTGGAGCTCAGGACACTGCATAGGTCAAGAGATGGGCAGCTGGGAAACTTAGAAGTTCCACATAGTTCTCGTTAGTTTGAGAGAGAAGCATAGTACAAGAAAGAACTAACCAGGAATGAACACCTGTCATTATACTAGGTGTTTTTTTTTCTTAATATACTATAGGTGAGGCATAATTTTTCTCCATGCTACAGAAGAGAAAATGAAGTCAGAGAGATAACAAACAAACAAACAAACAAACAAACAAAAATACCCCCAAAACATATAATTCTGTTACTGGCTAAGCTGGACCAGAATCCCATGTCTGGCTCTGGGATTAGCCTTTGGTTTTATCCCCCAGGGTTTGATTCATCTCCAGAGCTTGGGGGATCTGTGGTGGAAGGAATAAGACTCTCTTAATTAAGTCATCCCCAGTCTCTAGAAACCTGTGTTATCATCCACATCTCAAGGGATGCTGAGGATGAAACTGAGAACAGGGAGAGCTAGGGAGATCATCCTGAATCACACAGAGGACCTCTGTAATCACATAAGTCATCCTAAGAGGGCAGTGTATCTGAGAAGATGTGAGGATGAGAAACAAGTCCAGACAGAGAAAAAGGTTCTGGAGATGCTATACTATTGGTTTTGATGGTGGAGGAAGAGGCCATAAGCCAAAAATTGCAGGTAGCCTATAGAAGCGGGAAAAGACCAGGACATGGATTTACCTTGCAGGTGGCAGGTTGATTTTAGCCACATAAACTTTTTGTTTGTTTTTATTTTTCTACTTTTTAGAGAATTCCAGCATAAGTACTATATTTCCATCATTTCCATCCCTCCCTCTAATCCTCCAGTTCCTCCTGAGTCCCCCACCTGAGATTTATGATCTATAAGTGTTTATAAGGATAAACCTGTATTATTTTAAGCCAAGCTTGTATTAGATCAGGAAGAAGCAAACAACTGGATCTCTGTCTTTTCTAGGGCTCTCCAGTTTTGCTTGCTCATATGTAGCTAAGGTAGCTAAGGTAGACTCCCTTCTCCTAGGAGATGGGAAAAATTTTTATAATTTTGTGTATAAAATAGGTCGATGGATGGTGTGTTATTTTCCACTTATGTTATGTTGAAACTGAAAGGATTTCAGATTTTGGAGTATTGTGGATTTCAGGTTTTCAGATCATGAATGCTTAATATGTCTATAAAACTTCTGCTATTTTCTTCCCCCCCCCCCCCAAGCCACAGTGTTGGCACATGTGTGGGATGACAGAGTGCTGAAGAAAGTCAAGCAGGTTCTGGAAAATGTGATGCTTCTCTATCTTAATATCCCCCCTTTTTTGCCAATTAAATTTCATAAAGGCAGATGTGGCAGTTACTTTTCATTATCAACTTGCTGTAAGCTAGAATCACTTGAGAGTCTTAATGAGGAATTATCCAGATCATGTTGGCCTGTGGTGTGTTGCCTTGAGCACTCACTGATATAGGAAGACCCAGCCCACTTTGGGTGGCACCACTCTCTAGGCAGATAGATGGCCCTGACTAGATAAGGAGAAAGGATCCATTCATTTTTCTCTACTCTTGGTTGTAGATGCAAAACGATGTGTGATCTGCTTGAGTTCCTTTCTTCACGTGCCTCAGTGATGAGAGCCCAATAAACCCTGCCCTCTCCTATGGTGGTTCTGGTCAGGGCATTTATCACAGCAAGAAAGATGAGACTCGAGTGGGGTAAAGTGGGAAGGAGGGGCCACTGCACCCTGAAGTTTGAGGAACCACTCTCTGCCTCTCTCTGTCTATCCCTTTCCTCCTTTCTCCCTTTCTGATGCTCTCTCCCTAAAGCAAGGCCTCACACATGCTAAGTGCATGATGTACCCCACTTCCCAGGGAGCTTGCCCATGTTAAAGTGGCCTCTGGACAGGGGAGGGGACTCCTATTTTGAGGAGCACCTCCAAGGCACTAGACTGCACAGTGTGAACACCCTCACCATGTTCTTATGAAAGTCATGAAATCATGGCTTTTATTTTTTCCCCATTTGATTCTGAGAGGCATAAAAAAAACCCCTCTACATCCTTAATTAGTTTCACAGAGTGATTTGATTGCATAATAATGAGGATTGTGGGATTTCATTGTCTCATCTTTCTTCTTCCTCAAAAGCCTAATTTTTCACCACGTATTTCTGTCCTAAACAATTTCTGAGAATAACAAAGATAATGAATTTTATGTACATAATTTGTAAAAGCATTTCATTCAAGAGGAGGATAAAGCAGCTGCTCTCCTCCAGGCAGCCGGGAGGAGGTGGGCACTGTGGGAAGGAAGAAGCGACTGGACTCTGCTTACAGATGTTCCCTAACTCCCTGTTCGAACATGGTTGAGTTGTACAACCTCCCTGTGCCTGGGTTTCCTCATCTGAGAAAAGACAGCAGCAAATGAGAAGAAATTATCATTCATTTACCCCTACATCAGCATCCCTATTACACACCCGTTGTGAGATCCTGGGATCTATTTTTCTGTGGACTGAGCACACCCTTTTAAAATGGGCTGGCTACTCAATTAAATCTAAGCTGATAAAAATTTAAGCGGAAAAGTGCTTCATTTACGCCAGGAAAACCCCAATTTTAGTTCAAGAAAGGATTAAGGTAGAACCAGGACTCCACACTTCTCTCACACTAATTATATCTGGGGTGGGTTGAACAGAGTCTGCATAGGGATCAGAATATATTTATTAGCTATGCAATTTTCGGAAAGTTACTTAACCTCTGCACTTCTCAGGTTACTCACCCACAATTTGAGGTAAATAGCACCTCCACAGTGTTGCGAATATTTGCACATGGGGTATGGCAGGGCAGTATAAGTCTAGAGTCTGCTTTCTTATTGTGTCTGCCGCTCTCGTTGTCATGGCTCATGCCCAAAGGATGCATGACCTCCACTCCCAGAGGCTCTGAGGAATGATGTTAGCTTTCTGCTTTTGTGCAGTCTCTCTGACAGACACAAAGCCTGGAGTCATTTATGCACCAAACAGAACAGTGGGAATTGAAATCAAGCCATATAAAGGCATGAGTGCCAGAAAAACCTTTCATTGGACAGCCGCAGAAGCAGGGCTTCACATCAGCGCTGCTTCCTCCACACCGTACTACCCCTTGCACCGTGTGGTGTCTCCCATCATGCTCAGCTGCTGCCCACTTAGATGCCAGTGGCAACCCCCGTCTGTAACAGTCCTTGATGCCTCCAAATATTGTCAAATGTTTCCTGGGCAGGGCAGTGCCTCTTGTTGGGAAACATTGTCTTAAAATTACGACTCAAACAGTTTTTGAGGGACCATTGACATAGTTAGGACAGCATTTGCCCAGCATGCATGATACCCTGGGTTCAGTTCCGTGCAGTGCACAAACAAAAGAGCAACAATAATACAAAACAACAAGACCGCACACACACACACACACACACACACACACACACTCCAAAACCAAAGTAAACAGAAAACACAGCAATGCTCAAGGCTGGGCTGTGAGACATAAATATTCTGAGGCTGAAAATGAGAGTGCCAGTGGCTGAACGTTTGCTTCTGAAGGCTTAGAGTTTATCTCTCGTCATTGAACTTGAAACCATTTGTTTAACCACACAATGTTTATCTTCTCTCATTGTGAGGAGCACGGGGATGAAAACCACACATGCCTCATGCCTCGTAGAGTCCTTGTGAAGACTGAAAGAGATAAATCCTCGGTCCTGGGTGCACATAGCAAATACTAACTCCTTCCTCATTGTTGGCTAGACTACTTGTGGCCCTCACAGTCCTCCCCCAGACCTCTGCCCCATGCAGCAGCCCAGCATCCTCGATAAGAATGCATCTCTGAGCCGGGCGGTGGTGGCACACGCCTTTAATCCCAGCACTTGGGAGGCAGAGGCAGGCGGATCTCTGTGAGTTCCGAGGCCAGCCTGGTCTCCAAAGCGAGTTCCAGGAAAAGGCGCAAAGCTACACAAAGAAACCCTGTCTCGAGAAAAAAAAAGTGCATCTCCACAGTAAAAACAGTTTCTTTTATAGAATTTCTCATTTCAGCCTCCCTCAATGACAGACTCATCAAAATATTGATGCTTTTTTCCCTTTTGACTCCTTCCTTTATTAGCAGTGATTGGATTTGTACAGTTAAATATGGATTCCATCCATTGATACCCACAGGAAACCCACAGCAACAAAAACCACCACAATCAGGTGAAGGTTCACAGAGACAGGAGACAAATCACCCCAACATCACTAGTTAGTTTTTTTTTTTTTTAAAGAATTAAAACACTGAGAGCTGCATATTCTACAAAGAGTTACCAAAAAAGAACAAAACAAGAGTATTATTAAACTATCTACACAAAGCAGTTGATTTATAAAAATCCTTCATCCTGCACTAGAGAGCACAGATATGCCTCCCAGAAGGAGGGATGATGTTACCTAGCTTCAGTTCTTCTGGAATCCTAATTTTATTAGCAGCAAAGTAATTAATTTTTGAGACAACACATTCTGCAAGGAGAAATATATACTAAGCCAGAGCCATGTGAGCAGAGCAGTTCAAGAAAGGGAGATGAAAATGCATTGGGCAAGCCTTAAGAGGGAAGCTTATCCTTCACTACTAAACGATGTCCTTAGAATCTGGGTGTTTTCCAAAGAGTTTCTAAGCAAATCTCCCCTGCTCAAAAGATAAAGGTGGCAGCAAGGAGCTTGCATATGAGTCAACTGGGAAAGAAACTGGGAGGCAATGTTGTTAGGTACTAAAAGATAGTTTATCATTGGAAGTAAGAAAGATCTGCCACAAAGCACTGTGTGCTGGTGTGTGCATGTGCATGTTTTGTAAAAGCAGAGGAGTCCATCATCCATAAAATGAGTTTACAAGAAAATATAAAACTAATGACCATTTATGAATAATGCACAAAATAATAAAAATAACAAATTACTAATATTTATATTGGGTTGGTTTTATTATTTTATTTTTGCTGTTTGCAGTGTATGAATCATAGTTGTGTAGAATTAGTCAGATTTCATGATTTAGGTTCCAATATCATTAGCAACTGATTTTTCCACCTTAAGTATTTTCTTACTTTGCCTGAATTTTCATAGTCTCACCTGCATAACGAATCTATGTATATATATAAATGTTACATATATTGAGAGGTTTAAGCAAGCTAAAGTCTTAGCATTGATCTCAGCTTCCAGTCAGTATGTGACTTATTGTGTTGGTATCTGAATCATCAGAAGAAAACACTTTCATCTTAAGCTCATCCTAATATATTCTTCTGGAAAGTTTTTTTTTTTTTAATTAAAAACTTTCCATAGCATTATCCCAGGCAAAATAGAAATGCATAAACTTTGATGTGTGTGACAAATAGAAAAATAAGGGACTTAGCATAGTTCTATGTGACTCATTCTCTCTGATTTATATGCAGGACTAACTTTTATATCTGTATCAATCACTTTTACAAGATGGCAGGATTACATTCTTAGAGTAAAGAAAAATTGGTACTGAAGAATGTTCACAGGATTGTCAGAGTCTGGTTACTGTATATCATGTGTTAGGAGCTATATATCCCAAGTAGGAATACTTCCCTAGAGGTAGTGAAGATTTCCATTCCAAAAGAATGAAGTTCCTTGGGTCATTTTAAGATTTATTTCCATGATAGGAGTTTTATAGACAATCTGGTTTGGGAAGCCTTGTCTGTACTTAAAACTAGAATAGAAGAAAGGCATTTGTATAGTTTTATTGAAGTTGCTAGTAAGTAAAAGAAAGGTAAATGGAGGTAAACCTAGAGGTCACAGTTGGAGAGAGCATCCTTCATGGTTTTTATATACTGTTTGCCACATAATCTGTGTAACCCAGTGCTCCGAGTTTTATGTTAAATTGATACAAGCTAGAGTTATTTAAGAGGAAGGAGCCCCAGTTGAGAAAATACCTCTATAAAATTGGGCTGTAGGCAATCTTATAGGGCATTTTCTTAATTAGTGATTGATGTGGGAGAGTCCAGTCCATTGTGAGTGGTGCCACCCTGGGCTGGTGGTCCTGGGTTCTATAAGAAAGCAGGCTGAGCAAGCCATGAAAAACAAGGCAGTAAGCATCACCCCTCCATGGCCTTTGGTCCTGCCTTCAGGTTCCTGCCTGGTTTGAGTTCCCTCTTTGGCTTCCCTCAGTGAACTGTGATTAAGGGTATGTAAGTCAAATAAACCCTCCTCAAGTTGCTTTTGGTCATGGTGTTTGCCACAGCAACAGTCACCCTAATTAAGAAACACAGCTAGTAGTTTCTATCTCTGTTTTAATAGATGAGAAAACTGAACTTTGAAGAATGGGAGGTGCTGTCTACTTTAGACATTGCTCATGACCAGCGATGGCCAAATTGGAATTTTTAATTTCAGTTATAATTTTCTGCAACCCAAGCTTGCCTACCACACACAGCATACTCTTTTTTCTTCGACAACTTTCCCTTTAACACTGTATCCAACATTTATATTTCAACCAGCATTTGTGGTGATTAACTGGGTAACATGTCTAACTCTGTTGACACATGCCTTTCATTAGAGAGACAGTATTCCATTATTTCACGGTGTCATGCAAATGACGAATGAGAGAAATCAATTGCAAATCACACAAGCATTCACACCACGCTCACAGTCACTAAGCTCTCCTGGGATTTCAAGTCAGAGTTTCTGATTTCTTCCAGTTCCTTCCATGAGTCGTCAACCCTTGATGACACTCTTCTTTGGGTTATATTCAATAAAATGCTGATTAAACGTCATTGAAAAACAGTGGATAAAATCCAGAGACTTACTCCCCACTTAATTCTAAGACTTTCTGCCATAGTGGTGCTAGCATTAATATATTGAAGTCAGAATTAAAGCAGACCTGAAGTGTCTTAGATTCATGGGATTGAGCATAAGACAAACGTAGACTTTGGACTTCGGCTTACAAAATCAGTGCCTTAAGTATGTAAGGCAAAGGGCAATCAATCCCATGTGTCCAATCAGAAGTGTTTTTCTCTCTTGAGTGTTATAGCCATGAGCTAGAGACTTGACTAGTGAGCAAGGAGTGATGTGGAATAATGGAGTAGCCACAATTGACAAAGGACTTCATCAATGTGCCACTTGGTTGAACTTGCCCAGTGAACAAGTGGGCATCTGAATTCTGTTCAGGAAACTTCATTTGTGTGTTGTTGTTTTTTAAATGTCTTCTCTCAGTGTCCAGCATAGAGTGGGAATTCAGACAGGAGAGTGAGATCAAAGCCAAAGGCTAAAGGAAAGGCAAAATCCAGATGTTGGGGAGGACAGCTTTTGGAAAATGACCTTTTCTTTTATCGACTGGATGATGCACTTTCCTCCCTTCCATCCTTACAGGTGCTGCTATCCCCATATTTCCTTCCCAGTTTCTCTCTTGGCTTTTTTCTTTTCATCCTTGAGTGTGGGACACAATATTGCTTCACGGTGGCCTTTCATGACTTCCCCAGCAGGGCATACTCCTCTACTCATCCTCTCCCCTAGGACTAAGGTCCATCTCTTTATAATATGCATTATAGTTCCAGGACAATAGACTGGCGATTGACTTACCGGTTTATTCCCATTTTATCTCAAAGTCAGACAGACACAAGTCTGTTTAGTTCCCTAGTGTGCACTGGCCCTTTATCTCAGTCCTTGGTTTCTACGGCATCTCAAAATGAAATAAACGAACAGATGCATTGATCTGTAAATGTCCAGAAAAATGAACCCCTCCTTTAATAACTTAAACCAGTTCTTAAGAATAATAATAAGGGGTAATCCCAGCAGCGTGATATAATGTGAGTAGGAAGTAAAAATATTCCAAACACTCTGTAGATGGATTTAGCATATCTGTTGGAGTGAGTCATGCTTCCTGAGTTTTCACATTAAGAAAAGAAAAGTATTTTGCTTTGATTTTTGGCAATACAGACAATATTATCTCGTTAATTCAAAAAGAAACTGGTTAGTAGATATAATCTTTGAACGTAGGTCCTTATGGTGGTCCCCAGTGGGGGAAGATACAAGAACAGTTTTTACAGGATGATACAAGAACAGTTTTTTTAAACCATGATACTTTATTAGGAAACACTAATACCCTTCCTCTGATCTCTGCAAGGGTCTTGTTAGAATAAACTATGCAAAAAGAGAGGTTTTTAAGACTTTTTTTTTGTATACACTTGAGTATCAGTATCATGGTTGTGTGTGGGGGAGTTAAGAGGGCATTTGACATTCTCATAAATCATCTAGCTGCCTTTTCCTTGTGTGGATTTGAGATGGAGAATTGCATACTAGACTAAACAAATTCTGACTGTGGACAGTACACAGGAAATCACCCAAACTTTAGCTACACACTTTTAAATGGTTTGTTTATTCATTTAGTTGATAACTATCTTATGAATATTCATTATATCTCAGGCATTGTCTCAATCTTTACCTGCTTGGAACTTGGGATCCATCAGGGGCAAAAGAATAACCAAATGAACAGGAGTCACTCAGGATGAAGAGGATATGTGAAGTACCTACAGGGAGCTACTGTAAACCTCAACATGAATGAGGTGAAGGAGGGCGGCATATCTCTGCTGATCCTGAGAAGGGAGTTCCAGAAACAGGTGACAGCAAGAGCCAAGGTGTTGTCACAGAGGAGGTGTGGATGGTCTGCTGTGGTTGAGTGTTTGTCAAAGGATCTCCATCTCTCTCCTCCCTGATCCATGTCTCTCTTTATATATAGATCCATAATAACTTATGGACATATATATATATATTTAAATTAATTTATGAATAAGTAAATACATAGGTTTAAAGAAGTTTACAAATGTGTATACATGTGCACATATACATGTTAATATATTCATAATATATATATATATATATATATGGAGAGACAGAGAGAGAAAGAGATTGAGATTTTAAGAAATTGCCTTATACATAGATCTGAAGGGAGTCAAGAGTAATTCCAGCACTCACATAGCTGAGGCAGGAGGATTACCACAAGTTTCAGGACAACCTGCGCTGCATAGTGAGTCAGTGTCAGAGAGAGAGAGAGAGAGAGAGAGAGAGAGAGAGAGAGAGAGAGAGAAAGAGAGAGAGACAGACAGACACAGAGAGACAGAGACAGAGAGAGACAGAGACAGAGAGAGTGAGAGAGACAGAGAGACAGACAGAGACAGAGAGAGAGAGTGAGAGAAAGAGAGAATGAGAGACAGACAGACAGAGACAGAGAGCCTGAAGAGATAGGCACAAGCAGGATCGAGTCTTAAGAAACTGCTGTAAGTTTTATTTTGTGGGCCATGTGTGTATGCACATGTGTGCATGTGTGTGCAAGTGCATGCACTCATGCCTTTGTGTGTGTACATGTGTGTGTACATGATGTATGTGCATATCCATCCATCCCTATGTGTGTGTGTGTGTGCATACCCATACATACATATGTGTGTGTTTGATGTGCTCTGTTCATTAGTGATCTCTCTAATCTTTTGGAAGAGGCCCATCCAATCATGGAAGGTAATGTTTTACTCAAAATCCATCAGTTTTGATATTAATTTCATCTACAGTTTTACCTTCATGGAAACATTCGAAAGAACGTTTGTCCAGTATATTGGGTTGACACACAAAATTAGCTGTCGGGCTGGGACAGTGGGGCAGGATACATGGAGAGGAAGGGTTGGTAGTTGGGAGGGCAAGGTATTTCTGAGGCGTTGAGGAGTGCTTCTCTAAAACTTGCTCTGATTTAGATAAATCTTTCTGGCCACTTTCTGTAAGGAGAGCCTGGGGAAGAAGGAACCACACCAGGCATCTGTGGGACTGTGGGCAAGACCCAATTGTGGTTTGGATTCTGGGTCTGAAAGAGAAGATAAGAGAAAGGAGATGGATGGTGGGGCTGTCTAGGAAGCAGATTGGACTGGGCTCCCATGGATTGAAGGAGGGCCTGATAGAAGAGGTCTCAGGCATGTTCCCTGTCTTAAAAAAGATGGAGAGAGTGGGAGGAACGCACCAAGGGATTTTCTATCAGAATAAGTAGGCATGGGCATAATTTCTTTAAAAACAACTGCAAAATCCCTGTGCTTTCTCAAATCTGTAATTCAAACTGGTAACATAAGTTCTTTGTTAAATGGATGAAATTGCAGTACAGTTGGAATTACCTACCCATGTTTTACTTTAATTAACTATAAATCTTGGAGACATGTGAGATAAACCTCGTTCAGGCACAGTTTTCTTTTGGCTATAATTTTAAATACAACAATTGAGCATTGTGTCCCTTTGTGTTGTCTTTGTGAATTTCTCTACTTATAAAGTATCTAATTGCTTCATTGGATAATATATTATAATTGAGTTTAAAATAGCAAGGGCTGCAAGAAGACATTTCAGGTGTATTTTCAAGTTGGTATTTACATGATTATTTATGCTCTTCAATTTCTCATGTAGCATAATAATAATATCATTATTTCATAATTTAGTTATCAAATGAACAAAAGCTCACGCTGGTGAAAACAGCAAAGTACCTTTTCTACTTAAGTAAACTGATAAACACTTGCTCCTAGCTTCAACTATACTTAGGCTCAAATCATCTTTGGATCTAAGTTGAGTATGGATTATAAAGTGCTTTCAACTCGCAAAACCTCAAATTTGGGGGAGTATTTAGGTCCAGAGAGCAGACCCAGAAGCCATGTGCTAATCACCAGGCTAATGAACCTTAGTTAAATGGAGGTGAACCGAGCCTGAGACGTGGTTCTGTGTCCTGTGTACCCCTGGGGCTGAGCTGAGCAGAGTGCCTCTTCTCTCCGCTGGCTGCCTCTTTTACCTCTCTGCCAAAGCCTTCAGCTCTCGGTCCTCAGTGCTCAGGGAGGGCACACTGCAAACCCTGGCATCTCAGCCTCTGGCACGGGGACTGAGATAGGCCTTCGTAACTTGCTCAATTAATAATTCTGAAATAACTGATCCAATTAGCTCACTTGTGAGTATACAGCTGTTTATCTTTAAATACATAGATGCAGCTTTTCAAACCGTAGACTATGACCCATTTGTCTGCGACTAAATCAGCAATTCTGATGTGAGTTTAGCCATCGTTCCATGGGACAGAATATAACAGAAGAGAGAATTTTACATGTCAGGAGCTTTGCAGGGTTTTTCTTTGGTTAACTTTTTGTTCTAGTTATAATGCATCAGACTGTAAGGGAAAGTGTATTTTTTAGAGTAATTTGTGGTCAAAAATAGCTGAAAACTACTGGTATAGGTTTTAAGGTTAAAATGTTCTTTTCTTTTTTTCTTGGCTTGGAAACTTTTAAATTTATTTTTACCTTTTGAAAATGTGTTTCTTCTTTCGCAATTTCACACACACCAACACACACACACTGTACTTTGATAACATCCTCTCATTGTCCCCGCCCACCAAGTCCCTTCTTCTGTACCATCCCCCTGTTTTCCTTCCATGCTGGGTGTTTCTGTGTGGTCCATTGTGTTTAACTAGGGTTGCTTGCATGGACATGGGTGATGGGCTATTTTACTTGAGGAAGGGTAATTCACCAGTGGTTACACCACTGAAGAATTTGACTCTTTCTACCTCTACAACCATTCGCTGTTTATGGCTCCTCAGGGAGGGATGGGGCATAGAATGTAGATGGGCCCAGTCTTAATGCTGTGAGTTCATGGGCGCGGCAGCTATGCTATGTCCAAAAGACAGTGTTTCACAGCATTCCTCCCCACCCATTCCCTTCCGGCTCCTCTGCAATATCCCCTGAGCTTTTTGGGACATTGCAGAGGAGCTGGACATTGCAGTGGGGGGTTGGGGGGCGGGCAGATACAGATGTCCCATTGGGATTAGCACTCAGCACTATGACCAGGTGTGAGTCAGTCCATTAACTGTCACCCACTGCAAACAGAAGCTTGTCTGACCGAGGCTGAGAGCAGTGCTAATCTGATCATTGGCTCTCCTTGGACTCTTACATTCCTTCTCTGTGACTGGGGATGGGGGTGGGGGCCCTTGCCTGAAGTGATCTTATTTTCTTTCTTCAATTAAAAAGAGAACCTAAATATCTGGGGAAAAAATGTTCCTATAAAGAGACAGTAAGACTAGATGGGAAAACCGAGGGCACACTAAACACTGAGCATATTTAACACAGAACCAAGAAGATGTTGCTTTTCTTTGTGGGTTTAAATTGTGTGCTTACAAATGGCCTTGGCTAAGTGTTGAGAGGAAAATAAAAATGCCTTTTATTCCCTCGAAGAATGTGAGAATATTCATGGTAAAGGACCCTAAGGCCGCACACAGGTCTACAGTCTTTCCACCGAGGGCAGGTCTATGTAAATATCTTCCCCTCGTTTCTGTGACTTAACAGCCACCGACTGCCAGGCCTCAGGTGCTAGCCACCTCTCTATCACTGTGACAAATACCTGAGTTAAATCAACTTAGCAGGATGATAGATTCGTCTTGGCTCAGCGTCTCAGAGGTTTCTACACATGTTGGTTGGCCTGTGGGGATGGAACACAGGGTGGAGCCAAGCTGTTCACCTCAGGGAAGCTGGGAGGCAAAAGAAAGAGCAAGAGACCAGTGTCCCAAACTTCCTTCAAGAGCCTGTCTCCAATGTTCGAACGCCCCTCCATTAGGCCCTGCTTCCTAGAATTCCCACTACCTCCCAATAGCAGGCTGTGGGGGACACGCCAAACCCTAGCACTTTGTATCTCAGACTCTCATTCCTACAGTCACAACAAATTATACAGGCTGGCCAAGGAATCATGGACTAGCTCAGGAATCAAGCTGTGAATCTTGTTTCTGTGAATATCTGACTTCCAGATGAATTTTTGGATAAAACCTGATCCTAAATTGGATGTTGCTCATGCCCTCTTCCAACCCCTCTGTGTGTTTGTGGTTTGCTATATTAGTGCAGGAATCAGACAGACATGATCTGGGCTTCATGACGCATGTACAATTTGGGATGCAATCACTTAATTGATTTTTATCCTTTCATTGAAAAGAGATTCTTTTCTCACGTAATATATCCTGATTATGGTTCGCCTCCTTCTCCTCCCCTCAGTTCCTCCTCACCTCCCCTCTCATCTGGATCCACTCCCTTTCTGTCTCCTATTAGAAAAGAACAGGCTTCTAAGAGATAATAATGAAATATAACAAAACAAAATATAATGGTATGAAACAAACAAACAAACAAACAAAAAACCCTACCACTTTGAAGTAGGGCAAGAAAAACAGGAGAAAAAGAGCCCAAGAGAAGGCATAAGAATCAGAGACCCACTCATCCACACACTCAGGAATCCCATGGAATCACTAAACTGGTAGCCACAATATAAGCGCAGAGGGCCTGGTACAGACCCATGTAGACCTGTGCTTGCTGCTTCAGTCTCCGTGAGCTCGTGAGAACTGTGCGTGTGCTGATTTAGCGAGCCTTGGTGTTTTGGTGTCTGTTATTCCCTCTGACTCTTATACTCTTTCTGCTCTCTCTTCTACAGGGTTTCCTGAGCCCTGAGGGAAGGGATTTGATGAAGACATCTCACGGAGGGCAGGGTGTTCCAATGTCTATTTCTCTGTGTGTAATGTCTGGCTGTGGGTCTCTGTTTTTACTCCCATCTACCTCAGGAGGAAGCTTCCCTGATGGTGGCTAAAGAAGGCACAAGTCTATGAGTATAGCAGAATATCATTGGGAATCATTTTATCACATTTTTTTGGACTGGTAGTAATTGCTTTTATCCTAGGTTCCTGGACTATATAGTTTCTGGCTCTTGGTTACTCAAGCAGTATTGGGTATGGACTCCATCTTGTAATATATAAATGTTTTGTTTCAATAAATCTTTATTTATGGGTACTAAAGTTTGTATTTTATGTAACATTTAAGATTATAATGTATGATATCTTCATTAAGTAATATTCATTAAGTAATATCATTAAGTAATATTCTTATTTTTCTCAACCATTAAAAAGCAGGGGCTGGAGAGATGGTTCAGTTGGTAAAGTGCTTGCCATGCAAATATAAGGAGAGGAATTGAAGTCTCTAATACCCATTTTTTAAAAAAAGCAGAGCAAGGTGCTGGGGAGTTCCTGGGACTTGCTAGTCAGCCAGCCCATTCTATGTGGTGAATTCCAGGCTTGTGAGAGACCATGCCTCAAAATAAAGGTGGACAGCTTTCAAAGATCAACACCCGCAGGTGTCCTATCACCTGCACACATACACGCACACATGTGCACAGAATCACACACGCACACAGATGTAAAACACATTCTTAACTTGTGGGTCATACAAAACTTAACAGTGGCCAGATGTGACCTGACAGACAGAGATTTTGGACTTCTATATTAGAATTCCCCTCAAAGAAGTATAATGTGATATTTGCATATGTCCTAATTTACAAAACTAGCATAGTGTTGCAAATTTCTTAAGCTCAGAAATGATTACTTTTTAAAAATTTAAGTCCTTTTTAACGTTAGGTATATGAGAAGTTCTAAAAGCATATTGAATGTGAGCATGACCGAATACTTTAAAGAGCATAAGAGAGTATCTGGTGGAACGTGAAGACATGGTTGGACCCTGTCTGCTTATGGTGTGGAAGTCAGAGCCCCCTCCTGCTGCACAGTAGCAACTGTGTCTTCCTGAACACCACCACTGTCAGGAAGTACAGTTTGTAGAACGTGTGTAGAACATCTCTGCTCAGTGTGAGCCAGGGGAATGAGTTTGATCCTGTGACAAAGCTGGCTAGTTTTCCTATAAGTGGCTCTGTCTCCTCCTCCTCGTCTTTCTATCCCCCTCTTCCTCTCCTGCCTCCCCCTCTTTCTGTCTTCATGAAAAGTATGTGGTACTCTGAGAGAATCACATTTTTTTCCCTTATACATATGTTTAGGTTGGGAATAACAATCAAAACAGCTAAGCTATACTGAGACTCAACCATAAGCTATAAACGATGTGAAGGCTTTACCTCAAACCTCATAACCTTCACAATAATTTAAGGAGGGAGGACTCTGAAGAAGGAGGATTTGGATGACATCATAAAGCTAACCCACTAGTGAGTATGCAGATGAGGCCACTGATTCCTAAACTTAGTTGCCACTGAGCCAGCACACACACACACACACACACACACACACACACACACACACACACACCTCTTTACACATGCAAACACTGAAACCCCCATTGTGGGACAAGTGAGAGTCTTCTGCACACCATACCTAGATTCTCAATTTACCTAACTTTATCAGAGTTTCAATATATTAGGCATCTCTGTCAAAGCATTGATATGACCTAAATCCATTTATCTCACTTAAGAACTGAATTGTACCCAAGCTGTTTAGTTTTACATTTTCTCTTCCCTGAGTAGATATGGCAGCCCATAACCTACTCTCTGCCCTGCATCTTTAAACTCATGGTTAGTCAAAACAAGGAATCAAATGCTATGAGTTATTTCAAGGCTTCAACTTTCAACTAGACTGGAGTACTGGTTGAACAGAATTTATGGCAGTGCAAATTTATTATGGCTCACTCAGGATATAATTCTATGCATTTAAAGGCTTTAAAAATTCATCAAGTAGTTCCAAAAAAGAAGGAAGCGATATACACAGCATCATTAAGTAGCCGACAGGTGTTTATGAAAGGACTTTACTTACAATTATAGTTGAAAATATATTAAAGTTGGTTCTCATCCTCTGAGAGACTACTCAATGAGAATTACAGTGGGAAAGATTTGCTGGTTTATCTCAAATGGGCTGAGAGACCTCCTGAACAGCAGCAGTACAGTAACAAATGGATAAAAGAAATTAAATCTAGCCATTCATATCTGTGACTTGATCCAGTCCGACTGGATTTCCTGGAGGGTCTAACAAGAATTGCTATGTCCCCTGCCTACCCCCCCTTTTTTTTAGTATCTTAAACATTTTGAAGCTAAACATTAGATAGTAAGCCAAAAGAATGATTCAAATTCATATGAGTTTCTAAAGCTTTATCAGGACATGCTCACAGTGTTTCATTAATTTCAGGTCAAGATTTATTCCGAAACAGTAAATAAAGGCTTAAGGAAGTGCAGTTGTATCACCAAATACCTTGGCTTCAAATGTGCTTTTCTCCTAATATGATTTCCTCTTAGATACAACAGAATGCCTGTCTGAGCCCAAGCATATGGGCTTATGCTAATATAAAACGGTGTCTTCGAAAGGTTATTTTTGTTTTCTGCAGGGAGCAGTCGTCCTTTGACCTATATTCAATATGTGACACAGATCTGATTGTACGACAGCCATTAGCCTCATCCAAATTCCCCAGTTGGAGGTTGGGGCTTAGGTCAGAGACCATTACTCTTTAGTGTCAGGGCTAAACTTAATTAATGCCTTTAAAAAGTATGTAGATGATATTTTGTTCTCCTTAGGATGTATGAAAATGGCCTGCAGAATTTAATCCTGAAAAATGTTTAAAACAAGAATGGCTGCGTTGTTTGACATGCTCCCATGACCTCTTTCTGAATTGGCTGCACTGTGTGTTTGGCTTTTTCCCAGCCTGCGGGCCAGGTTCCCCTCCCCCACCTCCCCTTTGGCAAAGATTCTTTCCTACGCATCTTTCTAATCCCCAGGGCCACGGACTCTCAACGGTACCCACTCCTCCTTGTGCTATTCCAGAACCCACCACGGCCACAGGGGTGGAGGTACGATGCAGAGGGCCTGGACCCATGATGCTGAGAAACAAGGGTGGTTTCTGTTGTGCTATGGGCAGAGAAGGGAGCTCTTCCTCGGAGCTGGTGCTGAAATGTTTAGCGATCATTTTTCAATGAGAATTGGCAGTTCCCTGCCAGGAAGGGATGTTATGTCAGCACGGGTGTCAGAGAATTCGGGAGATTCCTGCAGGAAGTAATTGGCAAATGAGATAGGGCTAGGGAGGGCGGGATGCAGAGGGCGAGGTGCCATTTGGCAGATAGTTTTAAAGGTGATTTTTAACCCACGTTATTTAAGAGTGTTTTAAAAAGTAGGCCCCTGTCCCGGAGACATCTGCCAACTGACAGTCCAATAGGAAGAAAGGAAAGTACTTCCTCAACAGCTTTCAGCAGAGACTTTTAGAGGCTGTTAAAAAGACTTACACTCACATCCTGCGTAAAACCTGTTTAAGCAGCGTTTATTGCACAGACTGAACTGCTTCTTTAACGGTCTGCTGGTTTCCTTACCCACCAAGGTACCAGCCCCGCCCACTCCAGCGCTCCTCACCTGCAGAGCTGAGCAAGGGTATGTTTTCTAACAGCTAATTCCCTTGAGTGTGGACTGGGGGATATAGTTTTAATTTTAGGTCCTTCCTCTTTGCAGCAAATGCGCTCCTGCCTCACGTTTTGAAAATTTGCAACCTGGGTTTATTGCGAGATTTTTCCGATAGGTGCATTGCAACCTTCGTTTTATGGTTTTACTGTTTGTGTTCTAACGTCCTTTCCCATCAGCCATCATCTCCTGTGTTTTCTGATTTCAGGATGATGCATTCAGAATGTTTATTCCCTTTGAGAATTTCTCCTGGAGACATAAAGCTCTTGTGGAGGGAACAGAAATTAGGTTCATTGCTAAAACCATCCCCCCCCCATACACATAGTGAGCAAGCAACAAGTATCTGAAAATAAGACTGGAGTGAATGAATGAATCATAAAGGAACGAGCGAAAAATATTGAAAAATAAACATTATAGTGAGCGAAGGCTATCCAGGGCCATAGAATTGGGTTAGAAAGACAGCCCCAGACTGCCATAGTATTCATTTCTAGAATGATAGCACCTTTTCCACTTTGTTGGTGATATCTTTGGTAATAAAGTTGGTGTGGTGGTGGTGGTCATGGTGGCGTTGGTTGTGGTGGTGGTGATGGTGGTGGTGGTGGTGGTGATGATGTGTGTGTGCATGTTCAGCTCATGGTGAATGCCATGTACTTTTTATGCTGCCACTGTGATCAAGAGGTACAGGCCAGAGTACTATCACAGGTAACAAACTCGACAACAGAATCTGCATCTTCCATTCTTGTGTTACATCGGCTGTGGCTGGTTCACACCTCCGCAAGCCCAGATGAGAAGCTCAGCTTGGGTCGTAGATTTCCAGGGAACAGTGCAGAAGATGCTCTGAGGAAATTCTGCATTGAAGCCACATTTGGCACATGACTGTGTCAGCCACAACACATTTCAGGGAGTAGAATTGTGGGCATCTTGCCCCCAGTGGCACATTTCACTTGTAACATAAAAAAAAAAAATGTGATGGTACACTCCAGGGAGTGGTATATTTTTAAAAGCCTGAAAAATGGTTTTTAAAAAATATCCCACATTGATTGGAAAATTTTGAAAAAAAAAAAAAAAAACAATGGTAACCGTGGTAGCAAAATAAACAGCTGACAGTGGGGTACAGGTGTTTCTTAGATGCTAGTTACAATGCTGAAGTCTCTCTGTCTCTCTCTCTCTCTTTCTCTCTCTCTCTGTGTGTGTGTGTGTGTGTGTGTTCATTGGGTTATTTTCCTCACTCATCCTCCACCTTATTCTTGAGATGGGGCAGGTCTCTCATCAAGCCTGGAGCGAGCCAATCCGGCTAGACTGGCTTGCAAGTGAGCCCTTGCCATCCCCCTGTCCCTTCTCCCCCAGTGTGGAGGGTTTTCTGGGTGATCTGGACTCACATCTCCCTGCTTCAATGACATGCACCTTAATGACGGTGCCACCTTCCTAGCCGACCAAGCTGAAATTCTTTCCTACATTGTCTCAGTTATTCCTCACAACACAGGGCTCCTATCTGCAGGGTAGTCCCTGTACCTACACAGTCTACCTAGGACTTGCTTTGTCACACAAAAAGGACTTCAGAGCACTCTGATAAAGATGCCCCTCCCATCTCCAGATTTCCAAACAGCTCATCTTTTGACTTACTAAGAACCGTTGATGGGCGTAGTTTCTTAACTCTGCCATAAAATTTGCTGAAAAACCGAAGCCCGAACATTTTGTTTGAGCTACATTTGCACAGCAGCAAACTCACATTATTTCGGAGAGATGACTCTCAGGAATTCAAATGAGATCAAGAGTTTCTCTTGCGATGTCACCCCTTTCAGGAGCACCCTTTTGTGTGGCATACATTACCTTCCTATAAACACATTAGCAAAGAGTAACCCGAGAACCCCACTTCTGCCCAGAATTACTCAGTACAACAGGGACAGAACTCAGTGCCCTTTCATTTTATATTTTATAATTATTTCTCACTGTGTTTCGATTTGGATTCAGATAAACATCTACATTTCAGCTTATTTGTCTTTCAAATGAAAGCCCAAAGGGTGGAAGGGGAAAAAAAGCCTTCTTAAGATGGATTTGGGATATTTATAGTAAGAGAGAGAAAAAAAAAAGAATACTGTTTGCTGGTGGTTTTTTTCCCTCTGTGTAGCCCTGACTGTTCTGGAACTCACTCCTCAGGCTAGGCTGGCCTTGAACTAAGAGATTGGTCTGCCTCTGCCTCCTGAGTCCTGGGTTTAAAGACACTCCTGGCACGGGTGCTATTTTTAAAGGGCACCTTTTGAAAGTTTCTCAAAGCTTCAGTGGTTAGTACAGAGCTCAAGGCAAAAACATCGCTTAAGAAAACCCTCTAGAACATGCTGGAAAAAAGCAAAAGCCCAAGCTGAAGGCCCCAAGAGAAGGAAGTGCTTACGTGGCAGGGTGTCCTTTGAATCTCTTTAGGCTGTTTTCTAGATGAGACGATGAGAACGAACTGAAATTATATTTCCCTTCCAGCTAGTTAAGCCTCAAATCCCTAGATGAAAAAAAAAATGTTTTCCTTTTGGACAGTGATGTATTTCTAGTCAGTCTATTCCCAAAACAAACACAGCAGAAACCCATTTCAGGCACTGACTAAAATAAAAGATAGGAGCAGAGATCACTCACATGGCCAAGTGTTGCTATAAATTGCCATTTTGCAGGTAACCTCCACTCGGCGGGAAAGGGGAGGTGGGCTGGTTTGTCAAACCTGCTGCCGCTGATTCCCCCACTTACATAATGATGGCATTTTCACATATAGAAACGCAGGTTCTGGCTAAATTGTGGCAGATGGAGCTGCTGGCTACCCCAGCAGCCCTTTCTCACCTTTTCTTCCTTCCTCATAGAATTCTAGTTTTATTCAAGAGCGCTCTTTCCAACACAGATACACACATACACAACTCACGGAGGACTTGATTTCCAAATGTGGAATCTTTAGTCCGCAAGTCAAATAGCACCTAGAAAAATCTCAGAAATTAATACTGTATTGGGGAGTGGTTGGCATGTGACCTGAAGGTCACGTGGGACCTAGGGGCACTCCCCGTAACCTTTCATTGTGAGACATCTCCCTGCCCTCAACTCCTTCAGGAAGACCAGGACTCTGAAGGACATCACTGGGTGAGTGACTCGGATGCTGCATTGAGCAGGACGGAGGCAGAATGACGCTGGACTTATGCTTCTGCTGCTCATCTCGGAGCCTATGCCACTCAGACTCTCCCCTGTGGGAAATCAAAATCATGATTTGACTTATTCTTAAGTCTGAGACAAGATTTTCTCCTACCCAGGGTTCACATCATCCCCAGAAACACAGGCTGACAACACAGAGCGCAAGGGACTGGGGAATAATCAGCTCTTCAGATGCTGAGCCTGAGTGAGCTCTCTTTTCTGAAGTCTTCCCTGCTCAGAGTGGTACTCCCTGGCCTCCTCTTCAACTTCCCACTAATTCAGTCGCGTCCCCAAATCCTTTAACTCCCTTATTTTTCTGAAGTTGGGAGGTGAGGTGTGGGAGAAGAGTTCACTAAATGGGTTTGTATGACATGTGCTAATGAGAAGTACTAATAATTGAAAGTGTCAATCAATGGAAAGGCGAAGGGACAAAAACCAGCACCAGGAATGGCTGTCCCAGTGTCCCTGCACCAAGGTTTCTATGGCTTTTTCTTGAAAGTTAAAATTTTCCACAGCTGTCAGATACAATTGAAATATTTGCTTGAAGGGAATCTAGTACCTAATTTCATCCTGGAAGTCTGTGAATATAAAATAAACTAATTTCTGCTTCAGTGTCTAGTAAGTTTAAAATTGTTTATGTACCTTTGCCTTCAGGTTGATGGACAGCACATTTAGCAGAAGTATAAAGGAAAACCATCCAAATCTCCTTCACTTCATCTCATATCCTTATGAAACATTTGACATGTTGAGATGGAGTTGGGCTGAGCTGTATATTCACTGCCAAGCAATATTCATGAGGATCCTATTCTATGCATTGACTGCCACTTAAGGAATGAAACAGGACTACATAATCAGACAAGTTTAATTCAGTCTCTTTTGTACAGCTACAATCAAGGTTACAACAAAGTATATAGAAGCTAATATTTAACCTCCTATAGAACCTCAAGAAATATCTTTGAGGTAGGAATTGGAAAAAAAATGATCATGTTCATAAGACACACACCCAAGAGTCTCCTATAGATTCTTTTGTAAGATTCGGTTTAATGTATGACTATGGATAGATAATAAACCACAAGATAACCAAGGTTTATCATGCTAGTCTGTGCCTATAAGAAAAACCATATAGCCAGTTTCCAACATGAGCACAGAAATGAAGAACTATAACAATTTCACACCTTGGTGTTGGCTGACCAATGAAATACCAACTTTCAGAGAAGACATTCCATTATTCTGTTATCAGATGCTTCACTTAGGATCTATAACTGTTTTTCAGATATTTGGTCAAAGGCACCAAGAAAGAGAAGAGAGAGGGAAGAGGGGGAGGGAGAGAGGTGGGGATGGAAAGGAGGGAGATTTCTATCCTGATGAGTAACTCTATGGACAGTTCAGGAGACTGGCATGGACCTGCCTCTCAGTGCATCTGAAGGAAATCAGATTACTAGAAAAGAAGCTAACAACCAACATGAATAATGTAGAAGTGTATAAATGTAGCCCAAAGTTCCATAATGAGCAGTTTCCATTTGTTCTTTCAAACAACATTTAATGAGTTCTTGCTGTTTGTCAAAAGCACTGCTAGATCTTAAGAGCTAGAAATATGACCCGGTGGCCTCTTTCTCAAGGTACAGTAGGTGAGACTGACTGAGATAGGCCTGCAGAGACTTCTGAGAAGGGTGTGGGACAGCTGCACTGAGAATAAGGATAGGCAATGACATGATCTAGCAGCGAGAAATGAATAGGAGGGTGGTGGTTGGGGGAGGCTTGGAAGCTCTGAGAAGAAACAGATTCATGACCTTTTCTCTGGCGAAATATCTAACCAAATGAGGATGAGTGAGGACCCCGGGGAGTGAACAATTAGGACATCTGTACCAGTTATTCTGGCTGAACATGCACCAAGTTGTGTTCAATGTATTTAACTGCACATTTGGCAATGGTCATCCTAATCTCCTTCTTGACTAAAAGACCCAGTTCAAGCCCATTGCAATCCCAGCACTCAGAGGCTGAGGCAGGAAGATGATGGTGAGTTCAAGACTAGCCTGGGCTGCATATTTAGTACCAGATCAGCCTGAGTTACATAGTTAGATTTTGTCTCCACCCCATCCCATTCCGAAAGCAAAACTGATCCATTCATTCCCTACACAATTTTAGTCTATATATTACTCAGTTGTCCCAAAAGACTTAGAAGTCATCTTGAATACTGAATACCTGCTGAAACCAACCTAATGTCAAAGCACATGGTGCTACCACTGTTGGGATTCTGCCGAGCTGCAGCCGCATGACCGCACATGCACAGTTCAGGAGCTAGACAAGGGATCTTGCATCATCAGTGTGTACTGGTGATTACATATGTGGTCATGCAATCTGCCCATGTGTGGAGTAGCTCTGTAAGCCCACCTGTGCCTTAAAGAGCCAGACACAGACCCCACCCTCTTTCTCTGCTCTGTTCTCTCTTCCCCCACCATCTTTCTCTTTCTCTCTCTGCATGTGTGTCTCTCCCAGGCCTGGTTCTTCTGTCTCCCTCCCCCAATAAAGCTCTGATACTGATACTGGGTTTTGTCATGGCCGTGACCTTTCCATGCAGTAACCATCGCCGGTAACCAGAGTCGCTTATCATTCTTACAACCACCCTTTGCATAAAAATGTTCATTAAATAGTTACTGAAGAGAGTAGAGACAGAAAGACTATGAAAATATTCTGAGACATACTGTCAGAAATCTAAAACATATTAGAGTCTTGGTGGTGAAGATGGATGCAATGTTATTTTTGAACTGGGCAGGATGTCAAAAGACAAACTTGAAAACAAATAGAATCACTGTTAACGTCACTCAAGACTCAATGCTAATTTTGTATTCCCAGGATGTAAATGTAGGGAGCATGAACAACATAACTCATAACATCCTAGACTTTCCATGGGAAGCATGTACTGTTGACCTTGGATAGTGAGTGAGAAATAAAGCCCATTTACCCCACATAGCTGATGCATGTTGTATTATTTCTGCCTGTCTCTCCAGATCCAAGCACAGGGACTCTCAATAAATATTATGGAATAAATTAACTAATGAACGATGAATCTGAACCTTCCAAACACTCTTGCCAGCTTTCCCTTGGGAACAACGATAAGTGATTAAAAGATTGATTCAAATTAAACTGAAGAGCTGGGTCTAAAGTGAAAAGGATTTCTTGAGGCTGAAATCTGTGGATTTGGGTTATGATTAGTTGACCTAACTTAGAACAGACAAGACCAGTGTACAAACTGAGGGATTGAGGGATGAGAAGGAAGGAGGAAGTTTCTTACTATGTTTCTGGGTCATGAGGAATAAATGTGGTGTGTGTGTGTGTGTGTGTGTGTGTGTGTGTGTGTGTGTGTGTGTGTATGTGTGTGTGTGTATATATATAATCTGTATACCTGTTACTTTTGTATTTGAGATACACACATGTGAATCAATCTACCTACATTTATCATCACCACCTATCATCTATCTAATTTATTATATACCCACTCATTATTTGAATGCATAATGCGCACATGTATGTATATTCTTACATATAAAGCATAATGGGTACAATAATGCATAGTTCAAACAGCACAGCAATGCTTTTTGCCTTCCAAGGACTAGCAGTGGGGCTTTGGAGCAAGGCAGAGATGTGTTTTGTTCTCCAGTTTTATCTTGTAAACCGGGGAGCCTGATGGTTATTTACTTCAGGGTCTTGTTGAGAAGACCAAATTTACATTTCTAGAATGATCTTTAGAATGTGCCTAAAGTTTTGTGAATGCTCTCTGAGTGACAGTTTGTGGTTATGATGCTACTTTGTTCCCTCCAGTCGTCTTTCTTCCTAAGAAGCAGGGAACACAGGGTCATTTCAACAAGAGGCAAAACGTCATGTACCCACCAAGTAGTCTATCAGAGGGGATCTGAGTCTACACACGGACACTAAAATTGTAAAGGTAAAAATTCTCAGGAGGACAACATTTAAATTATGTTTGACTTCTCAATATAAAAATATATGGAAAGCATAAACTTAGGAGTATGTTCTGTCTCCAAACACAAGTTAAGAATTAAAGAAACCAAAATGACAGACTCTGTAATCTGCTTAGGAAAGCATAAATTGTTAATCAGGCTCCAGGCTACAATGCTTAAGATCAACTTTGGTATGAAGTCTGCCCGGAGGAAGGAGAAGGTCAGGTGGCTTCGTTTTGAAGGCTAGGCAGCCTGTTAACCTCAGGCCCTCTGGCTCTCAGGATACCATTGCCAGAGTTCACTTTGAAATAGACTCCCTTTAAATGAGTCAGTTATTAAGAATCAAGTCATCAGCACAGGCTAGACAAATGATATTTTTCACGAGCATGAATGGGCTTTAAAGAAAATACATCTGAAAAACATTTCTTCGAGAGAATTTTTTGTAGCTTGGGAGTGATTTTCACCCAGCAAGCACTTCCTGTGTGTGCCCTTACTCTGTTCGGTCACCACTGCTGCTGTTGTCCTAAAATTCTGACCTTGTGACTGGAAAGCGATATTTTAAAGCCATTTTCTCATTCCCCCCAACCTAGATTTATCTATTCCATAGAGCATCTTCTATTTGTATCAGAAGGGCTTTTGCTGTGCAAAGAGTCAAATAATGAATTTTCCCAAAACTCTCAGCTGAATATCATTCCTAAGAACACTTGTCAATCAGGTAAAACCTAAATTGGAAAGTGTGTGACAAGCACAGCATCTCCTTAGCATACAGAGCCTTGTGGCTGTGTCTCTGAATTGTTGAGTTTAGCACAGTCCAAAATTCACTCCTGGTTTTAAAGCACTTTTTCATAACATCGTGAATGTTAGCACACGTTCCTTAATTATTAAACAGGGAAACTTAGGCCCTTGTCTTCGGTGACTGGTATTTCTAATCAACTATGATGAAAAGATCATGATATCGTGAAAGAAGGAGGAAGTAAGTCATTTAAAAGTCTCATTTTAGTGTAGTGACAAATGGGGAAGCCAACCTATGGTCTATTAGTGCTTGGAAGATCAGGGTGCGAATCCACCCTTGGCTCTAGGGTACCCAGTTCATCTAGCCCAATCTTGCAATAATTTCTCCTCTTTGTGTCCATCATATTAAACTCTTTCGTGAGATCACATTAAATTGAGTTGCTTGAGAGCCTTTTATTTTCCTAGGTAGCTCTAATCTACATATTTAAATAAAGCCACTGTCCCCATTTAGTATTCTGTTTGGGGAGAAAGTGGTCATTTTGATTATCAACATTCATGCTGCACACTGCCCAGTACTTGTTTGTGGCCATCTCTGAAATGATTTCATTATTTTTCAGGACAAAACAACAACAACAACAAAAAACCAAGTATATGTTCATTTAAATTCAATTCAAAAGCTGGCAAGGTTTTCATTTGTTGGTTTGATTTATAAACTACTGTGCTCTTTCTAAAGATATTTAGGAGTATAGCATCCACAATTGATATCATTGGCAAAGGAAAAAATATCAGTTTTCTCCAAAGGATGGTCACTGGGTATATTAACCACACCTCGGGGCAGCTCCCATTCCTAGGGGAAATTGGTCAACACAAAACAAACTCAATGGTATTTTTGTAGACTTTTTGTTTCATTTTGCTTTGTTAGGGCATTTTGTCTTATAGGTCTTTAACTTGTTTATTTTGAATTTCCTTTTTGTGTTTTTGAAGAATTTATTTGCTTGTGTGCTTCCTGTTTTTGTTTGCTTGTGTCTGTTTTCTAAAGAGAAAGAGAAAGAACATAAAGATAAACTTAGGGGAGTTAGGAGGTAGGGGGAGTTGGGGGAGGGGAAACACGATTAAGATATATGGCATACATTTTTTTTTTTAAAAAAAATGCAGGTCTAGGAGCTGTGTTTGGCATGTTTGCATTTCCTTCAGCTGGTAAGATGTGCAGCACAGCTGGTACTTTGGTATATGGGGGTGATGGAGGAGAGCCTCCTTCTCTTGAGGAGAGTAACTCTAAGTGGTCCTACTTCCTTCGGCTAGTTTAACCAGGACCTGCTCCAAACATCTCTTGTTTTGATAAAAGGAGTGAAGTCAGTGGATGAAATTGGCATTGATGTATCAGAAGGCTCCCCTGTAGAATTAATTCTTTATGAAACACTAGCAAAATCCCAACTAGGTACTTTTAAGCAAGCAGCTTAATTTGAGGATAATTGCTAGGAGATACAGTAGCTTGATGTGGTCCACATTAGGGTTCATCAGCGATGTAGTAGTCATGGTGAGCTCTGTCATTTTGCATTGGTGATTTCTTAGTCTGACCACACACTGCTCTGATCAGTATTGAATTAGGACATGTTGCTAAGGAGAACTCAGAATATTTCATTTGAATGTGAAATTGAGCAGTTTCAAACATTTTACAAGGTAGATGATAGATTAATAAAATTCTTTTTTATTCCTGCAGTTAAAAGCATGATACACTTGCTTTCATGGATGAAAGCTATATTATACCCTAGAGAACTGTCACTTTTAAAAGTAAAAATGCATACATTAAAATACAAATCAACACTTTAGAGATTTTTTTTTGTTTGTCCACAAGTATATGAAGTTTATTTTTATGGAAAAAAGACATCTCTTTTATTATTTATTTTGTTAAGATGAGATGTGTTTGCTCTTGTGTATTAGATTAGACATAGATTTAAAACTTGTCATTGCTTGCTGAACAATCCATTATATAATCAAATGGGGAAAATTAATTGTTTGCGACACATTCTGGCCATCAACTTGGAAAAGCACATTTTTAGAGGACATGTTAATGTAGTCAAAGATCACTTTGGTTCCAAATATTAGAATTAGTATCTATAGGCTTATTTTTTTCCAGGACTAGAGATTGAACCTAGGGCTTTGCTCACATGCGATGCCACTGAGCTCTATCCCCATGTATGATGTAATTATAGGACCCAAGGATACCTGTTGGTTCAATGGTTTTGTATAGTTTGTCTTTTTGCCTCTTCTATAATTAAAAGTTGCCTTTATTTTTTTGCTCATCCATATAAGAAGGAAGCAAGCGAGGCTTCATTTTTCAATATGAAGACATTCATTATACAACCCATTGGTCATAAGGCTTTTGGATTTCATGGAACATTAACAGTTTTATTTTTTAAAAGGGGGAAGAGTTGACATTGAATTGCTTGCCAGATTTTAATCTTGCCAAGGTAAAACCCAGCATAATTTATCCATACATCCACTCCCATGAAAGAACTGACATTCCAACTCCAAAGGAAGGTCATTGTCAGAGTTCTTAAAATAGAATGAATGGAGGTTTATGAAAAGGTTGCCATTTAATTTTCATATCTGATCACTAACCAGCAAATTTACTTTTGAAAGATGGACACTTGACTTTGAGTATCTGCAAGAGTCATTTATTTGGATAAGGATCATTCAAAAACTGCCATCAGGTTGTTACAAATAAACCAAATCTCAAAGCGTATCACCAGCACCCAAACAGGAATAAAACTTTGAAGGAGATATTAAATATTTTCTTTGCAATAGTTTGAAAAAGATGTCGAAACACAAAAATCTGCAAGAAGCCTGTATCTTTATTTTTATCGGTAAGTTTCCACGCCAGCACCTCCACCGAATACAAACAACAATCCCATAGATGTATTTCCTGTTTAATTTTTAATGTCAGAATTAAGTAGAAATGACAAAGAGCAATGAAATCCAGTGACTAGATCCCAAGATATAGAAGAGGGAGAGAGATTAAAGAACAAAATGAATGTAGTACATCCACAGATAAGTCACAGTGCATCTCCCTGCTTATCACTTATCTCATATGGAAATGGCCAGTCTGGGATGAAGTCTCCAAGAGCCTTCTCATGCCTCACATTATCTGATTATATGTCTAATTATCAAACTTCCTTTGGAGGCTGGATGAACTACATGACTTTTTAAAAGTGATGGTAGAGAGAATAAAGGATAATGGTGGCCCATCTCTGTCAGTACATACAATGACCAGGTTGTTAAGAGGGCTTCTTTCTCCCTCTCTCACACTATTTTTTTTCTCTTTCTTTGCTCTTTGTGGATCTATGTGTGTACAAAGCATATGAAATTTTACTTTGAGAAGAATCCATCAGAGCTAGGCCTTATGCATGCCTTCTGTAATCCCCATCACTTGGGAGGTAGGGGCAGGAAGAGAAGGAGTTCAAGGCAGCCCCTAGATACATGGGGCTTTTAAGTCCAGCCAGGGCTATGGAAGACACCCCCCCCCCCACTTCTTAAGTTATTCAGAGCAAATATTATGCAGTGATAGTAATAAAGTAATGAAAATGTGTTTATAGAAGAAGCAAATAACTTCTCTTATCACATGGGGGAGGATAGAAATACATTCCTTCAGTGTGTGAACTTGGGGATGGTGGAGGGCCACCTTGGATGTCATTACTGTGTCTGTTCACTGAGATCTTGGATCTGGACCTCTTTGATAAGGCTTCATTGGCTGACCAGTGAGATCTAGGGATCAGATTGTCTCCTCCCAGTGCTGGGATCACAGTCCCGATCATGCATAGCTTTTTATATGGGTGCTGATGGTGGAGATCGAATGTGGGTCCTCATGGGTGTACAGCAAGCACTTTCCTTACCAAATTGACCATCTCAACCCTATCAATCCATTCTTACTCAGCTCTATTCAGCATCTTAATTGCCTTGGGCATACTGAGTTGTTATTGTTAAGATATGGGACAGATGTGCTTAGAGGTACTATGAAATTGGGCTGTTTCTTGCCATCAGTGAAATGAATGGTTTTCAGTTTTAGCTACTTTCTCAAAGTGCTCCCTCCACCAATGAAACTATCTCTCATGGCAGGAGAAGATAATTATGTTCACACAAATATGATTTTTTACTGTTTATAAATGCTAATATATGATTACAAATGCAGTTTAAAAAATCGAGTAACCTAGAAACATTTTCCTTAGCCTTAAACTTTGCCTTGCTCTGGTCAAAATAATCCAATCATTCCCATGCCCTCGGCTGCTCAGTATTTCTCAGAGAGAGTCACACTTTCACTTCTAAGACATCACAAGTGTTTGCTAACAGCACATTCATTAAGTGCTTGGCTCAAAGGGAAATTCCCTGGAAATTCAAATGAAGAAAGGGCTGAGTAAAGAGGAAACACACATTAGATTTCCCTTTTGATTTACTGTCTGATTGTTATGATGCAAAATACACCATAAAACTGGGGAGATGTCTCAGAGGTAGATTTACCTGACATGTAGAAGGTCCTAGGTTTAAACTCCACACCACCAAACAGAACAAAAACCCCCGGACTGATATTTTAGCCAGGCACGCTGGCTCCTGCCTGTAGTCCTAGTACAAGATAGGCCAAGTTTAGCTGGTTGCTATGGACCATCCTGGGCTATATAGTGAGTTCCAGTACAACGTGGGTGACAGAGTGATATTCTGTCTCAAAAAGACAAACTCACAAAACAAACAAAACATTGCCTAACTTTATAGAAAAGTTCAGTAAAGCTTAGTTCTAATTACTTGGACACATACAAATTCTGAACTCAATGACTGGAGAGTGTGGTTCGACCGTTAAGGAGCCCCTGTTGCTGTGGCAGAGAACCTGAATTCAGACCCACATGGCAGCTCATAGCCATCCATCACTCCAGTTCCAGGGGTTTGGATGTCTTTATTTGACCTCTGCAGGCACCAGGCATGCATGTGTTACACACACACACACACACACACACACACACACACACACACACACACACATACACACACACACAGAGAGAGAGAGAGAGAGAGAGAGAGAGAGAGAGAGAGAATATTCCAATACATAAAATAAGTAGAAATTCTGAACCTCTCTCTTTCTATATGTGTTTAAATCCTCTTCCCCATACATATAAATTACAACACTGTAGATTTAAAAGTCCTCCATACCAATTGTGGAGGTATTGGGGGAGCCACCTTCTCAGTCTTTTGTTCACTATACCATACACAATGGGGAACGAGTATTTTTGTCTGAATCACTATTTTATTCTTGGCTTGCAGGCCTCCAAAGACTACACATTTTCACCTGTCTGGCTTGTAGGAGAATAAAGAGATGAGGAGGGGAAGAGTTACTAGTCTTTAAAGTACTAAGAAAACTCTTTCTTGATTCTGATGAATATCTGACCACATTAAAAAAAATACTCATCTGGTTAATTTATAACCAAGCCATGATCATCTCTTTAGGTGGTAATTTTTTAAAGGTTGATTTTCAGGTTTGCATTCCACAGTGGAGACCAGCAGTGTGTATGAACATGCTAAGGGTGCAATTGTGCTTAAAGCACTATGCTTATGAGGAAGAAGTAGCTCCCTTGTGAAACAGGCACACTTCATTCTATTTTGATTCTTGTGTTCCAACATCCATGGAATTCACCTCTATCTGTTTCTGTCTTGGCCATGTCCTCAGCTTAACTTTTCTCATTTCTGTTTTTTATTCCTGTAACTTATTAGGTTTCTTGAACATCTTTGGTCAGACCTACTTATTTAGGAAATTATAGAAAGACATGGTGTGTTCTCAAATGATGAGTTGTGAAGATAAATTAGACCCCATGGCATGCTAGCATTATGATCTTCATCTTCAAAAACTGTTCTCTTCCATGAGAGCACTGCCTATCTGCTGCTAGAAGCTTTTGACCCATGCTGCCAAATATTGCAAATCAAATTTTAATAGTAACATTGTGATTTTAATTAAACCCTTCTTATAAATCTCAGCAAGGTGGTGTGACTGCTAAAGAAATTGGGTACTCAACAGTGTTTATGTCAAGATATTAATGAAACAAAGTGGAATGATTTCTAGAAATCTGTGTGGATGGGAGACAAGGCCCTCTGCACACACATCTATGAAACATTTATGAAGGTGCTCTTGAGATAATCCTCATATAGCAGGTGTTTTTACTGGAAGTCTTGGAAGTTCCCTGAATAGTCTAGTCTTGAGCAGCTAGACTACTGGCTGAAGTTGCTTCCCTCGGGCCAAACTGTTTTGGCTTAAACAATCTGACTGTTTTTCATCTAGTAAATGAACCAACTTTCTGAAAGATTACTTACACTTTCTCCCATGTTCCTTATGTTCCTACTTTGTGGTTGATAGTGTTCCAAGGACCATATTCAGTTAGTTCAATAGTTAGGGGAAATCTGAAGTTCCTCATAGGACTGCTTTGAAAATAGGAACCTTTCCCCTAAAGAGGAACTTTTAAAACTATAGGCAAATTAATTTTTACAAGAGCAAGTTCAAACAAAACCATTACTGTTTATATCCAAGAACATGTCCACATCTCCCATTTATCTTAAGATGCAGACAGATATCCCTATGGAGACATAAAGATAAAATAGAACAAGATCAACCCACATTTCTGCATTTATTCCCTAGTTTGTAGAACATTTTCACAAATGGGCTCTCTCTCTCTCTCTCTCTCTCTCTCTCTCTCTCTCTCTCTCTCTCTCTCTCCTCTCCCCTGTGGACATGCATGTTTAACTTTCTTTTTGTCTGCAGCTCACCTATTTCCATAATGTTCTTGAGTCTTTGAATTAAAGAATCATTATTCAGAAACAAGTGGAGCCCCCGAAAGTTTGATTATCTGCATTCTCACCTTTGTGTGAAGCAAATGAGGTAGGCTCCTCCTCGGTAGACACTGGTTAGGTGCAGGCGCTATGAAAAATGCAATTCAGACTGAGTCATTGCTTGTCATTGTCATAAATGAGACCCTAATTCTGATGGGCCCTGATGAATGGCTGCAGTGACTAAGCAAGGCCAAGGCCACGTGGGCTTCTTCAGGGTGTTATCTCATTTGCAACACATTTCAAACTTCAGAATGGATTTTTCAATTGGAAGTCGAAAGCTGAAGATTGTCAGCTGAAAAAGCTGATTCACCTCCCCCTCCCCGCTCCGGAACTTATCTAACTCCAAGCTCCAGGAGAAGTCTTTAAAGAGGGGGGTTATCTAGGGCCAGTAGGATGGCTCAGTGGGTAAAGGCATTTGCAGCCAAGCCTAATGACTTGCCTTTGATCCTGGGAATCCACATGGTGGAAGCAGAGAACCTACTCCTACAAGCTGTCAGAGTTACACAGGTGCCATGGCATGTGTGTATAACACACACACACACACACACACACACACACACACACACACACACACAAAAGAAAAAAAATGTAATAAATATTTTTTTCAAAAGAAGTTACCTAAAAGAACATAGAGAACAATTATAACACATAACAATCAGAACAAGGGCATCATGTGTATCTTAACCGCTTTGGAACTTATGTTTATTTGAATGGGGACTTCTTGCCCTCAGATGCCTCTCTTTCAGCACAAGACCTGCATGTTTATGGATCCCTAAATGAGTTACTGTTTTTTCCTCCCCCCAAACATTTCTTTAGTGGTGAGAGTCTTTAGTGGTTGTAATCATAACTATAAGCTCATTCTTAGAAGTTGGTAAGATGGTATTTAGGAAGCAGAGCCTTGGCAAGGTTCTAGGAAAATATATAAGGAAAATCTTGTATAATTTTGATAGTGGTAGGCTCATGATTAATTGGCTATTGCTTTGATTTGGAACCATATGTAGACTTTTGAATAACCGAAAGATACTTAGAAAATGATGAAAATACCCCAGAAGTCCCTTTAATGAAGAGAACTAGAGAAATGGCAGACAATGGTTTTGACCTGAGACATGTATAAAGGTTCTGCTTGGAGAATAACTTGTCTATGAAGAAAAAGCAGACAAGCTCTTATTACCCTCGTAAGATCTATGTTGCAATTGGACTGCACGGCAGAGGCCTGGAGTGGTCCACTACAGGTCCCTCCCAATTAAACAAGAAAGTTGCGGGAGCTGGAAAGATGAAGCCTTAATAATACATTGTCATCCACAACTACAAAGCAGGTAGAGCCAGGAAGGGAGCCCACACAAAAATTCCCAAGGAAGGTGGGTGCTTTCCACGGTTTATCTCCGTTTTTAATCCTTGGATGGGGCAGTCGTCCCATTACCACTAATTAGACAGGCCAAAGTCATTGTTCTAACTTGTTGCTTCAGTAAAGGGGCATGTGATCCCTCACGATGTGATTTCTAGACCTGCCAGCTGTTAGCAAGTGTCTCAAGCACTCTGCAGGAGAGTTTTGTCCCTGAGAGAGGAGGATGTTTCACAGCAAGTTTTTCCTTGCAAAGCTGGTGGAAGGTGGTGAGCGGAGGAGCCAAGGCACAAGTTTTTTGGCAGTAGACAAATTGATAGGAAATGCTTTTGTTCCATATATTATCTTTGCAGAGTTAGCACTGAGGAATGTAATTGCAATAAATTGACATAAAAGCCAACTAGGAGAGGGACTGGAAATACCTCTGAAGACACCAGCCTGTCCCTTCCTCCTAATGGCAGCAAAAGATAATTGTGGACAAATACAGTGCAGTTATATCATTGCATTTTTCTCTCCAAAATGTACTGTTACCTTGTATTTCCTGAAGACATTGATTACTTCCTCTGCTTCCAAAGTATGGCACCACCCATGAGACCAGGTAGGAAGAGAGCTACCTTTTATTTCACCCCAACACTTTGTTAATTATAACACACTGAAGGGAAAAGGGGAGTGAGGCACCGTTCTCCGTTGGATTTAAGTTTCTTAGCGCCGCGACGAAAATATGGCCCCTGGCATGCACTTTGCCCTCTTCATGACATCATGAAGCCATCTGCTTTATCATATCCCCTTTCTGGTCACAACTGGCTTTTGGATTCTCCAAAATGCCCAACCCAGAGTCTGGCAAGGGCTCTCACACAAAGGACTGCGCTCAAGCTAAATTGGGAAGGGTGTTTGTCCATCCGCCCCCGGAACTCCCCCAAAAGCAGGAAGAATCCCGAGGGTTTTCCAGTTTCAGGTAAAACCGTCAGCAAGAAAAGAAGGAAAATAAGCCAGCTTTGGCCATCATTCACATGGCTGTTACTTATTCTCTGAGAGGAGTTGTCCATTAACTAGCCACATCTCTGGCTCCGTAAGCACCACAGGGAGGAGTTTGCACCCCCTGGATAATTAACCACTGAGAAAGCTCACAATTAGCATTCATCTCCCACCCCAGACACATAAGTACACCCCAGCCACACTGTTAAAGGAAATATCTTTTCTGGTCCACAGTGTGTGACTTCAGTAAGTGAAAGTGAAGAGACACGGGCTGATACAGCTTGCAGTGACTATCCTAAGAAAGTGTCTTCATAGAAAAAAAAATGAGTGGGAGAGAGAAATGTGTGAACATTCCACATGATTAAACTTCCTGGTTCTTGAATGTTCTCAGTAGCACTTAAGTTAGGTTACCAGCCCCTTGCAAACAGAGACCTGCGTGTAACTTCCCATAAAATATGGATTTTATTGCAGCAGCGACAACATTCCTCAGTACCACGTTGACCTCGCCAGCATCTCCCATCTCGAGATGGACCGTAACTCTTGGCAGGCGAATAACTACGGAGGAAGTGACCCCAGCTCTGCTGCAGTATAGGAGGCTGGATTAAATTCCACATGAACGCATTGGAAACTCCGCTCCTGCATTTGATACCTAAAATCAGACGCACCAGATCTGCTTTCCAGTCAGAGGAAGGCATTCTCTCCCAGATGTGTGTGTGTGTGTGTGTGTGTGTGTGTGTGTGCGCGCGTACAGCCGTGGAAGAGCTCTGGAGAGCGGCGTCTTCCACATGACTTTTCCCTGGACAGTGTGCTCCATTTTCGAAGTCCAGTGTCGGACTTGCCTTGCAGCCTAAGCATTTCTGTCCTATAGCAGCCTGCAGGCATTGCTCCGAACATGCAAGCTAACAGTTTCCTTTAGCTCATTCTCTCAGCCAAACCATCTCTGTAAGTTTTCCTTATTGGGAGCATTCCAGAGTTTTCAGACTACCTGAATTAATTTCTGCGTTACTCTCGAAGCCAAAAACGTAACTCGGCCCAAGCGTTTACCACACAGACCCTTGTATTGTTGGGTAGGTGGAAATAAATCAAGCCCCAAACGGCTCCACCGCTCCTGCACGTACTAGCGCCCTTGGTAATTGACCAGCCAACTTTGCAAAGCTGGAGCTCGGCTGGCCGCCTCTGCCAGCCCCACGGAGAGGACGTCGGCAGCTTCCTCTAGTCCGCACTGTTCCCTGCCACCCCCCACAAACCCCTAGGCGGCTCGGTCTTACCAGGCGGCGGAGAAGAGGCGCCCAGGCTCCCCGGGAAGCGGCGCTGGTCCTGGGCAGGGGCAGCAGCGCCACCAAGCAGCCCGACCCGCGCGCCCGCCCGCACTCCAGCTCGCAGCTGAGCATCCCTCCCAACTCCGCGCACCGCACACACCCGGCGCAGAGGACCGCTCTCTTCCTCTGATTGGCTTCCATCAACGCTACTGATTTAAAGACATGTGTATATAAAGAAGAAAGAGAAGGAAAGACAGACAGAAAACGTACGCACAAGCTCCCGCATTACCAACGGAGACCGAACCCACCTCTGTTCGCCTTCCGGATCCTGGGGACACCCTGCAACTAGCCCAGGATGCTCCTGCCTCCGCCACGGTCGCCCGCTCTGTGCTTCTTGCTGCTGTGACTGGAACTGCAGCTCTCGGGATGGGAAGGTTATGGCTCGGGAGAGCTGGCTCTTGTGGGCACACACTGATTTGCAAGTGAATGAAGTGGGAGGGCGCAAAGAGAGGAGGACTTTGTTACAGAGGCCCAGTGCCTGCCCCCGCCCGCCCCCTCCCCTTGACAGAATGACTCCCAGTGTTTGAAGTCCGGAGCAGTTCGCTCTCTGGAACACTCCTGCAGCCCCAGGCTTCCTCTTCCTCTTTTTTTCTTATATATTTTTTTAGGGGACGGCTTAAGACATACTGAGAACTTGTGTGACTCTATCTGATCTTTCTTTTATGCTATCAAAATGCACCGTGTTCAATTACCGGCAACGGTCGGATGTTCTTTTCTAATAGACCAGGCAATTAAGATTCCCGGGGACATGGTACCGCGTGGCGCTGTGGGCCAGTTTGGGGGAGACAGCACGCACAACATGCACGCGAATAAAATAACCCCGGTCTCCTGAGGTAACAATACCGACGGCTGTTCTTTATAGCATAAACAGACGCGAGCAGACAGATTCATGAATGTCTTTGCTTCTTTCATTTCAAGAACACGGGTTTTTATTTATTTATTTTTTTTAGCTTCAGGAGCTCTGGTTCTGTTTTGGAGTGGGTAACTCCAGAGTGCTGTAGCATGAAGCCATATGTCCCCGAGAGCATAGAAGCGGTTCAAATGCAAACCTCTCAGGCTCACCAATGGTTGATCCGTCTTTCTAAATGAGCTGATACCAGGATACACTGCACTTGCAGATTAAGGTGTATATTGGTATTTAAGACTTGTTTAATGTTTTGAGATCTTTCTGGGAAGTTACTGAAGTCAGATAACGTCTATGTTAAACTCCTTGGTTCACATAGCTGTCTGGAAGGCTATCCTTATACTTGCCAAGAAACGACTTCTATGAAGGGACTAAGCTGCAGAAATCTTAACTACGTCAAAGCATTGTTAAAGGAGAATCACGACTTTTCTGCATAGAAGATATAGACACGTTGCAGCCAGGCACTGTTGGATTAAGAAAATTAAATCTAATTACCACAATGGTTTCACCCCAGGTCAGTCACATCCCAAGCCAGCTGTTTGTGCATGCTGCAAGCTCTCAGCAAGATTTCCATTGCCTGGTGCTCTAAAGACATTCCAGCCACTTGGTTTCTGAGTGATTTAACTAGCTAGAGGTTGGTCTTCTTCCCAAGAGAGCTCTTACTAGAAAATCTTTTGTGTCCCTAATAGAAGTTCAGGCATTTTAATGAAGCCCAAATCAAAGTATTTCTTCCAGGCAGCCGATGCTTCAAAGAATTGTATGTGGAACGGTCTTAGCACAGATGTTCTGCACATGGATGGTGGAAAGACTTGAAAAGACATCCCTGGGATGAGGAGCTGCCTTCAGTTTGCAGACAGGAGGCTGAACATGTTCCCCTCATGTGGCCATTTGAACTGCTGTGGAGAAGGGTTAAGGGAGCGGACAGCTGCTTCACATGCACTCATCCCTCAGGTTACATACTTCTTAATTTGAAAGACTATCTTGGTACGTCTGTATAGTCTTTTACAGCTCACAACGTATTCTTAGAGACCATTTGATGGCATTCTTTTATCAATATGATGTGATTTTTTTTTTTTCCTAAAAGGACAGAGGAAAGAGATTGCTAAAGGCAAGGTAGAGGTTAAGAACCCTGACTAAGGTAATAAAGTCAGGAAGAACAAGAGATGAAAAACTTTGGTGTGTATATGCCAACCAGGGTGTCCACAAAGTCTGTGTGCCTATATAATTTATTAGCATGTGTGATAATAAATGAATACAGGAGCATATGCAAGTATGTTAATAAAAATACATTGTGTAAGATTGCCTCTAGCAGACAGATGTATAAATTAACTGATTTTATGCTATATGAAGGATGATAGTGAAATAGATTTTCTATCCATCGAACCAGTTAATATCTCACAAAGGAAATCTCTTAATTATTTGTGATGTATTACCCTTCAAACTCCATTAGCCACACATCAAAGGTAGTTAAAACAACCTCATTTTATTAAGGGTGGACAATCAGCTTGCTCCTGAACAGTTTCACGTGGCAGCATTAAGTGACATTAAGGAGTTTGTAACCCCAGGATATCATACTAAAGGACTTTATGTGATTCTTGGAACTTCCAACTGACATTTAACACAGTGACTATTATTGTTCAATTATGATATTGATAAAAAAAATACCCAGGGTTAGCTCATTCTTTCAGAGGCAGTGGACTGACCATTGCTCACTACTGCTAAGTCCTGCGGTACACCGCTCTTTGGCACCCTGGAACACCTTGACAAGCCACGGAAACTAGTCAGAGAGTGCTGAAAAAATGTGGCAATCCTTATCATGGCATGGGGTTTTGTAATGAGCCCAAGAGTGGGATTCTGCAGGGCCGCTGGAAAGGTCTAGAAGCAGGTGTTGAGAAGGCATCAACGTTCTGCTTTGAGTTATTCTCCTTCCTTTCTTTGTGCTGTCCCTTTATCTCTCTGCCCCCCTCTGCCCTGAAGTCCACAAGGCAAACAGCACCACCCGTGGCTAGTTCCAGAAGCTTGCCTGTTTTGGAAAGGCAAGACAGGCTTCTCTCTTTGTTTTCCCTCTCCGTTTAATTTCTTGAAGATGGGTAGGGAGCTGGGGCTGGGAAGGGAGTAGAGGGCACATTCACGAGGGCTACCCTGGCTTTTCTAGAACCAAAGCGAACAGGCACACTTAGGGCGTGTCCTTGGATGCTGGGAAGACAATCTAGAAAAGCCCTCACTTGGCACATTCTCCTGTTTTCTTTGATAGGTTGGTGACCTTGAAATAGGGTCAGGGCATGTCATTGTTTTATGTGTACATGGTAGCCAACATTACTTGACGTCTCCCACCTGTTTTTGTAAAGTTTCATTTAAAAAAAGTCTCTCCTTCAGAGACCATGACTAGGGATTTTGTGTGTGTGTGTGTGTGTGTGTGTGTGTGTGTGTGTGTGTGTGTGTCCTTATATGAAGGCAAGCCAGATGTCAAAGTCAGGTACCTTTCTCTATTGCTTTTCACTTTAATTATTTGTTTTTGAGACAGTGTGTCCCACTGAATGTGAAGTCAAGGGTTGGCTAGACTGGCTGGCCAGTGACATACACAGCCCTGCCTGTCTCTACCCCTCAGCACTGAGATTACAGCTGTACCACAAGAGTCAGCTTTTACACGGATTCTAAGGATCTGAACTCAGGTTCTCGCGCCTGTGTATCAAGTATTTTACCCACTGACCCATCTCCTCAGCCCAGGGTATTAATTTTGATGAAGAGTGTTCTGATTTCTCCTAAGTCTGTCTTCAAATGATTAATAGACTATCTTATCCCTGCAATAGGGATACATATAAATAAATAATCCTGGGGGCTGAAATGATGGCTCAGTGGTTAAGAGCACTGATTGCTCTTGCAGAGGACCCAGGTTTGATTCTCATCACCACATGGTGGCTTATAATTGTCTGTCACTGCAGTTGCAGGGAATCTGACACTCGGGGGTAAAATTCACCCTAAATGTGCTCCTGTTCAGAAAAGCACACTTCAAATTGCTTGCAGCTTCGTCACTCTGGTGAATACTGGTGAGGAGAGTTCACTGAGGCACAAAATGCCCTTCCCCCACACCTGCTCTGTATGTTTGAGTGCACACACACTTCAATGTGTCAGTGAAAGCCGGGAACATGATTAAAAGAGTAGGAGGGAATTTTAGTGACTTCTAAGGGCTATTGAAGTGAAACAAAGGAGACAGGAACTCTCCATGGAATTTCCATTTTTGTAAGCACTGTAGACATCTCAATGTGAGCTCAAACAAATCCATACAAACTGCATGCGCTTCTATAGGTTCCCAGCCCTGGGAGAGCTTCCAACATGATATCTAAAGTGGATTGGATCCCTGATTGCATTAAGATATTTCCCTCTTGATCATTATATTTCACTCATTACCACAGGTAGATTACAGCAAGCCAGGAGACTTCCCAATGAGATAACTATATAGCAGCAAATGCCATTGACCTACACGAGATACCTTTAATACTACGGGCATTTCAGGATCGATAGAATGGATTTATTTCTTTTTCTTCTTCTTTTTTTTTTTTTTACATTTTATTCACTGCCCTGTTGAAGATTATAAATTTGTCTATTCATATATGTACAACTCAAGTCTAGTAGACTGGTAACCAAACCTGCACTATTTTAATGAAGGGACAGGCTTTTGTTCAGGACAGACTGACTATTAAGAAGAAATTTAACATGCTAGTATGTTCTTTTACTTTAATCCTGTTTGTAGTGTTGGGGGTCAAATTCAGAGCCTTTGCAGGTGCTAGGCAAAAGCTCCACTTCTTTTTTTTTGTTTGTTTATTTTTCTAGATAAAGGTTTCTCTATGTAGCCCTGGCTGTCCTGGAACCCAGAAGACCAGGCTGGCCTTGAGCTCAGAGATCCACTTGCCTCTGCCTCCCAAGTGCTGGGATTAAAGGCATGCATCACCATTACTGACTTAGTGTGTTCTTTTAAATAAGTGGTATATACCAAAATAAACACAAAACCCTACATTTTCCTCCAAAAAAGCAAAAAAAATTTTCTCCTCTCACACCAACCCACCTCCCAATTTTAGCAACACTTGATTAGGAAGAATGACAGGCTGAAGTGGGGGAAGACAATATAATAGCATATGTTCAAAAATATTTTGGGATTTTATAGATAGTGAGAACATCAAATTTCGCAGTGTATCATGGCTGTCAAAAAGAAGGCAAAGATGAAGGTGAGAGATGGGAAAAAGACAAATTATTGTGTGTATAAGTACTCTGCCTATAACAGACCCTCAGTACCTCTTTGGGTACCATGTTTAGTCTCCCCTTTCTTCTTGGTTTCTTATCTTCTCTTGCACATCCCAAGACACCCTTAGTGCTCTGGCTAGACTTCATTGCTTACATATTCTGTTTCCTCTGCTATTTATATTTACACTGAATTATGGAAGTTACAGCATTTGTTTGTTTTAGTTATCATTTTATCTCTGATGCTGGAGAAAACGCTTGGTGTTTATATGAACGAATAAGCAGAAATTCAGACGAATGAGAGTGGATTCAGTGGATGGAAAGTGGAGATAGGTTTAAGATCATGCTTACGAGTTAATGGCAATAAGACTGAAAAAGAGAGGATTCCTGTCCTTGGACAACTGTCCTATGGAATGATTAAATTGGCCTTTTCTTTTTCTTTCCTTTTCTTCCATTGCCAGGTATTGAACCTATGGCCTTACACATGTTAGACAAGCAGTCTATCACTGAGCTACATTTCCAGTCTTCAGACTGGTTTTAATGTGTCAGAAGCTTCAGCCACTAGACAATGTCATATTTTGTTGATTCTATAACACCCCTATTTTCATATTTTGACCTCACAAAAATATCTGTATGTGCCTGTGATAACTGGTAAGCTAAGAAAGTATGACATCATGGTTTAATTGGCTGGTCCTTTCTTTTTCTCAGTGACACATAAAATAATGTCACTGCTTCCTACCATTGGCATTTTAAATCTGATCAAATGATGAAAGGGCATGGTTGATTTTAGCTCAACACACAGAGAGCTTTCAAATTTTCTATGGTTCAAGATGAGAAATGCTAGCAACTTGAGGCAGAGATGAGTCCCACCTCTGAAGACATTTTGTCATGTTCAGGACGACCCTTGTCATGAATAATTCTGCACATCTTTATCAAATTTGATGATGCACATGATTTTAATGAATTTACATACAAGCTTTTTATTTTTTTTAGATGAGGAAACAAGTATCACTCATGTCAAATCCAACGCCATATCTTACTACAGTTAGAGGAACTGGACACAAAATGATTCTCATTTTTCAACCTTAAATTTCTTTCATTCACTGTCTATTCTTGCTTTCAGTATAGGCTTAAAGCACAGAAAATGGGCACATCACTATTTTCATAAGAACAGTAACATGCACTGTGTTCAAAAGGAACCTGTTCTTTTTAATTTTTAATTTCATGTGTGTGTTGCATGTGTACGTGTGAATGCAAGTACTCAAGGCGTCCAGAAGAGAGCATCAGATGCCCAGGGGCTGGAGTTATGGGCAGTTCCAACTCACTCAAGGTGGGTGCTCAGAACTGAACTCAGATTCTCTAGACATGAGCAGTGAGTGCTCCCAACTGCAGACTCATCTCTCCAGCCCACCAGGCACTTGTTCTTTATGTACATGACCTTATCTAGTCTTTCTGACAATCTGTGCACCAGATATCGCTACCTCCTCCTTTTCAGATCAGGGAAGCGAGGAATGGGAGGCACGTTGCTCAAGGTCACACAAGGTAAAGACTTGCAGCTGAGGTGCAAGCCTACACTTTGAAGTGAGCTCCTGCAGGTGTTTCCAGACCTACAGAACTCACTGCTGAGCCTATGTGCCATGATGTGAAAATTAGAACCTGCCAAGGTCTGAAATGTCTGGTTCTAAGATAAACATGTTTTGAGTGTTACACGACTGTCTTGTATATTATTTGCCTCAAAATATCTGGATAATGGTTTCAGTTTTCTAATGGATTTATTTCCAAACCATATTTTTGCTGTCCAAAAAAAAATTGTGTCCAAACCATACTTTTGCTCAATTTAAGGGCCAGTGAATAAGCAACATAACTTTTTCTTTCAAATCAAGAAAACTTAGCTTTATTATGTGGTTGATGTATACCACCTGCTTCCAATGTTTCCTACGTAAGGATTCTCTAAAACTGAGAAAAGCCAGTGTCAGCTCATTTCTGCTCCTTTTAAGCAGAGTTAGAATCCATTCTTGACCCCCATTTTCCACTTACTCCATGTACTTCACCATCTACAAAGGTGTGTTGACTCTCACTGGCTTTTCGACAGCTGCCTCAGCGTTTCTTGACCTTCAGGGGAAGTCTTGATTCCTTAGGATGGAATCCTTCCTAGAGGGTCAGGAAGAGCTCTGAGTCACAGCTGAGGTCTTCCCTATACCCCTTGGAAAATTTACTTACAATTCTAGTGCTGGAGTCTTTTCCTGGGGAGGCATGACACACACATCTAACCCAGATAGGAAGCCCACAATAGATCAAAATATGGATGTCAGTCACCAAAGTCCACCATGGTGAACCAATGGGCTTTATTTAGATTACTTAGAGGAGTATGGGTGACAGGTTACTTACAGGAGAAGAAATGGGTCACTAAAAGCCTACCCCATTGTAAGTGACAGCCCACGAAAGCTGGAACCCTGGAGCACACTGCATGACTTGCTGCCAGTGGAACTGGACGGCAGATCTCCTAAAGGCAAGTCGACTGCTCACAGCCTTCTCCGTTCACACCTGTTCACTGCTTTCATAACTTTGGGGAGGGCCTCTCACAAATCTTTTGGGTGCCAACGCTCCCAGACATGTGAGGTTTGTTTACTCTCTGATTCTTTTGAGCCTCCCCAGTCCTTTCCTAAAGGGAATGTTTTAATCCAGAGGAAACTGTTTCATATAAAAAAATTCCTCTAGAAGTAAGAAGGAAATGGAAGTACATTTGAGCATTAGTTGATAAGAAACATCGTTAAAGTCTTACATCCAATTCTTAGTACTTATCCAGACATGGTAATGTTGAGAATAGAACAAAACCCTTTCGATGTGCTGATGACTTACTAAAAAATTGTGTCGTACTGACCAAGTCTTCATCTTTCAGTCCATTTTCTTTACCTGTAAAACAAGGAATACAGTGGAGTAAGTTTTCACCCTTGTGGTCATTTATTGAATCTTATCTGCACTTGCTATTTTTTGTGTGGCCACTAGGGGGACAAAGGCAAGCTCTTTCTCTGTAAACCGTTGCTGTAGTCCATTACCGATTCAGAATGAAAGTCTAGAAGAACAACTGCAGGGAAAGCTGATTTTTGTTAATGAGATAGTGAACATTTTAAAATGGCTTTTATTAACTGTTATTAAACTGTGATATGACCTGGCACCTCTGTAAAATTTGAGGATTTGAGAAAAGTGATTATTACTATCTCTTTGCCAATGAAGTCTTTGGAAAGCACAATCGTGTGTCTCCAAGAGAATTACCAAGGAGGAGGGTTCAATAAGCCACTAAGAATACAGGTCAGCAGGATTCTTTCAAAGATATCACAAACCACAATGCTTTAAGAATGGAGATAAATAAGTAAGGGATTATGCTCTTTTCAGAAGACATGTGTTGCCAAGTAAAAACCCCAGTGTCAGGTGTGGGATACTTCCTACATGTTGTTGGTCAGGCATATCCTATGGTTACCACCAAACAATCTAGACTGTCGCCACTGCTCTTGGTTGCTCTCCAGAACTTGATGGTAAAAACCTTTTGCTGAGGACACCACATATTTTGTTCAAAGGACATGGAGAAATCAAGTTCATACTGACTGGGAAGCTTCCTCCCTGCTGGCCAGTACCCAGAAGTGCTACAGAGGCTGCTGAGGGAGAGAGACCATCAATAGTCTTATTCATCTGTGAACCCTACGGAGCACTACAAAAGTCAGCAAAATATGCCCATCTGTACAAGAGTCGAACAAATGTCATGGGAGTAACCAACTGCTTGCTGACTGGATTTAGGGCCCATTCCACAGGAGGAAACACTTGCCTAGACTGTAAATCTGCCCAAGAACCCATGGCTGGGGAGCACATAGGCCCTAGGGTTGAACATACTGCTGCTATTTTGCCAAATAGACACTGTATCACTCTGCCCTCTAAATCCGCATCTCTGTACTTGTAGATTGGCACAACTCTCAGAGTCTATAAGAGGCACAGAGGCATTTTCTTTGTACAGTGGATGGTGGTTAGTGTAGAAACTCACAACTGGTCAAAGTGCAGAGAGTAAGTGCCCATGGGATTTTCAGCCTTCAGTGGGACACTGAGGAAAAGGGGGCAGAAAGATTTTAAGAGCCGGGAGTTAGGGAAGACCGGAGTGAGGCAGTATCTTCTGGACCTGAAAAGACCATGGCACTCATGAACTCATACCAGCTGTGAATTCCTGCACAAGACCCTCACAGATAATGTCAGTTAATACTCCAACACCAGAACAGAAAGACTCACGAGCCCACCATGCTATTGGAAGTTGGTGGCTTCTGGGCAGGATAGTCATTTTTTGCTTTAAGGGTATGCCTTCTGGTAGCTCCAGTGTGGTCCCACGTCTGTGAATACATGGGCATCACATTGGTCTCAGTGGATTTAAAAAAGGGGGAGAGAAGGCATAAAGTTGGGATGTGACCATCTACCTCCTCAAGCTCCTGCTACCATACCTTCCCCACCACGATGACCTGCGCTCTTAACATGATCTGAATAAACTCTGCCTTCCTTGAAAAAGAGGATGTAGATAGTAACATGTAAAGTACGTTCCACAAACATTTTATGTACCGAACCATCTTCCCAGTCCCTTTAACATCTCTGAGATTACTTCACTTATTTATTTATATTATTTATTTTCTTGAGACTGTAGTGACATTGTGTCCCCCAATATATTGCATACCAGAGTAAACTTATCTGGGGTCAGAAAACAGAACAGCCACCTAGACAGACATAGAGGCCAGAAAATGGTGGCACACACACCTTTAATCCTATCACTTGGAAGGCAGAGATACATCTGGATCTCTGTGAGTTCAAGACCACACTGGAAACTGCCAGACATGGTGACATATACCTTTAATCTCAGGAAGTGATGGCAGGAAGCAGAAAGGTATATAAGTCATGAGGACCAGGAACCAAGTTTGTCAAGCTTTTAGGCTTTTAGCAGCAGTTCAGCTGAGATTCATTTGTATGAGGACACAGAGGCTTCTAGTTTGAGGAAACAAGATCAGCCGAGGAACTGGTGAGGTGAGGTTAGCTGTGGCTTCTTCTGTTTCTCTGATTTTTCAGCGTTCACCTCATATCTGGCGCCCAATGTGGGGTGTGGTGAAGTAAGGTTAACTGGCGGCTATTCCTATTTCCCTGATCTCTAAGGTTTTCACCCCTATGTTTGGCTCCATATTTTTTATTTAATAAGACCACTTAGAAATTTGTCTATATGAGATATTATTTTGTATAGCCCTGGATAGCCAAGAACTTTTTATGCAACCAAGAGCTGGGATTATAGATATGCAGGACCATGCATGTTCTCATCAAGCACATGAGTGAACAGACACTTAGAACTTGGTTTCTATGCCTTCTGGCATTGTTGGCTGTTTGCTGAGAGGATCATTGACCCCAGCCACCTGCACATCAGCAGTGACATACTTTTATTCTCCAAGTATGTTACCACAGGTGTTATACAGCCTATGTGACACAGCGCTCTCCAGATTATCACCTGCTTTGTGTTCATTACTGCTTTGCCTGACTACTATAGTCTTCTTCAGTCATGGGCAAGCAAACTCAAACAGGTTAAGAGCCCTGAGCAAGAATCCTTAGCTTGAAGTTGAACATGACTCCTTGACCTGTAGTCTAAGATCAAATGTAGTCTGGAGTTAGACAGAATAGGCCCTGAAGCATGAATGTCTTACCTTCTACTATTAGTACCAGAATCTGGAGATGGGGTACAAATTCCTCCATCTCTACCTCTTGGTTTTGAAAGGCATATGCTGACAGTCTGGTTGCTTCTAACTTAAAAACATCAAAGTTGCGACCCCAAGTTTTTGAATGACTGCAGTCACCTGCCTATCACGTACCTGTCATAGACTCAGAACTATAATCAGCATGTTATAAGTTGCTTCTCGTCATCCCTAGAACAACATTCTAAGGTCAACATCCATCTCATTTTGCTGATGAAGGGCTTATATCTCAGGGAGATTCAATTACTTCTTCAAAGTCACACAGCCAGTAATTGGCCAGAGTGGAACTCAAATCTTAAGTACAACTCAAACTTAATGAGGCTCAAGGTGTCACACTGGTTTGAAATGGTCGTGATGACACATTCTATTCTTACATATGAGTAAGAAACTAAATTGCAGCTGGGCAGGTAGAAGCCCTATGGCTTATGTGAAGGTGAGAAATTAGGAATACTTCTAATAGAAATATTTCCATTATATTTATTATTTATGTAAATAAATATATGTATTACTATATTTCTATTATAGAAATACATTTCTATAATATTTCTAAAATATTAGAAGCATTTCTATTAGAAAATAGAAAAGGAGGTTAAGGATTCTGCTGGCGTGCTGTTCATTTTACAAAATACGACCTTTCTGTGGTAACAGATAAGGGCAGAGTTATCCTGGTGTAGAACAAAATGGGGTAAAAAGATCGACCCATGGGTGATAGAGAGAAGATGATGCTATTCCGTTAGAGTGTCACCTCCCCACAACAATGAAAGGGGGCTCTTCTTGTCTCCTGTCTGACCCTGGCAGCTTAGCTTTGCTCAGTATTTGCCTTACTTCCTTCTCATTTTATACAGTGTTTCTTTGCCACGGTAGAACATGAAGCCTCTTGCCTCTTTAGTCTCCTTTAGTGTCTCTGAGACACCACTGAACAGGGAGGAAGGCTTCATAAGAGCACATGGCAGTTTAAAATGAAAGCGATGACATTCCTTCTTCAGGCTTTCATTTGAAATAACTGGTGGCATGCATAACGTTAGCCCAAGCAATGACGCAATAGTATATGTCCCTCCACTGCCTTGTTTTTTCCTGGTGATGTTTTTTTTTTAATCTGTGACAGTTTGTCCATGAGGGCTTTGGATGAGGGCACATAAGTTTTATTGTGTGCATAAAGACAGTAGCTTCAGTTGAAATTTTTATTTCTGCATTTGTTTATAAATATGTGTACCATTCACCTAAGTTTTATTTTAAAAAGCACCGTTTCCTTTTGCACTGAACACTAGTAGGTATTTATAGATTGTGTCTTTTCTCATGTGTATGACTAGACCACAAACCCATCACAAGCTGTTCTGCTGTCAAGGTTTCCCATGAAATTTTCAGTGAAGCAAGATGATTCCTGGGAATTCCATGATCTGAACAACGATTCTAAGCAACTCCAAGTCTATCTTTGACCACGATCTTCTAGATTGACTTCTCCATTCCTTACTACATCTTCAATTTTTCAACTCCTTGCTTGGAGCATCTAGGTATCCCCAAAGGGAAATTATGATGCGATGGTAATGTACCAGGTTGAAGCAGTTACTATGTGTCTTGCTAAGGCATCTCTGGGCATGTACCTTATTCCACTAGCATTCATATGGGCCATGATTCCAAATGTACAGAGTTCCTGAGGATTGATAAGACATTTAAAAATACAACACTCCTCTGCTTTACTGAATAAAAATCATTAGAAAAACCTATTAAAAATGGTAAGAGGTTTTTTTTAAAAAAATCAGATTTGAAGCACTCAAATCCAGAAAATGTTGGTGCAAAGTTTTATGGTGGGAACTGCATGAAAAATATTACTTAGTTCACACCTCCTTTGGATCCCTCTGCATGCTGCTGCATCTGTGGCCCTTTTTTTTTCTTTCCTCTTTTAAAAAGTTGCAGTGACTTCACTGAGATTTTCTGATAAGTGAACTCCTCACAGCTTGACCCTTTCCTGACTTTGTAGTGAAAACCACTGTTGTTGAGTAGAACACAGGTCGCCGGTTGCTCTGTTGGATCTGGCAGTCGACCTAAATGCTACATGTTTATTCCTTGCTGGCTGGCAATTCCATCTGACTGCTGGTTGGATGCATAGCACTGAATGTAGACTGGGGTGGGATAGCATTTTGGATAGATTGTGTATCCAGTTTCCTGATAGGTTCTCCTGTTTTGTGGTTCACCCTGTTGGACTGGAGACTGATTCAAAGATGTTGATGAGTTTCAGAGGCTGGCCTCTTGGGACATGGCAGCTTGCCACCATGCCATCAGTTTAGACTAATGACTGCACAGAATTCTCATGAAGCAGATGGCTACTAACCACAATATTAATATTATTTTGCTTTATGAATTTGGGGAAAATAATTTCCACAGTTGCAAGGGAAAAAAAATACCCTCGCTTGGATTTTATAAAGAATGATCTGCTACAGAAATAACATGCTGTCAGGACCTGTTTTATACACTTTCATTATCAGTGACAAATTGTGATATTAATTCTATAGCAAATTTGTACTTGGGATTTTTCTGTGTCTCTCAGCCATTTCCTTTCTCTGCCTAGCTGGCTGTAGAATAAAATGCTATGGATTTCTCCTTGGAGGGATCGGCAGCTGGATTTAAATGTTACCTCAGTCATTTGCTTACAGATACTATTGTTTATAAATTTGAAGGGGGCATGGGCTCTGACAGGATTGAGGAGGGAGTGGAAGTTTGAGGTAATTGCTTAGATAATCCAGGGAGCAGAGACTTCCGCCTGGATTCTTCCAATAACACAGCCCAAACCAGGGACATTTATTTCTGTTTGAATTAGCCAGGTAATTACTTCTGTGCTCTGCTTTGTTTTGCTGATGACATTGAGGTCTGTGGAGGTGGGGAGAAATGACTGCGGCAGGCAAGTTTATCGGGATGAGTCCTGTGATCTGTGTGATTCAGCCAGGAGAAGTGCCAATCATTGTTTTGTTCTGGTTAGTGTTCTGGACTCCCAGTGATGCTGTTTTCGTGATAAGCCACAGAGAAGGGAAATTCAGGGCTGCCCACTATTCCACCATTAGGGAATTGAGATGATTTTGTTTCACGCAGAAGGATTCTAAGATTTGTATCATGAGGTTAGGATGGTGGTCCCCGGCACCATCTCTTGCTCATTTTTCTTTCAGTCTCGAAGCCCAGTAAGAGCAGACATGATTTGTGGTCTGCAGTATTTTTGTTGTTGTTGTTTTGTTTTAGAGGACACAAGTTTGAAAATGGATTTTTTTATTTGTTTGTTTGTTTGCTTACACTACTGTTGGTAGATTAGACATGTTAATTATTGTCATGATGAAGATTCATATGAGGATTAAATTTTATGAGAAGGAGAGCGCAAGAAGCGAGCTGTGCGCTGAGTAATAGGATATCTAATTACAGTGGGCACTGTAAGATATAGATAGAGAGATAGGTGCTCTGATCTGAAGAAGAAGGCTAAAGGCGCTGAGATGAGTTATAAGAGAGAGCCGAGAAAACGACGAGCAGACTCAATCAAAAACGTTCTTCTTATCAGCTGAGGGTAAATGGCTAGCAGAGAGGACACCTAGAGTGTAGCTGATGTATGTCACTTGTCAGATGAGATGGGGGCTCTCAAAAGAAGAAGAAAAGAGTCCCTTCCATACTACCATCGTACATCTCTAATCGTTGTGAAATCCTAAAGTAAGAAAAGCAGGACCCTGGTAGTCTCAAGCAGTACTGCTGTTGTCACTGATAGTAACGCCCACTCTTTAGTTTACGTATTAATTCTCGGCCATTCTTAATCCTCACCTCTTATGATCTCACTTAGTGCGCTAGTTTTGAGCAGTTAACTAGTGAGAATGACATAGGAGTGAGAGTGAGATGGATTATGAATCTATTCATCAGGGAACTAACTCAAAAATGTAACAGCTGACCATTTAGAATTGGTATAGAGGGGAGACAACAGCTCAGACGGATTATATTCAGTGCACACGTGCGATATGTAGTTAGTTGTCAAGCGAAAGATACGGTGGACGTTCCAGCTCCTCTAGCAGGATTCGTGTCGTTTCTGCCAGTTCAAGAGAATTCTAGTGGAGGAGTATCGGCTCGAGCTCAGTCACTTCTACTAGAACCTGCCAGGTGAATCTGTTTTTGTTAGCGTCTGGTGCATCCCATCTCATAATTGGTGAGTTGTAGGATACGTAAAAGTAACTTTGACTATTTGTGTGTATTATCATGGTCCTATATAATATTAAATAGAGACAAGATAATTACCTGAGGGATACAAGATACCTGTACATCTAAACGTACCAGAACTTGCACTTATGATTTTTCGCCTCATACACTTTAGTATCTATGGTGTGGGAGGGGGTGTCGCAGCCAGTGTTGAGTGTGATAATTTTTAACAGAACTCGCCTTCTATGTTGCATAGTCTGTGCTCATTTAGCTCTCTGTACACCCATGACAAAACGTGTGATATATAGATTTTTAGAGATTTATATCACAGATCAGTAACCGGTTGCTGCACAGGTCTGTCATGATGTATTATTTAGGAGGGGACTGAGTACTGAAGGAGTGTGAGAGTGAAGATAAAGTATTAGGTCATATATGAATCACCTTGGTTTTAAGGTGTGGGTCAACTATTTGATCAATTATTGCAATTGGGTTTAGTGCTTGTGCTGGAGCAAGATTGTGATTTTCAAGTTCAGTGCAATGTATTTTGATGTCGCTATTGATGATCACTCTTCAGTTGGGATTACAGAATTACCTTAGATTTTAGATACTCTTATTCTATGTTTGCAGCTACTATATTTGAACTTTCAGTGTGTATGACTGTGTCGAGTGGTCTCTCATGAGGATATTCATGAAACTATTCTTTTACACCAGCGCTGTATTAACATTGTAGGGCACTCTCATTTAAACAAAAACTACTGGTAAAATAAGATATCGCTGCGTGAGAAGAGAAGACACATGTATACAATAGAACATAGGTTACTCTTCTACTCTGAGACTTAGGACGCAACTACTGATGAACATATTGGAATTACCTTTTCTTTGAGAAAACGATAGAATTTTTGTATTGGTACTTACGCAAAGTCTAACTGAGTAACCAATATAATGAGATATTATGAGTGTTTTATAGGCCGTATAACGCAGTGATAGGTCATACTCATAAGGCAAGCAGATAAAACTTCAAGAACACAGCCTAAATCACCAAAGTCAACCCTAGCTAATGGGGGTGCAGGGATCAGTAACACCGATATGCGAATATCTTGAGTCACATGGAATATAGGGTGTCAGGTGTGGGTCGTTAACATGCAGTGGTTGTTAGGATATAGCTTTAGCTTGTGTAAGTACGTGGTTTCTTTGCTCAGAGTTCAGCATTGGTTTTGTGTCTGAGAGCCGCAACTCGTTTTAGCAATCTGAGCTCTTGATATCATAGTAACTCTTACGGGGAGGTGTCTCGCTGCTAATGAATCTGGTCAGTTTTAAGGAGCTTCTTCCTGAACAGCTCTCTTTGTTCCTTGCCAAATGTTTCCTTCCTGTCGATAAGCTAGCTTCCCTTGTCATGAGCTGGGGATCGATGTGTATATCATCACCTGCACCTTTAGGCGGCTCTCTAGCTTTGTGGCGTCTCCTTTGTCAGGGCCATTCACTTGCTCATTTGATGAGCTGATATTTACCATTGTCGTCTTAAATTATTGATCCTTGTTTCTACAACACTACCTCTCTTACTGTCTTAAGCCCTATACGTTCATACAATTAGATGTGACATGGTTTTTAATCACTTCTAGTAGAGAAATACCTGCGTTTACGGCCTAATCTTTCAAGTCAAGCGTGGTAGAGGCCTTCGGCTTGTGGCATTATATATTGCTCAGCAATTTCACTCGTGAACATTACTGAGAATACTTGTTGTTGTCTTGTACACTTAACAGAGGTTGTGTAAGTGCTTCCCTAATGTACTAATTTCTTAGACTGTAAATTCACATCCTCTCTGGCTCTTGAGAGAGTGAGTGGAAGGTCGTGTATGAAGCGGAGCTAGTATATATCTCTAATCCCTATGTCTTGCTTTTCCACTTGATAGAGGAACGCAGATATATTTTCTAGCTCATTCATTTGCTATACCGTGCTTTACGGATTGGAAGGTGTACTGATAGTATTCCTCTCCATAGAGCATTTGAGTAGCTCGCTCTAGACTTCCCTCATAATGACGTGTGTTGTGTGGCAGTGATCTATAGTTTGGTTGAGTCAACTCTACTTGCAGCATCGTAGCACTATACGTTGGTCTTGGAGTTATTGAGCACTTTTCACGTACGCTGAACTAGCTGACGCAGTTTAAATCAGTTCTGTGCAAAGTATATATATTACATACCTGCTGCAAGAATTTTTATATATGTAAAGATTATTTGGATATGTACTTGTCGCTTGTCGCTCACACTATACGCAGTACATCATCAGATGAAATTGAGTGTTTAAATAATGACATGTCGGTGAGATTGTGTCTTGATTACAGAGTGAAAATATGATAAATTAATGTAGATTTAATATTGCATTACACTTTGGTTATTTCACATACTATGATCTTCATAATAACTGGGCACGCACACGTTGTCATGCATGATGTGAATAATTGTCTGTAGTTAAGATAATTTGGGAGCTAGCTAGTCAGGTTGAAGGAGAAAACTGTGCCTCTAGTTGGGAGTGTGCAATAATGGCATAGGTCTGGTCGAAGTATACAGCGAGGGAGCAGAGGGTTCGCGCTTACGCAGTGTTTTAAGCAAGAAATGTGTTCGATAAGATCATATTCTACGTCACTATCGCCTCATATTAGAAGGAATGGTCGCCAATGGGTCCAGATAATACACATATTTATTGTCTTAATTGAGGGCTTATATCTGTTAGCCTGAGCTATGTATCAGTTGGCTTCATGTCATGTGGGTTGATGATCCTAACTATGGGGGGGTAAACAATCACCCTCTTTACTACAGGGGTAGCCTTAAGAACCATTCCAATGACAATATACATGATACTTTACATTATGATTTATAACCCTCAGCCAAAATGTGATGCAGCATTATTTATAAATTATGCAATGAATATTGTAAATGGTGGAGGTCGGGGGACAGTGAATCACTACAACATGAAGAACTAGTTATTTAGGTCACATGCGATGGTATGAGGTTGAGAACTCCGAGCTGTATTAGAGAAATACCATCTCAGCGCTTACCAAGTGACTCAGAGATAGAGGAGGGATGTGTGATTTACACTGAATCCGAATTAGTAGGAATCACAGTATACCTTGGGAATATGATATGAGTTAGTTGTCGGAATAATGTGCCTCTGGCTTAGGAGGAAGCTTCTTTAGGAGTTAACATATAGGTACCAGTCGGGAAGTGGACATCTCTGCTCAATACAATTGTGCTGAGACAGGAGAGGGAAAGGAACAGATTGAATCGCAAGTTCTATTACCACCTCGATCGAATTGAACATAGAGTGTGTCACCAGGTATGAGACTTTTGGCCCTTTACGAGGGCGTGCTCCATGTTTCTCACGCCCGGTACTTCTGAAACAACCTAGGACTCACGCATACTTGGCAGTATGTCTCGAGTACATATGATTATCCGCATACTTAGGTTTATAATATGAGAAAAACATGAGCGCAACAGCAAGTCTCACGACACAGTGCAAACTGATTAAAGATCACTTACATCAATGTGGAAATACACTTCGCCATTCTGTATGTGTATTTATTATTGAGAAGCTATTCTGCATAATATATTGCTTCATGCGGCATGTGGATGCTTATGACAATAACAAGACAAAAACTAGGTTTCCGCAATGGTGAAAGCTCGAGTAGAAGAATGTATACATAGCTTGTTCTGTGTGTGCTTGACGCTTTTAATATCAATGACATGGATGTTGGGTGTTGAACACACAGCAGCCTATGTGTAGCACAGATGGAGGGATATACTGGAAAGATACCTAATATCGGAAGATAGGAGAAGTGATTGAACTTCACTTTCCTCGCAACTAGTCTTCGAGGGGCTCTTCTCACACGTGTGAGGCAAGCATTTCGTGTGATTGTGCGTTCGAAGAATATCACCAGTGCTGGTCACCGCAATCTCTCGCTCCATATCATCGTTAGACGTTGGGAGATCATCTTTATGGAAGAGCTAAGAACTGCTTATTCTGCTCTCAGTATTTTTCTTCTGTACCTTTTTGGTTGGCCATTAGACGATGCGAGAGCTTACAGTGGACAGTAAAATTTATTATACTCTTTACTGAATGAGCCCCAGAAACACTTCCAGAATTTTTCAATAAGTCTCTATTGGTGGGTTGAGTTAGAGCTCGCGTTCTCATTCTCAGGTGGCTGATCTCTTACTATCACTCAACATCAGCGCATAAACGCTTGTCCATTTCAGTGATCTTGCACTACAAGCACTCTGCTGGTTGTCTGCGAGGTTGTTTCTGGTCAGTTGATTCAAATATCCCTAGCTACTTCCTTTTCATTATCGCACTCGCTTATTATCAATGGCTAAACTCTGTGCATCTCTCTTATCGCTATGTAGCTGTTCATTAGCTAGGGATTGTGTGTTGAGGTTAGGAATTGATGGTCTGTGAGCGACTTGTTATTGGTCACTTGCTCAAGGATTGACAAGGTCAATGTTAATACACAGGTAAGGTTTTCAGAGTTCTCCTTGGGGTATAGGTTCTACACGTCACACTCAAGGTTTTTCACCTTTCATAGTATATTGCGTGTTTAGTGGTGACAATCTGTCTATGTGATCTTTGTTACATTGTCTCAGTTTAACCTTTTCCTTATTTTTGTGTATTTATTTTCTGTAACCATTGAGTATTAAATTAGTCCACCTCAGCTCAGAGCGATATAATTAGCATATGAGATTGAAGTATATTAACAGATCATTCATCGGGGGATCCGTCTCACATTGGGTGGAATGACGACAATCATAGCTGCTGGTAGGAAAGATATGGTTCGTAAAATGCGAATACCATGGGTGTGGGCCATGAATTGTGAGAATAGGAAGAGGTGCAGACTTAGGAGAGTGGAGCTTGGAGATTCGTAATGTTATTATAGGAATATTGGCTGACTTTGTAATAGTATTTTTTGGTTATTTCTTCGCTATATTGTTTTCGATCCAAGTTCAGTTACTTGATGATGGACAGTGTGAAGTTGGATTTGACCTTCCAGTATGAAATATGGTGATTGAGGACTAGGGGTTTGGGGTTAGATTTAAAGCACAGATCGATGCAAGAGGCTCTACACTCTCATGATGTAATAGGGCGCGATACACACGTGGACCACTGTGGGCCGACTAAATATTGATTACTGGGACTCGGCTCCTGAGCACTATAAGGAGCCTAGATGCTCATCACTTCTTTAATTAAATCCTTATTCAGGTCAAGGTCAGACTCGGCACCAGTAATTCTACCAGTTAATTAAGCATCTATGCTATGATGATTCTAGGCGGGGTTTTGGAAGAGCAGAAATTGTAAAAGTATAGATAGGAGAGATGTGACTTTTGAGGTACTGCACAAGCTCTCTGGAGTACTTGTTCCTACTAGCAGGAGTGTTAGAGAACATAGATTGGGTCGTATATTGTTGATGCAGAAACAGTTCGTGTATACATAAACAAAAGCGCGGCAAAGGTCCAGGAGCATAAAGTACGATTTGTGGTGGATCAGCAACTCTTGAAAACTGGATAGTACATAGTGTAATTGTTTAGTATCGCACTTTATTAGGAGAACTTGATATATTGGATGCTCACGACATTTGCTCACTTTCCTGATAGTTTCTGTTGATGCTTATTTTAGTGGGCTTCCGTTTTGCTCGTTGATATAATGTCATTTTTAATTGAGTGCAGATTACACATGCACAGAAATATGAGTATGATTTCTGATGTTTAACATTTCCCCGACGTGTTCTGACTACCTCATTCGCTACTTCGTTAAATGGAGGCGAGAAGTTCTTCATCACATTATAAATACATCTGTTGGTGTCATCAGGTAGCATAGAGAGCTTCTTGTAAGACGTAATTGTGAAGGATGAGTAGTGTATTATTGGAGTATGTATAGTTAATATCTCACATATGCACTCATAGTCTAGTGCAAGCGCAGGATTCAGTAGCCTGAATATTAACAAGATCTCGGTATTCATTCTCTAACAAGTGACTCTCAACTGCCTTGATGCTGATAAGTTCTCTGTCGGTCTCTGTACTGTTATGATCGCACGCTTGTGCGACCTCATGGTTTGGTCAAGCAAAAGTCTCTATAAATGACTCTTTGTCTTGGTTCTTCACTGTAAACTTGAGAGCAAGGATGCTGAGCGTAGCGTGGAGCCACAATACGAGACCCATAAGGTCTGATAGACGATTGGAGAGTGGTTGCAAGAGATATTCGACTGGGTGTAACAGGAGATGCAGCGCGTGATAAAGAGTTGGGAGGTATACCATCTTACAACCAGGCAGCTTAGTTGCTCACCCAGGTGCGCTCTTGTCGAGTTATATACTCTGGTGGTGGTGGCTTCTTCGGAGATCTCTCCCTTCCCACGCTCCTTCGCTGTTGTGTGGTGTGGACATATCATTAATTCGCTGAGAGACTTTTTCAAGGCCATTTCCTAAGCTTCGACATGTGTATCAAGACTAATTGGCTAGTGTATCTCCGGACTTACCACTCTATCTAAAGTCTCGTGACAAGCCAGCGAGATTACTAGTATATTCTTTCAGCTCAATACATCGATTCGCAATCGATACTGAGGCTTGAATTTCTCTCAGTCTGCTCTGTGGCATTATATGACTATATCTATATTTATATGTCTGTGATTAGACCGTCTTCTTCTCACTCTAGTTGCATAGATGTTGTGGGTATTATTACATTATGAACAAACCTAGATGTCCCAGCAAGATCTCAGTAGTTCTTATATATTTGGTCTTTTAAAGCGATAGTTCTTCTATGATGTGCATACGGATGAGCTAGAAAACTCTCACAAAAATAAATGTGTGCCACCACAGCTATTTTCTCTCTTTTTTTGGTGGTTGTTCTTATCTCTCTCACCACTGTGGGGTAGCTTCTTATAGATTCTCGCTCTTTATTTGCCTCACTTGGAGCGAGTTCAGGTCTACCATGTGGAGGAGTTTACCTTCTTTACAGCTGAAGATAAATCCTGTATCTGAAGTGGCTAAAACTCCCATAGGTCATCTTTTCACACTTAAAATGTCTTGCGCCTTCATTATTCAAGTGTATCAAGACTCTCCTCGTCTTAGTTAGGGTTTCTGTTGCTGTGAATAGACACCATGACCACAGCAGCTCTTATAAAGGAACACATTTCATGGGTGGCTTACAGTTCAGAGGTTTAAACCATTATCATCATGGTGGGACATGGCAGCATGTAGGCAGACATGGTGCTGGAGAAGTAGCTGAGAATTCTACATCTTGATCCGAAGGCAACAGAAAGTGATCTGAGTGTCACGCTGATCATAGCTTGAACAAAGGAGACCTCAAAGTCCACCCCCACGATGGCACACTTCCTCCAACAAGGCCACACCTACTCCAACAAAGCCACACCTTCCTATCATACCACTCCCTATGAGCTTATGGGGGCCAATTACATTCAAACTACCACACTCCTCACTTCTCATATTCGTGTTAATAAGCCAGCCTTTACAGAGCAAATCTCGGTTTGTGTTGGGGATCACAGGCCAGGAAAACATTGTTTCAGCTTTCCCAGAACTTCTGAACTAGTTGAGAGGTAAGACGCTAGTGTGTTTTGAGTCCTTCACTGCTGACTATCAACCCCATTGGGGTTTGGAAGGGAAAATATGTCTCTCAATCTTTTCTTCACATGTGTTCTGAGCTTGCCAGCTTTGTTCTCTCTCCCAGTTGCCCATCTTAGTCACCGGACACCGAATGTAGTACCTGACCTAACCTTGATAGGTCATAGATAAACAACTGGTAACAAGTTTCACTCTGGTTTATTCTTGCCTGACAAAAAGCTTGCTTAACTGTTTTGTGTCTTACTCTGGCCCTACACACTATTTTTTATACCTGAAATTAATGTTCAAATGCTATTTTCATTACCTGGGTTTAGTTGTAATTTCTAAAACTCCTTCTTTAGTTTTTATTTGAAAACCTAGGTCATGAAAGCAAGGCGCCTCATGTAGTGTGTGAAGTTAATTTGGCATATTAGTACAGTGTTGCTCTTTTTGCCTGGCAGTTACAAATCATTCTTCTCAATCATGTGTCATATTCAAGTCCCTTTCCATTTTATGCATTTATTCTTACATCAGGGAAGATGAAAACTGAACTGAGCAGGCACTGAGGGGAATGGAATGTTCATATCTCCCTCTTGGGACAGGAACACAAACTTGGCGATGTATCCAGTGGAGAGGAAGCCAGAGTAAAAACAATGAACGACCTGAGTATTCTTCCCTTTAAACAGGCAAAATTAGTCCCTGGCTCTCACTGCTTTGTATCTGAGGCTTTGCATGTTATTTATGATATAAATCCTGTGCTCTTTTCAGTAGGTGCTGCACCGTGTTCTGAGCAATGGTAACTAAAGACCATGTTTCATGCCCGTGTAGTGTGGTCCTGATATACAACGGCAAGCTTGTTTCCTGCTAACTTGCTCGTGCCTCCACAGAGGCCCTGTGGAGCAGTATTTTCAAACTTTGGAAGCCTCAGTTTTACACACGGTGCTGTTTATTTGTGTAGTCTTTACAGATATTCTTCCCACATAGGGCAACTTGCAGTAGTTTCTTTGAACTTGATTTTTTTTTTTATTTAAAAAAAAATACAGCATGGCTGAGTTGGATTTCATGACTCTAATCACAAATTTAAGCTTTCTTGTTGCTGACTGATTATTTATTATTTTTCTCCTGGAAGATGAATTGGGTTATAACAGTTATCTCAGAGGAGTCCACTGAGATGAACTAATGAAAAAATAAACATAATAAATGGGTGATTTGTTATAAAACTGAGAATGTAATGGAAGAAATGAGGTCTCTGGTGATCGTCTCTGGCTGCACACTGAATTTATCACAGTGCTTCTGGCTTGGGAAGCCGAGAGTCCCTTCTCTTCTCCTCTATGAGCTTTAATAGTTATAATTCTGAATGCTCAAGAGGAGACGTTGAAGACAGGATCCTTTCATGCATATTTGGGCTTCTTTGGAGGGCATGTTGTCATCTGGTAACAGACCAGATGCTTGCTCTCCTGTAGCATCCTCGAGGGCGGTCAGAAAACCAAGTGTGAGTTCTCTTGGTGCTTTCACCAAGTACAGGAATCTCTCTTAATTCCCTAGCTAAAATTAAATTTCAAAAGATATTTGTGTATGTATGTGTCCGTGTGTCTCTCTGTGTGTATGTGTTTCTCTGTGTGTGTATCTATGTGTCTGTGTGCCTCTGTATGTGCTATCTGTGTGTGTGTCTGTGTCTCTGTGTGTATCTTTGTGGGTGTCTCTCTGTGTGTGGTGTGTTTGTGTGCCTCTGCATGTGTGTCTGTGTGTCTCTGTATGTGTTGTCTGTGTGTGTCTGTGTGAATGTGTGTTTGAGTGTGTGTCTGTGAGTGTGTGTCTGTGTGTCTCCTTGTGTGTATCTGTGTATATGGCTTTGTGTGTGTCTCTGGATATGTTGTCTCTGTGTGTTTGTGTGTGTGCCAGTGTGTGTCTGTGAGTGTTTATGTCTTTGTGTCTGTGTGTGAGTGTGGGGGGTGGGGGTGGGGGTGGGGGTGGGGGAGGTGTAAGGACATGTGAGTGAGTGTGAGTTCAGTCCCAGGGAGGTCAGAAGAGAGAGGTGCATCCACTGGGGCTGGAGCTCTCCAACTGCTAGATGTGGGAGCTAGGAATTGAATTCCATCCCTCTGCAAAAGCAGTGAGTGCTCTTAACTGCCCAGCCATGTCTCAACCCCCCTTAAAATTAGTTTTGATTTTAAAAATAAAATTATTTTGAGGAAGTGCTAATAAAGATACATGATAAACATTTATACCCAACAACAGAAATTGCTCTCTGATAGAACTGGCCAACAACAAAACAAAACACCAGATTTTTTCTTCTTTTACCTAGAGGACTATTTAGCTTCATTTATGTTGCTTGGCAATAAAAGCCAGTGCCCATGAAGAAACACTGGCAGATCTATCTCAGGAATGGATTGGAAAATTTATCCCATTGAGAACTCATCTCTTATTTAGAAGCATGGCCAGTATCCAGACTATACACTCTGCCAACCCTACATAGTGTCTGAGACTTCAGGTTAAGGTGCCTAGTACTTTATACAGTCACCATATTTTATTGTCTACTTTAGATGGACACTGCTTTGCTGAACTTTTATCTAGGTCCGAAGAAGAGAAAAAGAGACCAATTGCTGAAGTCCTTGTCGCTTGGGCCTTCAGATATACCAAAAGCTCCGTCTGTTGGAAGACACTGTTTAAGCTCTGAATCCTTTTTCCTTCCACTACCTTCTATCCATGTGAAGCAAAATCTAGTAGAAGGGCTAAGAAAAATTGAGATAGAGGAGAAGTAAGAATTATCTGTGATTTGAGCTTTATAACTGTGTACAGTAACTAATGATAAACCCAATAAGACAAATTAGAATGAAGAGATAGGAGACATAAAAACTACCCACACCTCCTTTTTCTGTAATGTGTTTTCCATATCCAAGACAGAGATCTATGTTTGGAGTGGAACATATAAATCATCTTGGAGGCCGTTGCATCTAGTGCAATGTCTGCATGGGTGACCGGTTGGCCTGGCAGTGACAGATGGACTCACGCGATCAGGTCTGGTGGTTCAAATGGAGTTCACTTTGGCAGTGACTAAAAGTCTTTCTGATCCAGTGGCTGCTCAGTGGCCTGGATGAAATGAATTGGTCTCTTTGCTCATGAGTAGTTGTCCACAGGACTAGAACGCAACTGGTACTAATTGTCTCCCTGGCTGATAGTCTCAGAGACAGGGTCCAAGAGGCCACACCGAGGGGGGCAGGAAGCTCCGTCTTTCTGTACTGTTGGTTGCTCACTGAGCGCACTGCACCAGGTCATCTCATCAGCTGGGCAGAGAGAAGGCGACCCTTCCTCACAGTGACCCATGCTAAACCGACCCTGTCTTAGCTACCAAGTCTTCAATTCTCTTGATTGCCTCTGTCACCAGATGTGTTGACGCGTACAGCATTTCGTATAACATTTCCACCCCTCGGGGGACAAAAGGAAAAGCAGTGTTAGAAAAAACAGAGGGTCCTGAAGAGGGTGGCGGTACCTCCTCCTAAGAGCGAAGTCTTGAGTGAAAAGTGGGGTTAGTGCCAATGTCTATTATAATTACATTCTGCTGTGTGCAAGAGTTAACTTCAAAGAGACTCTAATCGGGGTCGTGACCTTAGGATTTATAAGAATGCTTTTTAAAAACAATGTTGTCCCTGGGCTGGGGAGGTGGCTCCGTTGGTGCAGTACTTCCCATGTAAGCACGGACATTCAAGGTCAACCTGAGGAAGCCTTCTAGAATGTTGGGATGGTGGGTTGTGCATGTAAGTCCAACAGTGGTGAGGTAGGAGGCAGAGACTGGCAGATTCCTGGAATCCACTGGCCAGCTAGTCTAGCCTATTGGGCATTTCCAGGCCAATGATACATCTTGTCTCAAAAGAAAAGTGGAAGGAAACTTGAGATTGTTCTCTGGCCTATGCATACATGCACATGGACATTTACACACACACACACACACATACACACACACACACTGCAAACATTTTTGTCATTTGTAGAGACTATCTAGAAAGAATTTTGACTAAATTCTTAGGTGAGAAGAATGAAGATGCTCATTTTTACTAATTTAGTAAAAAAAATAATAATAATTCAATACTAACCAATATCCAGAATGTTTATATTGAAATATGTACGGAAAACATACTTATTAATAAAGTAGGTATGCACAACAATAGTGAAAGAGACAAAAGATTTTCTGTATTAAGCATAGTGGGCTGAACTAGACAGTGGTGGCGCATGCCTTTAATCCCAGTACTCGAGAGGCAGAGGCAGGTGGAACTCTGAGTCTGAGGCCATCCTGGTCTAAAAAAGTGAGTTCCAGGATAGCCAGGAATGTTATGCAGAGAAACCTTGTCTTGAAAAACCAGAAAAAAAGAAAAGAAATGAAAAGAATAATGGGCTGGGCTTCACCCAGCAACAGACAGAAACAGATGCAGAGACCCACAGCCAAACATTAGGCAGACCTCGGGAAATCCTGTGGAAGAGGGGGAGGAAGGGTTGTAGGAGCCTGAGAGGTCGAGGACACCACATGAAAAACCATAGAATCAACTAACCTGGGCTCACAGGGACTCACAGAGACTGAACCGACAACCAGGGAACATGCATTGGACTGACCTATAGGCCTTGTGCATCGGACTGACCTAGGCCTTGTGCATGTATGTTACAGTTGTGTAGCTTGGTCGTCTTGTGGGACTGACTCTGTTACCTGCTTCTGGGACCCTTTCCTCTTACCTCCAGCCTTAACAGGAGAGGAGGTGCCTAGTCTCACTGCCACCTGATATGCCATGCTGGTTAATACCCATGGGAGGCCTGCCCTTTTCTGAAGAGAAACAGAGGAGGAGTGGGGAGCAGGGAGGAATTGGGAGGAGAGGAGGGAGCGAAAACTGTGGCTGGGATGTAAACAACAACAACAACAACAACACAAATAAGTAAGAAAGAAAGAATAATGGTCTGGAAGAAAGCTAGGTAGTCAGTGCTCCTTAACCAGACAGAATGCATCCCAACATAAGGGACTTAACATTTTTGAGCAGCATATTTCAAATCATTGACATTATTTGGACAATGGGGTATTTAAAGAAGAACATGAAATTAGGCTATTCCTTCACACTGTATCCCCAAAATAATTAGCAAAGAGGGGTACAGGAAGACACCTGAAATATTCCCCTGGCTTCTATGTGAACTCATACAGACACACTATGTGAAATACAGACAGCTAATGTGAAAATACTTGTACCATATATTATGTTTGTGTGGCAAGTATTTCTAATATTTGAGCTTCTCCAATGCACTAAATTCTTTAATCACTCAGAAAAGCGAACAAATAATACAAACAAACACTCTAGCTAACAAACTACAAATGACTGTTAAACAGAAAGCATTGCTCAGTCTAAATATTAATTAAAGGAATGGAGATAAAGACCCGCATACTCTCTTTTGACTATCAGACTGGGACAATACAAAGAAAACTGAAAATGCTCTGTGTCTGTGCGATGGTCTGTGGCAGGAAAATGACCTTCCTATTCCCTTTCCTTGCCTACATTGCTTTTGGTCATGGCATTTATCACAGCAACAGAGACACAACCCTGCACTCCGAGTCACGTGTCATGACTCGCATCGGTATCGGTGTGCTATTTAGAGTGGGAAAAGTGTAAAGTGCTGTAGTTCTTTAATGTTTGTGTGAGTATCTGTTTGTTGACAGTCAGAAAAATCTTGACAAAAATCTTTTAACAGTTGGTTAAAAATAGCTGGGAGATGAAACTTGTTCCAAGGGCAAGTCTTTCCCTTTTCAAAGTGATGCTGTTTCAAGGATGGATTGTTTTTGTCTCGCCGTTGACCAGTTGTCTGATGAGGGAGGACTGGCCAGTGGGACACAGCCTGCTTGCTGTGGCCCAGGTGTCCAGGAGCCTTCCAGCGCCATGACACTGTGCAGGAAGCCCCATGGTGAGAAGCTTGGGAAGAGTGGGACCATTCAGTGTCTTCTGGGACAATTTTTGCATTCCTATCACTAAGGCCTAATTTCAGACCTCTGTGCTTCTGACTCCTTCTCTTGTTAACACATAGTGCTGACCATAAAATAACCCTCAGTAAATATCAAGTCTGTGACGTGACTGTGGGCTGAGAGAACCTGGAAAACTGTAGGATTTTTTGCACTCAGTGTGTGAACGATTTGCCAAGGTTTTAAATACAAAGAATATCCTTTCATTTTTTCAAAAAAACCTTTAAACATTTCAGTTTCTCTTGTAAATAATGTTTGTAGTTTATGTTGTAAACTGGCATTTGAATCGAGGAGAGAATTTCTGCACCCCCCCCCCCAAAAAAAAAAAAAGAAATAGCAAAATGAAGCATCGTAGAAAAACTTTTAATTACTAAAATGCAAAACTTCTCCTTCCTGCTTACCGTTTTTTATGATGCAGCACGAACATTTGTCTTTTGATTTCCTGGGTAAGGGGTTTGTTTCCAAAGCACAAAATTGCTTTGGAGCCTGTTTCCTCCAAGTACTCCAGTTCTTCCTTCTGTTTTCCCAGAACGTTTTCTCAGTCATTGGCTTTCGGAACGGCTTTGTTCCTTGTGTTTGTGCAGAACTCACCTACCATGCTTCTCTATTCCAACAATAGTAGTATCATAACTGGCAGCTTAATCTATGGTTATGGCATCAACGTGTCTGTCACGTGGGAGATGTTTCCTTGGCAGAGTGTGTAAATTCCTCTTTTGTTTATATCACAGCTCTCTGTTGTCATTTCTTCCGAGAGACACTTTTGTTCTTATACGAGGAAATCCTAAGTAAAATCTTAATTTAAGGGATTAGTGATGGTGAGCGAACATGGTGTTTACCCAAGACTAAGCTTGTAATAAAACTTCAGAGAGAAGAAATTATGAAAATCCATTTCTCCGAGCGTTGCTTTCGACTCACCGATCTGTTACTCGAAGTTATTGAATGTTTTAATTCATTAGCACCTCCTGAGCTTTATAAAACAAAATGAAACATTGTGTTGCCCTTCTCTACACTCTGGTGACTTTCCTATGTATCCTGCAGGGGTAGAGGCAGCATCTACCTGTGCCAAGACGAGTCTTTAAAAAACTCACTTATTGTTTAAGGAGAAATCACAAGGGAAATGATTCCTGTGACACTAATAGATTTGATATGTCCTTTAAGAAGAGACAAATAGGCATAAAAAGCTACCAAGGGAGCAGAGCTTGAGATATGGCTCAGTGGTTAGGCATGCTTATTGATCTCCTAGACGACCTGGGTTCTGCATCCAGCACCCATATCAGACGCCTGTTACTCCATGGGTACGCGCGCGCGCGCGCGCGCGCACACACACACACACACACACACACACGTATACATTTACAAAACTATCTTCAAAAAATTAACAAGGGCCAAGCAATGTCTTAGCACACAAAGGTACTTGCTCTCAGATCTAACCACCTGAGTTTGGTCTATGGGACTCACCTGGTGGAAGGAGAGAACTGTCTTCTGTAAGACGTCGTCTGACTTCCATTACTATGTCTCTCTCTCTCTCTCTCTCTCTCTCTCTCTCTCTCTCTCTCTCTCTCTCTCTCTCTCTCACACACACACACACACACACAGTATAAATTACAAAATTTTAAGGTAGAATGGAATATGCAGATTAAAAAAGTAAAAATTCTAAGGTTAAAAAAAATCAAGGCATATTTCAAAAGACATTCCCCTCGATAGATATTTGTGTAAGAATTTTATACAGGGGGATGAAAATTAGCTACTAAAGGCACACTCAGGGGTAAATTCATGAGATTTAGAACCAGTCATTCAGACTCTAGGCAGGAAAGTCATTGACTAGCTGTGGAAGTAGACAAGTGACAAATTTTTGGTTCTGAAATCAAGAGGGGACAAAGGCTCAGAATTATTGGAATAATAATCAGGTGATACCACTGGGTGGACTTGGGACAAAGATGATTTCTATGTGATTTATTAATAAAATCACTCAGACAAGGAGGGTGATGCTGGCACACACCTTTAATCCCAGCACTTGGGAGGCAGAGGCAGGTGGATCTCTGTGAATTTGAAGCCAGCCTCCTTTATAAAGCGAGTTCCAGGACAGCCAGGACTGTTACACATGTCTCAAAAAAAAAAAAAAAAGTCAATAAAATAAAATTACCTGGACGTTAAGCTGGAAGCAGTGTGACCTAAAGTTTTCGGAGGCATTTGGATCCGGGCTCAGGGGACACATGTGCAGAAAGGCATGGTGGCGAGTGGGGCTGAGCCTAGCAACTTGTCATTGCGGGAGCCTGGAGAATGCTCTCTAGACTGCAGGGCTAACCTGGGACCCGGGCTTGCATAACGTGGTGGAAGTTTAAAGGCTTCGGGTGTTTGATGAGGCATCCAGTTAGAAGCAGTGCAGCTGCCCTGGGCCTGGTGTAGTCAAGACACCATGCACGTGTGTGCCAGCCGCACTCCTGGTTATGTTTCTCTCACTTTATTTTGTGTTCATTGGGCAGGCCATGACTTGTCAGCTTCGCTTAGTGCTTTTGCTTCGAATGCCGCTGATATTGGGTTAAAAGTCAATAGAAGACTTTACAAGATAAAATTATGTTATCTTATTGACAGCTATCCATAACAGATAATGAGACCTTCGTTTGAACTTCTTTGAGCGACAAAAATTGAGGCTATCAATGGGTTTAAGTGAAAATTTAATTATCCACAGTTGTTAGCTTGAATTCCAATTTTAGATATTGACGTAAGTTGTGAAAAAAAATGGCAAATTGTGCAAAATCAAGTAGATTTTATTATTCTCCCCCGCCCAAAAACAAACAAACAAAAACAGGTAGAATGTTAGAGAAAAATACCTTTCTCTTCTTACAAACAGAAAACTTTGCATTTATAGTAAAATTATATATATATGTGTGTGTGTGTGTGTGTGTATGTGTGTGTGACATGAACATGTGTGTAAATACAGAATGTCATTAGAGTTTATGCAGCATCATTATAAATTTCATGAGAAAAAAGAAAATTAGTTGCCTGGGGCATTCTAATAATATTTAAATATAAATAAATAGTCAACTTTCTCATAATTAAACTTTTTTTTAATTTTTGAAAATTTCATATGAATACTATATTTTTAGCATTCCCTCCTCACTTCAGCTTCACCCATAACCCTTCACTTCTTAAGTTTATAGCCTCTTAGTCTTCAGTTATTCTTGTTTCAAATATACACATTAATTTGTAAATACAGCCTGCTGAGTTCATTTAGTATGTGTTTGGGATTGGATAACCTATCAGGGAGCTCCCCTCTGAGGAAGACTGGGTGTCCTCTCAGAAATTATTCATTGGCCTACAGATCTTCATCTAGGGTTGGAGGCTCTGTGAGATGTTCCCCTTCCATGTTGGCATGCCAACTGGTCTCACCATTGTTTAGGTGACCATACTGTGAGATTTCCTGGGTGTAGTTTCCCTGTCATATTTAGAAAACCATCCTCAGGCTCTACTAGTCTCTACATTTCCCCCTAGATGTTTCCTGAGCCTTAGGTGTAGGGGTTGGGTTGTCGATGTATCAACTGGGACCCAGCACCCCGTGGTCCGTTATTCTCTGCATTTTGACCTGGCTTTTTGCAATGGTCTACAAGTGTGGTGATGGCACAATAAAGGATGGGGATCAGACACTCACCAGGCAAAAGTGGTTCTTGAACTAGAGGTGTAGAGCTGGTCATGCATGTGTGGATGGGGGTCAGAAACTCACCCCAGACAATTCCCTGTGTGTGTGTTCTCGGAAAGCAAAGCCACTGGTTTCTTTTTCTTTATGATGGTTCAAATTTTTTTGGAAAGCATTTTTTTCTGGAAACTTAGGCTCCTTTGAAAGGGAGATGTAGAGATGGATTTTTAAAAATCTCTCTTGTGAAGCTTTATTCATAATGTCTACAATTTGTAAGCAGCTGTGATGTTCTTTAGTAGGTGAATGGATGAATTTGGTATGCTCACACAGTGAATATTACTTAGTGATAGAATTGCACTATCAAGCCAGGAAAATACCTACAGGAATCTGAAGTGCATGTTTCTGTGGGAAAGCAGTCAGTCTGAAAAGGCTACAAGCCTGTATTCTGTAGAGAAGCAGATCAATAGGAAGCCAATTTAGTAAATTATATAACATAATAAATTCTATATTAATACGCAATGAATGATCTATATAATTTATTCAACTTTGATTAAAGTAATAACAATTTTCTCACACCCGAGAACCTGGTTACTGTTCGGTTGTTTAGGCTGATGCCTTCGTAGTCAGAGCATCCCACAGTGACTGTCTCACCCTGGAGAGGCTGACACCTGGATGGTTGTTTTGTCAGTGAAGAGGGTCCTCCAGGACAGAAGCCTGGATATGCCGGTTCTAACATCTGCAAAGGAATCGGCATCAGCATCAACAGGGGAGATCCACTAGGATCCAGTGACTAGGAGGCAAGAGGGAAGGAAAGGCCATTTGCCATGCCCCCCTCTCACCTGGCTTGACACTTGGAGTGGGTCTTCCCACAGCAGTTAAAGCCATCGGGATAATCCTTCAGTTGAGGTGCTTTGCTCCTTTGCTCAGGTGGTTCTGATTTATGGCAAGTTGACATCAAAGCCACCCATTACAGTGCTGTATGACACCACCTGTGTGCCACCCTGAGAAAGGCCCAAGTGTAGACAGCGAGGGTTAAATAGCTGCCAGAGGCCGGGAGGCAGCAGAACAAGATGGTAGATGGACGATAATGCAAGGGATTAAGGGCAGTGAGGTGTTCCGTATCACTGCGACAGTAGCCACGTGACTGGATCAGCATTTGGCACAGTCCATAGAACATATGACACAGAGTCCTAATGTATGCTTTGAATTTCAGTTGTCATAATTATATGTCAAAATTGGCTCATCAGTTATAAAAATGTACTAAACTAATGCAAGGGATTAATAATAAGGGAAAACATTGGCATTCAGGAGGAGAAACTCATACAGGAACTGTATTTTTCGGTTCAATATTTTTGTAAATCTGAAACTTTTTAGGGAATAAATGATTTCTCTCCCATTACTAGGTTCACAACTGAAAATCCTGGAACAACAGGCATGTTAATAAAAGAAAAGCATGCACGTTTGTTTAATGTAAGTTTTATATAGCACAGAAACTTCTGGAAGTAAAGACCCAAAGGAACAGGAAAAATTATATTTTTATGGACAGTCATGCTGAAGTGTGATTAGAAGATAAAAGATGGTCCTGATGCTGTGAAGCTAGAGGAACAAAATTAGTCCTGTTTGTATAAATTGTTCTCTGGAGAATACACAGTAGTGCTTTCAACTGTGTGTGGGATGGATACATCTCAAGTGATGGTCTTAGCCCAACTTTAGAGACAGGTTGGAGATTCTCCTGCCCTGTTTCAGGGGGGAGGAGTGGATGGCCAGGGGCCTTTCTGTTTCTGCTGTGTTCTCAAATGCTGAGGTGCCATGGAAGGGATGGTATGTCCTGAACCCCACTGACTGTCCCAACCCGGGTCTATTACTTTAAAAAATTCTCTCTTAAGAGTTAAGGTTTTCAATAGAAACTTCTAGCCAGTGTGCGTGATGATCCTATGTTTCTCCACTGGAAAAGGGGAACCACACTCATTCAATCATCACCTGAAACAGTCATGTGCTACCTAGTGACACTTCTGTCAATGATGAGCTGCCCCCTAACAATATACCACCTAGTGCAGTCACAGTCACGTTCACTAAGTATATTCAGTAGTGTTTGTACAACAGTGAAATTGCCTAACAATGCATTTCTCAAGAACATATCCCTGTCATTTTGCAGTGTGTGACTACGTACATTTGCAGATGCTCCCAGACTTAATCAGGCTGCATCCTCAAAAGTTCATCACAAGTGGAGAAACCCACACATATAGATGCATTAAATCCATATAGCCTATGAGACACCATCGGTTACCAGCAGTGTGCTGCAGAGCATTTATTATTTGCCCTGGTATCTGTCACCCATGACTTGCTGTTACAACCAAGGGAAGGCATTGGGCCCCATATGCCAATGCAATAAGTGAACAGAAGTCAAAACTTGGTATATGGACTCCCATCAGTGGGCATCATTTCTATATACCATGGTAAAGTTGAAAACTTGTAACTTGAATCTCTTAAAGCTGGAGACTGCCTGTATACATGTATATAATACAACTCTATGGGTATGTTTGTTAGTAGAGATGATATAATTTCATATCTTTTGTATGCATTTTATATTTATGCACAAATGTAATTATTTCAAAACCATTTTCTAAGTGGACCACTTTGCTCCTCATGCCCATGGGTCTCCCCAGTACCTCCTACTGCAACAATGTTACCAGCATTGAACCAATGTTGTTCTCTTAAGTCCACTTAGATGGTGAGAAACTGTGTTTGTAAAGATAGATAGAGCACAAGTAAGTAAAATGTCTCCAAATCCGTATTCCTTGTCTGGTTTCAAAACTACACAACCACAGAAAGATGAGCAAGACAAAAAATGCACACAGTGCACATGTAAACATGTGCATGCATGGACAAGTACATGTATCTAGACACACACATGTGCAAGCATGCACAAGTACATGTGTCTGTACATACACAACATGTACATACATGCAAGTAATGTCTGTGTATGTCTTTCTGTCTCTCTCATTTTTGTCTTAAAGATCCCTGAACTAAAAATCATAAAAAATTCACCATTTCCTCCGTGTTTTGACAAAGGAATCAGCCATACCCCCCAACCCTCAAGTAAATGAGTATCATAAAAGAATATGTGGAGCTTGTTTTTATATATTTACAAATCAAATTCTTTGTGGCTGTGAAGGAGACAAATTCTTTCGTAGGCAGTGGCTTTATGCAAAGCTTCCCTATTGTTCTTTGGGGACAATAATACACAATGTACACATTATATAACAAGGTACGTGTCGCTGGGGAGGGGAGGAATGGGCGAGGGATCTGTCTGTCTGTGTGGCAGGAAAGACAGCGTGAATGAGTGGACTTCTTCAGAGATGATTTTCATTGCAAAGGAAAGGGAGAAAGAAGAGGGCCAGATAGAATTTCCTAACGCCTATTCATAAGCAGCCGATGATTATAGCTAATGTAACAGTCCTCATGTAGGAATAGGATTTTGAAATTTTAAAGTCATTAAAAATCATTTTTAAGTCTTAAATGTTACCTCATCACAGAGTCCTTCCAGGTCCAGGGCAGGCTCAAGCCGTCTCATTTTCCTCTCTTGCTCTGTTCATCTACTGCAGACGACTGTATTGAATGTACAATTATAAAAATTGGTGCTTACTTTTCTCATTATCACCAACCGCTAGGGCATAAGCTGCAGCAGGTCGCCAGCGAATACTTGTCCCACTTAGGGATTTTGTAGCCCCCGGAGCAGTGCCTGACAGAGGCCAGGGGAATGGCAAAGCCATCACGAGTCAGTGAACAAAGGTAAGGTTTAGTAGCATTGAGATAAGAGCCTTGGATCTCTGAGCAAAATGCCAGCCATACCTTGCCACTTCTACTTAATAGTTACAAGATTTTGGGCAACTTCAGTTATGTTCCTCCGGTTCGTTAATCATTGAGTGGGCAGGAGAGTGGTAGTTATTATCTCTTAGGTTTGTTTTAGGGAGATCAAACAAATTTATGGATATACAGCAGTTAGGTCAGAGAATTTTCTTGGAAGATCTTTCTGCATACTGAGTTGTCCTGCTCTCCTACATTTTCCAACACTGCTTCTAGAATGATCACTGCTTCTTATCAAGAACTATGAAGAGTCTGATGTTGTTCCCTACTTGTGAAGTAACAAGGTAGGGTCCCTCCAAATCAAGTATGCTTGAAGAAGATATGAGACTTCTGTATCAGAAATAAGAGGCACTTTCTGATTCAGTAGCTAGAACATTATAACTTCCTCATGACATTTTCCCAAGCAACAATTCCCACAATATGATATGTATAAGATGATATTCTGCCTCCAACTCACAATGTTTTGTATTGCAGGAGAGGAACCTAGTACTCAGAAAATTCTAACCTACAAGGTAGGCAACATGCCTATCTACTTTTGCCCCAAGGGAAACATTATCTTTGTCATATTATATTTTAGCTCATTTGGGCTGGTACAATCGAATTTCATGGACTAGGTATGTATTTATTAAAAAGAGAAATGTATTAATTATGACATATATTTTGTGTATTAACTATATCATATTTGTTATTATTATGCAAAAATGTATTTGTTATTATATATTTTGGAGGCTAAGATCAAGCTGGTGTCTGGTGAGGGTTCACTTCCTGTTCACAGGCACTTGCATTCATTCTGCCCTCGTATGGAGGAAGGAACAAATGATCTCCCTTGACCTACTTTTGTGAAAGCTCTCATTCCATTCATGAGGGCTCTTTCTCATGACCCTACCAACTCCTGAAGGTGTCACCCCTTAATGCCATCACCTTGGGAGTTAAGACTCCAACATGGCTTTTGTAGGGACATAAGTATTCAGAACACAGTGTGCTGGATAACAAATTAAACTTTGCTGCACACAGAGACATAATCGCTGTTCTGCAAAGCTACTTACCCCACAGACATCGTCTGAAAGATGGTAAAGAAGAAAAGTCTCTGTGCCTCTGCACATGACTCACAGAGGAATACGACAGACCCCCAGAACATTCTCTCACAAAAATATCTGTGTCTGGTTTTTATGCAGTTTAGCTTCTGACCACTCTTCCCATGGATGTGCTTCGCTGGTTAACTGGGGCTTCAACTTGACTGAGTAACAGGATGCTAGGATAGCTGGTTAAACATTATTTGAGAGTTGTCTCTGAGAATGTGGTGGCCCAAGTGAAGCAAACAGTGCTCTTCACTGTGGCAGGGCATCGTGTTCCTGTTGAGAGTGGGAACAGAGCGGAAAGGCAGAGGGGTGTTGAGTCATTCTTCGTCGGACTGAGTGAAGACATCGCTCATCTCCTGCACACGGTGTTCCCAGTTCCCAGGCCATCAGATCTGGATTGGAATCTGCATCACTGGTTGTCTAGCTGTCAGATCTTTACACTAACTGCACCATTGTCTTTCCTGAGTATCCCATTTGCAAATGGCAGATTACAGAATTCATGAGCATCTGTCAACACCTAATAACACACACACACACACACACACACACACACACACACACACACACACCATATATGTATACATATGTTGTGTGATATTTTGACGGCATTCTGACAATAAAGTTTGCTTTGAGTCAGAGGTAGAGCTAGCTACTAGCTGACCAAAATTAACCATAGAGATTTTGCAAGATAGGACAGATAGGAGACAGGAAGTAGTCAGGTGGGATAGAAGGAGGATCTCAGCCCCTTTGGATAGAGGAACAGAAGAGAGAGAGGAGGCAACTGGGGCTTCTCCACTTCTCTGATCATTCAGGTTCTCACTGCTCCAATATCTGACTCCTGATTTCTAATTGATACAGAATAATTAGATAGACACTTCATATATACATACATACACATTTGGACTTCTTGGAAAAATAATGGTGAACAAATTGTTCAGAGAGCCATGTGGCATATGGTAACAGACTCGGCTAGCCAGCTTGGATTATAGGGCTTGCAGCCTCTGGGGAGAGACACACTGGAGGCATTTGCCTTTGTATGAAGTGTCCAATGTTGAGCTCCTTTGCTGTGGGATGGTCTGTATGTCAAATCTGTTGCTCTGATTGGTCAATAAATAAAACACTGATTGGCCAGTGGCCAGGCAGGAAGTATAGGCGGGACTAACAGAGAGGAGAACTGAGAGAACAGGAAGGTGGAGGGAGACACTGCCAGCTGTCGCCATGACAAGCAGCATGTGAAGATTCCAGTAAGCCATGAGCCACGTGGCAAGGTATAGATTTATAGAAATGGGTTAGTTTAAGATATAAGAACAGTTAGCAAGAAGCCTGTCACGGCCATATTGTTTGTAAGCAATATAAGTCTCTGTGTTTACTTGGTTGGGTCTGAGCGGCTGTGGGACTGGCGGGTGACAGAGATTTGTGGTGATAGAGATTTGTCCTGACTGTGGTCCAGGCAGGAAAACTCAAGCTACACTCCTTCTTCTTTGGACACTTCCGGATTGTAAGATGTCATGTTTCTATGTTGCCTTGATAGTTCTCCCTCAATCGTTACCAAATTGTTCTGTTTTTTTTTTCAAGCAGTAATAACTTTACTTCAGGCACCCTATATAGTTTCAAACCTTTTCCCCAGAAATGTAGTTTTTAGGACAGAATATTGTTTTTGTCCCAGCCTTAGCCCACTGAGTCCTCCTGTGGCCAGTATCCCTGTGATCTAAGGTCATTAAGCTACAGTGATCATTATCTGTGTGGTGTAAGGTCACAGAGAACAGTGTAACAAGAGAACCTAGGCAGCTGAGCCAGAGTTGAGTTGAATCCCCCAGTATATCATCCAAGCTGCCTGGAATCAGGAGAGGGGAGGAGGCATCCCATTTAGGAAGGACCAAGCTAGATTTGGAATGTCAAAATAGTCCCAGAGCCAGGTGAATCTCTTGAGTTTGAGGCCTGTCTGGCCTAGAGAGTGAGTTCTAGGACAGCCAGGACTGTTACACAGAGAAACCCTGTCTCGAAACACACACACACAAAGAAAGAAAGAAAGAAAGAAAGAAAGAGAGAAAGAAAGTCTACTAAAATGATCCTGATACAATGTAATTACTTTATTCCAGTGTTCTATTTTTCATATTGAATAGTTATACTTATTTTTTCTAACAGATGATGGGTTATTAAAGTGAGGAATTTTAATTTTTGGTTTTGTAGCCTCAGTGGGTACTCTGGGTCCTTAGGTCTGTAAGGGCCTAAAGGATATTGACAGCTGTAGACACTTCTTTAAAAAATTCCTTTTTTCTTTCTTTCTTTCTTTTTTTTTTAAACTAGAACTCAATAGTGAAATATGGTTACAATAATACTATTAAAATGAACTGTGAATTGTGTGAAAAACAGAGAATCTAGTTGAAAGGAAATGATTATTGATTAGTTCTGTGTAGAGGAAACAATAGGTTTGAGGATAAATATTACATATTTCTTCAAAATACAATAATTGTGTATCACTTTAGAAAATTCAATAAGAGTTTAAGAGATTAATGTATGCTTCTTGTCTTGTTTCCCCCTCTAATTGTATTAAACTATTTAGCAATGTTTTGACATTAATAGCTATCTATAGAATTATTTGATTGGATTATATTAAATTTTTTTGGTCTTAATGATGCTTATCAAATTATTTCATTAAAAAATCAGGCTAAACTTCCAAGTGCTGCCTGAAATGAATAATGGCTTTACTAAAGTAAAGAACAAAAGTCAACTCTTAAAAGTGTTGTCTTCTTAACCTTTGCTCAGACATGGGGCTATGAACTTAGGTGGCAGAGTGACCAGCGCCCCGATATTCTGGCGTAAGTGCTTGTATTTGCACAAGTTCAGCCTGCTAGTTTTACAAAGACAGCTGCAGAAGAAAGCAGCCATGGATAAGTTGTGAGAGGCAGAATGGCATGGGTAATGAGGAAGTGCCTGTCTCAGAATCCTTGGTGACTCAATGGCATGCTTTCCTGCTGGGTTTTAAGTTGAGTTACAGCCTTGGTGCCAGTCTCTATGGCTCACCTTCCTTTGTTTTCTTCTCTCTTTGAATGCAAACCCCAGGAAGTGAAAGTTACAATTTGCCTTAACACACATTCCAAAGCCTTTTCACTTTATGGACACAGGGGATGGATTCAGAAGCTTCCGGCCTGGTGGTGACCACATTTTTTTGTTCTTTTGTGAACATCTTAAGTGAACTTTGCCCCAGACAAATTAGCCTAGGGCAAACCCTTGAAAGAATGGGATTCCAAGAAGGACACAGAACACAGGAAAGGGCATACTGGCTCGTTTCCATTTGGACTTCTCTTTGTGGCTCCTCGTTATTCATTTTCATGCACAATTCCCCCTACGAATGATAATGACTGCTTTATTTGTTGTGCATGTAAAATTTCTTCTGTCTATTTCTTAGTCTTTTTAAGCATTGTTCTACTTTATGGTCAAGGAATCCTTACTACTTCATAGGAAACAATATCAGTTTGTCTGCTTCAGGTTTTTATCTGAAATTTCAAGCAAATTTCAGAGTTATAGTTCTCCAAATTATCTTTAGTTAAAGTATCCTAATTTATGAAAAAACTCAGTTTCTTTAAGCAAATAATGACCTGTCCTGTTTCTGACTCAGTCTTTTTCTGGGAAAAGTTCCTCAGGTACATTATTGGGATAACATGGTACAGATACTGTGATCGACAGTGTATATGTTGTGTGTATGTCTGGCTTTGATGGAAGGGAAAAAGAAATCTGCATTCATCTTTTGTTATCAATTGCCTGGTGAAGCACTTGCACAAGAAAGCACATTGCTTGTTGAGTTGAATCAAAGTCAATCCTAATCCTATCAGAGAATTTAATAGGGTTAAGATAAACTGATATAATGACTTCCTTTTTCTCCATGAACAATTTATCATCTTAAACACAGATTATTTTCATCTGTACTGTTATGATAATGTTTCAAGTCATGATTTCTGCTATTTCAATTCTTATTGGACATCATAGTCAAGCATGTTTTCAGAAATACGCATATATATTTAGCTATAGCATTACTTAGGATCCTTTGTAATCTACCCATTAGGAAGGTATACAGTGGACCAATTTATACCCCTCACAGTGCCTCAAATGGTGCCTTGTACAGATCTGCTTGATGGCTGCTGATTTATGGGAAGATGTCAGCTGGAAGTACTTCTCACAGTTGATGCTGGGAGCTACTTTTGGCACATCTTGTGAAATCCGTATATCGATGATGGGTAAGAATGCATAGAATGTACATTTATCAGATTTGTGAATGACCCAAGGCTGGAATGGAGAACAAATTATTAGATGGCAGGATCAGAATCCTGAAACATTTTGACAAGTTTCCTTGAACAGGATGAAATTTAATAGGGATAAATGTAAAATTTTACCTTAAAACAAAAACTAAACTTTCCTGCTTGGCAACCGAGTGAAGACAGTTCTTAGTGTGGCCACACACATTGATACAATCTGGCATTTATTTGGAGAAGGCAAAGAAGAAGGCAAAAGTCTCCCCCCTTGGCACCTGCCAACCCCACCTGAAGTCTACGTAGAGTCAGGGTTCTATTTACATTTATGCATAGAATAATATGCTAAGAGACAGCTCAGAGAAAATATGTTGTTTTGTTTTGTTTTTAGCAGTGGAAATGCTATGAAAAGGAAAGGAAGTTCATCTGGTTCTACATTGTCTCAATCTTACCTAGGCTAACTTTGGTTTTGAGAAAATTTAAGGACAACCACTTTGACCAACTATAAAGGAGAAAGTTTTCATGGTTCTCTCCTACTTAGGCTACAGGTTTCCAGATGAACACTGTGTAGCACAGACTTATTCCAGAAGAGGAAAATCCTCAATAAGGCAAAGGCTCACTTCAGCATCACTTAGAGAAGTGCTGCACATTAACTCCAAAGAATTGTAGCCCATCATTGACCATAGCTGCATGTCTCTAGAGGTGTTTGCAGTTGGAGCACAAGGCTATGTGAACATAAAGCTTTCATGATGGAGAATGAAGGTTTACCTAGTTGTCATGGCTACAAGGCCTGTGGTGTAGACAGCAGATTCAAAGGCATAGGATCTGTCTGGTCTTAACTTTCCTGTCTGTACAGAGGAGATTGCCTTCTAGAAAGCCACACACATACATCTGTATATGAACGTATGCGCTTGACTATAAGTGCTTATATATGTGCACCTACATATTTACCCATATATAAATATATACGTATATATACATATATGTGATAAATTCACATATATGTAAATAGATAAGTAGGATGATTTTATACACTTTCAAAAGAGCTATTAAGAATATAAAACAATTTGTGATGGCTTAGTGGGTTAGAATGTTTACTGTTCAAGCATAAGGACCTAAGTTTGAATGCCCAGAACTCACATAAAAAAACCAAATACGGTTGGTATGTACCTGTAACTCCAACACTATGGGAGATGGAAACAAGAACATGGCTGGGAGCTTGTGTATCACCCACCTAACTCTAGGTTCAGACTCTGTCTCAAGAGAACAAAGGGGAGAGTTATAGAGCAGGATCTGGCTTCCACATGCACGCATAGGTGAGTGTACTCACATGTGGGGATACACCACATACTCATACTGCATGCACATGTATATAGAAATGAATACTTTTAAAAGAATGGAAACCAGGTTTGTATTAGAGGAAATGACAGTAACCAAATAAAAGGAGGTTAACTTTACCCAGCATGGTCAGAGAGACATTTGAATAGATTACATTGTCTTAGGGTTTCTATCACTGTGAAGTGACACCATGACCGTGGCAACTCTTATAAAGGAAAACCTTTCATTGGGTCTGGCTTACAATTCAGAAGTTTAGTCCATGATCATCGTGGTGGGAAGCATGGTGGCATCCAAGCAGATATGGTGCTGGAAAAGGAGCTGGGAGTTCTACATCTTGATCTGCAGGCAGCAGGAAGAGACTATAATCCCACTAGGCCTGGCTTGAGCTTCTGAGACCTCTAAGCTCACCCCTAGTGACACACTTCCTCCAACGAGACCACACCAACTCCAAGGCCATACCTCCTAATAGTGCCACTCCCTATGGGCCAAGTATTCAAACACACAATTCTGTGGGGGCCACTCCTATTCAAACCACCACATATATGAAGGATGGAGAAAAATTGATACCAAGAATAGCTGAAGAAATAAGATTATAAGCACAGGTGGTATTTTTAAGGTTATCTGTTATTACTCAGTTTATTCCCTTTGCTTGTGTGTATGTGCTAGTGCATTGGTTTATCACGGAAAACATTGGGGATAGGACAAAGGGGACCCTTAGAAAACAAAAGAAGTCTAGGTGATTACAGACATTCCCTGATGTAGCCTGAGATAGTGTCCTCACAAACTCTTGATAAGTTGAAAATATGTTTACACACCCACAAAACATTCTAGTTAGCAACACAATATAGTGCAGTGTGCCTGTTTTTTGTCTTGGTGATCACCGGTACAGCTGGGCTCACTTCTGCTACTAAGTGTCTCCAAAGAGGACTCTACCACATATTACCAGCCTGGGAAAAGACCCAAATTTGAAGTTTGAAATACGGTTGCTATTGAATGCATATCACACTTGTATGATCATAAGTTGCAAAAATCATCAGTTGAGCTATCGTAAGTCAGGCACTGTCTATATAGGAACCAAATCGTTTTAAGGCTTGGGTCCAAGAAATTTGCAAAGAACTCTTAGAAAAGACACGGTGTTTTTGCATTGGCCAAGAATGAAATGTGGAAAATAGTTTCCCAACTAACTCAATAAAGTTTGAGTACTGCATCAAGTTATAAACAGTAATAAAGAATTGGGATAACAATTTGAGACAAAAATTTCTTGCATTCAAAAAAAAAAACCATCAATAAAACATTCAGGAGGTAAATACACAAGCCATGTGCCTTGCAGAGTGAAGCGTTTATTTATAGAAGCCACGTTTCTTCTGGTAAGAGAGATGACAGAGAAGGTCTAGTGATGAGTGCTGAGCAAATGGCCCAGCTGTGTGCATGTTGGCATGCATGTTTTCTCAGTCCTGAGAGAGATGTGAGGAGATAAAACAGGTCCAGCTGGGCCGGCTTTGCAAACCTAATGGAAGGGCTAGAACAGCTAAGAGCAAAGAAAAGTGTGAGAACAGGAAACAGGGGAGAAAGAAAAGGGGTAGCTGAGTGTGCAATATTAGAAGGGACCTGGACAGAATTGAAAGAAAGATGGGGAAGGCAGACTGAGCTTCTTGTGATTCAATTTCAGAAAGAATACTTACTACAAACTTAGAGATTTATGGTGGGAAGATAACGGAGGACTCAGTGTGTCACAAGATCTAGGGATGCCAACACAAAGCTGCAGATGTCTTACTTGATGTGACTCTCAGAAAATGAAGAAGTGTCATGCTGTCTCCTTGTTCAGGTGGTATATGGTCCTTCTCCCGTGTCCTTTTGTGAAAACTGGCAGGAATACAGCAAGCTTGTGATGTGCTATTGCCTATTTTGGAAGCATTATGGTATGTATGTATGTATATATAATGTATTATTATTATGATTATTATTATTATTTTGCCAACTGGTGGACTTCAAAATGCTTGCCCGGTGTAGCTCAAATCTCTGTGGAGATTGTTGCTGGGCTTCAAGGCTGAGAGATGTTCAAATGAAGATTGAACATGATCCACTGGCTTTCACGTTACTTTCCAGATTCATAACCGAAGCTTCTGTGAAACCATTTCTCTAGGTGCTATACACCTGCACATTTTAAATTCCAGGAAACCCATTCAACACAGTGAAATTAAGTAATAATTGAAGTGGATACTAGCTACTTCAGCACAAAAGGTTTTATTTTGGTGTATTTTTAGCACTTGATACAATACAGTGATGTAAAAGTACTAAATCATCAGAAAGAAAAAATCAGTAGTGTTGTAAAGGATGTGAGAAGGGAGAAAAGAACAAAAGCCTTTTCTCCAATCAAATGCAAATGCAAATGACCCACAAGATTGTGAAAACAGTCTTTGTCCTGACAATGAACATTTTCATGCAGTGACATCCATTTTTGAGACTCATTAGCAAACGCTGTGATCTTGCTTATTTTCTCTAGCAGTGTCTGGTTAGTTCAAATTGATTAGGAGACCTCTGATGTGGGAGAGCAAATCACTGAACTACCCCAGGTATTCCTGTAATTGGTTATCATGCTTAATTCCGAATGTTTCAGCACAACCAATTTATCTTGGACTAGATTTCCCTCGCCTTGCCTTGCCTTTGTTACTGTTGCCAGCAACACTGTCTGTTTTCAGGGACCAAAGGGAGAGAGAGGGAGAGGGAGGAGAGAGGGGAGGAGAGAGAGAGAAGAGAGAAAGAGAGGAGGGAGAAGGGATAGGAGAGAGAAGAGAGGGAACAGAGGAAACAGAGACAAAGAGACAGAGATAGAGAGAGACACACAGAGAGAAACAGAGACAGAAAGAGTGTATGTGTATATGAGAGACACAGAGATAGAGAGAAACAGAGACAGAGAGAGACAGAGATAGAGGCACACACACACACACACACACAGAGAGAGAGAGAGAGAGAGAGAGAGAGAGAGAGAGAGAGAGAGAGAGAGAGAGAGAGAAAGTATTCACCTTTTCTATGTTTTGGTTCCAAAAAGGCAGATTAATGAACTGATGGATTCATTCAGATAATTTTATCTATAGTAGTAGTTAGAAATGAAAGAAACGAAAACATCTGTATATTAGTCTATAATGGGTATTCATTCATTGCAAACTGTTTGGGTCATTCCTTGTAAACCAGTTCCCAGCGATTTGGGTTTCTGTTTTCCCCTGTTAGTTAGGGCTGTAAGCTGAAAGATCAGCTCTCTCATCTCTCTCACCCTGTCATGGCATTGGCTGACCTTCCTGTATTTAACCTACTCGTTCCTAGGATCATCAGAAATAAACGGACAAGAACAGAACAGAATCCAAGTCCACATCACTCTCTTCATTGTCCGGCAATCCTGAAGACCTGAGTGAATGACTGATGGTGCTGGTGTCCCAGACTGCAGTCTGGGCACACATTCTGTCCTCTCTAGTTTCTCTCCCAGAGCCCGGAGCATTCTAGAGTCTGATAATGAGAAGTGGGGCCCTGGTGGGGGTGCTGGCACCACGCCCTCTTCCTCTTCATGGTCACTGAAGAACCATGGGAATTCTATAGCCTCAAATGGAGACGATGAGAACCTACCTTTCATATCCTAGAGTCAGGGAAGAATGTAAAAAGAGGTGAGCTTTTTCTAGGCCACCCCTGTTAGAGCTTGTACATGGCTACAAGAGCTACTATCAAGTAAGAAATGCCTCCTCTCTGTTCATTCCGTAAGAGATCCTTCAGGCATAGAAGCAAATCATGAATTGGTGCAAACTTCAATTTCTGATGAGGATTTTCAACTATAATCCTTGTTATTATTATCTTCAAAGTTTGTAAATCCTCAAATAAAGTACATTTACAAGTCTGTACTGCTAAAGAAGAGGAAGGATTAAATTTCATCTAGTAGGGTTCTCCACTGGTGCAGTTTGCTGGTTGCTTTTAGGAAAAATATAAAACAAGCAAGAGTTCCTGATGCTAGGAGGGACCTTTGGAATAAGTTCAGTTAGCATTCATTTTCCAGATGGGGGAGGTAAACAGAATTCAGGAGACTTTTGAGGGCGAGATCAGCTCATTGGCAGGGCTACTCCATGTGTGGAATGTCACTCACAGGAAAACAGTTTTCTTTTTCTCTGTATTCCCCTATCTGGAATATTCTGTCCTACAGAGTCATTGGATTTTTTTGCTTTTATGGTGATACTTAGAATTACTAATAACAACACACAGTAAATGTAGTAAATGCTAAGGAGTGAGTGACGTCTTTCATTTTTCAAAATTCATTTAGTGCTAACAAAACTGCTCCTGTGTGATTTTTGAACATTTGGGTGCTCACAGAAAGCAAAGATCTGTTCTTCTGTGGCAAAGATCTGTTTTACAGTTCTTCGTATTTACTGCGAGCACTTCAGTAAACTTCTGCAAATCATCATAGAGGGTGAATGATAAGGAGTGGCGTCTTTCATTCCTCAAAATTCATTTTGGTGTCTAACAAAACCATTCCTATATGACTTTTTAGCATTTGGGTGCACACAGAGAGCAAAGATCCGTTCTTCTGTGGCAGAGATCTGGTTTACAGTTCTTCATATTTACTATCAGCACTTCAGTAAACTTCTGCAAATCATTATGGAGGGTGAGAATTAATTTTGAGAAAAGTAGCCACTGGCAATGTTCACATAAAAGTGTGAGGAAAACATTCCAAATGGGGGTTTTATAGTCACTGAAGGAAAAGCTCTTCTGTTATATTAGAGCTGCCAAAAGAATTCAGAACTCAAAAGATCCAAATGACAGCAAAGCGGATTGAAGCTGCTCTTCTCTGCACATTCTCTCTTCTTTATGCATTCAGGGCTCCACATCAAGAAAACTTATATGCAAGGGGTGCAGAGCAGATCCAATTATACAGAGCTCCAGCTAATGTCTGACGCTTTTAAGTACTTTTCAGAATATCTGTAGATCGCTATGGAGCCACCTCTCAATGTCTCAAAGTAATGAGAAAAGACTTGGAATACATTACCCCCAAGCCCATAGAAGGAAGTAATTAGCATTCATTACCAATTTTATTTCAATAGCTAATTGCACTTCACACTCATATATTGATACAAAAACTGGACAGTTGAAAAGCATTAATGATCATTTATTATATGAATATGGGGAGAACACTTGAAGGAAAGTTTTGTGTTCTAAAGAGTCTACAACAGTTTGCACACAGTTTGAAGGGATGCTGCGATCCATTCAAAACTAGACTTTAGCACAGGCTAGTGGAACGGGCATACGGATCTTGGTGCCTTAGGAACAATGTTTATTAAATTTGAGGGTTAAATGAAGCAGAGAAGCAGTGGCAGTGGGTAAAAGTGGTGCTAGAATCTGCGGTGTGTGTGTGTGTATGTGTGTGTGTGTGTGTGTGTGCACGCAAGTGCACATGTGCATGCACACTGTTACACCTGGGGCGTGCCTAGAGAGGAGTAGGCTTCTAGAAACACTAGTGTGAGTGTTCATCAAAAATGCTCAACGGTGCAAATTTGTATCCTAGGATCTTCTCTGAGACTTGGAAAGAATACTCCAGTTTTATTTGTTTGAAAAAGGACTATAGGTGTAGATAAAATTAACCCATATCCTTTTTATTTGTTTTGAGACCAGATCGATGGCCTGGAACTTGCTATGTGCCTCAGGATGAGTTTGAACTCCTGTCCCTTCTGTCTCCCTTTTGTATCTCCTTTACATCATCAGGATATGGAAAACAGAAGTGCATTCCATATCTTCCCCTGTAGAAATGCTAATGCTTTGGAGCCCTCTTATAAGTCAGGCATCATACTAAAGTTTTCACCTACATCCTGAGATTCAGCAAGAAACAGAAAGCATGCAAAAGATAGAAAATCCATCCCCCCTTTCGGGTTTGTGTGAGATGTTCTTATGTCTTTTAGGCCTGCAGGGCAAACGGAACTCGGAGCAAGAAGCTGACTGTGAGAAACTTGAACTGACTGAAGAGTAATCAGTGAAGCAGAGCAATCCCCTCAAAGATGCAGAGGGAAGAAAGCATGTGCTTCCCCACACATCTCCTTCCTCCGTGACATTTTGTGCTGTGGTTTTCTATTGGCCAAAAGGGACCAGTAGCTGGAAAAAAGCAAGCTCCTTGGCACAGTCCACTGTACACTGACTTTTGAGTGGACAGATCAGGGTAGAAAAGGAGGGATCAGGTAAAAAAAGATAGGTAAGAATGCATTCTTTATCTCATTTCTGGATAATGCATGGAAAATACTCAGCGCAGTGACCTACTAGGAAGAGATGCTCCCTGACCTGTTGAACTTCCTGCAAGTTGTACAATGAGCTTCGTGGTTCCAGCTTTGTCGTCTGTCATCATTGCTGGGGTGGGCTTTGGGGGCGGTAGGAGTTTTTGATTCGTTTCTGTTCTCAAAACCCCTCACCCATGTTCTTGTAAGGAACAGCAAGGAAACTCTGATTCACCAAGTTTGACTTTGGTGTTTGTTGTTTTTGCCTTGGTCTATTGTTGGTTCCTTGTCTGAGGTGAGGAGACATTTCTTCACATCTCCCCAGGAGCACTGTCACTCAATACTAAGGTATCTACAGGTGGTAAGCGAGGATAGGGAGGTTCAGGGCTCCTCTGGGTTTGTAATGTGGATGTGATGCTCCCTCAACTCCAAGCAACTTACAGAGGTTGCTTCCCCAGTTCCTTCTGTAGGAATCTCTCTCTTCATGTTTTACTGCCTGTTGATTCAAAACCATGGCCTGTGCTGTACCTGTGACTGGTAAAATCTAGGACTCCGCTGAGCATTGCTCCAAAGGGAAGTTGTAGTGAGAACGTGGTCCCATAAGCTCTTCACCCAAGCGCTGTGCCTCTGAGAAGAATTTTGCATGAGGAAGTCTCCACATTTAGCAATGTAGCCCCGATGGTAGATGGACAAAGGGCATGGAGATGTGGGTTTTATTAGCTCCATTTTCAGAAAAGGATCTGCAGTTCTAAGCTGCTTAAAACCTTGCCAAATTTGCAGCCTTAGCTGGGAATCAGCCCTCAAGTGCAGGTTTTGGCTCTTTCAATTCTGTCAAAATCTGTCTCTTTTCTTTCAGACAATTCAATCTGATTTCTACTTTACTGGCTTCTTTTTATCCAGAAACCATTGAATTTTTTAAAAAGTTGTAAATGATTCTAAAATCCACTTGGATGAGGAAATGTATGAGAAAGCCATAAAAAAGAAAGGAAGGGAAAAAAAGTTAGAGAGGAATGCTTTCTGGAATTAAACCATAGTAGGATGCTGTAGTAGTTGAAACTGTAGAGGAATACACAGATTAACACAGTGGACTAGGACTTTTTGCTGTTGATCTGCATAAGTATGAATTATGTCATTTTAATAGTGGATATATTTTAATAGTAGATGAGAAATTATGTCATAGATGAGATCCAAAGACATTGAATCTTATAATAAGAGAACTGAACCGGTGAGCAGAAAATATAGAATATTTTTATAATTTTGATCAATGTAGAGCATTTATAAACATGTTCTTCATTAAAGGCAGGAATATCATGAAGTACGTAGAAATAAAGAATGTTTTTTCCATGACAATTAATAGACAATCATCAGGAAAAAATACCTGTAAAACATGTAGAATAAATAAACTATAATTTTTAGTATGTGAAGAAAAAAATACAGAGAAAAGGTGAAAAATAGATTCCAGAAACACAAAAATCTTTTGATCTAATTTTCATTCTTAAAATGTGACGAGTACATCTGTAACAATTAACAATATCAAGGTAGGCAAAAATGGGTAGGGGGTGAATTTCTGTTTCATATAACTCTAGTCAGAGTCAAAATTTCATTTTTTTCTGGAATGTTATTTGGTTCGTATACCAAACTTTTACTTTTAGGAAATTCTCCTCAGGATATAGTTCAATAAACACATAAATCACATGGAGATAAACATTGCAGTGTTATTTATAATAGAAAAGAGTGACAAAAGAATAGTTAACTATTCATAGCCCAAGGATAGCTAAATCATTTATATACATTTATAAAGGGGACTAGGATTTAGCCACAAGAAGGCATACATACTTATTGATATAATGATAAGTTTTTAGTGACAAAGCATGATTTTATTATTTATATTTTATATAGCATTTATTATTTATATTAAAGCTACTATTTTACTAAAAGCAACTTCTTTAGAACAGACTAGCAAGATGATGGACTAAAACGCAAACCATGTTTGTTCTATGACTAGTACTATTTTGAAATGACCTTTACACAGTTTCTGTCTCTCTCTGTAATTTGTAATGTGTATGCTGTGCATCAATAAGAAAAAACACAGAAGTCTATTAGGAGAAATGAAGTTAAATGTGTAGTTCATCACTACACAGCATGTAAAGACTAGTTTTTAGGATAAACAACTCTCCGTGTGTTTGTGTTTGTGTGGACACTGCAGTAAAAAGCTAGAATGAACCAAGCAGAAGAGAGAAGAGAGTGCTTTGTCCTAACTTGTGCTCAGGAGCTGCAGAGGGAACGAATGCCACTTGATCCCATTTTGCACTGGGGCATGTCCACATCCTGTGCCCAGGTTTGCAGTTGTCTGGTTCAGAAGAACACAGTTTACCTCGCAGTCCCCATAGCACTGTGGTCTACAATGTGGTCTACAACAGAGATACCAGAGTAGGCAGAGTGGCAGAAGCCGGCCATAGCTAGACAAGTGTCTCCCTGGTCACAAGGCTTGAACAGTTATACTCAGGAGAGCAATTCAATTTTGAACAGATCAATAGATGTTGATGCAGATAAAAAAAAATGAGGCACTCGGGAAGGGCTGTTGAGAAGGCTAAAGACTTGGGCTCAGGGAAAAGGCAAGGTCACCCGGAAGAGTTCTTACTCTCAGACTTCTGGAAATGTATTAGATTTTAATATTCAAAGTGTCACTTGTTCCACTGATGTGCATTGATAGGGACCAATAAACTACCTGGTGTGTGCAGGTTGTGGCCAGAATGGCTGTTCTTAAGAAAGGAAGAGATCCAAGGCTCCCTGTCACTCTGTACTACTGCCTGTTCTCCACTGGTAGTCACTCTTGGCTCCTGGGTCTCCCTTTGGTACTCTCCCCCAAACTGAAATCATCTTTCTCCTCTGATTACAGTACTCCCAGCATGTAAGGAATGGTGGTTTGTACCTTTAAACCCATCACTTGGGAGGCAGAGGCAGAGAGGCAGAGAGGCAAATGGATCTCTGAGTTCAGGGCCAACCTGGTCTACAGAGTGAGTTCCAGGACAATCAGGTCTACACAGTGAAGCCCTGTCCCAGAAAGTCAAAATAAAATAAAAGACTCCCAACCTAATTCTACTACAGGCAGCATATGTTAACTATATTATATAAGAGCAGGCAATGTGGACACTGAAGTGGATGAATCCTTACCTGTTCTGCATGAGGTCTAAGGATTTCTTACAAATGGATTGGCATTAAAAAGAAAAAGTCTTCTTTTCCCCAAGCTACTTTATATAATTCCTCTTCCTTCTATTTCAGGGACAGAAACATAAAATACCTCCTCAAAGGTAATTTGTTCTCTCTGTTTTGGAGGAAGTGGGGGAGGTCACCTTTGGTGTGCAAGAAGACTCCCAGATACTTCTCCAAAGGGAAGAGATCTTTCCTGGAGGTTACAGATCCCCATGTGGTGGTAGGGATTGGCTCACTGTTTCTTTTCTTATTTTTCTCCATGCCTAACAACTGAATAGTGTTAAGGCTTGAGGAGTGGCGAGGTCTTCCCAGATCATTCTTCTGTTGTTAAAATTCTTTTTGAGAATTTCATATCTGAGGAGGAAACTATATTTATATCATTTCCACGTTTCCTCTTCCTTCTTCAACTTCTCCCCTTCTTGTTCCCAGATTCATGATTGTAGCTAGAGTTTTCCTGCCTGACCAACGGTCAGGACAAATCTCTGTCACCTGCCAGTCCCACAACCGCTCAGATCCAACCAAGTAAACACAGACACTTATATTACTTACAAACTGTATAGCCATGGCAGGCTTCTTGTTAACTGTTCTTATAGCTTAAATTAATCCATTTCCATAAATCTATACCTTGCTATATGGCTTGTGGCTTACCAGCATCTTCATATGCTGCTTGTCATGGCGGCGGCTGGCAGTGTCTCCCTCCGCCTTCCTGTTCTCTCAATTCTCCTCTCTGTTAGTCCCACCTATACTTCCTGCCTGGCCACTGGCCAATCAGTGCTTTATTTATTGACCAATCAGAGCAATTTGACATACAGACCATCCCACAGCACTTCTTGTGTGATGACTTCTGTAATTATTATTGTTATATGTGTACAGCCTACTGAGTGTTTAATGTGGCTTGTATGTACACGAGTTGGGACTGGTTAATCTATCAGGGGTCTTGTTCCTGGAAAAACTGATTCTCCCTCTCCTATAGTCATATAATGCCTATAAATAGTTTTATCTAGGGGTGGGGCCCTTTGAAAATTTCCCAGTCCCCAAAGGCATGTTGACTTGTATGGTCATTATGCAGGTCTTGTTTAGGGTACCATGTTGTTGAGATTTCATGGGTGCAGCCTCTCTCATAGCATCGGAAGGTGCTATGCATGTGCCAAGGTCGAAAAGTGATAAATAGTTCTAGCCCAGGCATTTTCTGATTCTTCGGGATTGATCTGTAGGGTGGGTTCATTTTTATCTCTGATGGGGCTGCTGTGTGGGAACTTAGTGGGTAGTCATGAAAGTCTCCATGCTGAGCACTAGGTTTTCTTCTTTAGGGTTATTTATAAAATTGAAGGCAAATGGATGGAACTAGAAAAAAATCATCCTGAGGTAATCCAGACCAAGAAAGACATATGGTATATACTCAGTCATAAGTGGATATTAGCTGTAAAATAAATAACTATGCTAAAATCCACAGACCTATAGAGACTAGGTAACAAGGAGAATTCATGGGGGGATGCTTGGATCTCCCTGGGAAGAGGAAATAGGAGATATTTCGTGAGTGGATTGCAGGCAGGTTGGGATGGGAACATGAGCAATCAGGTTGAGATGGTTGTCGAGGGAGAGTGGTGAAAGAGACTACTGGAAAGGGGGAACATTTTGGGGTCAGGTAAAAACATGGCCCAAGGGAATCTATAGGGATGACCCCAGCTAAGACTCCTAGCAATAGCAGATACATAGCCAGAACTGGTCATCTCCTGTGACCAGATTGGTGCCTAGCCCAGTTGTCATCAGAGAGACTTCATCCAGCAACTGATGGAAACAGATGCAGACCCACAGCCTAGCATTAGGTGGAATTCAGGGAATCCTGCAGAAGAGAGGGAGAAAGGATTGTAGGAAGCAGAGAGGTCAGGGACATCACAAGAAAACTCACAGAATCAACTAACCAGGGCTCACTGGGGCTCACACAGACTGAACCAACAACCAGGGAGCCTGCATGAGACTGACCTAGGCACTCTGCATGTATGTTAGACTTGTGTAGTTTGGTCCTCTTGTGGGACTCCTAACAGGGGCGAACGGGGGCTGTCTCAGACTCTTTTGCTGGCTTCTGGGACCCTACTCCTCATACTGGGTCACCTTGCCCAGCCTTACTACATGGGGAGGTGCTTAGTCTTACTGCAACTTGATATGCCATGTTTTGTTGATACTCATGGGAGACCTGCCCTTTCCTAAAATGAAACAGGGGAGTGGATTGGCAGATGGGAAGAGAGGAGGGGTGGTGGTGGTGGGGACTGGGAAGAAAGGAGAGAGGGGAAACTGTGGCCTGCCTGGCTGTTAAATAAATAAGTAAATAAATAAATAAAATTATTTAAAAAAAAGAAAATGAATCAACGAGGAGGAGGCGCTATAATGGATGGACTGTGGAGAGAGACAGGCGGGACAATGGTTTATCAGAAAAAAAAATAAAATAAACTTAAGGGAAAAAAAGGAAGAACATGTACTGAAAACAACAACAGACAAAAGAATCGAGGAAGAGGAATTAGGCAACAGGAAGAGGAGAAACTGGCTTAGCTTTCCTTCTCTACTGCTAGGCTTACGATGGACGGAGTGTCCTACTCGATGCTCATCTTAATACAAATGAGGAAGCCAGGCTCAAGAACTCAGTTGACTTACTCAAAGCCATTTTATTTCTCAGCTTATATATTTGAGTGTGGAATCCAAGTCGTTCAACCACCAAGGTTGTTTCTTGCTTTTTGTTTTTGTTTTGTTTCTTTCTTTCATGTGTTTATGAGTATGCTGTGCATGCATCTGTGAATTTGTGGTTCCGTGTATGTATGCACATGTGTGGAGGTGCATGTGCAGATGTGTGCAGGACAGAGGTTGACATCATGTGTCTTCTTCCAGTGCTTTCCATTTTATCCACTGAGGTAAAGTGTTGTGGGAATGGATCCTTTCAGCCAATGGCTTCGTGGTAACAAGCCCTAGAGCGTGGTTTTGTCGGCCTGTGACCCCTTAAGAGCTAAGGAGGAGGGTTTGCACACGCTCCCTCTTGGGTGGTCCAGCCAGATCAAGTGGGGGAGATTGGCAGAACGGCAGCTGGATCAGCAGTGACATTCACTTGTTCTGTATTTGTGAGTGTCATCCCCATTTTATTTCTTAATAAATGTCTTCTTTCCAGACATCCGTGGGTTTCTCACATTAGTAGAGTCTCTGACTGAGCAGGGAGCTCATGGATCTGGGTCCAGCTACCCAGTCTGCTCCAGGGAGCCCTGTCTCTTGCTCTAGATCCCTGGGATTAAAGGTGGGTTACCATGCCCACTCCACTTTTATGCGGATTCTGAGGGTCGGAACCCTTGTCCTTATTTTTCCACGGCAAGTGCTTTATCCACGGAGCCATGCTCGTCAGCCGTGGGATATCCTTTCTTCCTGTCTCTTAGATTTTTGGTACCTGCTATTTTCTTTGGTTGCTCATAAAATGTAACTTTCTTTTTATTAAAGCAGAAACTTGTCTTTAGTAAAGAGTCTTTCCACATGAGAGGACTCCACTGTTTAATAATGAAGATAACCATCCAAATAATTGAACAATAATCTATGAGGGGCACAAATAGCAGATGGGCAGTGATGACAACAGATATTCTTTTGCAAAATTTTCACTTTAGATACATGTATCTTTTGTCAGAAAAATCAGGGGAACAGTTATGAAGAGACACCTTCAGAAATGAGCCAGTATTTTTTTTTTTTCTATCAAGTTTCATCACTTTGCATTTAGGCAACTACACAAGCAGGATTGATAGCAAAATAGAAGATACCAAGTAAAAGGGGAAAAAAAATGAAGCAGGAGAGAATAATTCCCTGGCAAGAAGTGCTGTTGGATGATGCTTCAGCTGGTGATCCATTATGGCGGTTAGGAGGCCGGAGAGGACCGTAGATCTCCGAGGTCCACAGGGGCAGAAGCAAGGGAATAAGATGAAGGGAACGCTTGGACAAATGAAGTGCCTCAACAGCCCAAAAGTGGCTGATGGATGTTCCCACACCTCAGAAGACCGATCTCCCAGCAGGAGAATAAAAGGTGCAAGGAGCCCTGCCTGCTGGAACCACACAGTTAGAGAAACTGATCTACTAACCTCCCGATTCGGGAGTTTATAATGCACCGTAAAAACTCCCGTCTCTGGGCTAAAACCTGGCACTACTACACTTAACTGCGTTTTATTGCCATTGTTCAAATCCCCGATTCACTGTTACTTTTTCTTAAGTAGAATTGCTTCTATTTTCAGTAGTGCAGGTGCCAAGATGTTTTGTGTAAAAAAAAAAAAAAATTCCACAGAGAATGGATTTGATTTTGGAAATGCAGACACTGGATTTCAATTCTTAAGTTGCAATGCTGGAGCAGGCACGGAGGACGTTTTTGATTAAATCGTGACTATGTTCAGGCTATTAATCCCTGCTTGGATGGCGTCTGTAGATACAGAAAAGCATATGAAAAGCAGAGATATTCAGAGTTCTCGACGGGTGAAGGTCATCCTGTGGGTAGCTTCCCTCTCTGGCTTTGTAACAAAATTTTGAGAAGCTTTACACACTGGTTGAATATCTCTTATCCTAGGTCGTGGAGACCTGAAGAGTTTTGAAGTTTGGATATTTTTGGATTTTGAAACGTTTACATAAATATAAGATACTTTGGGGGAATACCAAGTTTGTCTCATATATGCCTTGTATGCATATCCTAGTGGTAATTTCATACAATATTTTTAGTGTGCCTGTGTTTTGATTGTGCCTTGTCACATGTGATCAGGTGTAAAAATTTCTACTTGTGGCATCATGCTGGCATCCAAAAACATAGATACTAGAATATTTTGGAGACCAAAATTTCAGGTTAGGGGTCCTCTGCCTGGATGCAGTGGTGATTTCATTTGCTCTTGGATGGGGCAGGGATATGATAGTTGTTTTATAGAAGAGCCTGTTGCTACTTTAGAAAACAAACATACCCAACAACAGATAGTGCTCACGTGTGTATTTTGAACGTTTCAGTCACGAATCTTCCAATGCCTTTATCTGACACAATTTTATTTCAGCGCTTGGTTATAGTTTGTGATCTGTCAATTCCATACTAAAATAAAATTAAACACACTAGATTGCTTCTCAAAGTAAGTAACTGCACACGGTCAAGTTCAGAGCTAGAAATAAGACTCTGGTCACTCTACCTTTGCCTGTTTTCACCACATAATTCTCTGCAATCACAATCAATTGTAACGAACTGATTCTCAGTATCTATTCACATTTTCACATACTGACCTTTCCCTCTGTACCCAAGGAACTTCACAAAGTGTAAAAATCCCGGCTCCCACCATGAAAACTAAAGTTCAAGTTAAAAGCAAAACAAAACAAAAACAACAAACCCCCCCCCAAAAACAAAAAAAACCCACAATCATTTTGTTAAGCCAAAGCAATAATTTCTGTTTTCTAGGATTTCTTTCTAGAGAAAGGCCATTATGATAGTTCAGGCAGTCCTGTTATTTTAAAAGTGAAATAGTACTTATTCTGTAGTCTATGTTTTTAACATTTTTAATTTTTGAAAATTTCATTCATGTATCCAATGTATCTTGGTAAAGTCTATTCCTGTCTCTCTCCTTCCAACTCTTTCCCAGACCCCTCTTGTTATATCTCCCTACCAGCTATTGCTGTTCTTCAGCTTGGCTCTGATTGGTGCTGCCCATATACACTTAAGTAAGAGGTCCTCCACTGCTGTATGGGCAACCTACCACTGACCACCGCTGCCATCCTAATCTCAGCGGCCATTAGGTCCTCCACTAGGGGTGGGGCATCAGGAGCACCTCCTACTATGGGTGGGGCATCAGGAGCCCCTCCTACTAGGGGGCGGGGTATCAGGATCCCCTTCTGTTTTTAATGGTGAACTCTTTTACTTTGACTCTGCAAATTACGGGATGCCACTTTGAAGCCTTCTGGGCTTCCCATTTGTGCCGCTTAGCTATGGCAGTCGGTTGAATTGCAGCTGGTGGGCAGTTGCTCTGTCAAGTTTTCTGAAGTGCTCCTATAACAAGGACTTTAACCAAGACCTATCTGTACACTGTGCCCCTGGAACATATAAAAACGATGCTCTATTTACTGTGGACAATAACATGTTGGAAGAGAGATGGATTGTTTCTTGCACAATCAGTGTGAGCAGCTAAACATGTTTCTTTGCACATGTATTCCCCATCCCCACCCCCATCCCACTCCCTGCCAGTCAGAAGGAGCTATGTAAGTGAAAACTATCAGAAATAAGAAAATATGTGTATTTGGAAGATGCTGTGTTGAAATACGTGGTAAATGTGGTGGATCCACACAGGGAAAGGCACTGAGGAGATAAAGTCTACCAGGAAGGCAGGGTCCAGATGTGTAATGGCTGTGAAGGTGGAGTGAGGGCCAAGAGGGGAACTGAGGTGGGTGTATGGAGCACTGATGGCCAAGGTCTCAACTTCACACAGACCAAACTTCTACCACGCTGCTTTGGAGCCCATTGTGATCCTGGAATTCGTTACCACAGCGCCCAGCAGCGGCTTTCCAGGATTGTAAAGCGACAGCTTTGAAGGAGTTGAAGCCATTGCCAAGTTTCCTAACGGTAGGACTCACCCTTTGGGGGTGGGGGGGGGTGTAAATCCCTCCAGACTCATCGGCAATGTTTCCTTTCTTGGCTTTTTAAAATGCTCCCGTCATCCCCAAAAGACTTCTTGATGAACAAGTGTAATAGTATAAAAATCGGGATTAAAACAACCCGATCCGTGTGTCCCACATTTACATTTGAGACTGAACCCTCAGAAGCATCTTTACTGGCGAGGCTTCCAGGCCCCATGCTAGGTCTGAGGAGACAGGGGCTCTTGGCTCATCTCAAACTAGGCCATGTAAGTGCCTGTCTAGGACGACTTCAAAGACATCTGGGTTTGGTGCTTAATCTGGTCTGCCCGTGAGAGGCTTGGCATTTACACCTTCTCAGACAAAACTGCGTGTGTGGATGCGTATTTAGATTCTGTATAATGGTGTGCATGTCTTTCTTTCTTTCTCTCATTTTTTTTTTCAGTTTATGCTTTCAAGAATCAACGAAGAAAGCTCTGTTATTTGATCCCGCTGATGTTCGCTTTCAGACAGCTGCCACCAGCACTGCTTGGCCACTTCCTTTTTATTTCCCATTCCCTTTTAACTGTCTGCCTTACTTTGATATGATTTCGTCTCTCTCTGTAATGGCAATGAGAGAGGATGTTTTTTCCCAAGGCCATGGCATGAGACGCCTTTTAATTCATTTTAGGTTTATTACCTAGCAAATTTAAGAATGGATTAGGGTTCTTTTTTTTTTTCCTCCCCCGGGCTACATATACGTTAGACACATTGGAAGGCCAAGGGGACACTAGATCATATGCTTGCTCGACAGACCCTTTCTACATCTGAATTGGTTGTCAAAGGTTTCGTTTCTGGGTCTGCCGCCTTTCTGCTTTGTGGCTCTGGAAAAGCCACATAATCTATCCGCTCTCTGACTCGTTCTTTATAAAATAGTAAAAAGAATATGATTTTACCTTTCTTCATCTCCCAGGGACGCCATGAGCTCTCAGATAAGGTGTGAAGCTTGCTTTGGGTTTTGTGAATTCCACCCAAGCCTGCCTTTAAAAATATTTTAATACCGAGATACTAAATGGAGAACATATTTTGTTTTGGTAAACAATGTGTTTTTAAAGAAACAATATTTCCATCCCACAGTGACAGTTTAATTTTTTTCCCTGTGACTTCTGGATCTTCTTTTTAACATGTGATTTAACAATATGTTGCATCTTGACAGTGTTATATATATACATATATATATTTCTTGAGAAATCTGTAAAACTTTGCTGTTAATTTGAACCCAGGGAGTGAATCTAGTCCCCAAGTGAATACTACTGCCATTGGGACCTGATGTCTCACTAACAAGCCACAGAAAAGAAATCACAGGTAATGCTGCTGCTGCTGCAGCAGAGTAAGGCCACTCTGGTAGAGTGTAGTGTCTATTTGATGGTGCATTTTCCCTTTCAACCGCTGCTTCTTGGTTGCACTTGGCTCCTGGCTGACCTATTAATAGCTGAAAGATAAGAGACATTGCTTTATAGCTTTTGGGGAAAAAAAACACTTTGTCCTACATTTATATTAAGTAGTATGCATAATGAAATACCCTTGTATTCATCCTTCTAATTCCTTGTTGCTAGACATCTCCAGTTCTCCCTGTGTTGGTTGGTGGCAATTTGCCACGATGCTTTTCAGAGTAGAGGGAGCATATGTTGCCCAGATCTGAAAGTTCAGACCACACATACCAACCAATGAAATGATTTTGAAATTATGAAAATTGCCTCTTTCTTTCTAAACACCAACACTGGGATCCCCAGCTTCAGTATCATCACCGTCCAGGGTATCTCCAGTCATCCCAGAAAGTGATATGAAAATCATAAGACAAAATTAATTTATATATCATTTAAATTAGAAGCAAATGCATGCCAAATTGAGCTGTTAGAGAGAGGGTTATCTTAATGACCAATAAATGCCATTTTAAAAAAAATATGAGAGAACTCTGTTCAATGCATGGTGTACAGTAGCTGGGAGCCATGTGAGATGGATACTCACAATGGATCTACTGAGAGGAACAGGCCAGCCAGGGGGGCTCTCTTTATTTTTAAGAAGCTTCTTTGCTCAGATGTTCTAGTTGAGGTTTAAATAATTTTAAGATAACATGGCATTAAACTTATAGCAAACCTCCTGTATTTTATTTCCTCATTGCTAGCCCTTCAAATGAAATATTATAAGGGCTGGGGATAGACTCAGCAGTTAAGAGCCCTTGCTATTTTTGCAGAGAACCCAGATTTAGTTTTCAGCACCCACATCTGGTAGCTTATAACTGCCTGCAACTTTGGTTCCAGAGAATACAATGCGCTCCTCTGGCTTCTATGGGTTTATGAATATATGTGGAACACATGAGCTCATGGACACACACACATACACACACACACACAAGTTAAAAAATAAAATAAATCTTTTAAAAAGTATTATCATGTTAATTAAGTTGTTCTTTTAAAGCAAGAACAGCATTAACAACAACAGCATGATCACCAGTCAGTATTTTCCATTGTTTTATTCTCTTTTGGCCCTATTGCTGCAGTTCAGTAAATTTTAATTTTTTTTTAATTCAAAGGCTTGATCTATAACATCCCAGGGTCATCAATCTCAGAACAACTCCTTAAAGTCATATTCACAGCAAATGATTTTTATTTTGATTAGTAAAACCTGGCAATCTGAGGTGAATCTTGACTAACAACCTGCTGAAAGCTGAGAAAAATGTAAATAAAAAGATACAGCTGTATTGGATCATGGTCTGAGATGTTAACTGACACTCTGACAGATTAAGGTATTTTTTAAGCAGTACCTAACATTTCTTCTTAGCTTTTGGAAAACAGGGTAATATACTTTATCATAAACCTAAAGAATTAAGGAAGAGTGAAGAATGGGATAGAAAAAAGGAATATTCTTTGTATATATTGTAATTATTGTTACTTTTCTTGCCCCCAATTCCCACTAGTTGTAATGGTAGCAACAGCACCACTATGGTCTATGGTGATCCAGTCTAGTGTTGTGGAGAAGGTATAACAGCTTGTTCTGTCCTATAACAAACAAGGCTCATGGCATATGGAGTGTGTACAATGACTTGACTCCCTCTGTAACCAGGTTGAGATCTTTAAATGCGAAAGTTACTAGGAAGAAATTCAAATAATCCATGAAGCAGAGAACCTCATGGGATCCTTCCAATGAAGGGTCATTTCTTGAGCAGTTAATGACTATCCAGCAATAGGCTGTATGTCCTGCTTCTAAAGCCTCTCCTGGGTGGCGTTATATGACTTATTCCCACGTATGGAAGATGAAGACTATTGATCAGTATCATTAGGAAACCAGTGGGCCTTGCTGTAGTTTCTTGTACTATCCACCAGATGAATATAAAGAACTCTGAGATGGAAATACATGGGGCCTGTGTGATCAAGTTGAACCACCCAACACAGAGAACACACGTTGTTTCAAATGTCAAAGGCAACAATGAAGTTGGGCTTTATGTTAGTAAAGCCAGCATTTATTATGGTACATATAACCCCCAAATCCATTTTCTAGTGTTGAGTTATTCAGCCTGGACAGATTGGAGAGTCAACAGATGCAGGAATCAAAGAGGATGCACACTTCACCTTGTGCTTCTATCAAATGTCAACGCTTGGAATATACTCAGAAGATTATTCCCTGATTTCTGATTTTATTAGTTGTTTTTTTTTTATAGTATCATCTGGAAGGATTTTTCTTTTTAATTTACTGAAAATCTGAGTCCTTCCAAGAGCATTTACTTGCAAACATTGCTGTATTGCAGGTTACCAGTGTGTACTTCTGTAATATGGCGCAGAGTGAAGGGAAGGACATGGGAAGGATTGCATGCGGTTGTGTGCTGGCATGGGTTTTGTGGCTGTACAGTGTATTACAATTCTCTCATCATAAGGTGATCAAAATGATTCCCATAGATCAGAGCTAGGAATGACAGTGCACCAGGCATCACTTGCTGGAGAAGATTTTAGGCAGACATTTCTCTCCCTCTCCTTACTCTTTGTCTCATACAATTCCATGGAGAGCTGATGAGACTTCAAACTCAGAAATGTGCCAACCAAAATGTGACATGACAGTGAAAATAATTAAGAATCCTAATTCTCACTTTACTTTACCTGCATCCAAATGGGAAATGGTTCCGAAGCCTTTGTGGGACTTGGGATATATTTATACTTTTGAAACTATATCAAGAAAACTGTGATGTTGATCACAGGTGGGAATATCATATTTATAAGTCAATTGTAATTCAATCATTACTTGGGGGACAGAAAGTCCTCGAGGGAGAGTCACATATTTACATGATGTATTCCAGGGCTCAGATCTGTATTTGTAAGTCTGTTTTAGTCAAGAGATGTGTAAAATCACAAATGACTGGCCAATTCCCCACTGGGTGTAACTGAGAAACCTTATGAATTCCATTTTTCCACTTATTAAAATTTAATGTTCTAATATTAATAGAGGCTGTGAACTAGGTCCTTGCCAAGATTTTCAGAAGAGAATCTGAAAATTGGACAGACTTGGCTGGCGCTCGGCAATGGTTTGAAGTTGGGCCCCTTTCTCCTCTCACTTCCTACGTCCCCCTTTTGTCTTACACTTAGCTGCTCTTTTATGTTATGTTCCTCTCACACCCTTTCTTGATGGCCAGCATCTGTATCTTGGCAGGGATCTGCTCCTGTTGTCACAGAGGAAAACAATTTGAAGCCCACACCATATCATCCTTTGTCTGGAGTGTAATCCCTTCTGGCTTCTTCCCCCTAATTCCATTCTTTCTTTCTTTTGACTTATTCTCCGAATGTCATCCAGAGTGATGTTCCAGAAGTGCAGGTCTGTTCCCATTTCTTCCTCCTTACAGCAGTTTCATTGTCTTCTCGTTGCTCTCAGAATAAATTCCCGAGTCTTAAACAAGGTCATTGGATCTGGATGTGTGGTCGGGCATCAATTTATGGCTGTGCGACTTGACTTAGCCACATTTCAGTTTCATTACACCTCCGACTCTCATCATTTGTTGCAGTTATGCATTGTAAAGTTCTGCATGCTGTCTTAGTAGGTAGCAAGCCGTTACTCCTCAAGGAAGCAGGCTCCTGTGAGCCTCCCACCGAAGCATTTTGTCAACAGATGACTATATAGCCTTGTGTATGTGTGTGTGTTTGCTGAAAAGCTCCTGACTTAATGCATCCTGGATTCTTTACTGTTGAACTTGTGGTCAACAGCGTTGCTCAGATGAGGCTTAGTTAACATACAAATTGTCCCCAGGCACATCATCACAACGCTCTTGTACTTAGGGACACTCTACTGTGGTATTTCAGCACTGTGAATAGAGTGATTTTGAAGGTAAAAATCACACAAAAAACAGCACAACCATTTTAGAAAGATGGCCCTAAATGGACTGTGAAAACACTGTCCCGTGTAAGATCCGGGAGAGGGAAGCTCAGAGTCCCCTGGTTCAGTTGGGAACAAAGGCGCAGGCTGGGTGACTCAGGCTTTTCATTACCTATTGTCTGTGAATGACTGGAAAGTGTCGTATTTATCCTGAGATTATGAATAACTTTTAGTAGTTACGTAATTTGAAAATCTAGAATCTATGAATAATAAGACTGACCAAATGAAAAGGAATGTCTACACCAGACATTTGATTTCCTGACACCATGTCTACCTTATGCTTTGTTGAACAATTTCTGAGTTTAGAGGAGTTGAATCCACTGTTAATGGGTAACCATGAGTTCAGAGGGGAAGCAGTGGACTCCTGTGAATGCACAAACATCTGAAACACTCTTACTTCTTACCAGTCAAAGATCTCTTACCTCTTTTCCAGTCAAAGGCGTGTGTGTGTGCGTGCATGCGTGCATGTGTGTGTGTGTGTGTGTGTGTGTGTGTGTTGTGTGTGTGTGTGAGTCTGCCAAGTTAAGGGAATTGGGGAGAGGGAGAGAGGACTAGATTGAGTTCTTATTGTTGAAGAAAGACATCCAATGGAGACCTTCCCCCTCTTTTTGTTTAGAAAGATTTTGTTTCTATCTGGAATAGCAGACAACAGGGGTGGGCCCTGAACTATGGAGCAAAACAGAAGACACTGATAAAGAATCAAATTAATCATCAAAGCTTTCTTGAAATTTGAGATAAGAAATCTTTATGCCAGTTTGAGTAAGTTTTGTTTCTTAATTACTGGTAGCCAGAAATATCTGGATAGTGTGCCTTATTTTCTATATGTCTGTTTGTCAGGAATAAATGAGAGAAAAACATTAATATGTACCTATACACGCTGTGTGTATGGCAGCATCCTGGCAGATATAATTCTTCCTTGTGTTTCTAAGTATAGAAAGATTGTATACCTTAAATATTATACTGCTAAATACTTGTCATCTTTGTTTCTAATTAACAAGAAAAGGAGAATGATTTGACATAAAGCTGTATAGAATATTTTATTTCATACTTTTGCATAAAATCATTAGCCCTTTGATGCCTTTATTTTTTTCTAGTTGGCATTAACTGTCAACTCAACACAGTCTTGAGTCACCTGAAAAAAAAAAAAAACAACTCAATTGAGTTAATGTCTTCATCAGACTTGTCTTTAGGCATGCCTTGATTATTAATAATAGTATTATATCTATAATGTTAATAATGTCTTGGTTATTAATTGATGTAGGAGCACCCATCCCTAGGCAGGTAGTCCCGGGCTGTATTAGAAAGCTTTGACTAGGAAGCAACCAGAGAGGAGCCAGCAAGCAGCATTCCTCCATGGCTTTTGCCTCAAGTTTCTGCTTGAATTCCATTTACCTCCCTTAATTCTGGTCTGTGACATAGAAGCATAAGCCTAATAAATTCTTTTCTTCCCAAGTTGCTTTTCATCAGGGTGTTTTATCATGGCAACAGAAGGCACTCTAGAACAATTCCTTTGACCAGTTTAAATCAACTGTTTATTATTATTATTATTATTATTATTATTATTATTATTATTATATAAGGAACTGGTTATGATTATAGACATCAATGGCAATATCATAAGAGTAAAATTGTCACAATATTTCTATGTTAAAGTTAGCATGATAAGGGGAACCACTTTACAAAGGATTTTGTGAACTGACCAAGTGAAGATGGACATGTTTCCAGAAAATGAAGTTTGCATGCAGTAATAGGTGATATAAGTTGAAGAGGTTGCCAACCACGGTTTTGTAGATATTTATTCAAGCCAGCATGTAAACCTTTACTATAACTGACATGTGGACCAGAGGGCCTAGGCTTCGATGACTTGTGAACTTGGCTGTGAAGTTTTAGAGCCTATGTGAGGTTTCTCCTACCTCTTTTCATTGCCTGTGTTGTAAAGACCAGAAATTTTTGCACAGACATGTAAATGTCTACTGAGGACATATAATGGTCCATTACTGATGTGGAGAGGAACAACAGTGGCCCATTACTGTTATGTAGAGCATATCACACAGATGTGCATGCACACACATGCACACACATGCATCCATGCACACACTCATATGTACACCCTCACATATATTCATACACTTGCACATTCACACATAGCTGCATATGCACAGACATACACACATGTACACATATATGCACACACATGTGTGCATACCCATGCACACTCACACACACTTTTACATGCATACACATTCACTGGCTCCATAGTTTCAGAGGCCTAATATTTACCACAACTATGGACAATTCTTCTCTCCTTTGAGTTGTTAAATAGGATTATGTGACCCTGTGCCTTAGCATTTCCTCAGGTTCACACATTTCTCTGTTAATTATATTTCCTGAAACCATCTGAAAGTGTCATTAGTCAGACTTTGTCGAATGATCAGTCACTTTAAGTTACTGTCATAGCTACTGGTTTATAGGTGATAGCAATTAGTGACTTTGTGATTGATTTCCCTTAGAGGCCTGTGGAGCCACAGCATTCGGCAAAGATGTGCCCCTGCCCCCATCATCTTGTGTGAGCATAACCTAAGACCTTGAGCAATGCTGTCTTAAGTTCCAGATGATCTCTCAGAGGCCATTCTAGGATTCCTTCTGTCAAGCATCCCATCAGAGAGTTGATTTTTCCCTTCCAGAGACTGCTCTGGAGCATCTAGAGTAAACCGTTTTCTCTTTTCAGCAGCAAAAGTATTTAATCTCTTTTTAAACACAAGTCTAATATCCTCATTTCCTCATTTATTACTTTTCAAACTGCATTTCAGCTAGTGACAGATGGGAATTGTCATCTGTTTTTCTACAGGACACACATGGCCTTCTAGACATAATTCCCTTAGTAACAGAGATGTTAACACACCTTTAAAACTATTTCAGGATATTCCATCAATGCAGATGTTGTTTTTATTTTTAGATATCATTTTAACTCCTGGCTGCTGAAAACATTTTTTGATGGGAAGCAATTGAGCCCTCGGTTTTAAAATGAAAGAACTAGCTAGCCTCTTAGAGATTTTAGTGGTATTCTATTTATGCTATTTTGAATGAAGCTGGCATGATGTTTGCTAACCTTTGCTGTTTCTTGTGATAGCTCTCATGTTTCCATAGGAAATGGTGTCTTAAGGTGGGCCATGGTCAAAATACATTCCAAGAACTTCTCAAAGAATTAAAGAGCATTATAAAACAGCAATGACAACCAAACAGATTGGGAAATATGTGTATCAATAGCACAAAAGCTCTTTCCTTACGAAGACTGTGCTGATTTCCATGGGTCCCCTATAATCAATAGAGGGGTGTGTCATTGTTGACTCAGGATCAGAAGCTAGCAAGCTGGACCTGGATGTCAGCGTCCCAGAGAAGGAAGTGTGTTCTGTATAAAAGTCCTGAGAAATAATGTTTTCCCCTGTCTTCCTCTTTCACTGGCCACAGCAAATGAAGGAAATATAGCCCTTCTGGAAGGATACAAACTAAGATCTTTGTCCCAGTTGTGTGTTATGATTGGGCAGAAATGAATGGGTGAGTTAGGATTTTCTCCTGGAAGATGTGTTTATGAAACATAGACGCCATTCGCTTGTTTATTTCCATGACTGTTTTTCGGTAGTAGGCATGGCTGATTTGGGCAAGTAAGAGTGAAGCTCCAGTTATGGCAAGCTTTCCTTGTCCTAACAGTGTTCTCATCTTAGGCACGGTGCACCACGAAGTCTGTGGACAAAACTATAAATGGATAATTGCATGTGGGATGAGATTTCTGTGCACATTAAGTGACACATTTACTTACATGTGTCAATACAAGAGGGTATTTTTTTTTCCATACAAATATTACCACATCTGGTTTGGTTTTGTAGATGGTACACAGCTCCCCATCACAGTCTCTTGATGATTTTATGAAAGTGTCTATTAGCTGGGCTTGGGGAGGTACACCTGTATTCCCAGGGGGATATCCAAGTCAAGGTCAGCCTAAACTGCATCCCATGACCTGCTTCAAAAAGCCAAGGGTCGAGGGATGGTTCGGCGGTGAAGACTGCACACTGCCCTCCTGGGGGACCTGATTTTGATTCCTAGCATGCATGTTGGGCGAGTCACCACTGCATGCAACTCTAGCTCCTGCAGATCCAACACTTCTGCTCTCCAAGGGTGCCTACCACACTCACAGGCACGTGGCCACACACAAACACAATTTAAAATAAATAAAATAAGTAAAAATCCCCCTGCTGTAACTCAGTGGTTGAGTGCTTGCCTAGCATGTCCGAGGCCTTGGATTGCATATGTGGGGCCGCAAAGAGTAGCAACAACAGCAGCACCCTATACACCCCAAATAAAACCAAATAAAACCTCCTTCTTTCACCTGAACCAAAATTATGCTGAAAAGATGTAACAGTGAAACTAAATATGGTGTTAATAATTCACCGACGTTTTCAAATTTTTCATTGGTCAGTTTGTATCCAACAGACTGGTTATTCTGAAGCAGAAGGAGAGAGAAAAGTGGGGGAAAAAGAAGTAGGGGGAAAGGGGGGTGGAAAAGAAGAGGAAGGGGATGTGTGGTGATGTTTTATTTGTGCTAAAATGTGTTATTTTATTTATATGTTAATAAATAAAGTTGCCTGGAGATCAGAGGTCAAATAGCCATTAAGCAGAAGTCCAATGGGGGGTAGCACACACCCTTAATCCAATCACATGGCAGGCAGAGTCTCTGTGTGGTCAAGGACACAGCCAAGTGTGGTGACATGAACCTTTAATCCCAGTACCAACCATAGAGACCTGGAGGTCTGTATAGACAGGCAGTGACTAGGAAGTGATGTGGCTGGGCTTAGAGCCAATGAGAAGGCAGAACAGAAAGGCAATAAAAACACAAGTCAGGCAGGAAGAAACTCTCTCTGGGGAAGCTACTGCTTGTGGTAAGCCGAAGTTAGTCGTGGCTGTTGCTCTGATCTCTTTGGCTATTTCCTCTGTATTTGACTCTGTGTTTCTTATTTACTAAGACTGTTTAGAATTTCGTCTACAGGGATGGGGAAGAGGAGGAGAAGGGATGAGAAGTAGAAGGCCTCATGCTCAAATGGCTGCATTTAATGAGATTGGGGATCCGAATGACCCCCTGGCTGTGTAGTACAGAGCTCCAAACTACTAGGTAGCCTCAAAGGCTAGTTCCAACATTAGTTTCAAGAAATGTGAGCAAGGTAAAATAATTTTCACTTTCTGTGAATTTAAAAAGCACACAGGAACATGTTTTGTGAGTAGAAGTTTAGCATCTACGTGACCAACATGCCACCCAGAAAGTAATGTTCTCAATGGAAACGCAATGAGTAGTGATGTCATGCAATGGGTGTACTCTGTTATTTTCTTAAGAAAAAGGACTTTTAAAATGGATGGAACTAGAAAATATCATTCTAGGTGAGGTAACCCACTCTCAGAAAGACAAACTAGGTATGTACTCACTCATAAGTAGATGCTAGATGTAAAGCAAAGGATAATCAGACTACAACCCACAGCTCTAGAGAAGCTAGCTAACAAGGAGGGCCCTAAGAGTAACACATGGATGGGCCTGGGAAGGGGAAATAGATGAGATCTCCATGAGTAAACTGGGGGTGAGGGGGAGGCAATAGAGGGTAGGGGATAGGGGATGAGAACATAAGAAAACAGGATGGTCGAGCTGGAACAGGGATGGAGTGGGAGAGCAATGAAAGGGATACCATAATAGAAGGAGACATCATGGGGATAGGGAGAAATCTGGTGCTAGGGTAGTTCCCAGGAATCCACAAGAATGACCCCAGCTTAGACTACTAGCAATAGTGGCGAGGGTGCTTGAGCTGGCTTACCCTGATAATCAGATTGGCGAATACTCTAACTGTCATCATAAGCCTTCATCCAGTAACTGATGGAAGCAGATGCAAAGATCCACAGCCAAGCACCAGACTGAGCTGGAGGAGTCCAGTCAAAGAGAGGGAAGAGGGATTCTATGAGCAAGGGGCTTCAAGATCATGATGGGAAAACCTACAGAGACAACTGAACCAAGCAAGTGAGAACTCATGAACTTTAGACCAACAGCTGTGGAGCCTCTATGGGATTGGACTAGGCCCTCTGTATAAGAGAGACAATTGTGTAGCTTGGTCTGCTTAAGAGGCTCCCTGGCAGTAGGATCAGGATGCATCCTTGGTGCATGATCTGGCTTTTTGGAGCCCATTCCCTATAGTGGGACACCTTGCACAGCCTTGATGCAGGGGGAGGGGCTTGGACCTGCCTCTACTGAATGTACCAGGGTTTGCTGACTCCTCATGGATGCCTTACTTTTTTGGAAGAGGGAATGGGGAGTGGGTTACAGGAAAGGCTGGGAGGGGGCGGGAGGAGGGAAGAGGGGGTGTCTATGGTTGGTATGTAAAATGAATAAAAATTTCTTAATCAAGAAAAAAAAAGAAAGGGCCTTTATTCACTAAGTCTTTTAATTTCAACAGTATTTTTTTTGTGAATTATCTAAGGGTGTGAGTAAGTGAGGTAAACCTGTTTTATGAATATCATTAAGCAGTTTCGAAAGAAGTTTGAATTAGTGAGGTCTGACTGCTGTCCTTAATTTTCAGGAACTTGGAGGCTTCCAGAGCCAGGGAGCTGCTCCCCAGATTAGCACTGTGTGAGGGCTAGTTCCTGGCAGAGCCCACATCCTCCGGCTGCCTAGGGATGGGCCTCAGTGAACTCCGTCTTGGGACACAATGACTGAACCGACACAGCTATAGAGATGTGTCTCTGCTCACAGCAAGAGAGGAAATCGGAAATGACTCAGAGCAACCTTTGCTAACTGGAAAAATGAATTCGCCATGCTTCTAAATAGACTCGAATAACATTATTGTCTGAGCAAAGGAGAGGCTGAGAAAGGTCACTTACTGCTCCCCACCTGGGACCCGAGAAACACTTACAAGAGTAGGGTGCCTGACCTGGCTCTCCTTTTCTTGTCCCTTGTGTTAATCGGAACCTGGACTCTCCATTCAGTAATGGCCTCTGTCATTTCCATTGGTTCTGTCTTTTTACATTTTACTTAAAAATATTTTCAGTTATGAAAGTAGAGAAGACGGGAAAGGCAAAGTTAGTGACCTTGACTGAAACACACATTTCCCACTTGAAAACCCTGGCAAATAAAACTACAATAATAGGTCTGATCTCAGAGGCACTGTCCTTCATAGTACTCAGTGAAAACCAGGGCAGCTCCATCCCACACTGGGATTGCGAACTCCTCAGTGCAATTGAGGTGCAGGTTTTACTTTCTTAAATCATTTATTTTATCACTACAATAGGAAGGAAGGCAGGAAGGCCAGTTCCATGCCCAGAAAACAAAACAAAACAAAACAAAACAAAACAAAACAAAACAAAACAAAACAAAACAAAACAAAACAAAACAAAACAAAACACTACTTGTAAATAACTGTTTCTTCTGGACTCCATGTTGCTATAGTACACAATTCCTTCTCTATCTTTCACGAAGGCACCCTTCAGAGCTGGAAAAACCAACCACAATATCCTCTGATTTGATGAACTCCAGACTGTTGTTACCTATTTTGGGAGAGGATGTTTAGAAAGTCATCTGCTTCTTCGGATATTTGCTTTTATTTGTTCTGAGTCCCAGAAATGAAAGAACAAAATAAAACAGAACAAAACCAGGATGATGTGCTCACCCTCACCCCCAGGAAGGTGTAGAATCTAAATTAAAATCAAAATATAGACAAAGCAACAACACCACAAAGGAAAACAGATGTGAGCTAAAGGCGATGACTAAGAAAGCGTTATACCAGTTATAAGAAAGCGCTAAGTCCATCGTTAGTGCTTAGCAGTTGATTAGAGTTTGTGAGTGGGAGAGCTTCTCACACCAAGTACTTTCTTCTCTCTCCTAGTCTCTATAATGACAATTGCCAGAAATTCAAGCAGAAAAGGAATCTGGTAAATTACACCCCCGTATTAGCCAGCTCCCTAGGAGCTGCTATTTTGGGACAGTGTAGGAATGTTGGATTTTGTAGGGATATGCTATTTTGGGACAGGGTAGGGTAGCCACCAACAGCATATTCTCAGGGCAAGCGCTCTCTCAGCAAATGTCAGAAATAATACTTTCCTCCTTGAACTTAAAATATCTTAGATGTCATTGTACTGATCATTAGACTGATCATTGTACACTGGGGACTGAGATACGGGTCTTAGTAAAATTTAGAAATTAAAAAAATTCTAGTTAAAAATTACATTTGTTTTGTATTTTTTTTTTTCATGCCTTGTTTGGACTTGGCCAAGCTTTCAGAGGGCTGTCCAGTTGTAATGTGGACATTTTTCCTCTCTTTTGATGGTTATTTGACGTGATTTTTTGTTTCCCAAAACTCAGGTTGAGAAAAGTCATCTAGTATTTACTCTGTCTGTGTTTACTCTCAAATTTAAATGTGAGTCAGATGGAACACCCCGGGAATCAGACAATGGTGTGGTGACGATCCTGTTTGCCTTTGGTGATAGCCTGGTGAGTGATTGCAGGACTCCACACAATAGCTGAAGGAACAAGTTTGAACAGCACTGCTCTCAGAATCCGTTTCTGTCTGGTGTAGTACCTCTTGCAGAAAAGAGAGATTTGTGACACCAAGGAATCTCCTCCACAGCAGCTGTAACTCCATGAGGATCTGGTTATGCGCAGTAAACTATATAATCCTGTCCAGTGATTTTTAAAATATGATTTTAGAGTTAGATTAGGTGTAGATTCCCTTTGTGTTGGGAATACATATTCCAAATTGCTACAACAGATTTATAGTGCAGTACTGCATGAACTCCAGGGATCTGAACCTGCTTTGGTCAAATGACTTCGAAGAATGTTCTGGTTATTAACATGCTTAATGTTGTAAGCCAGATGAAATAAGGAAGCTAGCTGGAAAACCCAGCTCCCATCTTAGACACTGCTCTATATCCCACTTTAATTTACTCCTTGGAGTCTGCATGCTGCCAGTGATGCAGGGAAGGCCGGGTTGTGCAAAGGCCTTTTTCCAACTGCACCAACACAATCTCAGCTTGATACTGGAGTCTATAAATTATTTGGCCTTCCTTAAATGTCTTAGTAATCTTAGATTACAAAAATGTTACATTTCAGTTTCGATGAAAGATTTAAAATCTTTCCAACACTTGGAAGCAGAAATTTCTAAGAAATCAGATTTTCCTTTCCCCAGATTTCAGAAGAGTAATAATGTGCTTATATGATGCCATTGTATCAGCAACATCTAGGCAAAGACCCATGATCCAACACGTAGAAGTTTCCCAGCAAATATCCGAGCACTCCTAGGAAGTAGGATTGAGACCACGTATAGCCACCCCAGGTTCAAATCCGATTCTGTCACCCAGATGTTTGAGAAACCTTAGTTATGTTAGAGCACATTGAATTTTGGAATTTCTGATAAGGCATCATAAGTCTGTACTAATTTTGATTTTCTGTCATAACTTGATAGATTTGTGATACTTTAAAATAGTTATTTACTTTTCTATTTTAAGGACTTGGGCTTGGACCCAGGGCCTTGTACGTGCTAGGCAATGAAATATTCATTATTAAAGAGAAGCACTGTATTGTTATTTTAAAATGTTAAAATATTCAATTTATTGTAAAATCTTAAAAAAATTTAGAAACACTCTATCATTACAATGCTGGCATAAATACACTAAAATATTATTAATAATGAGGTTATTATATATACAAGCATTTGTCTTTGTTTCATAGTTAAAATAATAAGATCAAGCTACTTCTAGTTTTGAAAAAATATCATTAGAAAGTGTGTATACTGGGGGATTTGAAAGATACTAATTATCCCACTCTTCCAGCTACCTCAATTCTACCCCCTGGTTCCTATCTTAGAAATGATCCTTCTGTAGTTATTCTGTTCTTGGGTCTTCAGTTTCTCCCTCGACCATTTACATCAAATTATGAAACTGAGATAGATCATTATGTTACAAAACAAAACTGAAATAAGGAAATGAAAGATAGCTCAGTGGAAAAGTACTCGATTTGAAAGATTGAGGACCTGACCTGAGTTCCATCCTTGAAGAGAAGTGAGTCTACAAAATTGTCCTCTGGCATCTACAAGTTCACGGTAGCATGCTCTCTCTCTCTCTCTCTCTCTCTCTCTCTCTCTCTCTCTCTCTCTCTCTCTGTCTCTCTCATACACATATTAATAATTATTAAAGTTGAAATAAGATTTACATTATGTGTTCTATAATAAAACATGCTGCATTCAGAGTAGGTGAAAAAAATCACATGTAGAATTCCCGAAAGCATTTTGAAAGGGCCACTACAACTTCTGAATTCTATACACATTTTTGTGGGTAAAAAAGGGTCAGCTTAAAACCAGTATTTGGAGAAGATCTTTTTGAACACAGCAGCCTCTGTGAGGGACTGTCCCTCCCTTCACCCCTGCCTCTCATCTCGGGTATATGAGGGTTCTTCAGTGACACCACTTGAGAGATGATGACACCTAATGAACTCAGGTGTGTAACCCGTTATTGAAACACTCAAGAGGCACAGACTGAATGGCTGTGAAAAGCAAAATGAAGTAATATTGATTCTGTCTAAGGTCTAACTGTATTCCCAGTAGCTTGTTGGGCGAAGAATGCATGAATGTTTCTTGTGAGTTTATCAAAGATGTGAGAAAAGGCTATTCTGGGGGGTTGTCATTGTTGGTTTGACTTAACAGGTTCATCACTAAAAGATTGAAAGGCTTTGGGAAAGAAGCTGAAGCTTGCTTTTGGAGGCAGTGATGAAGTACTAGAGCATAGCACTTTTTTCTATATAGAGAAAAGACAACAGAAAAGACGCTAGAGGAGTGTTGTGTAGTCTCTGAAGAACCCACCATACCAAGTGTTAACATCCACCGAGCACAAGAGTGTGCACAGCCAGCTTACACAGCACCATTACTACAGCCGCTTTCTACACTCCTGATTCTCCCTAGCTCCTGCTGCTGGGGTCCTCTTCTTTCTAACAGCAGATGGGGTAGAAAAGAGCCACTAGCTGAGGGAGATGTTTGGCGCTGAAAGAGAATGCACCCACTGATATTTTGAACTTTCTCCAATCACTCAGAGAATTTCAAAGGGCTGCTTCTATGAACATTGCTGGATCTAAGATTTGACCTCTGTACGCAATTTTTGAATGACAGTATAATTTATACATAAGACTTACCTCTGAATGGAATTGGAACATAGATTGTAGCTGGAGTTTTCTCCAGTCCTGCCTGGCTCGTGGTCAGGACATATCTCTCTCACCCACCAGTCCCACAGCCGCTCAGACCCAACCGAGTAAACACACAGAGACTTATATTGCTTATGAACTGTATGGCCATGGCAGGCTTCTTGTTATCGAATTCTTCTATCTTAAATTAACCCATGTCTATTAGCCTATAAGTTGCCACGTGGCTCGCGGCCTTGTGGTACCTTACATCTTGCTTGTCATGGTGGCAACTGGCAGCATCTCTCTGACTCAGCCTTACACTTCCCAGAATTCTCCTCTCTTCTTGTCCCACCTATACTTCCTGCCTGGCTACTGGCCAATCAGTGTTTTATTTATTAACCAATCAGAGCAACACATTTAACATACAGAACATCCCACAGCAATAGATTCTTCAATGGATATTGTAGTCTTCAAACTACATTCATGTTGTGTGACTTCAGCTCATTGCTGAAGTTTGCAACTGTAGAAAAAATTTCTGCAAGTTTCTATCCAGGGGAAGAAGAAAGCAATCCCAGAAAAAAGTCTAGAGTCAGAAATAAATCTGGTCATAACCATATATTCTATGTCTTAAATTTTTTTTATTAATTCTTTTAGAATTTTATGCATTGCATTTTGATTATATTTATCCCCCTCCCTCATCTTTTCCCAGATTCAACCTTTATTCCAAACCCACCCAACTTTGTGTCCTTATTTATTATTTAAAAACCCCAACAAGGCCAATCAGTGCTGCCTCTATACTCTTGGGGCTGTGGCCCTCCACTGGAGCATGGTTAACCTACCAGGGACTACTCCCATAATGAAAATAAACTCTTCCTCTCCCAGAAGCTGTCAATTACAAGTTCCTTACAGGAAATGGTATGGAAGCTTGTAAGAGAACCTGCACGGGACCGAACTCGGCCCTCTGAATGTGGATAACAGTTGTGTGGCTTGAACAGTTTGTGGGGCCCCTGGGGGTGGGACCAGGATTTATCCCTTATGTGTGAACTGACTTTTTGGATCCCATTCCCTATGATTGGATGCCTCACTCGGTCTTGATGGGGGGGCAGGGAGGGACAGAAGTGGGGGCTTGGTCCTGCCTCAACTTGATATCCTAGACATTGTTGACTCCCATGGGAGGCCTCACCCTCTCTGAGGAGTGGATAGGGGGTGGGTTTGGGGGAGGTGGGGAGGAGTGGGAGGAGGGGAAGGAGAGGGAACTATGGTTGGTATATAAAATTAAAAAAAATTGAAAAAAGAAAAAAAAGCCACATGTTGGATGACTATGAGGAAATAGTATTTTCCAAACACAGTGGAACAGTTTCATGTTTGAATTCACAGTGGTTGTGACAGCATGCATAAAACCTGCTCCAGCCAGACAAAGATCCCAGTATGGGGGAGGGGAGGTGGGCACGATGTCCTACCCCAATTCTTTGTAAGAGTCTTTCCAGTTTCTGATTTTGCCTTTTCCCTCTATATTTTATTCCACTGGATGCCCAACCTTTTCTGTTTGCTTGTACAGTGACATTGCTTCCTTGCTGAGCAGGGAGTGACCTACACTCAACTATTTTTTCTCCACAGGAACAGACCACGTAATCTAATCCCCTCAAATCTGTGCTCATCCCTGTTGCTCCCTCAAAACTAGGTCTTAAGTATCCCCAGTGACCTTCCCGCAGCCAAATCCAACTTGTTTCTTTTTATTTACTTCTTATCTACCTCTCTGCAGTGTTCTGTGTGGTCAAGTGTCTGTTTGGAAATGCTGGGTTCCCCTACCCCTTAATATCTTTGAAATATTCTAACCTTATTTTCTTATCGGGACATCTTCTCAGGCTCCTGGTGACACTTTTACATCTGTGCTTCTCATACATCAAAAGGGTCCAAGGCTGTGCTACACCTTCTGTCCCTCTATTTTCCATGTCTTGCCTATCTCAGTAAATGGCAGTCATGGCCTTAACTTGAAAATCTGGGGCCTGCTATTGCCTCTTTTCTTTTTATGTTCCATATCCAAGCCAGCATCATGTCCAATCAGCATTCACTAGGATTTCTACAACAGTCAAAGAGAGATTATTTTTATATCATCCTGATAGGTGCACAGAAATTCCATGTTTCGGGATGAATATGGAAGGTTGGCATTGCATCCGTCGGATCGTCTGGTCCCTGCTCTCACCTCAGACATCACATTGAATTGTAATCCCCTTTTCTTGACTCAAGGCCTTTCCACTTGATTTGCCTCCTAAGCTAGGATGCAATGCATACTCTCTTGCTGTTCAGCATTGTGTTCTCAGTAGCTCTGAAAGATAAACACAAAGCCATTACCTGTAAATATTTTGTCATCAAATGAAATAATCCCAATGATTAAACACTTAACAATCTAAACAGAAAGAATAACAATGGCAAGCTCTGAGTCATAGTGGCTCTCTACTGCTGAATCCTCACGGAGACCTGTTGGCAAGCTCAGTGAAAAGAATTGTCTGCCATATTTTCCCTACTTTCAAACATGAAGCTTTGTGTCCATTAAGCCCCAATAAATGACAACCCACAGGAATAAAAATGTGGGACATATATTTCCACACTGGTTTCAATTCAGCAAAAAACACTTATAATTTCAAGCAAATGCTCTCTCCTTAGTAACAGTGCCCTTTTGATAAAATTTCACACCACAGGAAATCCATTACAATAAATATCTGTTCCAGTATCCGTCCATTTAGCAATAATTCTCTTTATGCTTGATAACTCTTCCTTGATGAACTGTCCTAGGGACCTTCCTCTCCTCTCTGAGATTTCTAGAACTTTTAGCTCTGCCTCTGAGTAGTTGCTGTTGTCATGGTAGCCTTGCTAATTTTGCTTATATTCCGCTCCCCCCCATATTTTCCCACAACCTTTGAAAAGACTAAGCTAAACATGTGCCAAAGGCTATTTCTGACTTAATGTTGTAGGCATGAAATAATTCTTTTCTTAGCCTCTTGAAAAATGTTAAATGGTTGTCTCAGCATCATTGATTGAGACTATTTGTTTATTCCCAGGGCTGAAAGTTAAGGCCATTCTATTCTGATAGAACTATTTATTTAAAATAAGCTTGAAATCAAAGACATCTCATATAGTATTCAGTGAATGCTATTTAACCCCAGTAATCCCAAAGTAAATAATTTGCTGGATTACTCAGTAGATTGAGAAATGAAGATAGGATTTGGGTGTATTTGTTTTGTCTTTTTCTTTTTAATTACTCGCTAAATAAGTGCTTATGCTGTATGAGTTTAGAAGAAGACAAGATTTTATTGAAAATAAGATGCTATTCTGATAGTGACCTTTAGTGATATAACAAAGAGCAGATCACATCCTTGCCTATAGGGGGAGGGGTCTGGGAAGCTGTGCTACCCACCCATGCCTATCTGGTGGCACCATGCTTATGGTTAAGACTTACTTTAGAAAACAACAACAACAACAACAACAACAACAACAGCAGCAGCAGCAGCAGCAGCAGATCTCTGTACTGCAAGAAGACCATTTAAACTCCCCAGACTCTATTTTCTTAATCTATAAAATAAGGGAAAAAAATCTTTTATGACCATATAGACCATTGAGTCATTTTATTTTGGATTAAAAAAAAAAGATTATAGCATTGGGACTAGATACAAGGTGCTTTAGTAAGGTCATGGGAAATCATCGTGGGGATTCTTTATAACTCCAGCCTTGGATGATTCCCCCTTCCATTTTGTGTATCAAATACTTACTTCCATTCAAACTGGTGAGATATCATTTAGTATCCTTGGATTTTCATTCATGGGAGCATGCTACATAGTTCTTCTACCAAAGTCATTTTATTTTTGTAGATAAAAGAATATAATACAAGCCGGGCGGTGGTGGCGCATGCCTTTAATCCCAGCACTCGGGAGGCAGAGACAGGCGGATCTCTGTGAGTTCGAGGCCAGCCTGGACTACCAAGTGAGTTCCAGGAAAGGCGCAAAGCTACACAGAGAAACCCTGTCTCGAAAAACCAAAAAAAAAAAAAAAGAATATAATACAGATTTTTCTTCCTTACTCTTGCCTTCAATGTGAATTTGAATTTCTACTTTTTGTTGTTGTTGTCAATTAAAAATACATCTCCACAGTACACCTGTTCTTAGACCCATGTCTGCTACATACCCTGATTCTGTTGTCAAGCCTTGGAAAACTTTGTCTATTTACTTATATCCCTATTTAGTGAGAACAATCTTGATCATTTGCTCCTTCCTATAAAAAGAAGGAAATAGGCTTTTAAGAACTGGATGTTTATATCTTTTATAAATTCATTTGCTGTGCCTTTAACCCCTAATGTGATGGTATTTATAAAAAAAGACCTTGGGTTTAGATGAGGTCATGAGTACAGGGTCTCTACATGGGAATTACTATCTTAATACAAAGAGAAAGAGAGACCAGATCATCATTCTTATATGTTTTTTTAATCTATCTCTCCAAATTCTCTTTCCATCTCCCTTTCTTTTCCTCCCTCCCTCCCTTCCTCCCTCCCACCCCCTCTCCCTCCCTCTCTTCATCCATCCTTCTCTCCCTTCTCCTTTCCATGTGATAATACAATGAAAAGGTAAATATCTACCAACCAGGAATTGAGTCCTCACTAGCAACCAAATGAGTTGTCACTTTGATCTTGGTCTCTCCAGCTTCTAGAACTGTGTGAACTAAATGTATAATGTTTAAACTACTTAGCCTATTGTACTTTATTACAACAGCCTAAGCAAACTGGCACTAACGAATGGAAAGAATTTGAGCAGTCTGTGAGATTGAACTTATTGATCCAGGGCACAACGATAAAAAGCTAGGACTTTCAGGTGGACAATATGTAATCACTTCTTTGGGAATCTAAACATTTAATTCTAATACCTAGGACTTAATTGGAAAAAGCACATATAACCACAGTTAATAGTTTGCTGGCTCCTAGATTACCTCCGGAAACCTTGACTGTGAAACAGGCAATATAGGTAAAATTAGAGGCAGTAGATTTTTTAAAACTTTGTATAGAAAAACAGCACTTAATTTAGTAACATATGGGTTTAAATGAATTTGTGGGTAAAGATGTATTATACCTTAATGAAGTAAGTCATGGGTATTTGAAATAGATATTTGATGTAGGAAACTATTCTAAACTAGTTTATAGCTTCAATCATTTTGATGTTGATGACATGCACGAAGTGTACCTTGATGGCACTCTCAGAAAAGGGATGCTAGACTAAATGGCTCATTAACTTGACCCATTATGGCATTTCCTATGTTCCTACATTCCTGTGACCTCCTTGAAGTTTCATTTGGCCTTGAAACCCTACAAGGTGAAAAAAAATCTCAAAATTAATCAAGAAGTTAGCAGAGTGCATTCACATAGGCTTGGCACGTTGTCAGCTTCTCCCTTGGAGAACAGTCTCCATCAGAGTCTTGCTTCTCACAATAAAGGCAAAAGGACAGACAGGGTGCCTGTAAGATGACTCCTAGGGGCTGGTGTTTCCTCCCTAATTTTTGTTCCTTTTTCACCTCAACAAAGAACAATCTAGAGTTTAAATATTTAGACAGTATCAGCTAAGGGAATAGGGAGAGACACATTCCTGAGAGTTTCATAGTGAGGCCTGATTAACGGAACACAATGGGCAAGCAAAGTGTCTTTCATTATGAGTGAAGAAATCAAAGCTGATTCAGCCTAAGGTAAACAAATCCACATGATGCAATTAAGGTAGCACAACATGCATTTCTATTTCAAAGTATTCTAATAATCTTGGAGGTATGCTGTCTTGAATACATACGATTAATGAGAAAGTAATTCTTTACCCAATTATGCTTACTTTAGCTGTGATTAAAACACATACTATTTTATGTCCCCCCAAAGAAAGAGAGAAGATAGATCTACTTTGACTGGAAACACCAGTCTACAATCGTTTTCCTGGAAGATGGACACTTGATCCTTACATGATGAGTTCTTTCACCTATTTGTTATGTCTGAGAAGTTAATGCTTGTCCCAAAACTATAAACCAGGCTGCAAGTGAAAGCTGCTTCGCCAACACTGCCTGAGTCATTGGAAGGGTAGACCAGTTGTTCTCCTGTCCTTTCTGCGTGACTGAATTTCCTTAATGACCAATTCATTCTGTGTCTTCAAGCATGACACCTGAAAAGCTGTGATCTCTTTAATGAAGGATCCATTAGTCTTTCAAGAATGAGAACATGTGAAGTTGAAAAGGCTATTCAGTAATATATCTCCTTGAGAGAACTCTCATCATAGAGTGGAGTACACTTATGCAGAATATAAGTTACTCATGCATGTTTAACTGAGCAGAATGGGTTTGGAGTCACATTAGTGGACCCTGAGAAGGGCATAACCTTAGTTTACTGTATATTTGCCATGCTCATGGATTCACTAAAACACTTTTCTATCTATACAGATATATTCTTAGAATATAGGCCATTGTATAATTCTTTCTGTATTCTCTGTACTTTGAGGCACACTCTCTCCAAGATGTCATGATCATAGGCAGCCACCCTGCTGGTGTGTGGCTGGTACCATTGGAAGTGACTCTCAGGAGACAAAACCCAAGGACGACCCTGAGGATTACTTCTTTATATATTCATTCCTGTGTTTCATCTGTGCAGTTCTAAACCTATTCAAAAGTCTTTCTGTTTGAGCTTCTAAAATTTAGCATATCCTCTGCTGAATCTAGAGAGAAAAAGATGTAATTATAATACATGAACTGCCCTTGCTCTGCACATTAACCCAGTTATAGGAAATAGGACTTTTTCCAATATGAAAACCAGAGTTTTTTTCCACATATTTTTATTCCACATATTTAAAAATAATGCAATATATCGGGAATTAATTTTAAGGTAGTCAAGTGTGATTCATCACCATAAAGTCACTTTTACCAAGGAAAATAACTCGATCTACTTTCTATATCATAGAAGAAGAAATAAAGGATATTTCATTTTAACACAGAAATACAATTTTGTGTCACAGTATAATTGGATTAGTGGTATAAGGAAGCAAGCCATAATAAGGCTTTATTGTATTTTCCCCTAAAGTTGCATAATAAGTATCAGCTTCCATGAAAACACTTACCTGTATAATCATCTGAGTTCTTGGTTCTCTGAGTATACTCTATAGTGTCCATTGGACTGTTCACGTGGGTGTCTTCTATCCTAGGATTAATTTTTTTTTTAATCAAACTTAAAGATTTGGCCACTGATCTTTGCACCCAAATTAGAGTTGAAATGCAACTTCGGTAAGTAAAGTCAATACTTGATATACTAATTAATTTTATCAAGCTCAACATCATGAAAGCTAATGGTTTTAATGACTTGCATGGTAAGTATACATAGATATTGTTCCAGGCAGAGTCTTGCTTCAGTTGAATACCTTAGATGGGGACTGGTCTGGCTTTGTCTAAAGACCCACAAGACATTGCCCACTGACTATGTGCAAGGACAGAGGCAAGAAATTTCCTAGGAAAGAATGCTTTCTGGGATGAAGAGGAGGAGGAAAGCAGTCAAGCTTGACTCTTTAAGAAGAAATCCCCAAGGATGACCCCAGCTAAGACTCGTAGCAATAGTGGAGAGGGTGCTTGAACTGGCCATCTCCTGTAATCAGATTGGTGACTATGCTCATTGGCCACAGCCAAGCACTGGAGAGAGCTCTGGGAGTTCTGCTGAAGGGAGGGAGGAGGGATTGTATGAGCCAGGGGGGGTGAAGGCCATGATGGGAGGATCCACAGAGATGGTTGACCTGAGCTTGCAGGAGTTCACGGACTCTGAACCAACAGCTAGGGAGCCTGCATGGGACTGACCTAGGCCCTCTGCATGTGTGTGACAGTTGTATAGCTTGGTCTGTTTATGGGGCTCCTAGCAGTGGGATCAAGACCTTTCCCTGGCACTTTAGCTGGCTTTTGGGAACCCATTCCCTATGCTCGGTTCTTTTGCCCAATCTTGATGCAGGGGGAGGAGCTTGGTGATGCCTCAACTTAATGCACTATGATTGTTGATGCCCATGGGAGGCCTGTCCCTTTCTGAACAAGATGGAGGAGAAGCGGACGGGGAGTGGGGTAGATAGGAGGCGAGGGGGCAGGGGAGGGAATGAGAGGAGAGGAGGCAGGGGAAACTGTGATCAGTATGTAAAATAAAAGAAAAAGAGGAAAAATGAGAAGAACTTAACCCTCAGAAATAAACATATTTTTACAATTTGGGGTCTTGAGTTTATAATGGATTGTCTTCCAGCCTAGCTACTGTCCCCCTCCCTGCAAGTCTATGAAGTCCTTCCCTTGAATTTTGAGTTCTGTAAGGTGTGTGCATAAGAGGTAAGCATGAAGGAAATAAGTTGAAGTCAAAACTAAAGGAGAGGACTAAGACTTCTTTCCCATACTGTTTGGGTGCTGATGCTAATAGAACACAGAAGCTACTAAGAGGAGCTTCTATCCGTCCACTCTTCAAGAAATAACTTCATGACAACCTCCCCGCTCCCACACGCACAAATCACATAAAAATCCAGCAAAGCTCCCAAATCAATAAAATCCCAAAGCCTTTGCTCTGACTGACAGGGCTGAGGCACCTGGACCATGGGAAAGTGTGGCACAAAGAGGGAAGTGATACGGTTCAGCAAAAATGCATCACTGTCATTGGGAGTAGACCTGGTCACTGTGAGCAGGAGGAGGATGGGGAAGATCATGGAATGAATAGCTGAGGGCACCCATACTATGAGGATATTTTGGTGATGATGAACTAAGTGTAGTTGCTCTTGCCCATTTTATCATTACAATAGATGATATTTTAATACGTTTAAAATATACTCACTTTAATATGTGATAGGTGGTAAAGCTTTTTGTTTGATTTTCTCTGGATTTTTATTTTGCAATTTAAAAAATTTTTAAAATATATTTATTTATTTTTTAATTTAAATTTTGTTCTCGTTGTTGTATTTTGAGACATGGTCTCATTGTAAGTCATGGCTGACCCAGAACTTGAAGGTTCAATAGGCTGGCCTTCAACTTGTGGTGATCCCCAGGCCTCTGTCTTCTGAGTGTTGGCATTGCAGGAGTGGACCATCACATCTTGCTTTGGTTTTGCCATTTTGAGACAGGGACTCATGATATCGCTTAGGCTATTCATAAGCTCAAAATTCTCCTGCCTCCACTTCCTGAGTGTCAGAGTGGGAAATTGGACACTGTGCCCGACTAATGGATGAAAATAACTCTTGAACAGACTTTATTTGTCTAACATTTTTAAGCAGATACTTTTTGTTAGAGATTTGCCTGCTTATGACTTGTCTTAGAATGATAGGAAAACATTCTTCTTTCCCCTCTAGAGTGCAGATATTTGTTGAGAATTAAAAAGTGTGTAGAACTGAGCCGGGCGTGGTGGCGCACGCCTTTAATCCCAGCACTTGGGAGGCAGAGGCAGGCAGATCTCTGTGAGTTCGAGGCCAGTCTGGGCTACCAAGTGAGCTCCAGGAAAAGTGCAAAGCTACACAGAGAAACCCTGTCTCGAAAAAAAAACCAAAAAAAAAAAAAAAAGTGTGTAGAACCTAAGAATGGCTAGATTCCTTACTTTCCCAAGCCACCTCCAAAATATGTCTAGAAATATCATCTACTGTTGGCCTTTTTAACACTTTGGATTGGAAATTCTTTGCTTTTTTTAGAGGACTATCTTTCGCACTGCCTGATGCTTGGAAGCATCTGTGGCCTTTGCTTACCAGGTGCCTGTAGCACATCCCCACCCCACGACCACAATTAAAATCCTTCCAGATGTTGTCGACATCTCCTGGGTGAAAGGGTGGGGAGGGAATCCGCGTAGTTTGAGAATCAGGGCTGTAATGTGGCCATTTGAAATGAAATATTTGGAGGGGGAAAATGTCAGCAGAATTGACCTTACTCGTTAAAAACAATACTAAAATTACGGTGCATCTGCTACTTAGTGACTGAAGTATTTTTTTTTAAATGTGCAAATAGGACAGTTGTTCCACTGTATGGTTGTCACACTTGTACTATTTATCGAGAGAATTGTGGGCCAGGCTTCGTGTTCATCCCTTCTGGAAGCACCCTGACTTCTCTTAGCATCTCTTTGAGGAAGGCAATTTCTTTCTCTTTAAAAGAAGGGTTAAAGAAACAAAACCTCTCATTCAAGGTCACATTCTGGTCACTGACACGAAGCTGGAGTCCTGGGCACAGGCTTTGGAAAGCTTTATAATTTCAGTCAGGGCTTCTGGGAGAAAAGGGCATATTTCCATCTGAAGGCAGGGACAAGGAATGCTAAGTCCTCTCCACAAGGACTGTCTGACTTTATTCTGAGTTTGAGGGAGTCATGGAAGTGGGTGGTGTCTGTAACCCAGAAGGAGTGGCCTTTATGTCTACAAGGAACACTGGACAGGAACCTGGAAAGGTACAGCCAATTCTCAACAGCAAGGCAAGAAATCACTGGGGGAGGAGACACCTAATTACACCCTCTTCTATACTCTGCATTCACCTTGATGACTCCCAGACCCCACAACCCTCTAGGCTTAGAAAGGAGATTTTTACATAGGACATTTGGTTATTTCAGTGTATTATTGCAATAATAGGCTGAAGGGAATGACTTGCCATTTAACACAGTTTTAAAGCACAGCACAGTGCTTTTCTAGAGAGTGAGAAAACTGAATAAGGGGAATTATTGTTTATGAGATCAATGAATCTTTGGACAAAACAAGTATGTGGGTAATGTATATGGAAAATGATTTAAAAGTCATAATTGTTATACCAGCCTCAATAATCCTTATCCTTAAAGTGAGGCCGATTTTAAAAGGCTAGATGACTAAACCAATCGGATTGTGCCAAGAGGTTCATGTTTTATACAGAGGCCCAACTCCATCCTTGGGACAAAAGCCCTGATTTTCTGAGACGTGCTTTTCTCTCCCCCTCTCCCTTCCTTCTTCCTTCCTTATCTGTAGGCCCAAGTGGCTGTGCTTTGATGGACCTCTCACCTTGTGCCTCTAAACTCCATTCCCTTTCTCAGGCTTCCATTTCGGGCTTTCATTGCAGCCCTGGTTTCACAATGCCTTTGCCATTATGTCCAGTGCACTATCCTGGTGTGTGCCTCAGTGTCCTGATTAGATCAAGCTGCTTTTCTTGCGTTCTTTCATCTCTCTGTTTAGAAGCCCATTTGCATATTGGACTTTATTGACAGTTTGAAGAGGTTGCAATCATTAGGCAGATGAATATCCTTTCTGAAATCATCCAGAAGCTCAGGTTCGTAGTCCTCCGAGACAAGTTTGCTTCTCTCCTATTCTCTCTATTCTCCTGGCCCCTGAAAATACCACCCCTTCCAACAAACCCCTTCTATTTCATCAAGTGTAGCATTTTGGATCTTCTTAAATCTGGCTTCTCATATTTAGACTCCTGGAATCCATGTGTGTGGTTCTTACCAACTTCTCCAGGCACATCATTTCTCATCTGATAGGAATTTGTTAACTTTCTTTAGAGGGGAGATGGTCTGGTTTAGCTTTGCATTTTTCCTAAAGGCTTAATAGTTGCCTTTTTATAAATTATAACTTTGGAATCAGTAGCTCACAGAAATTCAATGTTTTAATCATTAGAATTTTTTGTCTTACGTTACTTGGCTAAAAAATAGATCTCTTTATTTGTTTTTTGGCTACTACAGTCAAGTGCAAAGATAAGATTCTACTAGCTGGGTGATGGTGGCATACAATTTTGATCCCAACACTTGGGAGGCAGAGGCCAACAGAGCTCAATGAGGCCAGCCTGGTCTACCAAGCAAGGTCCAGGACAGCCAAGGCTACACAGAAAAACCATGTCTCAAAAAAAAAAAAAAAATTAAAAAAAAAAAAAGATCCTAATGCCCATGAACTAGAAGACAATGGCCATTGAATAGCCTTGACACCACATCCCTAAATTAAAAAAAAAAAGATATAGAAAAAATGTGTGTGTGCATATGTGTATCCCTCAGAGGCCAGAGGAAGACAGTAGGTCCCCTGGAGCTACAGATAGTTGTGAGCCACCGTGTGTGTGTGTGTGTGTGTGTGTGTGTGTGTGTGTGTGTGTGCTCAGACCTTGAAAGACCCTAACCCTTCAGGCTTACACCCCCAAGCCCCAGGAAATGAGAAACTAAAAATCTAGTTCTAAGGGCAAGATGACTCAATCATTATTCAACCACCCCTGCAACAATGTAACAATGTAAAAAGATTTCTGTTAAGAGATGCGCTCAACTGTGACTGGGATAATTGCAAGTGTTCCAGGAAGGACCACTGTGACCTTTGTGTAAACTCCACTCCCACCCTGATACTCCCCCCTTGAGGTTTCGGGAAGAATGTGCATGCGGACGTGACTGTACCCATCTGTGATCACTCCGTGTTCAGACCATGATCTTATGAAATTAGCCTCTAGACATAATTCAATCGAAAAGAAATTGTATAGGAATTGTAATCATGTGGTTTTTGTGGGTTTTTCCTTTAAAAGCACCTATGTGGCTACAGTAAGATGCGACTCTTGCTCTTTGGAGCTGAGTTAGCCCATCTGTACAGTCGCTTCAATAAACCTCGTGCTGTTGCATCAACTGGACCGGAGTCTGGGTTCTTGGGGCGCCCACTTGAGACCCTAGATTTTGGGGTCTATCGACCTAACATAGGTCTTTTACAAGAGCAACAGTTTCTCTTAACCACCGAGCCATCTTTCTAGCCCCTCATGCCTAAATGTTTTATTTTATTTTATTTTTCCAATTCTCTTGGCAAAATGAAGAGAAATGGTTTGAGATTATATTTGATTATTACCTTTATTCATGTTTTTTTTGTTTTTTGTTTTTGTGTTTGGTGGGTGTGTCTGTGAGCCAGTAGGCCGGTCTTTGTGTTGGTATTTGAAGTCTCTCTGCTAGGCGGTAAATTTGTATTTTTGTAAGGAAGGGCAGAGTGAAACCACTAAACCGGGCCACTCTGAGTAAGGTAAAGGTTTGTTGAGGATCGAACTGCCAAGGGTATGTCTTGGCTGGAGGTAGGGTGTGACAGAGAGAAAAGAAAAATGGTGGAAAAGCAAGCAGGTTTTAATAGGGAAGTCAGCAGGGTGTGGTTTTTGAGCAGGCTGTGTGGATTGACCAGGAATTAGATGCCCTTGCCATGGTAGGTTGACCTTTGTGGGTAGATTAAGGGAGATTCCTGGTGGTTTAAGGGAGGATCCTGGTAAAAAGAAACCCACCTTTAGGCCTCTGTTTACCCAATAACAGGGGAACAGCTCATAAACAGAGTAAGCCTTCTGTTTACACAGCCAAAGTCCTTCTGTTTAAGATAATGTCACTGGCACTGCCATTTTTTCAGTGTGTGTGGGGTCTCTTGGATCTCACACTTTTATTCACAGATATTTCTCTTTTCTGTCCTTACTATCTTCCTTCTATGTTGAGAATTTGTCTTAGTTAGGTTACTATTGCTGTGATGAAACACCGTGACTGACAAGCAAGCTGGGTAGGAAAGGGCTCATTCGGCTCACACTTCCACACTGCAGTCTATTTCTGAAGGAAGTCAGGACAGGAAATCAAACAGGCCTGGGACCTGGGGACTGTGGAGCATGCTGTTTATTGACTTGTTCCCCATGGCTTGCTCAGCCTGCTCTCTTATCGAACCCAAGACCACCAGCCCAGGGATATTACCTACAATGGGCTGTGTTGCCGGCGAGTTTTCTTTCTGGGTCCCGTCAAGCCCCAGAAGTCCCTTAGCCCACTTATAAAATAAACACACACAGACTCTTACATTATTTAAACTGCTTGGCCATTAGCTCAGGCCTATCATTGTCTAGCTCTCACTCTTATATTCAGCCCATTTCTATTAATCTATACTTTGCTACATGGCTCATGGCTTATTGGTACTTTACATCTTCCTTGTCCTGGCAGCAGCTCCAGGCAGTCTCCATCTCTGCCTTCCTGTTCCCTCAATTCTCCTCTCTGTTAGTCCTGCCTATACTTCCTGTCTGGCTACTGGCCAATCAGTGTTTATTTATACAGAGTGATATCCACAGCAGGGCTGGACCCTCTCCCATCAATCACTAATTAAGAAAATGACCTCCAGGCTTGGCTATAGCCTGACTTTTTTTTCTTTTTCTTTCCTTTCCTTTCCCTTTCTTTCTTTCTTTCTTTCTTTCTTTCTTTCTTTCTTTCTTTCTTTCTTTCTTTCTTTCTTTCTTTCTCTCTTTCTTTCTTTCTTTCTTTCTTTTTTGTTTTATTTTTCAAGACAGGGTTTCTCTGTGTAGTTTTGGTGCATGTCCTGGATTTTACTCTGTAGACCAGGCTGTCCTGGAACTCACAGATATCTGCCTGGCTCTGCCTCTGGAGATTAAAGGTGTGTGCCACCACCACCACCACCACCACCACCACCACCACCACCACCACCACCACCACCACCCAGCTCTTTTCTTTCTTTTTAAATTTATTCTATGTGTCTTTTACATCATGTATCTTGATCCCATTCACTTCCCTGTCCCGTTGCATCTGCCCTCCACCCCTGCACCCATCCCCAAAAAAATAAAACACCAAAATTTAAGAGAAAAAAGGAGAAAAAGGAAAAAAATAAAAAATCTTGCCATGGAAGCTGCAGTGTGACACAGTGAGTTACACAGTAAACCCCTTTGTCCATACATCTCTACCTGAAGTGTTCATTACAGAGTCATTGGTGTAAGGATTCTGTATATGCACAGCTCGGTGCAAGGATTCTGTATATGCACAGCTCGGGGTCTCCTCTGGCGCCTTATTATGTCATCAGCAGGTGACTGCGTCCCAGCCTAAAAGCCAGACGTGCACCCCCATGCTCTCTCTCAGTCTCTCTCTCCATGCTCTCTCTCTGTCTCTCTGTCTCTGTCTTTCTCTCTCCCAATAAAGCTCTAAAAGGTACCACTGGGTTCTGTCGTGACTGCGACCTTTCTGCCACTGACCAAACCAGCTCCCCTGCGGTAACCAGCGCCAGCCACCAGCGCCCTATACCCTTTCAATTGGTCTGGTTCAAGGTCTCTGGTTTTTACTATACTATCAATGCTGGGCACTCTCTAGGATTCTTCTTGGATATATTGTTGTTGCCCTGTGTTGTGGAGATCCTGCAGCTTTGAGTCTGCAGGTCAGGTCCCTTCATTTGCTCCAGGAGATCATAGAAGGATGGATGTTGCTGCAGACAAAGTCATAACCCTGGTTCTGGGCCTGAGCAGCTGTAGGGTTGGTCTACCAGCCAGTTCTCCCCTATCCTCACCTCCAGGGTAAGCTCCCCAGCATTGCTCCCCTAATTCACCTCTTTCAGCAATGAGCGAGGGGTGGGGCTGATTCTCCTGCTTTCATATCCTCAGGGTCAGCTTTCCCACACCTCTACCGTTAGGGCCAGCTCTATGGTGTTGCCCAGGTGAGGTACAGGGGTCGCTCTTCTGAGTGCTGCAGCTGGTCAGGGGTAGGGACAGCCCTCCTGCTCTTATGACACCAGGGCAGGAGGTGAGGGGGATGGCATCTCTCTTCTGCCTCTGCTACCACATGTCTGATGAGTAATGGAGACAGCTCTCCTTTGCTCGTAATATTGGAGCTGGGTCACTCTCACTCCAACCACCAGGCAGCTCTGCTCTTCTGCCTGGGTGAGGGGCAGGGCCCATTTCCTGAGTGCTGCAGCTGGTAAGGTGGAGGGTCAGCTCTCTCATCTGTTGCAGGTGGTAAGGGACGAGGGGTAAGGAAAGCACCTCTCACCCTCCCACACTACCACATGACAGATGAGTAGTGGGGAAAGCTCTCCCAGGCTTACAACTTCGGGGGTGGGGGGTGGCTCGCCCACAACTCAGCCAACAAGGCTGCCTCTATTGTGTTCCCCAGCCGCTTTCCTGTTGCAGCTGGTGGGGGGGGGGTCAGGGAGAGCTCTCCTGCTCTTGTGACCTTCAGGGTCAGTTCTCACACCTGCCTCAGGCATTGATAGGTGGGGTGTAGATCTTATTAAATAAGAAACACAGAACCAATGTAAAGAAGAAAGCCAAGAGGCCAGAGCTCAGAGCTAAAACCTTACCCTTCCTCCTGCGGTGGTCCTACCTACTTCCTGTGTGTTTGTCTTTCTGTTCTGCCTTCTCATTGGTTGTAAACCCAAACATGTGACTGCCTCGTCACTGCCTGTAAGTACCGCCCTCCAGGTCTTAAAGGCATGTGTCTCCAATGCTGGCTGTATCCCTGAACACACAGAGATCTATGGGATTAAAGGCGTGTGCCACCACCGCCACACTCTTGCTATGGCTCTAATAGCTCCGACCCCCGGGCAACTTTATTTATTAACATACAATCAAAATCACATTTCAGTACAAATAAAATACCACCATAGTGGGGGGCAGGGGCAGGAGAGGATGGCAACTCTCACTTGCCCATGGCATCCTAGGACAGATGGGTGACGGGGACCACCCTCCCTTGCTGGCTACTCAGGGGCTGGCTCACCCACACCTGCACCAAGAGGGTTGGCTCCATTGCGTTGCCCAGGTTAGGTGCAGGGCCTGCTCTCTCCAATGTTGCAGCTGGTGGGGGCCAGGACCAGCTCTCTCGCCTGCCTCAGGCATTGATGGAAGGGTGGGGGGTGCCTCTTCCCTCACCCATGCTGCCGTAAGACAGGTGAGTAATGGAGACCACTCTCTGCCTACAACTTTGGGGCTGGCTGGCCCCCACCTGCCTGCCCTAACAGTGTCGGCTCTCTTGTGCTGCCTTGGCGAGGTACAGGGCCAGCTCTCGCGAGTGTTTCGGCTGGTGTGGGTCATGGACAGCTCTCCTGCTCTTATGACCACAGGGACGGGGTGAGGGTTCTCCTTGATTTTGTGGAGACATCTTCTCAACTGAGGTCCTCTCCTCTCTGATGGCGCTAGCTTGCGTCAAGTTGACATAAAAGTAGCCAGAAAAAAAAAAAATGAACGATTAAAGAGTGAATTGCAAAATTCACTCCTCAAATCCTCTGTATTTTAAATTATGTGCACAAGACCTACATTGTTCTAGTTGGTCTCCCTTTTGGAGATGCCTTCAGAAGGAACAGGCAAGGCAAAGCATTTTCCCTAAGAATTCTTAGGTGTGAAGAGAGATGAGCCTCTGTGTGTGCTTAATTTCTGAAGTGCTGAGTGAAATCATCGTGGCCCAGCTGAAGAGAACCAGAGGTGGGCTCTGGATTTCTCCAATGTTTCTTTGTTTTAGAGCAGTGATTCTCTACCTTCCTCAATCTGCAATCCTATAATTCAGTTCTTCATGATGTGGTGACTCCCAACCATAAAATTATTTTTGTTGCTACTTCATAATTATGATTTTACTACTATTATGAATCATGATGTAAATACCTGTGGAAGGGTCATTTGATTCTTAAAGGGGTCACAGCCCACAGGTTGAGAACCACTGTTCTATAGTTTTGGCCTGTTGGAAGTTAGTCTTAGAAACAAGCCAGGAGCATTGCATCAGCCTGGACTTGACAAGAAATAATGTGGTTATATAAATGGGATAGACCTGAAACCATAAAATTTGATCAAGTGAGTAGTGAACAAAAAAAGAGAGGGAGAATGTTTTAACTTTGATAAAGGCATTTTTTAAGGAAATTATGCACATCATGGGTTAAGGAGTCCTAACTATACTCCTTTTGGAATAGAAGAACCCTATTACTACCACACTGATGTTATGGAAACCCACAGTGGAAATATTCTGATTAAAATTAATTCACGTTATCATGAAGGTAAAAGGCAGTGAGCCAAAATAAGGGCAAACTAAGTACATGCGTCAGGGAAGAGCGCTTTTAGACAGCCAGACCGAGTCCATGAGGAGAGGGAGTGGGGATGATTTATTTAACTTGGTAGGGAAGCCAAAAGCTAATCTAAGTAATGGTCACTATAGTAACCTATGGTGCAGAGCTCTCCAATCACTGTGGAAATTTAACTCAATGAATTTTAATTTGGAATGAGAAGGTGTAACCTCATAGACTGACCAATAAAAGAAGCCCACAGACAATGTTTCTAGAGAATACATCCTTATAGATGGATGGCAGGCAATGCTCCCAGGTACCTTTGAATGTGGATTATTTTAATCCTTTATATTTTGTGGTTAGTAGGGTCTTGCAATCACCACTAAAGCTCATCTTAATGAGACAAACACAAAGATAGTTTTTGAGGAGCTTTTAAAATACCATCCTAATTTGTAGATGTTGTTGACTGATGCTGCTCCCTATTTGGTCAAGAAGAGGCTTTGGTGTGTGTGTGTGTGTGTGTGTGTGTGTGTGTGTGTGTGTGTGTGTGCCCCGGCCAGCAGGGTGTCAACAGGGGTGTCAACGGGGGTGACCCACCTGAGGGAGAGAATGAAAGGGATGGGGAGACACAAGAGAAGACAGCAAGACAGTATTCTGATCAAGCTGCAAATTTTATTCTCCTCAGCAAGGCTTATATAGCATGAGAGGGGGCAGGAAGGAGGGAAGGGGTACATGCCATGCCGTGCCGTACATGCAGGTGAAGAAAGACATGCAGGTGAAGGACTACGTGCAAGTTGTGAGGCTGCTAAGTGATAAGGCCACTGGTCAGGGCCCATTGTTCTGTTGCTATGCTACCTGACCTACCTGACCTGTTCTTTATCTTTGGGGGCATCTGGTTTAGGGCCTGTGGCTTTTTCTCTGGCCTAGCTAGTACTTTTCTATGGTTCATGTTTGGTCCCTGACGTGTGTGTGTGTGTGTGTGTGTGTGTGTGTGTGTGTGTGTGTGTGTGTGTGTGTTGTGCATGCATACGTATGTATACACGTTTGCATTTGTAGTAAGCAAATGTGTGCTTGCCTGTGTGGAAGCCTCAAGTTGACATTGAGTGTCTCTCTCCATTTCTTTTTACTTTATGTATTGGGCCTTGTCTCTTGCTGAACTCAGAGCCTGCCAATGCTGGGTGATATAACTAGCCCATTTGCCGCGGGGATCACCTGTCTCTGTCTACCAGTGTTAGAAGGACATGCTGCCTGCCTCTTATGCAGGGTCTGGGGATCTGAATTGTGATCCTCATGCTTTTGTGACAAATATTTTACCCATGAGCCATCTCCTCAGCTCAGCTATCAAAGAACAGTATTGACCAAAATCATACTGGTTACTTAAATTTCTTACTTGACGTCTAGGAATTTTCTTGCCTATTATTTTCCTTTCTTCTCTTCCTTCCTTCTTTTTTATTACATAGTGTAGTCTTTTGGTGGGTTAGGATTTTTTTTAAAATTTTTTATTTATTTATTTATTTATTTATAGAACCAAGTATCTTTCATGAAGGAGGCTCACTCAGTCTTCTTATCTTTTCTGGGTCACATCATGCATGATACCCCATTTGAAAAAGGATTCAGAGTACAATGGTGGTGTCTGAACTTTTCAGCATAAAGATAGACCTGCTTTTCAGTGTTTCCCAACCTGAAAATGTACGTAGGAATGAGAGGTGACATCTTTCTGAATGCCCATGTTGTGTTTGTTGTCTGCTTTATTCCTGAGGCATTTACACAGGGATGTGTTACACATATCACTTTTTATGTGACATCATTTGCCCTCGGTCTGGCTGCCACATCTCTTATCACCAGGTAATAAAGCTATCACCCCTACCACCCTAGTCTGAGCCAGCATCAGCTCTCTGCTGGCTCACAAAGCAGTGCTCTAATTGGTCCCCTGCTTCCCCATCTCCTGCAATTGACTATTCATGCAGCGATCAGAATGGTCTTTTTAAAGCATGTGACAGGTTTGCCTGAAATATTACAAAGGCCTTCTACAGTATTTAAAATCCGAACATGTTTAGACAACTACCTCCACCCTGGACATCACCTGGAAAGTCTCCTTTATTACTCATCACACTCTCTTTGTGTTCCTGCCTCAGCTCATGGTGGGAATGACTCTTCCCTCTAGTCATCCTGTGACCACTCACTAATGTTATACAGCCATTGGACACATCACACTATTTTCAAAAAGCCTGTCTCATGATTAGTTACTTTGGCGTCTCTGATCAATTGCCCCATGATACAACGTAAGGGAGGGAGGAAGGTTTTATTTTAACTTACACTCCAGAGGGTCCTGCCCATCATGGCTGAGAAAGCATGGTAAAGCAGAGCAGTTTATATCTCTGCCAGGAAGTGGAGAAGGGGACACCTGTCCTTTACTGGCTCTCTCTTTAATCCTCTTCATCTCATCCTTACCTCTAATTCATGGAATGGTGTCACCCACATCCAGAGTGGGTCTTAACCACTCAGTTAATCCTTTGTGGAAATGTCCTCACAGATACAACCAGAGAGGTTGCTCCCCAATCTCCTAGGTGATTTTTAAATCCAGTGTAATTGACAATGAAGTGCTGTGGGATGTTCTGTATGGCAAATGTGTTGCTCTGATTGGTTAGTAAATAAAACACTGATTGGCCAGTAGTCAGGCAGGAGGAAGTATAGGAGGGACAAGGAGGAGAAGAATTGTGGGAAGTGGAAGGCTGAGTCAGAGACACGGCCAGCTGCCACCATGACAAGCCGCATGTGAAGATGCTGGTAACCCACGAGCCACGTGGCAAGGTATAGATTTATAGAAATGGGTTAATTTAAGCTATAAGAACAGTTAGCAAGAAGCCTGCCACGGCCATACAGTTTGTAAGCAATATAAGTCTCTGTGTTTACTTAGTTGGGTCTGAGCGGCTGTGGGACTGGCAGGTGAGAGAGATTTGTCCTGATTTTGGGCCAGGCAGGAAAACTCTAGCAACAATGAAGATTAATAATCAAACCGTCACTAACCAATCCATCTGCATTAGTCATCTATTCATTATCTTCGTACTGCCTTGTTATGAGTGGAATAGACACCCACACACGCATCAGACACCACGAGTTAATATCTTAATCCTGAATTCATGTTGATAGTTTTTATACAAGACCTTTAGAAGATGATTCAGATTAGATAAGGTTATTAGGGTAGATTCCCATTGTGGGTTTGGTGGCTTTATGAGTGGAAGAAGAGACCTGAGATGACACATACTTTCTTTGACTTGCTATGAGATGCCTTCCTGAGCATCATCTGGTCACACATAATGGATGCTGAGAGATGCCAGCACTGTGCTTTTGGGCTTCCCATTCCCTGGAGCCATTAGATACACAAACTTCTCTTCTTTATAAATGATCTAGTCTGTGGTATGTATTTACAGTAGGAAGTAGACTATACAACACCTCTTTTACTTCTCTACTTACTCCTTCAACTGTTTGATGCTCATCTTTTCTATTTTGTTGTGTTTCATGGCTGTATTAATTATGTTGACATCACTATGACAAAATGTATAACAAATACTCTAGAAAGATTATTTGGTTCATAATATCATTGAGTTCAGCCCATACTTGCTTGGCTCCACGAGTTGTAGAACACAAGGTGGCAGAGAAGCTTCTTTACCAAACGATGGGCAAGAAGGGGAAAGACACAAGAAAGGGTCAGAGTCATGACACTGCTAAGCATGCACACCCCACCCCTGTACACACATCTACTTCCTTAGCTAGGGATCATCTTCTGAAATGTTCAGAGGCTCTTGAGAGCTAGGTTGTAACACATGACCCTGTGCTTGGCATTTCATATTCAGATAATAGAATTTTCACCCAATCATTAATAAACACTATAACCGAAGAGTATCTCATATTTATTTATCTGTTCCTCAGAGCCTGGGAGAGAGTTTGGTATAGTGGGTGCTCAATAAATATTTATTGAATGAAAAAATACGTTCAAGGAGAGACAGCTCAAATAAAGGGGCATTTGAGGGGTAGGATGGAAACCTAATACAGTAGAAACTTCCTAAAATATATACATATATGAAGACAATCTAAGTGAAATCACCAAAAAATTGTGGAGACAGATGTGGTGATATATTATGTCCCCCAATATATTGTGCATTCTAATAAACTTATCTGGGGTCAGAGAACAAAACAGCCACTAGATATAGAGGCCAGAAAATGGTGGCACACACACCTTTAATCCTAGCATTCCAGAGGCAGAGACCTGTCTGGATCTCTGTGAGTTCAAAGCCACACAGGAAACAGTCAGGCATGGTAACAAGAGCCTTTAATCCCAGGAAGTGGTGGCAGAAAGCAGAAAGGTATATAAGGCGTGAAAACTAGGAACTAGAGCTGGCTAAGCTTTTAGGCTTTCTAGAAGCAGTTCAGGTGAGATTCATTCGGATGAGGACACAGAGGCTTCAAGTTTGAGGAAACAGGATCAGCTGAGGAACTGGCTAGGCAAGAAAGCTGTGGCTGTTCTGTTTTTCTGATCTTCCATCATTCACCCCAATACCTGACTTCAGAAACGTTTTTATTAATAAGACCCTTTAAGATTCATGCTACAGACAGAGCCCCAACTGGCCATCTCTTATCACCAAATGAAGCTTCCAGTACCAGGATTAGGTTACATCTAATTGAGTTGTTGCCAAAAGGGTCCCATGCGAATCCCCAAACAACCCAGGCTATTACCAAGACTATAGGTTGTTCTTCATAAATTGATAGCAAGGTCCCATTGCTGAAGACAACACCTACATATCTCTTTGAACATGGAGATATTGAGGTGATGTGTACTTAGAGCCTTCACCTCTATGTTCCAGTGTCTTAGGTAGAGGAAGGTACTCTACACTTTACCAAAAGAGAAATGTAAACACCAAGCCAGCCACAATCCCTTTGATCTACAATAGTGTCTGGCCTGCAAGACATGCTAGGGCAATAGTGGCACAAAGCTTGTGGGGGTAACCATCCAATATCTGATTTAACTTAAGGTTCACTCTCCAAGATGGAACCCATACTCAGTGCTGCTTGGGTAACCAGGAATCTGAGACTAGATCAACAAATGACCTAGGGTAAAACCAAATATACTTGTCTAAAAAAAAAAAAGTAATAATAAAATGGCTCCTAAGTAGATCAGTGCCTTGTTCAGCCATCATCAGAAAAGCTTCCTCCTCCAGCGGATGGAAACAAATATAGAAACCCACAGCCAGACATCACATACAGATTGAGAGAGACCTTGGAAGACTCAGCCCTAAATGGGATGTCTCCATCAAACCCCTCCCTGTAGAGCTCAGGTAGCCCCATGGAAGAGGAAGTAGAAAGAGTGTAAGAGCCACAGGAGATGGGGGACACCAAGAGAACAAAGCCCTCTAAGTCAACATGAGTAAAGCTCATATGAACTCATAGAAATTGAAGCAGCAGGCATAGGGCCTGCACTGGTCTATACCTAGTCCTCTGCATGTATACTATGGCTTCCAGCTTAGTGTTTCTGCGGGATCCCTCAGTGTGCTAACAAGTGGGGCTCTGGTGATTGTGCCCTTCTGTTGGGCTCTTTTCCTTCCGTTTATTTGTCTTGTCCAACTTTAGTGTGATAGTTTTTGTTTTATCTTCTTATATTTTATTTTGTTATATATTAAAAAATGAATGAATGAATGAATGAATGAAAACCTAGCCACTAGGGTAAAGATTAACAACTGAAATGTTGCTTATTCCTGCTGGGAGAGGGGAAACCCATTTTCAGTTTTCTCCAACAGAGACATTGGGCCTATCAACCGCTCCAGGCCAGGCCTCATGTTCAGGAGTAGCTGACCAACATACAATGGACTCCACAGTCTTATTGTGGGCTTTTATTTGGTTACAGGGTTTTTTTTTGGGGGGGGGCTATATTTTGTTTTATAGGCTTGGGGGAGGTTGTAGTATTAGGTTTTTGTTTCTTTCTGGAGAAGGAACTTAAAATTGGGTGGGTAGGGAAGGGGATAAGATCTGGGAAGGGGAGGGGAAGAATATAATCAAAACATATTTAAATTTAAAAATCATTTTAAATAACAGAAATATAATAAAAATTGTTCCTCACAAAAACAAAACCTTCCAGAATTTCTACTTGAGATGTAAGACTATAAACAAATGATAAAATCTAGGGCTATCACTAATTCAACTGGTTGTGTACCATGTAAATAGTGAAAGAAAATGTATCATTCCTGTATTTACATAGAATATCTCTAATGTACCTCCATGATTTTAACAATGAATTTCTACTGTCCTTGAGCTAAAAGTATTTTGATGCTTTTCATTATAAATGTATGTATTTAATTGGAATGCTCTATTTATTCTTTAGCATTGAAATAGATCACCTCACATTTCCATTCTGCTCCCCAGTTTGTTTTCATCAGACACAGCTGTAAGTTTAGAGCCACAAGTCCAGATACCTTAAATCTCTGCGTATCTCTAAGTGTACAGAAGACATCTGCTTGTGAGTTCGTTATGTCTGGCAAAGAAGCCAGCAGATTGTTCATGCCTGGGGGCTTTTATTTTTTTCCCTGACACTAAGACTTTATTTTGTTTAATAAAGCTTTGGTTTTAACACTAGAATTTGGAAGTAGTTCTTAGAAGTTTGTTTTGTCAACTTCACAAACTTCTGGTTGACATGTCGGAAGTACAAGGAACATGGGGAATACAGACTGATTCAAAAGATTTATATATGACCTGTAGCCATAGGTTCTTGAGAAGGCCACTAAGGTTTTATAAATTATATTATTGTATGCATTGAGGGCTCAGATCTTAGCTGATGGTACTGTTTTAGGTTTTGGGAATTTTACCAGGTGAGGTCTTGCTGGTAGCCATGGGGTGCTTGTTCCTGGTCCCTTCCTCACCATCTCGTCTTTCTCTGCTTCTTAGTCACTATGATGTATGTGAGCTACTCTGCTCCTCCATGCCTTGTCCTCCATGGTGGATTGAAACCTCTGAAACTGTGAGCTCAAATTCTTCACCTTTGTTTCTGACAGGTGTTTTGTCATTGTAATGAAATGTCTGATGAACACAGAACATTGGTGCCATAGTGATGCCTTTGCTGTGACTTTGCCTAATGACGTAGCTTTGAAGCCTTTGGAACTGCCTTGTGGGTAGATTTTGGGAACGGTTAAAGCCATAGAATGCTAGAAGCAGAGATTAACTGGCCATTATAGTGGAAAACCGGAAGATCTGACTGCCCATAGGAATTGAGCAGTAAGGTTATATTCACAAAGTATCAGATGGGGATGAAGACTCTCTTGGAAATGAGACTAGAGGTCATGGATGTTACATTCCAACAGAGAGCTTGTCTGCATTTTATCAATGTTCTGATTTTTTTTTTTTTTTTTTTTTTTTGGTGAGGCTGAATTTAAAGATGATGCACTAATTAGTGTTGGAAGAAACACCGAGGGAGTCCACGATTTAGGTTGTTGGGTAATATTGGTGGCTACCCAAATGGTAGATTTATAATGAGAATCAAGAGGAAAATGCAGAACCAAAAGTTAAAAACAAAACAAATAACTTTCAGTTTGGCTAGAAAACAGTGTGTTTAAAGTCAAGGCCAAGGACAACGTGTCTGCTGGGGTATTACCACAATTAAGAAGAAACTCAATGTTTTATACAGAGACAATAGGAAAGATGCCTTGAGGGCACCCTGGGAATTAGGCTCATTCACCCACAGCAGATGCAAGGGTATGAAAGCAAACTCACTTGGAAGACTTTCCTTTGAGAGTAGTGCTACTCTAGTACTTTGTTTGCATAGGGTCCCAGGGAAGCAATTCCCTGGGTTCAAATGTTGCAGGACTCGGCAGTTGCTATAGCCATGGGCCAAGAGGACCTAGCTTCTACTTGAGCTGGCAGTAGACCTTAGAGTTAGCCACACAAAGCCAGACTTGTGGTCACGTGGATCACAATGATTGTGGGAACAGGGGAGCTTCCACACAGATTCAAATGAAAGCTTGGGATGCCAGGTATAAATGGAGGCAGAGTTTCTCTGTTCCGACCTCCTGGTCCCAAATAATCACACAAAATATTATAATTATAAATGCTTGCCCGATGACTCAGGCTTACTACTAGCTAGATCTTAATGTTTAAATTAACCGATATTTCTTATCTATGTTTTGTCACGTGGTTTGTGGCTTGTTACCTCTTTTTCTACACATCCTGCTTCTTCGGCAGCTGGCTGGCATCTCTTCAACCTGACCTTCTTCTCCCTCTATCTCCATTTGGCTTTCCCGCCCAGCCTTATTCTGCCTGGCTATAGAACAAAACAACTTTATTATCAACCAATGAGAGAAACACGTATTTACAGTGTACAGAAATGCATCCCACAGCAGCCAGGCAATCTATGGAAGGGTTTGAATCACTTTAGGCATCCCCTGAAAGGGCAATGGGTGAAGCTTGACAAGGAGTTCTAAGCTGCAATGGAAATCCATGGAAGTTAGGCTGTCAGTCACAGGAAACAGCTAGCTGTCAAAAAAACATTGTGGGCAGCAAGAGAGAGGCCATGTGGGCTACATCTGGCCAGGGTAGGGGGTGGGGCTGCCCAAGCCCTTTGTAACTCACAGAAGGACTCTACCTGCTGTGGAAATCAGACATGGAACTATAGAATTTGGTCTTGCTTTTGTCCCGTCCTCCCCTACTCTGGCCCTTTTCTTTCATTTTGAATGAGGAATACGTACTTTGTCCATGGTATCCTGGGAGTATGTATCTCGTGTTTTGATCTTTACTGGGGTTCACAGGCAAGTGCTTGCCTGGAGTCTTGGAGGATATTTTGGACTCGACTGTTTAAGTAATTCTGGAGATCTGAGACTTCGATAGTTCTTGGTGGGAGATGAAATGTATTTGCATTCTGAACTTTTGGGAGCCTGGAGTAGAGACTTATGACTTGAGTTTTAAATGTTTCCCCCCAGGCCCATGTGTCAAGAGTGTTATCCTCCAGCAGCAGTGGTGCTATTTTCAGAGGTGCTGGGGACTTGGGAGGTGAGGTCTTTCTGGGGGAAGTGGGCATTCAGGGCATGTTCTCAGGGGCCAGATCTAATGCTTGCTTCCTACCCTATTCTTTTTCAGCTCTCTCATTACCATAATACAGGCTTCTTCCTTCCACTGCATCTTCCCCATCAGAAACCGTTATCTGGAAGAAAACGTTTGCCTTGCAGGTTGTTTATATCAAGCATTCTCTCACAGCAATGGAAGGTGACTAATACAAAGTCCCAACTGGAAACTCAGTTGTAATTTATTTCAGGAGTGTGTGATCCTTAAATCCATGACTCATTTCACAAGGTTTATTACAGTATCGCTCTAGATTCCAAGGTAATATTTTTCAAACTATAACAGAATGACCCATTAGTGAGTCACAAAATCAATTCAGTGGGCTGTGATCAGCGGTTTTTTTTTTAAAAATATAATATAATAGAATTGAATCAAATAGAGAGTATCAGCAGGCACTACACATTGTAAAACTTACAACAATTTCATTGCAATTTTCCCTCGGTTGCATGGTAGTAGTGTTTGTGGTGTTATGTAGGATGTTAAATATATTTCTCACTGTAAATGGGGTCAAGAATCTGTGAAAGCCACAGTATTGGATTGCCTTGGGTTCATTCATCTGACATAAAATGAAGAATAATTCACTGAGGGATTTTTTTCCCCAGGGGTATGAAGACCCACTCCCAAATAGGAGCAGTTCAGATCGTCCCTGAACTCTGGCAACCTCAAAATTGCTAGGAGATGGGTAGATGAGGATGGGAGAAATGTGGACCAAAGGGTACAAAGTTCTAGTTAGATCAAAGAAATTAGTTTTACTGAACGATTACATGGAATGCTGATTCTAGTAAATCATAATTCATTGTGTATTTCAGGATCGCTAAGAGTAGACTCTGACTGTTTATACCACACATGTACACACACACATGCACATACAACCACATGCACACATACTACATGAGCACACACCCATGCACATATGATCACACACACACTACATGTGCATACACACACATGCATATACAACTACATGCACCCATACTACATGCATACACACACAATCATAAGAATACAAGTCTAAAGAGTTTAATATGTTAGTTGGAGCCAATCATTTGTTCTATTCGGTAAATGTCTATTAAAAACATCACATTGCAAGCCCATAAGTATGAACACTTATTGAACAATTAATAATAAAGTAGCTTAGCAGACTAATGAAACACTTGTTAGATTCCAAGTTCAAAATTCCTTTAAACAGAACCTCATATACATTTTTTCTTCCTTTTATTGAAAATAGATTCTTTCCCTACCCCTTGCCAGCCATATTGTGGTGTGGACATAGGAGAGCTGGCCCTGGAGGTATAGACACTGGAGGGCTGGTCCTGTCCCTTGCTGGCTGTAGCACTCAGGAGAACAGGCCCTGTATCTCACCTGGGCAATGAGGTAGAGCTGGCCCTGGTGGCATGGGCACCCAGGCTTTGCCAGTCTAGTGAGCTGGTCCCATCCCTTGCCAGGGGAGTGCTGGAGTGCTGGCCTTGATGGTGAAGGTGCAGGAGAGCCAGCTTCAATGGCACAGGGTGAGGGGAGAGCTGGTCCTGCCCCTTGCCAGCTATCATAGGCAGGAGAGCTGGCCCTGCTCCTCACCTTGGCAAAGGGAGAGCTGACCCTGTGGTGCAGGTGAAGGGAAGCGGGTGGGCTGACCAGCTCAGCTACCACCCAGGCCCAGATCCAAGGCTTCAGGTTGGCCTGCCTGCACATGGACCCCATATAAGAACTCCTGAAGCATGAGAAGGGGCCAGTCCTGTGGAATCTCCTTGACACAGGGCAAGAGCAAGATCCCCCAGAGAAATCCTGGTAAGGACCCAGTATTATTGGGGAAAATTATAAAGGCCACTCCACGTAGTTAAAAGGAAGATTTATTTAGTGGATGACTTACAAATGAAGGAATGGATAGGTCGCGGGGGTCTGGGGAAAGTGTATCGCAATCCAGCGGTGTTCTCTGGAGCTCTGCACAATCAATCTCCACTCTCCAGGGTCCAGGCGCAGAGAGCGCGCCCAGAGCGAGCGCTTGCCCATCCAGCTCTCAGGTTTCCAGCACCTCCCCTCGCCCCGCCTCGTAGGCGTGACAGTTGCCAGAGTCTCAATGGGGGTTGGAGCTTCCAGATCCAACCTGGAATGGCTACCCACTACACAGTATTGACGGTATTGCAGAAGCCAGAAGCCTTGAACCAGACTAATGACTCATTGCCATGAACGTTTGCAAGTAAAACAGTTCAGGCAAAAGGACGGACTGGGTGACACACCATGACACACCGTAACTTCCGTGGTGAGGTGTTTTTTGTTTTTGTGTTTTAATTTTTTTTTTTATCATTTTGATTTTTTGTTTTCTTTTGGGGCAGGAGTTGCAAGGATGGAGAGTGGATAGGGAAGGATGGGGAGATGAGTGGGGCCAGAGTATATGATATGAAATTCACGAAGAATCAATAAAAAGTAAAAAAAAAAATAGAGTCTTCGCACATAATATATACTGATTATGACTTTCCCTCCCTCTACTCTTCCCAGTACCTCTCCACCTCCCCATTCATCCATATCCCTTTCTGTCTCTCATTAAAAAGAGCAGATTTCTAAGGGATAACAACAACAATAATGATATTATATAATATAATGAGAGAAAACAAAAACTATCACATTGAAGTTAGACAAGACAAAATGAAACAACAACAACAACAACAAAACCAAACCAGAAGGAAAAGAGCCCAATAGAAGGCGTAACAATCAGAGACTCACAGGTATTCAATGAAAACACTAAACCGGAAGCCCTAATATATACACAGAGGACCTAGTGCAGACCCATGCAGGCCCTGTGAATGCTGTTTCAGTCTCTGAGTTCGTATGAGCTGTGATCCCGCTGATTTAAAGGGCCTTGTTTTCTTGGTGTCCTTCATCTCCTCTGGCTCTTATGCTGTTCCTATTACCTCTTCCTTGGGGTTCTTGAGTCCTGAGGGGAGGGATTTGATGGAGATATCCCATTTACTATCAAGCTTTCAAGGTCTTGCACTCTCTGATAATGTCTAACTATGGAATGTCTGACTGTGGGTCTCTGTATTTGTTCCCATCTGCTGCAGGAGGAAACTTCTCTGACGATGGCTGAGCAAGGCACTGATTTATGAGTATAGCAGAATGTCACCAGAAGTCATTTTATCACTATGTTATCTATCTATCTATCTATCTATCTATCTATCTATCTATCTATCTATCTATCATCTATTCATTCAGAACAATAGTGTTTGGTTTTACCCTAAGTTCCTGAGCTACTTAGTCTCTGGTTCTTGGTCACCCAAGCAGCATTGGGTATAGGTTCTATCTCATGAACTTCATCTTTAGTCAAATCAGATATCAGAAGGCTACTCCCACAAGCTTTGTGCTGCCCTTGCTCTAGTATATCTTGCAGGCAAGACACCATTGTAGATCAAAGAGTTTGTGGTTGGCTTGGTGCTTAGGTCTCTATTTTGGTACTGCATAAAGTATTTTCCTGGAGCAAAGATACTAGCACACAGAGGTGAAGGCTGGAGGTGTGAAGGCTCAGTGGAGGCACCAGTTGGAGTTCTCTATGTTCAATGAGTTGTATAGGTGCTGTCTTCAGCCATGAAGTTCTGTGTTCTTTGTCCATTGGTAATTTGTAATTTTTTTGGATGATGCTTTGGTGTCTCAGTCAGAGGTTAAGTCTCTTGAAGTAGAGGGGTTATATAATTATTTTCAGTGCTTTGTAATTCTGAGAGCATAGTACTTATATAAAACTTTTTTTGTTGTTGTTAATATGCCAATTCACAAGCTTAAGAAAATCAAGCAAGACTGTACCCTTTTATCTGCCTGCATCTTGTGACCCAGACTTTCCCTACCCCTTCATCTATGCTTGTCAGGAGCATTACATCAACCTTCTATCCCCATGCATTTTCAAGAGAATTCTGTTTTGAATTTATTAAAGAAATGGGGCCTGAGACAGTTACCAAATATCAATCTGTTTCTTCAACCCTCAAATCTGTGATTCTATCGGGGAAAGAGATCGTACTCTCTCCCAGCTTGATTTGTTTTTCTTCATTATGGGAAGGCCCATACCCAAGAGGGCAGAGTGGTTTTAGGTTTCTGTTTAGATTCCTTTTATCTCACTCAGACTCAAGATCAGCTCCTCCTTCACAATCCCAAGTCACTGACTTAAATTAAACAAGAGATTCCTGAGAAGATGAACCCAAGCATGACTAAAGTCTTGTCTCAGACACACGTCAAGCTTGGTTAAAAATTAGACTCCCTCTCTTTATTGCCAGGAAGAGGGAAGAGTCTTTTAGTACACAGGACTCAGCATGAGCAAGCAAGTCTCATGTTAGTCTGAGGCTATTTACTTTTGTATTTCCCCTTTGTACTTCACAGCGGGTCCTCCGAAGGAGGAACGCAAGGGCTTGCTCTGCAATCTACCTTTATTGCTTCACTGAAGAGCGGAAGCAAAACATATTTCAATCAGAATTATGTCTGAGTGCAATGGATGTTTCCAGAGCCCGCAGAGAAAGCCCTGGTACATTTAAGGTCAGGGCTGGTATTTCAGGAAAAAAAAAATGGTCAACCCATGGGGAAATGAAATCCTATGCTACCCTGAGTGAACTATCTCACTGGGTAGCCTTGAAGAGATAAAGTCAGAAATTCCAGAGATTAGCTACCCCAGATAAGATTCCCAGAGTTGAGGAAGAAAAGGCGTTGCTGGGACACAAAGGGACCCCAGTGGAACTCGAGTCCCACTGTTTTAGAGCGCAGGCACCTCTCTATTGATTAGAGTTAATGAGATGAGAGGGCCGCATTGATGGATTATCAAAGTCCACCTCATCTTGTTTTGACTATTTCATCTTTCTGTTGCTGTAGTCAGAAGTATGTGCAAACTAAATCCTTGTTTCTTCTTTCCCTTGACCTTATTCTGATTCATCAAATTGATTCTCTTACACTCTGAACTATGCCAATTATTGTGTCTGTCAGGCCATACATTCATTAGAGCATGGGGCCTAATGGACAAGCTCTAAGAGCACATTCATCTTTAGAAATACGGTAAAAGCTAATTCTTTTGGCTCAGCAAAGCTCAGGTTGACATCTTGCCACTCTTCTGGCTGCCAGGAATCTCTGGTGACTTAATGAAGCAAAGATCTTAAACACACAACTTAGTGGATTATTCAATATCAAGGTTTGCACTGGAGTCTGTGATAAGGGATTAACGCTTTCGGTTCTACCAGGGCCCCAGCCAACAGATTCAAACACAAGGACTACCAGAATGGACAGTTCATCAGAAGGATTACAAAGTTACTTGTACTTCGTGAGCCCATTGATCTTCCTTTTCATATGGTATTTAAAAAATAATCTTTTATATGTCAGTGGTAATGCAGCTGGATTAGCGGAGCCAACGGGGTCTGACTATTTAAATATTAATTGGGACAGCAATGTCTAAATCGGTGGTTCTCAGCCCTGACTGCATATTCGAATCACCAGGGAGTTTTAAATTTTTTCCAGTGCCTAGTTTCTACCCCCAGAGAGACCACTCTAATTGGTTGAAGGTGGTACCCTGACATCCAGAATATTTAAAAGCCTTTTAGGGGATTTGTGTGTTTAGTCAGTGGTGAGAAGGTCTGGTAAATAAGTGATAGAGCAGAAGTCACCTAACAGCTTCTGTTCTGTTACAGACTCTCGGTGTACACATATCTTCTGTTAAAGGCCTCACTGTCTCGTTCAGTGCCAGTGCGCTCCTCTCCATGGGATAACATATGGACTTCGCTGGTTGAACGCAATTACAGCATTTTGACCATTTTAAGGAAGGCATTTGCAATTTTCAAAATGTATTTTATGCAAAATTTATAGTCTAGAAAAGTCCTTTTGATTTTTTCCTCTTTCATGAGGTTTACCAGAGCAAAAAATATAAAGCCTGTTTAGATTCATTGCCAATTTAATAAACAAGGGAGTAAGCAAGCAGCAAACAATAACCTGTAATTCTGTTTTAATTAGCTAAATTAACTTAAAAAGGAGACAATACGTTATGTACCAATTTGTGCTAGCAAAAGACCCATGTTGTTTTTATAGGTAGCAGTATGTAAATGGGAAGGCAAACAAGAGACCCACCATGAACTCCTTGTGGCATTTTGATCAAGTCCCTCGACTTTCTTGGGCCTGAAATGCACAAGGTGAGTGATGGACAGAGATGAAGGTCTTCAGTTTGTCCTATACTCTGTGCTATGTCGTTTAGGGAAAGAATAATAAGGATCCAGCGGGGAGTGGAGGGGCCCACCTCCTTAGAAGACCAGGAGCTGAGCAGCTTTCTCTCCAGGCTGCTCCTCACAGTCTGTGAGAGTCTGTGTGAGCATGGTTGCCCTGGTGTGGGGTCTTGTGGGAAGGCTGCTGTTGACACCTGCTCGCCTCTGGATTCCCATTTCGCATCAGTGGCTGATTTACATGTACCTTGCTGTGTTGCGACACTGATAGCTTGAACCATACCCACTCAGCTTGAAGTTCTTCCCAGGAGCGGGGCTCAAGGCACAGTGGGCAAGCTGCATCCCCAGCTGGGACCCCGGTTCTCATTTGCCCTCCACGTGACCTGCTGCTGCCTTCACACGTGGCTGCTGAGGGTTCCTCCCACTGCCCTGCCAGGTGGAGCCGCCATGAGCAAGGGCTTCTCCGTCTGAAAGAATTATGATTGCCTTTCCCTGCCTTTTTGTAAAACAGCGTGGGAAAGCAGAGAAGCTCCGCCAGGGCCAGCAGGAGGACCACAGGCAGATTGCAGCCTTTAAGGGGAACTGGAACCTGATTTTTCTCAACTTCCTAAACCCTGTCTGACTTTACGTCTTTTTGTTTTCTTTCTTTTCTTCTTCTCTTCCCTCCCTCCCTCCCTCCCTCCCTCCCTCCCTCCCTCCCCCATCCCTCTCTTCTTTTTTGGGTGCAGAAAGTCAAAGCTTCCACAAGTTCACTAAGCCCCTATTTATAATAATTCTCGTATATTTTCCCTTCTATTCTGAATTTCCTCGTTGATCAGTCTGACCCGTAACAGCTAACTTATGTATCTTCCAAGTTTTATTGCCCTATTAAAAGGATTCCATTTATGACATTTTTTTTGTAAGTCATTGTTTCCTTATGTCATAATGTACTTTAAAAATGTCATACTAGAAAATATTGTGGCCATTTATTATGATACTATAGTTCTTCCTATCTGGTCCTCTACAAAAGGACCCTCTCTCTTGGGTATAATTGCCAAACACAGAGACAGTGTCTCTGACCACGTGTTTCTCTTGCTTTGTGTTCCATTTTTTAAGTGTGTTGCTGTCTTCCATGTCAGCCCCACCCCTCCTCTCCTTGCCTCCCACATGCTCTGTTTTCTGGTGCTTTTATACCACATTCTAAACATTCAGAGCACCATCAGAAATAACAATGAATACTTGCTCACCAACTTCAATCAAACCATGACATCGTCCCAAACCTACTTCAGTTATTTCAAAGGAATGAAACCCTGAAAAAAACAACCATGTTACCTGATTGTCCATTTCTCCATTTGCAGTTACCTCCCTGACCCTCCCGTGATAGGCAGCATCTTATATTCTTTTTTTTTAATCATTTCATTATCAAATTCACATTTCCATAAATAAAATACTGAAATATAAATACTCATAAATTAAAATATTGCCATTTTCCTCAAGTGGCATTTTATGAAGAGCGATTCTGTAACTGCCTTTTTTTCTTCTTCTTCTCAATATTATGGTTTTGAGACACATGGCTCAAGTTTATTTATTTCAACTCCTATATCATGTTCTATTGAATATTCATGCAGTGTGCTCAGCCAGTTGATGGACATTTAGTTTGTTTCCAGCTCTGAGTTATAATAGACCATGTTTTAATGAACGTTTCTGTATCTGTCTCCTTGTGAACACGGGCCTGGTCTCTCTGTCCCCGGTGCACTGTTAGTTGTAAATGCTCCTCTAAAGTGAAGCTTTCTTGGCATTTCTTGCCCAGGGGCCCAAAGGCAAATGCCCTGGTTTCCATTTCATTCTAGTGCAGTGAGGTTCTGACCAGGGCAGGGAAGAGGTTGAACAGCGTGGTTGGAATAGAAACAGCCTGTGGCATGACCTCTTTGCGACTGGTCAAAATTCCTTGTAAATTTGCCCTGCTCCTGTAGTGGCTGATTTCTGAGATATTCTTTCCACAGTCTTCCTTCTAATTTACCTTCCACTCAGAGTGTGGAGAAAATGGTTCCCACGGCTCTCCGTGAATAGAGGCTTTTCAGTGGGATCTTTCACACACTGACATTGCAAGGTCCTGCAAAATCAGAGGTTTGATGTTTCAGAACATCTTTGCCACTTTCTACAAAGCACGTTGCTCTTTCTCCCAATGCAGTTGCGATAATCATCACACGTTTCTCTTTATGGTACCCGGAATGGGGCTGCATCTTACCCCGTCTCTGCCCTGGGCTCATCTCTCTATGTAATAATAGGAATCACTTTCACACACACACACACACACACACACACACACACACAAGTATTTTGTAACAATTGAGTAAACATAAACTGCTATGTAATGTAATTTTGTATTTTTCAAGTAGAATCAGAGTTTGGGATAATCATAACTCTTGCCTCTTAAGAAATATTTGATTTTTTAAGTTCTTTGAGAATTTTCATACATGCATATAATATATTTGGATCATATTTACTTCATTAGTCCCTCTAGCTTTTCTTCGATCCACCCCCACTTTCCCACACTTCCCAATGTTATTGCTGTCTCTCTCTCTCTGTCTGTCTCTGTTTCTGTCTGTCTCTCTGCCTCTCTGTCTCTCTATCTCTCTCCCTTTCCACCCCCCTCATGTGTGTGTGTGTGTGTGTGTGTGTGTGTGTGTGTGTTTCTAACCTGAGCCCAGTTTGTGCTGCCCTAAACTCACAGGTGTGGGGGACCATCCACTGGAACATGGTCAATCTACCATGCTCAATCTTACGGAAAACTTCATCTCCTCCTCCCAGAAGCTCTTAGCTGTCAGGTGCTTCTCAGCTTGAATCTCAAGAGGCCCTTCTTTCTCCATCCTGGAATGCTGACTGCTTCCATCTTATGCAGGTCTTGTGTAGACAAGCAGAGTTGCCTACAGTTCGTGAGCACTGTCATCCTGCCATTTCAGGCAAATGTTTTCCTTCAGTCCTCCCTTACCATTGGCTCTTACAGTCTTCCATTTCCTTTTTCCTGATGGTCCCTATGCCACTAAGGCTGCTGGGGAAAAAAGCAAAAAAAAACAAACAAAATTTAGTTTTTATAAGATACACACACAGAAACACACACACACACACACACACACACACACACACACACGCGCGCGCGCGCGCGCGCGCGCGCATGCACGCACGCACGCACGTATGCACATACACCCCCACACACACACACAGTAGTTTAATTAAAGTTACCCTAGACAGGGAATTATTTTCCTCCCAGAAGCTATAGGTTGGTCAGGTGTACTGGATACTCCTCCAGACAATACAAGGTATTACTGTTGCTCTTGGCTGTCCACCAGAATGTGATGGTAAGACCCTATTGCAAAAGACACCACACACTTTGCTCCTAGGGCATGGAGAAATCAAGTGGGTACGAACCAGGGAGCTTCCTCTCCACTGGCTAGCTTTCATAGTACCCGAAGGTGCTACATAAGTTTCTGGGGGAGAAAAGTCATCAAGAAGCTTACCCAGCTGTGAGTCCTGTGAGATATAGCAGTTACCAGTCTGGCAAGACATACCCATAGGCAAAATAGTGGTGTGGATGTTATAGGAGTAACCGACTGATTTCTGGTTAGATTTAAGGGCTACTTCAAAGGAGAAAATTCATGTCTGGTATTATAAATCTGACCAAGAACCCATGGTTGGGGAGCTCATAGGCCTCAGGCATGAACCTTCTTCTATTATTTTGCTAAATGGACTCAAATGGACATGATACCACACTGTTCTCTAAATTTGCATTGTTATACACATAGATTTTTGCAGCTCTCAGACCCTATCAAATAATCTTCTTTGTGCAGCAGTGATGGTTAACTCAAAAACCCACAACTTGTCAAAGCAGAGAATAAGTATTGTGGCGTGCTCAGCTCTCGCTTTGTAAGAATGCTCCCATTCTACTGTGGGGGTATCTTTGTGGATTTCTGTGGGCCTTTCTAGCACTTTGTTTCTTCCTTTTCTCATGTTGTCTTCATTTACCATGGTCTCCTATTCCTTGTTCTTCCTCTCTTTTCTTGATCCAGCTGGGATCTCCCGCTCCCACAGGCTCTCTTTCCCTCGACCCTCACCCTTTATTACTCCCACTCATGCCCAGGTTTATGCAGGGACGCTTGGCTCAGTCTGGGAGGAGGGGACTGGACCTGCCTGGACTGAGTCTACCAGGTCGATCTCAGTCCTCAGGGGAGGCTTTGCCCTGGAGGAGGTGGGAATGGGGGTGTGGGTGGGCTGGGGGGAGGGGAGGGGGCAGTAGCGGGGAGAACAAGGGAATCCATGTCTGATATGTAGAACTGAATGGTATTGTAAAATAAAATAAAAGGGAAAAAAAAGAATGCTCCCATTCTCCCAAACTGGCCTTTCATGTCGAGTCAGATACAGGTCCAATTTTGCTTTTTCTAGCAACCTAAGTTCATCTGGGTTGAGAAAAGGTTTGTATAACACTGTGCTCATTGGGCTCTGAGGAGCTCAGGGGAGAGTAGCTTAAGCCAGGATGCATGAACTACCATTCACAGATCCATTTTGTTCTACTTGAGATGAACTTGTGTCTGACCATTGTGATACCCTACAGAGTAGCCAACTGCCTTCCTACGCGGAATCCCATAGTTTTGCATCTGAGTAACCAGTTTCTCTCCATCTATTCTAAAGCTTACCAGTAATTTCAACACATGCCACATTAGTTCCATTAGAGAAAACACAGCCAAGGCCAAGATTAACAAACAAACAAAGAAGATCAATTCTTTGGATCAATACTCTGATTGAACAAGACTCATAGCAACCTCAACTTTCAATAAACTATATAAAATTGGAAACAAGGAAACTGAAAGGTGATGCTATCTGTATCAAGTCATTTACACTCCTCATGTGAGCTTCCATCTGCTAATGCCAGCTCTGAGTATTCTTCTCCCTAAGAGTGGGGTTACATGTAGGTAATGCTACTTGAACACCAAGATTTGAATTTTCATAGAAAGACAAACATGCTTCCCATTGTTGACTATTCCTTGTTGAAAATATTAACCCCCTGAATTTCCAGTCTTATGTTTCTGTCTGATACTATCACTGATAGAAGGGAGAAAAAGTCTCACGATTCTCCATTGAAATAGAAAAACTTTCAGAGACTGTAATGTTCATCTGTAAAAAGATGGACCAGACCTTCTCTAGACCTCCAAGAATAAATGAAAAAGGACAGAAGAATGAAAATAAAATCACCAGATAATATCAGGATGGTTTTAGTTCCAAAGGTTTTGAATTGAAATTATACTGTTAGCTTGTGTTACTGTCTGAACCACATTCAAGGATCTAATACAATATATAAAGACAAAAAGGGCCATCTGCATTGGTCAAGGGAAAGAGATATGACAGAGATATGACCTTATTTCTTGCCTTAAGCTCTGCAGCTTGCTGTGCTAGCTGGCATACTCGTGTGTGAGCATGTGTTGCATCCACTCTTCATGAAGCAATTTATTTAAATCTGGCACAATCTGCTGCCAGTTCTTCCTAATGCTGTCAGTTCAGGAGACTGGAGGGTGATACGGTGACATCTGAACTCTAAATCTTTGGCTTTCCATTTCTCCACCCCGTTTCTGTTATAGTAATCGATCAGGCTATAATAGGCCAATCACCCACCCCTCCCCACATCCCTCTTCTTTGTGTCTGTCTGTCGTCTGTCTGTCTGTCTCTCAGCTCACTTTAGTTTGTTATGGTGGAGAGGGTATGGAAAGGGAGAGCAACCCAGTTCACAGCAGCATGCACTCGGGCTAGCAAGTGTCCATCTTTTCCCTTTTTTATTCTCTCTGTGCCCCTAGCCTATGGGATAGTGTGTCCTACACACAGGCTAGGTTTGTCCTCTTTAGTTAATTCTCCCTGGAAATACTCTCATGGATATATGTAGTTGTACCCCCCCCCCAAGTTTCCGAGGCATTTTTCAATCAAATCAATTGACAATTAAGATTACATTATATGACAAACCTACCCTTTGTCATCTTGGCATCAGATGTATCACCATAAACCATAGCATTTCACTCCTGGTTTCCAAGGACTCCTGCCTATCACAGAATGTGAAATGCAACCAATCTTTCTCTTAGAGTCTTAAAAGCTCCAAAATTATCCAAAAGTCAGTTTTGAAGCCTTCTTAAGCATGCAAAGAAAAATCTTAACTTTGAGCCTCCCAACTAAACTTAGGATCACATTACAAAGCAACTTATAAGCTTCTAACATATAATGCCACAGAATAAACATTCTCCTTCCAAAAGTGAGGAAAACAGGCATTGAGAGGAAGTGTATGACCGAAGAAAGTCCACAAGTAGACAAGGCATACACTGAACATGGTAACTACATGGCTGGCATCTGGAGCATATGGTGTTGTGATATTAGCTCTGAAGGGTTTTTGTGGCCGCATCCTCATAGCCTTGCCAGCAACAGCATACATGGTTTCTGTCTTGGGCTGGTTCTCTTGCTGCCTGCAGCTTTCCATAGCAAGTCTTCCATGTTGTTGGCATCTCTGACTTCCTGAGGTGTTCATTGTATCTCATGATTCACTCTCAACTGCTTCACCTATTACCTTCTCAGGGCTGCCTGTCGAGTCTCTGGCACAGATTGACTGGCCTCATGGGTTTTCTTTTAAGCTCTGGATGGATGTCCTCATTATCACACAGCTCTTTCATTTTGTATATAGGCAAAACCAGAGTAAGGTAGACAACTCCAGTGTCCATTGCCTGTGCAAGCAGTAGTCAGCAGTGCCCTACCCCTCACCCTCACTCACAACCCTGGATGAGGAGTGTTCCAGCTTCTGTGTGCCTGGATTTGACTAGTAAGTACTTTTTGGAAATGGTTAATGGGCTTATCTTTAGGTCTGGAAATGGGGCGGGGGCACTTACTTCTTACTTCGTAAGTATACATACGTTTAATTTTATAGTAAATCCATGCATATTTGAAAAATGGGTACATGGGAATCATTCCAGTAAACATCTCCTAATGGAACGAACCAGAAAGGCCTGGAAGGTGCTAGGCCAGACAGTGCTGTAGCACTTGGAGTATAAATAAGCATTCATGATTGATACATAGAAGTCTCATGATTACTGTTTCAGATAGCAGCACTCAACTTCGTAACACAACTAAGAATATCTGAAGCTTGTTAGCTATATGGGTAGTTGAGATTCGATCAGACTGGAGTTTCTCACTGTTATGTCTCCTTGAACCACCCACCAACTCAGCTGCCTAGCAGCTTTTTGTACTTACCCCATTGTCTCCAAGAAGGTACCACCATCATTTGTGAGGTCATGTAGATATGCCAAGGAAACTTTGTTTAGGTAGGAATTTTTACATCTTACTCATAAACTATTTAAGATCACTTGGGGAGTTTTAAATGAGAAAAACCCATTTCTTGGCCCACAAAACAAAAGTGATAATTTCTGGGTAAAGGTCGTATTCTAGCATTTTAAAGATGCTCTCTACTCTAGTTGACTTGAATGGGGGGTGGTGGTGGCAGGACCTGGACACAGCGCTCTGCTGTGAACTCAGAGCAGAACAAAAGGACACTGGACATAGAGGTGAGTAAGTGAACTACCTGGGCAGAAGATGGCAGGGGTTACAGTGACTTGATTCGGGGGGCTAGAGGATGAGCCATGCAGGGACTGAACAGAGCCAGTGACTGGTCCTTCTGAAGGGCTCACTTCTTCCTATTTCAACAACAGCAGTCCTGAAGAGTTAGCTCTATCACCCCGTCTGACATTTCTGCTTCCTACACTGTAGTTCTTTGTAACTCCTGAGGGGCAGGGCTTGCACAGAGAAATGTCTGCTCTATATCACTCTGTTGTCTTCTGAGAAGAAAAACTCGTACTGAAAGGCCTTGGCCTGGGAATTTCCACTGGAGGTTGACACGGAGATAGCCATGACCTGGACTAATGGTCATGTATGTGTGGGTGGGTGGGTGGGTGGGTGGAGTACTTGCTCATGTGCTATTTGAAACATTAATAAGTGAATCTTAGAAATTTTAGAAAAGCATAAATGACATAGAAGAGAATCAGGGTGGCATCAGCATAAGCCGAACAATTTCCATAGGAATTCTACAGTGAAAACCAGTCAACTAAAACTTAGCAGAAATCCTCAATATGCCAGAATTCATTTCATCCAATATAAATTACCCATAACCATGATAAATACTTGACAAATAGATTCATTAATAAACACAGCAGTTAGCTATCAGTTTATCTTTTGTGTGTGTTAATTGACTAGTATAATATATATGATACATATATAACCTATGTAGATACAACATATATACATATATTAGATAAGCCCAATTTTCCAGAGAACTGAACTAAGTTTCATTATAAAAGAGCAAAATTCATATGTGCTTAGAGTATATATGCAGTATGGTTGTATGTTCCTTGGAAACTTGAAGACTATGGAGGATTGGATAGTATGTCTGACATTTGTGATAGTTAATGGAAAGAGATCATAAGCATTTTCATTAAAGAATATCAGATAAAAAAAGAAAATGTAGCTAATAGAGCTAATTGCCAGAGTGTCTCCCACCCAGCTTTTCATATAAACACACATAATGTCATTTGAGCACTCATGGAGAAGAATAAATCCTTAGCTGCCGAGCTCCAAGTGCCAGTGTATATGAGAAATTGTCACTTCCAGATCTTGGATGGTATTTGGCACATGGGATGACATATGTCATCTTCCCTGAAAGCAGTTTCTTATGCATATGGTCCCTCTAGCTAGAGGATCCCATCCACGGTCTATTTTATCAATAGTGAAGACACCCAGACTGAAAATAATCTTGCACTCAATAAAACCAACTGCTATCTGACCGAGAGAGCAGTGTTTATTTGATTGCTGCATTGTTTTTCTTCATTCTCATTGTAGAAAATGCTGTATACTGACGGTCTGGAGTCATTCCATCACTATATGTTAAATTCTAATTGTAATTAGGGTTTAAGATTAAATAGAAAGGATTTTCTGTAGATACAGAGTGTCACATATCTGGGTTAAAGGAATCTTCCCTTTTTAAAAAATTGAAGATCGTTTGTAATTCTGGTAGGTAGTGTTGGAAGTTCTATTAGTTATGATTTAAAGATGTAACTTTCAAGTGGGAGCCTCCGTATAAATTCCTTGATTATGTTTGACCATTCCAATAAAGTGAAATTATGTTAAGTAACTAATATGTAAATGGAATATGTTAAGTAAAGCCAAGTTCATTCTATTTTAATAGGTTTTTAAATGAAAAGAGTGTGGCACATCATTTGTGAGTTCTATTTTGATTGTTTGCTTTTTTAAAAAAAAATGATAGAAAGTAATTTTAGAAACTAAAATAGACCATGATTTCAATGCATTTAAAAATGATTTTTAGAAAAGTACGTTTTGCTCAATGTGGCAAGTAAATTTCTATAGACATTAATTAAAGAAAAAACCCACAGCTATCCTTCAGCTACTATTTTTCAGTATTGCAAGAGACCAAGGAGTTATTTTGAATGTTAAATAAATGGAATTTGGAGAGGTTCAAGAGTTCAGGACGTGAGAAGTAACATTGTAGTTGAAGGAGTTCTTCCCAATCCTGTTAAAGAACTCGTTCCAGGACTAGCTGCAAGGGTTGAGCGGTTTTGCCAATATTCCCTCAGTGGAGTTGGAGCCAGAGAGTCTGAATGTTAGTGGATTACACTGGAATGATGGTGTCATACTTTGTGTGGGGTACCATATTTGGTGCACAGCCTTTGCAAGCAGAAGCATTTAGCTACATCTCATTGTTTTTGGCAGGGTGACAGTAACTGTCACATAAGCCTGTCTCAGATATTCTGGCTCTCCTCCCTTTGGGCATGTGGTGGAATCACCTCACTCACTTTAAAATTGGACAGGACTGTGTGACTTGCTTTGAATGATGAAATGGTTGGAGCTAATGTATTTTTTCCGATTGGAAGCTTTGAAAAGACAGCGTGCCTTTTGCTAGGTTGTGGTTTTCTCTTCATGTGATGGTTGATTCTCCATTGGAAAACTCTTGACTAGTTTGGTTCCTGAAGCAGAGGTGTGTGAAGTCCCCAGCTGACCCACTGAAAATGACAAGTAAGCCTTGTTGTTACAACTCATTAAAATTTGAAAAACTGACACAAGTGTGGATCTTTGATTCCTACACTTGGACAGCTTAGGTAGGAGGAATCCTACAATACCATTCTGAGCTACATATCCAGACTGTGCCCTCTTCCTCCCAGTTAAACATACATACATACATACATGCATACATACATATAGGGGTTTGTTTATTATTACAGCATAACATTATACTGATTTACCTTAGTAGTAGAAGCAATATAAGATTACCTATTGTTACAGACAATAAAATCAACTGAAAGAATTGTATAACGAACTAATTCCTGGATACTCCTTGATCTATAGCACACAACAATATGCATCAGTGAATACATTGGTCAGTTAAACTGTGCTTTCAATTTTTTTGTTTGATTTAGAATTTATCCCTTGTTCTATATAATTTTATTTTATTACATGGAGACATGAAACTTTCTTGTATTTGGAGAGGTGGTAAATATTTTAGGGTTTGTAGGCCATATGGCTTCTTTCACAACTATTTAAGTCTGCCTCTGTAACCCCAAATGAGTCACAGACAATACGTAAACAAATGGGTATGGCTGCATTCCAGTAACACTTTATTTATAAAGTGGTTAGTAGGCTGATATGGATTGCCGACTATAGTTTGCCAATTTCTGTTATTAGATCATGTATCTACAAGACCTAGTAATATTAACTTCCCAGTATTGGCACCTTCTGCATTTTCTTATGCAGCCCAAGCATATATAATCATCTATTATTATGAGAGAGACATGCATAGTTTATGACTTACTAGAATGACTTTTAACTCATTTAAATACTTTTCCTTAACACTAAGGCTGCTGAAGCACATTGAGGCAGAGGTTTGTCTGAAGAGGTAGGCCTACATCCTAAGTTACCCACACACCTCCATAGTCTCCTTTTTATCATCACACACCGACTTCCAAATGAACAGAACAAGTTCAGATGGATTATACCAAGAATTAAATAGGTTGAAAATTTAAAGACTTTATTTAGACCTTATCCTAGAGTTCATATAACAACTTTGCAGAAAGATTTTAGTTGATATTGGATAGGTAATATGTTAAAGTGAATGTATGTGGCTGTGCACACAGAGTTTTCATTTTCAGTTTAAGATTTTTTTCAAGGTAGGAGGGAAAGGAAGATTCGGAGTCCTGCTATTAACCTAATTTATGATGTTTACTTATTCCTACCTAGCTGACTAATGCTCCTTTTGTTCTCCTTATAATTCTCTGTTTCTATCTACTTCCAAGAGCCGCAGACACAAGCTGATTAATACTCACTCTTTTTAGCAGCTATGATCAGTGGAAATAATCTCTCCGAGCACATTGATACCTAAATCAACACAATATATCTAAATCACCTTGGTTAATCTGCTGGATTTTTCTTAGTGTTTCCTGAGCTTATATGTCCACCATAACTGTGTTTAGTAAAAGAAGTACCCAGGACATAACGATAGGAAAATTCTGTTCTGTTCTGTAAAAATGGCGAGGCTTCACTTTTATAGCTTTAGACATTCCATCAAAGTCTTTTTTTTAAAGAAGTTTTATTTCCTTTTAGAAATGTGCATTAGTACATTTTCTTAGTATAATTACTAAGAAAAATGTCTGCAAACAAAATCAAGTGGATGGCCATTCTCTTTATTTCTGTCTGCTTGTCTTCAAATAACACAGAAGTAGAAGAGAAAAAAAAAACACATTGGGGCAGAAAGGAGACCACATTTGGCAACATCTCTATGTGTTATCTTACAATTTTAAACACCACATGATTCATTTCTTGCAGACTTGATGTTATGGGATGAACATCCTGTTACCCCCTTCCACAATGACATGCAAAACCCTAATCTCTAGTGTGGTGGTGTAATATCTAGCCTGTGGTGTAATTGCAGCTGAAAGTTTTTCTGTGTCCCACATGGCCCATGGTCAAGACAAATCTCTCACCTACAGTCCCACAGCCTTTTATAAAATAATCATATAGAGGCTTAATATTAATTAAAACTGCTTGGCCATTAGCTCAGGCTCACTACTGAATAATTCTTACACTTAAACTCAGCCCATTTCTGTTAATCTATATGTCGCCATGTGTTCCGTGGCTTTACCTGTGTGTCATACATGCTGCTCCCTGGACAGCAGGCTGGCATCTCCTGACTCAGCCTTCCTCTTCCCTGAATTCCCCTTGTCTGCTTACCCCACCTATACTTCTTGCCTGGCTACTGGCCAATCAGTGTTTTATTAAACCAGTGTACAAAAGCATTATCCCATAGCATTTCCCCTTTTCTGTTTAATTAAAAAGGAAGGTTTTAACTTTAACATAGTAAAATTATATATAACAAACAGTTATCAAGCAAGAATTACAGTTACAATATCTAGTCTATTTAGATTTGGCAAAATTAAAGAAAATATTTTATCTATGCTATATTTGTGAGTCAAAAGTTTCATATCTAATTTATCTCTTATCATAACCAAGGAAAATCATAATTATAACTATCTAGTCTTCAACTACATCAAAGACCTCAGAAGGATATAATATTACCTAAGTAATAAGAAGAACATTGTAAGCAACTTTCAAAAATCTAGAATGACAGAGACAGCTGTCTGCCTGGACAGTCATCCAAAGTTCCTCTGTAATGTTGGGGCATCTGTCTTCAGCCCACAGGCTTAGATTCTCTCAGTCACTTTTCTCTGTGTCCTGCAGAATGTCTGGCAGTTGCTCTGCGAAGCAGGAACCTGAAGGACCATATTGTCTTGCAAAGTTCAGTGGTCACTTTCTATGGGTCCTGCATATCCAGCCAATACAACATTTTGTAAAGCAGTCCAGGCAAGAACAGCTTCTTGCTCAAATGGCTATTTTTGCCAAGAAGAAGATAAACTCCATATGGAGTATCTTTGATGCCCATCTTCTCTTTGAAGTAAGTTGGTGCTGCCAGGAGCAGATGTGTCTCATTGTCCAGGAAAGTCTAAGTTTTTAAAACCTTTTAAATGCCATATTCTGTAGGTTTTTGAAATGTTTGAAGATCACCTACTTAATTGAAATATATCTATGTATACCTAGAAAACTTAATATGACTATGAGCTTGATTATCATAGATGACTAATTATTAATCTGTATTTCTCAACTATACACTACAATTTCAAATGAATTGCACAAACAAAATACTTTAAACAAGAGTAGAAATATACATACAGTATAATGAAATTAACTTTAAATTTGTATCAATAAACTAAAATCCATACCAATGTAAAACATTTTAAACAAGTTTCTCTTTAAAAGAATGTTCAAGAATCCATCATTTTATCTTATCATATCTATATCCTATATTTCCATATCATGTAATCTCTAGAGTGGTGATGTAATATCTAGTATGGAGGTGTAATATCTAGTGTGGTGGTGTAATATCTAGTGTGGTGATATAATCTCTGGTGTGGTGGTGTAATATCTAGTGTGGTGATGTAATATCTAGTATGGAGGTGTAATATCTAGTATGGTGGCATAATATCTAGTGTGGTGGTGTAATATCATCTAGTGTGGTGGTGTAATATCTAGTATGGTGACATAATCTCTAGTGTGGTGATATAATGTTTAGTGTGGTGGTGTAATACCTAGTGTGGTGGTGTTATAGGCTGGCTTCTCTGAAGTGATTAAATCCTGAGACTGGAGCCCTCACCAAAGGATTAGAGCACTCATAGAAATGGTCCCTGTGACCTTCTCCCAGTCATTTGAGGGCACAATGATAAGCTGGCAGTTCGCAGTTTGGAGAGTGTAGCCATCTTATACCTTGACTTCAGACTTCCAGCCTCAACACTGGGAAATATGGCCTGTCTGGGGTGCCTTGTGACAACACACTGACACATCCATGAAATGTTGACTGTTGATGGCAGCCCAGACTGTATCCTTTGTAGTACCTGAATTCTCTACCCATAAACTTAAGATTGAATTTATTGGTCTGAATAATTTCCTGTCAAAGATGCCTATATTTGAACCCCGGTATCCTATTAATATATTTTATTTTACACAGTCTTTGAAAGGCATGACTGTGGACTGCAGGATGGGAAGATTCTCCTGGACTGTGCATGCAGGATGTAATCCTAAGGGTCCTTATCAATATAGGGCCAAGGAGAAAAAGGAGATGTGTCTACGAAGACAGAGGTAAGAGTAATATTCTTTGAAGATGGCGGAAGAAGCTATAAGCCAAGGACCTGAGCAGGTAGTAGCTAAAAGCTGGAAAAATAAAGGAACTCATTCTTCCCTAAAACACAGGAAGGGGCTTGGGGTAGCCCTGCAATTGTCTTCAGTTTAATCTTCTGACCTCGAGACCGGTAAGACACTTTTTGTGTTTTTAACTGCTAAGTCCATGGTAGTTTGCTATAACAGCAATAAGAAACGACTGAGGTTGCCTCCCCGGGTTCTCAAGGAACCTTGGTAAGTATAAATTTATAATGAAAACCTACAGAAAGATAACCCAGCTTTTGATTCAAAACAGCAGCCGTCTGCCTTAATGAAACATAAATGTGCTTCGGATCATTTGCTGTTTCCTGCGTTAGGATAATGGTGAGTGCTAGCCCCGTCTTTATTACATTTGCTTGGTGGTTTATTTTAGTCCTCTCGTATTTTCTTCTTGCTCTCTCTGAAGTTCAGCGCTGCAGGGAGGGAGGAAGCTGCCCTGCTCCAGGGCTCCTGCGGCTTGGAGAGAGGGGAGCAGTGGACTCTCACTTCCAATTAGGCACAGAAAGTGTCCCTATTTTTTCCAGGGCCACCACCGCCTGCATTGCCTGAGGTGGGGCTGGGGGCTGAAGCACGGCTAGGGAAAGAAAAACCCTCCTGTTACAGGTTAATTGGAAGGGAAGATTGGGGAGAAGGAGCCTTACCCTTCTTTACTCCAGTGGACTGGGAACGCCACTTGTTAGAGACAAAGCAAAACACCAGGCACCGTCTAGCAGCACTCTTTCAAAGCTGTGGCCAGGGTTAAGACACAAAGAATTTTAAAGACACCACGTGCCTGAATTTTCTGGGGCTTTTAATAATAAAACGCAAACGATCTTGGCATAGAGAGAATAAAAACCCCAAACACTGTTGTGCTGTTAGCTCGCAGCTCCTGTGGTTCTGACGATACATTCATAATTGGGCTCATGTATATCACAAAACTCCGAAGGAAATGTCTTTTCTAAACCACTGACCGGCCCGAAGTTTATAAGGCAGACACTGAGGAATGTTGTTTTGCACATTGCCCTTCCACAGCCCAATGGGGACTTGTTTTGTTTCCCTTCCTTACCTAATTTAAGGAAACATTTACTTTGGAACGCCATGGTATCCCTTCCTGCTCATCAGAAGGTGGCCTATCCTCACATCGGTGCTGGATTTATAAGGCTCACCCCAGGAAGGAGATTAAGAATGTCAGTTCCTGGTGCTGCGGGACTCTTGGACAAAGCGAGACGGGACTGTACACTCTTCCTCAGGCAACTTCAAACCTTCCTGGGAGAGGGACGGGTGGTGCTCGGAAAGCTGAGTTCAGAAAGCAGAACGTGGCTTCAGATGTAGCGAATAATGAAAAGGGGTAAAGGGGAGCGGGAGAATAGGGTGGGGAGAAATGGCAGCAAGTCTTCCCAGGTGAGTTGGGAGTCAGAGGTCTGCAGAGGACACAGGACAGTGGATAGAGGGAGAGGCTTGGGGAAGAAGGCTTGAGACCAGGGTAGCTCAGCAACAGCCATTGAAGACAATGAGAAAAATCCCAAGTTACGGTCCTAGAAACATGCAGCGGTACCACAATTTGAGGGCAGCTCCCTGCAGTATTTCTTTTCTCTAGAACTCTAAAGAGAAACACCTTCTGCTTCCAGGTGGGACCCGGGCTTGTCTTCCGAAGCGCCAGTCTCAGCTGGTGAAGTGTGTTTGGGTGGTAACAGCAGACTCCTCAAACAGGCACAGACTTCTCTTGAAGGCACAGCATCCTGTCACTTCTCACTTAGCATTTGCTCCAAATAGAGGGAAAAAAAATGTTGCAGCAATTGGACATTTTGCAGTATCAACAAAACCCATGTTAGAGTTAGTCCCTAACTATGTAGTTGTCCTGTCAAAACCTAGTATCTCAAAATCCCCCTTCCTCAGTGCAATCTGCCGATAAGGTATAATTTTGAAATGATCAAGATCTGGCCTCATCTTTATTTCTAAATCGTTTTGAGCTAGGTCCCACGAGAAATACAATATTCTACTGATCGCATCTCTCCCCTGAAATGTAAAAACATGATCTCTTGGTATGCTTCATAGCTCGAGAGAGTCCCACCCTCTCTGAAAACCCGCTCTGTGCAAGTGAAAACAAGGAGGGTGACATCAGATTCTGTTTTGAGGTTTGGCTTCCTAATTATCTTGTAGGACTCAGAAACCTTTTAGAAGAACAATCTAATTTTGGAAATTAACTTCTTTCCAAGAATGAAAACGTGCCGCAAAGCTGAGTGCCATTATTATAACCAAGGAGAATGAGTGTGCAGGCTGCTCATGGGCCAGCAGCCAGGACACTTTCTGTACTTGTTTTTAATATGCGTGCTCACAGAAAAACGCCCAGACCTACCTTAGTCTAGCTCTTAGCACTGGATTGGCTTCCAACCTTCCCAACCAAATATTATGCTCTGAGAATAAAAAAATAAATAAATAAAATAAAATTTTAAAAACGGAGGACATGACAGCTTCTAGGTATGGTGGAGAAGGTTTACTGCGGATATAAGGGAGATCATAGCCAGAGGCTGGGACATCTGGGAGAGTCCAGGGGGAACATGACCCTGAGCCTGAGAGGAGTCAGGAAGAGGGGAGGGTAGAGCCAGGAGACCAGGAGACCAAGAGGACAGGAGGATAAAGGATAGACAAAAAGGACTGGGTAACCAAAATGGCTGGATTATATAGGGAAGGGGCGCTGGGGGAAGGGCAGCCTAGCCCCTGGGCTGGAGAGTTCAGGGTAGGGGGCAGGGTATGCCAACCAAACCCTGTAACAGGTAGGGACTGAGGGATGCTGGGAGAACCTGGTGGCCAGGTCCACTTTGGTATGTTAAATAGGTACCTTGGTCCTTTGTCCCAGGTTTGAGACCTAACACTGTAGGTCTCACTGTGGTTAAAATCCTACCTCATTGACCAAATGAATCCCTTTGCATTCAATACACTTTTCAGCTAGATTGCCACCCCTAAAATAAACCTCACATGAGTATGATTTTTAGAGTCAAGTGCTATTTTTTGCCATCTATATATAATACCCAAGTGATTGCTCCAGAATTTATATACTTTTATTTGGTTCTGTGGGATCCACTTCCCATATTCCCAAGCCCTATAGGGAAAGGCATAACTCAGTAACTCAAAAGCCAAACCGATTAGTTTTCACCTTAACTAGCTCACACTTCTGTAGGTAACTACCTCCCAATTCTCCCTGAAGCTCCGAAGAATAACCAGAGACTCCAGTGTCTTTACCCTTACTCCTGGCTCCATGTTTCTTAGTTTTGTAATCCCAAAGGACCTGTGGTTTAGCTCAGACTCACCTGATGTCTTATTATATTAATACCACGGATGGCTCATTGTTCTGTACATCAGCGTAGGCATCCTGCCTCCGTGAGGGAGGCATTTCCTCAGATGTGAAACTGTTCATTATAGTTTTATTTTCAAAATCCTTTATAAAAATGTCAAGGCTTCTTGACATGGGAATATCTCCTTCATCATCTGGCATTAACTGATTTTATTTTGTTATTTTTTTTTTCCATCCAGCATCTTCACAAAATGGATGCTCTCGACTGACGGATGTTAGTAGCCTTTCTGATGTATGTTAACATTTTTTTTCCTGAATGTTTTACTTGACATTCTTTTCTATCTCTACATGTTCAAATATTTTCTATTCTTTAAGGTAATGTAAGTGACACTACATCGGCAAGTCATTCTTTTTTTTCAATAACTGATTCTAGATTTGGCGCTTTCAACTGTCATTATTTTTTCTCCCCCACACCCACCTTGTCTCCTATTTCCTCCCCTTCCTTTCTTTCCCCTGTTCCTCACTCTTCTTACCCCTGCCTCTTCTCTTACCCCACCTCCCTTCCTCCCAACACCACCCACACAGTTCTATCATGTAGCACGATTTAACAGAAGTAAGTTTGGAATTCTCATCACATAGTCCGGTGAAAGTCTTGAGTTTCTCTGCATGTTCTGTGACCTTTCCTGGAGGGGCGTGAACGAACACCTGTTCACCACAGTTAGGGCATCAAGGAGAGACCAAAGAGATGATTCCACACAGGTCTAGCTTAGGAAGCCAGGAAGTTTCCTGGGGGTGGGTGGGTGAGGAGTTACCTTAAGATGTGAGTGACTTGGTGGCAGCACACTGTCATAGAGCCCACCCTATCCAGGGTGGTGCTTCACAAAATTGCAGACTTACAGGCATCTGGATAGACCAGAGGCTCCCTCAGAAGCCCGCAGCACTACTCCTAGCGTTATGAAAGCAAATTAGCAGGGAAGGAATTTCCGGTTTCTTCTCAGGCCATTTTCTCCATATCCCACAGCCAGAACGTGTGGCATCTTCAGTTACAGGGACTTACTGTCTAGTCCTGGCATGCAGCCAAAAACAGTGGCAATAGTCTGTGATTTGTGGGCTCGGGGGCCAGCAGAGCCATATCCAACAACCTGTAAGAAAGTAAGTCACTCTTGTCCTGAGAATTGTCACTCAAGACTTAATTAATGGCTTCCCTTTTTGATTCACACAGGCTGCCTTCTTTTTAACTTCTCCAACTAATGTCCTTATTACCCTATCACGTGCTTTTACAAATCCGTAAGAGCCTCATCTGGGGATACCACTGCTGTTGCTGCAGGGCTACTGTGTATTTCCTTGCCCCTGTTTGGTGTGGCTCAGGCTCACAGGGGAATGGAGCCACACTCTTAACTGCTGTGGTTGCCACTGTAGTTGACTCTCTGGTTCTGACAGGCTCTGAGTTAGCACTGTGGCCCCTGCCGGTCACACCTGCTACTGAAAGAGCCCTGGCAGTGCTAATGATTTTTATCCCCCATACGCCTTAGATCGTCTATCTGGAGGCACAATTGTCTACCCTTAGGGCAGACTCAATAATGTCTTCTATGAGCTACTGTTCAGACTTTAAAGGCTTTCAGAAGCTCCATAGCACAACATTTGGCTTTCTGTTAAGTTTTTTCTCCCTAGAAACTCCAGTTCCATAAAATCTTGCCACATTTGCCTTTTAGTGACTTGGACAGAGCCCTTTGTCGGCTTTTCTCTTCTCCCATCCTCTCTTGATTACGTTTGCATTTTATGAACCCTATTCACATGCTGATCAAAGTCATTCAGAACGGTCAAAGCTTTTCCTACCTAATAAAGATCATTCTGCACTTTGGAACTCAGCAAGCTACCAAAGCTCCCTAGCATCCCTGAGGTCCTTGCTGAGTCAACAGAAAATCAGATATGTGGTCCTGTCTGGCCTGGGGAAATGAGCAGCAAACACCACGTCGCTCATCCCCAGTTCTCCAAGTAATGCCTGTCCTTCCTACATTGTCTTCTAGTCCGCGATACAATAGTCCTCACCTAGCGATAAGGAAATGCTGTTGATGGCTCATATGAGCTGGCCTAGGACGGGATTAATCCCCCCCCCCCATTGCCTCAGGCTCTGCAGACTTTGGTTCAGACAGGTGCGGGGTAGTTGTGTTCCTCAGTTTCCCTGCTTCCACAGCACTGCTTCCATTCGATCACCGAGAAGCCAGGGTGCGATACACCTTTTACCTCCTGATTTGCAGGCTTTCCCAACTCAAGTAGTTCAGAAGCAGGCAACACTCTGGCTCTAATGATTCCCTATTCTGGACCGTTATCGAGGCCCCTCTCTGCACACTGAATCATGGATTTTTCCTTTCCTCTGAATTAAAGGTCAGATCTGAGGGTATCATCTATGACTTTCACTTCCCTTTCTTCTCCACTATTTGACTCTTCTTCTCTTGTGGTCCCTACTTTTGGATCCCATCAGAGGCTCCTTAACACACATCTAACTTGTGTTCTCTTTCCTTTTGCTCCCCCATGTCAGCCACAAGGAACAGCAAGTCCACCACTGCATCTCATTCTCTTATTTATCCAACCTGTTTTCCAAACCAGAGGCCAACATGGAGGAATCTAACTGTACGGTTTTCTCATTATAATTCCTCCAGTATATGGCACGTCCTTTTGGGGAAGACCTCTGACCTTCAGTTGCATGACCTAGCACTGAGAACAAAGACTATACCACTGATGCCACCGTCTGCTTATGACCCCATCATGTCTGTTTTACTTATAGGGGCTGCAGTCTGTTCTTTAGTCTATTAGCTCTTTAAGGGGCCTCCCCATATCCCAGGACACAACCCACTCACTGGGGAGACATATCACCTCATATCAAGTGGAAGAAGATGGCAACAAGGGATTCTCTTCAAACATGCTATACTTCTAGATGCCATGGCCTGGTTTGCATGTTCTACAATCCATTTCAGGGAGCATACAACTATCATACAGAACGGAGACATACCATCCCATACCACATGGGGAAATGTAGCCATATCAGGGTTGACCCCACCCTTATACAGACCATATTCAGTTACCTGTCTCAGTACCGATTTCAGGGGCCAACCAGTCACCCCTCCCAAATCACTTTGGTTCTATTGGTCCTCATTTGGGCACCAATTGTCTTGTGTAATTTTTTTTCCTCCTGGGGAGGAATGGAAAAAGTTGTATTAATCCCAGACAAAGCACAAATGGCAGACCAAAGATATAGTTCCACTCATCTAGCTTAGCAAATCAGTGAGTTAGTTTGTTGTGGTTACTTACAGGGTTTGGGTGAGGGGTTTCCTTTAAAAGCACTGATGACAGGTACCCGCATCCATGAAAAAGCCAATCCTAGAGTGGGTGACTTTCTGCATCTCTGGAAGGCAAATCATATAATCACTCTCACCAGAAGTCATTCTTGTTCATGTAATACTGGGGAGGTCCTTTCTCGTGAGTTTCAGGAACTTCCTGAAACTTCTCAGTATTTTTACATGCTGAGCCTTCAAGTCCCACTTGCTGAGAAGTCTTAAGGAACTTTACTCCAGGGCAGAATCCTTCAATTTGGAGGAAGTAACTACACAACACTTTAATTGTGATTAGGGACAGCACATTTACTTTCTTCTTCTGTCATTAAGAAGTTCATATGGTTCCTTACTTTTGAGAGATGAGGTATGTAGTAATCCTTAACTTGCAAAGTGTGACAGATGTGATTTGTCAGTGGTTGAGTAGACAGAAAATGGTCATGATGCTAAGGGTATGGCTACAACTTCATGGAGTGGAACCATTAGAATCATAACTCTTACAGAACTGTTCCAGAGCAGACATTCTTCATAATAAGCACAACTGGCAAAGAGCAGTACAAAGAGTTTCTAGATTCCTGATGCCTTTCTCTAAGTTCACACCACTGTGAAAGTAAAACTGAATGATTTTGGGGGAAGAATGTAAGTTTAAATGCCAAGCCAGTTTCTACTAACCACAAGGTACATAGTCAATTCTGTTACCTCTAGGAATCTATGTTCCATTCCTCCAAAAGCAATTCAGCGCTGAAGTTTTGCAAGGCCCTGGAGTGAAAGGCATCCTTGTTGTGAAGTATCACTGCTTCTGGATGGCAAAGTTGGAGCGAACTTAAGAGACAGGAGCGGGTATTGATTTATGTAAGAAACGAAGAGGACTCAGTACCCTTAGAACTCTCAGGAAGTATTTTGAGATGTTCTTCCAGCCATAAAACTGATGTTTCTCATGTTGGTAAAGTCACAGGCAGGAGTCGTATTTGTCATTGAAGTTGGGGTTGGAGACTAGTGTTGATCCAGTGTGTGTTCTCACCAAGCCTGCAGTCTGTGAGGACTGTCAGTCTGCAGGAAGTATGGAAGACTCATGAGGCAGCATGTGGACGGAAAGGTTTCCTTTAGCTCTGTGTTCTTGGCTCTCCCACTGAGCATAGCCATATCCTTATTTTAGGGCAACTCCAAAGCCTATGGCTTGTTCTATCTTGGTTGAGTTTTTATTCATGTATGTAGATTTCTCAGAGTGGCAATTTTGAAATCTGATAGTATTGCTAGGGACATGGCAGAGTTTAAGAAATCATTTTTTCTGGGCATTGCTTTTACTCTTTAAATAATAATAAAACTGTTTTGAGTATTGTTTGATACAGTATCTCTGATAAGAATGCCACACATGATGTCCACAAGGATTTATTCAGCTTCTAAGACAATGATTGTAATTGTCTGGGTTGAGAAGCATGTTCTGTCTCAGCCCACTGGAAAAGGGTTCTATAGTCAATTAAGTTTTCCATGGAAATGCTATGTGCAGTGACAGCAGGCAAGCAATGAATGTGTTTTCCATCTTTGATGTGAGTATGGGACACGTGGCTCTTCATTTTGTGCCAAGGTTCCTGAAATGGTACAGGGCAACATTCTTTTAAATACACAGACTGTAAGAGTTTAAGGCCTAATCTCAAGCCCAAGAATAGTTTCCTGGTTTTGAGGAGATAGAGTTTTGACTATATATAAAGTCATGTTTCTTTTTTTACTTAGACAAATGATTTTGTTGCTAAAAAAAAGTTGAGGGCAGTGGTAGTGCACGCCTTTAATCCCAGCACTCGGGAGGCAGAGCCAGGAGGATCTCTGTGAGTTTGAGGCCACCTAGTCTACAGAGTGAGATCCGGGACAGGCACTAAAACTACACAGAGAAACCCTGTCTCGAAAAAGCCAAAAGGAAAAAAAAAAGTAAAAGAACAAAAACAAACGAAATCACTATAATAGTCATCCAATAGTGCTGTCACTACCTATGACAGGATGATGTCTGTTCTTCAAAACACATGCAGTCTCACTTGCTCCATTTCTACGGTTCTCCATCTGTGAAACCAAGTGGATAATGCTCCCGAAACCCAATCACAGCGTAATGAGAAAAATGACCAACCACGAAACACTACAGTAACATTAGTTTATTTATTTATTTATTTTAGAAGCACTAATGCACGTCTTAGGAAATGATTTTCATGATTTGGGGTCATCTCCCTTTGACCTGAAGAGCTGTTTACAATGAATCCCCGTCTTTGAACTCTGTCTGGATAAAAGCTTCCACCCTCCCACACCCTTCTTCTTGCCGCTGATCCACAGGCTAATGCTAATGAATTAATAGGGATTCTTTTCTGACATTGCACTCCCCAGGAGTCCTGGAAGAATTCATCAGCTCTGTATGGTCAAGAGCAGATTTCTGTGTCTTAGTTTAGTCAGGCAACACCCTCCCCCCCCTTTTTTTTTTTTGCCAGAGGGAGAGAAAGACAGAGAAGCACATTTAATTTCTGTAGCAACTACTTTAAACCTCTCCCATGTTTGCCCCTCACAAGATGCTTGTCGGAGAGTGACAGTGTGTGGATACTTTAGTTACGGCCAGGTGAGACTCAATCTCACTCTATCAGGACCTCGGGGGCTACTGGGAAGTGCTGCTCATATCCCCTCTTGGTTTACTTGTATTTGTTAAACTGAGGCTGGGAGACTACAGTTAAGCCCGGCAAAGCATGCTGCTCTAATGGTGGTCATTAACTGCCTCCTCCAGATGGTCCTAACTTTCCCTGACAGATATTAAGCCTAAATTGTTCATCTCCACCACTTCTTGTAGACTGCCCAATATGTTTGCCGAGGTCCATTTTCAGCAGAGTGACATTAAGCAGACCTGATGCTAACATTCTGGCAGCAGCCCTGATGAGAAAAGTGGCAGATCTGGGGAGGGATGTGGAGGAAGCAGAAAAAAAAACGAGTAAGTCACACCCGAAAGCACTGCACTCCGAGGGCAGCCAGCTAGTCTAGTAACCTGTCAAAGCCAGGTAGGAATTCCAGTTTAGTGCTCAGTTCCTGCTGGCTGGGAGAAGATGAACAGCGCAGTAACTGACACCTCAGACTACTTCCCTTTGAGTCATGGAAACAGCAAGCAAGCAACAAAAAAACACCAACCTCACACCTACCTTCGGGTCATTCTCATAAATGTCAATCACGCTGAGATCAGTGGGCTTCGGGAGACACGCATCACGAGAGACGTACAACTCACTCACAGGCCACTTTAAAGTTGCATTCTCCCTTTAAAGTTTTGTGCTAATGGCCACTTGATCTCACAGATCCCCTTGCTTCACGTTTCTCCCAGCTAAGCCATCCACTCAGTACAAGCCAGTCTTGATGTTCTGGTTTTGGCAACTATAAATGCCAAAGCCGAAAGCATTTTTTCCCCCCTTTGTTGAAAGAACAGAGAGATCAGAGGGTGCACGATGACTGATTAAGATGCACAGTCAGGTTTTAAATGGTGGTTGCCTATCTCTTTATCCGATCTAGTGTCAAGTACATGCAAGGTACTCGGCTTTTTGATATTATGGACTCAAGAAACTGCCCTTAGGTTCCTGACATTCATCAATTTTCACCGAGGGCAATCAGTCACGTGCTTATAATCTCAGAACCGGAAAGACTTCAACAGGAGCCTCCTGGTGCTTGCAGAGATGCCAAAGAAGCTGAATTAGTGAGCTCCAGATATGATGAGAGACCTTGTTAAAAAAAAAAAAGGTGGGAAGCAATTAAGGAAGGCTTCCACACATATGCGTACAAACTTCTATCCATATACACACACAAACGAGTAAAAGTACACACACACACACACACACACACACACACACAGAGCTTACATTGAAATCACTAGGCTTAATAGTCAAATACATTTTATTCTCTTGACACCACTGTGGTTGCATATTTCTAGAGAGGCTCTAACTTCTTGAGAGTCAGTTTATAACTACTAGTTATAAAGATGTGCAATTTAAATAAAGGTGTCTCCTCATGAAAAGATGGGCTGGAGAATGCACAAGGAAAATGGGAGATTTATTTAACTGCCCCGTGACCCTTAGTGGGTTAGAGCACAGACAAGGTATTTTGCCTGGGTGAACAAGCAGCCAGCCCTGATGATGCTGTGATGGTGGTCCTTTGTAACCAAGCATGTAACTTGTGTATTTCCAGATCTCTAGAGCTTAAAATACACATATTTATTTTCCTCTGGAAACAGAGCTGCTGCGAAAATATTTCAGCCACTCCAGATATATGCAATAACAATGTTTTGCTTTGCTTTTAAAAATAATTTAGGTATGTTTTCATACAGTGGAAATGGACCTTCCGGATTGGGAAAGAATTATAATTTGAGAGGAAGCAAATTAATTTTTACCTAAGGTTTTTAACGCTTCATTCAGTCTCGCCCTTTGATTGTAGTGGTGTTGAGAAAGAGAAGGCTCTGTGAGTGTGCTTCAAGCCCCTGAAATGATCCTCCTTTCTCTCTCTGCACTTCAAAGTAGAGAAATTGTTCCATCCTACTTTTCTACTTCAAACCATACTGTCTGGTAGTCAGGCTTTGAACTCTAGGTGAGAATAGAATTAGCCTTCAGATACTTTGGGGAGGTTTATAAAATAAGCAATGAACATTTCTCTGTAAAGACTTTTGTTGCCATTCCAGATGATATGCCTGGTGGGCTATAATAAGCATGCTTTAAAAACGGTCCCTCTTGGATCTCTACTGTCCCACTTTCTGGTTTTGAACAGCTGCCCAGGAAACTATTATCTGTAAAGCTGGATCTGGTCTATGTGAAGACAGACATGGGACAAGGTTTCCTTCGTCTTCTCCAAAGGTAGGATTAGAATTAAAGAAGAGAAAAGTAGAGACACTTTAGGACTTAAAAAAAAAATCTTTGTAAATTCACCTTAGCAGGTAGAGAACACCACTTCTCTCCAGGGGTAGAAGTGCACACATTTCCGTCCACCTCACCCCTTCTTTTCAGCATTTTGGAAATGATGTCCTCTTGTGATCCTTGACAATCAACTTAGAGATTTATATCAAATAGTTGTGAAAAACTCACCAAAATCAGAATGTGTGAAGGAAACACAGTGTAGGAAGACTTCATAAACCTTTCTCTGGATTCCAGACTTCCTGGACTTGGCTTCTAAACATCCAGGAAAACAACAAGTTCAAAGGTAAGCTTTCGGATGACCTTACCCTCCACTTCCCTTTACAAACATTCTCATTGATGCTGTGACTCCCTCTACTACTTAGAAGCAGACCCCCATTCTCACCCTGCACACTGAGTGCATCAGGAAATGGTCTGTATTACAGTGTCTGAGTATTTCTCCCCCGACACCTTTTCTCCAAATCCCCTCAGAGCCTGTGGATTAGCTTTGTTCAGTGTACTGGGAGGCTGTCGTGGGTTTCTAGTTTGGAGACGTTTATGGTTTTGCACCCTTATCAGCTGTGTGGGGGAGCTGCAGCATTTCTTCCCTGCTTCGTGTCCAGTGACACCATTTTGGAACTTCAAATGGCGCGAGGAACTGTTGTGCTTTCTGGAGGGCCGGCTGTGGAGTACTTCCTATTACACTACTGCGTCTCACAATGCCTCTTCTCTCACAAGAGCCTCTTAGCTGAGATTTGCCTTTTCTTGATCAGATCATAAACAAAAATGATAACGATGATCTTTCTAAGACATATATTGTATATATCTCCTGCTTTCTTTCTGTTGTTTATACCTTAAGGGGCTGGAGAGATAACTGAGCAGTTTGCAGAGGACCTGAGTTCAATTCCTGGAAGGAGACTTATAACTTCCTGTAATTCCAGTTCTAGCGCATCTATTGCCCTCTTTTGGCCTCCTTGTGCACCTGCATTCATGTGCTCATACCCACCACACACACACACACACACACACACACACACACACACACACACACCTGCATTCATGTGCCCATACCCACCACACACACACACACACACACACCCCTGCATTTATGTGCCCATACCCACCACACACACACACACACACACACACACACACACACCTGCATTCATGTGCCCATACCCACCACACACACACACACACACACACACACACTTTTAAGAAATAAAAATAAAACATTAAACCCACAATGCTATGCTGTGCTGTGTGAGGCCCTTCTCTGTCTCCTCTCTTCTCCATTTGGTTTCCTACCACCACTGTATTTCATACCTGTCAGTATCATCTGTGTTACACATTATAAACCTCACTGTTTCTCTTCTCTCTGGCTTTGGATAAAGTACTTCTGGTACTTAAGAACATTTCTCTTTTCTCTTCTGGTAAAAGTTGTCCCTTAAATTTACCGACTAGCTCAGGGCTTGGTATGAAGCAACTGTTCACTATATTTTAGCACGAGAATGGGAACTTAGAATTAATTCTTTTTTTTTTTTTGAAATTTCCCTCATTTCTATATTACAGGAACAATTAAAAGCCCTTTCATTGCACGCCTTTGCTAATTACCCATTTATACCCATGGGCCTATTAAACATTTATTTATAAATCTGTTCTTTTGTTACAGTATAGGTGCCTACTAGTTCTCTTGTGTCTGAACATGTGTGGACTTCAGGATAACATAGCAAGTGACACTTTTCAGTTCCTATTCTTACCTCTATTGTTGAGGTCAGGGAGCTGATGTTACAATAACACATTTATCACTAAATTTGGTGGCCATAGATTATTAAAGTATATTGATCATTCACAAATAAGTCAGTATGTTCTGGGAATGGTTCTCAGACTATGATGGATTTTGGGGTGTAGTTCGTGTATGTAGTTTGAGGAAATTCTCCCTGGCGTTGAAAGGGAGCTCATTCAGGCGAGAGGAGAGACAGAGGAAGGCTGGCAACTTAGAGCAATGTTGATTTAACATTTTCTCTAAAGTTCACTGCCAGCACTGGGCTTGTGGTCCTGATCTAACTTTGTGGAGAATTTGGAAATATATGTGTGAATATCATTGTTGAGTGAACCTTAACAATCTCTGCCACAGCATAAGATAACAGATGTAAAGAAGATGACATTACAGGATGGCAGAGTGTGTGTATGGGGAAGCTTTATGGTGAAAACAGACTCATAATGAACTTGACATAAATATGGAAAATAGATAGTCAAAGAGAAGAGTCCAGTCATTTTTTGGCCTAAAATATGATTAAACTATGGTATAATTCTAGAGTATTTTACAATTTCTCTATAACTTTCACATTCACAATTCTACTTACTGTATTTGAATTTTTTTTAAAATAATTATGAAGTATAATGAAAACTCATTTATTTAGTTTACTTTAGAATTCTCATTAAAGCTCAGCATGGGCTTATGGTTACTAATCAAAGACTATTAGAATAGTTTAAAAGATGCTAGTGGCTGGAAGTTCAGAAAAAAAAGGATAATCATTTTGTGAAAGGCTATATTAGTTAGGGAAAGTTCTCCATCTTTTGCATAAATAGGCCAAATGTGCATTTTACTAGACACAGAGAGATCCTGCCTGTCTCTTTGTGGAGGCTTGACTTCATTTTTGCTGCTCAAGTTGGTTAAGACTTGTCTGGCTGAACTGGGTCATTTTTCACAATGGCAGCAGATGACGGTGTATCATGGTTACACTGTGTGTCTAAACTCAGGGAGCAATTTCATAGGCACTGTTTTGTTTACCTTGACTCTTTCGCCTGCCTCACTAAATCCCATCTTGCAGACAGAATAACTGAGGTGAGTCGACTTTCCTGGCTCCTAAGACAGACTCTTAGCGTTAGGGACAGATTGGTAGCTCTTTTTTTCTCTCTCATGTAGCCACTGCTTCCACTAGCTTTTGGATGTTGATAAAAATCAAACTGTGCACAGGTTTAAATTATTATTGAAGATTCACAAGAAAAACTGACTTCCTTAGGATCAAAAATTGCACTCAGATAAATATATCTTTGAGTCGCTGGTCTTATAAAAGTCATACAGCAGAATAGCCACTCAGGAAGGAAAAATAGCAGATTCAAATTCTTCCTTAAGTGAAAGCTTTCTTTACCCTATATTTTCCCGAAAACAGATTATAAAATTGCCTGAGTTGTTTCATGACAAAATCTGCCTGATCAGATAAAGTACCCTTTAGTCATTTCCTATAGATCATATATAACATGGTTAGCAGGACAATGGATCCCAGAGATCATTTGGAGAGCAAAACAGAGCTGGCACTCTCTCTGAGAAGTTAGCAGAAAGTTTAGGAATTGCTTACCTGGGTCCATGGGTACAGTCATAAGAACCGAGGAGACCTTTGTGTCTTGAGAGGTAGACATGAGTTTGCTGGGTGATAGGGTTCCATGAGGAACCATTTTGTTAGTCCTGCCTGAGACCAGAACAATATTTCAACTGTTAGATAACTCAGTTCTGATAAATGTTCAAAATGTCTTTATCACTCGAATTCAATGTTATTTAGGAAAATAAACAGAACGCTTTTTAGTAAAGAAGGTGTCTTAGAGATATCCTCAAATTCTAGTGTCCCTCAGAGTCACCAGGAAGTCTTGTTAAAGCAGATGGCCGAATGGTGCCCTAGTTTTTCTGATTTGGTAGATCTGCCCCAGGTCCTCAGAATTTGCATTTCTAACAGGTTTCCAGATGATGCAGACACCTGGGTCCAGGACGGCATTCTGAGAAGCATAATCTTGGAGCACAGGATTGAGATTTACATGGGAGAGACTTTTACCTATATTTTTGCCATTTGCCCTCAGAGAACACTCTAAAGGTAATTAGTATTTATTACAAAGGTGTTTTGTGTGCTACTGAGTGAATGCACAAATGAATCCAATTAACTTTCTACCGTTGGTTATAGCAATTATATGAATTTGCTATTATTTCACATTCACAATGAGCATATAAGCTATAGAGAGATGAGTTATTGAGAAAAAAAAAACACAGCAGGGAGAATTTACTAGGTTTACTGGCTTTGTATCCTGACTTTATTTTTAGGGCAACTGATTGAAAATAATTCCACTTAAAAATAGAGAAGAGCTCACTTGGATATTTATAACTTGACAGGTTAAAACTAGCACAACATTTGAATGAGAAAGTGTGAGTCTTGAAATCTACACAAGCATTTTCTCAAATCCCAATGAATGAATTCATAAGAAATTTCTTTTAAGACACCTGTCGTTCTGGACAGAAGCCGTTACCAACGCAGAGCTCTCCCTTGAAGGGTTAAAATGCTCACTTATCCAAAGAAACGAAACAAAAATTAAACTCCACCAGAGGAAAACCATGTCTTCCTGACTTCAACCTGCAAATTTTTCCGTGTCTCCTGGCATCAACTGGAAGCAGATGGAGGAGAGATAAGAAAACATCTTGGCCAGACTCTGTCTGCTGCCTTTAGCACCTTCTCAGATGCTCTTGTTTGCAGGGCCCAAGTCCAGGGAGCCAAAGGAAAGGGGCTTCACCCATCCTCATTCTAGGATTTGGTTGTATAAAGGGGTGGGCATTTGTGCTTTTGGGTTCTTATCTACTCACTGCATAAAGCTTTATGGGGTTTAGTGAGTGTCATTTGGGACATTGTTCTAAAGATGGGAAGGTGAGTCCTGGAGGGCTTTAGGAGGAGGTGTTAGAAAAGCCTGTGTGATTGTAAGGCTGGTGTCTTAATTACTGTTCTATTGCTGTGAATAGACACCATTTTTGAGGCCATTTATAAAAGAAAGCATTTAATTGGGGGTTTGTTCACAGTTTCAGAAAATTAGTCTACCATCATCATGGCAGGAAGTATGGTGGCAGGCAGGCAGTCAGGCATGGTGCTGAAGTAGTAGCTGAGAGTTCACATCTATGAGAAAGAGAGAGAGAGACTGAGAGACTGAGAGACAGACAGAGAGATGGGGTGAGAGAGAATGAGAAAGAAAGAGGGAGGGGAGAGAGAGAAAGGGAGAGAGAGAGAGAGAGAGAGAGAGAGAGAGAGAGAGAGAGAGAGAGAGCCCACATCTCCTAATCCTTCCTAAACATTTCACCAACTGGGAATTAACATTCAAATATATGAGCCCATGTAGGCAATTCTTATTCAAATCACTACAGCTGGGGTACCCCAAAAAGACAGTCTAGAGAAGAGAGAAAAGCACTCATATCCTCTGTTATTGATGGGAGAATTTATTTATTTCTTTATTTTTAATATGGTAGTTTTCTTTTTTTATTAAGAATTTTTTTATTCATCTTACATACCAATCATAGATCTTCCCTTCCCTCTTCTCACCCCTCCAGCCTTCCCCCACCCCATTTCTGATGGGGGGATTTATAAGCATCATCGGATTCCACTACTAACCCTGTGAAGTGGATACCAGCATACCATTTTATACAGATTGGCGGTGAGGCTAAGCCTAAGGACAGAAGAGATAAAGTGGTAAAGTTGGAGGGAGGGATTCCAGGCTACTGGCCTGCAGAGTCATTGCCGACCTACCTTCTCAGGAAAAGGCAAGCATGACCGTGACACAGCTCCAAGAGGAATCCAGGAATCAGAAGGTGCATGGGTGAAATGCTAAAATACGAGCGATTTTTAAGATAGATTCTCCTACTTCGACCTGGGAAAGAATTAATTACGCGTTTTCTACTGTTTTGTGGGTTTCTTGGAATCTTTCCTTTGCCACTGCTTGCCTCAGCCTTATGTTTTGTATCAACACATTGGACTCGTTAATTATTCCCAAAGCCAAGACCGAAATGATTTCTCCATCTGCTTCAGCTTGGAGCTGAGCCTTTTAGAAGCCAGTGAGGCCGTGACATGCTCCTCCCCTTGCCATCGGGTTTCTTTAGACAATGTTGTTTTAGGACAGCCTTTGGGATGTGCTCAGCCTTTCCACAAAACCTCATTCTCAGTTCACATCCACCGCAGAGTGCTAAGCCTAGGTAGGATGGCTGACTTTTCAGACGAAATTTCGGACAGCGTAAGAAAACAGGAAAGTGAGCGCTTCCTAATGAGCTTTTCCCTTCTCTTGTCCCTTTCTGTTTTTGACTTGTTTGAACATGGATGCTTCTTTGCTTCATAGCCCTTGTTATCTCACACATTACATGCAGCTGTGCCCTAGGGAACAAGACCCACTGACATGTTTCGTGGGGAGCATCTCCCTTAAAATATTAACCTTACTCAGAAGGGCTCTTATTATGGAGAGTAGTTTTGTAACACTGATCTTAAAAATTGGATGTCACCATTTTATATAGCATGGAGTTTGTGGCTAAGCATGGAAGCCATTTCTATAAATAGCTCACCAGAGAGTATTCAGCAGTTTGCGTTGGGGGAGGGGAGTAAAGAATGAGATGTCACCACTTAATGATAAGGTATGCACAGGTCTGAATTATCTGTGCTAATGGGGAGAGTGACAGCACAGGTCCTGGAGAGACCTGAAGGAATACATGATGAAGTTTAAATCTGTCCTTTTTGATTCTTGGCATTGAGGGCAAACATTTTTACTAGAGTGAAATTTTAAATTGTTTGTAGATTTCAATCATAAAGCTATTCCCATTCCTGTTTCCCCTCAGTGACTGAAAGTTGACTGTTGAAAATCAACAGATAAGGAGCTGTTATACTTAGAAGATAAAGACACTTTAATCACACTGTCTATGAATATATAATGCCCAAACAATGGCACAATTTTTCCTTCCATCGAGTTGGATAAATGTTGGTATTTTGTGAACAAAAGCAAATCAAACACTTTCAATAAAATTACTAAGGTATTTATTCAGGAAAAATCTGTATAGATGTGATGATGCCCAGAACTGAAATGGATTGAGTTTGTCACTGTCTCTCAAACACTTGTAAGAAGCCAGAGTCAAGTCAGTAGTTCAAGGTGGTGGCTTATTTAGCAATAGATGACATTTTCCTGTTTATGTCAAGAGTTTCCAGTAACAATTCAAAATTTGGGTAAAACTACTCTGTGCTTCTGTTTTCTTACTTTTTATACACAAACATGTGACTTAATTGGTGTATCAGTCAACTTTTCACTGTAATGAAATACCCAAGGTAGGCTACTTTACAAAGAAAACAGGTTTATATAGCTCACTGTATACTTATTTTTACAGGCTAGTGCCAGAGGAATCTGAGCAGCATGGGCCAGGCTCTGGTGCAGATGTACCTGAATAATGTCACATCATGATAGGTGTGTGTGTATGTGTGTGTGTGTGTGTGTGTGTGTATGTGTGTGTGTGTGTGTGTATATGTGTGTGTGTGTATGTGTGTGTGTGTATGTGTGTGTGTGTGTATGTGTGTATGTGTGTGTATGTGTGTGTGTGTGTGTGTGTGTGTTGGTCTGTATGTGTGTGCATTCCTATGTCTCTCCTACCTTTCATAAAGCCATTGGGGTAACCACAGGAGGTCGACTCTAATAGTCTTATGTAATCCTAATCACTTCCTAAAGGCCTTACCTTTGAACATATTAGGCAGAATGAATTTTCACATTCTTAGTATCATATGTCTCTGGGGCCTGAACTCCTGTGTGAGTTTGGGCTAGGGGGAAGACTCTATTTATACCTCAGCAACTGGTTAGCACAAGTACTTTTGGGTATGAGCTAAGAAAATCTTTTAGAAATTAGCAATTTAAAATGAGACCATAACATTAAAACCAAAAGACAGAGGACATCACGTCTGCCGGCTATGACATTCATATTCAACTAAAGCTCTAACGAAATACAGCTACTTTAGAGACAGAATCGCTTTCAGTCTCGAGGCTAGAGGTTCAAAGACTTTCATTCATGCAATGTGGCCAGAAGGTAGCCTCAAACAACTTTAAAATTTAGCAGCCTTGATGCCTCTCTTGCAAAATCCCAAGTCTGAAGACTCCTAGCCCGCATCAATCTCCTTCCTCTGGCACTTGATCTGTAATTAGGCACCCCCCTCCCCAAGCTAATATCATTTCCCAAACTTCTTTCCCTGTAATTCTAGAATGATGTCTCATTTGCTGTATCTTTTGGCCAGCCACATCAATAACTGTTTGCTTTTCCAGGCTAGAATGGAAAGCAGAAGAAAAGAAAATCAATATAACCCCATTCCCTTTGGGTAGACTACTACGCTCACGTGCTTTGAATAATTTTTAGTACGGTTTCTTGGGTGCCTGAGATACTACAGTAGCTTTGTTTTCTTTAAATCAATGAATAGCTTATACTGCATTATCAACTTGGATGAAGGGCTCTATGTCAAGAGCTTGGTCACCAGCTTGTGGGACCATTGAGTCACAGTGCAACATTTGGGAGCCGAAGACTAGCAGAAAGAAATGAGGTCAGCGGGAGCACACTCTTGAAGGTTATATTAGGACACTTGTTCGCCTCTCCTGCTCTCCCTCTGGCTACCTTCCGTCAACTGAGCACCTTTACTTTACAACCACATCTGATGTGATGATGATCTCCCTTCAGACCCAAGGAACCATGGATGGAAGCCTTGGAAGCAGGGAGCCCAAGCTTTTCTTCCTCAAGTTAATTTTCTCAGACATTATGTCACATAGACAGAAAGCTGACACATAGGAAACAGGCTTCTTTCCTTACAGAAACACCTAAATGTGACAAAAGTCATTTCAGAATTGCAACTCTGTGAAAAGGAACTTTCTGCACAGTTGTTCTATCAACATGCCTTCAGTGCTTCATATTACCTAACGGAGGCCAACTGTCTAGTATGGGCAGATGAGTGCTTGGTACTTGGGCTGTGGTTGTAAATGCACATTGGGTTTCAAGGATTTATAATCTGTAACCTCATTAATGACTTCTTAAAATATTGACTACATGGCTAAATGATATTTTTGATGCATTGGCTTAAGTAAAATATGATATCAAATTTGCCCGTTTCTTTGTAATTAAAACAGTATGGCCTCTAGAAAATGTAAAATTACATATGCAGTTTGTGGCTTTCTTTATAGTTCTGGGGCTTAGCATGGGTAGCAATGGCCACCCAGCAATATGGGAACACAGCTTATGAATCTTTGAAAAGGGTTCTTTGAATGATAGGTGCCTGCTAAATAAAGCAGGGAAGGCGTCAGGTGGAGGTCCACCTCAGGGCTACCTCAGAGGACAACAAAGAGCTACTCAAGGAGAGGAATAGCACATGTATGTCCTGTGTGGGGAAACAATCCACAACAAAGCATGGTTTGAGGTGAATGACACTTAGGTGTCCTCTTGGGATTGGAAGATGGTGGTTTACATGATTGAGATAAGGCTAATTCTTGAAGAAATTATCCTAAAGTGTCTTTAGTAGTATGGTAACATCATGGAGTTTCTTCTGTAGTGTAGAAAGAATCAATATAACAAAGAGGAAGAAAAACTTATCCAAGCCACCTTTGAGAACTGAGTCAAGGGAGGAAAGAAAACACAAAGTAAGGAGATTAGGCTTGCAGACTGTGGGTACATGCACGGTTTTGTGTCCATTTGCTTGACACCCATCATGCAGGTAGATCTAACTCGGTTCTTCTTCTGTAGGGACTAGCGAAGACGAAGCTAAGCATCTGTCCTGTCTCCCACTATGCCTTGGTAACAACTTGGACAGGAATAAGAGCAGGAGAGAAACAAGGACAGAAAACTAAAAGCCTAAGCATTTATCCTGAAGGGCTTGCTTTGGACACTCTAAACTGGCATGTTTAAAGTGTGTTCCAGACTCCATTGTGGTGGGGGAGAGTTTAAGTGTATCAGGAGGAAGAAAGAGGCAGCACTTTCTGTGAACATTTGAGTATAATTCAATATTGCAGAACAGCTTCTGTGAAATTATTTTACCTCTATGGGGCAAAAATGAAAGGCACCACACACACACACACACACACACACACACACACACACACACACACATTTTGCACGTGATGATACACTGAAAAATGAATGTTCTATTTGAGAGCATCAGCTAACTAAAATTCATGGAAGAGAAAGTTTTATTAGGACTGAAATTTTGAAAGGGAAATTAGGTCTTTGGATTGTAAATAGAGAATTCAATCATCTTCTTAAGAGATGCAACTTTATACCACATGTGCTGGGGTAGGGGAAGAAGATGAGAAGGATGTTCGGTTATTTCTCTACTCCTAAACTGACTTGCAGTTTTAGTTTTTGTCTGCTTCAAAGTTTGAGGTAATAAAGGAGAATATTGTCAGCAAACAGTATTGCTGAGATGTCAAAGCGGCGTGGGGGTGGGGTGGGGTGGGGGAGAGTGGGGACTGGGGTGAGGTGGGGTGGGTGGGTGAGTGGGTGGTGGTGGTGGTTGGGATATGACAGCAATGTTCCATGTCCCAATGGATTTAATGATCTCTACTGGGTCACAGAGAGAGAAAGAGGGTGTGGAAGAAGGTTGTCATCGGCTAACTCCAGCTGAGGGCTGTTCTTCTATTGGCCTCTTCCTCTGATGCAAAGATCAACCCCAGTGCCTCTCCGGAGATTAATCTATTTTAACTTTAATTAATCCAAACTGGCTTTGCAATGAGAAGAACCTTGACTGACTTGCCTTATACTAAGAATGGTGAAAACAAAACAAAGGAATACATTCGGAAGAATCTTGGAAACACACAGTTGCTCATGGGGATTCAGTAGACACCTATGTGCTTAGGATATTGCTATTATTTTAAAAAGTGTTGACTCAATTGTTAAAAGTGCCGAGAATAAATTACTGTTTAGTGATCATCTCTGAATGAGACATGGACATCACTTTCTCCAAAGCCCACGGAGTATTACCAAAGATGGGCAGTGAGATTTGAGAGCAAGGGGATGGAGAGGAACACCATAAAGTAATACCTTTTAGATATGGCATGACCATCATCATCACAAGCTCAGAAAATGTGGCTTCCTTCAACACACACACACACACACACACACACACACACACACACACACACACACTTGGGCTAGAAGGGGCACTAACTGGGCAGAAGACAGTCAGGACAGGTGGTAAAAAGTTAAGAGAGGTAAGGGGGAAAATAAGATTTCAGTATATTCTACACATTATGTAACTGTCAGAAATCATTGTTATCTTTTAAAGAGTATTATTTGTGCATTATCTCCTATTTCAACATGTTAGTGAGTGTTATGAGTTGAATGTGAAAAGTTCTCCCTAGGCTCATGGCTCATGCGTCTGAACATTAACAGGCAGTGCTATTTGGGGAGATTGTAGAACATTTAAAAGGAAGCATTTAGCTTGAGGAAGTGTGCTGTTGGTGGAGGGTGGGTGGTGCTTGACAGTTATAGCTAGGTCCTGGATCTAGCCTGAGCTCTCTGCCTCCTGGTCAGCTGGGGTGTAAGGAGTCCCAGCCATGAGTTCCCTCTGCTATGAACCCCATTGTGCCTTCCCTGCTTCATACTGCATCATTTTAAACCATGTGGCAAAATAAATTCCTCCCCCTTTAAATTTTATCTCATCAGGTTTTTGATCACTGAGAGGAGAAAAGTCGTTATACTGAAGCTTGGATTCAAGTTACTAAGCCAATGAGAATATAACATAAAACCTTACTTTCTTTGCTCAACTTTGCAGCCCAAGTCACCAATGACCCTCACTGATCAGTAACAGTTGGCTTTATTCTGCATCTTCCTCTTCTCAATGGCTTCATTCTGTGCTGCGGCATCTTGGACTTGTCTTATGCTACCCCATCTCTCCTTCTCCTTGGTTCCCCTGTGTACAGAACGTGGGGTTAGATATTCAAAGACATGAATTGAGCTTAGACCAAAATGATGCCGTGGGTCCAGTCCCAGCACTGGGAACAAAGCTCTTCATGAATGGTATGACTGTGAGGGTTTTGAAGAGAAATCTCAGATGTGGCCCATTAATTAATCACCAACACATCTCAGGAAACATGCCACTAGTTGGAGATATAAAATGACCAAGCTTAAAATAATTCTAAGCTACAGAGGCCAAACACTGTAAATACTTGAAAACACTGCTTTTCAGAATGTGATAATCTGACAAAAACAAATACAAAAACACAGAAGTGTTTTTCATTGGTGCTGTGTTTCACTTAGTCACCTAAAAAAACGTTCTAACAATATTTGCAGGACTACCAAAATGCAGGCTGGGGATAATGCTGGCAAGCAACTGATGGTGGGAAACATGACCTTTCCCTTCGTCGTCGTATGTATAGTTGCTCACATTATGTGCACATTATAACAATCCAGGCCTCAGTCTTCAGTCGTCTCCTCTAACAGGAATCAACCACTTGTTGTTGCTTCATTTCAACAAACATCACTTTTTCATTGTAATGAAACTCAAATCAATGTAAAATTAGTGACAGGTGTTGTGGAATATTTAATTAGGCAAAGGTGTGTTACATTTGTTTATGCTATGGAACATTACTTTAACTGTGTTACATTTGTTTATGTTGCATTTGTTTAAGGATGTAAGGATGTGTGTTGAACTGTGTAAAGATGGGTTGCGTTTGTTTCACCATGTCTGCCTAAGGTATCTGATTGGTCCAATAAAAAGCTGAACAGCCAATAGCTAGGCAGAGAAAGACTAGGCAGAGAGAATAAATAGGAGGAAAACTCCAGGCTCAAGAAAGGAGAAGAGGAAGAGGTAGAAGAGAACAGGGAGAAAGAGAGGGACATGTCCAGGGGCCAGAAAACCACTCAGCCACCAGACAGACATAGAGACAGCAGGAAAGGAAAATACACAGAGTTTTGAGTTAGTCTTTTCTTCCTCTTGCTTGTAGATCAAAATGTCAGCTCTCACCTCTTCCTGACACTGTCCCTTGGCTCTGCCTTCATGGACTCTGAAGCCCCGGAACTGTAAGTCCAATTAAATGCTTTCTTTTCTAAGTTCCCTTGGTCATGGTGTTTTGTCACAGGAGTAGAAAAGTAGCTAAGACAGTTTATTATTTTCATTAGTATCCAGAATAACCAGTCTCTTTCTGGCATTGCATACAGGTGTAATTTTGCATCTTGTTCATCACCAAGTCTGCTGATCTTGTCCCTCACCTTGCTGGTCCCCTTCTTCCCAAATAATCTCTCTTCTGTTTCTGTATGTAATCCACACATCTGTAGTGGGTAGCCATTCCAGCTTTGGTCTGGAAGTTCCAAACCCCATTGAGGTTTTGGTAACTATCACGCCTTAGGTACATAGCAAGTCCAAAGCGAGCAGTGGGTTTCATATAGCACTGCTTCAAAACGCTAAGGGAGGACCTGAAGACCCAAGATTGGGCTATGCCATGCTCTCTTGCTGCTGGGAGCCTGGACGGTAGAGGTGGACGGAGCCAGTTCTCCAGAGAACATTGCCGAACTACTGCTGCATCTTTACCAGAACCCTCAACCTACCTATTCCTTCATTTGTAAGTTACGCCATTAAATAAATCTCCTTTTAACTACGTGGTGGAGTGGCCTTAATAATTTCACCAATATCTGGTGCCCAATGTGGGGCACAAACTCACGACCCTGAGATTAAGAGTCTCATGTTCTACTGACTGAGCACTGATTGGCCAGTGAACAGGCAGGAAGTATAGGCGGGACAAGGAGAGAGGAGAATGGAGGAAGGAGGAAGGAAAGGGAGACTGCCTGGAGCCGCCGTCAGGACAAGGAAGATGTAAAGTACCAGTAAGCCACGAGCCACGTGGCAAAGTAAAGATTAATAGAAATGGGCTAAATATAAGAGTAAGAGCTAGACAATGATAGGCCGGAGCTAATGGCCAAGCAGTTTAAATAATGTAAAAGTCTGTGTGTTTATTTTATAAGTGGGCTCCGGGACTGGCGGGAACTGGAGAGAAATTCTCCAGCAACACACATCAGAACACACCTTACCTGTGGTGATATTTTATTTGTGTTGAAATGTGATATTTTATTTGTATGTTAATAAATAAAGTTTGCCTGGAAATCAGAGGTCATAGCCAGCCATAAAGAGAAATCAGGTGGTGGTAGCACATACTCTTAATCCCGATCACATGGCAGGCAGAGTCTCTGTGTGTTCAAGGACACAGCCAAGCATGGTGACACATGCCTTTAATCCCAGTACCAACCATAGAGATCTGGAGGTCTGTATAGACAGGCAGTGACGAGGAAGTGAGGTGCCTGGATCAAGAGCCAATGAGAAGGCAGAATAGCAAGGCAATAAAGGCACAGGTTAGACAGGAAGAAGTCTCTTGGGAAGCAACAGCGGTGTGGTGAACTAAGGTTAGTTGGTGGCTATTGCTCTGATCTCTATGGCTTGCACCCCTGTATTTGGCTCTGTGTTTCTTATTTAATAAGACTGTTTAGAAATTTGTCTATACTTACCCCCTCCCAGTTATTCTTTATTCTGCTTTTTGGAGTGTCTGTGTGGCCCTGATGTTTGAGATGGTGCTAGGAAATTATTAACTCTAGTGATTCTCATAATCAACGTGCCCTAACATCTTCAGGGTTTTATTAGATAAACTGAACACACAGCAAATAGTTATTTAAGTAATGCACCCTGAAGGGATGGGTATTAGGGGGCAGGGCTGGACTGGAAAATTGTGTGTTCTCATGTGTCCTGGTTAGTTTTTTTTTTTTGTTTGTTTTTTTTTTTTTTTTTTTTTTTTGTCAACTTGACACAAACTAGAGTTATCTGGAAAGAAGAAATTCAACTGAGGAAATGATCGTCATATGGCATGTAGAAAAGTCTGTAGGGGATTCTGTTGAATAATATTTGGTGTGTGATATAGCCTAGTTCACTGGGATAGTGTCACTCATGGGCTGGTGGTCCTGGGTGGTATAAAAAAGCAGGCTGAACATGCCATTGGGGCAAACAGTGGACAGCATTGCTCTATAGTTTCTGCTTCAGTCCTGCCTCCAGGATTCTGCTTTGAGTTCCTGCCGTGGCTTCTCTCAATGGGCTGTGATGTGTAAGTCAAATAAACCTTTTCCTTCCCACGTTGTTTTTGGTATTGTTCTTATCATAGCAATGGAAGGCAACTAAGACATATTAGTAAAAATCAAGTGCTCATAACTAGGTTTTCATTAAAGTCTTTTTTTGTTAAAATATCTGGAAATAAAAGAAAATTCACTTTTAAAATGAATTAATTTAGGAATATTAGACATTTTATTCATTTTGTATTTACTTTTTAAGAGATAAATCTTAAGACTATTGGCTATACTTCTGGAAAAGTATTAATTAAAATATATAACTAAATTGCCACATATGGTAGAAGTCTTGCTGCATAACAATCTTGGGTAGACGGGATTTTGAAGAATAGAGCAAGTCAGCTAGCTTTGGTCTTCAGTTGTGTTAAAAAGCTTCGATGTGAACGTTGTGTGACTAGAAGGGAAGCTGGAGAAAGAAGTTCTAGCCACTTGTCAATTATATCATCACCACAGTGCACACCCCTGAAGAGAGAGGTGCAGTGTGAGGAGGAAAGATTGAGCTGTACTCACCTGCTGAGAAGGACATAATAGTTTACATTCACATTAAGAGATGGGGCTAAGCTATGCTCTTCCCTACTAGAAAATTCAGAAGGAGTAATGATTTTACAACCACACCCTAAAAGAGAGAGTAATTCATTGAAAATCTATTTTCATCTAATTATTTCTGTATGGCTATAGATACTGAATATTACACTGATTCTTAAAATTTCCATCCTTCAGCACTGAGTGAGAACAGTGTGATGACATATTCACACAGATTTTTAAAGTAATGAAAGTGTATGATTTTAATTCTAATAATAGAAACATGTTGTTATTAATAAAAAGTTAAAACTAGCCAAGAATATTGCTAGGCTTAGAATACTCTCTTTGATTATGTCCAAAGATCCTAAAGAAGGTGTGTGGGAAAGACTTTAACAAAACTCAAAACTATCCTTATCTTTAATGGTATTAATAATTGATATTCAGTTTTTTATTCAGTGCCTGGTGTATATGTAATACTGCATAGAATACTTGGGAAGAATGCAAAATCAGTAAAGCATGGTGTTTTCTCTCAAAAACTTGAAAACCTAATAACAGAAATAAATATTAAGAATTTGTAGTGTTCTATTGCATTCTTATTTATCATTGTGTCCCTGGAGTTCAACCTAATGTTTTAGATTCAGTAATATAGGGGCAACAGAAGTGATGCTCTAAAACAGAAATGCCCAAAATATTATAGGTGAGCCCTACAGTGAAAATTTGGGCAAATATTTAAAGAGTTGCTTGTAAAGGACACATGGAAGATTATGGATGAAGGCTGTTGGGGAAACATTGGACACAATTGCAATACACTTGGAGAAAGGGATGGAGATGGATTCACGACTTTGGGATTAAACTGTGTGAATGCAGATGATCCCAGATGATGCTGAGAAGTGATAATGAGCCTCTGTTTCACTAGAAGCACTGAATGCCTTATTCTATGGAATATGGAACCAAGGTAGACTTTAAGGGAAGAGTCAGAGTACAGTTGTGACTTTGGGAATCATGAGCTGGGAGGAGGAAGTCAAAGTTGGGCAAAGGGTGGGAAAATGTTCAGCAGATTAGGAGGACTAGACTAAAGAGCTGATATGGTACATTTCCAGAGGTAAAGGGTAGTTTTGAGTGACATGACTAGGTGACTGGTTACATTAGCTTGCAGGGACAGAGAACTGAATATACCCCTGTGGATTTTATAGGGTAAGTTTCCATCTTTCCTATCCTCTGAAAGAATTTCTTACACAGGAGAGGCCCCTTCATGCATCCTTGAGCACAGCTACATAAAATAAATTGGATTAAATGGAATCTATTTTACAATTCAACCTCATATTTGTTGGTGTTAAAAAAAACGAATTTGACAAGGCACTTTCAACTAAAGACTGATGAGTCACAAATCTCCAGGCAGTAACCTCAGGACCTAGGGTAAATTTCTCACCATTCTTTAGCACTTGTCAGAATCCAGGCTGATGTCAAAAGCTTTCTAGGGTTAGGGAAGGTAGCAGCCTCTACTGTGCTGTGTGATGAAAACGACATAGATGCTGTGCATCTGACAAACTAATTGTATCAACATAGTCAAGAGCAGCAATTCTGTTTTATTTTTCCCTTTTTCTTCTTTCCATGTGAGGTAGCAAACCCTTGTCCTTATGACTTAGCACATGATAGACATACCACTAATATCTCATATTGATTATGTTTTTGATAACTAGAAGTTCTTTGAAATGCCCTTCCCATAGTTACTCTGTGAATGTTCCTTCTTGGACATGCTAGCACAAAATACTTGGAGTGCTGTGGTTAATGGTCTAGTACTTTGTACTCTATCTGCTCACCTAAGATCCTTACTTAGAAGTTAGTTGGGCTTTGTCCTGAATCTTCTCATTTTATTAGTACTGCTTATAGTAGTTTTGGAGGTGAATTACATTTTAGTAACAAAATAGACATGAAGGAAGCTTATCTTCCAGAAAATAACTCCAAATGCTTTCAATAAACTCAGTAGATGTGAATTACTACAAATTGTTGTCCATTGGGTATAAAAAATAAATACCAAAATATAGATTAAAATATGTATTTTGAAAATATTTATGCTCTCTATTCTTTTTAAAGAAATCCAAACCAGAGGTTGTAGGCAATTTCCAATAGATAAATTAATTATGAAAATGCAACAGCAAATCCAGTCAGTAGGTATTTGTACCATCAAAATCGCTTTGAATGTACACCAAAATAACACATATTTATTTGGTTCTAGATTAAAGAATGTGTTTATGGAAAATATATAGCACTTAAAAAAATTAGCCTGTCAGTGGGTTGGATGAGAAGCCATTGCCTTTTCTATTTTCTTTCTTTCTTTTTCTCTTTGGAGCAACATGCTTTAATGCCATTCTTGCTTGCACTTCAACAGTGCCATGGACATTCCTGTCTCCTTGACAACCCCTTCTATCACATCACTAGGTTATAGCCTTTACTACCATCATGGCCCTGGAGAGAGGCATTAACTTTCTCAAAGGGACATTCCATTGCATATTTATAGCTCCCGTTACATAATAAACCATTTTGAACAGAGAAAGGAAATGGAGGGGAGACATTTTGAAGACATTACAGAGTATCATTAAATGACAGTCACTTGGGAGCACAGGAACCAACTAGGCTCGCCCACTGCTCAGCCATGTTATGCACTGATGACCAACTACAACCTATGGAATCGCAGAGTGTTTACCTTTCTGGCTTGTTTTTAGCGTTTTGAAGCAGTGCTATATGAAACCCACTGCTCACTTTGGACTTGCTATGTACCTAAGGCTGGCCCTGAACCTGCTGATCCTCTTGAGCGTCATTGGAGTTATCACTGTACACATTATTCCCAGGCTTTATTTGGTTTGGGGATACAATCACAACAAGAAATATATTTTGTGGAACTGATTGGCCATTGATTTAGATGGTTGCTTCTAAGGGAAATCTCCTTGGACCTATGAGGTTTGCCCCCTAGATGGTGAGCATGTGGGGATTTCCTTCCATAGGTTTACAGGAGATGCCAGGGTAGCTCCATGGACATGTACCATTAAGCACCCTTTTCATGAGTATATGAGGGCTTGTATTCAACAGAGTAAGGCAATAATGATAGATCATTGCTGTGATTATCACTCTGTATAAATAAAATGTTGATTGGCCAGTAGCCATGCAGGAAGTATAGGCAGGACAAGCAGAGACGAGAATTCTGGGAAGTGGAAGGCTGAGGCAGAGAGATGCTGTCAGCCATCGCCATGAGTACCAATATGTAAGATACTGGTAAGCCACGAGCCATGTGGCAAGGTATTGATTTATAGAAATAGGTTAATTTAAAATGTAAGAACTAGATAGTTAGAAGCCTGAGCCATTAGGCCAAACAGTTTAAATAATATAAGAGTCCGTGTGTTTATTTTATAAGTGGGCTATGGGACTGCCAGGGCTTCGTGGGAACTGGAGAAAAACTCTCCTGCTATAGATCATTGCTCCCATATTTAGATCTATCTATCTATCTATCTATCTATCTATCTATCTATCTATCTATATCTATCATCTATCAATCATATATCTATCATCTACTTATCACCTATCCATCTATTATCTATATATATCACATATCTAATCTATCAATCATCTGTCTATCTATCTATCTATCTATCTATCTAACTATCTATTTATCATCTACCATCATTTATTTATCTGTCATCTACCTACATGTCTCTCTACTATCCACCCATCTAGCATCAGTCTACCTTCCTATTATCTATCTATCAATCATCTATCTCATCTATTATCTTTCTCCATACATATATAGCTTTGCTTTGTTTGAGTCACCAAGAGATTTTTCTGATAACCTTGAAAGGAGGTTGCATGATACAAATTGCTGATGGACAGCATCTCATGACAGGAAAATATGGATGGCCTTTGAAATCTGAGGGCCTCAGCAAAATAGCTGCAAGGAACTGAATTCTGTCAACAAACATACAAACTTAGAAAAGGAACTCAGCCTAAGTGACACCTTGATTGCAGCCTTGTGAGACCCTGAGCAAAGGAACCAGGGAAGCTATGCCCAGACACTTGAACCAAAGAAATGATGAGATAATAAATATGTGTTATTTAAAGCTACTAGGTCTGGGGTAATTTGCTGCATGGCAATAGAAAACAAATGGATCCTGGGTTTTCTCTTTTGGTGTAATTTTTCCCTTTCTCTTCCTGCAAAGTAACTACAGATGAATGGTGAAAGTTATGTGTGTGAATTTACGAGTTTCATCAAACATACCCATTATTGTACTATCCAATAGTTTCTGTGTTACCCATAAATGTAGTTGTTTATGTCTTTTTTTTTCCCCTCAGTTTCCTGGTTGATCTCTCTCCACATCCATTACTATTGGTTTAGACACATCTTTTTTTTTTTCTGAGTTTTGAAGAATTAAAAAAATTCAGAAAATAAGTAGGAAAGTGAAAATGTGTGTTCTAGTTGGACTTATTAGATCATGAGTGAAAGCACCGTAGATATTTTAGAAATTCGAAGTTACCAGTGTCTTAAGTAACCACAGGCTTTGGTGTCCTTGGGTGTGAATCTGTCATCCTCCTGCTCATTTTATTCTTTTCCCCTTGAGTGTTTCCTCTTTCAATTGCCCACTTTCCTTAGTTCACTGTATTCCATTTTATCATGTGGAGTTGGTTACACAGAGTGTCCTGTGCTTGCTAATCCAGGGGGAGTTTTCTTAGGGAAATATAATCTACAAAATAACAATTCTGCTTGAATGCCTGTGTTTGCACGTACTCTGTACTATGCAGCTCTTCAGGATGTCCTACAGCCTTTGGAAATAGAGAAGGCAAAAGACTAGTTTATAGATCGTGTTGATGTATGGAGTGAGCAAAGTGTGGTCCTTCCATAGAGTGAACCGTCTTCAGGTAGAATGCCCTTTGGGGCCTCAGTGCCGGCCAAACGTAACTTCCCTGTTCAGGACATCATTTTATACTTTTAATGTTCTCGGAAAAGCCAACCCAATTCTGCTTCTAACTTGATTCTGAAAGAAATGGACTTGCTTGTGTGAGGGGTTGTCAACATGGCCACCTTTATTGTTAATGTGAGTGTGAAGGAGTCACTACTCTGTGTCTTGTACTGAGAAGTTCTTCATTTTCCAGATGCTTCTGAAAGCCAAGGAGTGCTCTTATGTCATTGTCATGCCAACCGGAAGGAAAATGTTTTCTACTTAATGATGAGAAATAATTCCCAGCTCTACCCATCTGGAGGGGAGTGAAAATAGCTCACTTACTTTCAATCATCGAATTCTGCATCAGTCAGTCACGAAGGAAACTTTCTTCAACGACAACAACAGCAACAACTTGGGGAAACGCATTGATTTCTGCAGTGGGAACCCATGGAAATCATCTCCTAGGCTGGACAAAGCATCTGAGTATAGAAATCTACTACAAAATTTGGAGGGACTCTTTGGTCTGTATAAGAAAAATACCAAGCAATTATAGGAGGGAAATATATACATTAATCAAGTAACTAACCTGGAAATAGTGTGATTTTATTTTGGAAGGCAATTTTACCACCCCAAGAATCATCGACAGACGTTTATTTTACAAGATTAAAAATAATCCGTGTTAACTCTTTAATGGTTTGAAGAGTGCATGTCATCTAAGTGTCTGACAGATTGCTGTGTAACTAGAGCTGAGGAACTGGCATGCAGAAATAGACTGTCACTCAAGCAGATGTCATCTTTGCAAAAGCCTGGAACATGTCTTTTTTATTATTGAAGAGCATTGTCATGTTGGCAGATTCAGGGACAGAGTTTGAAATAAAATAACGTTCAGGCAAGTAGAAGTACCTCATCCCCCAAATCTGCCTAGTGCATTTTCTCCCCGGGCTGAAGGCTTGTGGGTCATTTCTGGTCATTAGACTCAATTAAAAATTAGGAAGAGAAAATTGATCTGCACCCACCTCCGACTGCATCCATGTTAGGGGGCACCTGGGTCTTAAGCTTATTAAGCATTTAAAACTTGGTGAGGGTATATTTCTTTAAATATGCAACTTATTGGAGAAAAGAATGGAGCCAGGTTCCCCTAGAGGAGAAAACAAATTACTTTTTGCTTTTCTGACATCTTATTCCCCTTCAGTACACCTGGCTGGTCTTCACCTGGCAGTCTCTCAATCACCCAGATGGAAAGAGAGTTCAAGCGGCCCTTCTAAAACTGGTGGAGGAGACCCTCAGCACTGGCCTGATAGAGCAGGCTTCACAGTGGAAGTGTCTACACTGCAGGCATCTGTCTTTCAGGGTCCAGTAGGCTGCATACATTCTCTTTATTTTTGCACCATAAAGCAGAGAAATATTTTCCTGCCTGCTTCCACATGTGCTTACCCATAATGTTATCAGTGGATTGCTTTTATCATTGTGTCTAGTTTCATGAATAATACTCTGGTATTGTACTGTGGCTTCATACAGCATTTATATAGGATTTCTGTCTGCCAACCTATGTGAACCAGAAGTAACACCCCCTAGTGACACACATGTTTATTTTGCTTCCAAGACGTTCAGTGATTTAAAATCAGGATAATCTGTGAGAGCAATATGATGGGTGATGCTAAGTGTGTATGAAAAGAATGAAGTAAATCAGTCAGCTTATTTTTCTGTAGAAAAGTCTTCCCAGTTGATTATTGAAAATTATTTAGAATCGTTGATTCAAATCCACCAAGATGAGTAGACTCTCCCACACCTTAAAATATCTCTATTTTTATTCTTTCCCTCTTGACCAGAGAGCTGAATAATGCAAAAACTGAGGAGATCCAGCTACTAACCAGGCCTCTGGAGGCTAACCATGAGACTTTTCATTTGTAACACAGTCCTTTGCAAGTTAAGCAGGGAGGCTCACAAAGTTAGGAGTCTATTTTTATTTGAATAATTTCACTCCGTCGCCACGGCTAATTTCTGCAATGTCCCGAAGACTGTAAGCAGAAACTTTAGACTCTCTTGTCTCTTGTGATCACAAACTTCCACATCAGACTTGCAAATCGCCTTCTCTTCACATCAGTGGAGCTGCCAGATAAGAAAGTCTTGTAAGAAAGGGAACAACCAGGGTGCATTCATTAGTGTCATTGTACTCTAATTGAAGAAGTGACTTCTTTTGTATCTGGAGATGGAGAGTCATCGAGCAAGCTGGTGACTGGGCTCTTTGACGTCGCCTCTGGCTGAGTGGTGAACTAGTACACACACGTTTAAGAATACCTATGAAGATGGAAGTTACTATAAAACGTAGAATCTACTCTTTGCAGCTAGCCTTAAAATAGTAATGTGCTGGTGATACAATTGATTGCCTTTTGCTTTGTGAATTCTCTGGACATTCCCCTGAAAAGGAACGGTTTCTGATTACTCAGCTCACTGTTTTGCATACAGTGTCCTTAGTTCTGAAGACATGATAACCTATTAATATTCTTTTTATGGGCCCTAAATGCACATGGCAAACCCATACCAGTCTCCACAGGAACAGCTGTACTGGCACCAGGCTTGTTCTATTCGAGGCAATTATACCCCTGACCTCTCCAGGCGGAAGGAGGTGCTAATTTCAGAGCCTCATCAGCCTCTAAATGAGCAACCTTTGCCTCAAGCCAGGAACACATTTTGGGAAGAGAGAAGGGATCCCAAAGGTATATATTTACAGATCTGTAGTCTGTTGTGTTCGATCGCTTTGAATTTGAAAGTTAGGGCATTTTACTATGATTTTATGTTTTTACACTTCTGAGCTTCAATTTTCTTATCTGGAGACTGGGATAAATCGTTCTTTCTTGGCTTCAAGAAGACAGAATGGAATGTTATATATATCTATCTAAAATGCATGGCAAACTACACAGTGTGCAGTAGAAGTAGAGGCTATTTTTTATAAGAAATTATCATTTTCTATCTGCTGTGGCTTAGTGATGAAGGCTATCTCACCAGCTACTAGACTCCCCATATGTGGGGCAATTAAAGCGGAATGTGTCACGAATACCATGTAATGAAAAATATAGTGGAAGGGAGGATTGGCAAGATGATTACATGGTGTCTGCCAACTATAAACCTCTATGACCCTTTGATTTCATTTACAATTACATTTAATTGTAAAGCATTTTTGGAGGGAGTGCTGATGGCCTTGCCAAATATGCACATCAAGGAGCATATATCAAAATGATATTTTAAAAATTGAGCACATGGGGTGAAGCCACTTTATTCGGGTACTAGTAAGCGATGAACTATGATAGGTAAGTCATTCAAGGTCATATTTGGCTAGCACACTTGAATCTCTTAAAAGTTGCTACCTATTCAAGGAGACCCTGAGGGCCTCAGGAAAATCAACCTGTCAATTACAAAAACAAAAATGAAAAGTCTGATATCTCATTTTTGCCATGTTATTTGTCATAAAACATAGATTCATTACATGTCTTTAAAAGGCACAAATGAATATTCAATTTTGAACTATAAAAAATGTTGACGGCAATAACCATTGGTTTAATATAATATGTTCTGTGCTTGGATGTGTTTCAGTGTATTGGATGGAAACCATCGCCACCCTTCCTCTGTACCTTGATGTTTTTATTCCCCTGTTGGCACAATACAGCACCCAGTGACCTGCCAACCTAATCTGACTCACTGTGCAGAATAATCAAAGCAGGTGAGCACCAGCCTCTAGGAGAATCACACTTCCTGCTACTCAGTTCAGTGTCTGTGCATCATGGGGTTCTCTGAAAAACTGCCCAGGGGCTCAAGGATCCAAGTCAAAGAGATTCATAAAATGGATGCAATATAAATCTAGCTGTGGAAGATTGATGTTAAGGCTCCTTAAACACTTGCTAAGTCCATTCACGAGCAGGGATGGTACAGTTAGCTCCTTTTTAGTAGCCTGCCGTTTTATTGCTCTTTAAAGAAATCATTAAAGATATTTGAAGTTGTCAGAACCAGAGGGCTGGTGTTTGGAGGAATTCCAGGAAAGAAATGCCTACTTTGAAATGCTCCCAAGATGATTTAGGCATAACAAAAGTATAACCGGTTAAATAGACTAATGGGGGTGGGGTAAAGAGGGACTCTTAAAACCACATACAGGTGCTTTAACTCACTTGCTCATTCATTTCTTCATTCATGTATACATTTAAAGTGCCTCTCATGAGTCAGATACGATTCTGGTATTTAGTTTCTAAGGAGGAACAGGGCATATTGGCTCGCATTTGCGAAGCTTACAATCAACCTCTGTCCTGGGGATAAAGATAGCTCTGCTGATAGCATTCCATCATCTTTGCACGTTGCACTTTGGTCCGATTAGTAGTGTTAAATATATGTTCTCAAATGCATCTGTTTGGGAGAGAGATGCATCTGCTGGAAAGAACATCACCAGAGTTAAAAGCAAATACTGACATTGAAAGATTCCTAACAAGTCATGCAGACCTATCCAGAGAAACTTAAGATGCTCATAATGGCATTGGTCAACCCATTGTGTGGAGGGGGTGGGGCAGAATCCTTAAGATCAATGTCCATATACTGATTTACTGGTTAACACTGTATATTGTCGGGCTAATGCAGCTCTGAGCCTTGCTAAGGGTCTTTATGTTGGCTGGTTCTTCCTCATCCTCCTTTCCCGCAGTGCAATTCTGTTACCTGTCTCGCTAGGTTCCAGAAGTGCGCTTGGGCAAACCAAGTGGATAAATGGTAGCTTTTAAGCTGTTAGAGAAGGAGGATATCTTACCTTAAATTCTTATATCAAAAGCTAAATCCCAACATTGGGCAACTCTGTAGACTTACAAATGCCAGTGCACATCAAATGCATGCCACCAGCTGTGATTGGCCTAATGAGAAGAAGCAGTGGAGGGAGGCCCTGTAGACAAGGAAAACAAAGATGCACGAGAGCTTCTTACTCTTGAGTTTCTTTCAGCCCAGTTCTTGAGATGAGAGCAAATATCAGGTTAAATGCTGCTAAAAGATTGCAATAGCGTTTTGTGAATATACATCCTTTTTTTTTTTTTTACAGCATAATTGCTGATGAATTGCCAAATGAATGAATTGCACCATTTTATTGGCCACAGGAGGATGAACTCTATCATCCCTGTTGTTCAAGAGTGCTTCTCTTCTTGAGTTAAAATAGCCAAACTTCCCTTTAAGAATTTAGCCTCCAGCTCACACAGCCCCGAGAAGGAGCACATTCTAATTATTTTTCTCCCTTTCTCCTTTACTCCGCACTTCTTCACAAAGCAAACTTGCCTCTTTGGTGCAAGCTCTTTCCCACAGTTTGACAATTCATCACCCATCTCTGAGCATCTCACTCCCTTTTGCTTTTAAGCTCATTGTTCAGACATTTATCTTCGCAGTGGTGAGCGGAGAGAACATCTTTAACTATGGCATCGATATGTCCCGACCCAGATGGAAGCCTCTTAAGCCAGTTTCCCTCAATCCTGTTACTACACATTAACTCTGGACAGGATTATCTACCAGCCTGCCTGTCAAGATGTTCAAGGGAAACAGAAAAAAGAGAGAGAGAGAGAGAGAGAGCAAGCAAAGAGTCTTTCTACTCGTCAGTCTGCTGTGAGACCAGTGGGATGAAAATTTGTTCTGACCTTACTTTATTCATGTGGCTACAAGCTACAGTTACTGCTGCCTGCTGTACAGCTGCAGAAAATTAAAAGGGATCCGAAACACACACAGCCCCTTCCTAATGTCCTTGGAGTTTCAGAAAAGTAGACAGAAAATGTAATCTTTGTTTATCTGCATATGTAATTTATAGCGTATTTTAATCAATAGTTCAAGTAAAGACGAAACAGCATTGAGCTTTAATAAGTTGTGATTTAGATTGGATTGGTTTGGAGCTAATGAAATAATTAGCACCATTTCAATGTGATTAATTTATGGCTGTATATTAAGTGTTCAATTAGATGAAGAAATCTGAGCGCTCCAAATGCTGACTGGAGAAGGAAGTGACTCAGCAGGGGCAAAGTTTAATTGAAACTTGGAGTCTTCCAAGTCATTGGAACAAGCCTGCTGGAGTGGCCCCACCTCCCCGAGCTGAGCCTGGGGATGGCTTCCGGAGGACACCTTAAGAGCAGATTCAGTAGACAGGATAGGGACTTGCGGAGGTGAGAAACAATGTTAACAATGCGTTTCATCAGCAACCCCTCAGACACACATAAAAGGCAAGATGTTTCGAGCATTTGAGTGACGGTTAGTGGGACTTGAATAGCATTGCCATCTTGAAAGCCCTTCAACTTTGTCCTATGTAACTGAAAGGAGAATTCATCTTCGGCAGTCTTAGGACGCTCTATCCATGCTTCTTCAACATACCCGACAATGGTTCTGTTTTTATTCTAGAGTCACAAACCACGGGGGATTCTGCTTCTTTTTTTGTGACTTGTTTTCCAAGGTACTCAATGCCATTTTAAGCTTCTCCAGTCACATCCGTCTCAACAGCATATAAGTTTGACATGTTCCAGATTATAATTTCCCCGAGAAAAAGACCATGTTTGCAACTGAACTGTGTGAAGTACCTGCAAAATCCTGCAAGAAGTCTGAAAGTTTTCCTTCCTTACAAGCTAATTAGTTAGGCTTTAGACAGTTTCATGGATGCTAGCAGAAGGCAAGAGACTTTTGGGTCAGAGACAAAGGACTTCCTTACTCACGGCAACGGTTGTACCCAGATTTACAGATCACCTGACACCTGTTCAGAGCCCCAGTAACCACAGGGCAGCATAAAGTGGGCCAGAGTACAGCTACATGTCTGGTTAGTTGCTTTACGTGAGAGGAAACCTAAGCCTGGGGAACCCAAATTGTCTACACTGGATAGCAAGAATGTCACCTCCCTTTTGTTCCAGAGGGAGAAATTATTTGTCTTGAAAGACTTACTGTTATATAAACATGTTACAAGAAATGGTCTGGTACAAAGGCAGCTGGTATTTCTGCCTACAAGATGTACACAAACATAAGACCCATGGAGAACTGACTACCCCCTGCGCCTTGCGGCGTCTTGTGCAGGAAATGGACAGTTTCTTACAAAGAAGTCAAGAGTGAGGGCAACTTGATTTCTTCATAAAACACATTTTATGTATGTTTCATGGGGGTTCTTATTAAGTAAAATAAGGATGAGCAGAAAGTCGGATTTGAATCCCTTATTTGTTTTTAATTACAAAGTAATTTAGCATCATGGTGAAATATCTAACATTAGGGACAGGAGAATTCTTTTCAAAGCCCCCTACCTATACCACCTCCCTGCGGTTGACTACTGTAAGCCTTTGGTTACATGAAAGAACTGCTGGTGTGGACGCAGTGGGATAGTTCAGTTCCTAGACTGCTTGCTTATTAGCATCAGGGAGTTCTCAGTATCATCACTAGCAGCACACAAACAAGGCATACTGGCACACGCCTAAATCACAGTCCTTAGGAGGTAGGGGCAGAAGGATCAGAAGTTCAAGGTCAATCTGATGAGTTCCAGGCAAGTGTGGGCTACATGAGCTTCTATGTTAAGAAAAAAAGCCAAAAGGGAAAATAATAAATACAGCAATATCTAATGATTCAAAGTTTTCAGGAAAGTGTGTTCTTGTCACAGATAGGCGGATAGGCTAAGAGTAGACAAGCAACCCTTTACAGCCCTTACCAATGTTTAAATTCCACCACTCTGGAAATAATTAAGCTGTAGTTCCTTAATTCAGCCAATGATTCAATGCTATTGCTTGTTTGCAATGTAACTATAAGCAGGCAACTGCTGTATTCATGGCACCCAAACATCTGTGCCACGCAGGCCCCCATTGGAGAGCTCAACATCTTTTACCCATTAACATTCTTATATTGGGACAGAATCCACTTACCTAATGCAGAGAGAAATCAGGACGCTCTCTCCGTTTGCGCTGTCCTGCAGATGGGATACCGCATTTCCACTTTTGCTAATGCTCCAGGTTTGACAAAGATTGGTGGCTAGTGTCATGAATCAGAGAGCATTATCATATTCTTTGCCCTGAAAGGAGATTGTATATTGATTCTTTTTATATGGCACTTTTCCCAGGAAGGAGAATGGAAGATTTTGAGTATAAGCCGTAGTTGCTCTTGAGGGCTAGGAACGCCAGATAAGCAAAATAGGAAGGAACTTGTTAAATACCAGTTTTCCAAAATTAGTTAAAGCTATGGAGTTTTCTGGCAAAATTAACATGCAAGTTAACGAAACATTATCATATGCAAAAAGAAGGCCCACTTTCTCTTCAAGAATGGTATATTTTCTCACAACTTGGAATTGTGGAGCAGTGAGGATATGGGGATGAACTTGGCAGCTGGAGGGGGTGGGTGGAGGGGAAATGCTGATCATGTTGGACACAAGAGTCTTACATTTGGCAAACACCCAATACACATTTGTTGAATACTTTTGGGTGAGGGGCTGAGGCAGGAGACTACTTCTACCATCCTTGGTGATCCTTTTCTTCCCCCTAATGAATGAAGAGTAAGGGGTTGAATAGATATTGTGCCTTAACAGATCGTTAGATCTTAGCGTTGTGTCCCATCTATGAAACCGAATATATCTGATGCTAACTAGGGCTGAATCATGCCTTAATGTGTATGACCTCCAGAATCCCAGAGGCTCAGGTCCAAGGCTCTTCTTGGGAGACTAATTTTAATTTGATCTTGAAAACACTGCTTTGGTGAATTAGCTATTTTGCTTAAAATTTGATAGATTATGCTTATAAGTGACTCTGCACTTGAATTTAGTAGCATCTGCTCCTGGAATTTCTGTGGGATAAAGCTGAATGCAACTATTTATGATACCCTGTACTGACCACTATGGAATGATCCACTTGAATCTTATAATTGGTTTAATTATTAAATCTGCAGTGCTTTTGTCCTTTGCTTACACACATACATACATACATACACACACACACACACACACACACACACACACACACACACACATGTACCTGCACCTACCTCTTAGGTATAAACTTTGATTTCCTTCAGGTCCCCTGTTTTCCCATGTGTGGATGTTGCACTTGAACCCATATTCATTTGCTTTGTTGCTTCAGTGATGGAATTTGACCCAGGTGACATTAGGATTGATGGTGTCTGTACTGGTTGGTTTTGTGTGTCAACTTGACACAAGCTAGAGTCATCAGAGAAAGGATCCTCAGTTGAGGAAATGCTTCCTGGAGATCTAGCTGTAAAGCATTTTCTCAATTAATAACCAATGGGGGAAGGGGGCAAGCCCATTGCGGGTGGTACCATCCCTGGGCTGTTGGTCCTGGGTTTCATAAGAAAGCAGGTCGAGCAAGCAGGTAAGCAGCACCCCTCCATGGCCTTCTGCATCAGGATCCTGTCCTGTTTGAGTTTCTGTTCTTACTTCCTTCAGTGATAAACAGCAATGCTGAAGTGTAAGCCAAATAAACCCTTCCTTCCCCAACTTGCTTTTTGGTCATGGTGTTTTGTGGCTGCAATAGAAACTCTAACTAAGCCATTGTTTCAATGGTGACATCTAGGGCTCATCATAGTGGTGGTGAGTTCTGTTTCCATCTATTTTTCTTCAGAATACAACAAAAATATGTTTAAAAAGTCCAAGTCTTGTAATTTAAATAATTACCTCAAAGAGTAGTATGGTAGTGAAAAGTCTATTTCTTTTAAAAGTCCAATGTCTGTCCATACTTCTCTTTTAAAAGGTTTATCATCCCCTTAACAACCTCAGATCCATGTGAAGCCTTGCTCAAGGTTAATGGAGGGCTGAAATGTGTTGGGTTTCGGCTTTTACAGATGTGATGGGTTATTCCTGTTAGCTTTTAAACTTGTGCCATTCTTGCTTCGGTAGGGCTAGCCTCTCCTGTCTTCTGAGCTGACATTCAGCATCATCCATCCTGCTGTAGTTCCCATTCATAGAGACATGGCCCACTGTGTCAGAGAGTCAGAGCCTATAGTGGCTTGTTATGTGTGTGGACTGGATCATGTAATTACTTGGTACTCACTGAGCACCCATTGCATCCTGGGTGCCGTAATACTGCATGTGTGATGGAATCCAGCTGTGGACATAGCAAAGCATGACTGGTTGAAAGATTGGAGTGTAGCTTTATTTTTTTCTGATTTTAATTCCAAAGCTGAGATTGGAATGTTGGCCCATGTCCCCCTCTTCTTTGTGAGAAGCATTTAACTCTCGTCTGTATTGTATCTCCTGCATGCTGACTGCCAATCCACAGATAATATCATTTTGTGTGAGAAACTTGAAATACTTATTTGTTCTGATATCCTATAACTTAGGTTTGCACTTTGGGGCAGTTACAAATTTCTTGGTGCATAGGATTTCTTGTAAGAACATTTAGCAAATGTGTCTCAGCTTCTTTAAATGTAGAACTTAAAAACTCAAATGACTGCATTTGGCTCAGTAGCCACAGACAGTAATGACACCTCTAAGTAGCTAATGCACACATGTAATAACCTCATAGCTTTGATTTAACTTTATTTACAGATTAAAATTGAATTGCAGCTGATTTATTGATATAATAGGCAGAAAGTGATTATCAAGCATCCATCATTGATGGAGGAAAAAAACCAATCAAATTATCCTCTGAGGTTTGCTTTAACTCAGCCTAACTCATCACCCTATAAAACTCAAAGGACTGGAGTCATACTCTCTCAGTAAAGTCAATGAGCCACAACTCACACTAAGCCCATATCTGCTCTGTTCAAGGCATACAGTAGTTACAGCAATTTGTTCAACTGCCAGGTCGTTATAAAAGGGAACAGCGATGGGCTAGTGATTTAACATCAGTACTCCTTCCATGTGTATCCGTGGTAATACCGGTCTCTAATGTCCATTGCAAATCCTAAAAGACTTGGTGCTGTTCTCTTTCTGAAATGGTGTCAGCCTGTGCATACCGCTCAACTGGACAGAGGCGGGGAGTACAGAATGGTGGTACCTTGGATAGTGACAAATAGATTAGGAAAAAGTTATCCACACCTTGGGAGGGTGTATCAGTTGGTTTCATGCTAATATAATGGGATATCTGAGGCTTAACTTATAAAGAGAAAACACTTACTTAGTTCATAGTTTTGAAGGTTCCAGTCCAAGTGAGGCAGACTACTCCTTGGGCATCTGGTGAGGCTAACACATCAGGATAGAAGCACATGGCTGAGCAAGAGTACTTACTTCATGAGCCAGGAGGTAAAGATGGAAAGACTAGGGTCCTAAACCCCTCCCCCCAGGAAGGACTTAGGGCTCCCCCCCTGTGCCCTATCCCTCAGAGGTTTTATGAATAAAGCCTCTACCATGTACGTCTTCAGAAGGTATATTCATATTAAAACCATAGCAGAGGTCAAACTGGGATTTTTCTATAAGAAGGGACTGATTAGAAGTATGTGACAATGGGTTTAGACACTCCTAACTCTTCAGAATTAGAAAAACTTAGGATGGAACAGAACACAGTGGAGTATTTTTGCACTTGTCACTCTGTGCCAGGGGCTCAGCATAGGGCCCAGAAAGTTGTGGTCTAACTAGGAGCGTCTCATTAAGAACATCCTTTTATTCTTACCACCAAAACCTAGCAAGAGAAACTCAGTGTGGTCGTGTGTGCCTTTAGTTCCAGTACTCTGGAGGCAGAGGCAGGAGGATCTCTGAATTTGAGGACAGCCTGGTCGACGTAGCAAGTACCCAGGATACATTGAGAGACCCTGTCTAAACAACAACATCAGCAGCAGCAACAACAACAATGATAACCTAATGTTATAGAACAACTGCACTAATTCTCATCTGGATGCACTCATAAGTAGAAAATTCTGTTTATGCACTTGCCGGTCATGTACGCTGAGAAGCAGTTTTTCAAAGCGGTCCTCTCTTAAAGCATGATGCAAGCCTTTTAAATACAATCTTCACGTGCTATTTTCCTCTCCGCTGCTGCTAGCTATTTCATTTGTCTACAATGGGAAATATTGCTGTTGTCAGTAATTACCATTTTAATTATTTAATTATACCTACGCCCTGAGGAGCTTCCCAGAAATGCCATAGCATTTAAAAATCCAAGTCCGCATAAATGTGTGTTGAAGCTCAGCTTTACCACACTGTTCACCTTTACCTACCGTGTTTGCACTTTGTTAATGGTTAAGACATTCATCTACACTTTAGAAAGTAAAAATCTCTTTGAATTGTCCTCAGCGTTTTGTCCTCCAAAGCAAGTAGACAGTGCTCATTGACTTCAAAGAATATCTCTTGTGCACTTAAATACCACAGGAATGGAGAAAGATGAAAGCAAGGCTTCTTGTAATTACATACATAGGTATGCATTCATTTTACTGTCCTATCCAATATTGCTGATCTTACATGATAAAGATTTTTCTTTAGAGACTGTAGCTTACCCTCACGTAACTGTGTTCATCCTCTACCTTGATACATGCATTCACTTTCCACACCATTGAAGCGTGCGCTCTTCAAGGAAAATATTTGTAGTGATATATTTTAGGTACCATCTTCATGAGGCTCTGAAGTGGAACTGGGCAGACTCCAGAAACACTACACTTCCTTCCTTCATAGCAGCAAGCTGCCCATCCTCTAGGCTCTAGAGTCTTCATTGGAAAGAAAGCTGATGTGCTTACAATAGAGATTTGTCTTTTTAAACTGATAATTCTCTACTATACCAATATTCCTCTAATATCCAGTGTGGGCCCATGTGTGGAGTCCCCACTCACTCAGAAGTACTCGTGGAACTCTGTTAGTTGTATTTTTTCCCACTAATTTTTTAGTTAATTAAAATGTAATTGCATCATTTCCCCTCTCTTTCCTCCCTCCTAATCCTCCCATGTCCCATAACCCCTCAAATGGTTCTTCACTTGTCCATGCTTTTTTGCTTAAATACTGTTGTTTATTTTTGCTGTTTTGGGGGGCCCACCATCCAGTTCCCAAATAAATCACACATGGAGGCTTATTCTTAATTATAAATACCTGGCCTTAGCTTGGCTTGTTTCTAGCCAGCTTTCCTTAACTAATTATCCCATCACCCTTATGCCTCTGGGTGTTTACTGTTTTCTTACTTCTGTAAATCTTACTTTTACTCTCATTCAATGGCTGGCTGACTGGCTGGGTGACTGGCCCCTAGTGTCCTTTTTTCTGCCTTGCCATTGGCCATTCAACTCTTTATTAGACTATCAGGTGTTTTAGACAGGCACAGTAATACAGCTTTACACGGTTAAACAAATGTAATATAAACAAAAGCAACACACCTTAAAATAACATTCCCCAACAAAATACATTCCCCACTGCTTTTATGAGATCCATTTATGCAAGAGTCTATATTTTCATGTTCTCTCTCATCTATTTCATTACAAATCTTTATTTTGTTCTTTCTCATGGGAAATATGTCCTTTTTTTTGCTCTAGAATTTCACCATCTACTGTTAAAGCCTGTCCCTCTAGCCTGCCATCACACATAAGAAACTGTAAGAACCCAGAGTTCTTTGTATAATGTCATAGTTCTTGAGACATCATGATTGATACCTAGACCATTCTAAGCAAATACACAAAACATTTGACATATGAGTTTTAACAGCACAAGAATGTTGCTGAACATATATTTCACCATGTTAACTTATGCTGACATGGTACATAGTCTTGATTTTACTTTGGGATAAATGTAACACTTCATTGAGATAACCATCTTTCATGGCTTGCAGAATGTATCGCTAAGTAATTATACGAAAGCTGACAAGCATTTTGTTTAACTGGGATAGTGTGGTAGTTGGCTATTCTGAGAAAAAGATTGGGGTCTAGCTTTGTTATTATCTGTGCATGCTTGCTAGGATTTTAACTTGGGTGCAGTGCTTTCAAAGATTACCAAGCCTTAGGGTACCTAGGGAGCATTAAGCACAGGCCATTGATGGGATAAACCATGCATGCTTTGTAAGCATGCACACCAAAATTCATATGAAAAAGTACTTGCTTTATATATATTCAGTGATTGAGTTTTAAGCACCAGTGCCTCAACCATCTCATGAGAAACTGATTTCATATTCTATGTCATTCAAACTAATATTTTACTTAGCCCTTAGAATAATTCATGCATCACTCTAAGTTCTAGTAATATAAAGATGAATATATTGCAGTTCTTGTCTTAAAGGAACTTATGGCTTAGGAATAAGCCATATGCATTTATAGAGTAGATTTATCGCAGTGACTTAAGTATCAGCCAATTAAGAACTGTGAATGAATGTTCATATGAATGTTGTGAATGAACAATGAATGTTGTGTTATGAAGAAGAGATTAAAATCTATCTGTAGCAAGTATGTGAGGGAAGAGATCTCTATGAAGAGGCAAACAAGGTCTGGAGGCAAGGGCACATGAGCATGAACTTCGAGAGTCATTAGTGCAGGGTTTAAAGAAGCACTCAGGGTTGGAAATACAGATTTGGGGGAGCTTTTGGCTTTTTGGCACTTCCTTAAGCCATGGTGGTGACATTTTATTGGAAGAAAGAATAAAAAGAATATGTTCTCCTAGTGATAATAAACAGTTTAGAAAGCAGTGTTCACCTAATCCAATCTTTCACTGTAGGGCAGAAAACGAACATAACATATCCAGAACTTCAAAGTATTCAAATGCCTCTAGTGTCAGAACACACTACCAGAGACCGGCAAGTCAAAACATTTTCAATTATCCCTAACTATGGGAAGGGGATGCTGTACAGTCTAAAAGGAGAAGTTTGCAGAGAAGTAAAGAACACTGTAGTCCAGGGATGAACTTGAAAGAAAAAAAAAAAAAGCCCACAGGAATGTTGTATGGAGTTCACCTAAGCATAGTTTCTGAAAACATTAGACTTCCAGAATGCTGCAGTTTGGTTGTGGTAGTTCTTCTTCTTATTTTATTTATTTACAATTTTCATTATATTTGTTTGTTTGTGTGTGTGTGTGTGTGTGTGTGCGCGCGCGCGCACACGTTTGTGAGTGTGAGTGCAGGGCATCTGTGGAGGTCAGAGGATAACTCTAATGACTTTAAAGACTCAATTCTCCCTCTCCCCTGTTGATTCCAGGGACCGAACTCACTGGATTCATAAAACTTACTTCTTTTATGTACTGAGCCATCTCGCTGGCCCAGTTGTTATTTTTTTAAGTTGTTCTAAATTATTACTAAAAATGTAAATGGTTTGCTAAAGTTTTTTTGTCCCATGTGGAAACACTAAGCGTTGACTCAGTTCTGTTGTTTGTTTCTTTTGTTATAAACAGGCCATAATTAGAATGTTATAAATATACTGAGACTTGACCTTTATTTATTTCAAGCCTAAGGTGAAAAATTGACACCTTTCTTTAATTCTTGGGCAAATTCTGAAAAAGATGCTTTGACGAAACATAAAAGAGAAAGTGCTAATAATTCAGAGTCAAAAGAAAATTTCTCAGAATGGTCTTACCAAATCCCTCTTTGAAGTCTGAGGGGTTTCGACACTGTCTCAATGCAGACCCTCTCCACAGATTCTGGGCAGCCAATTCACACAGAGAGCAATATACTTCGGTGAGCCCTCTGTGACTTAGCAACAAGCGCTGCCCAGGCGATCATTGTGGAGGCAAGCTTCTGACCCCACCCTGTTCAATACCTTCACCAGCCATTTAGATGAAGTCCTAGGCAACAAGGTGACGGAGGAGGAAAGTTCTAGGGAAGCAGATATTGATTGACTAGAAGCGAGCCTTCTCTCATAATCATGTCTACCCTCTCCGGAATGATGTGGGCCTGCCAGTGGCAGAAGATGCTTCATGGCTGGAGGTAAGGAGTCCTGGAAGGCTCTGGATGCTTTGGGATCATTTTCTGTCTGTAGGGAGAGATAGGATTAGGTGACTGTAGCTAATTCAGTTCTCCACCTTTCCATTCTAGAGACACTCTGCATGTCTTTATGGCCTCGCCCCATCCCTATGAAAGCAGTGGAATACAGAGTGTGCATAAGAACGACGACACTCCCTTTGGCCTTCTCTCTGTAACTGACTGTGCCTCCTCCACCTGTGGTGCGGTCCTTCATCTTCTGAGCCTACCTCTGAAGTCATTATAAATCACAGTGCACTCTTGAAGAATTGTCGGGGAGCCTATGGCATATTTAGCTCTTCTTTTTATATATTATCTGTAGCAGATTACATCTCAATGGTTCAACCTTTCTCCGTCTTTGGAGAAAAAAGTCTTATTTTTTTTTTTAAGCTCCAGAAAGCAGGCAAATGTTAAGTAAATCATATATGCAGGGGGCTGAGACAGCGAGTGTCCTAGAAATGTTCTTCTTAAGGTCATGGATGCATGCTTAGTTTCCTCTAACTTCTCTTCGGAGTCTGTGTTGAGGACACAGCAGCTATGACACAGCATCATGTAACCCACACGCTCCTGTGTCGCCACACTAGTTAGGGCCACTAGTTTTCTTCACTCCACACCACTTAGTTAAATCAAGTGGAGACGTAAACATATGCTTACTACTTACAAAAACAAAAACAAGCTCCCCCCCTATTTCCTGACAGTCCCCCTGCTCCTCTGCCATTCATTTCAGAAACACATAATGCCAGCTTTCTGCACAAAATCTTTATTCTTAGATTCAGCAAATCAGAACCCACACCCCCCCCTTTTGGTTATACATTCAGGAAACCTTATTAAGCTAAATAACCATATGGCTATTGTGACAATTTAGCCTGGCTAAACATAGAATTCCGTTCCTGGCTGATTGTCTCTTCTGTGCCATGATTTTCCTGTAGAAGAGAATCGATGGAGAACCCAATCAATGTTACAGGAATTCCCATGGCTAGGTTCGATTTTCCTCTTGCTTATTTTACTTCCACGTGCTGCAGTCTGTGCAAATAACATGGCCCTGCTGGTCTATTACTCATTTAATCTACACATTATTTCTGAAAACCAGTGTGAATGAATTTGTGTGTGTGTATCATAGATGTGAGAAAACCTGGGGCCAAACATCTTTTCTGAAAGGCAGGACAAAAATCTTGGGAGATACTGAAGTCTGGTGTCTTCCAGTGGCTTCCCCAATTGGCAATGAGTTGGTCTGATTATGACTCCTCTGGGATCCATTAGTGAAGGGAAGAATTCTAAGGAATTATTGAATTAGCATGTGTGTTTAGTACAACAAAAGCTCCTGCTTTAAAGTGCAGGCTGCACAGAGAGGCGGCTTTGAGCTGCAAAGAGACTTACCTTTTCTATGACTGCTGGGGGATGTTCTTTTTTTTTTCCCTCTCTGATTAACATCACTGTGGACCTAGGCCTCTGCTTGGTAGCTGCAAGTACCCTCAGAGGATTTTTGAAAGGAGTCCAGTTCCTCACATATGGGTTGCTGTTTCCAATGAACTTTGTAATGGTCTATCCTTATAAAACATGAAGGATGAAGTCTACAAATGGAAATGTCTAAATAGGTGGTTCTCAACCTATGGGCTGCGGACCCAGGAGGGGGGCTGGGGGTGGGGGGGTCAGACTGCCCTTTCACAGGGTCGCATATCAGTTATCCTGCACATCCACATTTACATTACAATTCTTAACAGTAGCAACATGACAGTTATGAAGTAACAATGAAAACAATGTTGTGTTTGTGGGTCACCACAATGTGAAGAACTGTATTAAAGGGTTGCAGGATTAGGAAGGTTCAGAAACACTCTAAATGTTCTAAATGAGCATGAGTTTCAAGCTCACTTTCTCTAGAACCACTTGGAGTTTGCCATAGCAAATTTGGGACCCATGGCCCGTATTTTCAAGGGCCCTTTAGAAAAGCAACCTCTGCTGGTTAATTTTTGGTCAACTTGACATAAGCTGAGGCATCTGAAAAGGGGGAGCCTTAATTAAGAAAATGCCTCTGCACAGCCTTGATGCAGGGGTAGCCATGGGAGGCCTTACCTTTTCGAAGGAGGGAATAGGGAGTAGGTTATGGATGCGGGAGGGGGGGGAGGAGTGTATGGGGGCAGGAGGAGGGAAGAGAGGGGGATCTGTAATTTATATGAATAAAAAATTTCTTAATTTTTTTTTGTTTTGTTTTTTGTTTTGTTTTTCGAGACAGGGTTTCTCTGCGTAGTTTTGCGCCTTTCCTGGAGCTCACTTGGTAGCCCAGGCTGGCCTCGAACCCACAGCAATCCGCCTGGCTCTGCCTCCCAAGTCCTGGGATTAAAGGCGTGCGCCACCACCGCCTGGCTAAAAATTTCTTAATTAAAAAAAAGAAAAAAAAAGAAAAAAAAAAAAAAGGCCTCCATCAGACTGGTTTGAAGGTAAGTCTGTGGGGGCACTTTTTTCTTTCATGACTGATGTAGGAGGGTCTAGCTCTATTGTGGGCAGTGCCAACCCTGGGCAGGTGGTTCTGGGTGGTGTAAGAAGCAGACCAAGAGAGCCCCGAGGAGCAACCCTGTATGGCTCCTTCCTCCAGGACTTCTGACTGCATCACTTCCTGCCTCCCGCTGCTTGCCTTGAGTTCTGGCCCTGACTTTTCCTTCAGCAGGAAGTTAAAATAAATCCTTTCCTCCCCAAGCTGCTTTTGGTCAATGTTTTGTCACAGTAACAAAGAAACTAGAACAGGGCCCTTGTAGGAATTTGCATTTATTGCTCTTTTATAAAAATTCTTATCAAGTGATATTTTACCCAAGCTGGGGAACTAGTCTCTATCTATGACCCCAAGTGCTTTCATAAAAATAATTTTTTTAAAACGAGCAACCTTTTTGCTTTTGTTTGTACATTTTCTAAAACAAAACTATGATTTCTTTATACTTCATTATCAGTATTCCCTATAAATTAAATGATTCTTACTATTTTAATGTTGTAGAACTGAAAGGGAGTTGTTATTCTTGAAGGGCACTATGGATTTCGTTTGCTTATTTGAAATATGGTCAAAAGAGCACATACATTTTCTGTGTAAAAACTGGTTAAGTCCACGTCTAGGGCAGCATTCTGGAATAAGGAACTATCACAGTCATACTATAATTTAGATTAAAATTATAGCAGGGAGCTGTGTGTGGTGATGCGTGTCTTTGATCTCAGCACTCAGGCAGGAGAGGCGAGCAGATCTCTATGCATTCAAAGTCAGCCTGGCCTGCAAAGTGAGTTTCAGGTCATCCAAGGATACATAGTGAGAGCTTCTCTCAAGAATTTTCTTATCATTGTTCGGTTGAAGGTGTCTGAGAGGGAGACTGAGCTTGAGTTACATTTGATGATTTACATTGGCAGATGAACTAGAACATTTAAGAATTCTAAAATGTCATGGCTCGTCACATGGCTTCTGTTGTGTCAACCTATAATTTTCCTGTTCATCACCAAGATTTAGTCTGAAATTTCCTCATACTTGAACTTGGGACATTAACCTGGGCAGGTGGATTTCTGGTTACCATGCCTAACCAATACATTACTTGAGGTTAGTTGAGATAGTTCAATAAAAGCAGCTTGCCTTTTTTGGTAATCTATCTTATTTGGCATTTTGTATATATATCTTTTTATTTTTGATATTGTAATATAATAGCCCAGTCCCAACTGATACATCTACAACATGGGTCATTGAGGTAGAATGGGCCAGAGGAACAGAGAGTTTGCTATGAGATCCTATCTCTCAGAAATGCCAGAAGCTACACTAATGAAGTCATACAAACATGGCTGCCTAAACATGGGAAGAACATGGACCACACCAATAGACATGATAACATGGAACAGGGAAAGCCCATGTGACCTCAGTCTCAGACAAAGGACTGTAAGTGACCAATGAATGCTGAGATTTGTATTTTCAAAGGTCATCGATAGGTATACACCTTGAAATTGGGGCATGACATTCACATTTCCAGTTGTCTTTAGAACTAAAACATTTCTAGAGTTAGAAGAATTAGATGACACAGTTAACACTCATTCTTTCTTAATACAACCTGTTCAGTGGAAAACTTTTTTGTAGGCATCTGGCTGGATGATGTCAGTGAGGGGCCGTGTGATAGAAACAAGAGAGAAACCAAAAATTAGGGTTATTAAGTGGCTTCTTAAGCTGGCTAATGTTGGAGGGCCTTGTGGGCACCAGCATGGCATACCCTCCCCTGAAAGGTGAGCGGAGTTCTCCCAGAGATGTCTGCATCTTCTTCATGTGAATGTTTCTTTCCCAGCTTGGTAGTAGATCACCTCTCAATTTATCCCCCATCTCAAATGGCTTCTGGAGTTGTTACTTCCTGATTATGTGGGGGTGTTTTTTGTTGCATTTGGCAGTCACTAAGGGGAGAGATGACCAAGTAGGTCACGAGTTCCAATAGTGTTGCCAGTGGTAGTTAATCGAACCTGACAGCACAGAATTGAGAATGCAGATGTTCAAAGGCAAACTCATCAGCTGTGAAAAGGTGAGAGATGTTGTGAAAAGCTCCACACACAGATACAGCAGTGATGTCGCAAATTCTGTGGTAATTATGGTCTCAGTGAACTGGGTTATTCAGCAGTGGCAGAAAGAGCACACGCAGAGGTAAAAGGAGCTGGTTTCAGAAGCTGACTGTAGTTCTTAATTCGGAATTCTTAATGGCTGAATTCTTAATTCCATCCTTAATAATTTCATATTTTGTAAACCTCTTCTATTGGACTGTGTGTTAAGAGCTGGAATTGGCTGGAAAATTGAGAACCCCTTTAATGGCACTGTAAACACTATAAACAGTTTTCGCATATCAGGATTTTTTTGTTTTGATATTTAGTTATCAATTCAAAGAAGTTTGTGTGGTATTAACATATTTGACACCTTGCAGGGTTTTAGTATAGCCACAAAACAGGTGATCAGTATATATGAAGCACATTAAGGTTAAGAAAACACTTCAGAACTTTAGAGTAGTTCTGGATCATTGTTTTCAAATCAATTAGCAGCATACAATATTATAGAAAGCATTTGATTTTCTTTGCTTTTATTGACTGCTTTTATGGCTAAAAGAAAAACTAAGAAGTGGAAAGTAATGATTTTAAAACAACCTTTGAAAATACCATACAGCATATTGAAGAAGTGGCTCAGCAGTTAAAAGTATGTATTGCTTTTTCAGAGGACCTGTGTTTGGTTCCTAGCACCCACAATCAGGCAGCTACAACAACCTATAACTTGAGCTTTAGGGAATCTAATACCATCTTCTGGATCCTGTAGGCAAAATTCATGTGTATCCCACCCTCAACACTTAAAAATAAAAATAAATCTTTTTTAAAAAATGAACTAAGATAGGAATAAGTAACTTCAGAGCTTAAATTTATCACACAATAAACCATGAATACTGAAACTTTATATTAAACTTTCAGTGGACTTTAATTTGGTTCACCATCTTAGTGTGTTCTGCCAGCGGGGTTGGCACTGTTTTGCTGTGATGTAAGCTTTACTGCAGTGGTTGGCTGGACTTGGTTAGTTTCTAGGCTCTGTTGTTTATTACACCTTCTCAGGACAGGGCTGCAGTGTATGCTGGGAAGAACAAAGTTCAAACCCAGGGAAAAGGAAGTAACAGGTGACAGAGAAAGATACCCCAAACTTAATCCCTGCAAAAGACAGAAAGGTGAAGCTGGAATCAGGGTCTGCTGACTCTGGGTAACTTTAAACATAGTCATGAAGATCTCAGGGGCTCTGAAGGGGAGGGACTTGATGGAGACATCTCATTTAGGGCTGAGTGTTCCAAAGTCTCTCACTCTCTGCATAATGTCTGACTGTGAGTCTCTGTACTTGTTCCTATCTGCTGCAGGAGGAAGCTTCTCTGATGATAGCTGAGCAAGGAATCATTTTCTCACTGCTTTATTTTTTCTTTTTTAAAACCAGTATTATTTGGGTTTTACCCTAGGTCCCTGGGCTATATAGTCTTCTCCAACTTCAATGTAATAGTTTTTGTTTTATCTTACTATATTTTATTTTATTGAATGAATGAATGAAAATCTAGCCATTCGGTTAAAGGTTAACAACTGAACTGTCACTTAATACCTGCTAGAAGAGGGAAAAAATCAGTTTTCTCCAATAGAGTGACACTGGATATAGCAACCACTCCAGGCCAAGCCTCATGGTCAGGAGTAGTTGAGCAACATACTACAATGGACTCCACAGCTGTTTTTTGTTTTTGTTTGTTGTTGTTGTTTTCTATGTATGCTTTTGTTTGGTCACAGTTTGCTTTGATTTGGGGTATGGTTTTATTGTGTTTTCTTGGTTTGGGGGGGTTGTTGTGTTTTTGAGAAAGAAATTAAAGTTGGATAGGTAGGGAAGAGGAGAGGATCTGGAAGGATTTGAAGGAGGGGAAGAATATGAACAAAATAGGTCTAAATTTAAAAAAGCTCTCACAAGTATTTTTTTTAAGGAGAAGGGGGCTTTTCTCTGGAACTCTAAAATTTAAGGTGGCTTATGTGTTAAAAAGAAATTGCCACTTTTGGAACTCTTGGTTAAATGGTAAAACAAGTTAGAAACATGGTTCCAAGTAGCTGAGATGGTAATGTGCATGCGTGCGTGCGTGCATGCGTGCGTGCGTGCGTGTGTGTGTGTGTGTGTGTGTGTATGTATGTATGTATGTGTGTGTTTATGTGTTTGTGTGTGTGTGTGTGTGTGTGTGTGTGTGTGTTTATGTGTGTGTGTTTGATTCATTTTCATGTGTATGGGTGTTTCACATGCATGCATTTCTGAGTCTCTGGATATAATGGGAAGTCAGATAGAATAGAATATAGAATCTTCATTTTTTTTTTTTTGTTTGTTTTTTTCTAGACAGGGTTTCTCTGTGTAACCCTGCCTGTTCTGGAACTCTGTAGAGCAGGCTGGCCTTGAACTCACAGAGGTCCTCCTGCCTCTGCCTCTCGAGTGCTGGGACTAAAGGTGTGGACCACCACTGCAGGGCTTTGATGGGATCTCACTGTCCTGAGTTATCTGGAAGGTCACTATTCACGGTGGCTTCTACATGGACATTTCTACATAGTTAGTAGCTCAGTTCACACCCATTTAAAAATTCTTTTGTTATAACTAATTTGATCTCTTTTCTTCCAATCTAATTTACTAATATATAGGGTTGTCAGATTAAATACAGAGTTCCATTCACATTTGAATGTCAAATAAACAATGAATTCTATTTTAGTATGACTGAAATATTGTACAGAATGTATTTAAATTAAAATGAGGACTTCTTCAGAAAATAACAAGGTGATGCATGTTCTGAATTTTCAGATTTCAAAATATCTCCCAATTGCTTTTCAAATTTTTTTATTCTAATTGCCTTTTTGACATGAAGGGCAGTTTTGCTAGCATAAAATTAATCAGAGAAATACTGTTTTTGACATGGAAGGTATTATATGCATAATTACTTTCTGGCATTTGTATTTGCAAAAGAGAAGGCTTAGACTAATATCTTAATTATTTTCCTTTTAGGGTACTTCTTAGATTATTGCTTTATTTTTGAAATTTAAGTTTTTGTAGGATATTTTTTTTTCTTACTTCTGTTGTTAAATTTTCCTAAACAAAACTTCAAGTTTCCAATTTTTTGGGGGGGCAGGGAGGTCAGGATTGTTTCTATGTATAGAAACAGTCTGTCACTTCTGAACTATTTAATAATTTAAATTATCTCAAGAAATATCTCATTTCAGCTGGTTTCCCTTATTTTTCTCCTCTTCATGCATGGCTTCATTCTCTCTTCCATTCAGTTTTCTCTTAAATTTTGGGTTGTTTTACTCATATTGATTTAACTTTTCCCAGATTTTTTTGTTTGTTTGTTTGTTTTCAAGACAGGGTTTCTCTGTGTAGTTTTGGTGCCTGTCCTGGATCTCGCTCTATAGACCAGGCTGGCCTCGAACTCACAGAGATCCACCTGGCTCTGTCTCCTGAGTGCTGGGATTAAGGGACTATGCCACCACCACCCAGCAACTTTTCACAGATTTCTTATTTCAGTGATTTCTTGTGTTTATTTTATTATTATATGTTTTGAACACTTTTTTTTTTGAGACAAGGTTTTTCTATGTAACCCTGGCTGCTCGGGAATTCACTCTGTAGACCAGGGTGGCCTTGAACTCAGAGATCCACCTACCTCTGTCATCAGAGTGCTGGGATTAAAGGTATAGGGTACCATGCTTGCTTGAATACAAACTTTTTTTCCCCATTATAAATTGTTTGTTGTGGACGTGTGTGGGAAATTGCTGCCTTTTAAATACTGGGAATAGGTGTTTTTCAGGGGGAAAATACACTTTGACATTCTTTTATTTTCATGTACACTAAAGTGTTTTCTATTGTATCTTACTTACTCTGATTCATATTGGAAACATTTCACTGAATGACTATATTACATGGACTTAACTTACATCTTTTGCTAAATACCTTGTGTGTGAGAACTACTTGGAACTGTTTAGCCATTTAAAGCAATTTTGATTTAATTTCCTCTGATTTATATGTTAAAGGCACATTAAAATCACAGACTAAGATGCCTGCTCACATAGTATCTGAAGAATAAATATGCTTTTTACATTTCTCTTCAAAGCTTATTTCTATCATAAATCAACAGCTAAGCAAAAAAATAAAAATCAAAGATGGAGTAGACAGAAGGCTAAAAATTGTACTTCCTTCATCAGGTCCTGGCTCCATGAGAGAAAATTCTTATTTTAAAACTGTATCCTTTGTAATATTCTATCTTTGCCATATTCTTTCTCACACAGCCTTACTGAGTTAAATCCACCATTATATTTCTATTGTATCTTTACCTGTGGATTTTTCAATAAGGGAAAACTAGATAAAATACTTTTATTGCCATTATTCCTTTTTTCTTCATGGCTTAAATTCTACCGGGTTTCATAAAATCTTCCCTTGGCTTTAGAAGTTAAACTAATAGACTTTCTGAGCTTGAAAGGGTCTCTGACCCTCTTATAGTTTCCTCCAATGAATCTGTGGCTTCCTATTCACCACACTGATCTTTGTCTCTATAGAAGTCACTGCATTATTTATTTGCCTATTTGAGCCCTGTTCTCCAAAACCCTCATGGCAGCGAGTAAATAACTGAAACAAGAATGCTTGTACGTGAAATTGAAAATGGGTTATAGAGAGGTGAGCAGGTAGACCAGATGGCCCTTTTTGTATTCTCACCCACACCCTCTCTCATTTCATGCCCTTTCAGTCTCCACTGTTTACCCTGGGAACCTCCCTCACCTAGAATCCTAGGAAGTTTTTTGTTTCTGGCTGCAAATGAATGACTTACCTGAGCTCTGGAGCTAAGTTTCTCTCAGAATTTTATCTTAATCATAAAGATATGTGATCACTTACCAACAAGTAGTACTGCTAGCATTGACATGACATTAACATTCCCAAAGAAAGGCTTGTGCTTAACCAAGTAGTCTTAGGTTGAGTTTCTAAAGGATTGCATTCTAGCTATAGCCTTTGGGGAATTTACCTTTTTGAAAAGTGTGTAATGATTTATTACGATATGTTCATTGATCTATTTATGGAAGTATGTTGGATTGGAAAGTAGGTTACACAGCAAAAAATAGAATGTAGCCATTCAGTGAAAAAAAAAAAAAAAACCCAAAACAACAAAGATTTGGTCTTTTTTTTTTTTAAACTTAATAATTCTATATTGTGTACTTAATAAACTAACCATGAACCTTTATAGGTAGGCACTCAGTTTTCCAGACTAAATTCTAATATATAACTTTATAAGAAATATAATGAAAAAAAAAACCTTAATTTAGTCTACAGCTGGTGCTTCCCTGGAAGTTCCCATGGCCCTCCACTTACTATTTTTTTTAATCTTTCTGAATTAAAAGTATGCAGTGATATGGTGCAAAGTCAGAGGCCTGTGTTCAGTGGCACCGCCATTCTGGTCGTCTGTTCTTCATGTGTAACATAGAGAAACTGCAGTTTGAAGAATTAGTCAGACTCATCAGACTCATTTTTTTTTAAGATTTATTTATTTATTATGTATACAGCATGTATGACTGCAGGCCAGAAGAGGGCACCAGATCTCATTACAGGTGGTTGTGAGCCACCATGTGGTTGCTGGGAATTGAACTCAGGACCTCTGGAAGAGCAGTCAGTGCTCTTAACCTCTGAGCCATCTCTCCAGCCCCAGACTCATTCTTAATAGCAGATTATTAGTAATCTGCTGTTGGATTGCTGTCATTCCATGTTCCCCATTTTTTGTATGTGAAAGCTCTCTTAAAAGTCTACTAGTTCTTAGAGGCAAGGAAATAATTCTACTTATGGAATAACAACCTTTCAAATAATTGACCTAAGTCTTTGAACATACAATTTCTAATTTATTATATTAAAAGACTAAGCAACTCCCAGAAAAAGTATATGCATTTTAATCATATACATGCTATACATATATATGCTATGTATATGAAACAAGGTAAAGAATTGCAAAGGAAAAGAATTTTTTTTTTTGAGACAGGATTTCTCTGTGTAGCCCTAGCTGTCCTGAAACTTGTTTTGTAGACTAGGTTGTCCTCAAACTCACAGAGATCCACCTGCCTCTGCCTTCAGAATGCTCAGATTAAAGGCGTGCACCACCACTGGCTACAAAGAAAATTTAAATTACCATGATGAAATTCAAATCAGAACAACTTTTACCTGGTTTGTTATCAATAAAACCATAGCAGTCTATTAAGAAATGGCAAATTTTATTAATTGGTCTTTCCAAGGTATCAGCCCTTTTAGAACTACATCCCTATGGATGAGGCCAGAAGCACTAGAGTGGCATTTTTATACTTTATCACTACAGTGATAAAGCTGTATTGGTGGCAACTATGGTAGCACACACTATAACTCCTCACTAGGAAGGTGGAAGCAAGAAGACCATGAATTTCAGGCCAGCTTGGGCAACATAGGATGTATAAGGCCAGCCTGGGCTACATAGGAAGTTTAAAGCCCAGAATAATAAGACACTGTCTCACAAAATAATAAAAAACCAATAACATAAAGTGAAATTATATTCTGAATGCTTTGAATCTCTTAGACATGTTCATATTTTGGATGTGGGATGAACCCCCATGCTTATCACTGTGAAATTAATATTTTCCTCACAAAACACGACACTGATAGAACAGGATGAATTTCTTTCTAGTTAGTTATGTTTTCTTCTTTAATGAGAGCTCATATATATCAAAGAGTAGACTCTTTTTTTCCCTCATTGGCCAGTCTCCAATTTTGTCTGGGTCATCTGCTATTTATCCCATGTTCACAGAACACATGGTGATCTAGAGAGTGGATTATTTATTTGTTTTAAATACTTCAGAAGTTTCCGGGAACATGGCTAAAGAGAGATGAAAGTACAGCTTTAGCAATTCAAATAAAATAAGATCAGGCTCTTGGGCAGAAAGAACTGTTCAGTTCCTTCTTCACCAGCTGTGGTATTTCCTGTGGGAAGTCACAAGCTGATGTGATTCTATACTCATCATTAAGGAATACTCCTTATCAGAAAATTCTTTCCAAAGGACGCTATCCACTTTGGCTCAGAAAACAAAACAAAACAAAACAAACAAAACAAAACAAAATAAAACAAAACAAAACAAAAACTATACCTTGAAAGGTAATAACTTTAAACAAAACAGCAGAAAAAAAATGAATTTTCTCAGTCTCCACAATGACATTTGACTGACCCAAGTCCTGTGATAATATAACAGAAAACATTAATTTTCTCAATAGTTTGCTAGTTGTTATTTGATTGATATACCTCAGTAAGCAGTAAAATATTTCACAGATAAACTTCTGATATATTTTGTTGATTTTGAACCTTTAGGTATTGATTTACATTATTTCATGTATTATATTTAAATATTATATTCCTTAAAAAAACATCATGTTAATTTGAATTATATGACCCATACTTAAAATTAATAGAATCCTATATCTAAAGTACAGATATGTTTGTTCTTTCTTTTCAGGCAATTATATAGAAGTGATGAGATACCAAAAAGTCTCCAAGCATCTGCTCTTTTTTTTTTTTTTTTTTTTTTTTTTTTTTGGTTTTTTGAGACAGGGTTTCCCTGTGTAGCTTTCGTGCCTTTCCTGAATCTGGCTCTGTAGACAAGGCTGGCCTCAATCTCACAGAGATCCGCCTGCCTCTGCCTCCCGAGTGCTGGGATTAAAGGCGTGCGCCATCACCGCCCGGCTCAAGTATCTGCTTTTAATGCTGATTCACAGTAAGATGTAAGGGTGGTTTGTGTGTTTTTCCTGTTGTGAATAAGTTTAGGAAGGAGGAACATTGACAGTATAAGTTGTTAATTAGTAAGCTTCAGCCTAATGGTAGCTGTATTACAGGAGAGTATGGATGGCGCTTTGAACAGGAATTGAGTATTAATGGCTCTCCTACATTCAGGGTTATAGCCAGAATCTCTCCATAACTCACTGTAATCCACTCACTCTATCCAGCTTTCTCTCCATATGTCCAGTCAATCTCCTCTTGCAATAATTATTAATTTTTAATTCTTTTTAAACCCTTAGGGAAGACAATGTTTATTTTTTCCAAGTTCGTTGAATTGAGGTCACTCTCTTCTATTGGCTATATTTAATGTTTGTCTGTAACACAAATCTTAAAAGTTCTTATAATAAAAATCCAGAGCCAGATCCTGGGGTAAAAACTGGAAGAACAGAGAAGCAGAACAGCCAGCCACTAGCTTACCTCTATGAAATCCTCAGCTTCAAAGAGAGCGAGTGCCTGTTTCCTCACGCCTTATATACCTTTCTGTGTCCTGCCATATTACTTCTTTGGATTAAAGGGCTGTGTCATCATTGTCTGGTTCTGTTTCTCTCATGTACCTCAGTGTGGCCTTGAACTCACAAAGATCCAGATGTATCTTTGCCTCCTGAGTGATAGAGTGATAGGATTAAAGGTGTGTGCCACCACTGCCTGACCTCTATGTCTAATTTAGTGGCTGGTTCTGTCCTCTGTTCCCCAGGTAACTCTATTGGGATACACAATATATCACTACATTTGTCTATTTACAAGGAGATAGGAGAGAGAGATTATTTTTAATCTGTTTATATTTATTTTAAAAATCTCTCAATATAATAATTTAAATTAAACATTTCAATCACAGTTTTAACACTCCCTCACTGACTGAAGACTTCGATAGGGGCATTGTAGAAAATTACCATACATACACGTTAAATGACCACTATTTTAAGCCCAGATGTTAGGTCAACCAATGTCAATGAATAGGTTGGAAGTTTAAGATCACAACTTGGACATTTTTGGCTGTCCTCGTACCAGCCAAAGATCTCATGACAATGACAGAAGTTATATTTTATAAATAATGAAGTTCAAACTGCTTTAGAAGATGACAATTTCAGTCTGAGGAATTACATAAAGGAAAAAGAAATGGCTTAGTGGTTAAGGGCACTGGTTGCTCTCCCAGAAGGACCCACGTTCAATTCCTAGCACCCATATGGCAGCACGCAACTATCTGTAGCTTCAGTTCCAGGGAATCTGACACACTCACACAGGCAACCATGTTGTCAAAACACCAATGCATATAAAATAAAAATAAACAAAAAAGAAAAAAAATGAAGGCAAATGGAGTTGGATTAGAGGGAAAAAAAATCAGAAATGAGAGGATCACAGTCAGAGACCAAAGCCAAGTAACATTTCTGCAGACCAACTCATAGAATCTCCAACTGGAATCTCCAGTGGGAAGAGGAGCAACTATAATAGGCCTGGCCAAGGACTGTCAAGATTAATCATTTAGCAACTGTATCTAAACACTTTCCTCCTGCAAGTTCAGAGACTTCCACTCCAGGGTTTGCTAAGCCCCAGGGGCCGCTTTCTCTACAGTTGTGACACTTCCCAGAATGCCTGTAATGAGATTTAGAGCAAGGAACAGTAGGTAACTAGAAAATACTTGGACCATCCTCAAAAGAAACAGTCACAACACACACACACACACACACACACACACACACACACACACACACACACACGGTTGCTGAGTTTTGAGTTATTGCTCACAAAGGTATCGAACTGCTGCACCTGCCAGCTCGCTTGCCCTCTTTCCTCTGTCTGCAAACACACACTATTCCTTCTACAGAACAGGCAGTCAGTCTTTATTTTAGAGAAGCTGTCTATTTAGGGAGGTGTAGGGAGGGACTTACATAAATGCAGAGGAAGCCCAGATCAATTGCTTAAGTTAATCAACTAGAACTTTATTCATAAATGCACTGACATCAGGACCACTGGGCTTTTAGAGAGAACAAAGCATTAAAACCTGAACAAAGGTAAAAATCTGTAACAAATGTGCACAGAGAAAGGAGAGGTAGCACTGAGCACCCAGAGAGTAGAGAAGATACAGATTCCAAGAAAGGTTAACAAACACTCAGTGGGAAACACGGAGATAATGTATGATTCACTTTAAAGACAAGCATTGCATAAATAATGTAAATGCCAAAGTACAAAATTTAGTGGATAGGATGAATAATAGCATACACATGGCAGAAAATAAAAATGCTTATATGGAAAATAAAGTTGGCAAAATCTTTTGGAATGAATAATACAACTGAGAGATGAAAAATATAAAAGCAGATTTAAGAAATGCCGATGAAGTTCTAGCAGAAGAAAGGACTAGCTGGGCATGGTGGCACATGACTCTAAATCCCAGCACTTGGGAAACTGAGGCAGAAGAACCTCCAGTTTGAGGCCAGCTTGGGCTGCATGGTGAGTTCAAGGTCAGTCTGGGCTACATGGTGAGATGCTATCTCACAAAGAAAAGAAGCCCCCAACCCCCCTCCAAAAAAGGAAGAAGAAAATAGCATAGAAATAGACTCAGGCCTCAGGGCACTTTGAAGGTAAACAGAACACTGAGAAAGTGATGGAAAAAAAAGAGAATATTCCAAGAGAAAAGAAAATGCCTTGAAAGCTTCTGGAGACATGGAGTTAACCGTTTATAAAAGGAGAGAGAATAATATTAGCAGCTCCAAATGAGAGCCAGTGACAAAGTGATGACCACATGGAGACCCAAACGACAGCCAATTTTTGTTATTCCTGACCGACACTTGAAGCTGTTGCTCACGGATTAGCCTCACGTATTTACATTTTGCGCGTGTGTGAGCCCAGAACATCACACAGGATACCTGTGTGCAGAAGTTGCCTGCAGGTGCTGAGGATGAAAGAGAAGGTGAGCATGCATCAGCACATCAGAGAGATGGCCAAACAGGATGGCAAAGTACGTGAAGCGAGTGTGAGGAAGCGGGTAGAGGACGAGGATGGGAGATGCTACTTCTCATTGTTATTGCTGATACAGCAAACATGAAGGATAGATGTATTTTATATGACTCCACATCATAACTGCCAGTAGACACAGAAAACAAACAAAAACAGTCTTACGTGTGATAACTCTCGAATGGTTCCACAGATAGGGGAAGTTTTTGTTTTTGTTTTTTTTTTTTAAATCCATCTATTCTGAAGTGCTTGAAATTCTTATTTTATAAGTGTAGCATTTCCCTAATGATAACAGTGACAAAAACATCTAGTTGAAAGAACTCTGTTGTGTCTTTACCGTCAGGTTAAACAAAGCCCAGGAACTAATTGTTAACAGTTTTTTTTTTTTTTTTTTACAATTTTGTAGATGCTTCAGGTGTTTTTTCTGATCCAATTGAGAGGGATCAAGGTGGACAGTAAGAAGACTTTACCAGAGATTGGGAATAGATGGTGGCAAAGAGGGCTGGAGATGGAGGCAATTACTTTAGGATAGAATGATTTAGGAACAAAATAGATTGCACTGGCCATCCAGCTCTTACCCCACCGAAGTCCACGCAGGGCCAGCTTTCTAATTTGCACCTGGAGCCACATGCTCAAAGCATCACAAGTTTGTGGTTTTGTGCTATGGAGTTGTAGTCGTCTAGTGCTTCACAATTTTAGCTTTGAACTTGTATTTCATAAATGAAATCCAATGGGAAAACAGAGCATTTATGGGGAGGTTTGAGCCTTGGAGATTCAACAATTCAATTGCTGCTGCACTCTGTGTCACTGGGAGGTGTTTACATCCTGTGTAATCCATGCCCTCTGTCTCTGATGGGAACTAAAGTGTTGACGTACGGGAGGTAAGGTTTAAAAATGTGCCATGTGTGGTTTCAGAGGAGAATAGCATGGCCCATCTCCTCCCCAGGCTTGCAATGCCACGGTACATTCTGTATTCTATATCTGGGTACTAAACCTGTTTCAACATTGACACTACAACCCATTGGGCTACACCTTTGGGTTGGAGCCATAGGCCAAAGAAAAAAGACCGACATCCCTGCTCCTATCCAGGATTGCAAGTTTTCATTTTGCACTAGGCCCTGCGAATTTTGTAGCCAGCCTCAGAAGGCAAATTCATAGACAACAATGGCCACAAGATTCATGAGCCCTCCTGCTGTTTTTATTGGGGTTGTACTTCTGGCTCCCTACTGCCAAGAGATGGTGGAATGTCAAGAATTCTTGTTGATATTTGGATTAGTACCCCAGGTTTCTTCCTAAGGCCCCTGCTTCTTCCTGGGTTGATTGCAGCCTTGTTCTCAAAACATTGTCTTTTCTCACAATAGTGACCATGCTACTAAAAGTTGAAGTCTCCCACAGCTTTCCTGCCACTCTCAATTCCAAGGTACCCCAAACTACCCCGTGAAGGGTTCACAACACGAGGCAGACACTTCCGCCTAGCCAATTCCAGGTCAGGATAGGCATTTCCCAGTCAGGGCGTCTCTTGTAACCAGGATCCGTGACGTTTCATGGCTACGCAACATGACCATGTGATCTACGCACACACGTGGAGTAGTGACGTGACCTGGCCACGCCCCCAGCCGGTTTTAAAGCGGAGCGCCATGTTCCCGGTTCCTTCTTCTCCACGCACGTGTCTCTCCCACAGGCCTGCGCACTCTCTATCCCTTTATCTCTAATAAAACTCTTATAAGCGGATTCTGTCGTGTTTTGTGACATTTCCTTGCAGGGTAAGACCACAACGCGGCTAAATAACTAACACCCCCCATCTCCACTCACTTGTGTTTCTGCACACCTCGTCTCTTACACAGGCCGCTCCCATTTGTACCTTCTTGTCTTCCAGTTCCATCATTTCAGTCTTTGTCTTTGCAATTCTTCTTTGTTCCTACTCCCAGCATAAAAATTAATCTTATTTCTTCAAACTGCTAAAATTAGATGGGATTGTGTAGTTTTTACTAGTATTTCTCCTTTCCCAACCTACTTTGCATCTTGGAAATGGCATTTTCAACATGTCATGATTTGTTCCTTGAGATTACATGGAGGGCTTTATTTAAAGAAAAATACAGATTTTCTAAAATTTAGGAGTTCTGTTGTGCTTTTAGTGAGGCTTATTCCTGCAGAAGTTTGTGTAAACTTCATTAGAAATAGACTATGAGTGCCTACCTTCTGTATGGTCCCATACTGGGGATAGCAATTTACACAGGAGACTCTCATCTTGGAATTTTTCAGGAGAGGGGCTTCTATTTATTTGAAATATGAAAAAAATATATATGTATATATATTATAAACTATGTTACAGATTAAATTGCATGCCCCTTCAATTATCTAATGGAGCCATAACCTTAATGTGATGGCATGTGGAGATGATAACTTTAGGAGGTGATTACATTAGTTGATTAGATGAGATGAGGGAGGGCAGCTGGTGGGATCTCAGTGTGGAATTAGTGGCCTTATAAGATCTATATACAAGGAAAGGGAAGGGCCATAAGGGGCCACAGTATCAAAATACCCATTTGTAAGCCCGGAGGAGTTTGCTCACCAGAAAACAAAGTCTTGGCATCTTGATCTTAGACATTCTATCGTGCAGAGATGTGGGATTTTGACCTTTAGGCTCCCTAGTCTGAAGCATTTTGTTCTGGGAGCTCACACGAAGACAATCTATAAATGGTTTTCATCTGGTTTCTCATTTTGATATTTATTTGATTGCTAGGAATGATTTTTATGAAATGAATATAAATATTTCAAGTTCTGTCATTAGCAATTTTTCCTTCTACGCAGCGCACCTAGCCATCAGATGGGCTGAGTGCTCCCACTCCAGCCAGCTAAAATAGCAAACAAAAAAGGACAAGAATGGCCGTGGGAGTGAATGGGGAAAAGCTAGTTGGAACTCTTCCCCAGGTCGCTGTGACCTCCAGCAGTTTACAGAACACTTCAGCAAGTACAGACCAGGATCTGCCTTTGCTCCTCTTTGATACAGCTTTGTTGAAGACTTCAGCAATCCTGTAAATAAACTCATGATGAAGGCATAAGGGAAGAAATAGAATGCACAATTGAATGCGCCTTCCCCATGTCAGGCATGTTACCAAATGCTTTACATGTTTTATTACCTCTCCACAATCTCTCTGAGCTGAGAACAATTACCCCACTGGTGTGAAGTCGACGAGGCTGACAACACTCAGGTCCAGTGACTGATAGTCTAAGACAGAGTGCAGCTTCACACCTGAGCTTCTCTTGAATTTCTGGTGCTCTGCTACATTACTCAGAATTCTTCCTTTTTTTTTTTATATTTGCTTTGTTTTTCTCAAAAACTCAGTAGACTAACACTCAACTTTAATTTTAACGAGACATCATGAGGCTGCCTGACCTGGAAGAACCATTCCTTGCCTCTTAGGAGTCGTCTTAATTTAAAGACCTGCCAGTCTACGAAGGGTCAGGAATCTCCTTCCTGCTGAATTATCACTCCTCATACAGTTTGTTTTACAGCTCCAGATTAGAGTCGAAGCCCTCCCTTGTTATTCATTGCCTTGATTCAATATGGAAAGGGTTGGTTAATATTTTTTTCTGGGAGGATCCCCAGTGGTCGCATTCTGGCATGCAAAAAAAATTGGATTTATTTATCAATGTGTAACCAGCTGTGTGGGAGACATCCCCTTCTGCTTTTTCCAAGTTAGTTAATTTGGGATTGATGGGCATAATGAGAAAGGAGACATACAGTTTGGGTTCTGCGGCTCTTCAAAGAGAAGAGTCAGTCTAAGATGTACTTTCTTAAATCTGACCTTCCTAACCTCAAATTCCCAGCTCGTAATTTGGAAGATTATAGATAAAAGTTAAGCCAAAATCAAGGTGAATGAGAAAATTGTGAACCAAGGCAACTGCTGGGGTACTTTTGCTTCTTTGTAGTGTTCTCTGGCTCTCGTAAATGAATAAACTCTGCCATCCCTGGGGTCGATTTAGAAACAGCAAAAGGGGAAGAAATGAGAGCTGAAGCCTGCCGGCTGTGGCTGAACACAGAAAGTATGTTTCTGTACTTTTTCTTTGAAACAGACCTTTCCTTTGACAGGACTTTTTGTCTCTATTCATTTCCTTTCCTGAGCTTTAAAATTTTACTCAAAATATTTACCTAATATTTCTTAGAGAATTTTAATTCCATGCATCAAATTACATCAAAAGCAAGAAAATAATGATCATAATATGACCGGCCATGATTTAGACAGTAGGATGCACCTCTCCTGTATCATGGTCATTCATCACTTTCAACTTAGAGAAGTTTAACTAGGGAAAGGGGTAGGAAGATTTCAGCCTCCTGCTTTCCTATTGAGAATATTTAAAATGGCTCCTGTAGCTGTTTGCTAGGGCTGCTGTAATGAAATCCCAGTTTTCCCAGCTTAAACAAATGGAATTTATTTTGCCGTGGTTCTGAGGGGTAGATGTTTGAGGCTAAAGTGTCAGGGTCGGCTTTTTCTAGGGCCTTTTTTTTTTCTTGTAATCATTCTCTCAGGGGCTTTTCCTCTGCGTCTGTCTTAATCTGTTGTAAGAAATGTGCAGCAGTAGAGTCCATCCTAGAAGCCTAATTCTACCTTCATGATCTCTTTGCAGGCTTTGTCAAATTTGTCTCCCTACAAATTCAGAGACATTTGGAGATAACCTGGGGTTAGGAGTTCAACATGGAAATGAAGAAGGCCACACCACAGTTCTTCCCACATACTCTTCTGAAGCTAGTGATTGGATCAGTTGATGATGCCTTCTTGGTTATTTCCATGCACTGTCCTTCAGTCCAGCTCTGCATAATGAGAACATCCACTCCCGCTTATTGAAACAAGTGGGCTTTTGTTATGATGCTTTTAAAACTTTAAACTTGTACAGAACACATTTCATAAAATGTAGCTTTATCTATTTTTCCTCTTGTCTATCTCCATGTGTGTAGTATGCATGTGTATGTATGCATTACTGTGTGTGTATGCATGCATGCATGTGTGCAAATGTGCGTGCATGTGTGCATGTGCGTGTGCGAGTGCGTGTGCGAGTGTGTGCGTGTGCGTGTGCGTGTGTGTGTGTGTGTGTGTGTGTGTGTGTGTGTTTAGGCAAAGACTGATGCTGATAGCTTTTCTCAGTTGCTCTCCAGTTTATTCATTGAGACAAAGTTTCTCACATGAGTCCAGAGCTCACTGATACAGCTAGCCTGGCTACCTAGCTTGTTCTAGGGGGTCTACTCTCCCAGGCCATCCAAGTGCTACAATCACAGGCAGGCTGCCATGTCCACTCAGCATTTTCATGCATTCTGGGGATCCAAATTCTGGTCTTCAAGCCTGTATAGTAAGTGCTTGAACCACTGAGCAATCTCCCTAGCCCTATACCCATTTATTTTATATCATGTAAGTAGTAACCCTGGTTGTTTTTTCAAACTCCTGGGTTACATTGTCAGTGCAGGAATACCTTATATTTTTAACATATCCTAGAGTGAATTCGAGAGCTGACAGTGATGTCTACAAAGAATAAACCACGATATCCATTATTTCTGTTCAAGCAAGTTGTCCTACACACTGTGGGCAGCATTTCTCTGAAAACCGCATGTAATCGATGCAAAATTAAATTCTAAATACCCATCAAAAGTAGAGAAAGCTTTCCAGTGGATGCAATTCTCTCGATATCAGAGGAAATGGGCATCAAATTTGGTATTCAGAAAGTATAACTTAGTGCTTTTAACAGCAGGCATAGTAATTAGTTGAGCAATTAAGAGGCCATAAATTATAACTTTAACTCAGATAGCCATCCTCTCTAACACCTTGGGAAAGTCCATTTACCATTACTTCCTCTATTCCCTTCAACCTCCCCTTATTTTTGCAACTATAAAATAAATCTAAAATCAGAATTCTCCACAAACTTGCCAACAAACTAAATCAAGACAGGTTTAGCTTATTTGGGTTAAATCTTCTGCTTTTTAGGCCTATTCATTTCATATGATAAAATGTCATGTTCTCCAAGTTTTAAGTACACTGTGAGCGTTGACACTGTTTCACAGAATTTTACATGAAAATCATTACACGGAGCTTTCCTTGTATTCTATGTACATATTACACTTGGGAGTGACATACTGGCTGATGTCTGCTACACAGGTGAACATGTTTACCAGAAGTAGCCTGGCTGCATCTTAAATTCCAAGGTCGACTGTGAAGATGTTAAAGTAAGGTACTATAATCTCATTAATCCCATTAGTACCTGTAGGTCTTGATTGAGGAATCTGTCACCTGGCCTCCTCTCTGTGGACCCATTTCAGATTTGAGCTGAGCTTTAACATTATTTCCCTTTCTAAAATGAGTCTCTTAAAAATGCCGGCTTGTATCTTTTAAAAAATCCTGTCTTGTTGCCTCTTCCTTCCCCACACCTAGTTACTACCCAAACCATCAATCAACCCTTTATCCATTTTTATAGTTCTGTATTTCTTATCCCAAAGGGATATTATTCCTTCAATATTTACTGCTGAGACACATTTATTCATCTTATCTTTGGGGGAAAAATCGCATATCTGTTCCTTATATATATCACTTTCTACTCTGCTCTTCCCGTAGGACCTTGATGGTGCCCAAGTTCATAATACTTGAGTGATAGCACATTTTAAAGTGGTGACACCCAGGTGGCAAATAAAAGTGGTTCCTGATGGGGAACCAGGAGGCAGAAGGCTGAAAGTATCACTGTCTCAGAATGTCATGTGCTAAAGCAAGAGCTAGGTTGATTCTTGCTATATTGCTAAGAAATCCTTTATTCAGGGCTTTCACAGTAGGAAGCAAGACCATTGAAGCAGGGAGAGAGAGCACCTGAGTTTAACTAGAAAGACAATATCAAGTAGAAACTTTAGCCATGGAAGCTGGGAAGAAGGGAGTTATTAGGGGGTGGAAAATCAGTAAGAAGAGGATATTGAATGGAGAGAAATTCTTACTATACCAACCAAATAGGATTCCTGCTGAAGGCAGGCAGAATGACCTACTATCTAGCTTAAGATGATTGGGTTAGGAATTTACTGAATGAAGGAAATGAGATAAGAAAGTTTGCGGATTCCCTTGAGCTGACTTAGTAGGTTTCTTTCTAAAATTGTGTTTTGTAGACCCATCAAGTGTGGAAACCAAAGCCAAGACTTGAGACAGAAAGACCCGCAGGAGCGTGACCATAGTTTTTCAGGAGAGACAGCTTTGTCAGAAGACCACAAGGGGCTTGTGTGAAAGGGAAGGGAACGGGCTGTCTTTTGTGCTTCCAAAGAGCTCTCCATACAATAATTCTGCTTCTGCTCTGGGTCTGGGGTCTGTGAAAAACTTGCCTTAAGATGTTTGTCCCATGCTTTGAAAATCTGAATCGCTCTCAGTCATGTCACTGTACCCTAAGTCATTGGTTTGCCATCCAGATCACACAGCGGGAACATCTGGAACATCTGGATAATTTTTAAAGATATATGTATGTATATATATATATATATATATATATATATATATATATATATATATATATGCTCTTGGGAGGCTGAGGCAGGAGGGCCTGATCTCTATAGAGCATCCCAAGCCCAGGTCTACACAGCAAGACCACATCCAAACATTAAATAGAAAGTAAAATACATGGTTGGCTGATACCTCTGGCCAGCACCAACTCGTGGCAGGAATCTTTGGTATGAACTTCAAATGCTGGCAGTTTTCTACTTCTTGAGATTAGAGCTCACATAACCTAGGCCGGCATCAAGCCCGCTATGTCCCTGGGGTGTATCCTGCTATGTATCCTGAACTCCCTCCTCAGGGCTGGGAGGACAGGCCCCTGTCTGCCACCACACCTGGCTAGTGCTGGCAACTTTTAAAATTTCCTGGCTAAACCGAGGTACAGCCAAGGCAGATGCATGGCTCTACCTACAAACTATGTAGTTCAGACAAATTAATCAATGATGCCCTTTCCCTCTCCCAGAAACAAAAACAATTTCTATCCTTACATTTAGCAAATTCTTGATGGTTTCAGCTTTTAACCACACAACCAAGATCCAATTCGATTTTTTTTCTTGCAGAAAATGTTGTCTGTGTTTTGGCCATTCCTCCTGAGAGCTTCTTCATATTCTTTATCTACATACCTTATAGCAACAAAAGTCTGAGAACTGATAGGGAAAAAAAGTATTTCCTGGTCCCTGCATAACTTCTTTAAATAAATGAGTTTCTAGGGGTTCGAATTACAATTTGTACAGCATCTATGTATCAGCTTGCCTCTTATTTGAAAAGATGCTTATGAGTAAGGCTGACCAGGATGCATGAGTCAGGCATGGGGCTAACGGCCTGGTTAATCTGCCATTGCTGGGAAGTGAGACAGAAACTTTGCCTAGAGAACTTGTAATGTGGAAAATTCCTGGTCTACTCTGAGGATGCTGTTAAGCCTGGCTGTGAGACTGTGGCCCTGTACTCATAAAAGCAGCGCTAATAGCTTTCCTTTTATTCTTGTCAATACTTAACACCACGAGCAAGCCACCTTCTCGGGGAATTCTAAAGCTTTTCACAGATCCTTCCCTCTCCCCCTTTCACTGGAAAAGTTTTGAAACAAATTATTATCAATAAATTATATTTCGGTATCAACTTTCTTCTCCCAGAGCTCCTGGGAAGCAATAAAAACAGAAATAAAATTATTCTTCTACCTCTTTATACTGCCTAGAGTCTGAAACAATTACTGTTAATTCCAAGAATTTCAGAAGTGTTTTGGAAGAAGTACTATAGAAGTCTCTAATCTTACAGAAAGATGGCAGTCCATCAGGATAGCATACATGTACATTAAAGGACTTTACTTTAGATAGGTATGGAATCTATTTGGGGAGGAGAAACCAATACATATATATATTTTGGTTTTTCGAGACAGGGTTTCTCTGTGTAGTTTTGCGCCTTTCCTGGAACTCGCTTTGGAGACTAGGCTGGCCTTGAACTCACAGAGATCTGCCTGCCTCTGCCTCCCGAATGCTGGGATTAAAGGCATGCGCCACCACTGCCTGGCCTGGGAAAGCAAAATATTATATGTAACATAATAGGGGAGAAGATTTTGTAGATACCAAGTCATATCTTAACTAAAAAGTTCAGTACCTTGATCTAAGTAACCACTTCATTTTTTAATCTGTTGTGTTTTCCTACGACTAGGTTGGAATCTGAGTCAATGGAAATAAACAGCTGAAAGTTTTGGGTGAAGACTGAACAGTTGTGGAGAACATGTCTAGGGTTGGTACCTTTGGCAAATTTAAAGAAAAATTGATTGTCAATGTGTGTGAAATGGCTTTTCTTTTTCCTTTAGAACTTTGTCTACATTAAATATGCCCCGTTTTCCTTTGCTTGTATTTCAACATCAGAAGCTGTCATGTCAGCATTACTTAGATTATAAACAAGAATCATAGTCTGAGGTCAGGCACCTTGCACAGGCCTTTTAGAAGTGACTTGTCACTCAGAGATTATCCAGAGTTGAGGCATTTCCCTGATTCAGGTCACTCTGGGAATTAGGCTCATGGTCACAAAGCCTCTGAGGCCTCCTGTCAGACCTGATACCTTTTACAAATCGATACTTAAGACCACAGCTTTGGAAGGACCATTGCTTGCCTGAGACCAACAGATGATGCGAGACTGTTTGTTTTCAGAACATCCTTCACACTGACACGGCTCTGGAAATGAGCAGAGCAATGACGAAGTGGTTAATCATTTGCTCTCTCGCCTCATGCGTATCTGAATGTATCATTAATCACTAGTGTCAGTAGGTGTGTTTGCATTTTTTCTTTTTTTTTTTTAACCTTTTGGACTGGTGGGTTACAAGAAAAGAAAATATAGATGGTGAATAATGATTAACAGAAGGTATGTGGAGAAATATCAGTGTTGTTGGCTTATTGTTTTGTGCCTAACTTTTGCCAGGATTCATTGCCACAGAAGAGCATTTGAATGACTTCATGTTGACAATGTGAGAAGCAGCTCAATCCTTCAGAAATACTCATAAAATACTTTGAAGCCAGTCAAATGCTCACTGTGCATGTAATGTTAAGTAGAAGCTCTCTATCAGCCTTGATATGTATGCTTGTGTTCAGACGTGGAAGAGCACATCCAATCAGCTGAAGAATATCTTTTTGTGTGTGGGAGCATTACAGGGACTCAGCTAAGTTTCTCCCTAATTGTTAGTTTCCACACAGTTTCAAAAAATTATGTAGATGCCATTTCTATGTCTAACCCCTTTAAGTCTTTTTCATGTTTAAATTGATCTCAGTTACATTTTAGGAAGTATGGCTTATTCAACCTGAAAGGGAGAATCCTCCATATACTTTTTGGCATCAGATCAGATTTCTTCTGATCCCAGTACCAAATCTCACCCTCCCAAGGTCACAGTGGACGGAACTACTCAGTGATCTTTTTTTTTTTTTTCCTGGCAAATCCAGAGTTTATCCCCTTCTAAGAATAAGTCACTATTTCTGGCTGTCCCCTGCCCCTCCCCAAAAGATAATTCTTTACTCCTAGCTGCTAGTCTGTCTTTGGTTAATTATCCAGTTGTACCTCCAGCACTCTGCATTAGTCCAATCACTAGGAACAGTACAGGAAACACTCTACATCAATCAGGTCTCACTTTCTTTAACAAACTAACATGCACGCGTGTGCCTGTGTGTGTGAGCGCACATGCGTATGTGCATGTGACCCTTGAGCATCTTAGACAAGAGTCCTAGTCATGCTTTCTACTGTCTTTGAGTCATGTGTCTGCTCTTTGAACTTCCATTGTCTTTCTTATGTCTTTATTTTCAAGGCACCATATTTCTTCCTGTGTTCAAACTCGACAGAGTCATACAACCTTAGACAATATCCTCAAGGACATCTACAACATGTTTTTTGTGGGTAGAGAAAGCTTGTATTTCATGACCTGCAATGTTATTTCAGACACTGGGCCCCTGATTCATCTTTAAAACCTTGTCTGGTATGGAAAGGTCACCATATAGTGAGGGGCTGGGACTTGAGTTAATGTTTAATTGTCCATTTAACCTCACATCTTATCAGGTGACAACTATTTGCTGGTCACACAGAAGATTTTCACTGTGTTTAGTATAAAATTCAAATTTCTTGTCAGTTTAAAAATAATTTATAGTGTACATAATTTTACTCTTTGCAAGAGAGAAAATAAAAAAAATTAGTGTGATAATATTAAGTGATATTGTTGCTATATGGAGCTTCTCTTCTTCTTCTTCTTCTTCTTCTTCTTCTTCTTCTTCTTCTTCTTCTTCTTCTTCTTCTTCTTCTTCTCCTCCTCCTCTTCCTTCTCCTTCTCCTCCTCCTCCTTCTTTCCTTCCTCCAAGCTCAGATTTAGAGGGGCTGGAGCAATAACTCAGTGTTTCAGAGAAAGTACTGCTCTTACAGAGATCATATTCACAACCCACACTTGTCCTCTCTGCTAACAACTGTCTGCAGCTCTAGTTCTAGTCTCACAGTCTGGACACCAGGGACACCTGCATGCGTGTGCATATACACATGCACGGACATATGTGGAATTAAAAATGAAGATAAGTCTTTAAAAAATCAAAATCAAGGATTTAGATATCTGAATACTATATTTTAGGTATTTGAACATCAACATTTTTTAATACATTTAATATTGGCAGACAACTGGATGAGATTTTTCTTCTTCATTATCTATGTTCATTTTTAACCATTTCTTTTATCTTTGAGATTATATTATGATCACAATACTAAACATAAAATCATTACGAAGATAAACTAATTTGTGAACCAATTACTTTTTTTTATCAACTATGTCTTTGGTGAAAACTTCTGGTTGAAATGAATTTAGAGTTCTATTTTTTTCTCCTATGTTTTATTCTATAATATGTAATTGTCAAAAATAAAACAAAAACCCAATATGAGCACATATGATTATATTGTTCTGTATTTCTTCAGGGTCTAATTTAACATATCACATTAATTTAATATATTTAATTTAAAGTTGCATTCATTTTGATGCAGACAAATAGGAATTTGAGATACTTAAAATATCAACTGCTCAATTTTGTATATTATTGGTATGAGAAATTGTGACAATATCGTTCAGTAGTCAGAGTGAAAGTGGGTCCAACTGGATATCAGTGAGAGCTTCTCATTTGATTTCTCTAGCCTTATATTTTGACATTTCTTCTCAATGTCCAGACTTAAATTTTGTCTTCTCCATCTGGGCCCTACTAGTCCGGAGCCTTCTGACAGTGCTGAGCTCCAACCAACAGAATAATCAGAGCCAAGGGCTTCCCATACTGTGAGGAGCCAATGGGGCTTCAGGAAGTCTCCCTCCTCTTCTCCCTAACTAGTGTTACCAGTCCTAATTGCATCGGTTTTATAGTTCACTTTATATTTGATTGGCAAATTTATTTTTATAATTCTCTAGCAACTGTAAGCCTAAGGATTTGTAGGGCTTTACATTTGCATATGTTTCAATAACATCATAATAAAAAAGAACTTAACATTGAGGAAAAAAAGTGTCCTTTTTTTCAGAACGAAAACAGAAAACCAATTAAATCAACCCCCAAAACTTCATCTCAGAGTCAATTTCTCATCTAATACCCCACTTAAAACAAAACAAAACAAAACAAAACCTATCCTCAGTTTGGAAATCCACAGAAAACTGGTCCCAAGCAGTAACGTTCCATCGGTTTTTGTATTTCTTTGTTCTTTCATCCCCTCTAATCGGGCTTTCTCTTTATCTTTAGCAGAACTGATTGTGTTTGAGAGCACCTTCACTGGTTTCCCAGGTCTTATCAGCACATCCCTTTCTGTGTGCTTTCCCACTCGGTCCACTGACCACTCTCCTTGAAATGCTTCTGTCCCGCACTTCTAAAACAGCCTTGTGGCTTTCCCACTTAGCCTCTGGACTACACTGTCCTTTGCAGGCTCCTTTCCCTCTATGTGGCCACTGAGGACTGGAATTCTATGAAACTCCAGCCTTTGTTCCTCTAGTTTCTGTGTATCCTTCTAGGGTTATCCCATCCACATCCATAGTTTAAGCAACCAGCTGTATAATATGGACTCTGAAGCTGGTATTTTTGTCTTAGGTTTCGCTTAGCTCCAATTTTGTACATCCATATTGTGCTTAGTTAAAAAGTTTCATTTTAGATGTTTTAAATATGACTGGAACTCAACATGTCTAAAACTGTACCCATGGCCTTCTGTCCCAAACTTGGTGCTTCTAAGTTTTCTTATTGCAATAAGCATACCTTTGCCTACCCGTAACTCAGCCTAATCCTGGGCTCTAATTGAGCTACACCATTGTCCTGCTTGCCATTCTTTGAATAAGCCAGGATAGCCATTGTGACCTCTGCAATTGTTTGTCTTTCTGCCTAGTGTGGTGGTATTGTGTTCCCCAAAATATTGTGCACCCTAATAAACTTATCTGTGGTCAGACACAGAACAGCCACTAGATATAAAGGCTAGAAAATGGTGGCACTCAAACCTTTAATCCAAGCATTCCAGAGGTAGAAATCCCTCTGGATCTCTGTGAGTTCAAGGCCACATTGGAAACAGCCAGGCATGGTGACACACACCTTTAATCCCAAGAAGTGAGCCTTTAATCCCAGGAAGTGATAGCAAAAACAGAAAGATATATAAGACATGAAGATCAGAAACTAGAAGCATTTTGCTGGTTAAGCTTTCAGGCTTTTGAGCAGCAGTTCAGCTGAGATTCATTCTGGATGAGGACTCAGAGGCTTCCAGTCTGAGGAAACAGGACCAGCTGAGGAACTGGTGAGGTGAGGTGGCTGTGGCTTGTTCTGTCTCTCTGATCTTCCAGCATTCACCCCAATAACTGGCTTCAGGTTTGATCTTATTAATAAGACCATTTAAGATTCATGTTACAGCCTAGTGTGTCTTCTCTGTGTCTGCTGTAGAACATAAGAGCCATGTTACCATCCTAATTAGGGCAACTTGACTACTTGGATGTTTCCTCATAGAAGTTAGTGGGGTAGACTGTCATCTGAGACCTGATAGACACTCCCTCCTGCACCCCTCTTCTAGCTGAATGATTCTACTTTGCTGTACTTGATCTTAAGGTCTTAGATGGTGCTAGAGTGTGGAAGGTTACCTGAAGAGGGCACACTCCATCTGTGCATCTCTGCAGAATCACCCTCCATGGTGGAATCAGACATTTATGATGCAGCTGTTTTGGGGTCATGGAAGTTCCTGTGAATAACCTCGTATCCATGCTCCTATAGCAAATCCAATGAAGTCATTGGTTCACCAGGTTGAACTTGGGTAGAATGATGATTTTAGTCTCTCATTGGTTTTCTATATGGGGTGAGTAGGCATTTCTTTGTGTCTCCCGAGGAAGAGTTCCTCTTTCCAATTTTCAATAGAGTGTGTGTAATCAACACATACAATGGCATGACACAGAACATTATTGACTCAATGCAGGAAGAATGCTTTGAAGTCTCCTCTGAAAAGGCAGCATTAATAGAAGTCAGATGAAAAGGTATGATAACAGCAAGGATTTTCAGTAAGACTGTAGTTTTGTTGGAACAATAAAATTTATACAGGTTTTTGTTTGGGGTTTCCTGCATCATCCACTGCAGTGATTTATTCTTGATGCAATACTTCAGAAAGAGAGAGAGAGAGAGAGAGAGAGAGAGAGAGAGAGAGAGAGAGAGAGAGAGAGAGAGGAGAGAGGTTCATTCTTGTTTATCTTTTCTTTCAAGCATTGCTTCCTCACAGAAACTTCTCCACATCTCTCTAAAAGAGTAGCTTAATTATCTTCATTCTTGGACACATTATTTCTATTCTATCTTATTCTTGTAAATATCTATTTTGCTATTGTTTGTGTATGATTGTAATCTCTGAAAACTAGAACCTGAACTCCTCAGAAGTTACCTTATTTGTGTGTAATTGCTGACAGTGGTGTTGGCTCCATCCTACCAATGAAAGTTTGCTTATTAGTTTCCAAATTCATTTACTTCTCTCTATTCCCATAGCATTACCCTTGTCTCAGCTACCCTCATCTGCTCGCAATAGCTCTCTAACTGCATCCATTTAGTTACCCTCCAATGCACATATTTTCCACTCTGCAACTAGAGTAGTGCTTTTATGGAAGCAAATCTGATAATGGTTCTTTATTCCTTAAAAAACATTCAAGCATTTCCCATTGTTCTCGAGATAATGACCAGAATCTTTAAGGTGAGCTATAAAACCATGCATGATCTTCCCCATCTCTTCATGCTTCGTCCCTTGCTTCCCCTGGCTAACTACTTTGATATCCTAAAAGTTTTCAAACACACCATTTCCTTTTCACCTTGGAATCTTCCACATGTTCCTTTGGCTGGTGTGGTACTTCGGCGATACTCATTCCTTGTTCTGCAATTTATATGGCTAATTTCTGCACACTTTACAAATTGCAGTCCAAAATTCATTTATTAAGTGTCTGACACTGAGTTGTGTGTTAGCATGAATGATGATGTACTTGATAGTCTAGGACTATGCTCTGGTACATTCTATCCCAGTTCCCAAGTAAGGAGCCAAGTTGACTTTTACTTCTAATGCTTTTTCAATTTGTCAACATACACATTTATCTATTTATGGGATTTTTTTTCTGAATCCCCTCCACTAAACAGTAAACTTCATGTTGTGCATAAGGATTTGTGGACCAGATAAATATATGACATCAAACCCCAAGCACTTCTTACATGCTGACTATTGCATGTATTAAAATTAATTTTGACTTAAAGAATTTATATAATATTTGTATATCTGTTAAGCTTTTCCAATGATAATAATTATATTCCTAAAATCTGAAGCACCACTTTTTATATACTCAACTTAAGCTTTATACTCTGAAACTTTTTCTGCAGTGATCTGAGTCTCGTCTATGTGCATATCTCCAGTTACATCGAATAGGACTCTTGCTTGTAATTTTGTTTACACCACCCTCTGATGAAATTGCAATGTTGGTCAAATATAATCCTGATTGAATGGGCTCAGTGGCTTTTGCCATAAGCATTTAAGTTAATCTGTTGGCATAAAGGGAGCACATTTCTTTCTATTTGGCAAGAAATTAACTCATTTCAGCCATGGAAACTGCAATTTTCAGAATGGTATCCTAGTGACTGGAGAAAGCCAATGCAGGTTTCCAGTGCCTTTCTCAAGCCAGTGGGACAATTTATACACTGAGAATCTGGCTAGGTATATGTCAAGAGAAACCAACACATGATATAAAACATGATTGATTCAACTCAATTGTGGTTTGAATTCTGCTCTGTGAAAAGTTGGCATTAGTGGAGGTCAGAATGAAAGGTAGGACAACAACCAGGATTTTCAATAAGTTTGCAGCCTTGTTGCAGCAATAAAATTTACACACATTTTGATTGGGTCTTCCTGCCATCATCCAGTCGACTGATTTATTCTTGTCTTGTACCATCAAGTGATTCCCTGTCCCAAATCTCCCATCTGTAAGAGCTCCATCTTCCCTGGGTCATGCAATTTTCAAACCTTGGATTTCTATCTCACTGTTTTGTTGCTGTTGTGTATAGAGAGTCTAGCCAGTCATCAAGGTGCCTCTCCATTCTAACAATCCATTTTCTTTTTAGCCCTGTCATTTATGTCCCTGAACTGCCTTCATCTTCTTACTCATTGAAGGCATAGGAATGATTTCATGGAGCTGAGCCAGTGGGAAGTCATTTAAGACGATAAGGAAAAAAATGTGAATTTGGGGGCTCTGTAAGCAAATAGATGTTCTTGGATTATGGCAACATTGTTCGTTTTCAAGTGTTTGTGCCCTTCTAATGGAAAGAATTCACTAATTCCTGTTTAAGTTGGAAATGCCTAATGGTTGCAGATTTTTCCTAACTATGCTGAAATTCGTCCTTCAATTGGATTGCACCATTTCTTCCACTCAGTTCATTATCTGGGGAGATCCTAGACTCTAGGGTCTAGAACCTCTTGAGATCTGGAAATCAGTGGGTATGTCCATCTTCCCTGCATTTATCCTGTACATAACTGGTGCTCATAATCCCTAAAAGGAATATTTATACATAGATAGAATGCAGTTCCACAGAGTTGAATTTAAGATATTTTTTAAAAAGAACTTTTGTTCTCTCAGAAATGGATTTAGATTTACCCAAGAGATTACTAAACTCAGATTAATATGATATTGTAGGGTGTGTCGATTTCAACATACCTTCCTCTAAATGTGACAAAGCATTCTTTCTGGACAGAAAGATCACTCTAACTAGGAACCTAAACCCAATAGACTGTATAAATTATAGGCATCTCTGGAAATAATTAGTTGCTATGTTTCCATTTTAGTTACCACAAAGCTAATTAAAACAATGTTTCACAGTTAGGAGATCTTTAACTGACTTAGAATTAGAGGAGCTGGATGGGGTCTTGCATTGAGGTAAAACCTAAAAGAGAAAACTTACTGTTATCTCCAACACAAAATTCTCTTAAGATTTTCTGGCTCAGAATATACTTGCAGTGATAAATTAGACTTTGAATAACTGTTTAGCATAGTAGAGACCCTGCTGAAAATTAGGTCACTTTATGCATCATAACTTTAAGAAAATCAATATAATATTTCTGTATATTTCCTCTAAGTGAAAAATGTAGCTCATCTCCTAAAAGAGACATCAAAGAACTCCAAAACAATTTCTTTTGTCCCCTGCATGCTCTCAGGAATTAAGGATGATATCTCTTTTCCTTCAGCATTTGATAAAATCTTCAAGTAACTGCTAAGAATAGACATGATAAGAACTAGTTAAAACAGAGTATTAAATTGATAAAACCCACCTAACTATTCTGTTCACCACCTGCCTTGGAATTAGCTGTTAATGTGATTATTTTAATCCAGAGGCAAGAAGAAGAGAATATAGGAACAGAACATGCAATTCTCTGCCATTGTAATAAAGATTAATACTATACTAATGGGAGAGGAGGCTGAAAGCTTTCATTTTCTCCTATCAGACCCTGTTACAGTAGCCATCTACATACACTTACATGGAATAACACAGGAAGCATCTCTTCACATTTCCTTCACATTCACAAGATCCACAAATCAAATTATGGATTTATCCTCACCAAGCCTCCTAAGGTGCAGTATTTCCTTAATCTCTTTATACAACTTTGGGCCATACATGTCTATACCATTTATTTTAGTACCTACACTTTTGGATGTATTAAAGTGCTTTCATTCATTCTTCCATGTGTGGTACCATTTTTATTCAAGTTTTACTAGTGTTGTGCTGATTGTCAAGTACAGTGGGTGTGTTCATGCCAATCTATTACTGGAAATGAGGCTGTGGCACTGTCTTTTGCTATTTGTCTGCATGCTTCTATAATGAATCTTCCTATGGTCTTATCTTGTCATTCATTCTTCAAATACTGTGTCTTTCATGCTGTCACACCCTGTGGAAGTTTTACTTTCTATTCCCCGCACTGCTCCCTCTTGGCAATGAAACCTATTTCCAAACAATGTAGATGAATGCAGTCACTTCTCTACCCTCTTGAAACCAGTTTTGGATGATGAAATGGACTGAGGTCTAGAGGATGAGGCCTATGCTGTAGCTTAGTGGAGTACTTGCCTAGCATGTGGGAGGCCTCAGTCCCAGCACCACACAAAGAAGTCTGGACTAGAAGCTTGCTGGGAAAGCATGCCCTTAATAGGTATGCCCATTAAATGCCTGAAGGTGGACACACAGCGATCATGACAGAAGGCTCTAATGTGGGTAGAGAGGAAGGAGGATGCTGGACAGAGCCTCTGTTCTTTATTTTTCTCTTGATCTTGTTTCCTCTGGATTCTCATTATGTCATAAAAAGGAACTTGTTTGCCTCAGCCACAATTTTCCCCATCATCCTCATCACTTCAAAGCTTTGTTGTTTACTGATAGTGTTTTAACCATCAGTTAATGTCCTTCACTACAGACATAAATTACTGTGTTGTAACTATAAATTAACACTAAACATAACAAAAAACCTAAAAGAAGAGTTAGTAAAAATTCTTTAAATGCAAAGTTGGTTCGTCATTATAGACACAAGCCACCTGGTCCAAGTCAGAACTAAGTAGGAACTCATTATTTAATGCCCTTTACACGGGGGAAAAAAAAGCCACAGAACCTATGGGAGGCCAGTTTCTGAGATAACGAATTTGAAAAGATCCTAGCACAGACAGTGTGACCAACACTCAACAGACTGAGTTCTCTGGTGGTACAAATATGCAGATGGAGAGACTGGCTACTGATGGGTGGTGTGAAGAGACTGACCAGAGATGGGTGGTGTGAAGAGACTGGCTAGTGATGGGTGGTGTGAAGAGACTGGCTGGCGATGGATGGTGTGAAGAGACTGACCAGAGATGGGTGGTGTGAAGAGATGGACACAGATGGGTGGTGTGAAGAGACTGACACAGATGGGTGGTGTGGAGAGACTGACACAGATGGGTGGTGTGAAGAGACTGCACAGATGGGTGGTGTGAAGAGACTGCACACAGATGGGTGGTGTGAAGAGACTGGCACAGATGGGTGGTGTGAAGAGACTGCACAGATGGGTGGTACTGTGACTTAAGCAAGCAACCAGAAAGAGAAGGAAGTGTTGTATGAAGTCCACTTCTTCTCTAATTGTTTTCTGTTTTTCTTTTCTCCTCCTGCCTTCTCCCTCACAACATTCCCTCACATCATGATGGCCAAGCTAGGTTTAGTTTAAATTTAAAATGAAAGCCTGCCCAAATCCATCTGCTACCTACCAGTCCTCCAGAGGTAAAATTCCAAGTGAGATTAACTGGTTCCTCTAGTGTCTGCTTTGCTGGACTCTTGCTTGGTGTCTTGCCTCTTGCCCCTTACCGATGGGAACACTTGGATTTTTATGTGGCTCCTGCTCCTTCAGCCTTCCTACATACCCTTGCTCAGGGAGTCTTTGCCTCTACTCCCCAGCATTTCCTTAGTGCTCTAGGTGACCCTACTCAGTGTTGAGAACAAGCTCAGAGGCATTAGCCACTTGCTAAGTTGGTTGTATACACTTGTGCAAATTACCAACAGCTCATCTTCCTTAATTGAAAGCCAGGGATCATGAAAGGTGGCACAATTCTAGCACTGAGGAAGCAGAGTCAGAAAGATTAGGTCATCCTCAGCTACAAAGTGAGTTTGAGGCCATCTTGGGCTACACGAGACGCACATGAATGAAATGGAGGAAGACTGGATTGAGGGGGTGGGAAGAGAGGGGGAGTGGGAGGAAGGACCAGGAGGAGAGGAGGGAGGGGAATGTAAAAAAATTCAGAAAAAGGAAAAAATGAAGATAATTCCTGAGCTGTGCTCATAGAGTTCTGCGAAGATAAATTGAGTCAGTACATGCAATTAGCACACAATAAACAACACAGAGAAGGATCTGCATAGTCTTAGGATATATGTGGGGTACATATCACTTCTGTTATTATTAAAAGAATTTCTCCATCCTTCTTTAACAAGTGCAACTAAGCTATTTCTTTACTGGGTTCCTATGCCATGAAAATACTGTTTTTTTTTTTTTTTTTTTTTTTTTTTGAACTTGCTGTGTACAGTAGAATAGAGTGCCGTGGAGCCAGAATATTTGGGGTTGAGCTTGGGTTTTGTACTCACTGGATGGATTTGTGTAAATTGACAATCTCCCCATGTCTTCTTTTCCACCTCAGTAAAATGGGATAATATGACATCTATTTCCCGGGATTATTATACAACAGAATGGAGTTTCTATATAAAGCTCTCAAGCTAGTGCCTGGAATACTGTAAGTGCCATAGAAGTATCCGCTATGCTAATTACATTTTTACATAGTTTCATTAAGGCAACAGAGGCTTCCTGGAGGCAGAGGTTGAGACATTAATGTTTTTAAATTTCCAGCACTTAATGTTAGGTAGCTAGTTAGATGTTAGCAGGATTAGAGGACACTAAGGCTCCTCTCTCAATTAGCAGCTTACAGAACTAAGACCTGAAACAGTAAGACTCTAATTACTGGACAGAGGTACCAGACCCAAGTCATGTCTTCGGCCCTGGGAGGAGGCATAGCATCCTGAGCTGTCCAGAAGGCTAAGGACTGGTAACTCTAAGCCTGCTTCCGATAGCCCTAGCCTGTGTAGGAGGAAATACTATATAACAGGGAGCTTTCTGATAATAAGAAAGTTCATTGTCTCCCCGTGGAGGAGTCAGTCCTCACAGGCCTACCAATCACCAGGATAGAAAACACCCTTCAGGAAATCTGTCTCCCCTGACACTTAGAAATAATTTGCGTGTCTAAAAGTAGAAATAATTTGTGTGTCCAAAAGTATATGGACACAATAGTCTCTCTGGTCACTGTTACCTCATGAATATGTTCTGCTTTGCAGTGGACTCCTGGCCACTGTCTCTCTCTCTCTCTCATCCTTTGAGGGTATCCCACTTTGCTCTGTGATATACTCTGCCGGTCTTCTCCACTGTCCTCTGTGTGTCTCATCTAAATTCTTTTGATGGAGATCACAGGGACTGGTCAGGAAGCCAAGTGGGGTCCAGACAGGGATTCCAGTGATACTTGCTGCAGATGTCACCACCACAGGTGACATTCAACAAATCTTTCCTGAATGACAGATGATTTTTTTTCTTCTGGTTCCACTAAAGAATAAGTTTAAAAGTCAAAGCTGATGAGGATTTTCCTTAATCACTCCGAAATAAACTGCCCAGAAAGAATCAGAACGTTGGCATGCAACAGTTTTACCACTTTTCCAGGACTTCTTTGTTCCTGTCAGATTTGATAAGGACCACAATAAAACTTAGAGAAAATGCTCAGCTGCTGACACTTGGAATGGCCTGTTAGAAATTCCAATGTTCCAGGTATTTTCGGTTCCAGGGTTCTTGGCTGACGTAAGTAGGTTTATTTAAGGACATCCGAGGCCATGGAAAGTTTAATTTTGAATGACAGACTGCAGTAAGCCTCTGCCTTGTGTGTTTCCTGTACTCTGCAGTGTAATGGGTAAAGCATTTGTTGAGCTTTTTTTCTCTTTGTTGTGTGCATATAAGTGTGTAAGTGATGTGGTTGTGGGTGTGTGATGTATGTGCAGGTCTATGCAGGTGTGTGAGCAGAGTGCAGAGTTGAACATCAGGTGTCCTCTATTACTGTCCATTTTTTTCATCTGAGACAGGACCCAGAGCTAGGCTGGCAACCAGAGAGTCCCAGTGACCCTTCTATCTCCACCCTGCAGATTACTGGGGTTACAAACATGTCCACAAGTAAGTCTGGTCTTGGATGTGGGTGCTGGGATCTGAACTCAGGCCTGTATGCCTGTACAGCATGTGCTCTTATCCACTGATCCATCTTTCCAACTCTACTTTGTCTATAAGCTTCTAGGTAATAGACTCTATGGGTTCTTCTTAGGATCACATACCTAATGCTCACCAGTTAGTTGAAGGATTTTATCGAGTATGTATCATGATCACTTTCATATTTTGGAAAGATCAATCTAGAGTTCACAGGATTGAAATTTGGAAGGATTGAGAGAAATATAGAAGATCAGTAGCTCAGGGGCACGTAGGTCAGGTCAAAAACCAAAACAGAAACAGTTGTGGGGATGGAGAGAAAAGGAGGTATTGGGGGAATCCTGTAATTATCCTAGGTAACCTTTGTATTGACTAGAAGTGGTGAAGGATATGCAGAGTCTCCATGTATCTAGACTAGATTATTGGATACAGAGTAGAGCTTTTGATTAGTGAAGAAAGAAGAGAAGAAATACATTTTGTTTAGAAACATAATTACCTGTTTGTGGAGGTGAAATAGCTGTGTGCCGCATGATGGATGCAGCTGGTAGGATGCTGTTACAAAACTCTGGAACCCAGGAGGGAGGTCATGGCTGTAAATATGGATTTAGAAGTCATCATTGCGCAAGTACTCATGTGCACCGTTCCTGTGGGTGACATGAGAGGTAACGCATTTACAGACAGAATAAGCAGAGAATGAGCTGTAATTTACTGCAACGGCAAACTGGTCTGCTTCTTAGGAGAGGAGGCAGAGAGTATAGGAGATTCTTGGAAGAATTTCAGAAACTTCAAATGGGAAGTTCACACTTAAGATCATGGGAAAGTGTCCTTTCTTGGGGACCTTGAAAACCAGTATTGATGATTTATGTTTATATGGATAATTCAGCAAAGCAAGTAAGCAGCAAGCAAACGTGGACATATTCTTAGTGGCTAATAACCTCCACTCACACTTTTTAATCACAGAAAGCTAAATATAAGGCAGTCCTTTGCTACGCTTTTCTGTTTTAATTTAAAATATGTTTGAGATAACTAGCTAGTTTGTGTGACTGGGTTCTTGCACGTGCAAGAGCTCTTGGCGTGTGTGTGTGTGTGTGTGTGTGTGTGTGTGTGTGTGTGTGTGTGTGTGTGTGTGATGTAACAGATAACTTGGAGAATACATTGTAGAAAATCAGACCCAGTCTTCAGGACAGGGAGAATTTCTGAGGAAGGGTCAGCTGGAGAAAGAGTCAAAATATAGATCAAATTCTGGAACAGGCACTGGTCTATAAACTGAGGTGTTTATAAACATTTAAAACCAGTCTGAAGTAATATTATGTTTATTAAATCTAATGATGACATTTTGGGTTGAATTTCACACACACTGAACTTCATTTTTTGAGAAATTAGATCTTCTTGTATTTCACAAAAATATGTCTGTGTTGATTAAAGGAAAAGATCTTCTTTATCATGAATAGATTGAAAAACACTGTCACTATATGATGTCCCTCTGTTTTCTGTTTGACATTTCATTTTCCTTCTTAATTTTGTTTTCTTTTATTGAAAAAGAAATAATATTTGGAGCAATGACTAGAAAATAATTAAGTGTTATCTTTACACTAAAATATACTGTAACAATTAAGATATAATAGTGATGTGAATGTAAGGTAACAGTTAAGAAAATGTCATAGGAGGTTTAAAAAATTAGGATATGATGACTTTCTAAAAATATAGGTAAGGCAAAGGCAAGATTTTACCTTTAATTTCTTAGGGAATTTCAGCTGGGCCTGAGAGTTAAACTGACATTAAACATATGGGCAGAGTGAAAGTAGACAAATTTATCTAGTGTAAGCTTTATATGACATGGGATATTGGAGCCATCATAAGGACGTGAAGGCCCAACACAGTGACAAAAACTAAATGCTTTAGCCTAGGCCGAACAAAGAGTATGAAAAAAAATAAACTCTGTGGGAAGGACAGAGAGAGCTAAGGGCAATTTTAACAAGATCTGTTTGCTGGGAATTCTCCAGGTCTCCATTTCCCCCTTCCTGAATGTCACTCTCCTCTGGGTAGACTTACCTCCGGCTTTCAAGTGGAAAAGTCACGGTGCTCCTTGGTACATATGCTGTGATCTCTCTCTCTCTCTCTCTCTCTCTCTCTCTCTCTCTCTCTCTCTCTCTCCCTCCCTCCCTCCCTCCCTCGTTCCTTCTATCCCCTTTCTCCCCACCCCCACCCCGCCCTGTGTGTGTTCATAAATGAATTCTGATGTCAAACTGGCATAATATGGGATAGAATATCCTGCCATCATTTAGGATCATAAAGTAACATGAACCAATATAGATGTACAAAGGACAAAGATATGTCATTTGGCCACTTACAAGCAATTGGCTCCATTTGTGCTCCCAGTGACAGGCTTGATCTCTGGCTGACAGCTTCTTCATAGAGAGGGCTCCTTTGGGTGCCTGTGAATCCTAACATGCATATTGCTATGAGGGAGGAGGTGTTGTAGTCTTAACCCTAGGCCATTTTCTGTGTCTTCAGTGTGAATTCAAGATCCACTGAGGTCTTAGCTACGTTTCTAATGTTGTTAAGGGACACCATGACTAAGGCAACTTATAAAAGAAAGCACTTAATTGAGGGCCTGCTTACAGTCTCAGAGAGTGAGTTTAGGGGGCATCATGGCAGGGAGCATGGCAGCAGGCACACAGGCATGGTACTGTAGCTGTAGCTGAGCATATATATGTATACATATAATATGTTGAAACAACAACCATGATGTAGAGAGAGAGCTAATGTGTACTTTTGAAACTTGAAAGCCTGCCCTCAGTAACACACCTCCTCCAACAAGGCCACACCTCCTAATCTTCCCCAAACAGTTTCACCAACTGGGGACCATGCTTTCAAATATCTAAGTCGATGGGGACACTTCTCAGTAAGACTTCTACAGCAGCATTAAGAGAATCCCCATGTGCAGCTGACCCCATGGTGACATGTAGTCATGCTCCCATGGGAGCCAACAGAGCATTGGCTATATGCAAGGGCTATGTACTCAACTTCCCCAACCCAGAGCATGTTTGCTATTTTGATATTTATGAACTAAGGATGAGTTTACTTCTAAACATTCAATTTCATTTTCTAGCAGTCAGTGAGTGGAAGAGAGGTATGTTTTGCCTTAAACATGAGCTTTTAACTCATTAAAAAATCATTTTAAGGTATTGAGGAGGATTATTATTAGATCCACAGATTGAATAGGTATAAAAAGGGTATCAAACTTATATTGGGAATTTCCCCCCTTTGCCTCATTGTATTTTTTTAGACCTTACTTCATGCTTTTTAGTTTGAAAGTGATGTTATTTTTTCCATATAAGACTTGTTTCTGAATTAAAGTTTCCTCTTACAGTAAATCATAAGGTTGGATCATTTTAGAGAATTCTATTAATGTGGTACAATCAGTTAGCTGTTTTGTAAGTTGCTTGCCAGTAAAAACAAAACAAAACAAAACAAAACAAAACAAAACCCTCAAAAGTATGCTTACTTTAAATGGAATTAAACTAATGGATTCTCCAACCAGGAATCTACTTCTGCAGGCCATTTATTGTTGTAGGGTATATAACATTCTTTTATAATTTATTTATGATGTCAGTTATTTTTCTTGGGAAACTCAGGACACTGTATGTTGTGTGCCTCTGAAATTATTTCTATAGTCACAAAACAGCAGGAGTGCATGGCTATCTCATGGAGGAATTCTTCAGTCATTATGTCACAACTGCTTAATTTAGACAAAGTAATACTGTGTCACAGTGGTGCTTTAGCGAAGATAAATTACACTTCATTATGTTGTTTCGCCTCTGTGTAGTTAGAATTATACACTCTTACAGGTTGGGGAAATTTTACAAATGAGATATTTTTAAAGCTGAATTTGTAGAAAACACTTAACTGAGATTAATGGAGGAAAACAGCATTTACCTATATTTTTATTGTTATTTCTTGTGTAAAGTATTTAACTTCTAGGAAGTTTGGATTACTTTTAGAGAAACTGTCCTGTACCCAAACTGGGGCTTAGAGATTGCAAACAACTTAATTATTCACTAAAAACATACCTGTTGATGGGAATGAAGAAACACATTTTCTAGAAATGAGTTTTTATTTTTGATAGATGAAATTAAGAAAAGTTTTCTCTGCTTCTATTATTCTAAAACGTACAATTAGACCTTCTCTTGGACAAGGTGGTGGTTACAGCCTTTACTTAGATTGTGCTTTGACTAATGCTCTCTGTTTGCACTACTTGGGAAATGTGATGATTGCAAAAAACTTGCATTGGCTTGGATACTGTATTGGTTTCCCTAATAGTGTAGAGCAATGGATAAATTAATTACTCTTAGGAATATACAGGAAGTTGATTAGGGTACCTCAAGTCCTTTGATGTGTTTGCATATTTGTTAGGATTTTGGCCTTGCCATGGAGTTATTTGAGTAGTGTTTTCAAGAAGTGTTATAATAATTTTTTTTAAATTGAAGATAGTTTTTCTTTGTACTGTATATTCTGATCATATTTTCCTCTTCCCAGTTCTTCCCCATGTCCACTAATGTTTGGATCCATCCCTTTTCTGTCTCTTAGTAGAAAAGAATCAGGCGTCTAAGGGATAACAATAAAATAAAAATAAAAGATAACAAGATAAAACAAAAACCAAATAAATCAGAATAGGACAAAACAAACAAACAAACAAATGGAAAAGATCCTAAGAAAAAGCACAAGAGACAGATACAGACACAGAGACACACTTGGCCTCACACTTAGTAATTCCATAAAGCACAAAACCTGTAGGGAAAAAATAAATAAAATAAAAGTTAAAATTAAAATTAAAATAATAAAAAGGCTGTGACATGGCATTATAAGACAAGGAACTCCGAAGATTTGATAGAGTTTGTTTTCTGTTGGCCATCTACCCTTAAGAGTAGTTTGTTTCTCCAGTGGGACTTCCTTGCAGAATAGTTATCAATTGGAGATAACTTATGGGTTAGGGACGGGGTATGTCCCCTTCTCCTTTCAGCTCTATGACTCCATCTGGTGCAGACCCGTCTAAGCCCTGTGCATGCTACCTCAGTCTCTGTGAGTTCATACATTCCTCAGTCCTGCTGCATTTAGAAGTTTCCTTGATGCTGTCTATCTCCCCTGGCTCTTACACTTTCTGCCTCCTCTTTTGCAGGTTTCTGAGCTCTGAAGGGAGATATTTGATCCTGTTTAGGACTAAGTGTTCCCATGTCTCACTCTGAATATTGTCTGTCCGAGGGTCTCTGTTTTTCTTCCCATCTAATCCAGAAGAAAGCTTCTCTGTTGATGGCTGAGCAAGGCAAAGAACTATGAATATAGTAGAATATCATTAGGAATAGTTTTATTGCTATGTTCCTTTTGTAGAACAGTTTTCTCCTGGGTCCATGTGCTATCTAGTCTCAGATTCTTGGTCACCCAAGCAGTGTTGGGTCTGGAGTGGGCCTTAAACCAAATCTGATATTGATTGGTTACTCCCACAAGCTTTGTGCCATCATTACATTTACATATCTTGCAGGCAGGACACCATTGTAACTGGAAGGATTTGTGGCTGGGTTGGTGTTTATGGTTCTCTTTTGGTCGTGTGCAGAATAACCTCCCAGCACCAAGATAGTTTGTCAGTAGGAGAGAAAGCTGTAGGTCAGCACAAGCTCAATGTCTCCATGTTGAATATGTTATGTAGGAGGTGTCTTCAGCAATAAAGCCTTGCAGTCATTTTGTGGAGAGCAACCTACAGCCTCTCAGGGTGATTCTTTGTTTAGTTCTATCCATTCACCTGCAAATTTCATTTTTCTAAAAGGTGGAGTAATATTTCATTGTGTAAATGTACCACATTTTCTTTACTCATTCATCCACTGACAGACATCTAAGTTGTTTCCAGTTTCTGGCTATTTTGAATACAGTAGCAATGAACATGGTTGAGCAAGTGTCTCTGTGGTAGGCTAAAACATCCTTTGGATGCATGCCCAATGATGGTGTATAGCTGACCTTGAGGTAGATTGATGCCCACTGTCCTAAGGAACCACCTCAACGATTTCCATAGAGGCTGTAAGAGTTTGAACTATCATCAGCAATGGATGAGTGTTTCCCCTTACTCCACACCCTCACCAGCATGAGCTGTCATTTGTTTCATTGATCTTGGCCATTCTGACTGGTCTAAAACTCAAAGTAGTTTTGATTTGCATTTCCCCGATGACTAAGAATGCTGAACATTTCTTTAAGCAATTCTCAGCCATCTGAGTGTCTTCATGTGAGAATTCTTTGTTTAGATTTGTACACTGTTTTTCAATTGGGTTATTTATTTTCTTGATAACTAGTTTTTAGACTACTTTCTATATTTTGGATATCAACCCTCTATTGGATGTGTAGTTGCTAAAAACATTTCTATTCTGTAGGCTGTTGCTTTGTCCGGATGATGGTGTCCTTTGCCCATGCATAAGTTTTTCAGTTTCCTGAGGTCCCACTTATGACTTGTTGATCTTAGTGCCTATGCAATTGTTATGGTGTTCGGAGTCTTTTCCTGTGCTAATGCAGTCAAGGTTTTTTCCCAATTCTTTTTCTATCAAGTTCAGTGTATTTGGTTTTATTTTGAGGTCTTTGATCCATTTGGAGTTGAATTTTGTATAGGCAGATCTATTTGAATTCTTCTACATGTAGCCATTCAATTTAGCCAGCACCATTTGTGGAAGATACTGTCTTTATTTCCAATGTGTATTTCTGACCTCTTTATCAGAAATTATATGTCCAGAGGTATGTGGATTTATGCCTGAGTCTTCAATTCTATTCCGCTGATCAACACATCTGTTTTGTGTGAACACCATGCTGTTTTTTTTTTTTTTTTTTTTTTTTTTAATCACTATAGCTCTGAAGTACAACTTGAAATCAGGGGTTGGGGGTGATACATCCAGAAGTTCGTTAATTGTTCAGGATTGTTTTAGATATCCTATGTTTTCTGTATTTCCATATGAAGTTGAAAATTGTCCTTTCAAGATCTGTGAAGAATTGTGTTGGAATTTTGATGGAGATTACATTGTATGTGTAGAATGCTTTTGTTAGGATGGCCATTTTACTATTTTAATCTCACAAATCCATGAAGATGGGAGATCTTTATATCATCAGATATCTTCAATTTTTCCTTTAGTGTCTTAATTTTTATCATACAAGTCTTTCAGTAGTTTGGTGAGAGTTACCCCAAGATATACATTTTTTTGAGGCCATTGTGAAAAGTATGGTTTCCCTGATTTCTATCTCAGTCTGTTGTCATTTCTATATAGGAAGGCTACTGATTATTGTGAGTTAATTTTGTATCCAGTTACTTTGCTGAAAGTTTTTATCAGCTGTTTGAGTTTCCTGGAAGAATTTTCAGGGTCATTTATGTATACTATCATACCATCTGTAAGTAAAGATACTTTGACTTCTTCCCTTCTAATCCCCTTAATCTCCTTCAGTTGTCTTATTGCTCTAGGTAAAATTTCAAGTACTCTGTTGAATAGGTAGGCATGGAGAGAGTGGACAGTCTTGTCTTGTTTCTGATTCTAGTGGAATTGCTTTGAGTTTCTCTCTATTTAAGTTCTAATTGGCTATGGGCTGGCTGAAAATTGTTTATTATGCTAAGATATATCCCATGTATCCCTAATATTTCCAGGACATTTATTATGAAGGGACTTAGATTTTGTCAAAGGTCTTTTCTGTGGCTAATGAGATGATCACGTGATTTTGGTCATTCAATTTGTTTATAAGGTGGATTACATTTGTTGATTTATATATATTGAACTATCCCTGCTTCTCTGGGAAGAAGCCAACTTGATCATGGTGGATGATCTTTTTAATGTGTTCTTGAATTCTGTTTGCAAGTATTTTATTAAGAATTTTTGCATCTGTGTTCATATGGAAAATTGGTCTGTAGTTTTCTTTCTTTATTGCTTTTTCTGAGACAGAGTTTCTTTGTGTAGTTTTGGTGCCTATCCTGGATCTCACTCTATAGACCAGGCTGTCCTCGAACTCACAGAGATCTGCCTGCTGGGATTAAAAGTGTGCATTACCATTGCCTGGACTCTTTGTTGGGTTTTTATGTGGTTTGGATATTAGGGTACTGTAGCTTCATAAAACAAATTAGGGTGATATCACTTCTCTTTTTATTTTGTGGAATAATTTGAGGAGTATTAACATTAACTTTTCTTTGAAAGCCTGGTAGAATTCTGTGTCTAAACTATCTGGCCCTGGGATTTTTTTGGTTGGTAGACTTTTAATTACTACTTCAATTTCACTAGAGGTTATAAGTCTGTCTGATCTTGTTTCAACTTTGGTAGTATATATTGAGAAAATTATCCATTTCTTTTAGATTTTCTAATTTGGGGGAGTACTAGTTTTTAAAGTACATCCTTAGGATTCTCTGGAATTTTTTGGTGTCTGTTATTATGTCTCCCCTCTCTACTCTTATTTTTTAAATTTGTGTCTTCTCTCTCTGCTCTCTAGGTAATTTGGCTAAGAGTTTTTTTTTAATCTTAATTTTCTCAAAAAACCAACTCTTCGTTTCATTGATTCTTTATATTTTCTCTTGTTTCTATTTTATTGATTTCAGCCCTGAATTTGATTATTTATTGTTATCTACTCCTTTTGGGTGTGATTTTTTCTTTTTGTTCTAGATCTTTCAGGTATGCTGGTAAGTTACTAATATGAGATCTCTCTCTCTTTCTTTTTTTTTTTAAATGTAGGCACTTAGTGTTATGAACTTGACTCTTAGAATGGCCTTTATTGTGTCAATGGCCATATGTTTAAATATATTGTGTTTTCATTTTCATTCAATTCTAGAAAGTTTTTAATTTATTTTTTTAATTCTATCTTAACCCATTTTTATTCACAGTGATTGTTCACTTTCCATGGGTTTGTAAGCTTTCTGTTGTTTCTATTGTTGACATCCAGCCTTAATCTATGATGATCAAATAGGATACAGGGTGTTACTTTACTTTTCTTGTATGTGTTGAAACTAAATCTATGTCTGAGTACATGGTCTGTTGTGGAGAAAGTTATATGAGGTGCTGACAAGGAGGTATCTTCTTTTGTATTTGGGTGAAGTGTTCTGTAAATATCTTTTAGGATCCTTGGGTTTATGATGCCAATTAGTCGCTGTATTTCTCTGTTTAGTTTTGTCTTTATGTTCTATCTATTGTCAAGAATGGGGTATTGAAGTCACCCAGTATCAGTATATAAGGGTCAATATGTGATTTAAGGTGTAGTCATGTTTCTTTTGTGAACTTGGGTGCTCTTTTGTCTGGTGTGTAGATGCTAAGTATTGCAATGTCCTCTTGGATTTTTCCTTTAATGAGTATGTAGTGTCCTTCCCCATCTCTTCTGATTAGTTTTGATTTGAAGTGTGATACAATAAATTTAATTTCAAGTTCTTAATGGGTTTTATTTCTGACTCTAGGATATGAAATCACTTCATTCCATGTTGTCAGGACAGTGTTCTAGTGGGCTGGGCAGAAGAAGCTGAGTTTATATTCAGAAATTTGCTGAGGAAAGCAGAAACAACGGATGGAAAATGGATTGGCAATTTCAAAATTATTTTCCAGGGAAGCTAGAGCAAGGAAAGCCAAACAAGAAATAACAGCTTATTAATGGCAGCTTCCCTCAGGGTGCTTTCTACTGAGAATGAAAGGATTCCAGGGCTTAAGGATTAACACAGAGAAAATTCACAGTCTGTTGAGTGGTCTTTGGAAGTCTTGTTGGCTCTCTTTCCTGTTTCTCAGATGTTTTCTGTGTGGTGACTTGGAGCTTTGTCATGGTGGACTCTGTTGGTTTTGGTCTGATGTGCTGGATCTCAGTTCAAGAGCTTACTTCAAAACCACAGCCCCGTAATTCAAATATTTCCTTTGTTTGCTTTTTAGAGAGTCTTCCTATGGTAACCTCACTGCCTTAGAACTTGTGCATATCAGGCTAGCCTGGAACTTCAGGGCACAGTCAGGCCTCTGCCTCTTCAGTGCTGGTGTTATAGGTCTGTGCCACTGTGCCCAGATGGCCTTATCATTTTTGTTTAACAGTTAGGCCTGCTGCCCAGAGTCTTACTGGGCTTTTTGTTACTTGATTATATTAATTGTATAGAATAAAAGGTTTCCATTGTGATATTTTTCACACATGTATATAATGCACTTTGATTATATTCATCTCACCCATGGTCCTCTTTGTTCTTCCTTTTCCCAAGTAGTATCTCTCATGCTTCCATGTCTTTTGTGTTTACACCTACATTTACATCATGAGAGAAAACACAGGATATTTGTTTTTCTGAGTCTTGCTTATTTCACTTAACATGATGATCTCTGATACAATCCCGTTTTCCTGCAAAAAGCGCTTCCTTTTTGTTTATTGCTGAATAACAGTCCTTTGTATATATATATATATAACATCATCAATATCTGTTCACCTTGATGAATTTCTAGGCTGATTCTGTAACTTGGCTGTGGTGAGTAGTGTTGAAATAAAACAGGCATGCAGAAATCTCTGTTGTGCACTGACTTAGAACTCCTAGAGGAGTTTCATCAAAGCAGGGACAACATGCTTGCTTGTGTACTTTCTTTAATTTTCAATGTATTATTTATTCTTTTGAACATACATTTCAAAGGAGGAGGTATGTGTTCCAGATGCTAAGGATCTTGTTACAGAAACACAGGGATGTCATCAAAGATTTACCTGCAGGGCTCAGGTTATAAAATTCAGCATTTGATGCCTGGGAGGCTGTCAAGGTTAAATCTACCCTTCTGCAGCAAAATGATGTGAAGTGTTCTGAAAAGAGAGACAATACCAGCTAATGGTGCATCTCCCCATTTGCCAGTCTAGTTCATCTGGGCCTGCCTGTGGAAAGCAGTTAGATGGAAATGCACTCTTAGGTAATTTAGTTGGCTTCATTAGTGTAAGTTTGGACTAAATATCAAGTAGAAAACATGTATAAGAATAATTTTTTTTATAAACAAAGTGTAAATGGAATTAAATTGGCCACCTGTAAGAAAGATAAAAGGAAGGAGTGATTTTGTGGAGTCAAGAAAATAAATTTGAGGTGAAATGTATAAATACTAAGATGGCATTGCCACATCATGCTATAAATAGCCAGAGCAAAATCTAAATAATGAAGTTATCCATTTACCTCTTAAAAGTAATCCTCTCTTTCAGTCATGGGTATGAGAATTGGGCTCTCTCTTTAGCCCAAAGACATTATTACATAAGAAAGAGAAAAAGATTAGGGGGAAAGCAGCTTCTCAGTAGATGCCTCTCCAAGCTGAATTTTAAGTGCTGCTTCTGATGTAAGTCTCCTCCTTTTCATTAAAGAGGAGTATTAAGGAATCACCACAAGCATAATGGCTGTTCACACAGCCCTTTTCACAGGATATTCTTAGTGGCCTGCATTTTTCAGGGCCTTGTGTCTGGTAGTGGAGTAGAACTGATGCAGACGGCGGAGAAACAAATTCAGTGGAAGTTGCTGCCATGAGCAATATGGTTTAATCTTGGACACAATGCTGCCATTGTGTTGGAAGCATTCATTCATTTGCAGATGCATTCACTTGCAAATTACCCACTGTTCATATCCCCTTTCAAACTAGGAATATGTCATTCCAGGAAGGTCAGCACATCCATGACCCACTAGATTTTTTAAAAGCCTGCCCTTACTTTGATTTTTCCATCCCCCTCTTCACTTCCTCTTCAAGGTTGGAAGGGCTAGAGCCTCAAGCAGAGTTTGAAAATAGTTCCCTACCTAAACATGCCTGTGGATTTTCACTGCAAATAGTTCATTGTACACCCATTTGATAACGAATTGAAATGAAGTCAGCCATTCACTGATAGAACAAACTCATGAGATACAAAGTCTTAAGTTGGTGAAGTTTAATTTGCTAAAACAAATATGCAATGAGCAGAGATGAAACATACTTAATAAGATAACTATGTTATTTGGTGGTAGGAGATAGCTATCCTGTTGTTGGAGTATGCAGATACAAGTTACCTATAACATTTGAATACTTATTATTAAGGAAGCAAGAGACTAAGGGACTATGTACTGGAAAAATACCATGAAATGATAGTAAGAGTCCATAAAATTTTCTAATAATCAGTAATCAGAATTGGTGCTTAGTATTTTATCAAGGCCTCATAGTTTCAGTTTAGATGGGCCAAGATGGGGGTGCTTCCTATTGTATGCCAATGATAGGGCCTGAAATTCAGAGTCAGCAGAACATGGAAGCAGCTCATGGCTTTCAAAGGCATCTGGAGAGAGTGAGGGCAGTTTGTACAGGAAGTTTATCCTTGACAATAAAGAAATTGAGATGAAATTCAAATAAATGGATGTTATATCTCCATGCCAGCACCCCAGCCTCTCTATCATACTCTTCAAATCCACCAAGAATTCCTTATATGTAGATTCTAGTGCAGGACTCACTTGGTTTTGACTTCCTACATTTTCAGTATTTCTCAAGATCTGAGTTTTCAGTATTTTTAAAAAATACTAGATGGCCTCTTTCCAATACATGTGTGATCAATAACATTTATACATTACAGGGTTTCCACTCGGCATTAGTTACTTTTCTTTTTTGTAGAGACAATTTCTGTGGCAGAAGTACTTAAGGGAGAAAAGGTTTTATCGAGGTTAACTTCGGTTATCCAGTTGGTGGGATTTGGACACACCTAGGAGACACACTTTTGGATGAGTCTATGAGGACATTTAAGGGTTTCCAGAGAGGTTTAGCTGAGGCAAGAAGACCCGGATTGAATGTAAGTGACACAATCCCATTGGCTAGCGCTCTCAGTGAAAAGAGTGAAAAGGTGAGCTGAGCCCCAGCATTCCTCTGTCTGCTTCCTGACTACAGACCCAATGTGATCAGCTACTTCACACTCCTCTTGCCACGGATTTCCCACCATGATGGACTGTCCTTTCGAACTGTGAGCCAAGAGGAGTCCTCTCTTTTGCTAGGTGGTTTGTCACAGTAATGAGACAAGTAATTAACTTATTTTTTGTCCTATAATGAAAACACTATATATTTCTCAACTAACATTTTTTTTCTATAATAAACTTGAAAATTTTTGAATGGAAATCAGGGCATGATGGCACATACCTTTAAACCCAGCACTGGGGAACCAGAGGCATGAGGGAGGACCTCTATGAGTTCCAGGTTAGCCTCATTTACATAGTGAATTCCAAGCTTGCCTGGGCTAAAATATTCTGTGAGTTATTTCAAATTTACATTAAGGTTGTAAAGATGGTATTCAGAGTTAATACGCCTTTAATCTAATTTTCTTACATTGTTAATGTCCTACATGGTATATTTGTCAAATCTACAAAAGGAACAGTAACATTGGCATTAATGAAACTGCAGCCTTTATTTGTATTTCTCTAGTCTTTCTATTAATGCTTCCACTGCCACCACCCTGCTTTATCATCCAATCCATAATGCCACATTGCCTTTACTCTTCTTGTCTCCTCTAACTTGTGACAGATTCTTACTTTTTCTTGTTTTTCATGATATTTATAGGTTGAAAGAACACTAGTCAGGCACTTTATAGGATGAACCCCACTTCAGTGTGTAAGAGGTATTTCTTATGATTATCCTGGGGCTGTGGGATTCTGGGAGGATGTGAAGAGCCTTATTATTACACATTACTAGGAGGTTCATGCTATCCCATGGACTTACCATTAGCAGTATCAACATCCACCACCTGTTTAAATTGTGTTTGCCAGGTTTCCTCACTGAGAAGCAGCTCTATTTTTGGGGGTTTGAATTTTTGTTCTCAATAAAAGATATGCAGAAGTCCTTGCCCCCATTACCTCTATTGCAACCTTCTTTGAGTTAGGTCATTCTGTTACATATTAGTTAAGTAACCAGGTTAAGACAAGGGTACTAAGCATGGGCTCTAATCCAATCTGGCTGATTTCCTTCCAAGAGGAGGAAACACAAAGTGGAATGTCTGAAGACACAGAGAGAGATTCAGGGGAGAGTGCCATGTGCTCACGGAGGCAGTGGTGACGGAGCTTGACTCTGAGAGTGGCAGTTGTCCCAGAAGACTAGAAGGGCAGAGAAAGCACTTTGCCCCACCACATTGTGTCAGTTGTTCATCAGCCAAGGCCAGGTAGCCAATGAAATCACACGGACACTGGAGAAGCATCCCCGAAGCCAAGTCTTCATGACAACCATCAAATAATTCTGTTCAAGGTAGGAAGAAAAAATCTTACTTTGCAGTCAGTCAAATAATGCCATTCTAAGGGCCCATAGCCACTGCCTTGTGTAACTCTTTCTTTAACACAGTACTGATTACAGGAACGCAATGACAATTATCTGTTCTGACCTTTCATATAAAATTCTCCAAAACATCCCCACCAGCATAACTTCGATTGATTGACTTGGCAGGCTAGCTTGGCTAAATCACTTGAACTTTTAGCTATTCATAACAACTTAAGCTGGAGTTTGAGGAGTTGGATGTAGCTCAGGGTAGAGCTCTTGTCTAGCATACGCAAGGTTCCGGATTCAAATAATAGAACAAGCCCCACCTCATCTCCTTAAAAAAGTCAACTCTAGTTCCAACTCCGGGGCTTTTTCCCTCTAGAAGGAAGGCAGCAGGACACTAGCTTGAACCTGTTATGTGTAAAGCTCCCCCAGAAGCTGTGGTTTTCACCCATGTCCACATGGTCAGCATGGATTCAGTGTTGTTTGAGAAGTTGGTAGCTTTTCATTTTCATGGGACTCCCTCTCTCCCTCCTCTCTTTCATTTCATTTTCCTCTCTTGGCTTTTGGCTTGCTAGCTTATTTTACTATATTTAAAAAGATCTCTCTCATATATATATATATATATATATATATATATATATATATATATATATATTTACTTTAAGTACACATTAAGTCTGGCTATAATAAAAAAGAAGAAACATGAAAATTCTTTTCTTTGCTACCTTGTTTGCAGCAATGATGATTATTATCTGAAATTCTTGAACATTTCATTAAATTTACTTTAAAATTTAATTATGTAAAATCGGTGCATGAGAGCTTGTATAATCATCGTGGCTTAGAAGATGATCCCTTAAGAGTTGCACATTCAGGGGAGCTGGGAGGCTGCATTACCAATTACCAAAATATGCTTAATGCAAGCCCATTCTTTTTACACATAGCATTTACTGGAAAGATTCCAGAAACTTATGAATATGTATGATCTAAATTGTTCATTTATCTTAGCAGCCAACAAGTGTTTCTTAGTATACAGCATTGGACATTAATTACTTTTATAAAAGTATGTTACTGAAGGTTTTCCTCATGCATGCAGACAGAAGTTTCTGTTGCCTTTAACATATGTATATATATATATATATATATATATATATATATATATATACTTAAAACAGTTATACACACAAACATACACAGACAACACACACATATATATGTATATATGTGTGTGTATATGTATATATATATATATATGTATGTATATGTATATCTTCTTACATAAAGTGTCTGTGTTTAAACATTTTATGTATTGCTTCACGACTCTTCCTGGGTTTGCAAATCTATTCATTTCCTTGAGTACCTTTTTCGTTATCAACATGGCCCCCAAGTCACATTTGCGGGTTTGTGTTAGGCAAAGGGAAGCTTATGAGAGTCAGGTGGAGAGACTGTGTCACACTAAGGTATCTGAAGGGAAAAGCAAACTTTTTGTGTTGTTTCTTCTTATTGTTTGGCATTATATTTTCAGGGAACTTGCTAAAGTGTGGTGACACTTTCTGTGTTACTAAGTCATCGGGTTCATTCAGCATATGCTGCCCTAAACTACGATAGTGTGATACTTGCTGGAACAGCAGAAGCTCTCATACATCTCCTCCAAAGAAGACCCCAACTCATGTGAGAGAATCTTTCCCTTCACCTGCAAGAAAGGTATGCCTTATCAGCAGAGAAGATACAGGCACAGATTAACCAGAACAAACAGATTGCTATTTTTTTCCACTTTATTACCATAGTGTCTTTGCCCAATCATACTTCTACCCACCTGAGTAGTCATCAGCAAACTGAAAACATAAGAATACACAGGCTTCCCTTTATCGTTAGATCATCATTCTGAAGACTTCCATGTCATGAAAAGCTCATTAAATAAGTCTGATTTTGTCTTGTTCATCTGTATTTTATTTTAAACAGTTCACGCATAAATCTAGTGAAGGGAAAGGAAAGAAATTTTTCTTCACCTGTGTGAGTTTGGATCCAGTATGTTTCCCAGTGTTTCTTACCTGTAGCTGATTATTAAATACAGTTTTATCCATCAACCATTTGATCCCCACTTGAAGACTGAAGGTATCATAGAACATGTATGAGAATAAATAGATTAACACAAATGATACAGCGTGAATACTTACGAGAAGCTGTCCTCCTTTCTCTTTCTATCATCTTTAACAGCGGTAATTGCTGAGGGAAAATTCAAGGAGCTCATTCAGGGAGATGCCAGTCACATGCTTGCTACAGGGGTAGCTGAGTTCTGAAGAAAAGATAGTAAGATGGTATCATTTGGTGCAAGAAATCATCTGCTAGAAGTTAACCTCCCCCAAGCCTTTAAACTTTACGTCTGTGTTAGCTGCTTATGTCTCTGTGAACAAATATCTGACATGGCAATTTACATGGAATGATCATTTGTTTTTGCTTACAGTTTCGAAGGTGTCAGTTCACCATGTTAGGAAGAGTGTGGGAGAGCCTAGCAGTTTATTTCAGGGTGGCAAGAAAACAAAGAAAGGGACTAGAGGAAGGATCTGTGGTAAGACGGCCTCCAATGATACACTCACGGGAACCACTTATTCAACTAGATGCCATTTCTTATTTCCCACTACCACCCAATAATGCTATCATATCATAACTCCATCAATGAACCAATCTTTCATTAGGTCAGAGATCCCCATGATCTAACCATCTCTAAGCACATCCTCATAGGCACACACAGAGGCATGCTTCATTCATTTCTTGGGCATTGCTTAACCTGATCATAGGACATCGGAACTGACCATTGTAAGTCTACCCTTTGTCAGGCTGTAAAATGTAATGAAATTAGGACATGCAAAGAGTTTATAAGATATCCGCCTGTGGCCACTGCTCTGAAGATGCTGGCTGTTATTGTTTTTCAATAACCCCTTGCATCTTGTATTTCTACCACAAGGGAATAAATGTTCAATACCTTTGCTGGAGCTCTTCCTCCTGTATGAGATTTCCTACCTCAACTTGCCTGTTGCTTATCATTCCTACCATGCCCCAAATCTGTCTTGAGTGGCACAAATTTTGCAGAGAGAGCCTGTTTCTTCTCCAGACTTCACCTCTTGCTTGTATTTCTTTGGCACCTGTGTATTCTATTTTATATATTCGTTTATATATCTTATTTATGGAAACTCCTGAATATTTTTATCACTTTAATCTCATTCTGCCTTGAAGTAATTGATATTCTATGCCATAAATTAGACAGATGACAAAAGAATTACTTTGTCAGATGTTGTAATAATATTAAATCAAATTAAATCTGATAGATTTAGTGTATCAGTTATAGTATATTAAATCACATTTCTCAAAAAATATTCTGTTTATTTGAGACAAGTCTCACCATGTAACTCTGTAACTCTGGCTGCCCTTGAGCTTTCTGCTATTCTGCCTCAGCTTCTGGGTGCTGAGATTATAGGCATATACTACCACAACCAGCATTTGAATTGTATATCTATCTATCTATCTATTTACACATACATATATACAAATATATGTTTGGTTATATATGTAATACACATACATAACATACATATAAACATTAAATAGATGTAGTAAGATATATGCGTATATATGTGTATGAATGTATATATGTATGTATATCTGCCAAGGTATGACTTATACTTCTACCAAACAGGAATAATTTCCTTTATATATTTATATAAGATCTCCCAGTTCTTTGTGTATATGGCATAGATATGTATATTTGTTTCCTAGTCTTAAGGCTTTGATTATTCCCTAATTTATTTTTCTTAGTGACCTTATTTAGTTTCTTTCTAAATTCAAATAAAGACATGTACTGTGTAGACTACTTTTTAAGTAATCTAAGTAAATTTACTGATTTTTAAAGTTACTTTTGAATTTTTATTTTGTTAATACATAACAGGTGTGCAAATAAGATAAATATTGGGGTTACATGGGGAACTCAGAACAAGCCACGGTGTTTGTTTTCATTGAATATAATCATGTGAGTTCACATGGCTCTTCATATAATGTTTTGATTTTATAATAGTATGGAAAGAAAATACATCTGTTAAAAAGTATACTTTAAATTTTTATCTTTCCCAGGCTCCTGATGTGTAGGGAAATACTTTCACAATGCTGAGCAGAGCCAGGGAGCTGCAGATCTCCGTCAGCCCCATGATCACAAGGGGTAAACTGGGACAGTGCCCGTGTTTCTGAATGATGATGCTGGGTAAGTAGGTTAGCTATACTAAGTACATCTACAACATGTTTCCAACTTGTGACAGGTTTTTCAGGACATAACCGTGTTAGAAGTTGAGTAGCATCCTTATACCTATTTGGTGGGAAGACAGATCATTTAAAGTGGGACAGTAAAGTCTCCTTGGAATGTACCATGGATGGAAGAGGAGAAAGAAAGAGAAAGACATGGAAAGCCAGTGTGAGACCAGATGGCAACGTCTTGTGGGGTGGTCTGATTTGTTCTGTAGGCTATTGTAGAACTGTTGAGAAGTCTAGAAGTGAACAACACTGAGTCAATGGAAATAACCACGAAGCCAAGAGGAACCATACACACATCTAACCTCTAACTCTTCTGTAAGTATGCAAAGAAAATCTAGTCTGATCATGAATGTTTGTGCAGCCCCTGGCATGCCTGTTTCCTAAGCCTGAGGTTTCTTTTTATGTGAGGATTTTTCAGTTACTCTCAATCCAGGCAGGAATCACTATATTGAATGACCCTAGGCGACAGCTCCACAAACCAATTACAATACCCAGGAGATTGTTTCACAGGGTTCAGTGGCGTCTTATTTCAATTAACATCTTCCTTAATTAGAAAGAAATACGGAGGTACAGAAGGCATGCTTTTAATTTTCACCCTTTACTTAGCTTTCTGTTTATTTGTTACTTAAGATGACACATATAGAAATTCAGTAAGCCTAACACAGAAAAACTGACTGTAGGAAAAACATTAGTGTTGGGCTAGATGGATAGTTCTTGCTAATTTTGTACACTTCCAAATTTATTCGAGGTTCATTTTTTTCCCTTTTTAAAAACTCTCTAGTGCTTTTGAAGCTATTTTTTTTGTGGGTCCTTTATTCAAGACTGTTATGGACAGTGTTCTAGTTACACCAGTATTACACACAGAAATTAGATTCCTAATTCAATTTCTAGTAGGAAAGTCTGTTGTATAGTTACTCATTCCCTAAAGAGAGCAACATAACGAAAGGAAGAATGTTTCACCAGGGCAAATGATTTAACAGACCCTGTATAATAATTAGGTGATATATTAACCTACATGTGAGAGTACTTTTATACACAAATAGTCTTGTTTCAGTCAAAGTGAAGACTCAGATTTGACCTGACTGTCCCACGCTTCTGATCCTCTTGGAAATCAATCGCTTGACTTTAAGTACACAGCTCATTTGATAAAAAGTCAAAGGCAAATCCATACTTCTTAAACAGGGATAATTTGTAACCATGAAACAAAATATCTTGTATAAAACTGGAAAAAGGCATCTGAGAAGGGATTTTTAAACTACAGAGAAGTTATCACTGGGTAATAACATACTCAGTAGACTTGGTAACTCAGAGAAAATCTCTACCAGAAGAATTCCTGGCATTAAACACAGATATATTGAGATAGGAATCCCTAATCCAGGGCTTTATATCATCTTCCTTTAATTAAAAGGGAGAAACACTTTTATTTAATTTCAATAGAACCTGTGAAACGCTTTCATCATGTCCTATACACAGTGGTAAGACTCTGATATAATTAATGGTATCTGGGTTTTCCTCTTTTTAGGTTAATAAAAATGACTTTCATTTGCTGCATGTTTACCTTATAAATGCCTCACATAAATGACTTGGCATATTCTGTATGAATGCATGTGGCTAATTCCACCACATTCATCTTACTAGGTAGGGAATTTGTAGCTAAACACAATGAGGTGTTCCTCAAGTTATAGGCAATTCAATGAGAGCATTTGAGTCCTAATTAGTGTAACTCTAACATCTGAACTATTTTCTACAACATTTTAATGACTGTCATGTCGAAGCTTAGTGTGTTCTGTGGGGATGATATTTTAAATTCTTCCTTAAACCAACACTGGCAATAGGCTTTGGGTGCCTGTTCAGGAGTAGCTTATTAATTGGGACCTTTTAGTACTGAAGTTCACAGGCATAACATCACCTTGATACAAACTGAATTGGGAAAAGTTCAGTCTGCTCCATCTGTAACTTTGACGTGCTCTTTCAGATCCCTAATTTGATAAATGTAACTGGTTAGAAATGAAACAAAAAAAAAAAAACGAAAATGGGAAGAATTATCCGAGTTCAGTCTTTGCAAGCTCCTGGTATCTCCCTTTAAAACATTCTATTCTTTTTTTTCTTCTTCACAAAGTAGAGACATTGTGAGGGTAATAGCCCTTTTTATTTAGGACAATCTTTGTGTATTCAGTCATTTAACATTCCAATGACACTTGCTCTTACAGTTCAGATAATATTCTGCTTTTGACTGAGATCTCCAATGGTTCCCATAGGAAGACCTGACTTCTACTCGCCCGGTTCTTATCTGGACTTTCATAGGGTCCAGTCATTCCTCATCTGAGTCATTTCTCCTTAGCTCCCCTCAGGCCTTGAATATCTACAAGTGCCAAGGGCTGGTTCTTGAGTTTGTCCTGTCAATTTCTAATTTGGGAAGTGGGATGCAGCGGCCTCCTTGGACTATTTATACACATCCAAGGCTTCTACACCTTTAAACCCTTGGGGACCTTCAAGAGAAACTTCACATTCCTTTGTCACTTTCTGTTCAGATTCAAGGCCATCAGCATTACACTAATTTGCATTTTAGAGGCTTCTGTGAGAAGATGTCATGTGTTTGAAATGTTACTGGATGACAACATAGAGCATGAAGTGTCTACTCTGCATACAATTAGTGGGAATTTCAGTTGATTACTCATTATGCCCCTTTGCATTTCTGGAGATTTACAAAGAAAATAATTTTGTCTTTGGTTTTAGTCAAAAATGTAAAACAAAAATATTCTTTAGGCAAAAGAAAGCTTTTCTTTTCATATAATAAGATTATTAAGTGACCTGTGCTAAAAATACTTTTCTAGCTCAGTATTTTCCTTTACCTTTGCATTGTCAAGCAATAGCCTAAGTCTGAAAAAATGCAAATTTTATGACTAGGGACACTGACAGTACAGTATGGAAGAAAACTGACTGTGTGTTTTCTAATTGACAATGTTCTAAGTGCATTGAACTATTAATCCACATAGACTTTATGACAGCTTATGAAGCAGAACTCTTGTTATTTTTTCCCCTTTACAGATATGACTATTTAATATGAAGAAATGGACAGTGGCAAAATGTCCTCTATCTAAGTTTAGAGAAACAGGCAAAGAAATAAAGTGATGACCAGCAACCTGTTCAAGAGCTGCTGTTTCTCTCTGTGGCAGTTTCCTTGGGGTTAATCACAATGGTGAGTCAAATTCATTTTAAGACTAGCTCTGTCAAGATTTTAGTGGACAAGCTCCTGGAGTTACTGCAAAGGATAAACTAAGTGTATTAAATTCTGCATGGAGCGAGGCACTTCATAGCAGCACTCTAACATGGATTCCTTTTCTCACGACACTAGCAAATGAAAGGAGATTACATTTGTTCTCAAGTCATTCCTCAATTTAATTGTTCATATTTATGTAACAGGTAGTTTAATAACATTTTAGAAAAAAAACAGCCTAAAGCAATTGAGTTCTATTTGTTTGACTTTGGATAAAATATCTTTATTTTTTCTTGATTTCCATTGGAATTTTAAAAGATCAAGAATAATTCCACTCGTTATTTCCTACCTATCTGTGTCCATGATTAATCTCAGGCTGTTTCCCCGAAGATGGGAGACACAACTATGTGCTTCTGTTGTTTGTGTTTGAGCAGATGGAGACTATTTGGGATATTATCTACTTTGCTTTCTCTACGGCATTTTGTGATTTTGATGGACAAAGAGCCTTGTCCAGGCTGTCAGATTCTTATTGCAAAAGCTTTTCTTGAAAACAGTGTTCTAACCTGTAACTAGAGTTTTCCTGCCTTGCCCACAGTCAGGACAAATCTTTGTCACCCACCAGTCCCACAGGCGCTCAGACCCAACCAAGTAAACACAGAGACTTATATTGCTTACAAACTGTATGGCTGTGGCAGGCTTCTTGCTAACTGTTCTTATAGCTTAAATTAATTCATTTCCATAAATCTATACCTTGCCACGTGGCTTGTGGCTTACCAGTGTCTTCACATGCTGCTTGTCAAGGCGATGGCTGGCAGTGTCTCCCTTTTGCCTTCCTGTTCTTTCTTTTCTCCTCTCTGTTAGTTCTGCCTATACTTCCTGCCTAGCCACTGGCCAATCAGTGTTTTATTTATTGACCAATCAGAGCAACAGATTTGACATACAGACCATCCCACAGCACTAACCCCTTTCTGATGATAGTAGAATGTCCCTTAATATTGTAGCTGCTTTGAAGTAAGAGGTGAGAAGATTAATTTCTTCATTTCTTATAAAAACACTTATTGAATGTCTACCAAAATAAATGGATTGATGATAATATAGAGGAAGATGGAGCTAAAATTAAAAAATGTTTGATTTTGGTTCTTGCTTTATTCCTGGAATCCTATCCTCAGATACAATATTTATGTTACCTGGGATTTGGTTTTCATTCTTATTAAGTGAAACTAATATTCTCTTTGCCTTTGAGAATGATAAACGCCATTTGATTTATTGATTTTTATTGATAAATGGTAGTGATATTTAGAATTTAGAAGAATGGACTTAGGCTTTGTACGATGCCTTTCCCTATTCATGTATAGTTAGATCAGGATTACTGCCTTTTTTTTTAGAATGTAGTTTTGTCAGGTTCACCGTTTAAAGTTCAAGAGCCTCACCATACTTTGCCGCCAGGTTGAATTCATCATTTGAGTTTAGGTGGAGCACTGAGACCCAGTCCCAGGTCACCAAATGAGGTCAGAAGAGACAGCTATGTGGTGATGTTGTGTTCCCCAATATATTGTGCACCCTAATAAACTTATTTGGGATCAGAGAACAGAACAGCCACTAGATATAGAGGCCAGAAAATGGTGGCACACACCCCTTTAATCCTAACATTCTGAAGGCAGAGATTCATCTGGGTCTCTGTGAGTTCAATGTCACACTGGAAACAGCCAGGCATGGTGACACATGCCTTTAATCCTAGGAGGTGATAGCAAAAAGGTATACATGGCATGAGGATGAGGAAGTAGGCTGGTTAAACTTTTAGACTGTTGAGCATCAGTTCAGCTGAGATCCATTTGGATAAGGACTCAGAGGCTTTCAGACTGAGGAAACAGGATTAGCTGAGGAATTGGCAAGGTGAGGTGGCTGTGGCTTGTTCTCTCTCTCTGATCTTTCAGCCTTCACCCCAATACCTGGCTTTGGGTTTGATTTTATTAATAAGATCTTTTAAGATTCATGCTACAAAGAATCCAAGGCTTCACCCAGGCTCCACCCAGTGCTTGTTGCCCTGTACAGCCCTTCCTGAGTATGATACATGAGGTCAGTAGAACAGCACCCAAGTCCCTCACTGTTTGTGTCCCTTTTTCTCTGTATCTATCATTTTTCTTCTACTTTCCCAAGAGCAGAGGCTTCCAAGTCTTACAGAGTCTCCAAGACTCAACCCCCTCAGAGAAGAGGCTGTGGGGGGTATTTGGATTCATAGCCTTTCCTTTCAATCTGCCTTTAACAAAACCCACTATATCTCATCTCCCAACTTTTTTCTTTGTTTCTGCCACTATGCTTTCTCTTTTGTTTTCTTGAGTCATACAATCATGTTAGTATCCTAAACACTATTGCCGTAACACTTCTGGGCATATATACCCAAAAGACTCTACCCCCTACAACAGAGGCACCTGTACTTCTACGTCCATTATAGGTCTGTTCATGATGGTGAAGAAATGGAACCAGCCTACTTGCCTATCAATGGATAGATGGAATGTGGTATTTACACACAACAAAATGTTATCCCAAAGTTTAAAATAAGAATGAAATTGTGAGATTTTCAGGAAGATGGATGGATCTAGAAAATATTGCACTGAGTTGGGTAACACAGGATGAGAAAGACACACAGTCGATATTCCCTTAATATGAGAATCTTACTTATGAATTTTTAGAATAGTATGTTTACCTTTGGATGGTATGATAGTAAAGGCCAGAAAGATAGATCAGAACCAGTAAAGGGAGAGGATGGGGGTAAAGGGCCTTAAGGGGAAGGGCACAGTAGGATGCACTGGACATGAAATTAAAGAGGATATATTAGGAGTAGAAGAATCTAAGCAGGGGACATAGCTAGTGAGGGGAGGAGGGAGAAGTAACCCAAAGTGAAGATATATGAAAAAGCCAAAAGGAATCATACCACTTTATATGCTTATTTAAAAATAAAATCCAAAAAAAAAAACACCCTCATATTTGAATAGAGGGACTCTATGAATGCATAATATTCCTTCCAAAAGCCATGGATTATTACGCTAAAATCCCAGTGCCAAGTGTGGTGTACCTTCCTATGAGATGTGGGATACCTTCCTGTGAAGTGTGGGGTACCTTATTATGAGCTGTGAGATACCTTCCTATGAGGTATAGGGCATTCCACTATGAGTTATTGGCCAGGGAGGCCCAAGTGATAGCACTAATTGGACTTTGTAAGTTAAAAAAATAAAATAAAATATGTAGTTGGGAGGGGAGGATCTTGGTGGTGATATGGGAGGTCTTGGAAGAGGAGTGGACTTTATCAAAAACACATATGCATACACTAAATTCTCAAACAGTGAAAAAATTAAAAAAGAATAACAATTAACATATATTAAATATCCTTCTAAATAAAACCTTGTAGGACCTCATGAGCGTTCCATGAAAGTACTGGAATTGTTACTACTTACAGGTAAGTGTTGTAATTGAACCAAGGAACAGTTATTTGCTAAATTATAGATACCTGGTAAATTTCTGAGCTGGGATTCTGACCCTGGATATTGAAATACAGAGCTCACCTCTCTACACACACAATGTATTTTGTCCCATGAGAATTTATTTATGACTGATCTTACAGTCATAATGTGATTATACAATGAATCCTGTCAGGCAGATCCATCGACATTGGGCCTGCACTATAACTCTTTGGTTAGGGAAGTAGTATGCTGCTGACTATTGTACTTTGTTGACTGGTAATTTCAAATTGAAATTCAGTGGTGTGTGGATGAGTTCCTTTAAGGGCACTCTGTGTGACACAGATGAGTGGGAGAGAAGAATAACACAGAGATGTGCATTGTGGAGGAGTTTGAGGAGTGTCCTGATGAGCCTGGATCTTGGAGTCTATTGTTAACTTGGTCCCTCAGCCAGGCCACGGAAGTCTGTGTCAGGCCCTTAGAAAGAACCCTAGGAGTGGTTCCTCACGTCCCTGAAAAATGTGTGGGTCACTGTGGCTGCTGTCCTGAGATGACTGTATATGTAGACCATAGTCTGACAGAGGCCACCCTTTTGTGGCTCATGAATGACATGTCACCATGTGAGGGTTTGCTTGGGCACACAGAAGTGACTAGAGATGCTGTCAAACACCTCATAAAGTAAAGCCATCCCCCCTTCATCTTCCCTCCCAAAGAATTACGTGGTCAGTAATTGAACGTAATGCACTAAGGCCAGTAGTGTCTCTGCAGAAACACTGAAAGGAGAGTAGATGCTTTCCTTGTCCTCATATGCTTCAGCGATTGCTGCTGTGTTGGGGGAGCTGATCCTTAATCAATAACAGGAAACATGGGGAGCTACAGCACCCCAGCAGCAGTGAGCATGGTGAAGTCCACTGAGGTGTCTTCATCCTTATGTGGGAATGTGTGAAGAAGTTGGGGACATTATCTCGTCACAGTCATGTATGAGGCATTTCCTATTGATTTCTGAAAATACTAGGAAATTAGTTATAAGGGAAGTCAGAATTTTATCCCTCTTTCTTACATAAAGTAAATCCCTCCTACTGTCTCTCAGTCCTTCCCTACTTTCCTTTTTTCTTTTCTCCTCCCCCTCCTCTTCCTCCCCCCTCCTCCCCCTCCCCTTCCCCCTGCTCCCCCTCTTCCCCTTCCTCCCCCTCCTCCTCTTATTCTTCCTCCTCTTCCTCTTTTCCTTTGGTTTTCCAAGACAGGCTTTCTCTGCATAGCCCTGGCTGTCCTGGAACTCACTCTGTAGACCAGGCTGGCCTCGAACTCACAGAGATCTGCCTGCCTCAGCCTGCCTAGTGTTTGGATTAAAGGCATGCACTACCACCACCCAGCTTTCTCCCTTCTTCTCATTGTCTGTTCAACTAAAATATTGGTATATCTCCTGTACAATAGTTAATCTATATGAATGCAAAGGTAAAAAGTGAAACATCAACTAAAACATCGAAAGTAATAAAAGTTCTTTGGAAGGTCTAGACATGGCATGTCTACAGGCCCATGTGTCAAGATGAGATTGCTAGGGTGAGGCTACTGAGAATTCTGGGAACATTAAGAGATGCAGTCTCCCAGGAGGCTCTTTTGGCATTGTGAATGTGCACTGTAGAAGTCTATCCCCTTCCTCACTTTGTTTGCTACCTGGTTATGAAAGGAGTGTTCTCTGCCATGCAGGCCCAGAGCATCTGGATAATCCATCATGTATGGGACTTCCAAAAGCCTGAGTGAATGATAATAAAGCTTTCCTCCTCATGAAATGATTTTTGCAGGTATCCCTTATAGTGAAAAGATCTAAAAGATCATAGGAGACCATGATCTCCTATGATATCTGTATATTTATTTAGGATAATAATGGTGAAAGCTTGGACAATCAAAGGCATAACTACATGGATCAGCCAAACTGGTTCAAACAAAGACAGCCGCACTTTCATGTGCATTCCCAAATTCGATATGCATGAGCTCTCAGAAATGTGTGCAATTTAATCTTAAGAGGAACCAAATAAAAGAGTACGGACATTTCTGTGCAAACCTATCATCTTTAATGGAAAAAAAGAATGCCACCTAGAGCATGTGTCCTGCTGACTAATCACTGAGAATATAGTCAGCCCCAGAAAGAGTGGACTTGTCATTAGGAAACAATAATGCACAACAGGAAATGCAGGCACTGACAATCTCTCCTCCACTCTTGAAGAAAATGGGGAGATTGGGAGGAGGCATTGTAAAGTGAAAAGGACCCATTGTGTGGCTCATTAATTGATTAATTAATTTATTTCTTTTTAGGAAAAATCCCTATGCATTCTATTTCTAAATAAGTTTTTTTTTTTAGTAATTATCCTTATGGCATATTTTGTTAGAACCAAAAGATCAAGAAGAGGCATAAAGGAAAAGAATACAAGCAAAATTGTCGGCAACCCAAATCCAAGGCAAACACGGAGACACACGAGGTTACAGGCAGTGGCATGAATGTTAATGAACACAGAGCCATACAGTGGAAATCTGCTAAATGCTTTGCTGGGGAAATTGAGAGGACATTTCCCTAACAGTTTGTTCCTGTTGGTTATAATTTTTAAATCGGCACTGCGGGATGGCCCAGCTCAGTCTTAGTATCATATTAGGCAGATGCATTACAATTCCCTACTGAAGCTCTCTGGAAGAGTTGAGTCTAATTTAGCACAGTTGTTTTACACAATATCATCAAGATCAGCAACTGAATACCCAAAGCATGTGTGAAAAGCTGAGAACTGATTGCAGCTTTGCATCCAGGAACTAACTACCCTTTGGAGGCTCACAAATGCATGAGCAAAGGAAAGAAGCCATGAACAACCAAAGCAACAACACACTTAAGAGTTAGTTGACTTTCGACATCTTACCTTCAACTTGAATGAGTGTTATCTTTTGTTTTTCCTTATAATAAAATTGTTTTAACTAAGTGAGGCTCACTTAAAAATGCCATTATCTTTGGTACACACCAACAAGACATACTAGTACTGTTGGCAGAGTTGATAACACAAATCATAGGAGTGACCCATTGTCACACATGCAATCCCCCAACTAGGCAAGCACGTGGTTCTTAATTTTTTTCAGCTGCAGAAGGGATTTCCCTAATTCAACAATCTGTTCAACATTACCGCCCCCCACACACACCTTTTTTGGAGAGGGGAGTCTGGCATGCATTTTTTATTGCTTCTTTCTTCAATAAAGATTTATAGGATGCCTATTGAAAGCAACATGGGACCTCTTATTTGAGAATCACTGTCAAATAGTACAGGGCCAATAGGAAACTAATACAATGTGGTGATATTTTAGTTGTGCTAAATGTGATTTTATTTGTATGTTAATAAATGAAGTTTGCCTGGAGATCAGAGGTCATAGTGAGCCAGGGACAGCAATTAGGTGGTGATAGCCCATGCCCTTAATCCGATCACATGGCAGGCAGAGTCTCTGTGTGGTCAAGGACACAGCCAAGCATGGTGACATGAACCTTTAATCCCAGGACCAACCACAGAGACCAGGAAGTCTGTATAGACAGGCAGTGATGAGGAAGTCATGTGACTGGGCTTAGAGCCAATGAGAAAGCAGAGCAGGAAAGCAATAAAAACACAAGTCAGACATTCGAAGGGCTCTCTCTTGGGGGAAGCTATTGCTGGTGGTAAGCTAAAGCTAGGTGGCTCTTGCTTTGATCTCTTTGGCTTTAACTCTGTATCTGGCTCTGTGTTTCTTATTTAATAAGACTGTTTAGAAATTCATCTACGATACATGACCATGCAATTTGACAGTATTGAAAATGAGTTACATAACTACCTAGGAGAACAGAGAGACTTTAGTGAAAGATGCATGCTTGCTTGCATGTGTACGCACAAGTATATGTGCATGCGTGCGTGCTCGCACACACCCATCTATCCCCCCCCCACACCAAGCTGAACAAAAACCAAAACAAAGTGAGTAGATGTACAAAATATGAGCAGCATTTTCCACGAAGAGGAGAGCACCTGTGAATCACAGAATGCTTTGCAGCCATTTTTGTAAGATCCCTGAATCTATCTGCACAACACATACAATCTTACTTAAAAAAAAAAAAAAAAAGACGGGCTACGAAAAGCCCAGTAGTGGTCTTGCTGAGTAGGGTAGAATCCATTTTGTCTTCTTAACTTTATCATTTCCCAACTTCATCACCTTGGTTCAGGTGTTAGACTTGATGTTGCCCATGTGGACCCTTGTGGATGGCTGCTTTCAGTCCTCTTTTGGTGCCTGACCAGTTACTTTCTCCCAGTAATTAGCTGGCTAGTATCAAGGCCAGGCTTTCCTTCACCACACAGAAAGAGAATTATTGTGACAGTGAAGGAGGAGGAGAAAGAAAAAGAGGAGGAGGAAGAGAAGGAGGATGAGGAAGAAGAAATGAAGAATAAGAGGAATAAGAATAAGAAGTAGAAGGAAGAAGAAGAGAAGAAGAAGAAGAGGAAGAAGAAGAAGAAGAAGGAGGAGGAGGAGGAGAAGGAGAAGAAGAAGAAGAAGAACAAAGAAAGAAAGAAAGAAAGAAAGAAAGAAAGAAAGAAAGAAAGAAGAAAAGAGGTATATGCAAAGATATTGAGGAGTGATGAACTATTGCCATTTCCAGGCATGCAATTCTTTCTATCCACAGAACTGGACATGCACCTGCACCATGTTAGATGAGCTGGAAGCATAAAATGAGCTCCTCTCTGCCTTCTACAGTTTTAAATATTATATGAGTGGCAGAGAGCCTCAGCAAGGGACAAGGTGGATTTAGTTTGTTTATTCGAAAGGTGACACAAATGGTCACTAGTGCTGAGGAGGAACTGTAGATGGAAAGCAGTAAAAGTGAAGAAGGAGAAACATGGTTTTTAGAGAAGTGTCTCAGGACTTGGGGTGATTTTCTTTTCCATTCTGTAATCCCCTATTTTTATACCTGTGGTAGAAAATGGTAGAAGATGATTCTCAGGTGGCTGGGCAGTGGTGGCGCACGCTTTTAATCCCAGCACTCGGGAGGCAGAGGCAGACAGATCTCTGTGAGTTCGAGGCCAGCCTGGGCTACAGAGTGAGTTCCAGGAAAGACGCAAAGCTACACAGAGAAACCCTGTCTCGAAAAAGAAAAAAATAAATAAATAAATAAAAAAAATAAAAAAGAAAGAAAGAAAGAAAGAAAGAGAGAAAGAAAGAAAGAAAGAAAATCTCAGCTTGAGGTAATGAGAGCTCTACATTTTTTGATTTCACACCTAAATACCACTATATTCTTTACTATGCTTATTCATCTGCCTTCCCAATAAACTTTGAGCAGCTTGACATTAAAGTCCCCCCAGCTGTCCTTCTTATCCCAGGTTTAAATTTGCATGATTTATTCTTAAAAGAGAAGTTTGCTTATAGAATATCCTTAATTAAGGCTTGATAAGTAGTAGCTGAAGAGAAAGTAACTCTGAGCTCCACAGTGAATATAGAATGTGGCAGAATTTATTAGAGAAATTGTGGTTCCTGGGATTTGGGCTCCTTGTTGGTAGGCTTGCCAGGAAGAGACTTTCTACATAAAGGGACAGTGCAAACGCAAGCCGGTGATTATTGATGACCTGCTCGCACATGGTTCCACATACCATTTAGTCATCTAGCACCTTTATGTACCTTCCTAGTGATCTTTTTAAAAGGTAATGCCAGTTTTAGAGGTGGGAAACAAACAGATCCCTGGAAGAAATCTTAGGACATGACAGGCATTTTGGAGTGAGATCTGTGAACAGGACAGAAGTGGAATAAGCAGAGATAGGAAGGAAAATTTTGGAGAGAAAAATAGGGCAGAGGGCAGATCCTTAAGGGGCATTCACAGGGGTAGGGCAGAGAAAGGGGAATGACAGGAGATTTATAAGAACTGATTGGAAATTTAGAAGGAGAATGAGAAGAAAATAGAAAAGAGAGCTTTACAAAAGAAAGAGTGGACTTGGTAGGCGATGCCTCAGTCTGCAAGAGGTCAAGTTATTTAAGGATGAAAGGAGCTTTGAATTTGCCCCTTTGAAGCTGGTTCTGTGGACTATTAGTGTGGCAACAGTGGTAGAAAACTCGGGGCAAAGCTAAGGGCTGAGTTGAAGGGAAGGGGAGGGGAGGGAGCGAAGGTGTTGAGTAGCTGTCTTAAGGGAGGCTGGCTACACTTTGAGGATATCAGGGCACGGAAGAGTTGCAGGGGGTCAGAAACCAGAGGAGAAACAGATTAGAGCAGTTTCCTTTTCCCTGAGGATTGAAAAGTGATTTATCATTTTGTTTATACATAAAAGCTGAGGGGGAAGGAGCCAGCAAAGACGGCACAGATACAGAAGAGATGGCATAATAGTGAATAGTATCTTAGAGGATGCCGGAGGAGAGGAGTCATAAGTACCACCAAAGAGAAGAAAAAGGATGCTGCCTTGCCAACTATTGCTGCAAGGTTTGAAATGCTGGGAGTGTGAAGGAAGGAGAGAAAATGCAAAGCCGAGGCTGGGTAGGCGTGGCAAAGTTGCCCTGCTATTCCCTGTGTGGAACTGGGGCAGACTGTATAGTATTATATATGTTTTCATAAAGAAGAAAGAAGTAAATGTAGTCCATCTGCATAATATGACTTTGTACTGACATGAGCCTCACTGTGGTGCCTTCTTCAAAATTAACAGATACAGGCATAAAGCGTTACACAGAGTCATTTCCTTTAATTTACTGTATTTCATTTGCTCAACATGGCATTTGCAATTGATGTTCCTTTTTGTGTTATGATAACTGTCTCCACATTACCATTCTTGCTTCCCCAGATATTCACCCTGCTAGAAAAGAAAAGGATTTGCAGACTCCACTGTAATTCTCTTAATTTTTTTTAACAATGTATATTTGTGGGAATAAAACAAGCAAGGCTATGTGTTTCTTAGCTACATTTCTCCAATTATATGTTAATGAATGAGTCAACTTGCAAAGGTTTAAAGAACAGTCAAGTAAATCAAATGAAGACAAAAGAAATAGAGTATAAAATAGCTACTAGATGAAATATAATAGAAAGTAAAGGATGTTAGGTTTTCATATGCCGTAAGGAGTAAAACTCCAACTCGTAGGACCAAACACCCACTTTTCTTTCTTTTCTCTTTCTTTTTATTTTCTCCCCATTTTCTCTTTCATCTTCTAATTCCTTCTTTTTTTCTTTCCCCTTTTTCTTTATAGGATAAGATCCTTTATCCGGATTTCACAATACCCTATAGAAAGAAAAATTCAATCCCTACACCTACACGGACATTCCTGATTTCAACATCTAGTGCAATATAGATAGTTGGTATGCTCAGGGAATAAGGTCATGAAAAAAATATTTGTGTGAGCTCAGTGAAAATGAACAGTTTTCCAGAATAATTTTAGTCTGTGCTTGCCTCAGTCTATGGCTATCGAGCCCACAGAAATGACTGTAAATGCAATAGAGATGGGAAGCAATCATCCTTCCCTAGAACATAGCAACTTCTCTCAATGCTGAAAGTGAGGAGGTTTTATGTATCTCACACCAGTCTAGGTCACCTCCATTTACATCAGTTAGAATACGAAGATCTTTGATGACTCACTCATTTTCTGGCTACAGGAATAAACCCAACTCTCTTTAAATATGAATTCAAAAGTATGGGGTCAGCACGATGACTCAGTGGGTAAAAAAGGACTTGCTGTGCCTGCTCCGGTGACCCGAGTTTCATCTCAGAATCCACGGAAAGGTGAAAGGAGAGAACAAACTCAGCTCCACAGAGTCGTCCTCTGACCTCCACAGGCCCAGTATGGCACACATACCCTCTACACACACATCATACACTCCATAGCCCCAAACATCAGTAATAATAACAATAAAATAATTTAAAAGTAGTTATTTTATTTTCTGGGTCCCGTTTATGTGTGTTTTGGTAAAGAACCGAATATTTCCTGAAGGCAATAAATCATCTCAGGAAGAGTGGGGTTATTCACATGTGACCCTGATCTCACCCACATACAAGGTAAGGAGGTGCTGAGGACTGTAACCAGGGGACAAAGAGCTGTATGTGTGGCCCTGCATTTACTTTGCTATTATGTTGTTTGGAGGACATTGTAATTAGTTCCTCCTCCAAAGGTTCTCCAGACCTTGAAATTTCTTAGGAGAAAGGGAGCATGGTAAGTTTATTATCTTAATATTATCTCCCAAAGGCTGGGGTTTCACTGAGTAAACTGGTTCTGGGACATGCATTCTCTCTGCTATTTCAGTGTATGTAATACTGAGGGATTAACATGGTAAATCCCCATGTCATCCCAGTGGCGTAAGCATGTACAGCCAAGAGAGTGGTGTGGCCAGTCAGGGTGAGAAAGGGTTTCACATAAGTAGAATTTCTCCAGAAAGTGGAGCTGGCTGATCATCAGGGGGAAGCTGGCCTACTCCATTTTTCAAACTGTCCAAAACACCCTTGTCTGGAGAAACACTTTGACACTGTGTCTTTTCATGTGGAAGCTACAAGCGGACTTTCCAAGAGGCACATCAAAGGCCTTTCATGTCTCTAAGAGTCTGTTCATTTGCTAAGTTCATTCACACGGAATTTCTTGGCCTGCTCGCATAAGTAACATGTCTGGGTTGCCTAAAAATATGACATTTTATTCCTTTCCCTCAGACTTACGGAAAGTTCATGAAAGCCAAATTCTTGCCTCATATTGTGAAAGAGCGGGGGTTCTGTGTTATGAATGTGATTGCCAGATATAATAAATATAATTTGAATTCAGGAAGTATTTTATTTTGTTGCCCTTTTAAATCTCGCAGTTAAAGAAACGGGGTTGGTTATCATGGCATTTCTACAGTGTATTTCTGGAGTATAATATTCTCAAATAATATGAGAAAATCTTTTTCTCTCATCTTAAATAGTATTCTATGAATTAGTTGTCTAAAGCTTTTATGATTGCCCAAAGGTCTTTAATTTTTTTTTATGAAAAAAGAGATACAGTGTATAGCCACTTGCAATGTGTTACATGTGATGAATAGAGCCTACATGTACATAAATCATCAGCATTTCCTACATTAGTCAGTTAGGTATAAAGTTTTAGATGCTTATACACTTACTGCCATTCACTTAGTACCACACTAGTATCAGAAATTAACAATTAAATAAATTCCTTGCTTTCATCCAACAGTCTCTGCAGCAAAACTGGCATTCCTTCTGTCTGTAGATGAAAAATTCTGCAGTCTTAGCAATGGTAAACAACTTGATCAAGAACTCACAGCCAGTATGTGTCAGCATTAAGAACCATTTCCAGTCTGACTCCAATACAGCACTCCTGCCCGCGGACCCAAGCAAACCCCCTCTCCAGGGTCTGCAGTTACCACAGCTGGCATGCAACCAAGAGAACAAAAGACCACCACAACACAGTTCCTCACTGCAGAAACAGAAAACTGTTTTCCCCACCCAAGGAACAGAGAACTTCAGATCCCGTTAGCACATAGGGAGTGCCATGACTTCCCAAGAGACAATTCTTCCTACAGATATTGTTGTCAATAAAATAAGTCAGTGTGATGAAAGTTAGCCACACTGCCTAAGACAGACGCTCACATCAGACCTTCTAAAATCTTCCCAACAAATACTTTCTGCTGCATAAACACACAAAATGTCAGCTCTGCCTGAGATACTTGACTCTGAGACACATGTTGGAAGTCTATGCAGACACTACTTACAAAGTGATTCTTGAGGGGGAAGAACATTTTCTTGTGGGCATAGTACTGTCATATAGTGTCAAGAAGGCTCAGTTTCAAAATAGGAATTCATCTTTCTCCATACTTTTTCTTCTCTCCTTTCCTTCTTTCCTTCTTTCCTTCTTTCCTTCTTTCCTTCTTTCCTTCTTTCTTTCTTTCTTTCTTTCTTTCTTTCTTTCTTTCTTTCTTTCTTTCTTTCTTTCTTTCTTTCTTTCTTTCTTTCTTTCTTTCTTTCTTCCTTCCTTCCTTCCTTCCTTCCTTCCTTCCTTTCTTTCTTTCTTCCTTTCTTTCTTTCTTTCGTCTTTCTGCCTTTCTTTCTTTTCTGTCTTTCTTTCTGTTTTTTTATCTTTTCTTTTTGATAGTTACTGATGTTGCAGAAAAATAGACTGCTTAGTGTCTGAAAACACAAGGAAAATTAATATTTATTATTATTTTCATTAGCTAACTGTGAACCTTAGAGAAATTCTCATGGAAATGTAGTTTAGAAGTACAGAATGTCATTGAAGAAGATGACTTACTCTGGCAGACAAAACTGAGGTGTCCACATTTTCATGAACAAATGATACAAAATTTAAGAGCACAACTAGATTCAGAGTGCCAATAGTGAACACTACATAGTCTGTGCATCCTTAGCTATTCTGTGCCTTAATTTCCTTACTTTTCTAGTGAGATATTGTTATCTCATTATGTTATTATGAGTATCTACAAGTATATAGAACATTGATTAGCCTATCAAATGTACATAAAATATAAATAATTTAATCATATTGTTGTTCTCACATAGTAACTACTTGCTAAATGTTACACTCAGTAAGAAGGAGCCGAACCTTACAGAAGAGTGGGTTATGAGGTGGTTGCCTCTGCTTTCTTTGTGACACAATTCCTTCTTCTACTCCTTTCCCTGATGACCCTCCACCACCTCGGTGTCATTGTTGGGAAGTTTCACCTTTGAAGAGGAATAAAGTAATATACTAGGCCTGCATAGGAGGAATTAACTTGTGGAAATAATGCATCTCATTAAAGTCTGGGTCTATTTGCACAGTAATAATAAAAACCCAACCAAATGCTAACTTTTAATTAAGAAAGCAGCATGGCGTATTTTCAAATATCCCATAGTAGTTATCTTGTGATGGGATTACCGTGTAGGACAAATGCACAGGTCAAGTGGATGAGGTGGTTCTCTGGAGTGGTTTCCATCAATGGACAGAGGACGTGGTGTAGGTTAACCTCCGCTCCTATTGGAGGCGCTTCTGTGTGGCTCTACCTTTGAACACTAATCAAAGAACAGTACAGGGCATAAAAGGAAGACCTCACACTCAGTGACAGGACACTGCCATTGCTCCTTGCTGCTGCCTTTCTCTTTTTCTGTTGATGATAGGTGGCAGCTTTAATATTCTGAACGATGGAAACATTGAAGATGTGAGCATTAAACAATGGGTATGTCCTGTATTAAAAAAAAAAAACCCAAGATTTCGCTATCTTGCCCATCTTTGAACAAAAGTAAAACCCTTCACAGAAATGTTGCTTGTCTTGTATGATGAAGTTTTGTTTTTGTTTTTTTTTGGTTATTCAAGACAAGGTTGTTCGGTGTAATAGCCTTGGCTGTCCTGGAACTCACTCTGTAGACCAGGTTGGCCTTGAACTCATAGAGATCTGCCTGCCTCTGCCTCATGAGTGCTGGTTTAAAGGCATGCATTTTTGTGACAATTTATAAATATGATTAGTGTCTACAGAGTAATTATTTCCATCTGCATATTATAAAGTCTCTAATCATGTTTAAAGTTAGAGTGGAGTCATTATCATATACATCTTGTATTATAGAACCAGCAGAATATTACTTGAATTTCTACCTCTGTGTCCTTTTCTCTTGCTGTGATAAATTTCTGTGACAAAAGAAACTTGAGGGGGAATGGGCTTATTTTAGCTCATAGTTGAAGGTATACTCTGACATGTCAGTGAAGTCAAGCAGTGGGACCTTGAGGTAGCTGGTCACATTGCACCCACAACCAGGGAACATAGGGGGGGATGTATGCTGGCACTCAGATGGCTTTCCCCACCCTCTACAGACCGGGATCTAGGCCCTGGTCTGAGTGCCCCCAAGAGTGGGAAGGTCTTGCCACCTTAACATTATCAGAATAGCCCCAAATATTATCAAAATTCCAAGAGACCTGGGTTCCAGGTGATTCTGTCTAGTTGACAATTTATATGAACCATCTCAAAATTCTATTTGAAATAGCCTTTTTAATTTTTAAAATGACTAGATGTTGGTTTATTTGATTGTACCTTTTTTTAAACTTTTGTTTCTGTTCTATCAGTGTATTAGTGGTTGTTTGCACAAATCGTGTGCAGAACAATAAAAAATATACTGTTTCCATTATATAGTGTGGTAATATTGTATACCCCAATATATTGTGCACCCTAATAAACTTTTCTGGGGTCAGAGAACAGAACCGCCACCGGATAGACACAGAGGCCAGAAAATGGTGGTACATACACCTTTAATCCTAGCCTTTTGGAGGGAGAGATCCATCCAATCTCTGTGAGTTCAAAGCCACACTGGAAACAACCAGGCATGGTGACACACACCTTTAATCCCAGCACTTGAGATCTCATGTCTTGCTTGGGAAAGACACATGCCTTTAATCCCAGGAAGTGATGACAGGAAGGAGAAACATAATGAATCATGAAAACCAGGAACTTGGGTCCTTTAAGTTTTGGGCTTTTAGCATCAGTTCAGCTGAGAACCATTTGGATGAGGACTCAGAGACTTCCAGTTTGAGGAAACAAGATCAGCTGAGAAGTTGGCAAGGTAAGGTTGGATGTGGCTTGTTCTGTTTCTCTGGTCTTTCAGAATTTACCGGCACTGTGTTTTTTGTTTTTTTGTTTTTTAATTAGTAAGACCCTTTAAGATTCGTGTTACAATATAGGAATGCATGTAGAGTATATTAATCTTTCAGACATTCTTGAGCAGCATAGTAATTCTTGAGCAGCAAGGGTAGTTTCTGGGCTTTTGCTGGTTTGACTGACACAACAAACCTCTGAAGGATGCCAGAGACCCAGTCAAAATCTCAGGGCAAGCCCATGGCAGGTGAATGTTCTGGAAGACAGCACCATTAAAACCCACCTTGGTGGTACTGGGTAATAGTTGTGTCTTGAACTGTATACAGAAGACCAATAAACTACTAAATAAAATCCTCCAGCTTCACAGAGGTGAACAAAAGTTCACGTAGCTGACAGCTGTGTGCCGAGGTGTTAAGTACTGACCTGCAAAGCAGATGCACGTGTATGTTGTCTGAATACATTTCATTGTTTTATTGAGAATACTTTACCAGTAGAGACACATATGCAGTCTGTGTTGACTATGAATTTAGTTGTTTTGCAGAGGAAGTAGATACTATGTGCACGTATTTTATGGTCTGCTGATATGACCACCAGCTACTATTCTTGAGATAATGTCTCTAAAACAGAGTGAGGGGATGTGGAGAGAGAGCAAGATAAACTAGCTAAATGGGGTATTTGAAAATTGGGCAGGAATAAATAAGAGATATGCAAAGTGGCAAGGGAGAATCCATTAAGGAGTTGTTTCTATGGTACCAACTTTACTGGCAAATGCAGGCCGTACAACCTGCCAACAGAGTTTCTTCTTTTGCCTGGTTGTTGTGTGTTTATAGCACACAGTTGTATTCAAGCTGTCACCGTCTCAGTAATAGTGGACCCTAGCCTTTGTTCATGGGACAAGTAAAGAAGGTCTTTGGCTGATTACTACACAATTAAAATAAATACATGCCTGGGCAATATTTAATTTAAAGATAAAACAATTTAATCCATTCAAGTATTCTCATAATTACAATGGTATTAATTTAGACCTCTAAATCAAATACCCCATACTTGACTTATATATGCAGATGCATATAAAATATATGAATGCATATATCTGCATGAATTATATATTTATAATGGTTATTAATTTAAACAGTCACAATCCAGATTGTGCAGAAACATACTGTGCTTATTTTTCTAAAATTCTACTTAACTCACAGGCTTTCATATTTGTTTGATTATAGAAGCCATATTCCTGGCATTTTAAGGCACAGAATCCCATCTAATTAATTTATTTTGTAGTGCTAGGAATTGAGTTCAGCATCTTACATATGCTAGGTAAGAGCTCTAATACTGGACCATATCCTTAGCCACATCTAATTTTAAATGTCACCATTTTAGGTTGACTACTTGGTTTAGAATATATCCTCACTATTCTTCCACTTATTTCCTTTGGTTGTAGTTATCTTTTGAAGACTTCTTTAAATTTTTGGTAGGAGGAGTGTGGTGTGACTTACGCCTCTGGCTTCTGATGGCCTTTGATCTTGATTGGCCTCTGCTGAGGACTAACTCATCCCTAGGGCTTCTGAGTGCATCCATTGTATCTTAGCTGCTTCTTCTGTCTGAAGGTCAGTACTTCTATGTAGGCTGCCAATTGTCAGCTTGAAGAATTTTGTTTCTACCTTCTCTGAGACTGAGGATTCTTGTGGTTTATTAACCTTCCTTCACCATTTACTTCAGGTTCTTGGTAATTTCTCAGTACTCCTAGGATTGGAAGGAATGCTCTGTGCTGCCTGAGACATACACCTGGCACTGGCGATTTACTGGATTCTAGTGTCCCTTTAGGGCTTGCTGTCCCCTTGATCAAATCCACAAAAACTAAGCAAGTGACCCTTTGTTCAGGAGTTACACTTTCTGAAGATGTCTCTCTTGGTTTCTACTGCCTTACTTTTATCTCCCACCGAGTATTTACCATAGCCCAGGGATTTACAGAGAACTTCTTGACATCTAAGCCTCAGAGAAATCTACTCTATCATCATTTTATGTTTGGTCTTTTGGGCTGTAAGAGGGAATTGTCCTTATTCATCTACATTTTGGTTTATGGCATTGTCTTTCTGGTCTTATTCCTATGGGCTTGTGTTCTTGGTATTTAAAGCCAAGATATTGAAATTCATAAAAACAACTTTCTCTTCACCAATGCAGTTCTAGAAATCAAAAGCCAGGATGTGGGCATTGCTACCTCTCCTGTCTGTTTGCTGAAGCTACTTAAGATCTTAAAGCTCCAAAGTTTGATTTTTTTGTTCTTGCCAGGAATCTTCCCCATACAATGGCAGGAAGCCTTTGCTCTTGAGGAGCAAACACTTGCTTTGAAACTATATATGTTTCAAATCTCAAATATTATTTCATATACTTACAGATCATTATATATTTAACTTTGGTGGGTACCAATTATTTTACTGCCTTCAAGACTTTCCTTCATGTGAGAACAAATGCTTTTTCTGTGGAAGCAATATGGGCTTATGTTGGGAATATAGTGAGCATCTATTTTCTTGGCATACCCTGTACTCTGGCCCTATTAGACTGATCTCGAGCTTGTTGTCTTATTATTTATGGCTAATTGGAAGTTTTAATGGATTTTGTGAGAAGAGACAAGTCAGGAAACTTCTGGAGATACGAGGGTCAGCAGTGCAAACTAAATTTATTATTAGCTAGAATGAAGTTGCTAGACAAAAGCAAGCAAGAAGTGAAAGATTTGTGCTGTGAAGTATCAATGGAAAAGAAAATGAAAAGGGTAATTCTTCTCTATTCTAAAGTCTGCAGCTTTCAGTTGAACATGCACATGTTACCTATATGATCTTCAGCAGTTAACTAAGTCTCAGGATCCACAGTCCTATGAAATGGGACCAACATTGCCAAATCTAGCAGGCTTAAGACACAAAATTGGCAGCCATCATTCTGTTACTTGCCATAGGGTAGACTTAATTTGATTAATCTTCTTTTCTTTAATTTTTGAGAATTTCATACATGTATAAATGAAATAAAACCAATTCTATCCCCCATTACCCAGTTCTACTTCCTCCATATCTTTCCCAATGTACACCCTGTTCCAACTTTGTGTTTCTTTTTAAAGAATGTTGTTTTGTTGGATTTATTTGTAATCATATGTGTGTATCTACTGGTAGATTTGTGCACTTTAGTGCAGGTACCTGAAGACCTGAAGCATCAGAGTCCCCGAGACATGGAGTTAAAAGCAGTTTTGAGCTACCCATTATGGGTTCTGATAACTGAACTTACTTACCTCATAGGCTCAGGCTGGCTCCATTCCACAGCTGCTGCTGTCCCTGAATGGTCATTCCATGGTACTGGCTTCTCCAAAATGCTGAGGTCTTCACTGCCACTGGGCTACACTTTTACAATTACCCCTTTGGGTGTTCTTCAGGGACGCTAGTCCTGCCACACATTGCCAAATCTCAGCTTCTCTCCATTTCTTTTTCATGTGTTCAGAACCAGTTGTATCTGAGTGACTCTTACATACCACCACATTAGGCTGCAAGCATGAAATGCAGCATCACCTTTACTGGGACCACAGCTTCTATATGCTGACCCAGAAGAAATACTTCTCAGAAGATTTCACCTTGATGATGCTGGTCTCTTCTTAATCATCTTTAATTCCTTGGTTCCAGCTAACCAGCATCAATTGTCCCAGCAAGGCAAAATTTTCACTTCAGTGGTTCTTAATTTAAAATATCGAACAGCCCAGGTAGTCTTGAAGGAACTCTCAGTGTTGTCTCTGAAACCTCACAAGTTAGGCTTTCATCATCTGCCCACCTCTCAACATTATCTTCTAAGTTCTCATAGCAGTTCACAAATGTACAAACACTGGATTTTTTCTAGTCCAAATGTCCAAAGTCCTTCCACAGTCTTTGCCCAAACAAGGTCTAGTTTGTCATAGCAATTTCCCGTGAACTTGGTACCAATCTCTGTCTTGGTTATGGTTTCTATTGCCATAAAAAAGACCACAACCAAAAAGAAATTTGGGGAGGAAAGGCTTTATTTCAGCTTACAACTCTCAGGTCATATTCTGTCACAGAGGAAAGTCAGGGCAGGAACTCAAGACCGGAACCTGGAGGCAGGAACTGGTTGATACAGAACCCATGGAGGAGTGTTGTCTGCTATCTTGTTCCTAATGGCTTATTTAGCTTATTTTCTTAAACAACTCAGAACCACTTGTCCAGGGATACCACCACCCACAGTGGACTTCCTCATTAATCATTACTCAAAAAAAAAAAAAGTTCCTCAATGCCCACAGTGCTGCCACCAATTTGGTGTGAGCATTTTTTTCAGTCAAGGATCTTTCATCCCAAATGACTATAGCATGTGTCAAAAGTTGACAAAACACTAGGCAGCATAATGGTGGAGGGTTTGACGAGTTGTTGGGGTCTGTGGATGCCTTATCTGTCTCAAGAAATGGGCAGAGGGCAGACATTATGTGATAGGATTCATCTTGACCTGAAATTGTTGTTTTATTTTCCCCATAGATGATTTCAGTGATTCCCCATGTCACTGTGGTTTTAGTGAATAACACTTCCCAGTTACATAAGCAGGAAAGCACAGATGAAATTGACATATTATTTAATTAAGGAAGGGTAAGCTCAGCTAACTTCAGTCCCAATATTTAAATATATCTTAGCTGCATAGCAGCATTATGCATGACAGTGCTCGCACAAAATCAATGACTAATAACTGTGAGTTGCTAACCTAAAGTTTGGTTGTGTAATGTTGGGGGGGGGGAGGCTGACAAATAGCACGATTCAGTTTTGAACATTGTTTTAAAGAATAATTCTGTTGTGTGTCCTGTTGCTTCTCTTTTATCCTTTGAGTATAACTTTGATTTTGTGAAGAATATGAAAATATGTTTTCTATCCTAATAGTTCTGCAGACATGCTAATGAGTTTAACTTCATCAGCTTTTCACGACAAAATTGCCTTGAGAAGTTCAATCGATGTGATCTCTTTCAGATGATAAATGGAGAAAACTCAGCCAGTAGAAAATGAAGGCCACCTCTTCAGGTGTTCTCCATCACTCAGGGTTAGTATGGCTCATTATGGATGCTTTGTGTTCTGCTGAACAGACCTTGCAGAAAGGGCCTGAGGACGGTTGCTCTAATGTTTCCTTTCGCATGTGAGAGGCAGGGTTTCTTGGTATGAGGACCCTCAGTCTATTTATTGCCCATAAGGTTAAGACCAGTTGCTATTTAAGAATTTTGGGTTTGATGATTCTGAGTCTGAAAATAATTGCATGTCTATTGTAAAAACTTTGGATTTGAGGATTCTATTCTTGAAAACAAATGCATGATTGCTGTAGAACATTAAAAAAAATTACAATGATGGAAATCATACCTTTCAGTCCACTATCTAAAAGAAATCCCTGCTAACACTTTTCACATCTGGTTGCTGTCTCAACTGAGAAATGCTCATACCAAATTGGCCTGTGGGCTAGCCTGTGGAGCATTTTCTTGATTAATGATTGATGTGGGAAGGCCTAATCCATTGTGGGTGGTGGCACCCCTGGGCACATGGTTCTGAGTTGTCTAAGAAAGCAGGCTAAGCATGCTATGAGGAGTACTCCAGTAAGCAACACTCCTCTGTGGTGTTTGCTGGGTTGTTTCTCTTTACGCCTGCAGTGCTAGACACTCAGCAGAAAATAAAGCAGTATTAGAGCTATGGTCCTGATGACCACACATGTCTTTCACACATTCTCAGGAGCTCTAGATGGAGAAGGCTTAGCAAGTGGATTTTTACTGGAAATGGTGATGTGGACTGATTGCATTAGGATTAGGGCTCAGTCATACTTTAAATGAATCCATGTCATAGATGTGAGCCCCTGGTGTGGCTCTTTTTGCATTTTGCCATGATACTCTGAATATGATAAAAGTCATGCCTCTGCATTTCTACCACTGATTTTTAAATATTCTTACAGTTTCTTTGAGCCCTCTTCATTAGGAAAGATAGTTACCAAGGGAAATAATAGAAATGGAGAGACTTTAGGACTAAAAAAAATTGGACTTAGAATTTAAAAATATGATAGAAACTCATTTATATCTTTTGTTTGTTTATTAGTTCACAACTCCCTGTGTTGCATGTGAACCAAGCAGTTTGTGTGCATCTGGGATTTTCACAAAGAAATATGTAGAGATGTTAATTTATTACCAATGGCTGAGGATTTCCCTGGCAGCCTACAATAGCTATGTTCTAGGTACACTAGGTATACAACAAAGAATATGATTTGCGGTGATATTTTGTTTGTACATTAACAAATAGATTTTGTCAGAGTGCAGAGCTAAGTTACTAGTTAGCCATAGAGGCCAGGCAGTGATGCCACCCACCTTTAATCCTAGGACTAGGGAGGCAGAGGCAGAGGGAGCTCTGTGAGTTCAAGGCCACCCTGGACCACACAAGACTGATCCAATCTAAAAGAGAAACAGAGCCAGGCAGTGGTGGCACACACCTCTGATCCCAGCACTTGGGATCTCATGCCTTTAATCCCAGCACTAGGGAGGTGGAGATAGGAAATGATATGGCTGGGCAGAGAGAGGAATAAGGCCAGAGGAGACAGGAGCTTGTGTTCTTTCAAGCTGAGGATTCAGTTGAGGTAAGAACTCTAGTGGCTGTCTTCTCTGTTTCTCTGATCTTCCAGCATTTATCCTGATGTCTGACTTTGGATTTTTATTGTAAGACCAAACAGGATTTGTGCTACAATGATTCCAAGCCTCTATCCTCTTGATGTGTTTCTAATGATGGTAGAGAAAAGAACAGACACTAAAGGAGAATTGCCTGAGATTAAAGCAGTAGATTCATTCATTACTGTATCAGAACCTTAAAGTGAACAGGATGTGAGGTAACAGAGAAGCGGGGGAGAAGGAGAGGATCAGTGGTACTTCCCCCTCCTAGGGGAGGGTCTTAGTTTCATTTCCCGTTGTTGTGATGAAATACCAAGACAAAAAACAACTTAGAGGAGAACCAGTTTACATGACTCTCAGTTTCAGGTTGCAGTACAGCATGGTGGGGAAGTCAAGGTTACAGGAAATTGAAGCAGCTGGTCACATCTATAGTCATGAGGAGAGGACAGGAATTAAAGTCTCTATCCTAGTTCTTCAATCACTTTCCCAACTCTTATGCAGTCCAAGATACCTTGCCTAGAGAATGATGCCACCCACAGTGAGTAGGTCTTACCATCTCAATTAGAGAAATTATGACTGTTGTAGTTTAAAAATGGTGGGAAGGAGTCACACCACACAACAGGGCTCATGTAGGAGGTTTATTAAGAGGCGGGATGAGAAGGGGCAGAAAAGGGGGCAGAGACCAGTCCCTGGGGATGGGAGTGAAGGAAGAGAAAGAGAAAGAGAAAGAGAAAGAGAGAGAGAGAGAGAGAGAGAGAGAGAGAGAGAGAGAGAGAGAGAGAGAGAGAGAGACAGGAAGTGTACGAGGCCTGCCTTTTATAAGGAAACGTAGCCAATGCACACAAAAGGTGCTCTTAGTGGCTGCAGCTGAGCTATACCCTGTCAGGACCCTAAGGGCAGGCCAGTGCAGATGCCTAAATGCTAACAATGACACCCCCAACCCAGACTCATCCACAGGCCAACCTATTATAGATTACCTTCCTTGGTGATTATAGACTGTGTCAAGGTGACAATCAAAACTGATCATCACAAAGGTCCTAGTTATTAGGAGCAAAAGTGTGGCTGGATCCCAATGGCTCCCTTGGGGGAGAAAGTGAGAAGGCACATACACTGGGAGTCAGTTGAAGGCAAACAACAAACTCCTTTATTTAATAAGGGGAAGGCCTTATATATCCTCCTCCTAGCACCTAAGCTATGCCACAATCTGGTGGTATTGTGTGCTTGTTCCTCATTGGCTGGGAATGATCAGTAACTCTGACAGCACCTGTTGCTAGGTTCCCAGGTAGACTTCAGGTTGGCTCTTAAGGAAGTGTGTAGCATGAATCTTAAAAGTTCTTATTAATAAAATCAAACCCGAGGCCAGTTATTGGGGTCCATGCTGGTAGATCAGAGAGACAGAACAAGCCACAGCTATCTCACCTTGCCGGATCCTCAGCTGGTCTTGTCTCTTCAGACTGGAGGCCTCTGAGTCCTCATCCGGAATGGGTCTCAGCTGAATTACTGCTCAAAAGCCTGAATGCTCAACCAGCCAAATTCTTCTAGTTTCTGGTCCTCACGCCTTATATATCTTTTTGCTTTCTACCACCACTCCCTGGGATTAAAGGCTGGCTTTCTGGGATTAAAGGCGTGTCACCATGCTTGGCTATTTCCAATGTGGCCTTGAACTCACAGAGATCCAGAGGGATTTCTATCTCTGGAATGCTAGGATTAAAGGTGTGAGTGCCACCATTTTCTAGCCTTTGTATCTAGTGGCTGTCTGTTCTCTGACCCCAGATAAATTTATTAGAGTACACAATATTTTGGTGAACACAATACCACCACAGAAGTGCATTATGTACATGCCTTGACAACTGGATTGAGCCAATTTCCTCAGCCCTGTGGGCCTGTCCTACTACAGAAAAGGTTGTTTGAGGATTCCTATTACTAAAATCTAGTGTTCTCCTTGGATGTTGCTTTGGATAAAATTTGACATCAACCATGTGAGAGGGTGAAGTGTGGTAACAAACTGGAAATCAATTCATTAAATCCAGTTTGTGGTCATGTTCTTTCTGCCTCCATATATATGTATACACCCCTAACATACATTTTATTAAGAAATATAAAATTCTTGATTTTTCTCAGAAATTAAAATTCTCCCAAACTAGTGAGGAACACATAGCTACAGAGAAACAAATGCCTAGGACTAAGTACCATTTCCTTTTGTGGTCAGTATATTTATTTCCTTCCTTTCCTCACTCCTGTTTTACTGCACTGAGGTAGGCAGTCTGTTGGGATGACACCCTCGTTCTAGTGAATCCTAGAGGACAAAGAAAATTGTAGGTGGAGTTTTTCATTGGGATTGCCAGCTCCTCAATAAATGCACAAGGACTTAATATTAATTATAAATTCTCAGCTGATAGCTTAGGCTTGATACTAGCTATTGGTTACAACTTAACCCATATTTCTCATTTAGGCTCTACCACATGGCAGTACCTTTTTGCAGGATGGGCATGTTCATCTTGTTTCTCTCTGTATCTCCTGGTAACTCTGTCCTTCTTCTTCCCCTCAATCTCTTTTTGTCTGCAAGTCCTGCCTAACCTCTACCTGCCCATCTATTGGCCAGTTAGGTCTTTATTAACCAATGAGAGTAATACATATTCACAGTGTACAAAAAGATTATTCCATAGCAGAATATAATAACTGAACCAGATGATTTAATTTTCTAGAATTAACATTTTGGATTTGGATTTTGGCCTGATGTTATAGGCTCTGCAACACAAGGTGGTTATAGTATAGAACTTACTTCCAAGTTTATTCTAGGAATATTTTGATCATTAATTTGGGCATCTTATAAGCAGAGTGGTTAAAAGGATGAACTGTAGAGCCAGACTGCCTAGACTTTAATTCAGCTCTTGAGTCTCCTCCATGAGACCTGAGGCTTGGCCCTGCTGATTCAATGTCCTCTTCTCTGAAGTGGATGCCACAATGTTGTTGTTTAGGATTTTTGTTAAGTTATAATATATTAATTTATGTTAAAGTATATTAGTTAATATTCAGCAGAGACTCATGCTTAGCAAGTGATACTTCCTCCAACCATTACCTCCTTCTCTCTCAGACACAGGGATATTTGCACTTGTTTTTACCTTTTTTATTTTATGGAGAACTAAACCTTGTACTGTGTCATATTTGAACCCTCTTATTGGCTGCCAGAAAGTGTTGTGTCAAATACAATGCAGTTAATTTGTAAATAAAATACATATCTGTCTTGCTCCCATCTTATAGTCTTCACCTCCTTGTATAACCACTAAATTAATCTTACTTTGCTGTTGCATTCGCATCATTGCAGTTCATTTTAATCACATTTTGAAACAACATAAGCTCTAAAAGTAACCCTAAAATAATTGTGTGAGCTCTAGTAAGGAGGTAAATGTGTCCAGTAAGTAAACCTCATCATTTTTTTTGACGTGGATTTATCGTGATATTGACATTCTGAGCTTGCATTTATTTTCAGCTCTGTCTTTTAGCTTTAAGGATAAACTGATCCAGTCATCTTTCTTAGAAACATTCTAACAAGTTCCTCAGGTTACATTATTTCCCAGATGTTTTCAAATGCATTGTATTGTTGCAAAATGATTTTTAGCTTGTCTTTAAACTTTACATCAGAGGTTTCCATGTCCACCTGGCCTTTATTAGATCACTAATGGCAATTATTTGTGTGTTTAAATTTACTTTGCATTATACATACTTGTATAAAGCAGGCTGTTTCATGGACATAAATAAATTCTATTGGAATATGGTCAGCCCCTTATAGTTTATGTCTCAAGAAACTTCACTGAATGTTTGGGCAATTTTCCTTTAATCATTTGATACAATGAATATGAGAAGTTTTTATGATTGTCCACTCTGGAGATTAATAGATTCAGCAGGCCTTTAGTTCACTCCTCTTCACTGGGCAGTAAGTACATGAGACAACACTAAACCTGAGAACTGTGAGGAGAAAAGACTAAATCCATGATTGTCCAATTAAAGCAAGCTGTATTTTGGGGTGCACCCAGGACTGGCCGGGAAGCTTTCTCACCCTAAATCAGGATTTGAGAGAACAGCCCCTGCTGACCTCTTGAGGTCCCTTTTCTAGGAGAGGTAAGGAGGTTCACAGGGAAGAGAGAGTTGGTGGGTATACATTGGTAGAAAGACACATGGAAGGGACAGAACAGGCATTTACAACATCTTGTGAATGGGGTTGCAAGCAGTTTACATCAGATCAAAGAACTAGGAACTTATTCTTAATGCAGATAGAAACTGTAACTTGCAAGGACTTAACATAAGACAAATGAGAACTTATTTTTAACCGTCTTAACTGCAAACAGAACCTTAACCCACACGGTATATTTTTCCTGTTTTGGTTTCCCATTAAACTTGCAATGTACATTGTTCCTGTTTTGGTCTTACAACAACTGCCAGGATCTTAGCAGCCATTTTAAAGCAAGAAAACAAAAAATACACTTTGGACATTTAATATGAAGAAGTTGGTTACCAAAATGAAGGATGGACTGGAGAAGAAGTAGGGATAAAACAGTATCACTAAGAACTTTTGGAACCTAAGCACACCGCCAATGCTATTAGACTACTGTGATGGGGAGAATGCAAGGACCTTATACTATTTGTAATACTTCTTCATCCTCCGGGCCAGTGCCTCCTGAAGGCTAGACTGGGACATAAGCTGGCAAAGGATTCTGGGAACTGTAGTTTTCAGATATCTACCCTTCCAATACAGAGGAGACTACAGACTGTCCTTTTCTGAATGTATTTCTATGTTCTGCCGTTCTTTTCACTGTGGCACTTTGTTCCCGTAATCCCTTTATGTGATGCTATGCACTCTAGTTTTAAAATAGTTTGAATTTTGTATAAATATTAAAATTCAAAGTCTCAGCAATATCAGAAATGCTTCTATGAGCACTTGTGGAAATCTAATTATAGATATTTTAGGCTACTTTATTGGCATTTATATAGATTCGTTAATCTTGAATTTAATTTTTTAATTGGGGAAATACTTAATACTTGAGTCTGTTTTTTATCTACTGGAGCTACTGGAACCTCATATTTCCTTATAAGGGTGGAGAAATTGAATTCTTGTATCTTAACATTTTTTTTCTTAGTTTTATTAAACCTTAAATTTTATTTTGGTTTTCAGATTTTAATAAACATGCATTTATTTTTTAACTGGTTAACAGTGCTTGGCTTCTTTATAAAAATCTGTGGTTGGTTGGTCAACTTTTGTCTTAATTGCCAAAACATTAAGAAAAATTTAGAATTATTAAAATTCACCATAAAATACATTCAGAGTGAGCAAGGCATTCGAGGAGCAGATACAAAAGTTCTCTGAACTGCAGAAGTGTTACTTAGCTGGTGAGTCAACAGAATCTGAATAGAAGTCTCCATTTCTCTCTCTGTAGTCCTTTGTCCCCAGCAGGCTTCCTTGTCATTTTGGCAATGGTTGACAGGACTCAGTTGAGCCTTGACATGTACTGTTTCTCCGGTAAGTGTTTCTGACATAAGTGGTATAGTCCTGGAGGCTTTTGACAAGTTTGTCAACCTAATGAATGGGCAACTCAGCCTTAAAACCACAGTAAAGAACTTGTAAGTTGTTCAAGGAGGGGATAGGCATCTGGGTAACCAGATAATGGTTCTGAGCTGTTCTGCTTGTCTGCTTGTTGATGATACTTCCACAGACAAAAATACATTTTTAAAGATTAAAAAAAATCCAGCTTTAGAAGCATATTGTTGCATATGCCTTATAGCTAAGTACGATTTTAAAAGCTGCTATCTAACTTCTCAATTGCTTCTCGTTTTCTTTCCTTCTTTCTTTCTTTCTTTCTTTCTTTCTTTCTTTCTTTCTTTCTTTCTTTCTTTCTTTTTTTGTGAGTTACAGTTACAAGGTTCAACCCATTAGGTCTGTGAGCCTCTTTGGACCACTCTGAAAGATTTATGTTCCTGTGAGGAATGTATTCCAGTACGTGGAACAGTAATTATTAAGTAAGTTTCATGAAGTGAGGATTAATCAGAATAATTACAATTGCCTGGGATTTCGTATTTCAGGGGCAGTGTTCTGTATAAAAATTTGTGTAGTTCTGAGAATAATCATAATTAAGAATACTAAAATTTTATTTTGATAAAATATTTGCATATCTGCAAATTATTCAACAAAATAAAATTATATATTCTACCTCTATTATTCTACCTTAAAACATATTATTTGGGTTGGCAGATTAGATCTACTCAAGCATCTAAATTGGACTAGATTTCAATATTAATGTCCATTTTTGTTGGGATTTGGAAACTCTATTATTCTAATTTTATACACAGATTAGCATATTTCCAAACTCAAATCATCCTAAGATGTTTACATTCTTGTTATTATTTTTGTTCATTGCTTATGACTGAGGCTGAGGGGCACCTTAAAAACAATTACATCCATTGGTTTCATTTTGGCTCCTAGCAGTGGGTCATGGGATGATGTGTGAACAGATGTGGTGAGGTGATGAAGACGATGGATTGATAATTCCACTAAACATGTTCATCTCCATGCATCCTCTCAAATGAAGAAATTTCAACTTAACATTATACATTGAGAGTTCTTGATATGGACTGATTCTGTAGCTAATCAGCCCCCTACCTCTCAGATGAGAAAATTTGGCTCTAGAGAAATTAAGTGGTGATCACTCAAGACCACAAATTTATTTCATGCCCAAATTCAGAACACAGATCTCTTAGTTCCTCATGTAGTAACAGTTCAGCAAGAATTTCTGACAGGATTTCTAATAGCCAATATATAGAGCAAAACTCTCATCCTTCCAAAGAATATATCATTTGATGAAATAGTAGCTGAAGAATAGATGCGTATGTAAAATACAAGTCCCCGAACAAATGAAGACTGCTCATGCCTTATTAAATGACACAGGAGAGGGGTGGAGCCTTTCCCTTTCCTTAAGATTTTTTTCTTTAACATATTAAGGGAGACATTCTAGAAAGTTTCTAAGAAGTTTTTTTATATATATAATTCCTCCTCTATACTCACATTTCCATGAGAGCAGTCTAATCTAATGAAACATTCTAACTGAGTACATACCAGTTGGTTGTCAGACTTCAGAGCTGTTGCTGCTGTGGACTTCTTGTTTTAATTGGAATGATTTTAGTCACAGGCTCTTGTTCTGGGCCTCAGAATTACACTTGTTCTGGTTGGAGTTAACAGTTCCTGAAAAGAAACACCCCCCCCCCCCAATATTTAATAGTTCCACACACAACTATGTCCTTGAAGTGTGTGTTGCTATCAATGACCCAGGATTTCTTTGAGTCTTTGGTGTGTTCCCTTCCTGTCATATTGTCATACGTTTGTGAGATGCTGCTGTAGGTTTTGTTCCATGGACTCAGGAAGCAGCATCCATAGCTGGGAGGCACAGGGAGGAAGAAGTTAGTTGCTTTTCATTTGGTTTTGTTCTTCTCAGTTTGCCAAAGGGTTGGTTCATCTGCCAAGAATTTATATTTTCATATTACATTCTTTACCAAACTGACAAAATACAATGTATTTTTAGTTTGTGTTAAGCAGAGCTCATTAGATATGGTCTGCTTGTGTGTGTGTGTGTGTGTGTGTGTGTGTGTGTGTGTGTGTGATTCAAAATCTTGCCAGTCCTTCCAGACAGATGTTCCAAGTGTGATGTGAGAGCAGTTCATTCATTCAGTTTATGTTGTGGGATGTGGCTTAGAAAACTGTTAAAATTCTTCTGAACAAATGACCTCTTTCTTGGAGGCTGGAGAAATAGTTCAGCAGGTAAGAGTACTGGCTGTTCTTGCAGAGGACTGATGCTGTGGGACGGTCTATATGTCAAATTGCTCTGATTGGTCAATAAATAAAACACTGGTTGGCCAGTGGCCAGGCAGGAAGTAGGTGGGACAAGGAGAGAGGAGAATTCTGGGAAGCAGAAGGCGGAGGGAGAGAGACACTGCAGCCACCGCCATGACAAGCAGCATGTAGAGACTCTGGTAAGCCACCAGCCACGTGGCAAGGTATAGATTTATAGAAATGGGTTAATTTAAGATAAAAGAGCAGTTAGCAAGAAGCCTGCCACGGCCATACAGTTTATAAGTGATATAAGCGTCTGAGTGATTATTTTATAAGTGGATTGTGGGACTGCGGGGCTTGGGGAACCTGGAGAAAAGCCCTCCAGCAACAGACTGAGATTCAGTTCCTACTACCTTTAACATCACAACAATCTTTAACTCCAGTTCCAAGGGATCTGACATCCTCTTCTGGCCTCTTTGAGTACCAGGCACATACATAGTACATAGATATACATGTAAGCAAAATACCCATAAATAAACACAAAATAAAATAAACCAACCAAACAAAAAATACAGCCCTATCTTTTAAAGCTCAACCAGGAATGGGAAGCTAGACTCTTTCCCTAGACTTCAGCTCTTGCTTATCCTCCCTAATTGAGTCCAGTCCATTACTGTTTATCAAAGAAACTTCTTCTTAATTGTGTGTCCTCTTTCTATGCCACCAGTGTAGGCAGAGTTTTCTGTCTAGACCACAAATCAGCTCTGTCCCACCAGCCAGTTCCCAAATAACCACACAGAGACTTTGTGTTAATTATAAATGATTGGCTGATAGCTTAGGCTTGTTATTATTTGGTTTTACAACTTAAATCAACCCATTTCTTATCTACCCTTTGCCATGTGATGGTACTTTCTTTCATAGGGCATGTTTATTTGTTACTTCCTTTGCATCTTGCTTGCTACACTCTAGACTCTGACCCTCTTCTCCCCAGCATTCTCTCTGCCCCCCCCAATCCTGCATAGCTACTGGCTGTTTAGCTTGTTCACTAAACCCATCACAGTGATGTATTTTCACAGTGTAAAAGAATATTCCACATCCCAGTCTTTTGGTGACTACTCTAAAACCTTGTTTATTCCCCCAATTCCAATGTGTCCTCCTCTCTGGAGTCAGGGTGATCAGTTCAAAATGTATATATTGTTACTACCCTGCTAAGGGAAATAGTAGTTGTTCATTACACTTGGGTAAAAGTAAACATTGTTCCTTGCTATTTATTACCTGGACTGGCTGCTCCTATCTCAGGGGCTCCACTGCAATACACTCATCTATTTTCTTAAGTTCTATCTCTGTGGTATTTTTAGTTCCTAGATGGTCTCAGCTTCTTCCCATAGTGGGTCATTTGTATACTGATCTCTTTGCCTCACATTTCCGCCATGCTTTCTGTCTCCCTCTGAACATCAGATTTCAGCTGTAATGTGAGTTTTTTCTGGAAAAACTCCAATTTTTCTCCAAAAACTCCATTTCCAACTCTGAAAGACTCCACTTTGAGCACAGAGCACATCTTCTGTGCCTCATTTATATCACTCTGTAATTGCAGTCACATCTCTATTTATGTGTGAGTCACCATCTCTTTACAATTCATAGGAACTTGGGTATTTATTGCTACTATTTGTGCTTCCGATGCTTAACACAATTCTGGGTACCTAGATATAAAACTAGTGTATGTGTTGGTTATATGAATAAATAAATGAATAAATGGTATTTATTATGTCATTCTGCATCATTCAAGTATTTCAGTCTTCATGCTTATATAGTTGATGTGGTTCTCTTCATGCTTATATAGTTGATGTGGTTTTGGGTGGCACTTCAAAATACATGATTTTGAAATCTCTTTATTGGAATAGTATGTGGCTAGAATTTTGCTTTCATGAAAAATTTCCTGGAAATCTTTTGTATTGCTTTTGTATGCTACACATACCGGTTTTAAGTCAAATACCTGTAGTCATGATGAGTTTCTTTACCATAATGTTGAGAACTATAAATGCATGATTTTTCAATTGGGAAGTGCTGGGGATGCTATGAATGTGTTGCTCTGATTGACTGATAAATAAAATGCTGATTGGCCAGTAGCCAAGCAGGAAGTATAGGCAGGACAAGTAGAAAAGAGAATTCTGGGAACAGGAAGGCTGAGTCAGGAGTCACCAGCCAGACAGAGAGGAATCAAGATGTAAGGTACCAGTAAGCCACAAGCCACGTGGCAACTTATAGATTAATAGAAATGGGTTAATTTAAGATGTAAGAACTAGTCACTAGTTAGCCTGATCTAATGGCCAAGCAATTTTAATTAATATGAGCTTCTGGGTGAAGTGGGCTGCGGAACTGCAGGGACCTGAGAGGGACTGGAGAAAACTTCAGCTACAGGAAAGTGAAAGGACTATTTTTGAGCCAATGAATCAATGAAAAATCTCAGACTTTCTGTTTATGGATTTGCATTTACAAAGACACAAATGTCCTTAGGAGCCAGCTCTGCTGGAGTGTTCACACTATACCATCATATGGTTACAAGTCTCAAGTTATTTCCCTGACATTCTTTTTCAACTTTTTTATTTCTATGAAACAATAATACAACCTTTTATCTGTACATTTGCTACTCAACATAATGAAAACATTAATGAGTGTGTCATTTATTAAATCAATAAATAGTTGTTTCACACTTCCTGTTTACCAGCCATAAATTTACAATCTTTCTTGTCAGAAATTCATCTTCGAAAATAATGTGGCAAAAACTTAAGAGACAGCTTGGCTGATACAATTACGTTGTTAGAAATAAAAAGAAGGAGCACAAAGAACATATACTAAAGGCCCTTGACTTCATTTCCATTAAGTCAAAGAAGAGGAGAATTGAGGACATATTTCCCTCAAGGAAACAATTGAGCTGAATTCTCAGTTCTAAGAAGTGCCTTCAACAAGTAGTTATCACTTAGAATGGTAATTGTCTCATTGTATTAAGTAGTGTTGTTTTCATTCCTATTCACCATTTCCACAAACCCCACTTACCACTGTGGAGCTTTTTTGAGAATGGGGAATGATATTTTATGTTTTCCACCATCTAATATATCCTTGAATATAGTAGTTATACATGATGGCAGTTATATTATGATTTTCTCACTAATATCAACTAATATGATAGAAGCATTTCAAGGATGTTTATGGATGCAGAAAAAGACATCTGGACCAGTTTCCACTATGAGTGGTAGTTTATTTAGCTTGAAGATTCTTTGTGACTCTGCCTGTTATAGGTAACACACCTTTTGAGAAAAACTTAGTTCACATTACATTTTTTTAATATACATTTTGTTCTTTTTTTGGAGTCTTTACCAAAAGCATTGTGAGTGTTTGTTACTGTGCATATAGCTCCTGGGTAGGGATACATTTTTCTCCGGTCCTAAAGTTTGGGCCTTTGTATGATTGAAAATACCCAAGGGGCCAGAATTTCTGAAATAACATTTACCTACTTCTGTCTTTAGCAGTGATACAAGCTGAACACATGGCAAATGCTTTCAGTAGTTAAGAAGCTTGATGATCTCCCCTTCTCCTGCCCCGTGTCCTCTCCTGCATTTCATACTTCTTTTATGCTCACAACAGTTCTCTGGACATCTCAAAAACAGACGTGCCATATTTTAAGGTAGCAGAGTGAGCAATTTCTAATTTCTGAGACCTGAAGACACACCAGATACCTTGCTTTGACATCTTCTGAATTAGTGAATGGATTTAATTGATTGTAGTGAAAGACAAGAGAAACTCTCCCCAAGCTCGCACTAGAGAAGGAATAAGGACTGACCTGGTTAAGTATCCTCTGTCACTTACTGTCTAGTCATGTTACTGCATCTGACATTTACTACCAGAGTGTTCATTTTTGGTCTAGTTACTGACTGGCCACATCTTTGCTTTTCCTGCTTCTTTGCTTCCTTTTCTGATAGATTATTTTCCACTAAACTGTTGTTCTCCACGCACATAAGCTACTTTAGGAAATTAGCCATTATCTAGTCACTCAAACTTTCTTCCCAGTTTGTATTGCCAAAACCCTATATTATTTTTTGAAGGACTTCTTTTTTTTTCAACTAGGTGATATTGAACTATTTTAATATCCTTAGTGCAGTTTTTTCCTGCTGGGCAAGGAGTGATAGTTCCTCTCATCATGGAGTGTTTCTCTTGTTCTAATCATGCTGGCTTTGTGCTGAGCTGCTTAGTTTTTCTTTGAGCACATTGCTTACCTTAAAGACTTGGGCCAAATGTCCATTTAAAAGTAGACATATATGTGTTAGAAAAGAAATATACACAAACCTCTTCTTAGTGAAGGTCCTTTTCTGGCAGCTTTAACCATTTGGAATTGCAGTAAAAAAATAGAAAGCAGAAAGGGGCCTTTGAGTTGTAGAAGCTTCTTAAGACACATGTCCCAGAAAAATTCTGCGTGTAGGGATTTGGTGGCTGACTTCCTAATTAAACCCTCAGAATTTCATTTAGGACCCTTATCCTTATTTATGAGTAAGCTGGTTTTTCTCGTTTGTTGGCCTTGAACAGCCTAGAAATAGCAGGGAAGAAGCCAGAGGTGAAACTAAGGTCCCATATATTTGAAATGAAGACAATGTAAAGAATGAACACATTAAACACTGTGATTTCATGACTGTTCTGCTTATGAGAGACAACAGCATTTTGGTGATCTTATGTGTACATGTTTTTTGGGGGGACAGTTATGAGAAATGCTTTCAGATTCTAAGATTCTTTTTAAAATATATGGAAAGGGAAGATAGAAATGTGGGTTATGCAGATAATTCTTTTTATTAAAAACACTTTATAATCAGAAAATATAATATATTACCATCTCTTGAAGACATGCAGATTAGTTATTAATTACACATAAAGTGCACTGCGTACTTACCAGCTCATTATCTTTCTTAATTCAGTTCTAGAATTGTATTAAATTAATCCTCATGTAGGGTGCTGGGGAAAGTGGTAGAAAATGAATTATTGACTTATAGACATTTATATTTGTTTGCCTTAAATCCTCATAATAGACATAATATAAACATTTTTTAAAGGCTCACTGCATTTCATGCCTAATGGGATCTTGAACAATGAGAAAACTGGAATTCAGCTATTTGCATGACTTTTGACCACTTTTTAAGTGGCTTACACTCAAGGGGAGTATTTAGGACCTAATTTTTGAGGCACTTGGGAACCACAAGTGCTATCAATAGCAAGATGGTGAGGGACACCCACAATGGCACTGGTGGTAAAAGTGATCTGAGGTCCATTCCTTCATCTCTGTTTTGAAGTTCCATGTGTTGCAGACTCTGCCAGCCAACCATGTGCTAGAGACAGCTCATGGACCAAAACTCATGTGGTTCAAGAGAGCAAACTGGCTTGTTGATAGACAGGCTCTTACATGCTCCCATTAACACGACATTGTGATTAGTGGCACAGGCAGAACCCAGTTGAAATTTGTTCCAGTGAAAACACACTGCACTCCAGCTCTTTCCAATATAGACCTTCCAAGAACACAGCGTCCATTGTGCCTCCCCTGCTTCCATAGCTCCAGGATACCCTGTCAAGCTTTCGTTGGGACTTCATTTAGATGCTCCATTGATGAATAAACCTCTAGGGTTTTGAGTGCTTTTTGACATCAGTTTACAGAGGAGGTTAGAAGGAGCTTGGAGGATACAGAGGTAGAGCTTAAGTACAAAACTCTAAAAATATAAACCTTCCTCTTTTGGGTGGCAATAATTAGGTCAGTGCTTTGCCTCACGGTGCTTTTTCATTTAGGCATTTGCAGAGAAAAACAAATAGAATAATATATCTTTTCTTCGTTGGTTTTCCTTTTAAAACAAGAATGACTTTGCGATGTTATTTTTGATTTTAGTTTAATATACCTCTCCCAACCTTCTGTTCTTTCCTCCCCAAGCAGGAAAACCATGCTTAGGCCATGTATTTACTGTAATAGTGATGGTAAATGATTTAGAATGTATTCCTCTATTCATGTCTTTGAAAAGGATGAGATTCAAGAAAGAATTGGGTGTATGAGATGATGTTTATGATCATTAACAGTGATAGGTTAAAATGTGTGTCCTCTGCGGTAGACTGTGTTTTGAGTTGCCAAGTTTTGAACCATCACAAATCGATGAGCTAACCAGTCATCCTATACACCTGGGCAGCATGCTGTTTTCCTGGCCTCAGCCCTAGATTCAGTTTGGCAGAGAACAAGCCAAGTGGGGGACCACTCTCAGCTCTGGGTAGTGTTTAAATGCTGCCAGTGTGTGTAGAAAAATCTATTTCCTGGAGAGTCCCCAAACTTAAAAAGAATTTTTTTTATTTCCCCCTTTACCACTGAATTGAGTTCAAAGAAGTTGTCAATGTCTGTTTGATAACAGCAGTGTGGTCTTGTTGGGCATGGCTGCATTTTAATCACTTCATGGATATTAAGGGCTTTCCTTTCAGTTTACTCCTGCCTGTCTTCCTTCCAAAATTCTCCTTAATCTGGCTCTCCATAGGAGGGACTTGCCTCCAGGGGACAAGCAGAAGCAGAAGATAACAGGAAAGCCCACTTTATGCCAAGATGTCTGGAAACATGAAAGGTCAAACCCTACATTTTAGTAAAAATAAATCTCTTTCCATGGAGTCAGGAAAAACTGCTATCATAAAAAAAATCATCACTTTCATTTTCTTCTTTTCTTTCTCTCTAGAAAAAATATGACAGTATATTCTAACTGTGGCTGATTAACTGCTAACATAGCTTGGTTAAAAACCTCCCCAACCCAATTTCAAACACTTTTAGAGGGATAACTGATAAGATGTCTAGCCTTGCAATAAACACAATACTATTGCAGTCCTTTTGAAGTATGCATTTATATTACTATCATCATTATTATTTTCCTCCCTTTCTTCATTTTGCATAAATTGAAATTCCCTCAAAACTTCAGTGGCATGTTATTAAAGTATCTGTATACCAAAAAAAAAAAAAAAATTTGCAAATGATTTTATTCTGGAGGGAGCTGCTGCCAGGGGTCTTTGAAGCAAGGGCTTTTGTTGTGAATCTGAGAGCCATTGTTACATAACAGATTCATACCCTAGGCAGAATTGCTATGAAATAGTGTGCATAAAACACTGTGAGTGTCAGCCTCGGATGCCTCAGGAAGAAGTAGGGCCATCGATGTCCATCAAAAAGGAAAATATATAGGTCTCAGCAGCCACTGCTTTTCTACATAACTGGAGAGCTAGAACAAATTGTGTGCACTTTAACCCTCTGTGTGCTCATGGTCTGAGCAAATCCCAAGTTTGAAGTATACATCCCATGCGTCTCACAGGACCATTTCGAGCAACCCTTGAAAATGGTATGAAGTGTTTTGGTTGCACCCGCGCGCGCGCGCGCAGGTGCGTGCGTGCATGCGTGCGTGCGTGTGTGTGTGTGTGTGTGTGTGTGTGTGTGTGTGTGTATGTGTGTGTGTTCACTATCTATCTTGTTAACTACAAGTGCTTGGAGAAAGAACTTTCAGTGTCAAAGGTGTTCAGTTACTTTTATCTGGCCAGACTGCCATATCCTTCTATGACCCTGGGGCTTGGAGTGTGGAGTGAAGAGGAGGCAGGGCATCTTAGGGCATTATTATCTGTGTTTCTCTTCAGAACAATATTAAATTAGGCTTTCAGTATCTTTATGTCTTTGGAGAGATTGCACATACTGTCATCAGATAACACGAGTGAAATTCTAGCCACTGTTGTCTGAACTTTGAGATTTCCATCTAGATGTGCGCTGCCTGGTTCTTATAGTCGGTTTTGACACGTCCAGCAGGAGTGTTTGAAAAAAAATTGATATTACACAATGGCAGAAGTCCCAAGTCAGTAACAAGCCTGCTTGGGTGGGGCTTATTCTTTAGACTTAGTGCTTAACTTGGTCTGTAAATCACAAATAAAAGCAGGGATCCCTGCTTAATTCTAAAGTGTTATAAAAGAGGAAAATTAATGGAAAATAAAAAGACAAGAACATATATGCACAATTTAATTTTAGACAAACAAATGTGTGTAATGTTTTCATGAATTTCTTTCTAACTAAATTACATCCCCAGTAATATGTGTTTTATAACCTTTTCAGCATTTTAAATTGATGTTGAATAAATTTATGGAGTATTGAGTATTTAACACTAAAGAAGTCTCCAGCTTTGTCCTTTTCCTATGAAGCACTAATTACATTTAAAGTTGAATCTTTCACTAGACTCTTTACTTTTGCCTTACTGTGTGGTAGTGGACTACATTTAAGGGCTAACTAGACGGAGAATCATTACTCAGGTCATTATCCAAAGTTTAAATAATTCCTGTGCCCTAAGCAGTTGTCTCTTAGAAGAAGTCAGTTTCACTTGGGGATCATGTGACTTTAGTGAAAAAAATATGTACATCTATGTTACTGTCCATTCCAATTGTCCAAACTCCTTACACTTTCTTCTTTACTGTTTAAAACCATGCGCTTCAATCAGAAGTCAAATAAGTTTAGCAAAGAGGGGTTGATCACTTTCTTCATGATGGAGTTACACAAACAAGATCATGGTGGTGACTTATTTGTAGATAGCTATGCTCATAATGGGTTCATTTATGCCTGAAATATATAATATTTTAATTTGAATCCTGTGCTAAACATGGTCACAGGAAGCAAATCACCAGCACATAAATGAATGGAAATGATTCTTTTCTTAAGGAGAAGAAAGGGAGTGCTTTAGAATAATTAATTCAGGTTGGGTTTGTTCCACAGGGGTAAATCTTGATTCTATTTTGTTATATTAAATTCTATTCTAATATTTAATTAATTGACAGTCTATTAAATGTTTATTCTTTTTCAGAAATGTAGGAATCTGCTTATTTGACATCAGAAAAAAAGTTATTATATAATATCCAAGAAGGTACTAAGAAATCCTTCAAGAACACTAACTTGTAGTTTTTTTTTCAGTTTTTGTTTATCATGTTTTCAGTTTTCCTAGACATTTGACTGAGAAAGAATTTCTCACCATGACTGAGTTGAAATTCTATAAAATTGTGGGGTACTGGATATATAATTTGATTGTTTTAACGTGTTGCATTAATCTATAAGATGGTAAGTAAGAAATGATAGCAAAAGAACAATTGGGGATGTCAAAATGAGAAGTGATTGTGGGAAGTCTTACTTCCATAGAAGTTAGGTACAGCCACCATCTGCTTCCTGTCCTGTGTTTTTCAGGAACATGTCTGGTTTTATTATCTGACTGAGATGGCCTTGACGGAACCATCCCAAATATTAATTACTGTTTGAAAAAAAAAGTCACTACCATTTTTTCTCTCCTTTATTTCCATCTTAAGACTATTTCCCTTAATTGTCTGACTGGGATGGTTTTGGTTTCTGATTTCTCTTATAGGGTAAATTATTTTTTAAATCTGCATGTTATCTGTTTAATCATATTTATTCTGAAGAGGATAGAAAATCTACTTAGCTGTCCACTTTATTAAGTTTTTGCTATAATTTATGTCACTCTAATAGAATCAGGACAGATTAAATTAAATTGGGAAAACAAGTTGGAGTCTGTGGCTTCCAGAGTCTCCTTGGCAAAGTTTGAAATCATTGCATGTTCTAATGTGGGGAGGGGGTGTGTGTCAGAATAACATCATAAAACTTTCTTAAGGAAAACAAATGCCCAGCAACATTTATTTCTATTCATTTCAGCTGCAGAAGTTTGAAAGATCACTGGGTTCTCTGACTAGTGATTTTGATTGCTCTCTTATTTCATAGAATAATTTCCATAATCATTCAAAAGTTTTAAGCAGGAGACTTGTTCCAAAAACCTTGACATCAATTGCATGAGGGGAGGAATTAGAATATTTTGTTTTCCATTATTTGTTCCCTGGGCAGAAATAAAGCAGAGTTTGTAGTGGTTATCAATACAATAAATCGATATATACAACTAATTTGACCATTCAGGCATAAAAACAATCCTCCATTTTATTCTTTAATTATTCAGAAGATTTATCTCTTCTTTCCATTTCTTTTTTATAGCCATATAATTTAAAAACATATACATGAAAGGCACACAGATTCAGAGAGAGATGAAAAATTGTCATGTGGAAGGAATTACTGGAGAAATTGCATTAGTATAATCTGTTTTGTCTAGTCTAGAAACTAATTTGATGGAAGCCTGAACTCATTCTTGCTTCCCTAGGAACCATATGAATAAGCCTGGCCTGACTGTTTGTGAGGGGTAAATGCGAACACTAAAATGTTAGAGTTATATGTCAGTTTTTCAGAGTCCATGTTTACAAGTAAGGCACACACAAGCTTGGCTGCTCTTTCTGAATGAACATCTTCTTAGATGCCTACTGTGTATGAAGCAGAGATGGAGGTGTGATATGGGATGATGTCAAGAACAGACAAGACGCTGTGAAGCACTGAAGTAAAAACCATTATGCTGAGAGATGTATCAAAAATGATGTGAGAACAAGGATTTAGTAGCAAAGCAACAAAAGCAAGTGCGGTGATATGGATGGAGTAGGTAACATCATTCTCTTCACACTTGAAACACTTGGACAGAGAGTGAGGTGAGGTAGATGGGAGAGTGTGGAGGGAAGACAGCAAGGGGGAAATGTTGTAATTATATTATAATCTCAAAGATGAAAAATAGAATAAAATAAAGAATGAAAAAATATTAGTTAGCTGCCAGACAAGATGTGCCTGCTGGTGGCATGGCTGTTAAGGGGTTGATGAACTGCTTTCTGATTGTATTTGATGCCTGCTTCACAGGAGGGAATTTGATGACTGGTTCTATAATCATGATCAAAAGCCCATGGATTTGGAAGCCATGGCCCTGAGGTAGAACCTGCTGCTGTTATTTGGCTAAACGGTAATGCTGTCAAGTTGCCTTCTAAATATTTATTCTTAGGCCCAAAGACATGGGCTGTTTTCAGCCTTGGCATGAGGTCTTCTCCTTTCAGGGGACAGCTGTCAATGGAGAGATTCATAATGGCCAAAGTGCTGCGAAACAGAGACTGAGTGCTCAGTCCTGTGTAGGCCATCTATGTTAACCCATGCCCCCACCAAAGCTGAGGGAACACTGTGGAAGAGGGGGTAGAATGTAAGAGTTGGAGGATGTGGCATAGAGCTGTAAAATGCTGTCTTCTGGACACGATAATGGCTGCTGTACTCACAAACTCATAGCGCCTGTGGTCACTTGAACAAGACTTACACAAGAAGATTCCAGGCAAAATTCCAGCCTAAGTGGGATAGATGATCACCAGACCCCAGCCCTTACTGAGGAGCTGTTGGCAGTAGACAGTTGACTGAAGGAGGGAAAATGACTCTTTTTTGAGGATGTGGACACGGGGAGGTTTTCCATGTTCCAGTGGAGGGTCCATACCCATGCACAGCACTAACCGGATTTAGTAGATTATAAAATTAACAAAGACATCAGGTGAGGAGGGGCTACGGTGTTAAGGAGATATGGGAGGAGTTGGAGGGGATCAAATGGTGAGTAGATATGATCATATTTCATTGTACACATGCATGAAATTCTCAAAAATAAATTTAAAAATTAAGCTAGCATATAAAATGATGAATCCCATATCTGTGTGTTATTATACATTGATCTCAGTTTTCCCCTTCTACACTACATTCCTGCTGCACATCCCCTGTCTGTCTCTCTCTACTCCCAGTTAGTACTTCCTTCTGCTTTCTTATTATAGGTATCCCAGCATTACTCATCCTATTTCTTACCTCTCTTAGGGTCTCTTCCTCTAGTCTCATGATCCTCTTTCCAGTTTTCAGATCTATGTACACACACACATACACACACACACACACACACACACACACACACATACACACACACACACAAGCATACACACTTTTACACATATATAGTATATACACATATATACACATACATATATATGTACATATATACATGCACAAATATACACATACATATGTACATATGCTCATACAAACACCTATGCATATAACTTTAAATCTAGGTCTTTACATTTTTTAAACTAAGAGGCTGAATTGTGACTTTGAAAATGAAGCTGTTCGCTTTCAGATACTTGCATAGTCTAACCACTGAAGACTGAATTCTGTGTTTGGCTGTTGTTAGCAGTGATGCATGAAGCAGAAAGAAAACAGCTTGACTTCTGTAAGTTAGGCAAACTCTGGAGAGCCAGGAATGGCAGGGAGGCAATTGGCTCACAAAATAAACTGACCGAACCGGAAGTCAGAACTAAATAGAGTGTATAAGAGCACCCCAGGGATTGTCTTAACAATGTACTAGTTATGAACTAACTATAGTCATTATTACCACTGCTAATGAAGAAACCATAGGAGAAGGCAAGAAGTGCCTCTCTCTGATTACCGTAGGCTTCCGGTTTAACTAGCTAAGGCACTCAATGATCCCTTAAAAAATGGATTTACTCTAATGTCTATCCGCTATTAGTGAGGATACTATTAGACATGGTTTAGCTTTGGAAAGTATGAAGACAGTTTGGCTAATGATGGCTGAAACTGCAGGAAAAGCTGCACTCTTCGGCACTCATAATTTATACCCTGTCCTGTGACTTGATAATGATTTTGGTTTCTAATATGTTCTTTAAAAAAAGACTCAGAGCAGTTATTAATGACAATCCTTATGTAGATATTGAAGTCTATTGACTTGGTAATGCAGTTTTCATTGTTCCTAGTGCTGGGTGCTAGGAGAAAAATCTTTGCTGATTGGTGGGTCTTATCCTGCAACCATCAAAGTGAATTAATATGCAAAATGGAGGCATCATAAAAGAAGAAAACAGCATCATTAACTAAATTCAAGATTTGGCTTTGAATGCACATGAAAATTAATGGCTAGAGGATCCATGAATGTGATTCTTTATCTAGCTTTCCTTAGCTTTAAAGGAGTTAATGATACTTTATCTTTTGTCTCAATTTCTGTCTATTATCATTCTTTCATTTGTTTGTACAGTGGTCAACAGATATTTACATTTCTACTGCATGCAAACCAGTGGACTGAAATATATGACCAATAAGTTGTACCATCACCAATGGGGAATGACCTTCAGCTGAGAACCTTGCACTCATTTGTGTCTCAATTTTCTCTAAAAAACATTTTAAAGAATATTTTTGAAAATAAAATGCAATTATATAATTTCCCCCTTTCTCTTTCTCTCCCCAAAGTTCCTCCGAGGTACCTGCTTTACACTCTTTCAAATTCATGGCATCTGGCCTCTTTTTCTTTGTCTATGGGTATGTGTGTGTGTGTGTGTGTGTGTGTGTGTGTGTGTGTATACATATATTCATAAATACATAGTTATACAACCTATTAAGTCTATAATGTTATTTATAATCTTACTTGTATATAATTTCAGAGCTGACCACTTGCTATTGGATAACTAGTTAGTAGTTGGTGGGCTTCTTACCTGGGGGAGACCATTTTCCTGTTCTTACCAGTTATTAGTTGTCTGTAGTTCTTTGTCTAAGGTTGAGGTCCTCTGAGATTTTTCCCCTTCCATATTAACACATTTATTGGTGTTGTTCTTGTTCACATCCTGTTTAGTCCACTGTTTTTGAGACCTCATGACATTTCTAGAAGACACAGTCTCACAGCAGACATCCAGTTCCTCTGGCTTTCACCATCTTTCTGACCCCTTTGTGTGCTGTTTCTTGAGCCCTAGGAACAGCCATTGTGAAGTTGTTGTACCAGTTTTGCAAAACCCCCAGAGACCACCAAGGAGCAGGTTTCCAATGTAAGCATATAAGGGTCCTTTCATTGCCAGGTTCAAACCCGGGCTACTGCATGGCAGATGGAAGGAAATGTGGCAATGGCAACAGGCCCAGAGGTAGAGAATTTTTATTGGAAAAAACTGCAAGCTGGGAATTGCATGCTTTGGCATGTTGGGATTGAGTAGAAGAGATATGGGGCAGGGTAATGTTTTGAAACTCTTGGGTCTAGACTTTTGTTGAGAAACCACATTTGAAACTATTGGGTTGGACTTTTGGCAGGAACCACACTTTCTTTTTTTTCTGTTTTTATTTTATTTTATTTTATTTTATTTTATTTTACAATACCATTCAGTTCTACATATCAGCCACGGGTTCCCCTATTCTCCCCCTCCCACCCCCTCCCCTTACCCTCAGTCTACCCCCCATTCCCTCCTCCTCCAGGGAAAATCCTCCCCCAAGGACTGCGATCAACCTGGTAGACTCAGTCCAGGCAGGTCCAGTCCCTTCCTCCCAGACTGAGCCAAGTGTCCCTGCATAAGCTCCAGGTTTCAACCAGCCAACTCATGCAATGAGCACAGGACTTGGTCCCACTGCCTAGTTGCCTCCCAAACTGATCAAGCCAATCAACTGTCTCACCTATTCAGAGGGCCTGATCCAGCTGGGGGCCCCTCAGCCTTTGGTTCATAGTTCATGTGTTTCCATTCATTTGGCTATTTTTTTTCAATAATTGAGTAAAACCAAAATTTATTATAAGCCACAGTCGTCCTAGGGACCTCCATGCTATATATATAGCCTCTATGGTTCTATGGGTTGTGGTCTGATTGTTCTTTATTTTATATCTAGAATCCACTTATGAGTGAGTACATACCATGACTGTCTTTCTGGGTTTGGGTTACCTCACTCAGGATGATTTTTTCTAGTTCCATCCATTTGCCTGCAAATTCCATGCTTTCATTGTTTTTCTCTGCTGAGTAGTACTCCATTGTGTATATGTACCACATTTTTTCCATCCATTCTTCTGTTGATGGGCATCTAGGTTGTTTCCAGGTTCTGGCTATTACAAATAGTGCTGCTATGAACATAGCTGAGCATGTATCTTTATGGTATGAATCAGCATTCCTTGGGTATATGCCCAAGAGTGGGATGGCTGGGTCTTGAGGTAGTTCAATTCCTAATTTTCTGAGAAACTGCCATACTGATTTCCACAGTGGGAACCACACTTTCTAAACAGGATTATCTGGGCTGGATATCTTCAAGGGCCATAAACCACAGAAAAAAATGTGTGCAGGAGCATACTGCCCTGTATCTGTTCAAGTTGTCATGGCACATTCCTGAGGTCCTTCCTGGAAATGAGTACAGCAGTGGTCTAAGAAGACAGAGTCTGTAGTGTCTTCACATTGTAGCTGGATCAGTTAGGGTTGGGTACCACATCATTACTTGTCCTCTGTATTTTGATCAGTTGTGTTTTATTTTAAAATAATGATCCCTATTTGTTGCAAAGAGAAGTTTCTTCATTGAGGGGTGAGAGCTATACTTCTCTGTGCATATCAGGATAAAGATCCAACTTGGATCCTTGAGGTCCTGTGACAGAAGTGCATCGTGTTTTTCTTCTCTTAAGATTAATTTGAATTTTAATTATGTCTATGCATGTGTATCTGTGGTCATACATGTGCATGTGAGTACAGTTGCCTTTAGGGGCCAGAATTGGGTCTCAGGTCCCCTGAAGCTGGAGTTATGGGCAGTTGTGAACTGCTCAATGTGGGTTCTGGGAAACAAACTCTGGAAGAGCAGTAAGCACATTTAATCTCTGGGGCAGCTCTCCAGACTTGGTGCTTCAACTTTCTTATCTCTAAAGTGGACATGTAATAACCCCTGTTGTAAGTTCCTTGTGGCTTTTAAATAACATATCTGAATGTATTGAGGAATCTCAGCTGAGTGATCAGTAAGTATTACTAATTATTACTTGTTATTTAATTATTTCATTTAATCCATTCACATGGACAGAACAACACAACATAGTGAAGCGGATAAGCAATATGAAACAAGGTCATTTTATAGGGACTCTATTGAGTTTCTGTAATATGATATCTTTGTGTTCTTAAGCTTTACTGTAAATAACCACAGGTGTATAATAACAACATTAGGCATATAATTTGTAGTAAGTGTGTATAGATTATTTATGAATATAATGTTGTTTATATTTTATACATGAAAGAAGTAAGCCATAGGATATTAAGTCAGTTATCCAATAGCAAATGGCTTATAAGCAATGGAGTTGAATTCCAACTCTGTACGTGACTATCATTCAAGTTGCGGTGGGGGTCTGCCCCTGGGACTACGTAGCTTTTCTTCTATTCAAAGATTCTTAAAAAAAAAAAGTAACAGAATAACATAGGGACTCAGGTTTTGAAAGCATTTTACTCAAGGTAACAGCCCTGAAAGCAGGTAACAGCTCTAACTTCCTATGCAAAGCAGCTATCTCTTTGTATCTGGAATAATTAATTCAAATAGGTCATTCTGATCTATAAAGATGAGGAGGAACTGAACTCTGATTGCTTTAGAGATTAATTCTCTACATTTCCTGTCATGATCATCAAAGTGCTTATGCTAATGTTTCCTAGACTTGAACTTTGGCAAGGCGATGTCCCTCCCCCACCCCCTTGATTTCCACATTGTAAACTGCGGGCAACCTTCTTGATAAAATGGAATCTAGGTCAGATCTCTCGATTCAAGCAGGTTCTTTGAACGTGGAATAAGGAAGCAAATTAAGAAGGGAAGAGAAAGGCCTTCATTTGCCTTAATCTCCGGTTGCAGTAGCTTGTGGGGCGTTAGCTGAAAATGCATAAACACACATAACAACTGGAAATTGCCCCTTGACTAGAAGGGCTGTTATTATGCGCTGTGAATGCAGTTAGAATCCCACCCCTTCCCCCTGGATAATGAGCCAAGTATAGATCCCTTCCCTTTTCTATTCTTTTAAATTTCCTTCTTCCTCCCCATTTTTCTCCTTTCTTTCAGTAAATGGTACTCAAAGAGAGGTCACACTTGATTTAAATAAATAAAACTCACTCTTTTAGTAAAGCAAGCAATTTTGTTTTTTTTTCTCATAGAGACCTTACCCAGATTCAACGTTTGATTTGCCTGAATGAGGAACAATGTTATCCGCTAAAGAATAATATTGACATAAAAACACAATAGGACTTGTCACAAAATGCATGCCAAACATTATAGTATGTAGTCTAAAGCTTTAATTAACATATTTGTTAAATGCCAATTCTGAGAATAGACACCATCAACAAAGAAAAGACTTTGCCCAACACAGATAATGCAGATAAGTCGGCTTCTTTTAAAAGAGATTTTGACAGTTATACTATTGAGCTCTGTGATTCTGCCGGGAACCCATTCCCTTCCTTCTGTCAGCCAGGCTTTCAAAATCAAAACAGAGGAGAAAATCAGTTGCTTTCACCGTTCTGCCATTTCTTCCAAGACAGGGGATGTAAATGGCTGTATCTACAGACTAGAGAATTTGCATACTGAACACCTCCTCTCAGTTTCATATGCCTACCTCTGCCCCGTCACTTAATTTGCGTTTATTCACTAGTCAAGTTGTTTCCTGATGCCTCACTTACATGAATGGGTAGGAGAGTAATTACAGTAAGGAGAGTGGTTTTATGAATGAATGACCCACTAACAGTGGTGTGTGTGTGGCTATCACTTTCCTTTCTCTTGTTTAATATTTGGAATAGTCATCTTGTATGCACCCTGTTGCAGGAGGCTCCAGAAGTCATTTATACCACTTCCAGATCACACTTAGCCTGGACTGCTCTTGGAGGGAAGTTTTTGAGATTGAACAAAAGGAGTCTTAATCAGAAGCCTGGGACACAAAAGCCTGCTTCTTTGTCATACATGAAGTACAAAGAATTTGGGAACTGACAGGCAAAATGGAGTGAGATGGTTAAACAGTGAAAATTGTATTATTTTTGGAGAACGTTTGATTTTGTCCAAAGCATTTGCTATAGGTTTCTGTCTTAGAAATCCATAGTTCATTCTCTTGAGTACAGAGGAGAAAATTTACGAAGAATGTCTTCAGGGATCATGGGAACAGCAAGAGATGTCAGGTATGGGTCTGGAACATGCTGATGAGCACATTATCAACCTATTTAAGATTGATCATTTAGGGACTAATTGTGTCCCCTGTCATTTGTAGCTTTTTCCTTGGCAATCTCACCATCTCAGTTCCATAAACCAGTAATTCCCAACTGGCATTGACTTTATCACTAGACACCATTTAGTCTTGTCCTAAGACATTTTCAGTTGCTAAAACTGGAGAGTCTCATGTGTGTAGAGGCCATAGCATGCTGATAAGCATTTTGGCACTATTTAGGACAGCCTTTCAGAACAAAGAGTCACGTGGCCTAAGCAGTAGTAAGTTCCAGAACACCACTTTCAGCTCATCCTTTCACCTTGCTTTTTCTTGGAGGAAGCCCTTTTATCTCTTGGCTCCTGTTTCATGGGAAACAAAACAAAACAAACAAACTAACCCCAAAGACCATCAACTATAACCTCCACTAAATCTCTTCATTCATTAACAAACATGTTCATACTTCCCCTCATATCTCCTGTCTTCATCTAGTTGGAAACAAAAATGCCTTCTGACTTCTGTGTTGGTTGGTTTTATGAAAACAAGTCACAAGCTAGAGTCATTTTGGAAGGGAGAACCTCAATTGAGAGACTGCCTCTACTAGACTGGCCTATAGAGAACCTGTGGTGCATTTTCATGACTAATGATTGATGCGGAAGGGTGCAGCTTACTGTGAGTGGTGTCACTCCTGCGCAGATGGTTCTGGGTGCTCAAGAATGATGAGAAGTGGAGCCTCAATTGGAACCAGTGCCCAGCTGCTTCTGGAGCAAGTGACAAGGCAAGGCTAATTCAAGAGAGGAGGAAAGACACATCCCACATTGATGAATACAAGGTGTACAATGAACTGAAAAGGCCTGGGCAGAGTATCCAGGCCATTTCTGCAAGGATTCACAATCACTTTAAAATCACTAATGACAAATTCAGTTTAACCTCAATGACTGTTCATTTTCCTTGACTTTGAGGTGGCCTAGAATATGACTACTGTTCTCTCCAGAAACCTCACCCTCTTTCCTGCCACACCACCACTGTTTCTAATTTGTTCTTTTGACTCTGACACTAGTTTTGAGACAGGGTTTGGCCTCAGTCCCATGATGACCTACCTTGTGAGTGCCGGGATTACAGGTGTGTGCCCCTCCATTTGGTTTCAGATCACTCTTAATTTCTAAGCTGACGAAGATGCCACCTTCAGAGCCTCTGTCCTTAGTTTTGTCCTCATTGTACAAACACCCCTTGAACAATTTCATCTCATCTATTCTTTTATCCACCAACCACATTTGAAACCTAAACTCAGACTCCGTTTTCATTCATTGTCAGCTCCCATCTCCATGACTGTATTTGTGCATCTTTACCGGAGAGTGAACATTTCCCATCGTTCCACCTCCCAGTTCTAATCAAAATAGCTAGTTATGGACTCAAGCTATACTTTTACCTCCCCTTTTCTCTTGCTCTTACACCTTTACCAGTATATCCTGACATCGTGATTCATTAAATTCTATTGTTCTATTTCAATAATTTATTTGAATTTATATTTTTCCACTGCTTGCTAGAGGCCAGCCTTCGCCAGCTCAGCTTATGTATGGTACGTGGAACCAGTTGAGGATCAGTAATAGATACAGAAAGATCTCAAACTGGGAAAGGGAGGTGTAGAGTGCCACTCACTGAGTTTTGCTATTTTACTGAATGCTTATTAGAGAGTTCCCAGAGTTACGGACACTTTGCACTGTTCTAAAGGCATTGACAGACATGGAGAATGCATATCATTTCAGAAAGACAGAAAATCAAGGGTTAAGGACAGTGAATAAGGAGGCCAATATCATTTATGTGGGGGAGAATATAACTTGTAACCTAATTAATAGTTTTATGGGAGTCAATATTATCTTATATATGTATTTGCATATTTTATCTTCATGTTTAGCATCTTTTATATCCTCCCTAACAATAACAAAGGATCACTTTTGTTCTTTCCTCCTCAAGGTTTTCCCTACCTCCTGCGTTAATGGCTTTGTGATTTTAATTCCACATTAATATTTTTTAACTGAGAAATGTTTAGACTTAACTGTTTTGCCATACAAGTCTTCTAGGAGTTTTTGTAGGATTTTATTGTAGGATTAACTTTTTTGAATGATGATTTGGCTAGACATAAAAAATAACGTATTTAGAAGATTGACAATATAAATTCAGTGTTATCTGGCAGATGAAAAATCTAATTAAAGTTGCCAGATTTAGAAATAATTGCATAGGCTATCCAGTTAGATTCAAATTTCAGAGAAACAAAGAGTGTTTTTTTTAAAACTTAAGTACATCATATAACATGCAATTTGGGAATGATTATATTAAAGCATTATCTATTGTTTATCTGCTGTTTAGGTATTAACTGGGCATCTTGTACTTTATGTGACTGCTTAAATGTAATATAACCTGATGATTATTCTTATGTGCCTCTTGATGTCATTAGGACATGTGCCCCTGAAGATTATAGGGAATATGTTTATTCTTAGGATTTGAAAATGTTGCCATACTTGTCTGGTTCTGAATATGTTCATTTATGCCCTTTTTACTAAATTAGTATGTCCTTTAAGTGTAGTGATTTTATTTCTCTTCATTTTTGGGATTAAAAATAATTCTTTCTCTTGAAATTTCCTCCCAGAGTCCCCTCTCTCAGTTTGTTCTAGAACTCCTGCTCGATGTTGTACTGTCTGAATACAGCTTCTGTAGTTGAAGATTTCAGAAAGACCAACTTAGTGCCATCATGTATTACCTCAGCACTTAGTTCTGCAATTTCTGCCATTTCTCTCATCATCAGCTTGTTTTCTGGGAATGGGGCTTCCCTGTTTCTTTTAGAGGATACGACTCTGAAGGGCCATGGCCTCTCTGACCCACACTCCTTCATTATCTTGTTCATAGCATCTTAGCAGATTAATATATAAACTCATCACAGTGGGGCAAAGGATATGTCTCCACACAAACTGTAGCTTCGTTATCATACGCATCACCTCTGGCCTTGACAACCCCTGTGTTGTCCTATGGTTTTGGGATTGAACTCTGTCTCCTTGAACTCTTATGTTCAAAGTGGGAATTCTCAGTATTTCTAAATGTGACTATTCAAAATACCTTTCACATTCCTTTCTTTCTTTCTTTCTTTCTTTCTTTCTTTCTTTCTTTCTTTCTTTCTTTCTTTCTTTCTTTCTTTCTTTCTCTCTCTCTCTCTCTCTCTCTCTCTCTCTCTCTCTCTCTCTCTCTCTCCCTCCCTCCCTCCCTCCCTCCCTCCCTCCCTCCCTCCTTTCCCTCCCTCCCTCCCTCCCTCCCTCCCTCCCTCCCTCCCTCCCTCCCTCCCTTCCTTCCTTCCTTCCTTCCTTCCTTCCTTCCTTCCTTTAGTGTGTGTGTGTGTGTGTGTGTGTGTGTGTGTGTGTGTGTGTGTGTCTATCCCTGCATACATAAGCCTAGCATGTGTCATGGTGTGCCTGTGGAAGTTAAAGAACAGCTTGTAGGAGTCTGTTTTCTCCTTCTACTACGTAAATCCTAGGAATCAAATTCAGGTCATTTGGGTTGAAGTCCCTAGCCATCTCACTGGCCGGACATGTGATTGTTTTGGAGACAAGATCCTTAAAGTAGTAGCCTTGTTTAGTATGATGAGCCTTCTAATAATAATAATAAGATACACCAAGGATGTACACACTGTGTTATGGACGGAATATGCTGCACCTCCCACCCCAAGGCTCCATTATTCATGCTGAAACCCTACTCCCAACATGAAGTTATTAGCAGGTGGGGACATTGTAAGTAGTTAGGATTAAATAAAATCACAAGTGTAGAGCCCTTATGAATGGGATTATTTATTACCTCTACCAGAGTCATAAAACTGTTGATTCCCACTGTGCTCTGTGCCATATGAGGACATGATGTATTTATTCATTCTCTGAAAGGAGGAAGGAGGCCCTCATTAGAACTCAGTATGGCTGGTGCCTGGATCTAACTGCTGCTCCATTTTGGAACTGTGAGAAGTAAATGTTTATTGTTTATAAGTTCACTAGTATATGGTATTTTGTCTTAGCAGCTGGTACTGTCTGAGACAAAGCAAGAAAGCAGACGTCTACCAGCCAAAGAGAGGAACCTCACTGCATCAGGCTTACTGACAGTCTCATTCTTGACTTCCAGTTTCCAGAACCATGAGAATATAAATACATTTCATTTATTTAAGACACCCAGCCTAAAGTGTTTTATGATGCAAACCCTGCAAGATGGACATCTACTCACAAGGAATAGACTTAGTGTGTTTCCATCTCTGTGGATTTTTGGTCAGCTATTATCATTTATTTTGTTCATCTAATTTGGTCTTGTGGATTTATTTTGTTAACAAAACCTATTTTGCTTATGGCTATTTCAGGCAAAGAACAAACAGGCATACATGCTTACCTTGTTAGCTCTATGTGAACTTCTGGAGTTACCTTTTGAAAATAAAACTCATGTATATAGACTCTGGTACAATCCCTTAATGGCATCGTATTGAGCAAGAAAGGACATGAGCTTTCTTATGATATCGTTCTTCCATGACTTCACCTGTCTTGTTACCATTTACTTCGTACTCCAAGCACACCAATTGATTTGATATTCTGTTTTAAATGCTGCCGTGTTTTTAATGAAGTGTCTCTCCCTATTTTGCCCTTCTTGTTGAAGTCTATTCATCACCCAAGATGCTGCATAGCCACATCTCACTGTAAGATTTTCTTGTCTTTTCAGCTCAAGTGCTGAGACTAACAGACTGTGTCCTCTTCAGTATTTCTCTGTACTTGCTAATACTATTGTTTAGTTATTTACTTGAGGATGGAGAGCGATTATCCTTGTTCCCCTCCTGAGTGACACCTGTCAATACCCAGAAGAATAGCTGCTTAATAAATGGATTAAAAATGAATAAGACCATGAAGAAATGTCTGTGAATCCTTGAGATATTTTTCAATTTTTAAACAATTTTAAGGACTAGAAGCCTACCTCTTATCATTTATCTTAAACTTAGCAATTTAATTTGAATGACATTGATTCTATTTCACTGCCGCTGATTAATTTAATATCTTTAAAGTGAAATTTGGCAGGGAAAAAAATTTCAATTACTTAACCTCTTTTGTATTTATTAAAAATGTAAGTAAAATTTTACTTAAAACATAATTAAAATGTAGGCCAGTGTTTCTTGAGTCTAATTTATTACAGCATGTAGGTGATTGCCTCGGGACATCCAACAGGAAGGCATGGGCAGCTCTGTAGTCCGGCCTCCTTTCTCTGAAAAGAGCACATATTCAAAGAAGAGAAACAATTATCTACAACTGAAACAGGTAATGAAGTTTTCTGTGTGCTCTAATTTTAATTTAAAGAGCATGTTTGAAAGGCTAAGAGACCCAGACTGGCAGGTAGTTCCTTCTTCATAGTTATAAAATCTGTCACATCTTAGAAATACTTCTCCATTGAGTGGCAATCACAATTTTTATTCTAAAGATTCCACATGCGTGGCATATTATGTAATGGACAGCACTTCAGAATAATCTAATGAAAGGAGAACTCTTTTCCATGCTAATAAACTTTGGATTCTGCTTGTTTCAAGAAAATGAATTCAGGCTTTGAACTGCTGAGGTCCACATAAATTCAGGTTATCCATACAGCCGTGCGGAAAATCTCCAAGATGAGTTCTTTATTAATAGTGAGAATGAGTGAGTCAGTCAGCCCGTTTAATGATCTGGCCCATAATTTGAATCCATTGAAAGTTGCCTGTTAGCACCTCTGGGAGCCGAGATCAAGCGTGACCTTGACTTGTGATAGCATGTATTAAATCTGCCTGTAATAGTTCCCATGCCATGTTGTTCTTCACATTCTGCTTGCCAGCAGACCTCTCTGATGTCCTTGTAATCATCACAAACACAAAACCAGCGAGGATGGGGAAGGGAGCTTCCACTAACACGTGAAATTTGCTTGGAGGGAGATGAACACAATTTCCCTCCTTTGTGGAACTGCTGGTGACGGCCTGTTAAAGTGATGAAGTTCATGGAGGCAGCTTTGTCAGCCTCTGGAGTACATTGGGAATACATGCCTGCTCATTTGATTTGCCTATTTTTATTTTTAAATACAGCTGTGATGTGATTCTATAAAAACACAGGTAGTTTCTCTACCTGTGTGGGACCTAGGTTTTAACTGTTTTTGGAAACTTGAGTTTATGGTGGTCTGTTTTCTAGGCAATAATAGTCTATAACTGGGAGCATCTAAGCTTTTATATAACTTTGTTTTGAGACATGTGTATCTTAGCCATTCTGCTGTTATACTTAAAAGAATAAAATTGGCTTTTCTTTGTCTAAAGCAGCACTGTATGATATTCAGGGATTATGAGATTGCTGTCACTTATTTCTACCCTCACCTCACTTTATTGTTATAGGCAAATAACATTAAAATTACTGCTTCAAAAAGTTAGTGACATCAGGGACACTAGGTTTTTGGTGTGTTTATATGTTGGTAAGATTTTTGCAGATTTGTGCTGGTGCAAGTAGAGGTCACAGGTCAGTATTATGTATCGTTCTCAGTTCTTCACTACCTTCTTTTATAAAACTTTAATGCATTTACATCATTTCCACTTTGCTGAATGTGTGTGCGTGCACACGTGTGCACGCATATGCGCGCGCACACACATACCCCCACACTCACACTCACACCCACACAACTTACTGAGCCTATTTAGTGTTGTGCATATGTACACATGTTTAGGGCTGACCACTCAAGATTGTAGAACCTATCAATGGGCTTGTTCCTGGAGAAAACAGATTCTTGCCCTGTCTGCAGCCATTGATTGCCTGTAACTCTTCATTGAGCATATAGTCTTGTGAAACTTTCCCCATGTATGTGGGCAACTTGGCTGGTGTGGTCATGATGCAGGTCTTGTTTCAGGAACTATCTTGTTGAGAATTCATTGGTGTAGCATTCTTGTCTCCTTGTCATGTTTAGAAGATATTATCTTGCAGGGGGGCATCATTGGGAGGGAGCACAGAGGATGTTACAGAGGATTATGGAAGAATAAAAGATAAATAGCACTAAGGATGTTTGAAAAAGCCATAGGGAAACATCTTATTTCATCTTATTTTATGAGCTTAATCACATACATACATACACATGTACACACATGCATATATGTATATGCAGTTGTGCACCTGGGTAATCATGTCTCCCTCCACAAAGCTATCTAACAAAAAACAAAAACAAAAATAAAAACAAAAACAAAAATCCCAGTACCACTCAAGGGACACCTCCCTTTGAGTTGTTGATTAAGGAGTCCAAAAGATTCACAAACCAATACAGGCTATTAGTATTAGAGGACCTTTGGTGTCCTCTAAGAACGTGAAGGTAAGACCTTGTTGCTGAAGATACCACACACTTTGGACACAGACTTGGAGGAATTGACCTGGACCTGACCTAGAAGCCTCCTCTTTGAAGACTAGCTCTGAAAAGTCTGGGAAGGTGCTATGCAAACTGTTGGGAGAAAAATGAATCAATAGTCTTACCTGTCTATATAGCCTATGAACTACAACAATGACTGCTCCACCAAAATATCCCCCAATGGTACAACAGTGGCATTTATGTCTTGAGGGTAACCAACAGCTGTCTAATTGGACTTATCTCCCACTCAGTAGGAGGGAATTCATTCTTGGTAAAATACACTTAACCAACTGCTCACAGATGGGGAGGTTATAACCCTAGAAGAGAACATACCATTGCTATTTTCATATACAGTTTCTACCTGTATTCTAAATACTTATACCCATAGGTAAATATAACTTTCAACCCTCATAATAGAAGCTCCATTTTGAAGTAGAAAGAAACTACTTCAGATTTTTCTAACTGGTCAAAACACAGAGAATATATGGCTGTTGTGTGTCCAGTCCTAACAGGTACATCTACAATACAACTCTTATACCTAAGACTCAGGAAGCATCAAAGAAGAGTATCATAGATGTATTATTACATCATAGATTGTAATAACCATAGGGTCTCACATTTGTCTAGGCTATCTGGCCAGCAAACCAAAGAATCTTGTCTTTGCCTTCTCAGTGGCTTTTTTTTTTTTTAAATGTGGGTGTTAGGTATCTGAACTTAAGTCATACAAGTCATGCTTATACAGCAAGAATTTTGACAAAAGAACTCTCTCACCAGCCATGGTACTAGCTTGTTTAATTATTTGTTTTATTAAATTAATCCCTCCAACTTAATTGAAATTTTATATCATTTGGTCAGTATATCTTTTTTTTCTCTCTGTCCTTGTGGCCACTGCTTTACTCTGTTTTTATTAGTTAAACTGTTTATAACTGTGATCACTTGGTTTTCATCGTTCTGTAGCTGGCTCATCTCCCTTAATGTGCTAAGGATCCATTGACATTGTCACAGAATGTGAAATTTCCTTCACTGAACAGCTGAATCATATTTTATTGTACACACACACACACACACACACACACACACACACACACACACCACATTTTCTACATCCATTCATCAGTTGATGAATATTTACTATTTTTGGTTAAAATGACTTGGAATGAAAATATCTCTTTGATACACCATTTTTTCTTTCTTTCAAATATAGGCTTATAGTGGGGTTACTAGATCATATGGTAGTTCTATATTAAAATGTTGAGAAATTTCTACTTCACTCTATTGTAGCTGTACTTACATTCTGACTCTCACTATGGAAGGGTACTCTTTTTATCTACATCTTTCCTAATATTTATTTCCTTTTGTCTGATCATGTTGTGAATCTTCTTGTAGCCCCCCCCATTTTTCTTATTTTTGATATTGTAATATAATTATGTAATTTGCTTTTCCCTTTCCTCTTTCAAAAAACCTCACATATAACTCTGCAGGCTCTTATTCAAATTCTTTGCCTTTTTATTCATTAATTATAATTCAAGTATATATATACATATGTATATACAAATGTTTCTAAATACGACTTGCTTAGTCCATATAGTGTCACTTCATGTGTATGTTTTCAGGGCTGATTGAACAAACACTTGGTGTGCTCTTCCCTGGGGACTATTTTTCCTGCTCTCAGCATTCCTTAGTTGCCTGTAGTTCCTTGTGTAGGGCTGAGGCCTCATCTACTTTGGAGCTTCTGTTGGTGTTGTCTTTGTTCAGTTCATGCTTGGGTAGTCATATTGTTGAGACTTTAAGCTTCTGAGATGACTAGGAGACACAGTCTCACAGCAAACGCTCTGACCTTCCAGCTCTTACAATCTTTGTGTCCCCTCTTTTCCATAACGTTCCTAGAACCTTTGGTGTGGCAGTGTTTTGTAGAGGTATCCGTTAGGACTGGGCTCTGCAAGTCTGCATTTTGATTGGTCATGGTTTTCTGTCATGCTCTCCATCTGTCACTAAGGGAAGTTTCCTCGATGAGGGGTGAAGACTTCATTTATCTGTGGTATAGGGACAAGTGTTTATAGTGGAATCAGGTATTGTGCTGGTTTAGTAAGAGGCAGTTGTAGATTCTCCTCCAGGATCTACGACTTCACTAGCTCTGCAGAATTGGCCAGGTTTCCAAGATCAAGCACAGGTTCTCTTTTGTTGGGTGGATCTTAAGTCCAATTAGCGAGCTGTTGGTTACTGCCAAGATATGTGTATCACTATCGTACCCTTAGGGTTAATTTGCATTTTCTTAATAATTAGTGCTGTTAAGCATTCTTTCTACTTATTGCACTTTGGCCATTTGAATGTTACATTTTGAGAAATATCTCTTTAATCACTTTGTCCACTTTTAACGAGGATATTTGTTTCCTTCAGATTTAGTAATTTAAGTTTCTTACATATTTTGAATATTAGCCTCAGTTTGAAAGGCTTGTTCAGAGGAACTGAAATGATGGAATGTATACATGTTATATAAAAGGATTTGTTACATTTCCTCTATGCATGTCCTCATCAGCACACCTCTCCTAGGTGATTCCATTCATTCTTGAGGTCTTCTTTCTCCTCTGCAGTTGACTTTGCTGTGTAGAACTTTTTCATTTGATGTAATCCTTTTGGGTTATTATTACTTTGGTTGCCTTTACTTTTTGTTTTATACATAAAAACCCATTGTTCAGATTAATGCATCAGGCTTTCTTCCAGTAATATTACAGTTTCATTTCTACTTTTAAGTTGCTCTTGCATTTGGAATTGAGTTTTCTCTGAAGTATGGAATAAAGGCTTAATTTAACCCTTTGCATGGGAATATCAATTTTATAGGCAGCATTTATGGAATAGATTGTTGTTTCCTCATAATGTGTTCTTGGAATCTTTGTCAATAATCAATGCAAGGATTTACCTCTGAATTTTAGTGTTTGCTTTTAAAACAGAATACATACAGATTTTCCAAAGATGTCATAACAAAATGGCACAAACTAGATAGCTCAGGGCAAGAGAAATTTATTTTGTAAATTTACTGTTATATAAAGTCTAAAATCAAGGCTTCATCAGGGCTTGATTCTCCCTGGAACTCAGGAAATCCATTGTTCTCTCTTCAACAATAGATAACCTCCCTAGCAGGTGTTGTACTATAAAGCAGAAGGGCCTTGGATTTAATAACTGCTGAACAAGGGAGAACTTGTGTTATAATGGGGGAAGAATGTTGCTTTTATGTTAATGAGTCTGGACTGGTGGGACAAAACATACAAATACTCAGAAACCTTCCTGAGGGCCACTACAGACCCCCATGCTCCTATGCCTTGATATTCAAATCCTCTAACCCTTTGGCTCCTTTTCCTCCTTGGCCTCATCCTAGCTTTTAGGACCCTCCTTGTCATAGCCCCCTGCCTCAATTCCTACAGGGACAGGTAAGAAACATCACCAGGATTGCCACTAATCAGGTCCTAGTTCAATACCAGATCCCCCTACAAATGGAGATGGATGATTTTGGTGAATCCTCCTCCTTATAAAAAAACAAAAACAAACAAAAAAACAACAGAGGGGCAAAATGGGAGCTGTGGGTCTGGCCTGAGGCTAAGGAGGGGTCAAAGCATGCCTAAAACCTGGCATTTTCTCATCCTGAGAGAGCAAGAGTTTGGCTAGGTGTGTTTCCCCCCTCTCTGCTTGTCCAGGTGCCAGCAGACCCCAGCACATAGCCACTGATAAGCTCACGTGTCTCCAAAGCTACAGGGACTGGTGGCTGCTTATCTGACCACTGAAACTTCCCAGGCTGGACATCCTATTACCTTATAAAGTTCCTTCCCCTGGCTCCTGTTACTCCGAGTATGCAAATAAAGCACCCTCGATGTTCTTGCCCCAACCAATGACATAACAACATATGGACCTAAGTGTGTCCGCTCCTCCTAGAGTGTAACTGCCCCTTGCCCCCTCTGAATAAACGAACTGTCCACTGACAGCCTCCCAGGTGTCTTTTTCTCCTGCTGTATTCCACCCATGCTCGAACCTGTTTCCCCTCCCAACCATGCCTGGAAAAAGTGGGGACTCAATCCGGCAGCATTTAACATTTATTTGTCATGTGAAATATTTTAACAGTTTTTTCAATTCAGACATAGGAATTCTTTTCTTGATAATGGCTTTGCGACAAGATAACAGATAGTACTGTAGATACGAAACGATTTTACCTAAAGTACTTCATAATGTGAATCTAACAAAGATATCAACAGAAAACGTACATTAAGAATGGCAGCTTTAGACACACTTGGAGTCTAGAAGTGATCAGAGGTATAAAAGGAACGTGGCAGTTCATTGTGGCGGGTACTAGGGTTTTTATTCTTTGACTTTTCTGTTATTTTTCCATTGCTTTATACTGTTATAGTGATTTAATTTAATCAACTATTTTCAGTTTCTTGTATTTATAGTTATATCACATTTAGAAAAAGTATAATGTGAGGAATATGCACTCTGCATATTTGTTCAATTTTTTTTGAAATTTACTAATTTTAAGGACTTTTTAACCATATGTCTTGAAATTTCCAACCCATTTGCAATGTTATAAAGCACTTAATACTTTTAATACATTCCCAAGTTTATGGGTTCAGGAGTCTAAACTTTACAACTTCAGTTCTACGTTAGTAAACAACAAACTGAATTATTTGAAAATAACAGGAGTTGGCTGGCATCTGAGACATTCCATGATGTTCCTAATAATTTTCACTCAGATGGTGTTCAATATGGCCCTCATTTTCAAATGTGTAAAGTAAAAAAGGAAGTATTTGAGGTCAACTAAAAATCAAATAAGAATAGTTCTCTTATTTATGACTGATGCTGCCAAGTCAGTATTACAGAGAGAATAAATTCCCTTCGAGGAATTTAGCATAGTGAGCTCACGGCAAAGTGAGAGGAAAGGGGGCTGAAGCTCAATGTGATTAGATGAACAGAGATTTTAGATGAGTATGAGTTATTCCTCTTGTATTAGTGAGAAAGAACAGAGCCATACAGTCACTGCTGCCTCAGGTTAACTGGAGACTCTGTGATATGATCTTATTCAGTTCTAGACTCTGTGTCAAGTCTGCTAAAATATCTGATAAGTTTAATTTATTACACTTTATTAAAAATAGTCATATGTAGTCTTTAATCACATCTAAACATTGTGTGTTTGTATGGACAGAACAACAGTAAACTGAATTTCTGTTTACATATTTCTTTAATATTTACTGTCCTTTATGAAATAAGTCTGCATCATGCTTTTTTGATGCATTGTTGAAAACATGGTAACTAATAAGAATCTAGATATAATTTCCAAGTTAATTCTACCTCTGAATTGTAATGGGACTATAATATTCATAAATCTTCTAGAAAAGATATGTGCTCAGATATTATCACCGCCCCCTGCCTGTTTTCAATATACATTCAGCCTATTAAATTTCTCCTGTGGCTCTCAGTAAATGGTGGAGTGGAACCCTGGTGGTTGGCAGAGGAAGAGAGTCTCAGAAACTACAGTGGCATTCTGATAATTAGTTCATGACTTTGTACATGTGGTCAGTGGTAATATATCTAATCCCTTTTAGTACCAGCCAACTTCAAATAATATTTCCAAATTGAAATACATTAATCTCTTTGGTCTGACTTTACTAAAATGAATTTATGGAATAGGTTAATTGGAGCCACCACATCCATGGCTGTGAACCAGTCATTTAAAATGATATAGGTTACATTAGCTCATGGTGGAGCAAAGCAAATTGATTTTCCAGATCCAGTGACCTACTAATATTTGGTATCTGTGACTGAAGAAATGCCTTAGGGATAGAATGAATCTCATTATCACCAGTATTGACAGAAAAGATGGAAGAATGAAACAAACAGAAGTGGGCAGAGTGATGGAAGAGGGAAGAACTGCAGTATGTGTTGGGAGGAGTTGAGGATCCTAGAGTGGTTTGACATCATAGAGTCCATTTATCATGGAACAGGGTGGCTTCAAGTACTCCCCATATTGGCCAGACATTCATAGTTTTCAGTAGTGGTCTTCTTGGTTATAAATTGGCAATTTTATTGAATTTGATAGAAAACTGGCACTATGAAAAGCTCTATGATTAGGGGGTCCCTGGCTCCAGTGTGAGTCAAGTGAATGGACAGCACCCCATTCTTGCTTTCTCTTCTCACTGGGAGTCTTTAGAATGCTTCATGTTTCATCGTATAATGTTAAAAAAAATTAACTTCAGATTTCTCAAAATGTTGCAGTTTTTTTTCAGTTTCTACTATAATTTACACCCTATCAGTGGGATGCCTGCATGCAGGCAAGTATACACCACTAAAGGGTATTGCTAAGTGTCACCTTCATGTGCGTTTTTCTAGTGCCGTGTGTCTGTCCTTTACTCTTCAGTCCTGCCTCTTAACTTGCAGCTGTGGCAGGTGCTGTAATTCAGCTGACTTCTTGGGCTGTGAGTTCCTTTTCTAGTGAGGAGGGATTAAAACCCTGTTCTTCATTCATCTAAGTCTGCTCTAGAGGAAGCAGAGCTTATTCTGGTCTTCATAAATGGTTCCTTCCTCTAGCCATTCACTTTTTCATATACTTAACAGGTGTTTTGAATATATTCTATCATCATCATCATCATCATCATCATCATCATCATCATCAACCTTCTCCTCCTCTTCCTTGTCTTCTTCCTTTCTCATCCCTCCCCACCCCCAGCTCTTATTGAATCAACACTACTGTACTGAAAAGCCTTGGTGTTAACAAATGAGAAGTTAGGACACCTAAGCAGAGAAACACCAATTATCTTGTCTATGTATTGTGTCTCTTTGCTTTTTGCTATGGAAACCACAATCTTAAACTTCACCAGATAAGAAGCACAGGAAAACTAACCTAATAAACAAACATCCTGCATATCTCTGGCTCCTGTGATTCGAGTGTACTTGGATGGCACTGGTGACAATCGACACTTCTTATCACATTTGCTGTGAGACAATGAATATTCCAAGTGCTTTGCTTTAATTTTTATAACAAATGTACGGAGAGTAACTACTGTTGCCATTCTGTTAAGGTGAATGGAAGAGAAATGTGACACAGAAGTTTAGGAAACTTTCGAATATTAAACAGCAGGTGATGAAGCTGTGACTCTATACCCAGCAACCTCGTTCTAGGGATGTTTCCACAGACACTAAACCGTGCATCTCACAGGAGATTGCAGGAAGATTTCCTATGCAGAAGTGCATCTCTGCCACATGGACTAAACAAGTTTATCTTGTTCAAGATTCCAATTCTAGCATTGAGCACCTAAATGAATGAATAAGCAACTGAAACGGCGGCTAGTATTTGTAGATTATGATCTACAAATTTTTAGAAAGTATAATTCTAAATAATTAAACGTTATCAAAATCAAATAGAATTTGAGGCATTTTCTCTACAGTCTCCCTACCCTAGAACTGCAGCTGTGGTTTCTTTTGCATGTTTCTGTCCATATTCCCTTTTTCTCCCTTCTGTCTCCTACCCCAGCCCTTTCTTCTTCCCTCCCTCCACTCCTTCCATCCTTTCTTCCTCAAGGCCCAAATTCTCACTCATTTATTCTCTCCCTCTCTTTCATTTGGGGTTGAGCTAGGACTTTGTGCAAGCTAGACCAGCATTCTACCATTGAGCTACATCTTCAGTCTTCTTTTTATTATGCATTTTGAGACAGGGTCTCACTCAATTGCTCAGGATGGCTTTAAACCTGCTTCTGCCTCCAAAGTAGATGGAAGTGAAATCCTGAGCCACCAGGCCTAGTAATGTCCATGTGCTCTAGTATACATTTTTGCATTGTATCTTATGGATGTCTGAAAACCCAGGATGTTCCAGACTGAACTCACAGTTTCCCTGCCTCAAATGCCCTGTAATTTGGCCAGTGTCTTTGAATATGGTGTAATTATTATCTATGTTGTTGTTTAGGTCTGAAAGACAGGATCTCCCCTTCATTTTTATTCCAACATTATATTAAATAATTCCCTACAATGCACACACACACACACACACACACACACACACACACACACACACACACACAGACACCAAAGTTTAGTTGAGAAGAATAGCCTCACACAGGCTTTCAACATGCTTCCAAAGTCACTTTTCCAAGTCAGTTTGTTGTAACTTCTTCACAGTCCAAAACTTTCATGGAAATTGAAACTTTGCTTATCTTTGCCTCTCTGTCTACATTTTTTACAATGTCTTCATTATTAACACTACAAGTACAGAACATAACATTAGTTTAGCTATTACACATTCTCCGAAGGCTCATGTGTCAAAGCCTTGGTTCCAGGATGACACTACTGTATAGTAGTGGAATTGTTAGAGGTAGAGCCTAGTGGTCTGTCACTAAGTCATGGGGAGCATTATTGAAGAGGAGGTGGCACACTGTCTCTGCCTGTTTTCCTTTCACTTTCTGGCCATGGAATATGTGGTTTTGCTTTACCATATGGTTTCTGAATGGTGTGCTGCCTTGACACATTCCTCCAAAGCAATGAGAAAAAACAAAACAGACTTTTTTTGCTTTGTAAATTGATTATCTCAGGTGTTATTATAATGGCAGAAATTTACATGGATAGCTTTCTATATTTCAATATCACAAACATGAAAAAACTCAACCAGGTTATGCCTGAAGAGGATTATTTGATTCTTGGGTCAGACACTTTAGAGACAAGAACCAAAGGACCAATGATGAGGACATCAGGCAATAACTCTGGAGAAATTCCTCAGTATTCCTGTTTTTAGAGTGATTCTCATGTATTTCTGGATACCAAATGCATTGAAAATTTAAATAAGAAAATTAAATCTAAGGAAAAAAAGGAGATGATAGACTTAGACCATCTCAGGGTGCTAAAGTTACTTTTAAAAAGCAGTAGTTGTAATAATGATAATAATCCTGCTTCTTTCTAGTTCTTAATTTTTTTAAAAAAGTCTCCAGTGGAGAGTAAAAAGAAAGGACAGGTTAAATTTGGAATAGACTTTTCCCAAATTAGGATGCCTTGCTTTCCCAGTACTCCATATAGATGTGAAAGTTATAGAGGGAGGTAAAAATCCTGAAACTGTAATTATGCCTTTACTTTTAAAAATTTAATGGTGATTCTGTTTTGAAAAAGGCTTTAATCCATGTGGTCCCTCATTCACGCCTTACATTTTTATTTGTTTGGAATAAAGCATAAATACAGAAGATGGGATAAATTTTGATGAAAATGAAAACAGCTAAGTGGTCAGTGACAGAGCCTTCATGAGTATTTTCTGTTCATCTGTGTGAAGAGAACATGCATGAGGCTAGGCTGTGAGCCAGGGGTCGTCTCAGTAGACACTGTCCTGCACTTTCCTCTGCAGATTCATTCAGTAGATGCAGTCATGCACTATCCACCATCTGTCTCATTCTCCATTCCCACAAATTCTGTGTTATCACCAGGGAACCATCTCAGAGCTGGGGACACTGGAGGTGCTGGGTGCTAAAATAATAAAAATAGAGGCATTTAAACGGTCACTCTCCCAAACTGACATTTCCTTTTCTTTATGAACAACTAATAGCGGAGTGTGGTGACAGGAGGAGAGGATCGGCAGTGTGTGATAGCAGTCATGGTAAACAAAGAAAAAACATTTCAGTGTCTGCTGCTGTCAGCACTTCAGGTTTGCCTTGTTTTCTTCCCTGCACTCCATCCCATCAAGATGCTTCAAGATGACCATTGCCATGGTTTCCTTTATCACAGTTTAATGACTTGGCATCTCTTCTCCCACTTCCCAGTGTTTTTCTAGGTGGGAAATTACCAGCCTGTGTTGGTAACAGAGAGAAGAAAAGCCCATGTGTCTTTCTAATCTAGTCTCATCCCTTCTCCTTCTTACCACCTGCCAGGGGTATATAGCCTTGCTGTTATCACTTCTGCTGAATTAAACCTGGAGATGACTCTATGGCATATATTTCCTTCCAGAAAAACATCAAAAACAGTTTGGCCCCTGGCATAGCATTGAGATGATGGACAGGGTTTCAGTTCAGTATCACCCTCTCTATACGGAGCCAACCATGTGTTATGACTGCCAAAAAATACAAATAAGCGCTAATGCAATGCACGACATTTCCCTCAGCATTCTCATTAAAGGAGTTTGCCTACAAACAAAGCTAATGATAGTTATTATACAGATTAAATTATGTTTATCAAATTATTCAAATAAATTAATAAAAATTACACCATGCTGGAATTTTCTAAGCATTCAAAGGGAGGAAACGCAGGCATCACCAGTTGTCAGTCCTGCTGAGTTTCAGTGTGGTACTTCCAGAATTTAGCATTCTTTATAAACTGCAGCAGTTAATGGGGGGATTCTACTGACCGTTCTGAGTACAGAAAACATTGAGTTTCTAGAGCCTGTTCAACACTTTCTCCATAAGTGGGATAGGAAAAGAACTTGTCACTTTAAACATGCAGAATCTGGACTCCTGTTCATTTAATACTGAAAGGTAGAAGCTCCACACAGAAGGCCAGTTTCAGACAACCTACTTATTACGTTTCAGTTGTAGACCGTATCTCTCAGATATTCGTGTGTTGAAGTCCTAATTTCCAGTGTGACAGTGTTTGGAGATGGGGCTGGTTGGGCTTAGTTAATGTATTGAGAGTGCAACCCTTGTAAGAGGAGACATTGCCAAGCTTTCTGTCTTTGTCCCTAAGAGTACATAAGAAAGAGATGCCATGAGTATCCAGGGAGTTGGCAGTGCCCTCAGAGCCAAGAGAAGAACTCAGAATTAAATCTACCTCGCTAGCACCTTGATCTTGGCCTTCCCCCTTGCAGATATTTGAGGAATAACTTGCTTTTGTTTAAGTGTACACTCTATGTATATATTATTGTAGCACCCGACCTGACTAGGAAGCACTTTTATCTTGCTAAATCTCACTGTTACTAATTTTGTAGGTGCCCATGAAACCTTATGACTTTTTTTTTAAATCATTATTTTGTGGATGAGAAACAAACGTTAATTTAGTGCCTGCTTTGTGCTAAGAAGTGTGCTAGATGGCAGAGATATAAAAATGAACCCACTATATTCAGGTCACTCTTATTTTCCTAGAGGAATGAGTCACATAAGAAGATAATTATAATGCAATTTGATAAATGCTATAATAAAAGTATTAAGCAGAGATCTGGAAGCACTAAAGAGCTCATTTGACTTGGGGGAACTCAGGAAATGTTTCACAGGGGAGGTGACATGGATGACTGTTTTAAGTGATTGCACGTGATGCTTGTAATCTGTGCACCAGGATTTACTCAGGAAGATGTGGCTCCCAGAAGGAAGGAGGGCATTCACATAAGCAGTCGGCAGCAGTTCTTGGGCTGTATGCCCAGCCTTATGCTGGGTATCAACCCAGAACTTCCACCTACACTGAAATCTCTCTAAGAGTTCTTTTATTGAAACTAAATTCTTTTTGTAAATAATCATTTCAATTGACATTTTCATATAACGCATTTTGATCATATTAACCCCCCCAAGGCTCCTAAGTGCCTCTTTATCCCCCCAACTTTGTGTGTTCTATTTCCCAACCTCTCTGTCCCCCACTCTCTTGTGTTGCTTGAATATTCTTCAGTGTCCTGGAGAGTGGTTGACCTACCAGGGAGTCACACCCTGAAGAGAAAACTGACTCTCACTCTCCCAGCAGCTATGGAATGCCAATAGCTCCTCAGCTCGGGGTGGAATTTCAGGTCCACCAACCCCTTTCCATGCTGGGATTTTATCTGGCTTGAGCTAGTACAGATTTTGTGTATGCCATCACTACCAAAGTAAGCTCATATGTGTATCTGCCCTGTTGTGTCCAGAAGACACTGTTGAAGTCACCCATCATATTCAGCTCTTACAATCTTTTCACGCCTTCTCCATCAGTGATTACTAAGCTTGGGGGAAGACTGTAATATTGTTGTTCTATTTAGGGCTAGGCATTCCCCCACAGTCTCTTATTTTCTACATATTGACCAGTTGTGAGTCTCAGTATTAGTCACAATCTGCTTCAAGAAGAAGCTTCCCTAATGAGGGTTGAAAGATACAACTAATTGATGGGTAAAGATGTAAGTCATTAGGAGTCATTTTAATACTAGGTCCAGTTATCAGAATAATAGTAAGAGTTAACCTAAATTCTTCATTTCTAACCTAGAACCAAACTTTGAGAACAAAATCTATGGATATAACCGAATGAATAAAGTATATTTAATAAGTATCCTTACCTATGATATTTACATACTCTGATCAGCATAGCAATGCACTCAGGATACAGAGGCAAAAAAAAAGCAGGCTTTCTCACACATTCTAGTGTAGATGAACCCTGATATCAGATGCCCCACACATTTCAAAACAACATATCCCATTATCATTCAGTTTTTATTGTAAGTAAATTTAATCTGCTCTACTTGCTTTGTGGGTAATATGATTTTTCTTTTTCTCTTGATTTATAAACAAAGCATCTCTGTTTTGTTAAACTAGTGGAGTTCTATTTAACTTTACCTTCAAAATCTCACAGTCAGTAAAAATAAAACCAGGTGGCACAGCTCAAAGCTTGGTATAGAATTACTGAGAAATAATGTCTGTTCTAATAGCTTCCTTCAATTCAAAATTCCAACCACTTTACAGACATCAGTTAATGATAGCCAATTTCTACCAAAATTAATGAACATATAATGAAGATTAACATACTCTGAGGGCCCTCCCTAGATTCAAGGCCAACTCTTCCTTCTGCTTGGAAGCATCTAATTTGACCTCTTTACTGCTCTTATTCTATAATTGAGGAGTTTCAAACTTACCTGCCCTGAAATTTCTGAGGAACCAGCAGAGATGTTAATCAAATGTTTAGCACATAAAATGTGCCAAATAACAACTATGTGATCGGCCAGGTAGGAGCTCTCTCTGGAACATCTGTGGTGCTTGACCCTTCCTGGGATGCTCTTCTTGACAAATTATGTTATACTGCTTCAGTGCACATGAAGGAGCAACAAGATATAATGTGAATGATTGAAGCTATTCTTAAAAAAATTCAGTTTCTTATTTAAAACAGGAGTGAAGAACACTGGGGGTGTGTTACTACAGTAGCTGATGAAATTTGAGGAACGTGGTTGCAAATGACTGCACAGCATTGTAGAGAACAAATGGAGACTTTCATTCATTTAAGGAGTTTCATGTCCCTTGACATAGCTGTTGTACTCATGAACTCAGTGTAGCTGTGATTTTCTGTACAAAACCTGTACATGATGGGGCCCATAAGCCTTTTTGTTGGATAAGGTGAAGCCCATGGAGTCCTCCTCCTCCTTGTGAGAATATTTACAAGCAATGGTAGACGGGACAAGAAATGCTATTTTCTTCAGTGATATAGCCAATAATTGCTATGGTAAATAGCCTCTCACCTATGCTTGGGAAAGTGTGCTGGCTAGTTTGATGTCAACTTGACACAGATTGGGTCTTCTGAGGAGAGTGAATCTGGATTAAGAAAATGCCTCCATGGGATTGGCCTGTAGGCTAATCTATGGGGGATTTTCCTGATTGATAATTGATGTGAGAGAGCTCAACTCATGGTGGGTAGTGACAGGGGTCTATAAGAAAACAAAATTGAGCAAGCCAAGACTAGCAAGCTAATAAGCAGCTCTCTTCCATGGCTTCTGCTCAAGTTCCTGCCTCTTGATTTCTTCTCCTGCTTCCCTATGTGATGGAGTGTGACCTGAGACTTGTAAGATGAAATGATCTCTTTCCTCACCACATAGCAACAGAACCCTAACACAGCAAGAAAGTCTAGTTAAGCTCAGTAAGTCACATAAAAAAGAAAGTATCAAAGTAGGAAGGGGAGGCTTGTTTGGAAGAGGAGTTCCATGGAGGAGTTGCGGGGAGGAGATAAGTGGATGGGGGCAGTGTGAAAATTATGGAAATCCATTTTATAAAATTATGAAACTGTCGAACAAGAAACGTTTCTTGAGTTCTTTGTATATTCTAGATGCCAATTGTCTCTCTGATACATAGCTGGCAAAGCCAGGAAAATAGAAATGGACCATTAGAGGGATATATTAAGGGAGGGAGAAGAGTAGAATACAGGTAATGAAAATAGAGAGGGGATATTGGGAGCAGAAAGGTTCAAGAAGTGAATGGGACAGGGATGGGGATGGGAAAGTAAGGGTGGCAGAAGGGTCAATAAAAATAAGGATATATGAAAAAAAAACTATATGGAAACCTATGATATTGCAACCCAAGTACAAAATATAATCAGAGGACCTAGAGAACACATCTGATATGGAAGAGCAGGAGATGAATACTGGAGATTAGAGGTTTAGGTGAGGAGAGGGGTAGAGTCATGGTAGAGAGATTGGGCAGGTGCTAACCAAAATCAAGGATGAATAAGAAGCCTTATGAAAAATCATGAATCTGTAAACTAATTCAAAATATAATTTAAAATTGAGTTTGAAAAGAAGTATCCCTGTATGGATGAACAATGCTGCTTCCAGGGAACATGGGTAATTAAATGAAACTCCCAGAGCCAGGGCCAGTCTACCTCATTATTGAGTTATTGACTGGGGAGTCCTTAGAGGTACCCAAACAGCACAGACTGTTGCCATTGCTATTGGTTACCCATCATATGTAGTTGGTAAGACATTGTTGTTGAAGACACCATGTGCTTTGTGTAGTGGGTAGCCATTCCAACTTGGTTCTGGAAGTTCCAACCCCCATTGAGACTCTGGCAACTGTCACGCCTACGAGGCGGGACGAGGGGAGGCGCCTGGGGACCCGGGAGCTGGATGGGCCAGCGCTCGCTCTGGGCGCTCTCTCGTGCCGGGACGCTGACCAGTGCAGATTGACTGTGTAGAGCTCCGGAGAACACCATTGGACTGCATTACACCTTCCCCAGACCCTGCGACCTACCCATTACTTAATTTGTGAGTTTCGCCATTAAATAAATATCCTTTTAACTACGTGGAGTGGCCAAAATAATTTCTCCAATACTTTGGATGAAGGACATAGAGAAATAAGTCTTGAACTGATCATGAAATTCTCTCCTTGGTGACTTACTTCTACCAGCAGGCACTTCGTAGTCTGCAGGGGGAGTAAAGACACCCATGGTCTTGTTCATTGCTGGATCCTCTATGCTACAATATTGACCTTCTAGACAAGATATACTCATTGATTCAACAGTGGTATAGCTGCAATGCCTCAACCTTATGATTGAATTCAAGGCCGGTTCAACAGGAGAGTATTCATGCCTGCCACTGTAAACTAATCAAATCCCCATGCCTGGGATGTCTACTACAGTTTCCCTAAATTGCATTTCTGTCAAGCCAATTTCTAAATATTCATATTTAATACCGTACATTTGTGCAGCTCTCAGCCTTCATCTTAGTAGTTCCTTATTGCAGCATGCAGTGGTTAATGCAGAGGTTCACAACTGGTCAAAATGGTAAGAATATGTAACTGAGTGCTCAGCCACAGGTAGGACATCTATACTAATCTCCTCCATTCCAAAGTTCAGGACACAGCATGAAAGAAGGGCCAGAAAGATTGTACGATATGGGCGATGGGGAGAAGTGTTGTGAAATTCTGTCCATTGGTTGCACCCATGAACTCACAGCAGCTGTAGTTACCTGCACAGGATCAAGTGTGTTAAAATTCCAACGTGGCCAGATAAAGGCCACCTGACTGAGAGGCTATTAGCAGCTGACTTCTTGCTGGAGTAAGAAGTCACTTTTCTTTTCGGGGGATGCAACCACACATAAGTTGTTCATGTCCCAGTGCTTGGCCCCACACACATGCACATAAATAGACAGCACTATCTGTAATAAGTTCTGTTCAACAAAATCAAAGGCCATGAAGTTGGGAGAGATATGTGCTGGGAAGGATTAGGAGATGGCAGAGGGACAGAAAGGAGGGAGGTGGATATGATCAACATCCCTTGTATTCATTATGACTGCTTAGACATAGCTTGACAAGGATGACATAAATGGACATGTTAATGTGGATGAGGGAATGCCCAGGAGGCCTCAATTCTTGACAAAAAACAATAGGCAACTAAGAAATGCTGAGAGCAGGGGAAATAAACAGTCTGTCCTAGAGAAGAGCATACCAATTGGTCATCCAATGCCAAAGGGTCAGCATTTGAAAAAATGCTGAAAAAAAAAATATATATATATACAAGTAACATAATATAGATGGAGGAGGTTGTATTTGTGTATTTAAGAATATATGTATATATACACATACATATTTATACATATATGTAACAACAATTAAAGAAAAAGAGAACATGAATTTGAAAAAGATCAAGAGGGTATATGAGAGAGTTTAGAGGGAAGAAATGGAAGGGGAAATTTTGTGTCAATCTCAAAAGTTAAAAAAAAATGAAAAAAACTTCAAATAATAATAATAAAAGTTTGCTTTCAGGTCTTGGCTCCAAAATGGCAAAACAGAAGAAACAATAAACATGCAGAAAAGGGTCACAGACATGTACAGCTAAATCTCTTCACAAACTGTGCCCAGTGTGTGCCCAAGGACAAGGACATTAAGAAAGGGTGTCATTAGGAATACTGTAGGGGCTGCTGCCATCAGGAACATATCAAAAGCAAGCGTCTCTGACCCTCATGTGCTTCCCAAACTCTATGTCAAGCTGCCTTACTGTGTGAGCTGTGCCAGTCATAGTCAGCAATCAACCTTGTGAAACCTGAAAGGACTGAACACCCCCTGGGAGGATGGAACACCCCCTGAAAGGACTGAGAACACCCCTACAAGGACTGAACACCCCCTGGGAGGACTGAACACCCTCTGGAAGGACTGAGCACCCCCTGGAAGGACTGAGCACTCCCTGGAAGGACTGAGCAACCCCTGGGAGGATGGAACACCCCCTGGAAGGACTGAGCACCCCCTGGGAGGACTGAGCACCCCCTGGAAGGACTGAGCACTCCCTGGAAGGACTGAGCACTCCCTGAAAGGACTGAGCACCCCCTGGAAGGACTGAGCACTCCCTGGAAGGCCCGAGCACCCCGTCCACAGTTTAGAGCTGCTGGTGCTGCAGAACAACCTCCACCAAAGCCCAGGCAAAGAGGTGGCTACATAAAGATAGAAGGAAGAAACAACTTGGAAGAGAAATGAAAGTTATATTTTAAAAAATAACAAGTTCAATGTATATATACTAAGCAAAATGACCTGCTCTGTATAATCACAACTGCTTTGTGGATTATTCAGAAAAATTAGCAGTATGCTTGATTCTGTTGGTAGTTTTGAAACTTTCTCCAATTTCATTTCCACTCTCATATTTATTAAACTAACGTCTTTCTATTGTTCATTTTAATTGATTATTTACTGGTTCCCATGCATCCCTTTCATATCACTCATATACCATTTACTCATGGATCAGCCAGAGAGATTGTCGAGGTAATTGTGAGGACTGAGTAGAAATCCCCACAATGTCTCTCCATTGAGCATAACACCATAGGCAGCCTTGAGAGCCACAGTTATAAGATCATGGCTTTGCTGGCTTCTTCTTAGTGCCCCAGCTTCATTTCCAGTCACTTTCCTTTTCTCACTATTCCTCCAAGCCATTTTGTATCTTGTATTTTTTAAAATACATATCTTCTTTTCACAATTCATCAGAAACGAGCTGTAGGAATCAGAGGTAATCACAAGAAGATGTGTTTTTCTGAAGATACAAATAAAAGTAGGGGCAGTTTTTGACAGTGTGAGATGGCATCTGAACCCATGCTACCTGGTTATTTTATGCCAATTCAGGCCCCAGATGTCCAACAAGTATCAGTTATACTTAGAATATTCCATTGCTACAGCTACAGCAACAGAAGTATTATATGCTTATCCCTGGTAAATATTTCTGAAGATCTAGAGAGAGCTGAGGAGTGATGGTAGATATAGGAAGATTATTGTTTGGATATTCAGTGTCTCCTAAAAAGGCCGCTGTACTGACATATTGAATCCTATTTGTGGCACTCTTGTGAGGAGATTGGATCATGAAACATGGCAGGAAAAGATTAATCTATTGTATGTTTATAGCTGAATGGGATATCTCAAGAAGAGGCAGTGTAGGAAGCCCACCAACCCCTGCCAGGGACATTGCTTGTAGGTTCTATCCTATCCTGCCCCTTATTTTCTGTCTTTAATTGTGTCTTGGTACCATGAGGTGGTTTTCCTCTACATATTCTACAGAAGCAATGGGTCAAGTGAGCATCAACTGTTTTTAACTTTTGAAACAGTAAGCTTTATCTCCATCCATTAAGACACACTCAAGTTTGCCACAGTCAAAAAGTAACGAACGCAATGGGGAGATAGGATTAAGTATCATCCTCTGGCATGTGTATATTCAGTTTCCTTGACATTATTTTTTCCATATTATGTTTACTTTGTCTAATCCTGGGGATCAAATCCAGGGCCTTAAGAATGCTAGGTAAGGGCTCTACCACTGAGTTCCATTTATTGCCTTTCATTTTCATATTCTTTCATTAAGACCTTGCCTTCAGCTGGGTGGTGGTGGTGGCAGCGGCGGCACACGCCTTTAATCCCAGCAGTTGGGAGGCTGAGCCAGGTGGATCTCTGTGAGTTCGAGGACAGCCTGGGGTACAGAGTGAGTTCCAGGAAAGGCGCAAAGCTACACAGAGAAACCCTGTCTCAAAAAACCAAAAAAAAAAAAAAAAAAAAAAAAAAAACCTTACTTTCTTCCCCAGCTCACCCACAATGATCAGCAATCTAATTGCCTTCACCTTAAAAACAAGAGAACACATGAATTGCAAGGAATTGAACCCCTGACAATGCACATGAGCCATGGTAATGTAAGTGCCAGTGTGGACTTAGTGTAAATACCATCTGGAGTGAACCATGTGTTGACTCTGCACCTCTACAAAGTTAGGGATTTCATTATTATATTTCCAAGCTCGTGGACACTGTACTTGGGTATTTTCAGCCCTATATGATCCTTTTCCTCCTCCCTTACACATCTTCTCTCCTCATCCACATCTCTAATGGTACCCTCTCCCTTTAATGTCTCTCCTAACCCTAACCTCCAGATTCCACAAGTGGAAGGAGCATGTGATGTTTGTGTGAGACTGGTTTATTTCGCTTATCATGGTGATCTCTATTTCCAATTATTTCCCTGAAAAACGGTGTAATTTATGTTTTATTTCAGGCTGAATAATGTACAAATAAATATATTGAGTTTTTTTACAATGTGAGAAAGAGTCTGAACCCATGCTATCTGGCTATTTTGTGTTAATTCAGGCCCCATGTGTCCAACAAGCATCCATTATACTTAGAGTATTCCATTGTTACAGCTACAGCAATGAAAGTATTATGTGATTAGCACTGGTAAATATTTCTGAAGAGCTAAAGAGATTTGGGGAGTGGTGCTAGATAAAGGAGATTGTGGTTTGGATATGCAGAGTCTCCTAAAAAGGCCCATGTATTGACATATTGAATCCTATGTGTGGCACTATTGTGTATACATGCCACATTTTCTCTATCCACACACAGAAGTGTGCTTAGGCAGATTTCAAAACCTGGTTACGTGAATATAGCCATCAAGATATGGCTATAGCTACAATAATCTGGATTCTTATGGAGCACACCCTTAAAAATGGAATGGATTCCATGAAGTTTTGTTTTTAAGTGGAAAGAGCCTCCATGTTGATTTCTATAGTGGCTGCACCAATTTACATTCTTACCGACAGTGTATAAAGGTTCCCATCTCCCCCTGAACCCTCACCAACAATGGTTGTTTTTTTTATTATAAATACTATTTTATTTCTCTTTCTAATGTCGATAATATTAATAATGCATTTCCAATTATTTTTAAGGATGATATTGGTATTATAGTCATACTATAAAATGTCCCTTTGAGGCTGAAGAGATACCTAAGTGGTTAACAATCCTTACTGCTTTTGCAGAGGACCTTGTTTATTTTCTTAACATTCACATTGGGCAGCTTACTGTCCTCTGTAACTCCAGATCCAGGGCATCTGACACCCTCTTCTGTGGGCACCTGAATGTATGTAGTACACATGCATATACTCAAGCATGCACACACACACACACACACACACACACACACACACAATCTTAAAAGTGTTTTTTTTTTAAATTTTTTGGTTATATTTTATTTGTCTAGTTGAGAACTTCATACATGTATTCAGTGTATTACCTCCTGCTCCCTGCCTCCAATTCTCCCAGACACCACTCTGTCCCCTTCCCAACCACATATCTTCTTCCCTTTTGCTTTTCTTTATGAGTCACTAAGACCAGTTAGGGCTGCCACCGTGTGCATGGGGAAAGGGCCATTTGTGGGATAGTCTTGTTATGTAGCCCAGATTTGTCACCCTCCAGCCTTAGGCTCACAGATACTCACGTTTGCCATCATATCCAGCTTGATGTAGTTATCACTTACATTTCTCTGAGAGTTTAAGATGTTGAACAATTTTACACGTTTTTGGTCATTTATATTTCCTTGCTTATTTTCAATTCATTTCCACCATTCACTGCTTGAATTATTAACAGTTTTGGTGCTTGACTTTGTGTGCCTTGTGTACCCTGCATGTTAGTTCTTTATCTGGTGAATATCTAGCAAAGAGTCTTCTCATTTTGTAAGCTATAGCTTCACTCTGTTGCCAATTTCTTTCGTGTGCAGAAGCATTTCCGTTTAGGGAATTCCATTTACCAGGTCTTGTTACTCTTTCTGTTGGTGAGTTCTCTTGAGAAAATCCTTTCCTATGCCTAATGTTGGTGTGGTTTCCTCTCGCAGTTTGGAAGTTTCTGGTTTTACATTAAGGTCTTTGGTCCTGTCCAAGTTGATTTTAGTACAGGGTAAGAAATAGTTCTCTAGTTTAGTTCTTTTTTGTGTGGATATCCAGCTTCCTCAGCACTACCGGTTAAAAGAAACCCATGTTACAGAGCTTGCTTTGGGCACTTTTGTCAAGGAAGAATCAATTTCTGGATCTTCTATCCTATTAAGTCATTCTATGTGTCTGTTCCTGAAAAAGCTATAAGGACGCAGAGGTGTCAGTCTTTGAATGACAGCAGATTCTCCCTGGCTGGCCAGCTTTATTGTGCTGGAAGGTGCTATGCAGGCTGCTGGGAGAGAAACGACATCCCGTGCTGGAACTTGGATGCTGCAGCACTGACATGCCAGGCAAGGAGCACCCACCGGCGCAATAGTGGTATGACTGTTTATGTTAGCAACCAACTGTGCTCTTTAATGGAGTTAAGGCTCATTCCATTGGAAGGAACTAATGGCTGGTGCTCTAAACACTGTGAAAACACGAGGGCTGGGAGGAAAGTCACAGGCCCTAGAAAAGAACCTTTTGATATTGTTTTCCTGAATGGTCATATTGTCAATCTGCCTTCTAAATATTAACATTTGTATCCATAGATTCATGATGTTCTTAATCTTGGTTAGCAGAGCTTGTTAGGGCAGGGGGTAGTGGCTAATACAGAGATCTATAATTGGTTTAAGTGCTGAGAATAAACGACGGAGCGTTCAGCCACATAGAAGACATCTGCATTAATACCCAGGCCACAATTCAGGAAGCATAATGAAAGAGTGAAAAGAATATAAGAGCTGGAAGATCAGGAGGACTGGTATGAGATTATGTCCTTGAAATGACTTCTGAACACATGAACTCACAGAAGATTTGGTTATCTTACCCAAGACCTGGACAAGATCAAGGGAGTCAAAATTTCTAGCATGGCTGACCACTTGTTATTGGAAAACAGAGTGCTCATCTCTGGAGAAGACTAATTATCCCTCTCTCATCAGTCCTTGGTTGCCTGTAGCTCTTGTCTAGAAGTGGGTCCCCTTGAAATTTCCCCTTTCTACATTAACATGTCTATTAGTATTGCCGTTGTCTGGGGCTTTTTATGGAACCATGTTGTTGGGGTAGCCTGGGCATAGATTTGCTTTCATTTCTAGGATATACAATCTCACAACAGACTTCTTGTTTCTTTGGTTCTTCTGATCTTTCAGGACCCTCTTCTGCAATGTTCCTTGAGTCCTGAAACCACACACATACTAACAACACTAAATAAACTCGGCAGATTGTGTTTACGTGTTTATGCATACATGTGTATGTATCAATGATAAAGGAAAAGAACCCACATATTTAAGTGAAAGTGTTGTGGGATGATCTTTTTGTACACTGTAAAGATATATCTCTGCCTAAGGCGCCTTCTGATTGGTTTAATAAAGAGCTGAATGGCCAACAGCTAGGCAGGAGAGGATAGGCTGGGTTTTCAGGGGAAGAGAGGAACTTGGGGTGAGAATCTAGGCATGCAGGATGCCAGGAGGCACTGAAAAGTTTGGACATTTGGTACCGAGTAGAAGTGACCAAGCCACATGGCAGAACATAGATTAATAGAAGTAGATTAAGTTATAAGGGCTGGTTGGGGACAAGTCTAAGCTAAAGGCCAAGCTTTCATGATTAATAAGAAGTCTCTGTGTCATTATTTGTGGGCTGGCAGTCTAAGGAAAGCCCGGCTACATGGAAGTATGGGGAGCATAGCTTTTTCTTTTGCATGGCATTTAGGTCTTTCCCTGACTAATCACTCGGACCAGCACTTTCCGTCCTATGTTGAACAAAAGCAATGGGATTTAGCATTCTTATCTTGTTGCTGGTTATTCACATTTGAGTATTATGTTAGTATGGGGTCTTCAAAGATAACACATACTATATTGAGAGTATTTCCATTTATTCCTCATCTGTTGTATTAATTTTAAAACCTAAATGGTTGTTGATTTTTGCCAAGTGCTTTTCCCCCATCTTTTAAGATGATTGTGCAATATTTATCCTCACTCTGTTAGTGTGATTTATCACATTGATTGATTTTGGTATGTTGAATCATTCTTGTATCCCAGGCATAAATCCAATTTGGCTATGATCTATGATCCTTTTGATCCATCATTGAATTATTTGATGATCTGTTGTTGAGGACTCTTGTATTTGTTTCATCACAGTTATTGGTCTGTTGTTTTCTTTTCCTACAGTGTCTATTTTGCTTTGGCATCAGTGGTTCCTGCCTCAAACAGTGAGTATGAAAATCCTCTCCTCTTCAACGCCCTGGGAAGAATATTAGAGAGCCTGACATCAATTCTTTATTTTGTAGCAATGTCCCAGCGAAGCCGTCTAATTCTGGGCATTTCTTTTGGGTGAGGCTTATTAATGAGTCAGTGGACTGGGAAGTGTACTGTGAAATCATGTCTCCTAGAAATGACAAGGAAGCTATACCTGCAATATAGCAACAATATGTCTTCCTGTAAGACCCAAACAACAATAGCACCAATTATTCCAGTTACACACAACAATGTGTTTAGTATGTTATTGTCACTTTTAATGTCCCACCAAACTCCTCAATTTCCAGGCATTTTGTATGAATGAGCCTACCACACATCTCTTGAGAGGCATTTTTTTTTTTTCATTTTTTGAGACAGGGTTTCTTCGTGTTGTTTTGGTGCCTGTTCTGGATCTTTCTCTATAGACCAGGCTGGCCTTGAACTCACAGAGATCCACCTGGCTCTGCTTCCCAAGTGCTGGGATTAAAGGCGTGTGCCACCATCACCTAGTCTGAGAGGCAATTGTTAAGCTGACCTGTCTTCTTTTGATCCACAGTACCACCTCAGATGCTAAAGATTTCACTTTTGCTTTTCCTAAATTGGGGCCCTGAAATATTCAGGTTTCTGCCCTTTCTTAAAACCCTAGTGTCCAGAAAGCTCTTTTCATGAGATTCTTTTTTCACTATATAGAATGGCATTCTAAGAAAGGGGTGGGAAAGGAGCAGTCAGGTTGCCCCTGGGCCATTTAAGGAAGATTCATAAGTAGCTCCTGGGTTGTTTTCTAGATGGAGTTCGTAGGGCAATGACCTTGGTTCATATCCTGTGTTCCATACTTCCAGCTATACCAATCACTGAGGTATGCCAACCATCTCAATGTTCTGGGCTGTTCAAAAAAGAAGTGGCTGAATAAAATAAGAATATATTCATTGCACTCTTACATTCCCTCATGGGGAGATAAGAGAACTATTTCTTGTCACTGAACTGTCTGGCTTTTTAGGAAGTGATGTGAACATAATGATGCTGTTACCTCTTCCATGTGCCTATTCTCACATTAAGATTTTATTCCAAAAATGTGTTGTCACTTCTCTGCTAGACTTTTCAACTCCTATGAAGCTACTCTTGCCCATGGGTAATTGTTTCTTATAATTGGTCCTTCTACGGAAAGATGATGATAGAAAGCTCCCATTGTGACACATTATTGATGTTATCATTCTTTTTCTGTCTTTTAAATATTTAGGTGAAAAAAAAAACTGATGTCAATATATGAATGTAATGGTTAATAATAAATGCCTTTATTGGGACTCATGGCTGAGTGTTTATGTGTTAGTTGATACTATGAGTGCAGTGACACTTTCCAATTATGGTCAAATAGATGAATGTTACCAAGGTGCCTTTCAGGGCAACTTGTCTTGCCTTTAAAGCACAAATATTTAGTTCTAATACCTGCGTCTATAGATTCACCGAGCTCTTAACAAAATGCCACCACTGGTACCTCCCAAAGTGTAGAGAGATATGCTTTTCCAAGTGAAATGCACACTATCACTCTGTGTTCATTTTTAGCATTCCTTAGGAAGGAATAGTTAATTCTTCCCATATTTTAGATGGAATAGAAGCCATAAAGTTGCCCTGCTTAAAGGGCAGGCTGGGGCACAGGTGACTGAAAACTGCATGCTATGGTTCTACTTTCCCTGACTTGTGTCAGCCAATAACTGGGCACAGAATACACGAGACTGAAGTCATCTCTCTCAGAAGTAGGACTTGTATACAAAGGGATGCTGCTCCAACCTGGCTGAGACCTTCTGTGCTGACCTGTGATACAAGGTTGGTGCTATTCAAGTCTCTCTCCAGTTTCTTGTTTCATAGGTGTCAGGCGTACATCAGGACTGAAAAGTCCCTCCTACATGTTTCTGCCTGTTCTTCCTCTGGTCATCATGGGCAATCAAGCTGCCTATTCTCCATTTAATGCCATCTTGTTGCCTGACTCTCAGAGAATCCGAATTGGGTGACATGATGACCATACCACTCCAAAGGAAACTTATTACATGTAGTAATGTATGAACATGCCCAGTCTCGGAAATCAGCTTGTAGAGGTTTGTGGTGGAATGGGGGAGGTGTGTGTAAAAATTGCATCAATAGACTTAGGTTCCTCAATTTGATTTCAGCCTGCTTATATTCTGGGCATTGGATTTTATTTAAAGAATCAGAGCAGAAATCTTAGAATATTAGAGTCTAAGGAGGATTCTTTCTGTTTAAAATGGGATTTCAAGATCAGGATGTATTTCAGTTTCTAGGACAATTAAATCACTCAGAACACCATGTTTGCACACTGTGTCAGATGGGCAAGGTATTTTGCAGTAATATTTTAGAAAATCAGTGGCTTACGGAATGCATATTTGGATTGCATTCATCTGTTTTCTATGTTCTCAGACATATGTAGATGTACGGTGCGAAGATTGTCATCAACAGGAGCAAAATCCAGAATTAGAAAAGCCAGCTCTTCGTTAATTATTACAACCCTAAAATTCACATTTCACTGATAAAATTGTGCTAGCCTGAAGTGGCAACAGAATTTGTATGCTTTTTTTAATTGGGAAAAAATAATATTTGGGTCTCTGTTTGTGACCCATTATAGGTTCAGATACACAATAAATAACTGCTTAACAAAATTCATAAAATGATGTTTAGGGGAATTTTAATATTGAGTAAATATAAACACACTTTTTAGTACTTTAGCTGGTGTGTGTGTGTGTGTGTGTGTGTGTGTGTGTAAAAGGAGAGAATTAGTCCTAACACTTTATAACTGTGTTTGACCTCTGATATCTGCTTCTTTGATGCCAATTTTTATTTAATCAATAAACAAAGGAATGCCATGGTGTGACTGCTTGTGTCCCTCTAAAATTCAAACAATGGAAGTTTATCACCAGATGATGTCATTAACAGGCAAGTCATTTTGGAAATGATAAGATCATGAGATTTTATCAACAAAGCAAATACCTTTATTTTAAAAGTCCATCAAGGCTTTGGGTCCTTTTGCTTTCTTTCACATGTATAGAAGCACCAACAGTCCTTTTCTCTTCTACTGTGTGAAGATGAAGGAGGAAATCATTGCCTTGGAAGCAGAATGTACCTCTCAATAGACACTAAACCTGCTGGTACCTTGATTTTGTGCATCTAAGTCAATAAATTTCTGTTTTTATGCATTACTCAGATGGGTACTTTTTCCCTAAAGCATCAGGGAAAGAATTAGACAAAGAATAATATGGACACAAAGCTAGAAATATATATATATATATATATATATATATATATATATATATATATATAGAGAGAGAGAGAGAGAGAGAGAGAGAGAGAGAAGAGGTTTAGTATTTCTTAAAGTGTTACCTTTTCATGTGATTGCAATGGCTTTCCCTACAATTAAAGAAAACCTTAGGGATGTGTAAAGACTTTATGGAAAGCCCTGAGACTCAATAGAATTTCTCTCTTAATGAAAACCATGTAGGTACTCTATCACATGGTATTGCAATGATATTTAAGAACACACAAAGAGGACATGCTGTCATTTCTTTCCTTGTTAAAATAATGAATTCATGAAATTTCATGAGGTATTTTTTTGGCTTGTACTGTTGGGGATTAAACCTGGGGCTCTGTGTATGCTTGGCAGGTTCTATACCACTGAGCCATAGCCTCAGCCCTCTTTTGAAAAAAGATCTCAGTATTGCAGGCTAGCCTTGGTCTGCAGGCTAGCCTTTGATTTCCAGCAAGCTTTGGATTATGGCCTAGAGCCTTGGATGCAAAGTGTAACCTAGGCTGGCCCCAAATTTATTATCTTTATTCCTTTATCTATTTAATATTGGGATTATAAGCATGTGCCACCATGCCCAGCTGTAAAATATTTCATTATGATGAACATATCCCTACAGTGTCCTCCAGGAGGTAAAGCTCGGGAAAACGTAGAAGCTCCTGGGTAAAAGTTGCAAAGCATTGTGATTCCAGCAGCTAATGCCAAGCATATATGAAGCATATTTGTGTTTTAATAAGAAGATTGATGCTGATTTTAGTCACTTTCTGGTACAATAAATATGGAAGCATTTCTTTTGAAAAGTTTTCTTCCCCAGGAACCAACGTTATTTGTGTCATTTGAGTTTGTGAAAAATTTGTACCATATAAACATCACACACACACACACACACACACACACACACACACACACACACACACTTAAAAAGAAGACAGTATAAATTGGCTTGGGATTTAGCTGTAGATTCAAACTGCTTGGATTTAAGTTTTAGCTTCACCATTTAGACATGGTTCTATTCTGTGCCTTTTGCATCCGCAGTGGTGACATTAGCATAGTAATAAACACTGTGTCATTGAGCTACTTCATGGTTACATGGCTGTGATAGAACGTAGAAAGTTCCAGGCACAAAGTAGGCAGTACTAGTCATCATCATGAAATAAAACCAATCTATTCCCTGAACTATGTCCCACAGAGAGTCTACCTTGCTATGTGGAAACATGGCACAATTTCATAACTGGGACCTCAATATAGAAATTCCCTGAAGGCTCAACTCACAGCTCTTTGTAGGAATTTCAGAAGCCAGTGTTCTTTTGAATTTGTATTCACTATTGCCACAACGTGTTTTTTAAATTTCCTCTGGCTAGAGTCACTAGACTGTGACTCAAATTAAATTATAACTTTGAAAGTGGATTTCCTCAAGTTCCTTGTGCTCCGCGCAGTGGGGCCCTCACATACTTGCTGCTACTATTGGATGTTTTCTCCTGCTCTTTTTCTTGATAAATTTTGACTCATTATGCCACTTCCTTTATATGTGATATTGATACAACTTAATGGGAGCAAGATAGAACATGAATCACAGGATCTACCATAAACACTGCTTAAGTTGCAAAGCATATGTCTAAAATTGGGTAATATGGACTTAAAGTATATTTTTTCTCTTCCTTTTCTGGCAGAAAGTCTGAAACTAAAGATTTGCTAAAGGACAAAAGCATCACAATATTTCCAGGCATGTCTATACTCCTAGAAACACATGGAAAGTGCTAAATGTTGCTAACTGAATTTGCTTTGTTGGTCAGATCTCTACGTTGATGCTTCCTGTCCTAAATACTTGTTTTTCCAAAGAAGCCATTTACTCTTGGGATCAGCAGAGCTCTCTTTTGCATCTGGATATTTTCACAATGACTTGCAAAACAGTGAAGTGATGACATTATAGGTAGACTAAGCCTAATGGCCAGGTTGAGTAATAGGCTGGACAAAGTATTTCAAAGGTGTTTAGTATTCAGCTACTAATAATAGGGGGTACTAACAGCAAAGCAAACTGCAACATTTGTTCTTCTTCATTCATAGTGGAAGAACAGTATCATAAGGAACAAGGCACACTAGCGGTAGAGATATGATATAGATCAGATATGGTATACAAATATTGTGCTGTAGAATTGTACTCATATGAATGAGAACCTTATAAATGAATACTCTGCTCTAATTTAAAGCCTAATTTTGTGGATAACAACTGTTATTACTTTTATTTTCACTCCCTCATTAACAAAGGACTTTAGAGGCTAACCACTACAAATAATGTTCCCTAAAATGTAGAGTGTGAGAGAGATGTAGAAGTTGGGTCCTGGCAAAGGGCGTTAGAAGCAGCTTTGCACCTGCCTAATTACTCTCTGGCTGACTACTGATTTGCAGCAAATGGACAGTTGAATCTTGGCTGTGGGGTGCTGTGATTGAAATCAAGCTTCTACATTAATTATTCCCTGAATTTAGACTAAAGATCATCTTTTTTGCCCATTAAATTGACCCTTACAGGAAAGAAATTGAATGACTGATTTCAGTCATGAGAAATAGGATTTGTGCATCTATTTCAAGAGATTAGAATTGTGTAGAGAGATTTTTCTTCACAAAGCCACATCCAGTTTCCTTTCTTTTCTTTTTTTTTTCTTTTTAGGAGTTTGTGGATTGATTGCTTACATACAGGCTGGGTTTAGAAGATTGTTAGTTATTGATTTAAGAGTCTCAAGCTTTATAGATCTCAGAAATAGTTTTCCTTTCTCCTTAAATAGACATACACCACTGAGCTTAATCTATCCCCTGAGTCCAGGATATCATTTGAATTTCTCAGGAAAAATGGCTAACAGCTTTGAGTAGTCTGCTTGTTGTCACCATCAATATGGACTGTTAGTTAATATACTCAAGCTCTATTACTAGAAACTACAAGCAGATTGTTTGATGCAGGGTCCATGTGCCCAACAGATTCAAGATTGGAATAACTCTTATGTGTCTGCATTGTAGGTACACCTGCATTAAATTCTATCAATGGGCTGGGTTAGAACATTTTCAGGGCACTCTTTTCAGAGAAACCCTTTCCCAAAGAAATTGTTGTGATAGTATACCACTCAGTACTTGCCATGTAGTATGAGTCTACAGTTTCATACCCATTTTTCAGTCCTTATCTTTTCCTTTGATTTCTTTTTCTTATTTCTGATTCTCTCAAAGACGTGTGTGTGTGTGTGTGTGTGTGTGTGTGAATTCTCTTTCTTTATGTCTTGTGATAGGAGCCTGTGAAGGAGATGAACTTGCATAGATAATGGCATTTATGTGTGTGACAGTCAATCTATCCACATGCTCTACTTAATTGGTTAATAGTGATTATAGTGATCTGAATGAGAAATGTTTCCCGTGTTCTCCAGTATTTGAACACTTGGTCGCCAATTAGTGGTTCTCTTTGGGTAGGTTTAGGTTGTGTGGCCTTGCTGGAGGAAGTATGTCACTGGAGGTAGGCTTTGAGAACTAAAATCATACCACTGCTATACCCTCCCCCTCTCTACTCCCTGCTCCAGCTGTCACATTGTCTTGTCTGCTCCGCCATCATGGACACTTAGCCTCTGGATCTGAGAATCAAAATGAGATCTTCCTTCCTCAAGTTGCCTTGGTCACAGTGTTTGGTCACAGCAACAGAAAAGTAACTAATACAGTGATGTTGACATAAGTCTTACACAAATAAGTGAATAAATGGTGGTTTTTATTTTATGAGTTATATAGATGTTTTCTATAGAAAAACACTTTTTAATGTTGCTACAGAGTTTCTTGATTTCTACAATATAAATGTTTATCCACCCATCTCTATGTGCCTTTTGTGATACTGTGATAAGACTTTTTACAAAATAACTCTGGAATGTTTCCTTGGCCCTGAACTCTCAAAGGAATGAAGAATGGTTTTAGGAAAGTACTTGGGCCTCAGATGTTTGGTGAACAGAAAAAAGGTATCTCAAAAGCTCATCATTAGAATGCCTCAATTCTATTTTGTTCTTAAGTGTGTGAAATGAGTGATGTTCATGGTCATAAATTCACTATCTCTAGGTTTCCTTGTTCTAAGTACACCGAATCGAAAGCTCAAAGACATGGACAAGATTATATACTCTCAGTCCTGGATGGGCTATCCTGCTTGCCATAAGAATTTATATTCTTAAAGAGTGGAATTAGCCAAAAATGGCAAAGACAGATATCAAAATTAAGTTGACTGAGATATAAGAATTAAAAACTGAGTGTATTTATCTTTGAAAATAATCGATTGTTGCCTGTGTCAGTGATCTATAAAAGACTGGCCTCAGAACTTACTACAGGGACCTTATCCATTCTTCTACAAATTGCTAAGTTCCACCAAAGCAAAGACACTATTCCCCACTGAGGCCTAAATAAATGACAAGCTTGAAGTGGTAAAAAACAAATTCCTTCTCTGAGTTACTTGAGCAAAACGCTGTTTGAACAGAAATCACATATTTCTACCCATGTGATGGAAGTTCACCTCCTTTTACAATGATCTGTTTATTTGAGAAGTAGCTTGGCAAATTCATCACAAAGGAAAGAGTACTAGGAATTTTAGTGGTTTCTACATCCCCAAGCAATGGAGACAAACATTGGGAATGGAAAATGCTTGGCCTCGTCCACCCTCAAATCCTTATCTGGGTTATTACAATCTATATGTTTTATGTACATATTAAGCATTTTCTAGTAACCAGGGAACAATTTATTTATGCACTTTATTTTCACTGCATATCTATGAGAATGGGATAAAGCAAACATTGATCTACATAATCATATACATAGATTAAGGGAAACTTCCTGAAACAGTGCGAATTAGATCATTAAAAAATAGCAAAATTGAAGTTAATGGCTTATTTGCTGAAAGTAGGTGTTTTAATTATTCTAGAGAGTTTGAATTCATGAATAAGTTATTAGCCACTTATATCCTGCTTTTTCCTGGCTTCCTTTTCCTGTCCATGATCCTGGGGAGCCTCTGATCAAGGTCTCGTCTGCCTTATCTGAACTCTTACTGGGGAAGTCTGAGATGACATAGGCAGCTGCAGTAGATGGGGTTGTCATTGCTTCCCACGAGGTGGCAATTTTAAAGAAATAATGAATGAAAACTGTAATGGAGGATCTGGAAACAAATTTTAATTTTTTTTTGAGCAATGCGGATAATATGCATTAATATCAATCTGCAGTCAAAAGTATAGATATGCTTCCCTTCTCTTTTCTGCTTCTAGAATACACAGGAAAGAGCACAGGCTGGAAGACTTGGGCTTGACCTTGAACAGATTTTCCATGTACCTGATTGGTACAACCACACTCTCCACTGTGTCTCTTGTTTCCATATGCCTTGTTCATCTGTCTCCAAATTGGCTGGCATCCATACCTGCAATGTTTATATATTTTTTTTCCTTGTTGCTGACATGTTGTTTTGTTTCATTTTAGCTATTTGTCCCTTGATCATTCTTTGGTTCTCAATTAATGATATTTTTTTTCTAATAGGCCTTTTAAATCCCACCATCTGAATAAGGCACCTCTGTGTTACCATTAAGAGTCACCAGTCATGTGTCACTACTTGGGATGTACCGCAGTGTTCATGTGAGTTTAATTTCATGGTTCTTTCCTCATTGCCTGGCTGGGATAGACACTATGCTTCATTACAGATGGGGATATTGCTAGTACATTGTGCATGCTCAGTAAATATTTGAGAAACTAATGGATGAATAAATTAGATGTAAGGATCAGGGTAAGATAAATAAACTACAAGATCTTAACTGTCTGAAGCAATATGAGACAAAGGAATTTCCATTGTCTAGCTGCCATCTGAAACAGGTCCGGAAGGAGACTTTCTCAGAATAAAAGCAGGCTTTATGCACACAGTCAGAATAGAAGAAAGTGTGGAAGCACAAAGATTTTTCTTTTTTTTTTTAAGGTTTTTTTTTTTAACATATAAAGTAATAGATTTCATCAAGGAGTTTTCACCTGTACTTTGTTTCCATGGGTCTTTCTCTGTCCATCTCTCTGTGCTCACTTGTCCTCTTCCTTCATCCCTCATTCCACTTCATGTCATATGTGTTCTAACACCCTCCCCTCCATGTCCTTAAAATGACACACCTACACTCACTACCACATAACTACTCACATCCGAAAATGAGAAACTAAGGTTTGCATATGAGACAGAACATGTGGTATTTGTCTTTCTTTCTGAGCCGAGGTCACCTCACTCCATATAATCATTTTCAGATACATCCCTTTTCCCGGAAATTTTGTAATTTTCCTTTTCTTTATAGATGAATACAATTCTAGCATGTATATGTACCACATTTGCATTATCTGTTCATCAGCTGATACACATCTAGGCCAATTCCATACCTGGATATAGTGGATAGGGCAGCAATATTCATGGATGTATAAGTGTCTCTCTGGTCAGACAAGATTTTTGATGCATTTGAATTGATTTTTGTGCATGATGAGAGGTTGAATCTAAATTCACTCTTCTTGTGGTAAATGTCCAGTTTTGCCAGCTTATTTGTGGAATAAGCTGCTTTCCCCCTCCTATGCTTTTACTATCTTTGTCAAAAATTAGGTAGCCATGTTGATGTGTTTATTTCTGGATCTACTGCTAAGTTCCATTGACCTACATATCTGTTTTTGGGTCAGAACCAGGACAATGTAGTATAATTTAATGATGATTATTGCTAAATCCATGGCAGTATTCTTTTTGATTAGGATTGCTTTGGATATCTGTAGTATTTTGTGTTTCCATACAAATTTTGTGACAACTGGTGTCAAAGAACATAATTCCTAAAGTCATATTCAGATGAGTAATAAAGATAGTTTCATCCATGTGAACATAAGGATACATTTCATGAGCAGAACAGGCTGAGACCAACAGACTACATTAAAAGACAGACACAACTATTTTGTCACTAAGAAACCCACTAGCTAAGAAAGACATCCCCAAATTGGGAGCCAAAGCTTAGGAATAGATGTGCTCAGTGAATGGAAGTGGGCATAGTGATTCTCATATCTCATAAAGTTGACCTCAAATCAAAACAAGTCAAAAAAGATGAAGAAGGCTACTATATTCAAGGAACATTTCATCATGGAGATATAACAGTTATAAATACTCATGAACTATGTCTTAAAGTATAAAAGACCAAATACATCCTGATGCAGTAAGAGTCAGTGGCTTCAAGACTCTACTCTCATATTTAGATACGTCTTCTGAACTGAAAATCAGTAAAGAAAATTTATGGCTAAACAATAGCATAGATCAAATGGATTTAACAGACATCTACAGAATATTTCATACAAAAGACAGGGGAGTACATTTTCTTCTCAGCAGCCTGTGAAACTTTTCCTCTGAAATTAATCCCATTATATGTCACAGTGCATCCTTAACAAATACAAAAACATTGTAATAATTTCCTTATCTTATCAATCTAAAGTGGAATAAAGGTAGACATAACAGCAAAAAAAGCCTCAGAAAGTGAACAGTTCAAGAAGGAACAGCACACTTTGAATGAACAGTATGTCCCTGAAAGAATAAGGAGGGAATTTAAAAATTCTATAATAAAATGAAAACAATCCCTGTTTTTTTTTATCAGCTATACCCAAACCAAGACATATGTGGGGAGAGGGAATCTTAATAGAGAAAATGGCTCCATATGATTGGCCTGCAGTCAAATCTTTGCAGAATGGTCTTGATTAATGATTGGTGTGAGACTCTACCCTGCTGGAGGAGATCCTTCCCTAGGTAGATGGTTCTGAGGTTGTATAAGAAGGCAGGATAAGCAAGCCGTGAGGAACAAAAGGGTAAACAGCACCCTCCATGGCTTCTGCATTAGTTCCAGTCATGAGTGCTGCCTTGATTTTCTGTTATAATAGACTGTGATGTGGAAGCATCAGATAAAGCAAACTCCTTCATCCTGGAGTTGCTATTGGTCATGGTGTTTCATCACAGCATTGAAACTCTAATGAAGAAACATTATTCCAGAAGAACAACTTGAAAACAGCCAAGGCATCCCTGAGAGGAAAGTTTGTAGCTATCAGTGCTCACATTAAACATTCAGAGAGATCCCAAATGACCTAGTAACACATAATGCCAGAAAAATAAGAAGCTAAGTTTAAATGCAATAGATGGTGAGAAATAGTAAAGATTAAGACATAAATTAATGAAATAGAGACCTAAAAGAATGATATAGATATAAAAAATTGTTTTTTGAAAAGATTAACAATATTGACCAACCTTTTGCCAAGAATAGACCAAAAGAGAAAGGACTCTTACAAAATTCTAGATGAAAAAGGAGCTATTACAACAGACCCCAGTGAAATACAGAACATCATTAGGAGATGCTTTGAAAAATCATATTCCATAAATTGGAGAACAATAACAAATGGATCCATTTCTAGTTTATGTAGGTACAAATTATTTAAACTATTCATTACCCATAGCTGGTAATGAAGTTGACACAACAATCAAGTTTCTCTGTGAAGTAAAACTCAGGGTTGAGCAGATCTAATGCAGAATTCTACTAACATTTTAAGGAAAAGCTAGTATCTCTTATACTGTTTCACAAAAGAGAAATAAACATTTCCAGTTTCCTTTCTAGTTACTGTGACTAAGTTCCCTGGGTGAAGGGTAAGGGGAAAAGAGTTTCTTTGATCTCACTGTTCCAGGCTACAGTACATCATAGCAGCAAAATCAGAGTAGCAGGAATGTGTTGAGTGACTGGTCACTATGCATCCATAATTAAGAACAGACAACAGTGAATTAATGCTCAGTTTGATTTCTCTACTCTTGTACAGGTCAAGATACCCTGCCTAGGGAATAGTGCCACCAACAGTTGGCAAGTCTTCCCATTCCAATTAATATAATCAAGATAATATCCATAGTCTTGCCCATAGACTAATCTGATCTACAGAATCCTTCATTGAGACCCTCTTCCCAGGTGATTCTAGATTGTGTCACGTTGACAATTAAAACTGATCATGACAAGAACTTCATTAGACCCACACTGTGAAACTAGCATTACTTTGATACCTAAGCCATATAAAGACTTAGCAACAACAAAGAAAGTTATAGTCAAGTTATAGACTAATCTCCCTGATGAACATAAATGCAAACATTGTCAATAACGTATTTGCTCACTGAATTCAATAACACATTAACAAGGTTGTACATTACAACCAACCTGATTTTATTCCAAGATTCAAACTTGGTTAAGCATATGCAATTTAAAAATGTAATGTACTCTCTTAATAGTCTTAAGAACAGAAATCATATGATCATCCTGTAAGATGCATAAAAGGTATTTGAAAAATCACAATATTATTTGATGAGAAAAGTGTGAAAAACAAAGACCTGACAGAACATAACTTAGTATAATAAAAGCTATATATGACAATTGTATAGAAAACATTATACTAAAGGGGAAAACCAGAGCACTTTCTCTAAAATCTGAGAGTTAAATGTGCCCACTCCATATTCTTACAGTACCTTGTTCTAGATGATGCTCAAAGACTTACATAGGGCAGCAAGAAAAGGAAATGTATATAAATGATAACAATTGGAAAAAAGATGTAAAAGTATCTCTATTAGCAGATGGCATGATTCTATACTTAAAAAGCCCTCATGGATTCCATTAGAAAATGATTACATTTCATGCACACTTTCAGTAAAGCAGGTGGACACACAATCAACATATGAAACTAGTCTTTAAATGGATGAAATGATGAACTTGCTGAGAAAGAGATTAGGAAAAACATCCATTTATAATACCTCTACAATGCAATCTTAAGACACTAGAAGAAGTTGGAGGAGACTGCCTAATGTGTGATCTATAAATCCAACACTTTCTCTATCCAAGTCCCAAGGACATTCTTCACAGAATAGAAAAAGGTTTGCATTACCATTCAAGATTTATAATTTTATTCATGCAAGTGAGTTAACCTCTAAAACACAAACTGGAGGCCACCATCTTCTTAATGAAATCCTGACTTGGCTGCTCACTGTATGTGACATAAATTTCAAATTCCTTGGGTTCATATGTAAAACCTTCACAATTTGGTTCTGTCAAGACACCGTTTCTTTCCAGCTAAGACAGGAGTCCTGCATGCTGGCATTTAAAACAAGTGTAGGGTTCCCAGGATTTGGAATTTTTTTTCTTTTTCTTTTTGGTATACTACCTCTAAACCTTGGATATCCACCCCTAGAAGTTTTAAACTTTTGCTTTCTTTTTACTTTTGTTCAGCAAGAAAATTCTAATTCATTTCAGTGTTTGGCTGAAATGTTGAATCTCTAGCCACTTTCAATTTTTCTAGAAAGACAAAAGACCTGTGCCGGCACATGCTACTTTAGTCTCTGTGAGTTCATATGAGCTTTGCTCGTGTTGATTTAGAGGGTCTTTTTTTTTCTTTGTGTGTGTGTGTGTGTGTGTGTGTGTGTGTGTGTGTGTGTATGTGTGTGTGTTCTTTCCCCTTTGGCTCTTACACTCTTTCTGCTTTCTCTTCCATGGTATTTCTTGGGAGTTTTTTGAAAGGAGGGATTTTAGGACTGAGAGTACCAAGGTCTCTCACTCTGCATAATGTCTGGTTGTGGATCTCTGTATTTGTTCCCATCTGCTGCAAGAGGAAGCTTCTCTGATGATGACTGTATAAGACATTGGCCTATGAGTATAGCAGAATATCATTAGGAGTTATTTGATCACTACATTTTTTAGACCAGTACTATTTGGTTACCATAGGTCCCCGGGCTATCTAGTTTCATGTTCTTGGTCACTTAAGTAGTGCTGACTATGAGTTCCATCTTATGGAAGGGGCCTTAAGTCAGATCAGTTATTAGTTGGTTGTTCCCACAAGCTTTGTGCTACCATTGTCCTAGAATCTCTTGTAGGCAGTATACCATTGTAGATAATGGTTTGTGGCTGGTTTAGTGTTTATGTTTCTCTTTTGAGAGCATGCAGAATAGTTTCATTCACCAATGTTACTATTTCTACCATAAAAATGCATTACCAAATTTTAACCCTTTTCAGTAGAACATTAATTTTAGATCTTTTGAGAAATCCTAGTATTGTCTCTATTTCTAAGACATTGAAATAAAATCAAATGTTAAAATTTGATTTCAATAAAAATATTAAGATATTGCTTCTGTTTTTTTTTTCTGTTACTGGGTAGCCCTCATTATCAAATGCCAAAACATCCATCTCCTTGTTCAGTGTCAGCCTTTAGTGAGTCACAGAACACAGAACTTTTTTGCCCTGTGCGTAGGTGGTAAGAATGGGACAATTTTAGACATGTAAACTTCTATTTGGCTGTTCTGTGTTCACCCTGTGATTTGTCTGATAATCGTCTGTGAAATGTCAAGACTTCAGATACGTGATGCAAAGAACAAAACTCCCTTTTCAGGTTTGTGCTTGTAAAAATAAAAGAACTCTAGTAAAGGGACAAAAGAATGGGCAGTTTTATAGACAGATGCTTTAGACATACCCCACATTAATACATCTCAAGGTTGAAAACAAGAAACATAACCTCTCACAGTGTTTTAATAGTTACTTCAATTATTTCTGCTTTCAGAAGAGCTGAGTGCTAATGTACCCTAGCTTCAATCTGGCCTCTAAATTACTACAGTGTGACCAGTGATAGTCACTTCCTGAGGCTGTGAGGCAGCAGGTAGCTCTTCTGCTGGAGTCTAGGCATCTTATGAATGGCCCCATTGCTCTCTCTTGGCTACCATTCCATCTTGTGGAGACTCAGATTGGACTGCCTTGGCCCAGTGCTTCAGTAGTGGGCCTTTTATTGACGAATACATTGCAAACTGACAAGAAGATCTTTGGTAACAGGAAGACTCGTTCCCCAATTTACATTCTAAGCCACAAGATAGGTGCGAAGGGTTGCTTACAGCTTTCTCTTCCACGTGCTCACATAACTCAAAGTATTTAAGATGCAGGACATTAAAATCCCAGAACTCATTCTCTTCCAAATAGAACAAAGTTGCCATAGAAAACTGGAGATCACACAGCAATTCACCAAATACAAGTATAAAAACATGTTTTTGTAGCTACTTATGCTAATAATTATTCTATTTATGGCAAAGCCATATGGAGGATGAGGAATATAGGAGATATTGAAATGGAACTTTTATTTATATTTTACATTGTAACTTTGATTACACCATAAATCTGTTGAAAAATATTTTCTAAATGACATTTTGTTTTGGTAAGTACAGTTTCTCTAGCCTTAGTTATAAATTATATTTACTAGCTTCACTAATATTTTATGAGGCATAAGAATCGTTAGTTTATACATTAATTGCCCTTTACCATTAGTGGAGCAAGGGAAATAATTGACCAACTGGAGGAAATCATATTTAGGGGACAACAGAAGGTCCCCAACTAACCTATCAGTGGTCATTGCCATCATCATCATCATTATCATCAGCATCAGCATCATCAAGCAGCCGTTTTCAAACAGGCCATCTGAGCATGGTGTGGCAGAGCACTCTGCAAGGTTAATGAGACCGTGTCAAGGACTGCCATTCCAACGTTTCCATTCATCAGACACTCTCCACCAGCACAGACCCTTACACACAAGTGTGGATGACTTCCATGGTAAAGCCACTGGCTACAACATGGTTTTGAGAGATGGTCACTCTGAACTGAGGAAATAAAAATGCTGCATAGTAAGTTTCTTTGTGCTCTCATTTAAGCAAAATAATCTTCGGTAGTTGATAAAATATTTTATAGTACTATGGCTCTGACTTACATAGTCTTTGATAGATCCTTTTTTTCCCCCTGAGGTATGGGCATCCTCATAGAATAATTACCTACAAACAACTTAAACATAACCATCTCCTTCCTTCATTCCCTTCCCTTTCCTTCCTTCCTTCCTTCCTTCCTTCCTTCCTTCCTTCCTTCCTTCCTTCCTTCCTTCCTTCCTTCCTTCCCTCCTTCCTTCCTTCCTTCCTTCCTTCCTTTCTTCCTTCTTTCTTTCCTTCCTATCTGCCTACCTGCCTGCCACCCTCCCTTCCTCCCACCCCCCACTTTAACCTGAATATTGACTAGGAACTTGAGTGCATTACGTAAGCACTTTACCACTGAACTCAATAACCTACCCAATATTTCTTAATAAATTATTTTTTGTGCTTGCAGGGGATGACAAGTTATTCTTGAATTACAATGTAAAATGTTTTCCTTACATTCCATCTGCTCACTACAGATGATTTTTTTTCTTTGTTAAATTTTCTATTATTGATTCAGGAACACCAAGTAACAAATAATTGTTCCTGTTGTTGATATAGCATTCATATTTATCTCTCTTAATAGGTGTATAAATTGGTTCACTTATTTCCCCTCTGATTTTGAAAGAAAGGCAAAATATTTACATTTGTATGTGGTGAAGCTTACCAGGTAAAGATGAATACTTGTGGTATTGTTATCTACAAACACCAACAAAGCCTCCTTTAAAATGATATAAGCTGATCCTTGTGAAAAGTCTCCTTATTCCTCTTTATAAAGCTCATTTAGAAGCCATATATCATGATACATGCCTTTAATCCTAGCACTTGAGAGGCAGTAGTAGGTGGATTTCTGTGAATTCAAGGCTAGCCTGGTCTACAGAGCAAGTTCAAAGGTAGTCAGGGCTACATAGTGAGATCCTATCTCAAAAAGCACAAAAAAGTCAAGCAAACAAAAGGCAAACCCCATCTCACTTGGCTCTTGTAGGCTTTCTTGCTGGGAATTTTGAGAACACAAGCCAGATGTTGATTTGCTTGTGAGGACTTGTCTTCAACACATGAGCCGGAGAAAATAAGTGTCATTCTTCAAATGGAAGGCAAACATGAAAACTGTGGTGTTATTAGCTGTGCAATTTCCACTTTAATCCCTTTCTGTCAGAGATGTTTTCTTTAGGACATTGAATATGAGGCAAGGTAACAAGGACATTCATTAGTCCACAAGTAGAGTTTAATTATCCTGGGAACAAGGACTATTTATGATTTTTTTTTTTAATTTACACCTGACTTTAATGCCTTTGGTATTCAGAGAAGAAAAAGCATCATTGTAAGCCTGAGTTCCCATCACAAAGTCAGGGTGTTAAAATAACAGTTTTAAGGTCTTTGTGTAAACCATGTCCTGCTCACACCCATGCCTTCTCTCTTATGCTCTCAAATCCTTTGAATGACAAGAGCACTGGGTGGAGGTGGGGGTGCCACTCTGCACTGGCTATTGAAAAGTATTTATGAATTTTGAGCATTATCTCATGCTTTGAGTCTTACTATATACCCGTTGATGCTGATGATGAAGTATTGCTAAGCATCATAGAGAAATACAGCAGAAATTGTTATTGTGACACCTTTCTGATTGTTATAAAATTCCTAGCACTTGGTGGTGGTGTCACATGCCTTTAATCCCAGCACTTGGGAGGCAGAGCCAAACAGATCTCTGTGAGTTGAAGGCCAGCCTGCTCTACAGAGTGAGATCCAGGACAGGCACCAAAACTACAGAGAGAAACCCTGTCTTGAAAAACAAAACAAAATAAACAAATTCCTAGAGGGTGATTCCTGAATGTGTGGCAGGACTTGACTGCCTACCACCTGATCCACTTTTACTGAAATCAAGTCAAATAAGTTGTACAGTAGTTTGTATTAAGTCCATATCCTTTTTCTGAGATGAGGATGCAGCACATATAAAAAGAACAATTTTTATTCTGTGATACCTCAAACCCTTAGCCAAGGTATTCCAATTCAAAAAGCTATTGGTATCAGTGATAAGATCCAGAATCTGTCACATGGAAATGCCTCCACAAAATATTTGCAAAGGATTATAGATCTTTTTTTCACAACAGAGACAGTCAAATGGACTTAAGCCTGAAGAAAATGTAGTTATATATAGAATCTTAAAGCAGTAAAAAAAATTTCTATTAACCACACAGGAGAGAAAACCATTACCACCCCTGCCATCTCAGCACTATGATATAAAACAGTGTCCTGATCAAAGATGAAAACAAATCTATAAATCCAGCCTATGCTTGAGGAGGACACATCCACAATGGCATTAGATGTGACTTTGAATTGCAGACAACTTAAAGACCTTCTCAACGATGGTCAACCTCAATAAGATTGTGAAACTCAACACTTGGCCCTATAAAAAATATTTGCCCTCATTTTCTTGAGATGTTTTATTAACTTATCCTATAAATCTCTTGTGCTTTCAAGACAGAAACAATAACACCCAAGACTTTGGCTATTCTAACAGTGTTGTTGGACTATCTGCAAAGTTCAAAGAGAATACATCTTTTTATTATCTATTTCATGTCATAGATTTTGTTAGGCATTGCAGGGGAAAGAGTTTGTAAGACAGAAAACTCAGTGAGTAATTTGGAGGTGACATTTGTATGCCTGACAGAAATAGTGAACCGTAAATTAGTCACCAGATCACTTTTAATTTTCTGATCAGACTGTGACATATTAAAACCAAAGGACAGTTTGGATTTAGTGAATGAAGGAAGTCTTGGGTTATGCATTAAAAAGGTATTTTCCTTGGAATAACATTTAGGAGAAAGGTTTTAATCTATCTAGGTATGTTTGTATATATTTATATAATTTATATACTTTTTTTTTTAAACTAAAACTTGGCTTGCTTAAAGATATGTCAAGACAACACAAAATTAGAACACAGACAAGTCTAAGTGCAGAGTTAGATAACTCTGAGCTATAGACCCAGCAGCTCATTCAGATTACAGGTTACACCATTAGGGTCTAAAGCATGCAGATCCTAACTAGAGAGAGTGAGTAAAATGCTCATTACACATAGAAACAATAATTTTGGGCCAGCAAGATGGCTCAATGGTTAAAGGTGTTTCCCTGAAGCCTGATGACTTGAGTTTAATCCCTGGAACTCAAGTATATTAAGCCCATGATGCTGAAAAGCTTTTTAGATATCCTTTGAATCACATGTGCTCTTACTAGTGATTGATGAAGTGATTTGCTTATTGGGTGATTTTTCTGCTGGGCTTTCATATCCAGATCACCTTTTTTATCCCTATAGCACTCAATTCTCAGTGCTATGTGAGTTCCTAGCACATAGTGACCCTCAGGTGGTGTTTGTTGCATAAAGAAATGGCGTCTGTGTTTTTTCTCACATGAAACTCATGTAGGCATGGACCTTTAAAGGTGTTCTGGAAGAAGGGAAGATCTGTGTAGCCTGCATCACTTTCAGCTCTGTGTTCTGTATCTATTTTCTTTGTTTGCTCCTTTGTTTGTGGCCTGGGGTTTGTACATCCATTTAAAGAAATGATTCAACTTTATGTCAATGACACTTCAAGAGGGCATTTCCTAAATATCTACCCCTGTTCTCCACACAGATGTTGACAGCCTTAGAGGTTTATATAAATTCAGTCCTATGATGGAGCATATACAATTGAAATACCCTCCAAATAGTCATTTTGCTGACAATTTATTTAAATTTATCTATGTTTGTAGATGAATTTCTAGGCTAGTACTCTCGGCTAGATCTATATGATAGAACAACATAATTGGAGCATAATTAATGTAGCCATTCCATCTTTTCCATCATCATGTCATAGCCTACCACAGTTAGTTGTTGGCAAAGTTATTTACAAAGACTCTCCAGAGTGGACGACTTGATTCTCCCACAGGCAGCGTACTCACATCAATTAGACATAGAACGACACCAGACAAATATTTAACTGGACAAGAATAAAGGAGAAAATGTCTTGAAAGTTCCCAGTCTCCTTTTCCAGGCTACAATTGTACAATCACCAGGAGAGCCAAAGTGAATACTATTGACTCTTTATAATGGGTGTTCTGATAGGCAATCACAATGGAAAATGCACTGTAGTTCAATAATATTACATTTTTTTCAAGAGCCTTATATTGAGGTTTAAAACAACCTTTAATTTTTTATAACATCTATAAAACTAAAATTCAGAATTTAATATCAAGAACACAATAGATGCTCAGGTTACTGAAGATAGAGCATGCAATTATATCACATAGTAGTTGTTCATTAGTGCTTTAAACAGGAATTGTAAAAGGGAGTTTGTAATTCTATACAAATGAGGATAGTAATTTGGCCATTTAATATAAATTCCGAAAAGCAAATTTGATGTAGTGATGTATCAATGTATCTCTGTGCATTTAATTTCTTATATTTTCTGATATTTAATATCTGATTATTGGGTTTGGATGACTAACTACACATGGTTTAGATTAATAAGAAGCCAAATATTTTTAATGAGCTCGTAATTAACATTTATTGTACTTAATAGCATGTTCAGTATTCAAAGAATCTCAGTGTAATGCCATTGTTTCCTGCAGGTCATGATAAAAGGGCAATGGGATGTTCTCATTTGCTTTACAAAATCAACCAACCTACCAATCAACCAATGAAAAAAAATCTCTAAACACCCCTCCCCAAGAAAAAAGATTTCAAAAACTGAAATGATTGATCTTCTCCTAATGGATTATTATATGATTTTTTTTTCAGAGCTGAGGACCAAACCCAGGGCTTTGTGCTTGCTAGGCAAGCGCTCTACCACTGAGCTAAATCCCCAAGCCTGATTTTTTTTTTCTGGTTGAACTAAAGTCATTCAACATTGAGTTCACCATTAAAAATACAATTTAATACTAGGGTGTTGGAATTATTTAAAATAGTTTTAGGATATATTTGCTTCAATAAGTTGAGAGCACATAATAGATATCTTTGAAGAAGTTAATATCAAGGAGGTGTTCAGTCATTCAAATCATCCAGGACACACATTCCCCTCATGATCAAAATTAATGTGAGCATTGTATCAATACCCTTCTTCATGACCCAAGAATGAGGGAATATTTAAGAAGATGGCTGTGCAATGTTGTTAGAGACACTCCAAATTGGTAATCTCCCAGCCACAAGACTTGGCTCTCCCAGAGGAGATAATATATATATAAAACGATTAATACAGAATAATATACATTAAAAAGCAGCAAAAAGTGATAAAAAAGTCTATATTGATTGTGAGGAGAAAACCTGCTGATATAAAACAAACTTCATCAAAGCTGAAGATCATGCACTGTGCTATGAAGAGCGGTTAATGCTTGAATAAGCAAAGCAGGGATTGACTACATACATCAGGCTCTAGAGTAGGATGATGAGGCTGGGAAATGTCTAGGGTGCAAGACAATCACATGAGGAGAAGCGAGGGCTGCTTCATTTAAACTCAGTTCTGTCACTTCCTGTCTCTGTGACCTTAGGCAGTTTAGTTCTCCTCATTTCAGACGCTAAGTAAGCAAATGGGAATAATAATCTACAGAGCCTTACACATGAGGAGATACTAACAGGTGTGTGTGAGAGGATTTTGTTTGTTCCATTGTATGTTTCTCGGGAGAAGGAAAAGGCTAAAAATGGAAATGGTGTATACCTGATTCGATTGCAGATGGTTGTGATTTGATATAGATTTGGCTGCATCTTTGGGCATTCAGACCCAGTCTCACTCACTACTACAAATCATGCATGTAGTCAACAGGTGAATTTATTTAAAATACTTTCTTCTAAACCAATTTATTCTCCAACCTTAGAACTTTAAAAAATCTACATATTACAAAGGTAGGGCCAGGAATGGAAATATCTTTTATGTAATTACTGAAAACAGAGTGAAAAGAAGAATGCTTCCTAAATTAATACTAGTAATTGGTAGATCCTTATTAATATCTTTTTGTAACAATACCTCTATTTGGGATAAAGCTTCTATAACACATTTCAAAATGCAGGACATATGCTGGGGTCTTTAACCATAAAAAATAAAAGCAGACTTCTAATTTAGCTTAAAATAAATTTAATAATGATATAGTGTAGCTCATAGACTTTTGGAGAGATTTGAAAATGTCAGAGTGGAAGTTTCATTTTAGAAAAATTCACCAACTATACCATGAACCTTGTAATGGTTTGAATGAGAAATGTCCCTTCTAGGCACAGGTATTTCACCATTTAGTCCTTGGTTGGTCGTTGAGGGACTGTTTGGAAGGAGAGCGTACTAGAGGAAGCAAATCACAGAGGCGGGCTGGTTATAGTATCGCCCCATATTGGACTATGCTAAATTCCAGTTTATAGTCTCTGTTTCTTGTGTGTAGATGCAGATGTGACTACTTAGCTTTCCCCTCTAGCTGACCTCCTCCATGACTCTCCCACTAGTGTGGACTCTGTCTGGAGCTGTAAGTCAAAATGAATGCTTTCTGTCATACATCATTTTTGATCAGAGTCTTTTAATCACATCAACAAAAAGTAACTAATACAGATGTTTTCTACAAGTGATACAACTGATAACATGGCTGCATTGTAAGTGGAAAGCTAAACTCCTGATATTTTACTTTGGAAGACTACCCGCTTTGTCTGTCCCAGACTGAATGAGTAACTCCAACTTACTCATTCTTCCCATTACTAGGTTGTGACTGAGTTTAAACCACACAGGAATAGTACTGAATAGATTTTCTGAATAAACCATTGAATAGAAAAATCTGCATCAGTGCAGGATTGAAATTGGTGCCTTTGATATTATAGGTCTGTTGTAAGAGCTGTGGGATTTCAAATCAAGAGGAGAAATAAAAGAAAAAGTGAGACAGAGAGAAATATGAGAAACTTAGTGGGTTAGCTCTATCAACAATTAGATGTGGGATCCTGGGAAGATGAATTAATTTCCGTGACTTATAGTTTTCTAAGTGAAAGGCAGATGGTATCCCAATTTGTAAATGCCTCTGAGTGTCACCATCTTCTCATATATTGCATTAAATTTCAAATGAGAATTATTATTCCCATTTCTGGAGAAGAAATAGAGGTGCTGTTAAATTATAACTTATAAATGGCTTGTTCTCAATCCTAGGCCCATCTTAATTAGAATTCTAAGCACTTTCCCATAACATCTATTAATCCAAATATCATTCAGCTCAGAAATTCTATTTAAGCATGAAAGGTTGGGAAGTAGCTTTTCCTACTGGTGACATTTTCTTCAGTTTTTACCCAACTCTTTACTCATGCTCTGTGCTTATGCATTTTCCTGTGTGTTTCTGAGTTCAATAAGTGTGCTCCTTGGCCCACCTCTGCCGTCTGCACATACCCTCTATGATTCTCTCCTAATCTTTCTATTCTTTCTCCTATCTTTAAAATAGGATCTGGCTGCCTAATGGAAGCAGAATATGGTCATCAAAATGCATGCTTGGTATTAAGGACAGAATTATACCATAAAAGAAAATTGTATCACAAAATGAGTTCCCGTTTTCACTGACCTCATTACCCTGGTAAACTACCCTGCTTTTCCCTCGTCCTCAGCTGTGAATGGACAGGCCATATTTCATAGGTTGCTTCAGATAAAAATCTTGCTGGGTCCATCTGTTATGTAGAACCATTTCCATCAAGAAATCTAAAATTCTACAGCTGGAAGGGATTCAAAGATCACCTAATCACACTAGGTTATTTTAAAATTTAGAAATTGGGTCTCTCTGAGTATAAGTGCTTTCTCCAAAGTTAGAGAAGAGCAAAATTCATAACTTCCCAAAGGGGCTGGAGTGTGGACTTTGATGAAGATCTGTGGCTCAACGTCTCAACACCAGTCAATTATTTAGCTAGAAAGTCACACAAGTGGCTTTCATACTCTACATGCTTCCTGAGGGATGCATGGTCTAAACCCTATGTGTTAGTGGGTGATTGCTTTATATGTGGGACTGCATTGTAAAACAGTGATCATGTATCCTGTGGATATCATAGGATACTCTGAATGTAATATGATACTAGTAAATCAGGCTACTATGAGTATATGAATACTGATTTATACTTCTTAGATATGTAATGTTTTGGAGAGAATATTAGTACATTAGGATTATGTCAGCTCTGAGTGAATCATTATAAAAAAGGAGGCTGTTCTCATTACATAACGAGTGGTAAGAATAAAGACCTATATGATGGATGGCGATGGAGAGTCAGCAATCAAGTTTCAACTGTTATCAGCACACCGTGTGCTCTGTGTTTTTCCTGTGCTCCCAATGAGAAGCAGGGCCAACTACTGTACCGATAAAACTTCCCTGCCTATAGTTTACCGGATGTTTGCTGTGAAACCACAAAGCCGTACTTAAAACTGTAGTGCTCCTTTACTTGACAAAACAGGTTTTGGAAGAAACTGAAATCTATTTTATTCATATCCAAATGCTACATAAGCACCAGCTGTTACCATGGAATGAAGGGATTTGTACATATTTACATAGGCTCTTGGTATCTGCAAATTTTCAAGGCATGCAATTTGGCATATTGACAAAGCATTGTGTCCTGATGCAGTGATTTTAACATTATAGACCTAGTCAACATTATATCTGCGTTTCAGAGCCATATTAGTAAAGGTAGAAATACTTTTCTAACAAAATCTTAGTAAAATTAGCCATAATTTCTTACTGCAGGAGACTGGTCTGTGATTGGCTTTTCTATACAGCTCTTAAACAGATCTTGTTGGCTCCAGTGAGACTTTTGGTATTATACTATTTTTAAAAAATTGTGAAGTGAAGTTAGTGGTTTGTAAATCACTAATTCCTTTCTAAGCTGAAATGTTAACATGACCATTTACAAAGCTTCACACAGATCTTTTGACCTTGCTTTTGGGTATAGTTTTCCACTTGAGACCTTCAAATCTTTGCCCGTGAGTGTCTATAGTGAACAGCTGAGGTCAAGAAAAAGCAAATCCCACACAACAAGTAGAGTCTGTCAAATCCCAGGGCATCTGGAATCCTTATCTAAGTACTAGGATGCCTACTGCTACTTGGCCTACTTTTTTTTTGGCTTCTCCTTATAAAACAATTGACATTTGTTTCAGTGATATAAAAAGGAAGCAGGATATAAAACTTTTAATTTGCTCTGAAATGCCTAAAGTCATTAATAAATCCATTTAAAATGTCAAAGTTTATTAAGAATACACAACCCTGTTCAGGTAATTTAGGAGGTAACTATGCATATGGATCACAGTCTCATTAGATTGGCATTTGAATGAATGAGGTTACTTGATTGTATCTGTCAAACAGGATGTCTCACAGAATTCATAAAATCTACATTAGCTTAGGCCAAATTCAATTGAGTCCCTGTGCTATTGATTAGGATATGAAAATAGTTTCTTAACAACACAAACATTTTCTCCCAAGGATTTACTTAACTTTAACCTATTTTATAATGTACACACATATACTTTAGTGACATTGTTTTTGAAAACTTTCTGGCATCATATTTTTAGCAGCCTCTTTGTAATTATACAAGTTTATTGCTGATCTTGTTTTTGTTTGTAAGAAATATGTAACTTCAGTGGTGGTGGGGTCATGGCTTTTGGGGTATGGGCTTAGCAGTAAGTACAGAGAAGCATGCTTGTAGTCTAAATCACAGTCAAGTAGGTCAGAGGAAACAGACTAAAATTGTCTAGCTTTTGTGTGACTAAAGTCCAAGAAGTAGAAACTTGAAGGAAGATAGCCTTGTATTTCCCTTTGAGCAACACAATGAGCTTCCTTTCCTAGAAACATGCTTCTGATTATACTCTTCTGCACTAGCATTGATTATAGCAAAGATATGCCAAACATCTTGGCCAGAAGTGGCCCACTTCAGTTTCAAATGAACATACTGCACATAGGAGCTTAAAGATTGTCTTGAATCTGCTAAGATCAGGGAAGAAAGCCCAGTCAAAATTCCAAGTTGTTTCAAGGGTAAGTGGTGCCCCTTTGCTGTGAGTATGGCATGACTACAGTAGTCTACCACTGCTTAGAGTCTGTTGCTGTCTGTATCACTGAAATACTCTTAGAGCTATGATTCAACTCTAAAGCTATTTTGAGAAATAGTAACATGGTTAATGGATGCAGAATTTGACCTCTTAGAATTTCAACTCCTGAATGGAATGTCTGACATATTCACACTGATCATTTTCCCTATTTTCAAAGAAAGAATGTTTTAGGATGAACAAGAATGTAAAAGCTATCTTATATGTCACCTTCACAAGGGTAAAGGATGACTGGACACTAAGCAAACATTATTTCTAAATGTGTCTCTGAAGTTGTTTCTGTAAGAAAATAGCTTTTGAATCAGTAAATGACCTCTTAGTAATACCAGTGGCTGTTTTCCAACTTGCTGAGGGCTCAACAAGAGTCCAGAGCTGAGACAAAGGAAATTCATTCTCCTTGCACTAGACATCTATCTTCCCCCATCATTAGATACTGGAATTTCTGGTTATTTGGCTTTCATACTGCAGGACTTCCATGAATGTCCCTCTCAGTTCTCAAAACTTTCCTGGTTTTCTAGTATTTTTCCTGGTATTTTTATATATGGCAGATGATGAAATGAATAAGAATGGCTCCTATAGGCTCATGTATTTGAATACTTAGTCATTAGGGAGTGGTACTACTTGAGAGGGATTAGGAGGTGTGGCCTTGTTAGAGTAGGTGTGGACTTTTACTGGAGGAGATGTGTCATTGGGGTAGGCTTTGAGATGGTAAAAGCCCAAGCCTAGGCCCAGTGGCCCTTTCTTCCTGCTGTGTGCAGATCCAGATGTAAAACTCTCAGCCACTTCTTCACTACTCTGTTTGCCTACATGCTGACATGCTCTCAGCCATGATGATAATAGCAAAACCCCGAGACTGTATGCAAGCCTCAATTAAATGCTTTCTTTTATAAGAGTTGCCATGGTCAATGTGAGTCTTCTCAGCAATGAAAGAACACTGGTCAAGACAGAAGTTGGTACCAGAAGTTGGGTACCTGTGATAGGGCTGATTATGCTTTTCTTTGGTGGTATATGGAAGACTTTGGGACTCTAAACTGGAAAAGCAGTTGGATGCTTTAAGTTGGGCTTAATGGGCCATTCTAGTAAAAACATGGAAGATGATGACATTGCGAGCAATGTGGAATGTGGAGGCCTGGCTGAAGAAGTCTCAGAGCAGAAGAATATTAATAAGAGGCCTAGAAACCATTCTTATGACACTTCAGTGAAGAATGTAGCTGCTTTCTGGCCCCCACCCCAAAAATCTGCCCGAGGCTAAATCACAAAGTTTTGGATTAACAGTGTTGGCAGAAAATATTTCAAGGCAGTCTAGCATTGATTTTGTCATATGATTATTAGTGGCTACTCTTATGTAGATCTAGAATGAAAAGGAGCAAGCTGAGAAAGGAAAAATACAAAATGTACAATTTGAGGAGAAAGGGAACACCGGGAAGTGTAATGGAGCTAAGTCTAGTGCTCAAGGAGTTAAAAGGTTGAAAGAAAAGTCTAATACTAAATGGAATAACAGGAGTGGTGACCTCAGGAGAAGACCCTACCCAGCTAAACTTCTAACTTATGAAAAGTAATTAGGGAAAAACTTAAGTTGTGAAGGGAACCATCTAAAACAGAAAACTGATGAAAATGTATTTGAACAAGGGGCCAAGTTGTAGCCCTAGGAAGCAGAAAAACTTGACGGCTTTGACTGCATGATTCTAGCTATAGAGTCAAGGATACAAGAAAGATGTTGCAGAATCTCTTTCTGTGACTAAGGAAAGCAACTGAGTCCAGATGTGTGTCAAAGGTGTCCCTTCATGGAAGCTCAGAGAGACCATTGGGTGAAACTATGAAGGTGAAGCCTGAATTTCATTAGAGACCCCAAGATTTTGGAGATGCCAGAGATGTGGGATACCTGCCAAGAAGAGCTGTAGACCATGTGTGGAACCAGCTCAAGAGAGATAAATGTGTTGCAGTCAACAAAGTTGCAAAAAAAAAAAAAAAATGGAGTTCTGAAAAGCATTTTGACATCAGACATGGAGATGCAGAATTTGGAGTAGTTTTCTCTACTGGTTTTAGGTATTACTTTGCTACAGTATTTCCTTACTGTGCTCTCCTTCCTCCTGTTTGGAATGATAATGTGTATTCAGTACCATTGTATTTTGGAAGTATGGGATCTGCTTTTTGATTTTGATTATACAGAAGGTTACAGTTAAGAGAGATTGCCTTGAGTCTCTGAAAAGACTTTGAATTTAGAACTTTTTTATTTTTAAACTTTTTTATTTTAAGATATAATAATACATTTCACTAAGTTAAATAACTATTTGATCACATACAAATTGTTAAACATTTAAACAGAAAAAATTTTTCAAAATTCTTGTCTTTTTTCTTTACTTCTCTATTGACTCCTTGGGAGTTTCACACCATGCACCCCAATTCTGTTCACCCCTTGGTCCCCCCATATCCTCCCCTTATCCCTGTCATGCCCTCCACCAAGTAAAGAAATAAATCAAAGTATGCAACCAAGCCAACAAAACAAAAACAAAACAAAAAACACAAACCAAAACCACTTCAACAGAAATATCTCTTTGCTTCTCCTTTCCTGCTTCTCCAACACCTCATTCATAGATTGAGACTGTGATAGACTATGCGGACTTCTGAAGTTGGACTGAATAAATTCTACATTATGATATGGCTACAAGGTTATGGGGTGAGAGAGTGAAATGTGGTGGTTTGAATAAGAAGTACCTACACAGGCTCATATATTTGGATGCTTAATCATCAAGGAGTAGTACTACTTAAGAATGATTAGTAGCTGTGGCCTTATTGGAAGAAGTGTGTCACTGGGGGTAGACTTTGAGATGTCAAAAGCTCAAGCCAGACCAGTGTCCCTTTCTTCCTGCAGTCTGCAGATCTGGACATAAAACTCTCAGCCTCTTCTCCAGCATCATGTCTGCCTACATGTCATGGCCATGCTCTCTGCCATGGTGATAGTAGACTCATCCTCTGAAACTGTAAGCAAGCCTCTATTAAATGCTATCTTTTATTAGAGTTGCCATGGTCAAAGCGTCTCTTCACAAAGGAATATTGAGTAAGGAAGGCGTGGAGTCTCACACCTTCCATGATTGGATGACCATTTTCTCATAGCATTAGAGACAAAACTCAGTACACTCATTCTATTTACCTAGAATGTACAAGGCCTTTAATTTGATTCTCTATCACTACATAAAATATAAAAAAATATATATTCTCTTATCATAATTGTTATTCTTTGGAGAAACCCTGGCCATTTTGCCAAGTATAATTTTTTCAGTTATTTTCATGAGATTAAATGTTACAATATTACACTAGTGGTGAAGAGAACATTAAATGGTTACGAGTGCTTGGTACTCTTCCAGATAACCTGACTTCCTTCCTAGCATGCACATCAGATGTGTCACAATTGCCTGTACCTCCAGCTCCATGGGATCAACCTCCTTCTTTTGGCATCCTTGGGTACCTGTACACAAATGGAATCCACTTACACAGACAAATGATATGTAAAAATAGATCTCAAAAAATATTAGTACACACATATATACATGAATTGATGAATAGAAAACTGAAGAAAAAAAAAAACAAGCATTGGTACAGTCATCTCTTTCCAGAAACTTTAAATATTTAAATCCTTTGGAACAAAGCATATTTTATGAGGTTATTATATATACTTATATCCTACTATCTTTAAAGATAAACCTCAGAGTAACATTGATCTGTAATCCTCTTTGAATGAGAAATCCATTGACCATTTTTTCCTGATTTGAGTATACTGAATCAAAGTTTTCATTAGAATAATTTGTTTAGTAGCATTTTAAATACTATTTGTGACATGTATGTGCTTGTCAGGTGATTGGCAGCTATTGTTATACCTATGGGGTTGTTCAATTGAATCAGTACCTACTTGCTTCCAGGACTGCTATTTACTATAAGATATACCAGTGTGTATGATACAAAATGTAGTAACATTCTTCATTTCTTAAATAACCTCTAATTAATGGCTACTATGACCATCTTTACATAAACTACTTAGTAGAGATTTATTGAAAAGAAAATCTAATATTAATAAACATTTCACTTCTGCTTCTCATCCTCCTATCCGTTCCTCTAGTTTATTTTTTATTGACCTTATTATCAGTATGTGTGTCACATGCAGAAATAATGTATTATGACATATATAATGATCTGATTTACAGAGGACATGTCATACTAATGTTTTGTATCCTTGTTCTCTAAAGATATATAATAAAGTAGTTGCAATACATAATTAAAATATTTTTACATTCGAATATATTCAAAGCCAGAAGGAAAAGCCTTATCAATATGTTAGTACTCTCTGTGTATTTCTACAAATGAAGCAGAGCATTTCAATTTAGGGAAGAGACTGGTGACCTGAGTGAGTCAGTCTGCATGTATATGCACATGTGCTGAGGTGTATCAAGCTGATGAAATATTGACCATCTCTATTCCACGAGTGAGTCCATCTTCTTTCAAATATTAACTGAATGCCAGGCACTCCTGTGGTTCTGGGGAGACAGCAGTCTACAAAATAGACAAGGTCTCTGCCTGCATGGTGCTTACATAAGCCCAGCAGGGGATACGGAATAGGATAAATAAACACAAATAATATTGTGGATGGTGATGAGTGCTAAGAATGAGTAAGTGAAGGATGTGATAGGGAATCACAAGGGAACTTGCTTTAGATAGAAGGAACTGCAGGGTGTAAAGTGATGGCAGAGATACAGCCTCTGCCCTCAAATTGCTAGAAGCCCAGGGGGTGGCTGGGATGTGTATTCTGAGAGCCATTACTCACTCATGTGCTATTTCTCAGACTTCTGCCAAATCCCCACTCTTGCAAGAGAGATGTTAATAGGTATTTTATGAAAACAATCAAAAGTTCTGTTGTTAAATGTATTTGGAAAGCACTGGATAGCAATGCAGAATCTCTTGGAGATTTACAGCGCAAGGGAGCACAGTTCACTATAGATGCTGGGAAGTCTTACAGTAATAAAAATATATAAATTTGCGTAATGCTAGGTTTCAAAAATATTTTTGACCTTGAATTCTGACTCAATCCAGTAAGTGCTTTACCATATAATGAATTTTAATGCTGTCAAGGAGATAAAGGTATATAACTATCACGAGACTTAGCAGCCTGGATGAAACAATGTATTTTGTGAATGGAAGTAATAGTTCCAGGAAATTCAGAGATTACTATGCTTTGATCATGGTCATCACTGTCCAGTGGTTTTTCAAAAATATATTTTCATTAGGAATGTGTTTTAGAATAGGTACAAATCTAGCTGTTAGTTATATTAATAGTGTTTATCTAATGAAAATGAAAAAAAAGGTTTTGTTTTTGTTTTGGCAATTATGGGATTATTATGAAAGTACTTTCTGTCTGTGGTGATGTGTTACAAATAAGTCTAGTCCATGCACCTTAGATATTTGTGGTTGGTAAGGTCAACCATAGATGACCTTTACTGACTCTATTAGACACCCACATACATTTTGTAGTCTGAGATGATTTACAAAATGTTAGCATAATTTAAAGAAACTAACCAGAGTTTGAAACAATTTAAAGAGAGTAAGAAGGCTCTTGCCAAGTGCAGTCCTAAGTTCGCGTGGAGAGAGCTGTATGGAGAGAGTTGCCTTGGATGACTGATATCCTTCTTTCTGATGCAGATACCGAATTTAGGGTCTCAGGACACAAAGATGAAGGTGTGACTATCCCGACTTATGCATTTCTTGTCCTAGTGTTGCCCATTTCACCTGTTCTTCCAAATGGCTAAACCCAGACAGACAGGAGCAAGCAGGAGAGCCTGCTGATGGATTCACATGAATTAGCCTTTAAGACCAGAACCGGGTAAAGGAAGGTACCAACTGACTTTGGAGAAGGAAATAGATTATGTAGATGAGTTTGTTTCATGATGGAACTGTGTTTTCTGCCTTTGTCCTGTGTTGAAGGACAAACGGTTAACAGTTTTCAGGGCAATCAGTCAACTATTTGCTCCTCAGTCAGTTCCTGCTGCTGCTATTCTTTCCCTCCTACAGCAAGTCTTTCCAGGGATTTTGCCCTGATTCTCCGGGATCCCTCTTTCTTTCCTCATATCATTTAGGGTTTGTATATATTTTTTACTGTCCCTGAAATTGTTCTCCGATGAGCGCGTGTCCTTTCCGGAATCGTAGTACTGCCCTGGCTGAGACAGCTCAGGCAGCTATACCAAAATATCATAGACCCAGTGCCTAAAACAATAGCAATTAGTTTTCTTAGCTTTAGATGTAAGAGTTCCACCTCAAGGTGTCACCACATTTGGTTTCTGGTTGGGGGGGGGGTCCTCTCTTCCAAATTTCCTTATTGTGTCTTCATGTGCTGGAAGGAGGCAGGGGTTACCAAAGTGGGGTGCTGCTATCTCTGCTTATAAGGTCACTCACCCCATCACAGGAGCCCGACCCTCATGACAGCCCCCAGGTCCAAACACTGTGACTGTTTGCTATGACTTTAATAAAGATTTTTTTTTTTTTTTTTTTTTTGAGAATGTAATCTGACTCGTGTCAACCACACTGGTGGGAGCGACTGACTTCATATTCCCCTAGCGCGTCTCCTGTTTTTTGCGAGGACCATGGAGTGAGGCCTCCTGATGTGCACTTCACAGAAATAGAAAGGATTATGGAAATGAGTTTGAGAGTGAGTAGAGTCCCGACCGATGGCGTGTTCTTGGTAGTGTGTCACGGTAGGATGGGGCAACGTGTCTTTGAATGCTATTTCTGGCATGGTCATGGCACAGGAAGGACATGGATCTGGAGAAAGTGTTGGCAGAAGTTTCTGTCCCAAAAGCTGCTCCCAAGTAACCAGGATTAATATTAATTATAATTGCTCAGATTTATTACTAACTAGCTCTTACAACTTAAATTAACCCATTTTTCTTATCTAAGTTCTGCCATTCTGCCATGGCTTGTTACCTCCTTTTTTTTTTTTTTTGGTTTTTCAAGACAAGGTTTCTCTGTATAACAGTCCTGGATGTCCTGGAACTCACTTTGTAGACCAGGCTAGCCTCGAACTCACAGAGATCCACCTGGTTCTGCCTCCCAAGTGCTGGGATTAAAGGTGTGCACCACCACTGCCCAGCTTGTTACTTCATTTTGTATGTATCCTGCTTTCTCTGGGTCTGGTTCCTGACTCCCCTGCCCCCACCTTCCTTCTTCCCAGTGTCCTTAGTTTGGTTGTTCCACCTATACTTCCCACCTGTCTACCAGCCAATCAGATTTTTATTAAACTAATCCGAGTGACAAATCTTCACACAGTTAATGAGGGAGCGTCTTTCTGTATGCTGTAAATGTGTATTGCTTTGATTGGTTGATAAATAAAATGCTGATTGGCTATTAGCCAGGCAGGAAGTATAGGTGGGATCAGCAGACAAGAAGAATTCTGGGAAGAGGAAGGCTGAGTCAGGAGACACCAGCCCACCACCCAGGGAGCAGCATGTAAAGGCACACAGGTAAAGCCACAGAACATGTGGCAACATATAGACTAACAAAAATGGGCTGAGTTTAAATGTAAGAACTAGTCAGTAGTAAGACTGAGCTAATGGCCTGTGTCTGGGCGGAACACAGGAAAACTTTAAGGTACACACAATGTAAAGGAATATTCTACACTTCCCCCTTTTGTTACCCGCTAACTCTTACATTTAAATTAACCCATATTTCTTATCTATGCTTCACCATGTAGCTTGGTACCTTTTCTCAGTATGGCATGTCCACCTTGCTTCTTTCTGAATCTGCTGGCAACTCCAGACTCCACCCTTCTTCCTCCCAGCATTCTCAGTTTAGCTTTCTTACCTAACTTTTCCTGTTCTGCTATTGGCTAGTTAGCTTCTTTTATTAATCCAATCACAGCAATATGTATTCACACAGCATAAAGGAATATTCCACAGAAAAGGCAAGTGCAAGTCAGCTTTCATATTATATTCCCTGCAGGAGAAATATGGTGAAGAGTCTTCCTGAGATCAAGGCTTTATGTGGTCTGAATACTGGCTACTGACCCACAGAATTTGAATGCACCACCTCCAAACTTTGTGATAAAACTCACTTCTCATTGTGGAGACTTAAATTTAGCCATTTTGAGGGGAAAATAAGCAATTTATGATGGATCTGTTATAAAAGAGCTAGAAGGAACTACGCACGCCAGTTATTTTGACCTCCCTCTATCTTCTTCCATGTGAAGACAGTAAAGATGCCCTTGCCAGACACTGGGCCTACTAGTGCCTTGATCTCTGATGTCACAGATCCTAGAGGTGTGCAAAACAACTTTCCATCTTTTATCAATTAACCAGCCATATGGATTTTGTTAAGCAAAATCCGCAAGTATAGTAAGACATGTGGCTTTATTCCATGCTTAAGCAATGCAGAATGGATAGAAGTAATTATTATAGAGATATTTTTCCATTAATAATTAACCTGTAGAAGCAATTGCATTTATTTCAAGTTCTAGTGTATATATTTAATCATAGGTTCAGATGTTTTGGACTATTTCTTGATTGATAGTTTTTATGTATATTATATGCTTTTAAAACATGTTAAGTACCTGTAACATTACATTTCACTCACATTTATGTATCAAGTGTATATAATATTTTATGTTTGTCAATTTTCTACATACTATAATCTGCAAAAGAACCCCCACATTATTGTGAATCTTCTTATCCCTGTCATGGCAACTATATTAAAAAATCATCTTTGAGACATGCATTAAGCACATTCTAAACCCCACTAGCAAGACAGATATTTATTGAAGTTGGATCTCTTCACTATTGTCAAAACCACCACTATCATCTCTTTGGATTCCCAGGATTATAACTTTTGAAGACTGATTTCCAGCTATTGAAGATGTCCTGTCCATCATCTTGCTGGACCACTTCTGAAGGAAACTGTGACCACTTTCTATGTCAGTCACCCTAGATTGTTGCCACTAAGTCCCTTATTTAGCAAAAAATCTTCAGCATCCAATAGCACTGGTTTCATTGTAGACACTTTACAAATACTTGCTATTGATTATTGAATTGCTCTGTTAATTAAATGATTCCTGGAGGGGTCAAAATTAACTTCTGACTCAATATATAGATTTATGACTTCTTGAAAAAATTTACCCTATAGAACTGTGATTAAAAAAAAAAAATGTTTGTTTTCATTTGCTAAGGGCTTCCTACCTTCCAGATTTTGTAAGTCTGGTTTCCAGTTTAAAGATTTTCACATGCTGCACACACACACACAGACACACAGAAACAGACACAGACATGCACACACACACACATACACACTCACTTACACAAACATACACACACACATATATTCTCACAAACATACTTATATACACATACATACTCAAAAACATATACTCACACACACATAAATACACAATCATGTGTATAAATATACATATTCACTCACACATTCATGTGTCCACACAGGCACATGCACATACAGACACATGCCACTCACATAGATCCTCACATACACATAGTCTTTATTTTCTACAGCATTAAAATTAGTAGCTTTCAAGCTACTAGAATGAGAAGGCTATTGACAGAACTTTCAGCCTGGCCAGTGATTAATATAACAGCAGGTGTATCACTTTACTGTTTTGCCAATCAGTTTCTATAGCTTGAAAATAGTGAAAATTTGTTCTTTTGCTTTTCACAGCGATGGTGTGGAGATTGAAGGGAAATGTTTTTAATAGATTGGATCTCTGTCAAAGCTGCCATGACATTGTAGCTCCCTCATGGAACTATTTTAGACCTGAAATACTTCAGCCCAGTTCTTAGCTACCTAATGCCCTTTACACTGCAAAAGACCACCCTGCTTCTGCTACCAATGTAAAGAGTTTGTCAAGGGTCTTCCACATAACACTATTACTGTCTACAGACAAGGAATTTCTATATAAGCTTTATGAAGTTCCATCAACTTATGGGAGAAGACAATAAAAGCCATCACACAGAGAGTCAGAATTACCTGCTATTTCATTTTTTGCAGGAAAGGCTAACGCTGGGGTGTTTCTTCTGATTACAGATGTACTGCCATAGAACACACCTGTGTTCAGTCAAAAGGCAGTTCATCAGGACAGACATTCTTTGAAGTTTCTCCTTCAAAGCAGAGAAATGTGCTAATGTTACAGTGAAGGGAGGAGTAGAACTCTCATTGGAACTCCAGGAAAAGGAACCAGAAATGACACAAGGGACCTAAAGATAAAGCCTCATTGACAGAGAAGAACTTGGAAATGCAAGAATCTCAGAAATGGTGGTGAGTTGGAGGTGTGATAGACATTCCAAGCTAAAAAATGTAGCCTGCTTTGGCTCCATAGATGCTGGCTGAAGACATACTGCTAAGTTGGAGACAGAGGACTTTATTATTCAGTACACAGAACAGGAGACAGCACTGGCTTCATATTTCCATCCCTTCCTGTGACCAGAAATCCCACAGAGGGGATGATGGGGATCCAGGAAGAGTCTCTGAACACAGCGAGTGTGTGTGACAGCTGAAGAGTCCTGATCACCAGCAAACTCCAGTCTTCCAAAGGGAGGCAAGCAAAGCTGCTTAACCTTTGTCCTAGGAAAGATGCTACTTTTATTATCCTGGCCAGGAAACAAACCGCCGTATGTTAAAGGATGGAGAGACTTCATCTTCCAAGGCTGCTCACTGCACAGATATCTTTGCAGAAACAATCCAGAACAAAAGTGACTCTTGTCTCTGTACAGACCATGTACGTGCAGAAATGTGAGATATTCAGGCAATTGTCTCCTAAAATGTCTCTCCACTCTCTCCAGTTACCAAAATTAGAGTCTTTCTGTGGAGGGGCACTTCTCCCTGCCCATTGGCTGTGCATTGATATATATGTCTATAACCCAGTAATGTACTCTGCATGATGCATCCATTTTGGATAAATGACTTTAAACAGTTAATCCAAGGTCTCACTTTCTTCAGCCCATGAAAGCCACTATTTTCCTCTCAGGATTTCTGTTCTGCTCAGCTATCAATCACTCAATGGGGAACTTTGCAAAGGTGGCGTATCAGATAAATTCATTAACCAATTTAATCCATTTATGTGTACACTAGGAATTGCAGGGGACATTTTATTAGATTTCCAGCCAAGTGAAGCAATTTAGTGATAAATTACATTGGTCATTTAATTCAGATTTTTGTATTTACCCTTTTTGAATCACTTTCGTTACAAGTTTGGTTGACTGATTGATGGTGTGTGTATGTGATTGTGTATGTGATGAATGCCTCTAAATGTGTGGGGTCGCTCTGTGTAGCCAAGGGTAACCTCAGACGGGAGATCTTCAGTCTCCTGAGTTGAATCTTGAAATTACAGATGTGCACTCCCAGGCTTTGTGGCTGGCTTCAAACAATCATCTCCAGGTCCACTGAGGGCTCTGTCATAGGTCTTTATTCAAAGGGTTTTAGGATATCTTCCTGGAATATTATTTGAAAGACCCACCCCTAACCAAGAAGCTATTGCAATTGATACCCTCTTGGAAAGGAAATAAAATCAGTTTTATCCAATTGATTGTGACAATGTATATCAACCAAACTTCAAGCCATGCACAGGAGTAGTTGGCCAAAACAAAATGGACTTCGTGTTTTTTATTCAGTTTTTGTTTTATTGGTTTATTTTTGGAGGGAGAGAGATATAGATAGATAGATAGATAGATAGATAGATAGATAGATAGATAGATAGATAGATAGATAGAAGTTGGATGGATAAGGAGTTGCAGAGGATCTGGGAAGAGTTAGTGGGTGGGAAAGAATATGATCAAAATACTTTAAAAGTTTCTAAATTAAGTAAAATGCAGAGGCAGCTTGGATTGGACACTGGTGGATTTTAACTACCATTTCATAGCTGTTAACACCTTGTTTATGACTTAAGATAAAAACCTGTAAAATCTATAAAGAGCTGAGTAATGTGTAATTTTAACCATGTGTAATTTTAACTTGGGAAATAACATAACTTAGGTGAAATTGTGGGACTTATTTTGCACTTTGAGAGCTTTTGATTCTCTGAGGGAAAAATTTCCAGTCCAGGAAAGATTAGAACAAATAAAGAGATAGAAAAGGACCGATAATCTTCAAAGAGGCCTCCACGGTGTCATCAGGCACAGCCACATGAGTGCAGGGGACTGTGAGAGAAGAGAAGGCCTCACTGCACACTGGCTCACAGGGAAATCAGAGCTCCAGGGAGCCACGGAACTGATTCAGCATGCAAAAGAGCAAGAGAGACTGGACAGAAATTTCACATTTTGGCCAAGTTTTAAAGGAAAGTGCCAAGCTTAGAAAGTTTAAGCAGATAGATTTCTAGATGCTAATTTTCAATTCATCATGACTAAGAAGCCTATACACATGTTTCAAACTGTTAGTTTACTTCTACGCCTCTGCCTACTTAGTGAGGGGAGAAAACGTAGTTCTGTAAGAGTTTGCAGCAAGTTCCACATCGAACCAGATTGGTGATCTATGACAAATCTATTCATCTCTTCTTGCCCTTGCTTCCTGAGTTAAAATATGAGTTTTATGTAGTTACATCAGCAATTTAGAAATGTTACCCATGGCCTAACTGACTATTTCTCACAAAGTTTACAATGACCTAAAGTAAAAATAAATCTACAAAAAGAAAATAATTTAACAATTAAAAATATATGAGGGCCATAAAATGAAAACTAAGAATGGTCTCCTATACTCTAAGATTATATTTAGATAACCTTTTTTTGGCAACATTTTTAATATGTTCTAACAGAAAAGAGCTTTCTTTGTATATTTTTTAAGTTTTTGACTTCTTTGCTTGAAATTAGGAATACCCTCATGTTAATTCCAATTTATATTTGTTTATGCAGTGAATGTGTTCTATTCAATTCCTGAAAATCCCAGATCTAAGAACATTTGGAAATGATTTTAATAGTTTGCTAGAAAATTAAACACAAAACTATTATATAACTCAGGAATTTCACTCTTGAGTGTGTATCCAATCAATTTTAAGCCAGGACTCAAGTGTTTGTAATCCTGTTTTATAGCAGCATTAGTCATGGTAATCAAAAGATAGAAACAATGCAGACCAATGAGTAAGCAAAATCTGTTGTATAAACTCAAGGGAATATTACTCAGCCCACAAAAGAATTTAAATTTGGATAAGTGATAGGTAAGGATGAGTTTGAAACACCCTGAGTGAATTAAGCCTTATGCAAGAAGGAAATCATGTATTTCTGTTTATGTGATGTATCTACACAGTCAAGTTCAGAAAAAGTGGAATAGATGCTACCAGGATCAAGAGGAGGAAGGACAGGGAAATTACAGTTTAATTTTTTTTAATGAGAAAGATGAAAAGTTATTAATATAGATAATGGTGATGGTCATGTACCTAATGCATGCATCTAACTATGAATGCATCTAATATCACTAAGCTGTATACTCATGGATGGTTAAAATACCAAATACAATGTTATGTATGTGTGTCATAGTTAAGAAAATCTGAGGATTCCCTGTAGTACACAGACTTTCCATTTTTATGTCTCAACCCATAATTATTACCCTGCTTTTGCTTCCCAAGAGTTCTAACTATAGTAGATTATATTTAAAGGTCAGGAATTGTTGCTAAATGATGATAATGTCTAATTTTAAATACTTTAAAATAATAATCAAGAAACATTTAAATGTTTCTAAAATTGTTGATATTTTGTAGCACTTTTTTAAATTAAATGAAGATTCATTTTGAATGAAGTAAAATCATTACCACGAATTGCATAATTTTTAGTTTTTAAGTTGGATTAGTGATGGGCAGGTTTTTAAAGATGGCCTATCATTTGTTCTTTCTCATATTTCTGCCTTTGTGGAACACACTGCCCTGGAGTGTGTGTGTTTCTAACCAGTGCAATGAGGCACTGTTTCCATGATTAGTCTTCCATGAAGACTGTCACTCCTGATTTACCCATGGATTCTCATTTGACTTCTTGGCTTCCAGGCTTTGATGAAGCAAGCTGTCGCGTTAGAGAGTTTGATCGTTGGTTTCATGTGTCAAGTCGCTTATATCCTTGTCTTGGTCTGTTTGTGCTACTACAACAAATGGCTTTAGACTGGGTAGCTTAGAGACAACATACATTTCCCTTTCCAATTGTTTGGAGACTGGAAAGTCCAAGATCCAGGCGCTAGCAGTGTCAGAGTCTGGAAAAGGTGCACTTCCTGATTCATGCCAGCCGTGTTTTCACTATAATTGCACAGGGCAGAGAGAAGGGCCAAGGCGGGCCTCTGAGGTCTCTTTTAAAACTACACTAACTCCATTTATGAGCTCCAACCTCATGATCTAATCACATTCCACAAGCCTTGTCTTCTAACACATTCTTCTTGGGTATCAGGATTTCAATAAATAAATTTGGGGGTGGGGTGGGATTTAAGCATTTACCCTGTTGCCACCATGTTTCCAAGGTTTTGGTCAAAGGCTAGTCCAGATAATGCTATTTTTTAGACTGATTAAGATTTAAATTACAGACTTAAAGCGAAGTAGACTACAGTCCATAATTAATTAGCCTCATCTAATCAGTTGAACGCCTTAAGAAAAATATCTGACTTCTCTGGGGAATGAGGAGCTCTGCCCATGGAGTGCCTTTCAGTGGGAATTGTGATATCATTCTGCCCTGGTTGTTTGTCTGCTGGCTGACTTTTCAGACGTGGCAAGCCCATAGTGCTATGAGCAAGTTCTTAAGCTTTAAAGAGTTCCCCTTCCTCCTTCTCTTTCCCTCCCCTCTCGTCCTCTCCCCGTCTTTTTCCTCTCCCCGTCTTTTTCTTCTCCCCCTCCTCTACTCTTCTCTCTCTCTCCTATGTGTACCCTAATGGTTCTGCTTCTCTGGAGAACCCCGAGCTGTGCTTAATATACAGAGGAATTAAGAATAGCCTCGATATAGGAACAAGTGCGGAAGTGACTCCAGTGCAATAGACTCAGAGATACTGAAGCCTCCAGTTACTACTGAGTGTAGAGATGTACCTTCCCCACTGAGACTTGGCTACAGTCCTTAAAGAGGACCTGGCATGCTGCTTCTTCATTTCTTACCCACAGGCTCTGTCAGAACTCTCCATGTAGAGGGAGGACATGTGGATTTGGAACATGAACTGCTTGGCATTCATTTTGTCACCTAGATGCCATTTTATTTTCTGTAAGTCTCCTTACTGCAAAAAAGGGGTTGTTAATATGCATTTTCCTTTAAAAAGTTAGTATGTGAGAGGTAGTGACAGAACCAGAGTTGGACTGAGACAGAAAGACAGAAATAAAAAGTTGGTGTCTTAGTCAATGTTCTGTTGCTGTGAAGAAACACCATGACCACAGCAACTCTTGAAAGGGAAAGTATATAATTGGGGCTAACTTACAGTTTCAGAGGCTTAGTCCATTGTCATCATGGGGGTCGGGGTGGGGCATGGCAACACACAGGCAGACATGGTAGTGGCCAAGTGGCTGAGAGTTCTACATCAGGATCTGCAAGCAGCAGGAAAAGAGACACACTGGTGCTGGCTTGAGCTTTTGAAACCTCCAAAGCCCGCCCCCAGTGGCACACTTCCTCCAACAAGGCCACACCTCCTAATCCCTCTCAAGTAGTGCCACTCCCTTATGACCAAACATTCAAATATATGAGCTTATGGGGGTCATTTTTATTCAAACTGCCACACTTGATCTCCTGTTTAATGAGAAAAAGTGCTCACACTAGAATGGAGAACACAGTCCTGGGAAGAGTATTTTGAGTAGGGAGAGTTTAGGCACCCACTGCAGTTGGAACACATTTTTGTTTTCAGGCAGCATACCACTTTCAAAACCTTCTCATCTTTGAGGCCAGATCTTCAATATTTGAAGAGTGAGTAACTTGAAATGAGGACAGAAATGGGCTTGTACTCTGAGCAGAGGAAGTCAGCAGAAAGTCATGAGATTTATTTCTGAGTTTGCAAGGGACTCATGCAGCAGGGGAGGCTAGTGTTAAATCTCTCTGCAAATTGCTTCTCCAAAATGTGGGCACAGTCCCCTTTCACAGAGGTAACTCATGTTTGTAAACACATCCAAGATCTAAAGATGAGATCGAGGTGCGCTGTTTTATTTTCAAGTGGCTGAGTAGCTTGCACCCGTGAACTCTTTAGACGAAAGTGCTTTGCGTAGTTTACTTAATGCTTCTCATGTTTGATCTTCCTGAGTACTGGATATAAAAGAAACAGTGAAGGGTAAAAAAAAAAAAAAAGTTTTAGGAACATCCTGCTGCATGCCGAGTTTCACCCTGAATTTGAGGGTATTCCTCTTCTTGTATTTAGTGCTCCTTCAGAGCCACCAGATCCATAAAACTCTCTAGTCCTTAAATATGACTCAAAACCAGGTCGATATCACTGAGCTATCCCAGACTAACTTAAATCTACCGAATGTTTCCCCAGAGGTTCCTATACCAATCATGCCCACGGGTATCTTTCTCGAATCTTTGAAACAAGCAGAAGTAGCTCTTCCGCTACTCTTGAATGGTGTTGCACACTCCCGCCTCCCAAGTTCTCCTTCAGTATGACTGTTTAAAACTGATATATATTCACATCTGCCCAGCTGTGAAAAGTGTCGAGGAAGCCTGGCTAAGCAGCTTTGCTTGTCAGTACAAGTGGAGGGGAGCATGTGTTAAAACTGAGACTGACTTCAGGATGTCATCCTGTGGTGGGAGGTGGTCGGGAGCATTTACAGTGCACACACTTCAGTGGCTTTGAATGGCCTGTGTAATTACCTTTTGCCAAGTTTATCTCGTTGCTGCGAGAAATCTTGCTGGCTTTCAAGGCTCCGCTATGAATGTATTTTATGATTTTTTTTTCAGCTTCTCTCAGGTACCATAGTTATTCGCTACATACCTCACAGGCATTTGATTAGCCTGTATAAATGTCAGCCCTAGTGAATGGTTTCACTTTATGTAGTGTCTGGAAGTCTAAGTAACGACAGCATTATAAAGTGAGGAGAAGAAAACAACTTGAAGAATAAGTCCTTTGTGGAAATTGTCTTGTTCCTTCTGAGTTGTGAAGTCTACCAACTGTTAAGAGTTCCTTGATTGAGCCTAATAGTGCTTGAACACAGGGATGGAGTTCAATTGTAATGCAATTGAGTCACAAACTATGTGGTATTTTATAGAGCCCCATGGACTGACAGGCCAGCTGTGTGGACTGGCAACAAACTCATACCCAGAAGCGTTTCTAAGCCTCTTCTACTTCAGACACTATATCCATGTCAGTTCTTTGTCTCTGTTTCCTTGCGCTCCGATCCTTCTGAGTGTTTCATTGGTGCCTCTGAAACCTGTCAGACACTATCCTGTTATTTATACATAGCACAGACTTCTTGTAGCTGGGCTCCTGAAAACCCATGTCTTGGGCTTCCATTTTATCATGTCCTACATTTCCTTTCTACAAATTGCCTCCTCCTCTCCCCATCCCCCCATTTCGTCCCCAGCTTCTTCTTTTCCTCTCATTGCTTGAACTTTACTTTTTGCTTACTGGCTTTCTGGGGCTGCGTTCTTTTCCTTAGATGGACTGTTCCACTCATCTTTTTATACTTCATGCAATGCCATTGATCCCCAAAGGTATATTACTTATTTTGAGTGGTCCGTGGGAGTTCGGGTTGTGCTGGCATCGCTGCCTATTCATTGAGTTCTGCAGGTCCCTCAAATTAACTACGTTCAGAAGAGAGTTCATTGTCATTCCCTGCCTTGGGAATTCATCATCTTGAATCCTAAATGATAATTGCCGAGCCACCAGTTGCAACTGAAGTTGAAGTCAGCAATCATCCCATGCATTTCCTGCTTTATCCTCTGTATACAATCCCTCCTACAAGGCAATAAGTCTTTGTATCTTTAGACTCTCAAATATTTCCTTATTTTTCCATCATTTCAGCTGCATGAGTGCATCATTGCTTAAACAGCTTTACTTTAATATTATTCTTACTTATTTAATATTGTTTCTTTTTTGGTCTTAATGTTGTCTTTTGTCTGGAGGATATTACTAAAACATTAATATGACGATCCTGATCTTATAGTTACAATATATGACCCAAAGGAATTCTGTGCTCTCTGGATTATAAAGCAATGTTTTCTACCTCTGGACTGATCATACCCTTCTACTATTCATAATTTTTACTTAAGCTTCAAGAGTAAGTTCAAAAAGAAATAAATTTTTTTTAAAAAGGTGTGAGTTCAAAGTCTACATTTCTCACTTAGGCTGGCTTAATTGCCTCTTCCCTTTCCTCTATTGGAATATATTTTAGGGAGTCCTTCAAATATTCAGAAATATCATTTTTGACATTGTGAAATTGATCCCCAACAGTCTAAAATAAATATTACTGTCAGAACTTGTGGGTTTATGCTAATGCTATTCCATTCACAAACGATGGTCTTCAGCATAATACAGTGTATGAACAGGACAACACTTACATTAAATTTATGTGAAGTAAATGAGAAACTGAGTTTTTTTTTTTCCAACTGAGTTGACTTAGGTAAAGAAGCACGCTACCTGTTTTAAAAAATGTCAGTTCACAGATTTCTTTCATTTGGCTGCCTACAGTGTATTTTAGTTTAATTTCATAGACATCAACATTGTTACATAAAAATAATGAGTTTATATATCATGAGAACTAAATCTTTACCTAAAAGAAAGTAAAGTGATTTTTAAGTCAGACAAAGTTGGCGAAAACAATAACAACAATATAAAGATAAAGCATTTTGTTCTGTGTATGGATGTTTAGCTCACAAGTCTTTCTTGGAATGTTATAATTGGGCAGGATTTATGTCTCAGGTTAAAGCTAGAGAAGCAAGCAAATTCCAGAGATTTGTAAGATGCAAATTCAGTGGTAACACTATGTCCCACCAGGGAGCCTGGCATTATTTACAGAGTCAATCGGGCTGTGACAGGGATCTTTCTTTTTTATCTTTGTGATAGCTCAAACTCTATTTTCTGGCTTTTTCTCAGAGTTCTACAACCTATAACTTAAACAGCCTATATCAGACATGTTAAAGTCTGCTCTTCCCATCAGGGGACTTGTGGAATTGACTTGCTGTCCTGGTGAGAAGATGAGCAAATTGGTATGGGGCAAAAGGTCAATCTGCATTCATGGTGTGCTAATGTCTTTGTAGATGAAAAAATTATAACCACCCCCCTGGATGTACCCAACTTGTATGCATATCTTTCTTTTTTTTCTTTAAGTGAGTAAAATACATGAGCAAACTCATTGAAAATATGTAAAATGAAATGGAATTACGAATTTTCTTATGATACTACTTTCTGGTGGGCTTATCCCTTATCGTCTCTTTTATAGTGACCCAAAGGATCAATTTGAGAGGCAGTTGTATGGGAAGAACATAGTCCTGAAACTCTCCATTTCAACAGGATTCTTGCCAGGCATAGATACTAGCAACCTTCATCTTTTTTATTTGTTGATTCCATATCCAGTGTTTGCTAATTTAATCAGAATTGCCTACTGTTATGGAATTTGTAATGACCATGGCACATGTGAGTTTAAAAACATCAGCTTCCAGCATTTGTTCCAGCTTTCTTTGTCATGCTGTATTGAGGAGATATTTTTGGTAAAATCAATTAATTACGAGTCAATCACAAGGGCCCTGTCATTCTGTTTCTTGAGCCAACATGTACCATGTAAACATGACTAACAAAACAGCTCCCTAGAGCAAACGAGGTCAATTGCTGCATCATGACATTAAAACTTGGACTGTGCCCTGTCAACTCTTTTAATTGAATTAAGTGTTGCCTGAAAAGAATGAAAAAAGTAGAAATGAGTAACAGAGTCCTCCATTATGTCTAAAATTGTTGATGCAGGAATTTTTTCTCCAAGTGGGGAATTTTCCATCTCTAAAAAAACATCAAAGTAAGTGCTTTCTCTGAAAAAGAATATTAAATACCCCCATCAATCGAAAGACTAAAACTTGATGTGATATTTATAGGATCTTCAGTAACTCTTACTCTTTTTAATTTTAAAAAGGATAATAATAAATTTAACAAGAGAATTTGAGAAGATAAAACTACTTATAAATTCTGAAGAGGAATAGAGCTTGATGGTAAGATCCTGTTGCTGAAGATATCACACACTTTGGACACAGGATATAGAGAAATCACGTTGATACTGATCAGGACTCTTCCTTCTTGCTAGCTAACTTTCATAGTACCTGGAGGTGCTATGCAGGCTACTGAGGTGTGTGTGTGTGTGTGTGTGTGTGTGTGTGTGTGTGTGTGGTGTGGGTGTTTATTAATAGTCTTACCCAGCTGTGAACTGCAATAATGACTGTTATGATAAGACATGCCCATGGATGCAGTAAAGGTATGAGTGATATGGGCGTAACCAACAGCTTTCTGATTGGATTTAAAGCCTATTTCTTAGGAGGAAACTCATGTCTATCACTGTAAATCTGGCCCAGAACCTATGGCTGGAAGCTCATAGATCTCAGAGGTAAACCTGCTGCTATTATTTGGCTAAATGGACACACTGTCAAACTGCATTCTAAATTTGTATCTCTTCACTTACAGGATAGTGTAGCTCTTAGACATAACCAGGGAAGTTTCTGTGTAGTGGTTGGTGGTTAATGCAGAAACTAGCAGCTGGGCATTGAGCAGAGAATAAAAGTCAGTGTCAGTGAAGTGCTCAGTCACAAATGGCACATCTACATCACCCCTTACCTTTGTAAGGCTCAGTAAGGATTGAAGAAGATGATGCAGAAAGACTAGAAGGGTCAGAGGTTTGATGGTGCCAGAGCAAAATCTCTTCCGTATATGATAGGATCATAGCATCCATGAAGTCACAGAAACTCTGGTTGCTTGCACAAGATCAAGGTCATCATCACTCTAGTATGGAGTTGTGTTGGGAGTGCTGGGAGGCATGGGCCTCTTGAGGAGCTACTGAGGATGAGGGCTTCCACTGTCTCCCTTCTTAGGGAAAGGATAATGGATTTTCTTTATGAGTATGCTCCCTGATAGGCCAACTATAGTCCAGTGGATGAACTCACAGTGGTGAATACATGGGCAATACAAATTGAATTTTAAAAAGATGAGGCACAAAGTTGGAAGATAGAGAGGTGGATGGTTGGATCTGGTCAAAGTCAGGGAGAGGGGCAGAACACGGATATGATCAAATGTATATGAAAAGATTTAATAAAATATTTTTATTATTATTTCTTCTTAAAATATTCTCAGAGAATTATTGGAGAAATTATTTTGGCCACTCCACGTAGTTAAAAGGATATTTATTTAATGGCGAAACTCACAAATTAAGTAATGGGTAGGTCGCAGGGTCTGGGGAAGGTGTAATGCAGTCCAACGGTGTTCTCCGGAGCTCTACACAGTCAATCTGCACTGGTCAGCGTCCCGGCACGAGAGCGCCCAGCGTGAGCGCTGGCCCATCCAGCTCTCGGGTCCCCAGGCGCCTCCCCTCGCCCCGCCTCGTAGGCGTGACAGTTGCCAGAGTCTCAATGGGGGTTGGAACTTCCAGAACCAAGTTGGAATGGCTACCCACTACAGAGAATTAATAAAACAATATATTAAAATATACATGGACTGCATTTGTTTTACTAATCTGGTCTTAAGCTCTGTTTCCTAGGTTACTAGCAAATTCATGTTTTATTGCTAAAAATTCATTCAGATACGTATAAGAAAACACATAGATACTAAGTATTTCAGTTTGATGGATTTTGATAACAGTAGACACTTATATAAAAGACAATGTCAGTATGCTAAATAAAATAAACAAAACACAGGAAGATAACTATTGAAAGTTCATAGTCATGTGGAGAAAACATTGAGGTCATAGAAGCTGAGTGTAGATATAATAGTAATTATCTGAGTCTGGAGAGAGCAGAGGCAAGGAAGGAATTGAAAAATCTGAAAATATTTAAATGGGAAAAAGAAACTCTGGTGTTTTATTGAACAGTAGACTAACTATAGATAACTTGAATATTTTTATAATAAATAACGGTAAGATAATGAGGGAGATGTATGTGTCTATTCTAATTTGAACAGTACTCACTGTCTACATTAGTGAAATGTAACATGACTCCCCTGTATATATCTGTGTGCTGGATGGTTTAATGTTAACACAAGCTAAAGTCAACTAGGAGGAGGTAACCTCAATTAAGAAAATGCCTCTATTATATCAGGTTGTAGGCAGGCCCGTAAGGCATTTTCTTAATTGGTGATTGATGGGGAAGGAGGAGAACATTGGGAGTGGTATCTTCCCTGGGCTGGTGGTCCTGGGTTCTATAAGAAAGCTGGCTAAAAACAATGAGGAGCAAGCCAGTAGGCAGCACCCCTCCATGGCTTCTGCATCAGCTCCTGCCTCTGGTTTCCTGCCCGGTTTGAGTTCCTATCCTAATTTCCTTTGATGATGAGCTGTGATGTGGAAATGTAAGCCAAATAAATCCTTTCCGTCTTGACTTTCTTTTTGATCACGGTGTTTTATCACAGCAATAGAAATCTTCAGAAAATATGTATAATTTTACTATAGTGATTAAAAGTAAAAAAGAAAAAAAGTGAAGCACGTGAGGTGGTTCAGCGGGTTAAATGTCAGGCTGCTAAGACCAATGATCTGAGTCCAATGCTGAGACCCACAGAGAGGAAGGAGAGAACTGACTTCCACGAGTTATCCTCTGATCTTCACATAAGAGCTGTGGTTTCCCATGCTCACAAATCAAATAAGTGAAAGAAACCTAAATAAAGAAATAAAAATAAAATGGAAAAGGAAGGTTTTATCATTGTAGAAACTTTTCACATGATCCTTAGTACTTTTTTGTGGGTAGCAAAACATCTACGTTCTCGTCGCTACCATTCTATCACCCTAGCTCAGCTTCACCTGATCAACAATTTCATATTAATGGGATCATACAGGAAGAACTCAAAACTGTGCTCTGGGGATTCATCCATGTGTTTATAGAAATATGGTCTGTATCAGTTTTTTTTTTTCCTCTTCTGATTAGCATTCCAGTGTGAGTGTATAAAACAGTTTGTTTCTCTGTTTTCCTGTTGATGGACATTTGGGCTTTTTCCAGTTTTTGTCTCACATTTTGAGAAACTGCCCTATTAAATTTTACCTCATGGAAATGCACAGGCACTTACTTGGCTGTTTTCCCACCTGGGCAGCCAGAGCTGTTTCCCTGTGGTTCTGAAGAGGTTGGGTGATTTTAATGAATGATGAAACAAAACAAACCCAAAACAAAACCCACATCTGCCGTTGTCGAATTTAGCAGTGGTCCTGGATGCCTCAGAACAGTTATATAAAACAAACTCCCTACTCCCCCCAAAACACAGTCCACCAGGATTCTTAATGAACATAATTATAAACATATTTGATAAAATATACTGATAGGGTATAAACTGCCTTTATGTAAGTGATAAGCATTTGAATAGTAATTGAGATAATTATTCTATATAATGAAATATCTCTATTTTACTTAGAAATCAAAATTTTGTACTTATTAATGTGCTTTAATATTCTTTTGTTCTATTTATTAATATTCTTCCTTTGTTCTAAAAAATTAAATCAGGATATTCAAAGTTACAGATTTGTGTGCATATATTTTTAGCTATCCAGAAAATGCATGGTCTAAAATGCCCTAATTATGTATAGAGCAATAGCTTCATCCAAAACACTGTAATTATTTGGAATATAGTGGGCATACTGTTAGTCTAATTTACCGCATTGTTCAAAATAGCCACAGAAATGGCTCTACATTAGGTGATTGACAACTACTTTGAAATCTCTAGGGATGGCCCAAGTATCAATGTAAATGCATACCTTAACGTATTTTTTAGCTTGTCATTCATTGAATTTACTTTTATATTATAATTCTAATATCAAATTAAATTTCTGGGGGCAGGTAACATTTTTGCTTTCCATTTTTTGAACTGCTAAATTCCTTTTAGACAAAGTTTGATTTTCTTTTGCCTCTGTGTCTTTGAATTCTGCTGCTCAGCCCAAATCTCAGAACACTGGGAGGAAAGAAACATTGGTGGGATGATTCTATACCCGTGCATGTCATGATTAGTCTTAATTTGTCTGCTTCCTATTATACTAGAGAAAAATTAAAGAACAACAAATATTTTCCTGATTTCTGATGACTTTCTTAATAGGACCTTCCTTATACAGTTGTTGTTATATAGCCAAACACATAGTTCTTGTTGGCTTCAGGTCCAGTGCTTTCCAATTTGCGTTTGTTTCTAAGTGAAAGTTGTTTCCAAAACCTGAAGTCTGTCTATGGAAGCATCTATGTCAAGCACACTCACAGTGGACCTCACTTGGAAGAACTGTTTTCTCTTGTCTGTATTTCTTTGGCCACCATCTATCCTCTAACACTTTTTCTTTTTCTTTTTCTTTTTTTTTTTTTTTTAAGACAGGGCCTCTCTGTATAGCTTTGCGCCTTTCCTGGAACTCACTTGGTAGCCCAGGCTAGCCTTGAACTCACAGAGATCTGCCTGGCTCTGCTGGGATTAAAGGCTCGCGCCACCACTGCCTGGCCCTCTAACACTTTTCAATCTGCTTCAGATTGTTAACATTCCACAAACTGTTGCCAAATCCAGCAGGCATTCCCACCTCTTTATTTTACTCAGGCTAGTAACGTTGACTCAATTGGTCACTTCTACTCTCCTTAAAAAAAATGCTCCATTCCTGATACCTGATACCTAAGCTTCTCTATCTGGCTTGAAGTTGGACTCTCCCAGTGTATGTCAGAATCTTTCTTTGATCCACCTGGGCTGTTCCTTCCATCCCTATCTTCTTCTTGGATGATTGACTTTACATTCTTCACACACACTGATGAAGTCTTTCCATTTCTGGCCATAAAGTTCTCCTTTCAATTCTGCATTTGGATATGTGATTATGTGCATGGCATCTTCTAGACTAAATAGGCATTTTTAACTAAATATGGATTGCAGAGAAGCCTTTGTTGTTAATGTGCCTTACTGGTCTATTACCGGAAATGGACCTCATCTGCCTACTTGTTCGGGCTGGGGTTGAAGGCATTACTGTAGATCTATTTTCATTCCCCTCCTCTAACTCATCAGCAAATCCAATGGGTTATATTTTTTTTTCAAAATATGTCCTGTAAGTACCTGCTTCTATCTTCTTTTCACCATCGCCCTCTTGTCTTTATCTTGAACTATGGCAGTTGCTGCACAATGGCCTCTGTTCCTTCTCTTGCCTTTTAAATCCTTTCTTTATACAACAGGAGATAGAGTTAAAGCCTTAAAGTCCAAATTATAAAACTATACCCCCATCGTGTAAGGTCCCTTGATGATTTTCCAATAGACTTAATACAAGTTCAAACTTATTACAAAATATATAACGCTGTGCAAAATCTGCTCTCCGTGTCTATTTTCACTACTCCATCAATATAAACCTTCAGCTTTCTAAAACACACCTGCTTCTTTTCTGTATGGTGATGGTTTCCTTGCCACAGAGGGGTTATAGGAGCACAGTGAGATGCCTGCTTTCTGTTGATAGACTTTGCATTCTTACTGTGCACTTGCCAGCCTAGTGGTTTTGGGTAAATCATTTATGTTCTCTGTGTAAATTCATTTTCTCATAATATGGTAAATGAATGAGATAAGAGTGTCATCAGTACCAAGTTACTCTGCGAATTAAACGCAAAGTGTTTAGATGAGTTCTCAGCAAATCTAAACCCTCAAAAAGAATTAGCTGTTGTGTTAGGTACTATGGTGTTTCCTACCCGGCCTTTTGGGTCATGCCTTCTGTGCACAGTTGGTGTCTTTGACTCTTTAGTTCTCACATTAAACATTACCTTTCTTTAACATTTTAGCTGAAACTAATATTATTGTATACATATGTGTATATATATGTATATATTTTGTATTTTGTCCAGAATAGAACTCATTGCAATGTGGATTTGCTTTATTTACTTGACTATTTTGTTTTCTCCCCTCTCTATGTCTCTGTCTCTTTCTTCCTTGAAATTTCTAGAATATAAGATTTTTGAAGACAATGACCTGATTTAGTACCCTCCACATAGCAAGCAGTTGGCTTAACAGCATTACTTTGTGGGTATACAAGTGTGGATGTGATATGCATATATGCTTATGTATGTGTGTGTGTGTGTGTGTGTGTGTGTGTGTGTGTGTGTGTGTGTAGGCCAGGACAGAAGTTGATATTATGATCTACCTTGATGACTCTTCATCTTTTATTTTAGGACACAGTCTCACTGAACCTGACCAGTTGTCTAGGCTGGCTAGCCAGTGAGCTCCAAGGATCTGCTTGACTCTGCTCACCCTTCTACTGACCCCAACAAAGGCTTTGTAGCTGTAAGCTGCTGTGCCAGCTTCTATATGAAAGCTGAGGATCCAAACTCAGGTCCACTTGCTTGTATAGCAAGTGCTTTGCCAACAAAGCCCTTGGTGTAGCACCTTAATGAGAAAAATCTGAGTGACTCGGTGACTAAAATTCTAGTTGCTGAGAATGATTGACAATGATTGTCATAGGTATTTGTCACCTTTTGGCAACAGATGCAGTTCTTGGATACAGAAGAGATGCAAGAGGAACTTTCATGCCTTTCAAACTGAGAGGACCTGGATCTAGTGCCCTCTTGATCTCTGTCTAATTACAGTGGATGGGGCTCCCTCATTGGCAGTATAAACAGGTGGATGGCATGCACCTATGTCCATCTACATAGTCTCATGTTATTTTTTCTAGTTTCTCAGAATATGAGTATACATTTTTATTTTTGAAATTGTCAAGGATTGAATTATTTAATTATTAAAAAGAAATACTGTAAGAAAGAGAGTAATTCACCCCGGGCAATAGGTTCTCTCTCATTAGGGGTGTTGTGTCTTATGCAGACTCTTACATTTGGCAAAACATATTCTTGTATCCCTCAACTGGCAGATCCAGCCATAGAAGGATTTTATACTCTATTTAGAAACTCTTCACTTTTATTCTCTGCACAGATCGGGGAATTACCTCTCTCTCTCTCTCCATTATTATTTGTTGTGTTTTTGTGCACACACATGTGTGTGGACCTGTGCTTGCCATGGAGCATGTATGGTGGTCAGAGGACTTTCAGGAGTTGGTTCTCTCCTTCTATCGTGTGTTGTTGTGTGAGGTTTGGAATATGCATGTACCATAAACCCTCTGGTAAGAATCTATTGTGTAGGATGAGTTACCCTCTGCTCCTTTGGCTACTTTAGGGTGCATGTTCACATCCAAAGATTAAGATCATAATCTACAATCTATGAATAAGAGAGAACAAGCAGGTTCATCTTTATGGGTCTGGATTACCTCATTCATTCTAATATGTTCTTGCTTCATCCATTTACAAGGCTGGACTAGAGTTCAAGATGTGCTACCTGGGCTAGTGCTGGGAGTTGGACATGCACAAGAGGCTAGGATCAGGCAGGCTCAGAGGACTGGGCTGGTACTTCAATGTACATTTTTTTTCATTTTCAAAATTTATTTATTAAATTTAATTTTACATATCAGCCACGGATTCCCTTGTTCAATGTACATTTTTATTAGAATTTTATTCTTGAATTCTTTTCCCTCTTAAATGATATATTTAAATGAGATATTTTATACTTATTTGATTATTCATAGAGGTGGGACATACATGGAACAAGTACAATAAGTCAAGTGATCATGTAATGACAGTCTATCTACTTAAGCTATCTATGGGATTTTTTTCTATTTTATTTGTATGTATTATTTTCCTTAGTTTTAGATCTAAGAGCCTAGAAAGACTTTTGTAAGTCATTCATTTTCAGGCGTGACAAGATCATTTTCAAAGCTTATAATTCAATGCAAAAGTATCTAGTTCTATATAAAGTCACATATTTATAATTTTAATACAGGTATTTGTTTTGTTGTGTCCCTTCCTTTTCATTTTCCTCCCCTACACTCCTTCCCCCTCCTCTTCCCCCTTTCTCTCTCCCTCCTTTTCTTACTTCCTTTGTTCTTGAAGTGCTGGGACAGAGGCCATCAAGTGCTATACCACTGATCTTCATCTTCAGCCCAGTCTTTTCCCTTATTAAAAATGAAATATTTTAAAAACATAACATCCTTAGAGTTTTGAAATATTAAATTCACATCTTGGTAAACATTCACAAAGAAAAGGTACCACTGAAACTTATCTGGCTTGGACATGCTAATCTTCCTCCCTCTCAACCCCAGACATGTTACCCCCTCTTCGCTAGAAGTAAGCACTCTTTTGGAACCCTGATATTGCAGGGAAGTTTTACTCTCTTCTATATTTTGTTGAAGGAGACTCATGCAATGCACTCTTTTTTAGTGTCCGGCTTCTTTATTCACCATTTCCTTGATCAAATTAATCCACATTGTCAAGTAGTAGTAGTTATTGCTTTGGAATCAACGTATTTGTTTCCATTGTTTAGACATTTATGAATTAGTGATTATTTCAGAGATCTTAAACTCATACCAAAGTATATCAGTTTTATTGTTGGTGAAATTTTCTTTTTAGTTTTGGATTACTATGAACAGCACTTCTATATACTCTTATAAACTGTGTCTTTTGAGGAACATAGGCACTCATTTCTGAATATATGCCAAGAGTAGAAATGTTAACTCAAAGGAATATTTGTGTACACAGTTTGAGAAGACACTGCCAAAAAGATTTTCGAAGACGTGATTCCAATTTCTCTATTTATATGCGATATTGGAATATAAATTATGGCATTAAGACTTTCTCACCCCATCCTCTACTCAGCATTGCCAGTATTTTCAATGTTCTCACTTAGCTCAGCATACATAGGAATCTCATTGTAACTTTAAAGAGTGTTTCTTAGCTGATAAATGAGGTTGAGGTTGGTCCTCTTCACACTGAGAGCATGGATGTGCTTTTTAGGAAGTATTTCTTTAAGTTTTCATTCCAATGATGAATAGGGTACCAGTGCTTTTCTCTCATAGAAACTGTTCTATGTTCTTTATATCTTCTCTCCACAAATCTCTTGGGAGTGCAATGTCTTATAAATTTATTTCTTACTGCATCTTTTGTGGATTTTTCAGTCTTCTAATGAGTTCTTCATGAAAAGAAGATCATACTTTTAATGCACTCTAATTTATTTATTAATCTTTCCATTTTTGATTAATACTTTTGATGTCCTATTTAAAAGTTCTTGACTTCTTCAAAGTCAAGGAGATTTTCTTTCATGTTATCATTTAAAATTTTGTTATCTTTTAGATTAGATTTATAATCGATCTAGAATTTAATTTTGGATAAGGTAGGTTCACTTTTTATGATCCTATATATATATGTATATATATATGTACATATGTATTCAAATATGTATAGATATAGGTATTTTTTCTGTGAAATTAATAAATTTCTCTTTCTCTTTGTTATAGAGAAATCAGTAATGGGAAATATTATTCTTATTTCTCTGTTATTTCAATCTCTCTTTCTCATTTACATAGTTCAAGCAATGTCAGGAATATATTTTAAGGAGATAAATCCCCATTAACATTGGCAGCAACATCTAGTGGCTGCATTAGCAGTTATATTTTAATGGAAAATAGCAAAGTGTTAAACACTAATAACAGGGATTTTATAGTCTTGAATGTAAGTGACAATCTTATGAAAGCTCGGAACCCTGTTTACAGGAAAATATGCTTTAAATAAAGATTTTTAGATACAATTTTAAGGCTGTTTGCAGACATATCAGAGCATATGCATTTTGATTTATGAATCCCATGATACTCGATCTATGAGTAAGTGCTATCATTTGGCTACATAATATTAAAATCATAAGAAAACCTCAGAAGGAAAAGGACGAATCAGTAAAGGAAGTATTTCTTATTAGTTACATTTATATTTTGTATCAAAGTACACAGCTTAGTAGTTTAAGTATGTTATTTTCAAATTGCATGCATTCATTTAAAAAAAGATATTGGCTATGTTCCATATATCTGGAACAAAGAAAAGAATGTTGAGTTCATTGACATTGAGAAAAGCTATATATTAATCATGTTGTAATTTATAATTTTTTTGTGTTAAAGTCATATGAGCAAAGTAAAAGTTGTTTGAAGAGCAAATATGTGTAGCATGAATGAATTTTTGGATATTAGAGACATTGCTAGGTGATAATAAAGGAAAAGTTGTTCTAGCAAAGGGCATGTTAGTTGACAACTGAATAAAAATTTATTATAAAGGAATAGACTGAGAACATGTCAAGCAGAGACAGCATCAAGTAAAATGTCACAAGGTTGGCTTAAATAAAATAAGTTTGAGAAGAAAAATGCATCCAGGCATCACTGATAAACTAAGGAGGAGAGCAGTGCAGTTAGGAGACCATGGTTTGTGGCTTTAGGTGGTACTGGGAGGAACAATGAGAAGTGATGTAATGTTAAAAATATCCATGAGAATATTTAGGATTAGATGATGGATTGTCATGTGGTAAGAGTAGGAGAGAGTTCCCAAGAACCATTTCTAGGTTCTTGGTTTATAAAACTTAGTAAATAAGTAAAATTCAGGAAGTAGAAAAAAAAAAAAAAAACTAACTGAATTAGATTGTTCCCAAGCCTCTGATGATGGACAGAGGGAGAGTGCAGGCAGAGACAATGGATTTGTTTGGGGATTTGAGTTTGGGCTGATTTTCCAGTGTCTCCATGGCAGGGCTCAGTTGACAGTGTATGGGTTGTTTGGAGATTAGGGGCTTCCTATGGCAGGAAGCTGCACATTGGGATGTCGGTGGAATTTAGATGGCATTTAAGCTAAGTTTGGGAGCAATTTCTAGGGAGGCCCTGCTGGACATGCATTAGGAGGCTGATCTTTATCTTTCCTAGTCCAAGTTGAATCTGTTTGAAATCAGCTGATTAAATATGTTTAGTAGCATAAGAAGCTTAAAGCTGACTTGAGAAATCATGGCTTTGAGAGAATGTTTTACCCAGAACATTACTAAACAGCGCTGTCTTCTTCCTTTCCTCAGACAAGAAAACAAGTGTTTGATGTTTGGAATATATTGATTATTTTTGTGGAAATAAGGTAGACAGAGATAGAGATAGGGGGAGAGAGAGAGAGAGAAAGAGAGAGAGACAGAGAGAAACAGAGACAGAGAGACAGAGACAGAGACAGGGAGAAGAAGAAATGAACTGGACTGGGTGTTGTTCAGTTGGAGTCAATTTCAGTCCTATAAAACTACTTTGATGTCACCATGAAGAAGCACTTGTAAGCTACACTGCTGATTGAGTTATTGTGGAAGAAAAAGAGAGTCAGAATGATGGTGATTGTGGTGGATCTTTTCTTAAAACTACACATGAGAGCCGGGCGGTGGTGGCACACGCCTTTAATCCCAGCACTCGGGAGGCAGAGGCAGGCGGATCTCTGTGAGTTCGAGGCCAACCTGGTCTCCAAAACGAGTTCCAGGAAAGGTGCAAAGCTTCACAGAGAAACCCTGTCTCAAAAAAACAAAACAAAACAAACAAACAAACAAACAAAAACTACACATGAGGCTGCTTACCTTGCATTTTCCTGTAGGGTAACCCCTGGATTGTACAGTACCTGACAAAAATATTTCATGCATTGTGTTAGCATTATTGGAGAATCTCAGCCTTGGCACTATGGCTAGTTTGGTCTGGATGACTTTTTTTTTTTTTTTTTGCATTGTACCTTCTTATACATAATCGTGGGCTCAGTAGTCATATTAGTGGTGAGAGGCATTTCTACCCAGTTATGACAACGAAGTATTTCCTGCTGTGAGGGAAACTGAGAAGTAGGGAAGTGTCACCAACTTAGAACCACTAAAGGCAGGTAGGATGGCTCAGTAGAAAGATGGTTGGTATCTGGGAACCTCCATGATTGAAACAGAGAATTAACTGCTACAAGTTGTCTTTTGACCTCCACACGTGGGTGCTGTGGTTTGCATGTGTCTCTACACACACACACACACACACACACACACACACACACACACACACACACACACGCACACACACACACACTCATACAAAATAAATAATTGTAATAAAGTAGTAAGAATGGAATCACCAATTTATTGAGTGAACAAGTATTTCCTTATTTGACAGCTGTCAGCTATTCTGAGTCCTTGTTCTCAGCTAGAACTTGGAGGACTGAAGAATCTTAAATCTCTACACAGTATGCAATGGACCACTTGGTCATCCTGTGGTCTGAGGCCGAGGTCACAGGTCAAGTCAGGTGCTGGCGGGCATACTTAGTAATGAGCAACAAGGCTGGAATTGAGGCTGTGTGTTGCCCATTAGCCAGGCAGGGTTCATCTGGGGCACACAGGCATGCCTATCTCATGTCTTTATGAAAGACGGTTTTCAGAAGATGACAGTGGAGTCCTTGTGAGATATCTCAGCAGAGAGGTTAGAGATCGACTCCAGAGGTTAAAAGCCACCATTTAATTGACTCCTTTCTCTTTGGGTCAAATAACTTACAAAGAACACTGAAGAATGTGGGAGTGATTCTGTCATTTCAGGAGTATGATATTTCCTTAGGAAACATAAAATTTAATCACCAAATATGTAACTATGAATCTCCCTTTTGAATTTGCCTACGTGTGAGACTAGTAATACTATGTGATACATTTTATTCTGTCAAGCCCTGTATACTGAATATTATCTGCAGATTTCTTTGGCATAACATTAGAAGCCATACAATACTCAGAAGAGGCTGTGTTTTTTAAAAGGACTTCTGATTTGTACACAGGTTCACACTCCAAGGCTTATGCTGCAATGATGTATATTCTTGTGAGTTGAAGACAGACAGACAGACAGACAGACAGACAGACACACACACACACACACACACACACACACACACACACACATGTCTTTATGTATTCTCCACCAGCATTTCTCCAGGTCACTTTGACGACATCTTATTCTGAGCTTCACACAACCTCAGAAAACACACCTAAATTACTCCCTGTTCTGACATTCTGTAGGATAGCAGCCACGTGGAAACATGTATTATTATGATATACAGGGATATGGAATCATGCTGGCTGCCAGCAGGAGTGGAAGTCTAGTGACCTAAATGAATTCAACCAGAAACATATTAAGTAATTTAATTTTTGGCTCACCCAACTATTGATTATACTTATGTTTCTGGAGTATTAACAGTTGTGGTATCAACGTAGTAATGGAATTCTGAGCAGAATTGTTAGGAAGAATTAAATACTGCAGAAACTGAATAGATGTCTGATGTGAAGGGTCTAGAACAATAATTTTCTGACAAGGCTGATTTATTCCCTGTGCACCGAGAAAATGTCCACAGATTGTTCATGTCAAAACATCAGAATATAACAGGTGTCTTAGCATCTGAATGCATTGTGACGCTCAATTTTTTTTATCTTTGAGAAAAAAATAACATACACAACAAGTGAGCAGTAGGTTTGTGTACAGTAGACATGTTATCTTTCATGCTAGATGGGTTGGCAGAGTACAAATACTGCAAGAAATCAGAATGACAACATGCAGCTATTGCAAAGTTCACATTCACATTAAGAATGTGAAATGCAGCAGAGCCTGCTCTAGGTGAGTTCATCTGTGCTATGTTAGCTGTATTTTCACAGAGAAGTACACCTCTGTCTTTTTTATTTCAGTGCTATTCCATGGGCAAGACACAACTCCAGCTTTAAACAAAATCTATAGTAAATGCATACTATACTCCTTTTTTTTTTTTTTTTTTTTTTTTTTTTTTTTTTTTTTTTTTTTTTTTTAGGAAATGAAAAAACACAGATTTCTAAAAGAGTACTATCACAACTTGAGGCAGGAATTTTGGAAAGTTACAACAGAACTCCACGAAAATCCATTTACAGATTCATGGGAAAAGTCTTAATATATTTATGTGGCGTTTACTCATTACCTTTTCTTATTTTCATTAATGATACAACACAGGGAAATCCAGTTCTTTAGGTATTGTGGGAAACACACTCTTACTAGTTCTCCAGTGTAGAGAAAGGTGGATTTTTATGATGATTAATTATTAGTGATTCTGAGACAAGGAAAGTAGGTGCCTCTGAATTTCATAAGCTTCAGTGTAGAGAAAATAAAAACAAACAGCATAGACTATGGCAAACTACTAAACTATGAGAGTACCTTTGAAGGTGTCAAACCTTCCCATTATGACCCAAGCACAGAAAAGAGAAGAGTTTTACAATCAAGTACTTCCTTCTCTTTCTATTTCCGAATGTATATGATTAGTGGATTCAAATAAGTTGGTCTGTTCAACACTTGCCTTCCTTCTAGGGCAAAATGACACTGTGATCTCATGATACATGTTTTGATCCAGAACTTTTAATAAGCCTTGGTCATATTCCAATATCTGGACCAATAGCAATCACAATTAGAAGACTGATTGTCATAGACTGTAGGAGGATACTTTGTTTCATGGAGACGACAAATATTTCAGCTCATTATTTATCCAATGAAACTTGGTCCAATTACAGAAACAATAACATGAAATATTAGTTTGGGAGGTAAGGAACAAGACTGGAAATGTATGGTGATTAATATAGTAATTAGAGTTAAAGAGATCCAGATTTGAACTTTGCTGTTACAAGTCCCTACATCGTGGGGGTATACAGTCCTATGTTTCTTTAGCTATGTGTTGGTAAAATAAAGATAACTCAACTTTTAGGGTTCCTGTGAAGATATTATTTGCTATTATTGCAATTTATGTAATTAGACCATTTGTTCAGAGTTTTTGGAGGAAGTCATATTGGGAGTCCTAGATAGAAACATGGTAGATGGAAACATGGTAGAAATTTTATGATTCTTCTTCAATTTTGAACTAATATTTCATATTGAAAACATGTTAGACAACTAAGGTGTGTTGAACTTTTTATTTGTCAAATATTTATATTGATTATTACACACACACACACACACACACACACACACACACACTTTGAGGGTGCTTTTGTTATCTTATGTGTATGAGAAAAGTCAAAGGAAGGTGAGTTAGCCTGTTCAAATAGACACAAGTAGCAGAAGAGTTTGAATTCTAATCCACTGAGCAAATTTTCCCTTTGCTCTATGACTAGAGCTTCACCCTGAGGGGTCTACAATGTTCCTGGTGTTTTAGAGTGCCAGGTCTCCTCAGGAACACCCTTCCAGCTACAGAGCTGCTCCAGCAGGGACAACCCTGGGTTGTTGTAATCCATCCTACCTCAGTTGTTTAACTTAGGTGTGGCTTCTGGAGAGATTCTTTCTTTCCCCACTCACTTTCCCACAATATCTCCAGCTCATACCTGTGATTGTAGTAGAAGGCTGAGACAGTGACACCTAGTGTATACCGTATAGTGGTCTGACCAACTCAAGACAGACTTTATAGCTAAAGGAATGATACTGTCACAATCTCATCTATTATAAAGTTGTTAGATCTAGCCAGGCGGTGGTGGCGCATGCCTTTAATCCCAGCACTCGGGAGGCAGAGGCAGTGGATCTCTGTGAGTTCGAGGCCAGCCTGGGCTACCAAGTGAGTTCCAGGAAGGCGCAAAGCTACACAGAGAAACCCTGTCTCAAAAAAACCAAATAAATAAATAAATAAATAAATAAATAAATAAATAAATAAATAAAGTTGTTAGATCTCAAGAAGTCTTACCAGGATGCCTTGCAAAAGAGCGTATACGACTTGGATAGTTTGAAAAAAAAAATGCAGGCTTGCTATACAAGATGGGATTTGGAAATGAGTTCTAAGTGAGCTCTACTCTGATCATTTGCAAGTGGCTATTGGGCATGTGCAGTGACTAAGCTTGGATGTTAATGTGACCAGATTATGGAATACCCAGAGACTTGATGGAGAATTGTTTTGGGCACATCTGTCAGGTGTTTCCAGAAGCAAATGATGTGAGTCTATCTCCTTCCTCTGGGTGGGCAGGCACCATGCAAGAAGCTTTGGACCAGAAAGAACAAAAGCAGAGAGAGGAAGAGATAGGGGGTGGAATCCACCTTTCTCCTGAAGGTGATACAATCTTTTTGATCCTTAGAACTACAGGCTTCCAGGTCTTTGTGTTCTGAGAGTTACACCTATTGTCCTCTGAAGTCTCTGACCATAGATTTCCTTCCCCTGAAGCCTTCAGTTTTGGACTGGGCCATGCTTCTAGCTTCCCAGTGTCTCTAGTTTGCAGATGGCCTGTCATGGGCTGCAGTGACCTTCATAATTATATTATCCAGTTTCTTTCATAAATCCCCTGTCATCTATCCGCATATAGCCTATTGCTTCTGTCTTTCTGAAGAACCTCACCAATACACCATGCTATATTGAAAAATGTTCTGAGGCTGCCTTTAAACATAGAGGGATTGCTGTCATCAGGTAGTGATGTCTGGGGTGGCCATGGAAAGGAGGATCGGCATGATTCAAGCCATTTATTTGTCATGGTGGGCCAGAAGCACTAACACAATTTTCAGTCACTTTGGATGTGACATTTATCACCTATGAATTAATTTCAAAAGTCTGCCTGGCTGCTTGGGGGTGGAGCTTCTTTATTCCTTTTTTTTTTCTTAATGTATTTCTCCTGAAGATGTGTGTTCTCTTGAAACAAGAACTATTATTTGGTCAAATAGCTGCATTATTCTGCCCAAAGCAATAAAAACTAGATTCTGAGAAGAAACACCCACACACCTTTATATTTATTTTAATGTTTTTTGAGAGTATTGGGAATTTTTCATAAAACCTATAGTATAATACTAATACAAATCTCACAGATTTAAGTAGTGGCAGTAAATCATAAAAGCATAACAAAGAGGAACATTTTCATAGTTTGCCCTGTGGATTTGAAGAATGAGCTAATATTTCTATATTCTATTAAGCTATGTAATTATGTAAAATTAGGTTTTGCAACCAGGTTTTCTTGAATTTATGTATTTTATATTAATTTTACCATTTATTAATTATTTCCAAGGGAAAATTTAAATGATAGAAGGATTAATTTGGTGAGGTGTTTTTAAAGATTTTATTTTTGTGTTGCCTGGCATGCACTTAACCTTGAATGATATTGATTCATATTTGTTAAAAAAAAAACATGGATAGCATTTCAGAATAACTCAAGTTGAGTGTCAACAATCTTAAAAAGGCAAATTTATGGATAATGGATAATTTCAAAATCAGTTGCAAGTGGGCTTTCTATATTCATATAGTATATAAAATACATATTGTATATAAATTGGTAGATTAAAGAAAGAAATTAGTAGAAAGTATGGAGCCTCTTGTAGAGTTATGGTATCTTTTCAGCTTAGAAACTCAGTGTTTGATGGTGGGGGGGCAGTTGGCTCAGTGGATAAAAGTACTTGAGGTACAATAATGAAGTGTTGAGTTTGACTACCCACAAGCCGTGTGAAAGCTGGATGTAACAGAGTGAACATTAGTGATCTCAGAACTCCATGGGGATATGGGTGGTGGACACAGTAGAATACCCAGAAGTTCATGCATCAGCTTTACCTGATATATACAGCAGAAAAATAACAAGCATTCCCCGTCTCATATGAAGTGGAAGGCAAGGACCCAAACCCAAGGTTAACCTTTGACCTTCACATGTGCATATTGGCATGCACATCTGCATTCATGCTCATAAATGGGCATACACACAGACAGACAGACACACACACACGTGCGTGTGCACGCACACACGCAATGCATGCACACACGCCTGCAGGCATGTACACAATGAGAAAAACGTATGTTTCTTCTTTGATAATGTGTTTTAAAATGCAACACTATTAGGTTTGCTTACCCACACATTAAGTAATTTCAATGAAAATACAAACTATATTTTCTAAATTTTGCCACATTTGAGCATACCCATTTTCTACACAATTGTCTTTTAACAAATGGATATCTGGGACTGATTAAATGTGAATTGATGTCCCAATTTTATCATTATGTTCAAGGAAATCCCATTTACTTCTAAACATAACACTCTACGCTTAGATCTTCCCCTGCCTTGTAATAAATCATGCTGGCTTTGAGTGTGATTGCAGCTGCTGAGATCAGCACTTTCTCTCTTCTCCTCCTGTTCATAAAAAGAACAAGGAGAAGGAGAAGGCAAAGGAACAAATACCTTACACATTTGCCTTCAGCGGAACCAGGAGTCTTATGTGAAACATGAACTCGAATACATAGGAAGGAATACCAGGAGCCTCTGAGAGCTGGTGGAAGACAGAGAATGACTTAAAGCTGAGAGGACAGAGACGGTGAGATGATCCAGGGAAAGCAGGTTTTAGAAAACAGAAAACGATGCACAGTTCTTGAAATGGCTGAAGCATCATGCTTTGTCTTAACCGTGCCGTCAAAACTAAAGTGAACGGGCCTGGAGTTAGGAGCCTTTCCATACTCTCGGAGAAGTAAAGCAAGACGTTGATAGAGGAAGATGGAAGGGTTGTGGGAAGTCGTTTATCATTCTCTGTACAGTGCAGAAGGGACAGCTGCAGACCAGCTGTCTGGAAGGTCATGGTAGTCAACTAGGGGAACTTCTGCAGAAGACCCCAATGCAGCTAATTCTAGAGAAAAGATTCAAGAGAACATGGAGACTCGAGTCCCAGTTCGACATATAAATATTCATTGCTGCAGCAGAAGAGACTTAGGATCGGGAGGAGAAAAGAAGTTGAGAAGAATTGTGAATGATAATGGCTTAGTTTATAACAGCCAAGACAGAAATTTCTATTTAGAGTTGGAGAATACATTACACTAAACTAGAGGGAATTGTCATTTTATAAGCTACTTACAATAGTTGATCAGAAATCTGAGACAGTACAAGCAGTCCTCCGTCATGTTGAAGGCACTCTCAGTTGTACAAAGCTTTATGTTCAGCTTTACCATAATAATCTATCATTGATTGTGAGACATTCTTTGATTTTAGCGATTATAATATGCAGAACAAATAACTATCTTCCATTTGGTGACTTGGTCATAGAAGAGTAAATCATGGCATCTGAAAACAGATAGGATATAATAATTTTTGGAAAATATAGAAGAAGTAGAAGAGGAAGGATAAAGAAAACCTAATTTTGCTATTACTCAGCAAATTCTCAGACAGCATATAAAGACCACCTTACAGCACTGGGAATGTAAAAATTAATTACAATGATAACTAATCCAACTATACTTTATTACAAAGAAAGCATTTTGCTTGTAGTGACTTATAGAAAACATAAAATGACTCAAACAGCAAAGAGGTTTGATCAAACAGATCAAAGTGGAAATTGTCCATCAATAAAGGCACCACTAAATGCAGCACTTCACTTACCCAGGATCCCCTGTTCCTGTCATGTGCTTCACAGCTTCAGTACCTCCTTCCAGCAATCAGAAAGCATAGAAGGAGCACAAAGGAGCCTGTCCTCAGTATAGACCAATCAGGAATTGTTTCCACTTTCTGTTGTCTTTACTATGCTCATGAAAATGCTTCCCTTCAGTGGTGGCTGAGAAGGACAGAACTGCCAGGTTCTTATGCAGAGGAGGAGGTCTTCAGTCCCAAATGAAAAGAAGGGCGTGAAAAAGTGATCTGAGAAAAATTAACAAGAGAGAGTAGTGAAAGATAAAAATCAGAAAACAATCATTTCAAAAAATCAGATCCTCAAAGCAGAATAAGAATTTCCTACAACAAGGGAGGATGTGTATTTTGCTACTTATCCTGTGGACAAAGTCAAGAGGGGCATGAAGGAGGGAAAAATAAGCATGAAATTTGGTGGATAAAGAGGGAGGAGAAAGGCTAGGGAGAACAAGGGAGGAGGAGGAGAGATATGAGTACATAATTATATGAAATTCTCAAAAATAATAAAAAATATTAAAGTGTGGATAATTAAGAATATTACTTAGCTTATATAAGGATGACATATTGGAAGGACAGACAGAATTAATAAAGATAGTTACATGTTAATTTTTTTCTATCTATCTATATGTCTCTATCTATCTATCTATCTATCTATCTTTTATTATATTTTTTTTGAGACAGGGTTTCTCTGTGTAGCTTTGCGCCTTTCCTGGAACTCACTTTGTAGCCCAGGCTGGCCTTGTACTCACAGAGATCCACCTGCCTCTGCCTCCTGAGTGCTGGGATTAAAGGTGTGCACCACCACTGCCCAGCTCTCCATGTTAATTTTAAGAAGTGGAGGTTTAATAAGGACAAGGTGGGACTGATTGTTTTTATTTTTTATTTTTATTTGAAAGTGTTTTTTTCCATTTTACACACCAACCACAGTTCCCCTCCCCTCCCCTCCTCCTGCTCACCTCCTACTTACCCCCCCTACCCCTCAGAGAGGGTAAGGCCTCCTATGGGGAGTCAACAGTCTGGCATATCAAGTTGAGGCAGGAGCAAACAGCTCCTCCCTGTATAAAGGCTGAACAAGGTATCCCTCCATAGGGAATGGGCCCCCAAAAGCCAGTTCATGCACTAGAGATAAATCCTGGTCCCACCGCCAGTGGTCCTATATACTATCCAAGCCACACAACTGTCACTCACATTCAGAGGGCCTAGTTTGGTCCCATGCAGGTTCCCCAGCTGTCAGTCCAGAGTCAGTGAGCTCTAACTAGAACTAGCTCTGATCAACTGTCTCTGTGGGTTTCCCTATCATGATCTTCAGTGAGGTACCCCAGACCCCAAAAGACAAACACAGTATGTACTCACTCATAAGTGGATATTAGACGTAAAGCAAAGGATAACCAGGCTACAATCCAGAACCCCAGAGGAGGTCCCCCCAAAAGAGACATGCATGGATCCCCCTGGGAAGGGGAAATAGATATGGTGTTCTGAGTAACTTGGGAGCATGGGTAGGGGAGATAAGGGGAGGTGGCAAGAGAACATGAGGGAACAGGATGGTTGAGTTGGGGAAGAGACAGAAAGGGAGAGCAGAGAAAGAGATATCTTGATAGAGGGAGCCATTATGGGCTTAGGGAGAAATCCGGTGCTAGGGAAATTCCCAGGAATCTACAGAGATGACCCCAGCTAAGACTCCAAGCAATGGTGGAGAGGGTGCCTGAACTGGCCTTCTCCTGTAATCGATGACTACCCTAACTGTCATCATAGAACCTTCATCCAATAACTGATGGAAGCAGATGCAGAGATCCACAGCGAAGCACTGGGTGGAGCTCCAGGAGTCCAGTCGAAGAGAGAGAGGAGGAGGATATGAGCAAAGGGACTAATTTTACGGTACACAGTTTTAAATCATTTTCAGTTTTGAGCCATAGAAATATGTAGTTTATTCAAATAATTAGGTACACTAAAACATAAAGGAAATGATTTTACAATTATTTACATGAAACAAGATTTGTAAAGCTTTAGGTTCCAAGGTTACTTTCTGTAGTATAATTTGTCTCCGTGAGCTGGTATGCATAAGAACTCAAAAGAATAAATCCCTTTTAAAGAGTGATATTGTGGTGTCTGATGGTATTTGGCACACACAGCAGATGCTATCATTGCATAGTCTGGGCTTGATGCACGTTCCTAGTAGAAGCATTTATTCATTGAGACTCCAAGCTTCTCATTCAGTTGATGTGTTGTGAGTTCCTATCTCCTTCTGTGTGGTAGTAGAAAATCCAGAAAATAGGGACCTCTGATTTTAAAAATTCATATCCTGATGTGACTATAAGAACCTTCTTTGATGCCGGGCAGTGGTGGCACATGCCTTTAATCCCAGCACTCAGGAAGCAGAGCTAGGCAGGTCTCTGTGAGTTCAAGGCCAGCCAGGTCTACTGAGCAAGATCCAGGACAGGCACCAAAACTACACAGAGAAACCCTGTCTCAAAAAAGCAAGCAAGCAAACAAACAAACAAACAAAAAATAAACTTCTTTGATACCCTAAAATGTATTTAATTCATTCAATTTTCCCAGTTTATGGAAATCTGAAGTTTGAAACTCATGACAAATAATTAAAGTGACATATGGTACCTGCAGACATTAATTCAACCAGAATAAAATGAATTCAGTGGGTTTTGGGGAGGTGGTAGAGAGACATCCTAGTGTCTTGATCCTTGGGTCCATTACTTCTATATTCTGCTCAAGATAGATAGATAGATAGATAGATAGATAGATAGATAGAGATGACTCATACTGTCTACCAATTGTCTATAATAGTTAGTGTTGTGTTGTTGTCAAGAATAAATGAATCCCAGAGAGTATAGTTCATCCAAGGAGATCTCAATGAGTAAATGTGAAAGAGAAGATCAGTAAAACCATGACAGAAGTTGAGTCTAGTTGTTTTTCTACTTTATTCTCCTCATTGATCTTATTCTTTTCTGCAGGTATCTCAGAATAATGATACTTTATTCATGTGAAGTTCAGACTTTATTTTTCTTTTCTCATTCTTTTTTTTCCTTACACAAACAATAGAGTTTCATTTCAAGTTGAACATCTTTAAAAAAAAAAAAAAATCCATCCAAGAAGGGGCCAGAACGAAAAATGAAAGGAAAACTTCTACTAAAGGGACTGAGGAGGAGCTCAGAGCCAATCTTCCAACATTGGAAAGCTGCCGGGTAGGGGCTGCCCTCCACAGCATGGTCCTTTCTGACCTACTCAGATATGTCAGTTTGTGTGAGGTTGATTCCCCCAGCCTACCCTTTGTTGATCCGCATGAATGGTTGCAGAGGGACAATCAAAACACAGCCAAGTTTATGTCATGACTCCTTGTCTGGGAACATAGACAGACACCACAGTGAATTCAGGCTGTTTGAGGCCAAGGCCAAAGAAAAGCCCGGCTTGGTGCTAAGTGTCCTGGTGTGATGATTTTGAGAGGCAGCTCCCCGGGTTTTAAAAGCAGCTTCTGAGTTTCTTATAGTTCTCTCATTAATGGGAATTACCGAGATAATTAGAATAGCCAGGGACCTTGGTTTTCTGTAGAATGGCCTTGTTTAGGTTTATTGTTGCCAAAAATAGTAAATTGGACTTCCCTTTATTCTTAAAAGGAAATGTGCTTAGATTGGAATTTGTATAGTCTTTGGGAGAATGAAGAAATTTGAGAATTTTTAAATCCCACTTGTGATAATAGTGATTTGTGAACATTTCCTAGTACATGAAAATCTTAGGTTATGCCCCTACCCTCTTTTGTCTAAGAATCTGGTGAATGTGCATTCCATGTGCATCTGACTGGGAAGATGACCCCCAGCATGTGGACTAATTTAAGACCACAAATGAACAAAAATGAATCACAACTTTCCATCCCTTTCCCCCCAATGAGTTATACTGAAACACCATTCACAAATAAGTTCCAATCATTTAGGAGTTAGAATACTATTCCTATGGAATCAGTTCTATACCAAATGATGAGTGCTTTCTTCTTTATGAGGGATGCTGGGGGGGTCAGGAAGCAAAGAAGTTTAAGGGGCTCCTATTCTCCAGCAAGTACCAATCTTGTCCTTTCATATGTTGAAGACTATTGACTAGATATTCAGAACAAGTCTGTATCTTGGGCAATTCCAGCTAAGATTCCTGAACCCTGAGACCTCTCTATCCACCACCTTCAACATGGTTTTGTTGCCCTTCATGATTGTTCTTACACCATTTTGTGCAATCCACTGTTGTGTTGTATATACATGTGTGCTCTTGGTGTATTTTAGTTCCTTGAAGTTACAGACTAGATCCATAACCCACTTGACCGCTCACACCCACCCACACTACAGAGCCATGCGGTTAAAGCTTGTAAAGATCTAAGAAAAAAAGAATGACTTACAAACATATAATTGATTACGTGAAGTTAATTAAAACTTTCACAATTTTTTAAGCAACATTGCCTCAGAGAATCTAATCTAATACTAGTAATAATAAAAACCAATATTTCCTGACCTTCATAATTAAATAATTCAAGTCTAAATTTTGAAGTATTTAATACCTATGTGTACGATAAAGGGTAAAGAAATAATAATGTTTTCAGCATTGTCTTGAAACTTATAGAGACAGATTGCCATTGGGAGATTTTCTAAATGCTTATTTCTATTAGAAAAAAATATAAAGTCATCTTTATTGTGGACTGTGAACCTCTGACTCATCCAACACGAATAGACAAGACTTTTCTGCCTCCTCTGCCCTGCTTCTTTTTTTCTGAGAAAAAAAATGTTGAACTATTTTTGGGAGAAAAAATGTAAGACCATGCCAAGTAAATGTGATAAAGGCCAGATATGTCCAAAGTCAATAAATCATTTCTGAACATAATTTTTGAGGAGTCTCTGACGTCTCTTGAACTAAAATATCTTTTCTGCCTACGATTGAAATATTACTAATTGGATGCATCAAAGCAATGTAAAATCAATCTGGATATATTTGATAAAGAGAGCACTGGTTGAATTAAAATTTAAGCCTTTGATTAATATTTGAGATATTTTTCTCAATATAGAGATAGACAAGACCCACTTTGACACCGTAAGATTGGGAAAAAAAGTGCACAAAAGAGGTTAACTTTAAGGATCTCTGTAATGATTTTTCTATTAGTGTAATCTCACAACCCTAATGCACACACTTAGCAGTGAATCCATGACCAAAAGTTGAAGCAGGGAGTTACACAATCCTTATTATGTTGACTGTGCTTAGGAAAATTCAAGTGGAAGCAGATCACAAGGCCTCAATTATTCAGATTGGCTCTCTCGATCAAAACCAATTTACTGAATAATTGTACGCTTCTCTACCAATTTGGTATGATGAATTCTCATTGGTTAGGGAATGTGGAGCCAAACCGAACTTTGAATGTGTACACGCTGTTTGTTCTTGGGACTGGGTCTGAGATTTAAATGTGAAAACTTGGTTTTAACTAGGGCCAAACTGGATTCATAAAGAGGACAGGAATGGATTTTTGTCTGCCAGTGGGTTTGAGGATTGGCAGTGTTTTTCATCTCTAGCTGAGATGATCTCCATGCATCTGTTGTTGGCTGAAGCATCCATGTGTTGTCCGGGTTCCTGACTGCTTTTTGTATGAACAAGCTGTCCAATGCCCCATTAGTGAGTTCAAATTAGCCCTGTACCTTTCTAACACTTTCTACAAACCACAGCATCATTTTTTTCTGCTATTAACACACAGCATTCATGATGTGATATCAGAGATAAAGTGTGTGTGTGTGTGTGTGTGTGTATCTCACATTTAATATTTAAAGTAAGAAATAAAAAGGTATATGGACATCCTCCTTCACTGAACTACCCAGTGGGTGTAGCACGAATCTTAAAAGGTGTTATTAATAAAAACAAACCTGCAGCTGGGTATTGGGTGAATGCTGGAAGATCAGAGAAGCAGAACAAGCCACAGCTACCTCACCTTGCCAATTCCTCAGCTGATCCTATTTCCTCAGACTGGAGGCCTCTGTGTTCTCATCCAAATGGGTGTCAGCTGAACTGCTGCTCAAAAGCTTAACCAGGCTAGTTCCTGGTCCTCACACCTTATATACCTTTCTGCTTCCTGCCATCACTTCCTGGGATTAAAGGCATGTGTCACTATGCCTGGCTGTTTCCAGTGTGGCTTTGAACTCACAGAAATCTGGATGAATCTCTGCCTCCAGAATGCTAGGATTAAAGGTGTGCGTGTGCCACCATTTTCTGGCCTCTGTGTCTATCTAGCAGCTGTTCTGTTCTCTGACCCCAGATAAGTTTATTAGTGTTCACAATATATTGGGGAACGCAATATCACCACAAGTGGGTATAATTTCTTAGTAACATGAAGCTTTCGCAACATTGATTTATTGTATTGAAAGCAAATGGGATACTGAAATGAGGAGACTAAGACCTTACACTAAATATTTATAGTTTGAAAATAAATATCCTCATTAGTTTCACAGTTTGGAGCATTAATTATATGGTGGAAAGATGAATTAGCTTTCATTCCTTATATATAACCAACTTTAGATGACATAAAATCTTTGGTTTCCAACTCATTTGCTTAAAACTGAGAATTCCTATATCTCAGTGCTAGAATATATAAACATAAAAGGGACGCCCAAGAGATACACTTAGCCGTTTCCATATGTTATGGGAAGTATTGTGTTATGGGAAAGAATACAGGAGACTGCCGTTTCAGAACTGCTTCCTGCTCTCCCATCTGCTCCTGCAGCATTGGTGGTGTTCCTCGACTCACCCGTGCCCACCTTCCAGCTTTCTGCAGCGATCACATAAAATAACATATGTGAAGATGCTTGGTAAGCTATTTAACACTGTACCAGTTAAAGTGCCATTACTTTGTTAGGTTTTGGCACTATGCAGTTAAGCTTGACTGGCCGATCGTGGGATCATAAATTTCCAGGTATCTACTGGGAAAGCTGCCAGTGAGGAAGACAGTCTCATTCCTTTTCTGTGATTTGATGAGATTAAGACTTGGGAGAAAGCTTCAGAAATAAACTTAGAAAGCCATTGCCTCCAAACATCTATATTAGAAAGACAGAAGAAGGACTGCAACTTGAAAGTGAGTTCAGTAGGTTATGTGGGTTGCTGTATGAGTCAGCTAACCCAATTCTGACACTGGCTGGGAGTGATTTTCTAGCTGTTCACAGAAATAGGCCTAATGACTATTTAGCTGTAGGGAGAGAGTAAATCCGGGGAAGTACTATCAAGGCTTCACATTGCTGAACACCTTCAATGGAAAGTGGGAAAAAGGCCAGACTGTCCCTCAGTCCACAGAGACTTAAGCAAAAAAGAGAATGCCATGGGCCAAATGATGCAGAAATGAAAGAAGACCTATCTCCCCAGGAAGAGGACACAAAATATATTTTATACAGAAACCATTTCCATCAACTGTAATTTGTGAAAGGCTCTGAAGTTCTCAGAAATAATTTTTTGTTAAGATAGGGAGCCTCATTGGACTAATGATGAATTGTTCCTAAATCAAATTACTAGCACAGATATGTTAGTATTTTACTATGACCATTATAACCTTTTTCTGAATGTGTACTTTTAATAAGTCTGATTTAATACCTGGATTCCCATAAAATTGTCATCCCACACCTCTCTTATATTCTCTGCCGGGCTCAACGTGCTAGATTCCTCGCAAACACCTCCAGATAGTGAATATAAATTCACAGTGACAGTAAACATTTTTGGCATTTGTTAAACCAGGAAAATTGATTCTTGATGGGTGCTGCTTAGTTTTGATTGGTTTGAGACAGTCATACTTCACAGGAAAATCTTGTAAAACTGTGCTGCAATGCTGTGAGAAGTTGGCTTTGTAAACAATGTGAGTGCTATAAACCACCAGGGCAGATGGGGTCGGGTGATGTTTAATAAAGGTAATTCTTGGAAAAACTTTTTGGTTCAATAGGATTTTATTATTTCATTTTTTAAGCTATAGTTTAGATATGGCTAATTTATTTGTATGAATCTAGTCTATTATAAGACTCTTCCTTGTATTTTACAACACCCTCCAGCATTACGGTATTATAGTAATGGGAAATGGGAAAATAACAGAATATGAGGAATGCCATCATTTCTCTTTGAGAAATAAAGAGAAGTGATGATTTCTGATTGGGGACTTTTACAACTGACCCTGTTATGGTAGGTACTGAGGAGAACGCAATAAAGGACAGGTGTGCTCTCCTTCCTGATCTCAGAATAGCAACACATAAAGAGCTACCCTAGAATACAACAACAATAATAGCTTAAAACATTTTAAACTGTGTGTTCCATCCTTTTAAATTTCATGAACATTTTATTAATAATACAAGAACAGTTGCTTTTACCTTTGGTGCTTCTATATTTTTCATTTTACTTTTGAGCTTATAATACAATTACGGCATTTCTCCCAATGACAGTCTTAATATCTGTCCTCATATCCACAGATATCACTCCCAGTCATGGAAACATCTCTTTACAACAAATGGAGACCATTACAGAAAACCACAACTAATCAAAATGCAGAGCTGTGGAGCCCATTCCTAATGGATTCATCTACAAAGCACTCCTGTACCTAAGACTCAGGGAACATTGCCAAAGAGGGGGCCAGAAAGACTGTAAGAGACAGAGGATCAGGGAGTTTGCTGTGAGATTATTTTTTTTAACAGAAGCCATTACTGTACAGTCTCACCAATATGATGCCTAAACATGAGATGGGCAAGGGCAGCACCAATAGACATGCCAAACTGGATGGGGGAAAGCCTGTGAGGCTTCAACCTTACACAAAGAACTACAAGAAACTAAGGAATGATGAGAACAGGAGAAATAATCTTCTCCGGGGAAAAGCACCCTGATTATCCAAAACCAAATGGTCAGACCTGAAAACAGGCATACACATAGCATGATACAGAGTGTGTAGAATATTATTTTAAGATGTGTTATGTTTGTTTATGCAGTGGAATATTTGTTTAATGATGCAAGGATGTATTGCATTTGTTTATGCTGCATTTGTTTAACTCTGTGAAGCTGTGTTACTCTGCCTGTCTAAAACACCTGATGGTCTAATAAAGAGCTGAATGGCCAATAGTGAGGCAGGAGAAAGGCTAGGCGGGACTGGCAGGCAGAGAGAATAAATAGAAGAAATCTGAGAGGAAAAGAAGGAGCCAGAGAAGGAGGAGGACTCCAGGGGCTAGCCACCTAGCTACACAGCAAGCCATGGAGTAAGAAACAAAGAAAGTTGTACAGGAACAGAGAAAGATAAAAGCCCAGAGGCCAAAGGTAGACAGGATAATTTAAAGTTAAGGAAAGCTGGCTAGAAGTAAGCCAATCTATGGCTGGCATTTATAAGTAAGAATAAGCCTCCGTGTATGATTTATTTGGGAGCTGGCTGGCAGGCCCTCCAAAGAGCTGAAGATCCAAAAGAGCAAAAACAACCAACAACAAGAGTGAGCAGGTTATATATAGGAATATATGTATATACAGATATGTATGCAACAACAATTATTGAAAATTAGGCCTTACATTTGAAAGGGAGAAAGGGATTGGGGTGCTTCTAAATTCCTATTCATTACAATGCCCATTGGTTCTTGTCCAATACCTCATTTTCCTTCCTTCCTTCCTCCCTTCCTTCCTTCCTTTCCCTATCCCTTCTCTCTCTCTTTCTCTCTTTTTTTTCTTTGTGGTGCTTTGATATGTCATGCAAGAAGAAACTCAATCTCATGTAGATCCCATAAGTCCATTTCCATAACATATTAGTCAATTTCATTCAGTAACTAAGTATCCAAAAGCCCACATATTCTTCCTTTTCTGACTGAACAACACAGATCAAACTTTTGAAACTATTCAAACATGTTCACAAATACTGTTTGAATATAGTTGTTTTAATTATTTTTGCTTCCTTTAGTGTTTTCTCTGGTTTCTTGCTCTGTCTCTACCATTATTCATTTATTCAAGCCTTAAAGGGTACATTCCATCGATTTAAAGGGACTTTCATATTCAGGCAACATTACTCTTATAATCCATCAAAAATATACATCATATTTTTAAAAACATACTGGATAGTTAATCCATGTCCAAAGTCACTTATAATACAGCACTGGGATAATATTTACAAATATCTTCAAAGTAGTTTTTAATGGCAACTGATTTCAGGAAAATAAGGATATATGAATTCTAATTTGGAGAAAACGGGTATTAAGCTTCCTATCTACAATGCAGTTGCAGTTTTTCCCCTTAACATGTATTTTAGCAGAATAACAGGATTAAATGAACCTCTGAGTTCTGTTGACAATAATGAATAATGGATTTTCAATATATCAGTGTAGATGTCATAATTCCACTGTCCTAAATCAAAATATTTAAATATATAGTCATATGGCCAATTACTATAAATATATTTTTCTATCATTTTTTTTGAAGTTTTAGGCAATCATTTGAAAGTTTACTCTAAAATACAGTTGAGAACATTGTTGTGTTAAAAACCCTGATAGGTCTCAGCTAGGTAATGATTTGGAATAAGTAACAGTTTTGGAATAAGTAAACAGTGTCCTGATTCAGAGAGAGATGCTTGCTGTAAGTAAGAGCATATCCATCCTTCTGCTACCCCTCACCATGCTGACAAGTACATACCAGTAGTAGTGTGGATTCAAGTTAATGAAATCTGATTAGTTTCTGGGTTTGTATGGTGTGTTCCTGAAAATACACAAAACTTATTTTGTTTGTAAAGACATCATTTCAATAGGAATAGAAATTGAAAAAAATACCATTTCTAATTTAGCTTAAAAAATTCAATTTGTATTTTTATGTTTGTCTGTTTACCTTTTCCAGTGGGCCATGTTTATTTGAAAAATATGAATGGTAATTATGAAATATAAACTACTGACTATAACAGTAAGAAAAACAGATGAATCAAGCTTGAATTCACCATAGTGTGAATCACTGTAGGAAATGGCTGTGATGCCTGTGTGATCATTAGGGATGGCGGGGCAAATACATGAGGGAGGAAGAACATCTTGGGGCGCAGGAGACTTAATTTAAGTAGCTGACATTTAATTCGTTATCCCCTTGAATGCCTCAGAATCTTTTTAACACAGGGATATATAATCTTAATTTAAACACTTTCAGTTTTGAAGCTGTAATTATACTTTATATAATTCATGTTCTCTAAAGAATGCTGTTTCTTCCTACATACAAACATTTGCCTATTTACTTCAGATGTTTAAATATTTTAGCATTGGTAATAGGAAAAAAAATCCCTGTAATGACTTTATAATAGCCTTTCTGAAAGGGAATGAAACTGCATATTAGAAGTTAAAAAACTAGTTTTGAGATTTCACTGCATCATTTTTAGTGAGTTTTCATGAATGTAAAGTGTATGTTTAAGCAAAAGTCTGCAGTGTTTGCACGCAAAAGGGTGACAACAATCATGGCTGCATTGTATTGAGTTCAGAAATCACACTGGTTATGGGCACTTGACAACCTGAAAATTGCTTTTGCTTATAATTTCATTTTACAGTTTTCATGAAGGAGAGCTCCCAATCTATTCTTCATACTTTGCTGGGACAGACTTATCCTTCAATGTCATGTTATTTTACATATATACCTCTTTCACTAGTTGCCATGGCATCTTTGAATAATTTACTGAAGCCATCCATGACTCAGTTTCTTTACTTCCTGTGTGGGAATTGTGATGATGTTTACTGCATCGGCTCTTAGAAAGATTAAATGAGGTGATGTTTTGAACATGCTTAATATTATGAACCCAGTAAATGCTATGTGACTGTTAATAAGAAAATAAAAGAGACAAATGAAATATTTTTAAATAGTGTGGATTTAGTACACAGAGAGATAACTCTGACATATGATGTATGATACCTAGAGAAGACAAACTTTGACTTAGATCTTGAAGTCAGGGGAGAAGCTGAAGGAAGAGTTTTCAGGAGGAAGAGCAGAAGTGTTTGTTGCCTTACTCATGCAGGCCTGACCCCAGGGAAAATGAGTTCCCAGTAGCAATCAAGTGAGGAAGAAAGAGTTGTGAGGACTGAGGCTATTTAGAGTGAAAATAACCAAACTCAAAGGGTTAAGAAGTGATGCTTGGCAAACCTGCCCACACTCAGCTGGGCTGTGGAATCTCTGGCAGAGGCAGCTGCTTTTGTAGGAAGCTGAGATGCTTGCTGATGGCAGGTGGTGACATTTACTGTAGAGGAAGACAGCTCTCTGTGTCACACCCATCCTGTTACCAATGTGCCATGGCGCTGGCACCCGCCAAACTAAGAACTGGGCACCCTAGTCCCCCTTGTGGCGAAGGTTTTGCTCTCCTTCACCGTTTCCCTGTGATCTTACCTTCATTCTCATTTCAGGACACCTAATTGGTGCCCAGATTCCTCCATTTTGTTTGAAGTTTGGTACCCTAAACTCTTTCCCTCTTCTCTTTCCTCTCAGTGGTCTTGCTGGCACAGCCCACGTCCTTCCATATAGCTTCCCACCACATAGATTTGACCCAGGCACCTTAGAAGGAACTTAAGCCCATCAGCCATGGTAAGTATATTGTGGCCCAGGAGCCCAGCACATGTTGGACAGAAGCTAACAAGAGCTATGTGGTGGGTCACAGCATCAGCCAAGAAATTCATAGCTCAGTGCAAAACTCTACTATTAACAGGAAGTGGAACTCAAAGAAAACAATTGAACTAGAACCCCTGTCCTTTGTTTATCACAGCAAAGAAGTCAGGAAGGATGAAAATTAGGAGCCTGGAATAGGTGTTTGTTTAACGTGCATAGGAATTACATTCCCAGCCCACTTCTAGCATTCACCTCTTGTAAGGAGACTGACTGACTCTATCTAGGTCTGAGATGAGGAAGAACTGGTTTTCCCAGGCTGAGGCAGGTTTCCATACTATTGAAAGGCCTCAGGGGAAGAAAATGCCAAGGAAGGTATACAAACAAATTATGGCAGCATATTCTCTCCCATGTGCTTCTAGGGAAAAAAACAAAACCAAAACAGATTTGTAACATAGGGCAGAGGAGAATAGCATTGGGAGGTAAGTTTAGGGCCAGGAAAAGCAGGCCAGTAATGCCAGGAAAGGGATTTGAATTGGTTTTTGGGCAGGAGAATGGCTGAAAACTTTTGGGCATCGATATATGTAAAGATTAGCTGGCTGGCAGTCATCCCCGAGCTGAAATACAGGAAGAGAAGAAGCAATGAGACCAATTAGGATGCCTTTTATTCACAGAGACAACACTGTGTTTCAGCTCTGCAGTGACTGACATTTAATAAATGTTTAATAAATATTTATGTAATGAAAGAGTAAACTAATTAAATATGAGCTTCTTGAATCAGGTGATAAATTTAAATCCAACTCCTCTAATGCCCTACATATTGTGTTAACTGATCTGACAGCTTTTCTGAACATTTCCTGTCACATGGAAAATGCAGCCTGCGTTAAGGCACCCTATTTGATTGGTACAGTTGCGCTCTTCTAATACTAGGAAAGTCTCAACTGATAATGAGTTGGAAGAGAAGTTCCTTGCCATTGTCTTCTTTCTCCCAGATCTAATGATCACGTGCCCATCTAGGTGTCTAGAATAATAAACTGTACAACACTGCCTCATTGAGATCTTCCTTACCCCAGTACACTAACCAGTGCTCTTGCTGTATACTCCATTAGCATATGTAGCTCAGAACTATTGTGCCAGTAATTTGTTATGAGAAGGTTATTAGTGCCAAATCCTGGGTGCTTGTAACACAGTCCTGGAATAGAATAGGTGCTCTGTAAATATTCACATAGTGCACAACTTTCTATTTATAGTTACAGCATAAAATAGGCTATTCTAGACATTAACATTATAGCAGTAAATTACAATTAGGATGGCTCTTGTACAGAATTTACATTAATGTATGTGAGTATGGATAGGAAGTGTGTGGGAGTCACATGGAACTATGTGAGCCGTTATAGCTACAGTACCACAAACATCACTCGGTGAGGGAGGGAGGCTGAGTCAGGTTTCTTTAGGGTATTTAGAGAGGATGTCTTATGGAGCAACAACACTTGAGCAGAGAATGGCCGAAAGACAAGGGATAAGACAGAGAGCTGTGAGGATATCCGGGAAAAGAATTTCCAACCAAAAGGTAACAAGGGCTGCACCAAGTTGAATTGCCTATTCCTAAAGACAAACTGCAAGGTATTTGAATCTTTAAAAAAAAAAAAATTCCCCCAAAGAATGAAACTGAATGAGTGAGGAATAAAGGGTTACATTAAATTGTTTCTGTATCATGTAGCCCAAAGCTTACAGAGTTTAAGGGACCTAGTGTAAGAAGACACAAGCGCAAGTATTTTCATTTTGTGTGTATGAGTGTTTTTGTCTGAGTGTATAGATGTGTACCACACCATGCTTGGAGGCCATCGAGGTCAGGAAGGGTGTCAGATCCCTTAGAGTCGGAGTTGCACACGGTTGTCACTCACCATTATAGGTGGAAGTTTCTGTCTTGCAAGCTGCCTGCAAGTAATCACACAGAGGCTTAATATTAATTATAAATGCTTGACCAATAGCTCAGGCTTGTTACTAACTGGCTCTTACAACTTAATTAACCTATTTATATTAATCTACATTCTGCCATGTGATGTTACCTCTCCTTTATCTCACCTAATATACCTTTCATCATCACTAAGAAAAACTTTAAGTCTAATTATTTAGTCTTTAACTACATCAAAGACCCCAGAAGGATGAAATGTTAACTTAGAACAGGGACATCTGGCTGCCTGGACAGTTACCCAATTTTTCTCTGTAATGTTGGGGAATCCATATTCATCCTATAGGCCTAGATTATCTGATAGACTTTTTTTTAGAAGCAGGGAATTTTGAAGGACTGTCTTACCTTGTCTTGGCAAAGTTCAACAGTCGTGTGTGTGTGTGTGTGTGTGTGTGTGTGTGTGTGTGTGTGTGTGTGTCCTGCTGGTCCAGTTTAGACAGTATACTGTCACCAGTTGAGGCAAGGACAGTTTTTTTCCCCAAATGGCTAGCTTTTTCCATAAAGAAACTCCATATAGGATTTCTTTGATGCCTATTATCTCCTCTGAAGTAGATTGATGCTGTCAGGAGTAGACATGTCTCACTGTCATGAAAAGCCTTAGGTTATTAACCATATTAAATGCCATATTCTGTAGTTCTTTGAGGCATTTGAAGGTCTTCTATCTATCTAAATATATCTGTGTAGGCCCTTGAAAACATACCTAATATGACTATAAGTTTGACTATTATAGGTGACTATTAATCTATATCCCTTAATTATACATTACATTTTAAATGAGCTGCATAAACAAAATGCCCCAAATAAGAGTAGACATATACACACAATATAACAAAATTAACTTTAATTTTGTATCAATAAACCAAAATACATACCAATGTAAAATAGTTTGAGATTAACGGTTATATTTCTGGGATTAAAGTAGATTCAATAATCTACCCTTTTATCTCATTGTTTCCATATTATATCCTACTTTTTTCTTTCAGAAAGAGATCTTTGAATTTAACTCCTTTGTCTAACTTTTTTTAGTATGACCAATCACAATTTGTAACCACCCCCTTAAATGATAATAAATATCCATAAATATTATTTTGTGAATGTCAGGATTGTTTTCTCTAGACTGCTTCCTGTTGTTTGGTGGTGCTGGAATCTTTGTGGGGAACCTTGGGAAAATTGTTAAGTCTTGGCTGGAGTATTCTGTGAGGCTGTATCATCTCAGTCAGAAACCTTGAAACTTCTTTGGATGCTGGATCACTTGGGCCACCTGTTTTTATTGCTTTCTGGTCCCCTTGTTCTTAAAATACCTAAACTTTTAAAGGTAGCATACATATCTGTATTACTACAAGTATAGGATGTGCATTGTACAGAAGTCAGCCAAAGATGATTTTTGTTTTATGTTTAAGCAGGTAAGATATACATCATGTGTCTCTTAATTCTTCCAGGTTTATTTATGTTTGTAACCAGAATTTTCAGGGGGTCTTCCTTGATCAAACCTAATCATCTTTAACTTTGAATGAATCCACAGCCTTCTATTCTGTGAAAATAAAAGCACAACTTTTTTTTTCCCAAAGTAACATATCTTTTCAACTTCCATTTTGAAGTCAAGACATTTTTAAAATATATAGGTTGGTTTAATCCATCAGCTTTTATAATCAAATATCTCTTAGCAGCTATCACTCCTTCCTAAGAAGTCAAAAGAATGCAAAGACAACACAAAAACATGCAGTGTCTAGACTCTGTATTTTCAATCTTTCCATGGCCTTTTTTTGGTATATTACTTTACTCCCTTTTTAAGGACATTTTATTAATTTAAAATTATATATCTTTTAAATCTATAACTGTATATATTCTTCCCCTTCTTTCTCCCACGACTATGCATATTTTAAATACACTGTAACCCACTTGGAGGGTTTTTTTCAATCTGAATCTGTTTTTTCCAAGCATTGTTTTTGATCGCATGAGAGGACTCTTAAACTGGTATGTTAGCCACCGTCTGTGTAGCTCATCTTAGTGTATGGCAGAAGTGTACCTGTATAGCTCATCTTAGTGTATGGCAGAAGTACATGGTATCTGGTTATTCCTAAAGGCAGCTCCCAGAAGATGCCTCTTTGTACCACAGCCCACATGAGAGACTGTGGGAACCTGCTAAGTGGCTTGGCTCATGGCATTCTGGCAAGGCTCAGGCTGGCAGTTCGAGTCTGCAGGCAGCAGTTGGGAGATACTGGGAGATGTCTCCCATCATGGCCAGCATGAGAGACATGAGACTAAGAAGCCATGCTTGACTCTGTTTCTATGTGTCTAGAACTATTTTCCAAGCTCTGTCAGGTTTTATATGGATGTAGGTGCCAAACATTTGGGTGCCATGTGTAGGTAGAAGTTTCTATCCTACAAGATTCTCCCAAGTAACCACATGGAGGTTTAATATTAATTATAAACACTTGGTCAATAACTCATGCTTATTACTAACTAGCTCTTACAACTTAAATTAACCCATTTATATTAATCTACATTCTGCCATGTGGAGTTACCTGTCTTCCATCTTGAGCCTTTTGTTTTCTTCTCTGTGTCTATCTTGTGACTACTCTGATTCTGCCTTCCTTCTTCCCAGCCTTCTGTGTCTGGCTGTCCCACCTATACGTCCTGTTTAGCTACTAACCAGTCATATTTTATTAGACCAATCTGAGTGACAAATCTTCATAGTGTGCAAAAGGATTATTCCACAGCACACCATGTGTGTGCTGGGAACTGAACTCAGGTCTTCTGCAATAGCAGCAAACATTACTAACTGCTGAGTGATCTCTCCTGCTCCAAGGCCAAGTTATAGCTGGAAGTTTTCTCTGGTCCCACCCGGCCCCATCATCCCACAACCGCTTATAAAATAATCACTCAGAGGCTTAATATTATTTACAAACTGTATGGTCTATGGCAGGCTTGTTGATAGCTAGCTCCTACAGTTTAATTCAACCCATCACTATTAATTTATGCATTGCCACGTGTTCTGTGGCTTTACCTGCATTCCATTACATGTTGCTCATAGGATGGCAGTCCGGCATCTCCTCTACCTCTCCTTTCTTTCTTTCTTTCTCTCTCTCTCTCTCTCTCTCTCTCTCTCTCTCTCTCTCTCTCTCTCTCTCTCTCTCTCTCTTAGATTTCCTGCCTGCCTCTAAGCTGTCTTGGATAGGCCAAAGTAGCTTATTTATTAACCAATGTGAACAACATATATTCACAGTGTACAGAAAGATATTTGCCCAGCACCAAGTATTTTATTTTCATAAATACTACAAAATTTTTACAAACATGTGACAATAGGAATGCATTCATTGCATTGCTAAGGTCTTAAAAAGTGAGAGATCTAAAAACTTTATTCTCATTTTCAGTATTACATATCCACCCCTGGATGAACTGGGCATTTGAGAGGAAAAGAAATCGTCATTCTTTCTTACATCTCCCCTGTTTGTGACCTAATAAGAAAATGGCAGTTTGAGGTTAACATTATGGCTTTTCTAGGTGAGTGCCTAATTAATAATTGTAGAATTCTGTTCCAGCATGAGGAAACCAGGCCATTTTGGTGATGTGAATAAAGCATTTGGGGAAAATTCAAGGGTTCTAATTTTAGTTCTGTCATTTGCTGCCTGTGTGAACAAAGGGAAGGCCAACCAGCCAACCTGCCAATCACCCACTTCTCACATGAAGGGTTGTACTTCATCAGTTCTTATATGCCGAGCCTTAGGAGACTGCCCACATTTGAACCTATTATAACTTACCCTTTCAAAACAAAGAAAAGCACTCATAATTTTTACTTAAATCTGTGTAAAGTGAATCTCTCATTTCACTGTTGGTTCTGGAAATATTTGTACTGAAATGGAAGCTTGTTTCCATATGTTTTATAAAACTTAAGAATATTACTAGGTTCTGGATACAGTTCTAGCTTGAAGAAATCTCTAAGACCAAAACTTTTGCTTTTTAAATATATGTGCCGTAAAGGGAAGTTATCAAGTATCAAGACGTTGGTAGAGTTCTATTTCCAACAATTCAGCCTCTTTGTAATGGAATGAGTTCATGGAAAATTACAAATAAGTAACACCAGAAATAAAATTTGTTTGTTTGAAGGTTATTTACTGAATATACCTGCCATTTAAAATAACTAAATTGTGGATATAAGAAGGGTATTATATTCATAGTTTTGGGAAATCTAGATTGTATAATCTTGCTTGAGAGTCAATTTTTTTCACCTTACATTTCCATTAAGTTAGTGCAGAATGTGTGGTAGTCAGAAGCTCAGAATTGATTGGCTGATTGCTTTCACAAATATAACCTTAGCCAGGTGGTGGTGGCGCATGCCTTTAATCCCAGAACTTGGGAGGCAGAGGCAGGTAGATCTCTGTGAGTTCGAGGCCAGCCTGGTCTACAGAGCAATATCCAGGACAGGCACCAAAACTACACAGAGAAACCCTGTCTCAAAAACCCAATATCTATATTTATATCTATCTATATCTATATCCATATCCATATCTATCTATCTATCTATCTATCTATCTATCTATCTATCTATCCATCCATCCATCCATCCATCCATCCATCCATCCATCCATCCATCCATCCATCTATCTATCTATCTATCTATCTATCTATCTATCTATCTTAGTGGAACACAGTCACCCTCATCTGTTATCGTATTGTCACTGGCCATTTTTGTACGATTATAGCCAATTAATTTTGAAGGAAAAGGTAAGCTCTGATCGAATACTTAACAAGTTTTTCACAAAACACTGTAGCAACTTCTGTGCTAATGAAGAGTGTGACTTCTTTTCGTGCATGACATTTGTAACTTGTGGTTATCTATGCCTGATACTTGTAAGTCCTAATCATCTAGGACAATGAATGAAATCAGGCATGTATTGTCTACATTTGGATGCATAACAGATATCTAAGATCATTATGTATAACAGAGGAGCCTAATGGATATAGACAACACTTTTCTTTTTGCAGCCACTGGTCTTTCCTGTTGTCTACCTGCTAAGGGGGAAATACTTGGAGTTATCTTTACTATTTATTTTAATTTTACCCACATTTACTTTACTAGAAAAATCCTTCATGGTGCCTTGCAAGTAGATCCTAAAACTGAGTGCTATGAACCTGAATTCATTGGTGGCTCCAATGATCTACACCTTATCAGTACTTCCACCATGTTTCCATTGAGTTTCCAGCATTACATACAGTTCTCTGCATTTGATTTTGACTCTTAGCCTTACTTCAGTACAACACCCTGGAAAACCTCCTACACTAATCAGAGTAAACCACAAGTCCCTATCACATTCTATGTGGCTAAATAAGAAGCAGGCTACGTTCTCCTTCCCTGTGCACCCTCTTTGATCTTCCCTGAATTGGCAGCAACCCTGGCTTGTCATTGTTCCCAGAACACCCATCACATCCCCTCCTGGATAACTCTTCCCTCTGGAATTACCCTCTTCATGTAGAGAGACTTTCCCCACTTTGTTACTTCATTGAAGTCTTTGCTGACAGTGACCTTTTTTTTTTTTTTCTAGAAGACTACCAGAACACCAAATATAAAGTTTCAGCATCTTACCCTACTGTGTTGGCTCTCAGAGACTTTTTTTCTTTTAATTTTCGTGGAAGTTGACGATTTTCAGTGTAAAATATTATTTATTGCCATTGTCATTTATTTTTGTAGTCATTACAAGTTGGGGGTTTATTTTCTGGTGTATTTTACTTCATAGAAAAGGGATGGAAGATGTGTCTTCTTAGCTCATGTCCATGTCATCTCTTCTGCACTATAGAGGCTATTGTCTTCTGTTCAATAGTTATTGTTCATATGCTCAAACTTTCTAGAGATTCCTTATTATTCCTTAGAGAATAAACCTTCAGCCTCCTTTTTCATTTCAATGCAACTCTAGTATCATTTTTATTCAGGAATTGGGAGCTAGGCATCCCTATATTTCACCTACTGAAATCTAAACAACCACATTCATGACAATAACTTATTCCTCTGTTATGGCCATTTAAAAACATAGTTTTAGTCACCATTTTCATATTCTCAGTCCTGACTTTGAAAACCTCAAGTGCAAGCATCACTCTCCACGACCGTGTTATTCTTCCCACCATCTCCTTGGCTGAATCAGCTTACTAAAAGTATTTACCAGTGACGACCTAAACATAACACAGTCATCTCACACATTTCCTTTCACTTTGTAGTGGTAGCCTGCCCCTTTTCTGTTAACACAGCTTATATCTGAACTGCCTCTCTATAATGAGCAACTCTCTCTTTTTATAATACTTCCATTCTCTAGCCCATGGTCCATTATTCTATCACTCTCTTAAATGCAGCATAACTTCTTTCTCAACACATATATAAAGTAGCAATAGTGGGAGAACCCATCTGTCCACCTTCGCACATGCACTCATACGCTAGCAGCCGGATGAAGCTTGGCGGACACAACTCTATCAGACCGCATCTCAAACCTCCATGGTCTCTGTGAATCCTCCACAGGTTAACCAGTAAATTTTCTTACTTTTTCGAGTGAGTGACTATTTCGTTGCACCACCTAGCAGCTTCTTATCACCTACTCAACCCCCTTCCACCTCCTCTTCAGCACCAACAAGCCTCACTGACATTTAGGCTGTTGCATGTCTGAATAAGCTCCCACATTTTCCACTCTCCTTTGCTGCTGTTGATGACCACATGGGGATTGGAACTAACATCACGCACGTAGAAATCTTAGCATTTCTAGGCAAGTCTTAGTTTCCTAAAATAAAAACTGTATTTCCTTTTTGTAGTGTCCTCTTTGCTAATCTTGAAAGAAACAAACAAACAAAAAAATGTGGTGACAGAGACTGCAGCAGCCACCTTACTAGATCACACCACCTCCCGAGATCACGGGACCTCCCGAGTTCACGGGACCTTACTTTAACTTTCTTGTTTTAAAGCAGCTGAATGATTCCTAGCAACTTCCAATCTCTGAAATTTGTCGAAGCTACCATTTAGTCTAGAGAATTCATAAGTATAATTTCCAACTGATGCATTTCTGTTCTTCAGATTTCCTACCTCATTAACCCTCCCTAGTCTTCAAACTAATCATTTGCTGGGAAAAAAAAAAAAAAGAAAAGAACAGCTGTCCGTGGGTTTCTTCATTTGCAGCAAATCTCCTGACCTAACTCTATGCAGTGTCTGAAGCAGACTTTGCCCTCCTCCAATCAAAGGCCAAAGTCTCATCCATTTTATACACTCTTCCAGAGCACTTGAGACACTGACTGTCCACTCAGTCTTTTCCTATTAGCTCCATCATTTCTGCCAGATAATTTCTATCATAAAAATTATCTTGAATCCCTTATGTTTAAGAAAGTTAAATAAATATTATACTCCCAAGGCGGCTTCTCCAGTTCTCTGCTCCTTAATAGAAATACATTTCTCAACACTCCAAGTAATTTGTATATTTTGCATCTTGTTTCTGCTTTCTTTCATCTGCATACTTGAATTCGGCTTTCTCTCCATAGTTCAGCGAAATTGTTAATGTCAGAATAATCATGAATTTACACGTTGCTAAAAATTGTGATAAAGATCTCTTTCCTCATTATGTTTGACCCTCAGTAGTATGTGACTTAGTTCCACTTTCCTTCCTCCCTGCACCATACTTTCGTCTCCTTCTTATTTGTCTGGACATTCACCTTAGTCCTGATTGTTGGCTACTTGATTTCCAATAATATATTTTAAGTTAATATTTTCTGTAGGTTGCTACAGGTGGTTTATTTTTTATTTAAACTCTATACCTAGATGAAGCTCTCTAGTTCTTAAGATCCCCCCCCCTCTCTCTCTCTCTCTCACACACACACACACACACACACACACACACTAAAACTAAAATATTGGATAATGTATGCACTATGTAAATCTATTGTACACAATTCTGGAGGCTGATATGTCCAAGGTCTGGACCTGAATTTGATGTTTGTTGAGGCCCTATTTCACATATAGTATCTTCTTATACTTCCTCAAATGATAAGACAAAGCAGATCTATGAAGTTCGTTTATGCCTCTTTTTGCAAAGATATACATCCTGTCCTTGAGAACAATCCTTTATAACCAAATCACCTTCCCAAGTCCTAGCTTATCCATACCAGCCTGTTGGGAAAGGGTTGGGTTTCAGATATGAACTTCACGGGCACAGAAACCCTCAGACCATGGCAATGGTGCTCAGCTACCTATTGACTTCTCTAAAAGTAATCCTTCTTAAATAGTCCTCATCAGAGTGAAAGGCACTGCCGTTCTCTCATTAAAAAAAAGTTTGGTATTTCTCATATACAACCCACTTTCCAGTCATTTTGATTTGATTTCTACAGTTTAATTCTATACAGTCATACTAGTCCCAACCTTCTTTTCCTCAGATAGGAGTGGTTGCCAATGAACTACACTCTGCCTTTTTTTCTTCTCCTACTTAGAGGGAGTGAGCACGTTCTGAATGCATGTGTATATTGATATGAGCATAGCTATGTCAAGGACCCCGAAGTATTAGACCCATGGGAAGAGCAAAATCTTGGGTCCGGCTCAGAGGAATGGCAAAGCCTTCCACTGGTCCAAATTTGAATGTTAAGGAACATTTGACCTTCAGCTAAATCCAATGTGTGCAGAAAGTATCAATTTCTGGCCCCGGAGTTTGACTGTATGAAGAAACTTGCAAACAGTTTCCTCCTCCTGGATGATGGCAGCCTGCAACTTCTCCACTACAGCATCCTCCTACCAAGATCAGCTAAGCTGCCTTTTCCTCGTTGTACTGTATATAATAAATGCACTGAGTTTTCAGGCTGATTATTGGTGAGTCTTCATCAGAGTGCATAGCACTCATGATTCCAGCCTTTTCTGTGTCTGTCATTTCTTTATTTCCTGTCATTCCTATTAGGTCAGTTGCTAGGCCTTGCAGGTTATGGTGCCTCCCCAAAAGTGTACACTGATAACGCATCTTTTATGTCTTCAAATCATCTTTCCATCACATAGTGGATCTAATGGCCTCTGCCCCTACACTCATCTATTTCTAATTCCTCACTTCTGTTCTGCTGTTCATATCAGAAGTCTATGGCTTTGAGGTATGTGCAAAACAAATTGCTCCTGTGTCCTTTGTATAACCCTTACTTATGCACTTTTGCATGAATATTCTCTTTTCAAAGTTGTCTCCTTCTCATCTATCAGGTAGTGGGCAAGTGTCTCTTCCTAGGACAAATCTTTCTACTTTATCTTGTTGAGTAGTGCTCCCATTCCAATTTCTTCTCTTTTATCACAGAAAACTGTTCATTGTGTCTAAGAACTTACACAAGTTTAAAATAGTAACATTATTTTTGCTGTTTCATTATGTCTTTTTCTGATTACATAAATATATAGCCAAAGAGGTAGGAGTCATGTGTTTTACTTACCATAGTAGGCTACTTTTTAAAAAATATAGTATGTACAATCTTATTATTTATAAATATTTTAAACCATTCATTCAGTATGTATATATTCTTTTTCATAGAAAAAAACAATTGTATAATAATGGGTCACATTCAGCTGACTGTTTCTGGGCTTCAAGTGTTTAGGATGGAGAACTTCATTTTACTCACAATTTATTATTAACTTCACATATCCTGTCTAGAACATACATATACTTCTAGTGTTTGGATAGAGCATATAAATGAAGGAAATGAAAACTAGCAATTATATACCCCAAATTTACTTTAAATCTGCCTTTAAAAAATCAAATAGGTAGTCTTTCCTCCAAAGTATATTTTTCATATCTTTATAAAAAAATCAGGTAACTAGTTCAATGGACTTGTATTTGGGTCATCAATTCCTTTCCATGGATCTATGTGTCTATTTTTGTGGCACTGCCATGCTGTACTTATTACTATGGCTCTGATGTATAACTTGAAACCAGATACGGTGATACCTACCACAGTATTTTTTCTGTTTAAAATTGCCTTGGCCATCATTTGTCTTTTGTGTTTCATATACGCTTTTAGATTTTCTTTCTAGGTCTGTGATGTATGTTCCTGGATTTCTGGTTGGGATTTCACTGGATCTGTATATTGTTTTTGTTATAATGGCCATGTTTACAAGATTAATTCTTCTAATTCATGAGCGTGAGAGGTCTTTTCATCTTCCAGTGTCTTCCTCGTTTTCTTCATTTGTCATCATGTAGGTTTTATTGTACAGGTCTCCCATTTCTTTGGTTAGGCTTATCCTCAGGTTTTTTTTTTTTTTTGGGGGGGGTGGTCACTGTAAGTGGTATTGATTCCCTGATTTCTTTTTCAGTTTTGTCATTGGAATATACACATGCTACTGAATTTTTTGCATTCATTTTTTAACCTGCCACTTGGCTGAGAGTGTTTAAGCTTTACGAGCTTTTTGATGATGTCTTTAGGGTCTCTTATGTATATAAATACACCTGCAACAAGGGATACTTTTTTCTTATTTTTTCTATTTGTATACTCCTTATTTCATTCTTTTATTATATTGTTCTAGCTACTACTTCAAGTACTGTACTGAAGAGAAATGGACAGAGTGGACACCTTGTCTTGTTCATGATCTTATTGGGAATGTTTTGAGTTTTTCTTCATTTACCCCTTACTGAGGAACTATTAACAGTTAATATCTGCCGAGAGGGAGAATCATTCTTCTTTGAGGTTGGCTACTGGTGGGTTTCCCATTCTCCAATAGGTGGTTCATTTCGATGTATTCATGGACAACTAAACTGGACTTAGTGGGTTATCTAAAAAGGAGAAGCCATGGAGTTAGAAAGGATAAATGTTGGGGTGGGATATGGAGACGTAGGAGGGAGGAAGTTGGGGTGAATATGGTCATATTTCATTGTATGCATGCGTGGAATCCTCAAGGAATAAAATAATAAACTAAAATGGGTATTATTTCTTCCTTAGAAAATTTATCTACACTCATCTACTCCATCTTTCATTCTCTGTAATGTTATTCAGGGCTTATATGTCCTGCTCTTGATTATTGCTGGAGAGCACATTGATTCCAGAAGTAGAGCATACTTACTCTCAAATTCCACAATTACTCTGGCAACCAATAATTACTGTTTAATGTTCAGAAAATTGTATCATCCAACAGCTTATTTATCATGTGTAGAAGTGGTATCATTATTACCAAGTCCATTTCAGGGATGAATAATATCACCTAAACAGAATGAGGACGTCATGCACAGTAAGAATATCATGGAGCAATATTCTTTCTCAGCCTCTAGATACTACCTTCCCTCATTAGTCACTTATTTAGTTACACCTGGGCTCCAGAAGTGAAATTAATTCATTCACTGTTAGTGTCTATAAATTACTCAATGTGATTGGACATGGTTATGTTTAGAAGTACAAAGGTAGTTCCTGTGTTTTGAAGCAGGTAATGATTTCAGAACAGATCTGGTCAGTAGGAGGTATTTAATTAATTCTTGTTGAATAAATAAACTGTGGAATTTTCTAAATCTATCATGCAATTTTAACTAAGATGCTTATCACACTATGTAGTCACTGCTACTGTCCTTGATAGAAGTAGCAGGTGCATCCGGAACAGCAGAAGTAGCCATAGCCATTGCTGCCACAGTATCAGCATCATCATCATCAGCAGCAGCAGCAGCAGCAGCAGCAGCGACAGCCACAAGAGCAGCTAGCAGCAGCAGCAAAAATTCAGCATTAGAGATCATTTAAATCACGTGTACTGCTCTTCTCCTCTCTTGCTTGCTGCTGAATAACTTCAGAGAAAGCAGTGTGCATATTTCTTTGTCTTTTGATCATAAGCTCAATGATATTTGCCCGAGTCTCTCTGTTAATAGTGACATGTCTCCACTTCACTTCACCTGTGAGGAACCTGTCTGAGAATTGATGGATCTAGAGGAGAGGCTAGCCAATTAGGTAATGGCCTCTAGCAAGAGTGGACTCTATAGAAGACTCGCCTTTGAACTTGTGGAGTTGAACTAAAGGGCACAGCTGTTACATAAATCAGAGAGAAAGAGCAAGGTTACACCTGTAGGTTGACTCGACAGCTATATTTTCCCAGCTCAGATAGCAGAGCACTATAATGAAAACTAATACAATACTCAGATTAATTAAGAAATCTTGACTGCAATTATTTAGATAACTCTAGAGAGTAGGGAATTATTATCCACAATTAAAGTGTTAATTTTAGAAATAGAGATGTTGTCTTCAAGGTCTCTATCAGAAAATAACTCATGGGAAATCTGTTACTAAAAGATGTAAAAGTTTAATGACAAGAGAAGTTATCAAACAGAGCCAGGTGTTATAAACTTAAAGCCAGAGATCTGATCTCAAGTTTATTAAGTAGACTCAGAGAGCATGTCACAAACATGTCTGCAGTCGTACCTCTGTGAGAAATTACTTTCTAACTACCAGTTCTATTCTAAACATGGCTGGGAACTTAATGTCTAGCAAGAAAAGAATTGATGAAGGATTGGGTCAAACTGTTCCTAATATATTACTGTTAAAATTTCTGACTTAACAGAGACCATCCTGGTGTTATGATGTGTGTAGTGGGTGTGTTCTAAAAGTAGAGGTGCAGTGGGAAAAAAAGGATCTTAAGATTTCCAAAGTGATGGACTTCTATCATCATTCATCTCAGGATCTAATTATTTTCTTTCATCTTCAGAAATTCCAACAATTAACATAAATGTAATAGTCTTGTAATTAAACAAGAATTAATTATGTATTAAAAGTTAAGTTTTATTATGCTATTGTATTTCTTTCCTAGCATTTAAACACAGCGAAATTGTCTTGCTGCTGATCCTCAAGATCTAAGGAACATGTTGTGGTGCAGTAACAGTTACCTATCAAGTTAGCTGTACTTATTTTATCATTTAATCTGTTTTTGAAGAATCAACTGGGCTGTGGGAAATGCAATTCAATTCTCAAATGCTGTAAAAGGCAAATGCTAACTTTTGTCCCTTTTAAGTTTTAAATTTAAGAAGTCTGTCTTTATTATGTTCATTTTCAGTAGATAGTGAAGAGCAATATGTTTAAAATTTCACAGGAACATATACTTTTCATATGCTCAGCTCATAACTGTGGCCAGTAAAGGATACTCTGCTATTGAATAGACTGAATTTCAAGCATGAAGTCTTGATGAAAGAGATGAGGTCAATGATAAAAACAGCTCTCATTCATGAGTCAATTAGTGGAGGTCACTTTTGTTGTGGATATTTTCAAATATTGTGGGCATATTTTCAGGTCGTGATAATTTATACATGTGGTTCTTTGTAATTGATAAAGCATTTCCATCCACATTTTCCTTGTTTGATCCCAGAAAGCTCTGTGGGAATAGCCCAGCAAGTGTTTTTATTCTCTAGAAAGGAACTGAGACTCATAAAGTTTTCATCTCCTCACATAGTTAATGGATGGCAGAAAGAGACTTTGATAGAACACAGCGTCTGCCCATTAACTGCCATCACTTCTGTTTCCCCCAAACAGCTAGCAGTAATGTCTATAAATACAATAATTACAGATTGAGGAATGTATTCACTAAAATTTCTTCAGAGGGCTGGAGATGTGTCTCAGCAGTAAAACACACTTGTTCTTGCAAAAGATCTACGTCCCGATTCCCTACAATCATAGGGTGACTCACAACTTCCGGTGACACCAGCCTAAGTCGATCTGACACCCTCCTCTGGCGTCTGCAGGCACCACATACCAGTTGTGTAAACACATAACACTCAGGCAAGCACTTATATACGTAAAAGAAAAATAAGTAAAATTTTAAAAATGTTTTCAAGTTTTACCAAATAACTCATAGACAATTCATGCAATATTTTGTATAGTAAATTGTTCCTCACTAAACTGTCCTCTTAGAGTTCATCTTGAAGTAACCCTCTGTATTATTTTAAACATTGTGTCCTCTGGCTTCTATCAGGGATAAGTGGCAGCTGTCTGTGCATTAATGAAGCACAGAGACATTTTTCTGTCCTAAGGGTGAATAGATCACTGCTTTTCAACCTTATCCTTTGAACTATTTAATTTTACAGCCACCAGAGCCAACCTTTATTCTTTTTAGCAGGTGTTCTAGAATTTTAAAAGCGTGGAAAGCAGAAAAGTTCAGCCACTAAATAGACAGCTTTCTTCAAATGCTACATCTACATTGCTTTACAAGGCTGCTTTTGTTCTGTCGTTAAAAACAACAATGTCTTTCTATGAAAAAAAAAAACAACCCTAGAAACCCATCTCCTTTCTATTAAGAATTCTATGATTCTAAGAATTCTTAAGTTCCCTTGACAGAAATGCAAGTGAAATATTTTATTCTTTGATATGATTCAATGTGTCACTATTAGTAGTTGGGATGGCATGGTAAAAATGGCATACCAAATCGTGCTTTAGGTTTTCTTCCATTTTCGTTAAAGGTTGTAATTAGAAGAAACAGGTTTGAGTTCTGGTGGGAAAGATGAAAAAGACTCGGTCCTTAGTGTTCAGAAGCCTGCTTGGCTCCCAGAGTGAGGTCTTGTTATGCTCTGGCCAGACAAACAATTTCATAGAAATTGTTTCAGACAAGTCTGCTCCAAGATCAATGAAGAGAGAACCAGCAGGACAGCTTCCTAGTTCTGTCTGAAAACAGAGAGAATTCGCTTTCTATGCCATCCTCAAAATATTATGTACTCTTATTTATCCAAAACACATAACTGCTATTTGTTCCTTGACTTTTCCTTTGCTCTAGTTTCTCTTTCTGATGAATAAAGTTTATTGAGACACCAGTCATGGGTGTTCTTTGCCTGTTGACAGGTTACAACTGAGTGAACCTCCCCTTACTCCGTCTTCTCCAAGTTACTCCTCCAAGGAGTAACAAACAACAGATCTTGAAACACTGGGGTGTCTTTGGGGGCACTTTTGTTTTTGTTTCAGCCTCTTACTAGTTCTTTGAAATTGAACAAACTAGTGAGGTCTTGGGTCCTTGGTTTTCTCTATTAAGTATTGGATTTTGTCTATGCCATCATAGAGGATTTGCTTAATTTTTTCTTTATTTTGCTGATTATCTGTAATGTCTGTAATCCTACCACTTAAAGGCCAGAGCATAGGGATAGCCATATGTTAGAATCAAGCCCGTGCTACATAGTGAAAACCAGGCCAACTAGGGCTGTGCACTGAGAACCTTTCTCAAGGGGACAGTGCTATCTGAAAAATAAAACTCAATAAAAGAGGCACTATTTCATTAAGTTTCATTGGGAATTGGAATTTGACAATGGTTTGGGTGGATTTACAGAAACATCACCGATTTTGTTCTATTGTCACCACACTCAGAACTCTGCTGCCTCAGCAATCATTTTATGACAGCTCCGTCTCAGAGGGTACACCCAACAACACAGGCACGGAGATGAGCCAGATATCACTGCTGCCACCAGACAACACAAACACATCTCCAGTAATTTGCCAAACGTCAACCTGGCGGTGGCCCTCAAATCTGTTCCTGAATCTACGTGTTTGGGGTTCATGGCACAGTCCTGTCACAGTACTAAGCCACCTTTCCTATTTGGCAAGTTGGATTCAGAAACAAAAATTATTATAAACTTGGATAATTGCTTAATTTAAATGAATCCTCAGAATATATATATATATATATATATATATATATATATATATATGGTAGGTTTAAAAGAATAAACTGAAAACTCTGCTTGTCAAAAATTTTAATAAATTCCCAACTGTTGAAAAGTTTAACAAATTCATATAGACTTTAGACCAAAAAATATGAAGATATAAAGGATCTGATCAATATAACCCTTTTCATTGTATGTATGTACATGTGCTTGTATGTGCACATAGGAATGAATTTTTGGGTGTTGCTTCACCTCACAGAGAAAACCCCCCATAGTTTTCATGTATATGTGGAACATTTACAGAATCTGAGCTGACCCTGCCTTACAAAGATGGTTTTAAAAGTTACTGAATAATTTGTGCAAAGGGACAACTTTCTATGGCTAATTTTCTGTGATGTCTCATGTCTGTAATCCCACCACTTAAAGGCTGAAACAGAAAACTCTCTTTGTGTTAGAGCCAAGCCTATGCTACATAGTGAGGACCAGGACAACTAGGGCTAGATAGAAAGACCCTTTCTCAAAAAGAAAATTAAATTTAAGTTGGTATGCAAAATGCATAAAAAATTTCTGGAGAAGAAAAAAATTTAAACATTAAAATATGGAGACTCTGTATCTCTCAAAAATCAAGGTACGGCTCTCCAAATCTTTATGCTGTTTTGGTCCTCTCTGCTACCAGAGCATTTAATGATTTGGTACACTCTAAGAAGGCATCTTTTCTATATCTCCTACCATTTGTGAGATTCTTCCAAGAAATTAAACAAACAACAAAACAGAAGTTATAAAACAACAGAAAAGTCAGTGTGCCTGTACAAGGATGGACATAGCTTAAGTTGGGCGGAAGCGATAGGTAGCATTCTGAACTTTGGTATTGGCTGGGAAGTAAAAGGGCATTCAGACAGGCATAAAGAAAGCAAGTCACATAGCGCTAGAAAAGTTTACGTATGAACGTAAGAAAGATAGAAACAATGACTAAAATTCTGCCCTGGGTTTTTGATATTATATATTGTATCCTTACAAATTTGTGGCTAGGTATAAGACCCTTTAAGAAGAGACCAAACTGATGAAAAGCCTTAGGAAAGGTGATAAACGCGAGGCATCAAAACTGCATCAGGTAGGTACAACTCAGGGACCACACACCCCAGCCAGTGGTGCTGATCTCTGTCTGGTCTGAGCTCTCAGGGTGTAATCTCAGTTCCCTCCCACTAGACATTTAGGTCTATGCTGAGTGATTCTACGGGAACACAAGGTTCCTAGATCAGTATGCAAAGAAACATCCAGCAGAAAATGGATCAGTCAGGAAAACTGGCAGAGGCAGAACTGCTTCCTAGTTCCCACCCTCAAAATACTCGGGCAAATGGGGAGGAGAGATAAGGCAAGAAAACAAACCTCTTCCGTCCTCCACGTGGGGAAGACGGAGCGAGACACTGAAGGGCATTTGGAACTCAATCCAATGCAATACCTCTCTGTCATTTCACCTTTCCATTTGGAAGTGTGAACATGGACATCCAAATCCAACGAAGATGTACGGAAATTAATATTTTCCAGCTTCCATCAGTTTTTCTTTCTTTCTTTCTTTTTTTTTTTTTTTTTTTTTGGTTTTTTTCGAGACAGGGTTTCTCTGTGTAGCTTTGCGCCTTTCCTGGAGCTCACTTGGTAGCCCAGGCTGGCCTCGAACTCACAGAGATCCGCCTGGCTCTGCCTCCCGAGTGCTGGGATTAAAGGCGTGTGCCACCAACGCCCGGCTCAGTTTTTCTTTCTTATCATTCGATCCACGACTCCTTTATGATGATAAAGCTAGTATGATGAAGAACAGAAAATTGCTGATTACTTTAAGATCCACTTCTAAAATGTTAAAGATCATAAAAGTATTAAAGTGATTCATATTTACTTTTATATTTATTTTTATTTTATGTTTATGAGTGCTTGTTTCACGCATGCATGCACGCACACAAGCACACACGCTCAGACATGCACATGCGTGGGCATACACAGATACCTATGGAGAGCAGAAGAGGGCATCAGATCCCTTCTTTCTGAGTTTCCTGAAGTGGGCACTGGCAGCTGCACTCTGGTCCTCCGGGAAGAGCATTGGATGTTCTTAATCGATGAGCCCTCTCCAGTCTCCAATTTTTCTCAAATTACCAAATCAATACAGACTCAGTTTAAATTCTTATCATATAGCAAAAATACTAAAACATTGCACTCAAAACTAATTTGTTTTAGAGAAAATTTAAGACACTAGATATGTATGAAATGATTTTCTTCTTTATTTTTTGTGTATTTTATTATCTTACAGATGTTTAAAATATAAACATTATAAGTTCAATCCAGTTATGTATGATAAAATACAATTAATAGTGATCAAAGAAGCTTATAGGTCTGGGCTTTAATTTTCTTATTTATTGTATAAATGAATATTTGGTAATATTCTACTATAGTGTAAAATGATATAAATAACTTTGCTTAACAATATATTCTGTATGTATTCTTTTTTTATTACTTTTTACCTTAAATTTCACAGAAGTGTAATTTAATACACATTTGAAGCAGAAAGATATTTTCATGGCTATTGCAGCTATGAGCTACAAAATGCCTAAAAGCTTCTTCAGGCCCACAAAGCTCCCATATTATTACTAACTTAATAAAACTGGTTAAACATTTATTTAGGAAAAAATGGAAATTGATTCTGACTTCAATTTTTTAAAAAAAGCCCAAGGAATGTACAAGATCAGCTTGTACTGAGCTGTTGGGTTTTTTCTTAATGTTCACAGGTTGGCATTTTCATTCAATTACCATTTGAACTGTGGTCATAATTTCATAAATTGTAAGGCTGTATTAGTCAGGGTCCCAGCAGGAAGGAGACGACAACCAATTGGGTAATTGAGGAGCATTTGATAAAAGGACTACATTCAAAGTCATGACATATTTTAGGAATTTTTTACCAGTAAGACCCTGAGTCCTCGGGGGCTAACGACTGCTCAGAGGCACATCACACCTGGGCTTGAAAGGATTTGCTTCCCGGAACACAGAGAAGGCAGTTGGTACATGCAGAAGGTTGGTTGACTGGAAATATTCTTCCTGCCAGAAGCCTGTTAAGGATGGATGCAGAAAACCAAGATCCAGACTTTACTCTTTCCCCTTACCTTCTGGGCCCTTGTGGTACTTCCTTTTAGCCAAAATCAAGAGTAAGCCAGAGATTGAGAGAGCCTGCTGATGACATCATGGTGTCCAGCCTTGCTCCCCAGACGGAGCGCTTAACAAAGAAGGGGCGAAATGAAACCTGAGAGCAAAATAGAACAGAGGCACAGTATAGGTCCCTTTTCAATAACTTAGTCATGCACTTGGAAAATATTTGCTGAACATCTACTCTAAACTATGTACTCATCAGGTACTGAGGATACAGAGATAAACAGAATTTAATTCTCAGAAGTAAAGAAACCACCTGAATTTATTTCTTTTATTTTGAGATTCAGAGATTTCAAAAAGAATTAGGGAGAGCAAAAACAGGTAGAAAATTCACTATGGAGAAAATGACATTATGAAGTATAAAATATTCATTCATAAAAAGTGTAGTAAGAATGATTCCCCATTCCACCCTCCATCTGGTCCAAAAGATAAAGGCTTATAAAAATACTCTGGACCAAAAAATTCCCATAAATGAATGGAGAACCTAAGCTATATGAGGACGAGCAGGGAATTGATTCATGCCTAATAAACCCTGCAATTAATAAAACCTTGTTCCTGGGCAACTCCCTCCTCTGGGGAGCTTTCAGTGTTTTATTGGCCTTGTCTAAGCAGCGTTATAACTCCTCTGTGCTAGGAAGAATGGAAAAGTGTGTCAGTGGGGTGAGCATTCCTTCTCCCTCTTCTGTACCTTGGATACTTTAACAGTGATTCAGTGCTTTGCAACTCCGTCTCTAGAAGGAAACATGCTTTCCTATGTCACGTGGTGATGAGAAGAACCTTCTGCCTACTTGCACTATGCCAGGGACACTAACTTTATAATTCTTCCTGTGAGTAAATTTTAAGTTAATCCAGAGGATATTAAATAAACTCTTTGAATTATTGATGAATAGAACTTTTGTAACCTTCCCCCTTTGGCATTGAATTGGAGTCATAATAAACTGTTTTATGATACAGATCTAAGCTGAGTGGGACTCAGTTTGATGACAAAAATGCCCCACTTAATAATTGATTGTTTTCTTATTTCACTTTCAGTTGTCAAAAAAAAAAAAGATTTGTCTGCTTATGCACACATTATATCTGTTGGGATTGATTTTTCCAGGTTCATAAAGCCATAGTGAGTTTCTTTCAGGTGGTTGCTTATCTGTCTCTTTGAAATTTGTCATTAAGGCTGGCAGTGGAAGAGGGAGGTTATAGAGTGTGTCTTTCTCAGCCAGGCTGGGAAAATACTCTCTCATAAGACTCCTTAATGTTTTGTGTTTTTGAGAATCTGACAGATGGATAAATGTTCTTAGCTAGGAAATGAGGTAATTAAGTGTAACCTAGATGTCAACAGGGATTCTCTGACCCCTGAGACTTGCTTGGGCATCTGTTCATAGCTGATGGGAGCCAAAGAAACCTCAAGGCTTCTGTAAATTGAGGAGACTCTGGCCCCTTGTTTCTGGTACCTCTCCCTTCCGTCTCCTTTTAGTCCTGTGTGTAGTAACTTTGATGACAATGATTCCCACCCCAACTCAACTCCTGACCAACTATCCGAAATATGTACACTGTTAAGTAAAGTATCTGCTGGAAAGATAGAGTAGGGGTGATATCAAGACATTTGCAGTAGAAACAACAAGTTAAAACATTATTCACTAAAATAATCATTAGTCACTGTACTTCCAGGAAATTTCTGGTGACCTTCCATGTCTACTCACGCTGATCTATCAGCCTTTTATCTTTTTGTGACTTTTGCCACCGATACCATCCTCTCAGGACTGTAGTTATGTTTTCCCCCAAAGAGAGATCTAATCCTCACTCACTCAACAGGGCAAATCAATTTTTATTAGAATAACATTTTCACCCTTTGGTCATGAGGAATTTGCTTCTGAATAAGATAATCTAGCATGTTTTTTTTTTTTTTTTGTCATCTTGAGAGACAGAGGACAAGTTCAAGTTACACAATAAGGTGAAGGTGATTATAAATCTGGCAACTGTGTGGCCTTGCCACAAATGCATTGCTGTGTACTGAGATGACAGCGGCCTCTGAAACACTAGCAGGGGCATTGCTTTTCAGCTGAGGGCAATCTCTCTCTCTCTCTCTCTCTCTCTCTCTCTCTCTCTCTCTCTCTCTCTCACACACACACACACACACACACACACACACACAAATGACCACACTAGGGAATGGACAACGTGCCAGGATTCTTTTGTTTTCCCTAACTTTTCCACTTTTATTTATTTCCTAAACTTTGGGATCTCCAGCAATGGGGGAGAGGATGTAGATTTTTTGTTGTTGTTGTTTTTCAAGACAGGGTTTCTCTGTGTATCCTTGGCTGTCCTGGAACTCATTCTGTAGATCAGGATGGCCTGGAACTGAACTAAGAGATCTACCTGCCTCTGCCTCCCAAATGCTGGGATTAAAGGCTTGCACCACCATGCCCAGCTGAGGATTTTAAAAAAAACACTGAAAAGCTTTACACTAATTTCTTGCTTTCTTCCCAAGTCAGTTTTTTAATTTCTTTTAACTAAACCATGCTCTTCCATGAACAAAATGATCTAACTTAAAGTCAGCAGAGAACAGACAAACAAAAATCATCCAACACCTAAGAAGTGAGGAAACAGAGGAGGACAGAGAGGTTGACAGTCATCTATGCTGAATCTCCTCTCTTGGTGTGTGATGGAGCTCTAACAGCTGCAGAGGGCAAGGCAGGGTTAGAACTATTAAAGATGACCTCACAGTTCTATCTCCGGTCTTTGTTACACAGTGTATGCATCCATTTGAGAAACTCTTGGGTTGATGGCAAAGTTGAGGACACATGATTTTAGTGTAAAAGAAGAGAACTTGGGTCAGAGGTCATGAGCAGAACCATTTCAGTGTCAGCAGTGAAAAACAAACAAAAGAGGAGGCAGATGCCAGGAAATGCCAAGGGCTCATTAGGATTAAAGGAAAAATAAGTGGAAATTGGAGAATTACACTCTTGACGTTTATTCTTTAATTCTCTTTGAAAACGTGATATCAAAAGGAGTATTTTGCTGCAAGAACAAGGTAGGAGAGCCTGATAAAATCTAAAAAAAAGTGTTGATTATCACTTTTTAGTTCTGGATGCTCATGGTTTGTAGCTGCACATAAAAAATAACAAAGGGGAGAGGTGGGTACCTCTGCATCAAGAACAATAAGCAGCAGCAGCAGCAGAGACTCTAAAGAAGAGCCCTGTGTTAGGAAAGTGCTGTTTTCAAGAAAGATTTGTAAACATTTTCAACAGCTCAAGCCCCTTGTGGTGTCCCTACCCTGCTGTAGGCTTGCCCCCTGGCTTTCCAGAGTTAAACACAAGCTTACATGTACAGGCCAACAGTGTCCAACATGTAGTTTACATACAAATCAAGAGAGATTGAGTTCTAATCAAATCACATCTGAGCTTCTAATTGCTCTCACTAATGTATAAGTGGATCACTTTGGACTCTTAGTAACTGAATCAGGGGTTTTAAGTTATTTGCTTTCAGAGACCATGACCTACAGTGCAGATGCTCACCTACCTAAAAGCCTGGTGGACCACTTATTGGAAGCATTTCCCATTCCTGGTGCTTACTTAACAGAAATCCAATAGGGCCTCTCTACCCCAGTTATCACAGGCTTCTCTGAGCTATCAAAGGCTGTCTTCATCTGCTAAGGAACATCTGCTCCCCTCTCTGGTCATATGGTGGCCCTGAGGACAAACTTCTCCAAGGCAGAAGCAAATTTCATTAGACTCATGATTTACAAACAAGAATTTTAAGTTCTAATTAGTACTTTCAGGGTGATTCATACAAAAGAAAGATTTTGATTTGCATGTCAATGAAAATTTGCTGCTTTAGAAAACCATTCTAAGCCACGTAATTAATCTTCGTACATAGTAAGGGTTTGCTTGACTTATTTTCAGTCTTCAGGAAGCAGATTGAGACAACCTTAGCATATTAGATGTTTAAAGTGTGTATGAGTATTGCATGATGGCATCTTGGGTTTTGTGTGTGGCCTTACGACAAAGACAAACAGTTTTCTCAAAGATCCTTTTCCTTTATTGGTATTACCCAACTTTTCCTTTCTCTTCCTTATTTTATATTTACTTCCTTTGTCTTCTCTTCTTCCACATCCTCTTTCTTCTATTTTCTCCTTCTCCACTGTGGCTCTCCACCAGAACTATCTATAACCAATGCTTCCTGAGTTAGCTTCTATGCTAGATTCTCTCAGTTTCATACTGTGATAACGACTGACAAAAGTCATATATTATAAATGCCTTTCATACTTTTAACTAAGGATTTTTATGCTATTTGCATTTGTAATGATTACCTGTATTTGGACAGTGAGCAGATGCAGTGGAAAGAGATAAAAACAGCTAGAACTTGAACAATGTTAGTGAGAGTAAACAAGCTCACTTCATTTCTTAGGTTAGAAAAGTAATATACTGCAAATTAGTAATTAGATATCCTTACTATATAATTATATATGTTTTCATAGCAGTGTACATCATGATCTGAGATTGATCAGTCAGAAAGTTTCCTCTGATGATTTTTTTTCCTGAATTTCAGGAGAACTACAGCTGTAAATCATGGAGAATGAAGATTACAAGTGGCCGCGTTTGCTGTAGAATAAATTTTGAGAGAATAACTAGATATAGGCAGTTAGCAAAGGAGAAAAGGAAGAAAAGATACAGAAAGAGCTTCTTCCATGAACTGCATCATAGAGATGAATATAGAGGAATAGTTTACAGATAAAATGAAGTGGATAACAGAAGGATGATTTTACAAGTATAAGGGACGTCAAACAAATTTGGTGAGAACATGGGCCCTGTTATGACTAGAACTTCAAAGAGTTTGGAGTGGCTTTTGTTTCAGGATGTTCACTGGCTAGTGGTGAGCATGACTTGAAAGGTTGATGACACATAGATCATGCCAAGCTAAGGAGTTGGGGATTGAACACAGAGACAATGAAGAGCCACTGGAGGCTGGTGTTGGGATGTCAGATTTGCTAGAAATGCTGAAGTTTGAGAAATCAAAGGTAAAGTTTGAATGAGTTTCAAACATCATTGCTGTTTTCTTATCCAAGAGCATCAAACAAATAAAAGAATCTGAATGTCTGAGCTAACTCTAAATAATCAATTTATTTTTACAACTGTGGCTTTATTTGTCATTTGTGATATTATAAAAAACACGGAGCTGTTGTTATGAATATATTGATTTGATGTTAGGTATTCCTCTTATATTAAAAAAGCTAACTTTTGCAAGTAAAAAACTACAGTTTGTGAAAGCAGAATCAGTTCAAATAAGAATGTTACAAAATTGAAAGTTAGTTTTACCGTGGAGTAAGACAATAGCAATTAAAACAATTGTTTCTTATATTAGAAGGTTTTTTTTTTTTTTTTTTTTTTTTCCCAGGGATCCAGTAGCTTTGGAGTTTGTGGTTGTTTGGATGAGAATGGTCTCCTATATGTAGGCCCATATGTTTGAACACTTGGTACACAGTTGGTGAAACTGTTTGGGAGAATTAGGAGGTGTGCCTTTGTTGAAGGAGTTATGTCAAATTGGGAGGCTGAAGGAGGACTTTGAGGTTTGTAAATCAAATTCCATGTCATCCCATGTTAGCTTTATTTGTCTTATGCCTGTGGATCAGTACGTAAGCTCTCAGCTACCGCTCCAGCACCATGCCTTCCTGCATGCTTCCACACTCCCCTCCATGATGGTCCTGGACTCTAATCCTCTGGAACTGTGAGCCCTGAAAAACTCTTTTATAAGTTTCCTTAGTCATGGTATTTTCAACAGCAATAGAAAGATAAAAAGACAGAGTCAGAATGAGGTTTTGTTTTTGTTGTTTCTTTCAAAAATTTACATGAAGTATTTGATAGATACACTGCTTTTGTTATTTAATCCAATGCAAACTGCAATGTTTGTATGTCAATGTGTCTAGCATGTTTAGGTGTAAATGTGTTCCTCTTATTAATTCATAGCTGAAATTCTTTTCCATTTCTATTTGTTACTTATAACATCCCTATGGTGCAAACTTATCAGTCAGATGATGATCTGCAGTAGGGTTGTACAGAGAGTGTTCAGACTGAGACTTGAGTCCCAGTCTGACTTTAAAGTGAAGAATTCCTTTTCAGATATACACACAATAGGACATGTGGATGCTTGCTGGTAGTTAGAAATCTGACATCTACTCAGAGACTCTACAATACATGGATGCTTGGGTAGATTCTGGACTTATGGACTCATGATCTTATATTTCAGGGAGAGGCTTTTATTTCTCTCTCTCTCTCTCTCAAACATCTGACTATTTATCTCTCTATCAATTATCTATCTCTCTATCAATTATCTATCTATTATCTATCATCTGCCATTATGTATCATCTTTCTATATCTATATCTATATCTATCTATCTATCTATCTATCTATCTATCTATCTATCTATCTACCTACCTATCTATTACCTATCTTTCTACCTATCATCTATCTATCTGTCATCTATTTATTGTTTTTTTCTTGTACCTCAAGTAATAGCACATTAGCACCTTATTGGAATGCATTCTACCATTGATAATCCCTAGTCACAGGATAAAATAATTTTGTTCTAAATAGTTAGCTGTTGACTCTTTTTTCTTTCGCCTCTTCTTGTCAGACACAGTGTAAACTGGAATCTCTTCCTAGTGTTAAAAGACTACATTCTCTGGTCAGATTAGGAATTGAATTCATCTCAGTGGGCTAAATACCACATATCATTACTTTTCATGCAACATGATTTCCTATAGTCTGAATTCTTGCTGTAGACAATGAGATGAGCATGTCAACCCAAATGAGAGAAAAGTCTTGAGCTTCTGGATGCTGCACTTAAAAACAATGTCCATCCCTTTGGAGGTCAGTTTGTCTCCATAAAAGGCCAAGTTGACTTCTGGATTCTGTCATGTCTTGCTTACATTGTGGCTGGTAATATGTTTCCACTTGTGTTACCTGGTGTCTCATTCTGGCATCGCCTCTCCCCTCAACCCTTCCCATAAACTGTTCTTATAATGGAGGTTCCTCTTGTGAATTTCTCCTCTTTTACAGTGGTTTCCTCAATGCATTGCAAGGGTCTGTTTTACTGACAAAGAGGCAACATCTTTCAGCAGAGGCTACATTCTCATTTCTCCCCCTCCAGTGCCACCAGCAGGGCCTGGAAGAGAGAATATAGCCAATGCATGCATGCAGAACTAAAAAGAAACTGAATGAATGAAAATAATGAATCTTTGGAACATTGAAAATACAAATCCACAAATTCATGTCTTCCCGGCTTCCATAGGTATTTTCTAGGACTGGCAGGCTCTGAGGCATTTTAAAATACATGGAAGAACCTTCAAGTGAAAAATACAATGGGAAGTGCTGTGGCCATTCAGTAAAAGCAGGCAAAGACACATGGCTCAATATTAAAGACCATATTTAAGGGCTGATTGAAACTGACCAATACATATAGGCCATTACATTTCACTTCACAAAAAGTACCAACAAGTGGAGATATTACTTTACTGATCATATTTATGGACAAGCAAACCGAGTATTAAGTTATCTTTAGAAAAATATAACATTTAGCAAATGGCAAAAACATGATCCCAGAAGATAATGATAAACTCCTACCTTAGTGTTCACCCTGCTCCGGTACTGAAAGTCAGAGACTTGCATATATTAGGAAGTGTTCTTCCATGGTAGCCCGAGTGCTTACTCCACATTTAATTTGTTTAATACTTGGGGTTTATACCCTCTGAGTTTTTCCTTTGTGTGTGCACACCTACTTGGGAACCATGGAGCTGAGAATGCCTGAGTCACAAATTTGCTGTAAGGATAAATTAATACATACAGCATACGCAGTAAAATTGCAGGAATTAGCAGTCTGATGAGGATGGCGCTTGCATAGTCCAGTGTGCAGACAGTCTTTGTTCTTGATACACTACATTTTCATCAGAACAAGCAAACAACTGTCATAGGTGGATATACATGGACATTGAATATTAGCTAATGACAGACAGGCAAAAGTACAACTTCAAATCATTTTTGAAGCACTTTACTTCTAAAATATTTCTGGAGAAATCATAACAACAAAACATAGGCCTAGGGATGAGGTATATACAATGTACCCAGGGAAATCTGACTTGGACTGACTGAACTAGGTTCTCATTCACAGTAGCCTGACATGAGAGCATCTGGCTAAATTGGATCATGTTGAAATTGTCTTTCTGTGGTCTGTGGATACTGGAAACTGTGTTAGAATTTGGAATTCCCTAGAGAATGGGGTCCTAGCAGGAAATCAAACAGTTTCCAGATATAAATACATAGTCTTCTATCCAATTAGTTAGGGGCTGACATTGAGATGGGGATTAGAAGTCTTTTTAGCCTGTGCCGTTTTTACTGGAGAACAAAGACCAAGTTTAAAATGTAGATAACATCCCGCTATTTCTCTTGTACATAAAACACCAGCAGACTAACTCCTTGTAAAAAAAAAGAAAAATATTTATCTCATAGATATGGCATAGAAATATAGCCTATGTGTGGAAAAGTTAAAAAACTGTGATGAATAAGTGGTGTGTGTGTGTGTGTGTGTGTGTGTGTGTGTGTGTGTGTGTGTGTGTGTGTGTGTGTGTGTGTATGGAAGGAATTCATCAGATGAAGTTAAGAGTAAAATCTGAGGGAGATGAAACAATATTTCCTTGTCAAGGCAGTGTGCATTTGGATGCTCAGTGTTCGCCTACAGCATGCTCCTATGCTTCTGAAGGCAATGGAAGCCTTCTGGGCCAAGCAGAGCTGCATTCTGCTGTTCCCTGTAATGAGTCAGTGTGAGCTTTCTACATAAAAACACCTCAGAGGGTGTGGAATGGAGCAGTAGCAGATCTCTGAAACCGATAGAAACCACACGGATTAAATAAAATACATTTACCTCAGAGCCCTGACAAGGGTTGTCTGGGCTCCGGGGAACTCAGTCTTTGTGGTAATATTTCCTTTTTGTAATGTGGCTTTTCTAATGCAGCCGTAACTTAAATCAGAGTATCTTGTGAAAACAGAAGTTGGCATTAAAGAAGATCTTTCTAAGTTATTGGGGAAGTCCCTTCAAGTGAAATTAACTTTAGATCATGAACAACAATATTTTGCCTATGAAACACAACTCATACATTTCCAATGAGCTAAAATACAATATTTTATTCACTGAGTGGGTGGAAGACTTTAGGAATTACTTTAGGATGAACTAAGATAGTGTGAAGCTATTTTTAAAACCTTATTTCATTGTATAAAGATCTCTCATGTTCTTATTGAAGGTTTGGCTCTGTTAGTAATGATTTCCCACCTTTACCTACAAGCTCTATGATTCATTTCTGTTATAACATTCTCTGTTTTATGAAAAGATTTTTTTCTCTTTTAAATTTAATCTTACCTGTGATTAGTCTTGCCCTACTTTCCTATGTCACCTTCAAAAAAAAAAAAAAAGCGATAAAGCCTGAGTTTCCTCCAAAAATAGACATTATTTGAGTCTCCTTGTTCTATAGCTGTGGTGTCATTAGGGACTTATGCGCCACTGCAGATACAGAGAAGAAATATGTCACTCGCCTCCGAGGTCAGCTGAGTCTAGAGAGGAAAGAACAATCCGGTGGTGAAAGCCCCTACAAAATAACATCTCTGATTCAACTCACAGAACATGCCCTGGAATAAAAGCCGTTGCCACCACTCCTGCCCACTACCCACTCCCTGACCTAGATTATCAGACCATGAAAAGTGGATATGAGTCCCTTGCAACGTAAAATCATAAAGCCTTAAGGCTGCATTGAAATCCAACAGCTTTATAGTCCAACTCTTCAAATTCTTGAATTTGCCTTCAGCAGCAGGGCTTTCTAGCCCGGGTGGCTTGCTAGCCCTTTAAAGGTACATTTCCCAACAAGAAAAGTACTGTTATCGTCAGTGTTACTGCTTTGAGGCCAGGTCTGATGTTCTGTATCTTACCCCACCTCTGTTATCTCCTGAGCTTAAGTTGTTCCTGGTACATAGTAAAGCCTCATTCAAAGTTTCGTTAATGAATGATGATGCTGACATAACACATGATTGCTTATTATTTTTAGCACAAAAATGCCATCTGTCTTTTTTCCTATTGCCCTTTTCTCTGCATCCTTTTCTATTTCTTCTCTTGTTAATTCAGATGTAGGTAGAGAAATGAGTCATATTAGAGTAGGAAGCTAGGGTTTTGCTCTTTTTACCCTGAAGAGGAATTCTTCATTTGTTTTGGCCATTAACCTGTTCAAAGAAGTCCTGATGGAACAGGTTAAGTGTTCCCTAGCCAGGTGGCCATTTTACATAATGTCATCTGTAAAATAAGGTCAGTGATTAATCTACTCAACATAATTGTGTCAAGATTCAATCACAGAACATCCATAAAGAACACTGGTCCTGCGTCTGATATGGAAACATTCCTACTAAAAGATTGATACCTGGGCTGGAAAGATAACTCAGTGGTTAAGAGCTTCAGAAGATCCAAGTTCAATTCCCTGTACCCAAAATGTGGCACACAAGCAACTACAACTCCAGTTCCAGGGGTCTGCCCCCCTCTTCCTGCCTGCATAGGCAACAGGAATGTGTGTGATACACAGACATACCTGCAAGCAAAACAGACATTTATATAAAACATACAGGTTTTCAAAAACCCCTACCTTATGACAAGGCCTCCCTCCTCAGTCAGTTTTGATGGGTCTGGTTGTGTCTTGCTGTGTAAGATCTCCACTATAGTCACTTATCATTCTATGCACTTTAGGCTGAGATCTGCATGGCTCTCACTTGAGTCTGACACACATCTTTGTTGCCAGACAGCAGGGGACCTGGGACAGCAGAATATTTGCCTGGTTTGGCTGTTTAAGCAAGTCCTTACTCTCCACAGGCATTTATGAAAACTTGTCGACTCAGACCTCAGCTACCACTTGTAAGTGGGACCTGTGCATTTAATCTTTCTGTGTGTGATCTGAGCCTCTTCCTTCTCCTCCCTCTCTTCCTCTCCCCCATTTTCTCCCTCCTCTTTGTTCTCACCCTTTATATTATTTTCCCATTTGTAATCTGCCTAAAACTTCTCCTCCAAATATACACTGTGATTTGCTTAGTATGAAAGTACTGCACAGCTTTTCATCAACCTGAGTTTCTTACCACATGGTGGCTGGGTGTTGGGAGATGTTGTCTCAAGAGTGAGCATCCCTGGAATCTAGAGGCCTACCTGAAACTTGTGAGATTTAATATCAGCTGAATTGTTCACCATCTTTGGAAAACTTCATTTGCTATACTAATTATTTATAATTATCTTATACATTTGAAATGAAACTGTATCATTCATTTTATGCAATACTTAGGGCCATTGAGAAACGTTGGAAACCAGATTTTTTTTCTTTGAGTAGGGCTTACAAAAAGTGTGAAGATGGCTAGTGTGATTTTAGTGCCCATTTTCCCAGGTAAGTATCAAGAATTACTCACATAGACTTATTTAAAAGATTCTGTGATGTTAGTTTTTGTCTTAAGAACTTGATATAGGGGCTGAAATTAGTAGTACACCAAATACACCAGTCACCATTGCTTCAGTGAGACCCAGTTGAATAATAAACAGCATTCAGTGCATTCTTTCATTTTAAATCAGCCCACAAAAGAAATCTGCAGTTCAACTAGTAATAGTATGCAATATTTGAGTACTCATATCCATATTTTTTCCATGGTCCCAGAAATAATAGCCAATAGTACTTTGTATACTTCTATAGCTCCCATGGAAAACTATGTCATCTGGTCTGTATATTTTCTTATTTGTTTGTTTGTTTGTTTTTGCACCCTGACCCCAGTTTCTTCTTTCTCCTCTTCTCTCAAAAAGGAAGGCCCCCCATGAATATCAGCCAGCCATGGTATATCAAGTTGAGACTAGGCACCTCCTATCCTATTAGAGTTGGATGAGGCAACCCAGTAGGAGGAAAGGGTCCTAAAAGGAGGCAACAGAGTCAGAGACAGCCACTGTTCCCTCTGTTATGAGTTCCACATGAAGACCAAACTTAACAACTGTAACATATATGCAGAGGCCTAGGTCAGTCCCATGCAGGCTCCCTGGTTGTTGGTTCAGTCTCTGTGAGCCCCTATGAGCCCAGGTTAGTTGATTCTGTGGGTTTTCTTGTGTTCTTGATACCTCTGATTCCCACAATCCTTCCTGCCCCCTTCTGCAGGATTCTCTGAGCTTCACCTAATGTTTGGCTGTGGGTCTCTGTATCTGTTTCCATCTGTTGCTGGGTGAAGCATCTTTGATGACCATTGGGCTAGGTACCACTCTATAAGTATACCAGAATATCATTAGGAATCATTTCATTGACTATTTTATTTTATTTTTGTCAGTCTAGTTTGGTTCTATCCCAAATCTCTGGGCTATCCCGCCTCTGCCTATCCCTCAAGGTAGTGTTAGGGGTGAGTTCCCTCTCAGGTATTATTTTTTCAAATGAAAATATTGGAGGGAGAATATTTTTCCTACAAGGGAGTCAAAATTTGCTTCATAAATGATCTCTTCTTATATGTTTCAAAATGTTTATTTATTTATAAAATTCAGAATTATTTTATCCTTTTCTTTGTGGGTCTAACATTCATCTTAATATCCATCAACTTATCTCATTTGGCAAATAGCATCTAGGAAAAGTACAATTGTATTCCCAAACTTCCTTGGAGTTGATCATTACTCTATAATAAATTTCTGGTCAATGAGATAAAAATGACAGTCTTCCATGGCTCGTGGAATGATACCTCATCTTTGTTGAAAATGGAATGGTAAAAATGCTATTGCCTTTCCACTCTGATTAATGTCAAAATATCCCAAAGGCAGCCATTATCTATGTGATACCTGATGCTTGATATGTGCCTCCTTTATAAATGAAAACAGTTCAAGTCACCATAAAATTAGAATGATATTTGGGAGTGTTTCTGAAGATGTAATAGAGAACTACTGGTTTACTATGATGTCTTAGATTGTGCAGTTGTTGTCACTGTTTAGCATCAGTATAAATTCTGAAGCAGAGAGATAATGTATTCATCTCAGTTAGGTAGCCTACCTTTCAGTATTATATTCCACTTCTATGATCAATTTGGAACACATACACTTCTTTATTAGTCACTTGCATAGAATGTTTTTTTTCTGCAGGAAACTTTCTCCTGTCTTCACTGATGATCTTCCATCCATTCTGCAGATCTCAATTGAGCTGTTTTCCTCTGGGAAGATCACACTTGTTTATAGGTTCAGTTCTTTCTAATGGGCTCCCATCGGGCCTTGTCTTTCATCAATCATAAATTTCACTAGCTTATTTGCTTGTCAGTTCTTTTCTAAACTCCCTGGACCTCGGGGACAGAAGTAACTTTAATCGTCTTATCCTGAGACCCTTGCCTGATGCATTCTGAGTCCTTACACTTGCTGAATAAAGGACAGTCAGTTTAATTAGCAACTTATAATTATTGCAAGAGCTCTAACAAAAATAAATTTGGAAATTAGTTGAATGAAAGACATTTCCATCATGGGATTCATTTGTGTGGGTTATGACAGAAAGCAATACTTTCCTTCGAAGTTTTCAATTTTTATATTCAATACAGACCCATCTAAGTTAGCAATTTCCTCTTTGACATTTTTGATATGTGGGAGGGCTACCAGTCTTCTCATTTGCCAATCTTTGTTTGCAAGTATCAATGTCCAAAGCCAGACTAATTTCCACACAACATACATTACGTTTGCCTACCTAAAGATAAAAGAAAAACACAGTGCTTGACATGATTTATTGTTGACAAATCTGTGCGGCTTACTTTAATATGTGAAAACATTTTTTTCATTAGGTTCCTGAGGGGAGACCAGCATCTCACTGGCTATCTATCCTTACTTTAACACAACATTACTTTTCCAATTTTGTTTCATCTTGTTTGGTCACCTAATATCTCCAAAGGATATTCACTCCCAAGCATATATATATATATATATGGATTTTACAGTATATAATACAGATGGCTTCAAAATATTTAACACATTGAAGTTTTGTTTAAACTTAATTTTAAATTTCTTCTGGAATTCTTTAAGGTTACTATATTTGCATAATGTTAGCTAAAAGTCGAATTATACTCTAAACTTTTTTCTGTTGTTCACATTTTAAATAAGCTAATTTGTCTATCTTTTCCATTCTTTTTAAAAATTTATTCTTCTCTTATATATTATGTCCCCTCCTTCCACTCCTCCCAGGCCCCCCTGCTCCTCTCTCCTCCAGATCCATTCCTCCTCTGTTTCCTTAAAAAAAAAAAAAATAGAGGATTTTCTGTGAGAACCGGGAAGGACATTGGTGTAGAGGACATTCACTACCATGATGGCCCTGGGAGCTGCCACTTCCTATAAATTTGGTGTGGCTGAACCCAGAAAGGCGTATGTGGATTTCTACAGGATTATGACTCCAGGAGGGACTTTGAAGAGATGTGGAAGGCTGGTATCTTCCAGATTGCAAAGTGACTTCAGAATCTACAGAATTCTTTGGATTGCACTCTATAGAAGTTCATTGGTGACCTGTGTTCCTGAACTATGAAACATGAATATGTGAGCTAAGAAGTAGTTTATCTCAATAAACAATTAACAATTAAAAAAAAAAAAAAAAAGAAGCACGCCTCCTGGGGAAATCAACCACACACAGCATAATAAGTTACAATCAGAATGGTCACAAACCCTCATTGCAAGGTTAGATGAAACAACTCAGTAGGAGGAAAGAGGGCTCAAAAGCAATCAAAAGAGTCAGAGACACCCCCTCGCACTATTAGGAGTCCCACAAAACCACCAAGCTACACAACCATAAGGGATATGTAGAGGATCTAGCTCAGACTCATACAGGGCCATGTTTGTTGATTCATTTTCTGTGTGCCCCAATGAGCCCTGCTTAGTTGGTTCTGTGGGTTGGGTACTCATGGTGTCCTTGACTCCTCTGGCTCCTACATTCCTTCTTCCCCATCTACTGTGTTGTTCCCCTGGCTCTGCCTAATGTTTGGCTATGTGTCTCTGCATCTGTTCCCATCAATTGCTGGATGATGCCTCTCTGATGACAATTGAGGTAGCCACAAGTCTGTGAGTACAGCAGAATAACATCAGGAAACATTTAGTTGACTTTTGACTTTTTTGCCACTTGTGGTTGGTTCTATCCTGGGTCTCTGGGTTATCTACCCTCTGGTTGTCTAGGCAATGTCAGGTGTGGGCTCCCTCTCAGTTTCCCAATCTTTTGTGCATTTGTTCCCATTTTCTTTTAGTCATTCATTTTTCTTATGTTGCTATGGTTTCTCCAAGAGCATCATCTTTGTTTAACTTTTTCTGTTAAATGTGAAAATGTATCTTTTTAAAAATTATTTGGCTCTCTTAAAATAATTTAAAATTGCCATACATTAGGCTGCATTTTTAATTCTTCCTCATATTTTGGGATATGATGGTACACAGACAGCTCTTGCTCTCCCAACACTCATCTGCTAATTAAACATACCAGACACCACTGGCTTGCTTATAACAACACATTGAACATATTTCCTTTTTACATCTTCTCCTCCATTAACTTGCCATGTCAAATAAACTTCAAAATTATTCAAGATTTATTGAACTCTTCTTATCTTCCATTACTACTGTACCATTGCCCTCTCATGAGTTCCCGTATACCTTCCCGGAACACTTCCTAAAACGTCATCTGTCCTGCTCTGCACGCCCTTGTCCATAGACTCTTTTCGAAGATCACTTTGGAAATCATTTCCTATTAGTTTTCTGCATTTAAAAACTCCTATGATTTCCAGTGCCTCTTGGGAGAAGTCGAAGCTTTTTAATGTGAATTTCTTTTATGTCTTCAAACATATCTTACTTCCTGGCCTCCCTGATCTCCTGACCTCTTGCTATAATGGCTCCTTAGGCTGGAAAGCCTCTTTCTCTCACCCCACTACCCCTATTCACTTTTTGTTTCTTCCCTAAGTTAACTCAGCCCCATGTCTCGACTTCCAAACATCTTTGAAGCCTCGCCTCCATCCTTGTCTCAATTAAGAATATTATTCAATATTATTTTAATAGACACATTACAATTGTATGCATTTATGGAATAGGGAGCAGTCGTGTGTTGATACATGTGTGCACATTTTGTAATTAAATCAAACAAGGTAAACATATCTGTAATCCCAATCCCTGTTGATATTTTTTGTGGCCAGACATTTAAAAGTTGCTGTCTCAATAATACTATTTGACAATGAATTGCAACAAGGATGCTTTGTCTCTAAACTATTCTTATGGTCTAACTGAAACTTGGCGTCATTTTACTAGTGGTTCCCATTGTACGATTTCCCCCTATTCTCAGCATCTAGTAACGTCCATTCTGTTCTCTAATTTGATATTTCTTTTTTTTTTTTTTTTTGGTTTTTCGAGACAGGGTTTCTCTGTGTAGCTTTGCGCCTTTCCTGGAACTCACTTGGTAGCCTAGGCTGGCCTCGAACTCACAGAGATCTGCCTGCCTCTGCCTCCCAAGTGCTGGGATTAAAGGCGTGCGCCACCACCGCCCGGCACTAATTTGATATTTCGTTGACACAGATTGTTTGATACATTTTCCTTTTTGAACCTCTTTTATTTCTTTTAGCATATTCTCCTCCAGAATTATCTACTTTATTGCAAATTACGGAATGTCTTTATTTCTAAAGGCTGAAAAGCATTTGGCAGTACATACTTATTACATTTTACCATATTTATTTATTCCCTGATACACATTTAAAATGCTGCCATTCCTAGGCTATTATAAATAATTATGTAATGAATATAGGAGCAGCGATATTACTTTTGAAAAAATTACACAACTTTTATTATTAAATGAGAAAATTTTTATTTTATTTTTTTATTTTCACATTGATAGCAGATATTTCTTTGATATGTGGATTTCAGTTCTTTGGATTGCTAGACAATCGAAAACAACAGACAAACAAAACCAAAGTTTGCTAGAACAGAGCCCATGACTTCAAATTATATTGTATTATTATTTTTTTTTATCAAGATAAAGTAATACTAGCATAAATACAGACGCCCTGGACAAAATAAGAGAGAGAATTAGGAATAAATTCATCTATTTATTACTTAATCAATTGAATTCTGACAAGAGTATCAAGGACACCATGTTGGCTAGTTTTTTTGTTAACTTCACACAAGCTAAAATCATCTGAGAGGAGGACACCTTGGTTGAGAAAATGCTTCCATAAGATCTCGATATACATAAGCCTGTAAAGTGTTTTCTTAATTAGTGATTAATTGGGGAGGCCCCAGCTTACTGTAAGTAGTGCTGCTCCCAGGATGGTGGTCCTGGGTTCTAAAAGAAAGCAGGGTGAGCAAACCATAGAGAGAAAGTCAATAAGCTGCACTCTTCCACGGCCTCTGCATCAGCTCCTGCCTCCAGGTTCCTGTCTCACTTGACTTCCGGCCCTGACTTCCTTCAATAACGAACAGTGATGTGGGAGGGTAAGTCAAACAAACCTTTTCCTCCGCAAGTTGCTTTTGGTCATGTTGCTTCATCACAGCAAAAGGAACCCTCCTTAGGACAGACACTTAGGAAGGAAAAGACAGTGTGTCTGTCACCTGTCACTACCCAGCTGGATGTGCACATTTGGGAGAATGGATTTTCATTCACATAACTTTCCAGCTGTATAAGCAACTCAAAATGTATTAAAAATCCCTATGTGACTGAAAGAAAGCATAGGACTTTCTATACAAAACTAGGAGGAAACAGCTACAACACTGGTCTGGAAAGTGATTGTTTTGAATTCTAACCCAAAAGTGTAGTCAGTAAAGTAAACAAAATAAACAAATGTGGTTGCACCAAATTAAAGTATCTCTGCACAGCAAAGAGGCAATCAGTCGAGTAGGGAGACCACAAACAGAGTGGAAGAGAACTTCTGCAACCATACATCTGATTAAGGGTTAATACCAAAATATGCAAGGAATGCAACTCAATAGCAAAACAAAAGGAAACAAAACCCTACAAGCCCTTCTTCCAATACAAACCTCACAAATAACCCATGCAATATTGGGCAGAAAACAGACACAGGTCTACTCAAAGGAAGATATGAACAGCACACTCATGAAAAAGAGCTTAGTTTCACACATCCCTAGGGAGCTGAAATTAAGTCCCAATGCCAAGCCACTTAGTCCTGGCTTTTTCTCCCACCAACAGCTGACAACTTGTGGGTGTGGCATTCATGTTATTGGAAATTCTGTAACATTATGTGCATGGGATCAAAACCTACAACATAATTTCATTCATGATAGTTACTTTCTGTGTAGTACTTTTTCTTGATTCCTTTTTTTTACTTGGCAACTTGTTCAGAGGGAAACTATGCCTTTAGGGAGAAAAAGTACTGTCATTTTTTTTTCTATCACTGTTACAAGTTTTCTTGATTGCTAATTCAAAGTCTATATTTTCAACTGTGTCATACCTCCCTTACTTTTCTAAATTCCACAATCTTATGATCATTATCTTTCAAATTGTCATCCTTGTTTAGAAGTGGAGTCACTGTTTGACTTTTGTGTGACCTGACAGTGACCTTAACATGTTACTTTGTTATGCATAGCTCATAGTGCTTTAGATTTCTTTAATTGGAAAAGTCTAATTGTGTAGTTTCCAATTCTGCTAATGCAATGTTGTTGGGCCAAGGGGAGGTACGGAGAACTTTCAAGACTACTTGCCATTTCTATTAATTAGTAGTCGGTTCATTTCTCCTTAGAGAAGCTGCCATGATAGCCTGTTAATTATAGTAAGATCCCTCTATTATGTAGAGAAAAAAATAACATAAAAAGCTGCACAGCATGCCCTTTCATGAATAAAGTTGTTCACGAAGAGTTCAAATGTTAGTAGATCGTCTTTTGTCACTATTTAGAACTCTTACTCTGACAGAATATTTAATATAATGGGAAGGGTGATTAAGCAATTACCTCCACAAATTCAAGCTTTTCTTCACTTGAAAATATCAAAATATCAATATGAGTGACCTGAGAAGGGGGTTAGCTTTGGCAGTGTTAAAGATAATATTTTATGCCCCCCTTTCAGAATTGATTTTATTAGTAAAATAATTTTACAGCCTGGAAGAATGTAGTAGGAGATGCTTATTGTTCCTAATTTCACTGCATGATTATAAAGAAAGAAATCCTTTTACAAAGAATTGCTTGCCCATATCAAATGGTTCAGAATGATAGAATGAACTTATTGGAGATATAAGCACTTACTAACAGCAAGTGACTGCCGAATCAAAATGTTTTCAAATACCTAGCTGTGGTATGTTTTCTTAGGGTAGTTTAAAAGTGAACTCACTCATCTTCTCAATTATTTTTAATCTTTGTTCAGTTAACTAATCACAGAGCAGCATTCAATGGTAATCATTTAGCATTTATCAACTTCTGCTTATCTTATCAATATAGCAGACACTACTTGTACATGTTTGCACTCAGATTAACATATTCTCAAGACTTTACACTGGACACTTATGTTTCTTTTTTGTGGTTCTGGTCACCCATTGTATTATATTTCCATTGCTATAATACATACTACAACAATCAAACTAAAAATAAAAAAGGATTATTTAGGTTCATAGCTTTAGAGGTTACCACGATCAATTGGCCTTGATTTGCGGGGGTCCTGTAATGAAAGCAGTAGAACAGAGCTGTTCACTCATGGTAGACTATAGGAAGAAAAGGAATACCCCTTTTTTCCTATGGTTTTGATAAAATAGCATGACCTAAAGCAACTTAGGAGGAAATGGTTTATTTCCTGTTATAACTAATTCATCCTCCAGAGACACCAGTACAAGAGCTCAAGGCACGGGTCTGAAAGCAGAAGCTGATGCGGAGGTCATAGATGAATGCTGCTTACTGGCTTGCTCTTTAAGACTTGGTCAGCCTGCTTCCTTTTATACCCCAGAATCACCTGCCCAAGGGCAATACCACTCATAATGAGTTGGGCCTCCCCTTATCAGTCAATAGTTAAGAAAAATGCACTACAGGTTTGCCAACAAGTCAATCTGATAGAAGCATTTTCTCAATTGAGTTTTCCTCTTCCCAAATGACTCTAGCTTGCATCAAGCTGACATAAAACTAGCCAGCACAAGTTCCCCTTGGGAACACGCCCCAAAGCCCTAAGGCTTCTCACTAAGCCTTGCCTCTTTGTGTTTCTATCGCTTTTAAATAGCATCACTCTACAGAACAGCCTTCAACATATAGGACTTTGGGAGACATCCAAAATCAAACTATAGCAGCCACCTTTGTGGCTACAATCTTTCTGCTTTGCTGACTTTCAATATGTCTCAATCAATTCTTAGTACTTCAAATGCCCTTGTACTGACCAGGTTTCCTGTCAACCCATCTTGCTGCATGTGGTTCTCAGAATAACTATTAGAATGTTAAGAATTTTGTACGCAGTGACAGGTATGAGCTGCCTGAAACAACCAGGCCCTGCTCATGTTATACTGGGCAGTGATTCTCAATCTTCCTAATGCTGCAACCCTTTAATACAGTTCCTCATGTTGTAGTCCCCCCCAAACCATGAAATTATTTTTGTTGCTGTTTCATGACTGTAATTTTGCTACTGTTATGTATCACAATGCAAATATGTGTGTTTACCAATGGTCTTTTGGAGCTGTGACCCACAGGTTGAACACCACTACAGTAGAGCATTATCATCTTGGGCTAGAGAAGCTGCTATCACAATACTAGTTTATTCATTTCACAGTCAGAAGAACCATGTCCTCTCAATGTGTACCAAGTGTATATAACCTAGGTTGGCCCACTTTCATAGGATTTTTCAAGTTTGTTGCACATTGAGGACATCTAGTCAAGACTCTATCCAGACAGCATTCTTGAGACTTTGAAAACCTACTCTACTTTTACTAAAGCATTTATCCTAGACTTCTTTTATCTAGTACTGCCTTATAAATAATAAATCTCTTCTTATGTTGCCTATGAACATATCTAGTCTCAGAAGACTTAAACAAAATTGTTGTCTAAGATGCAGTGAGTGAGAATTTGAACTCCTACTCTCCTCACCTGGTACAAGCTCTCTCTTTGGCATTTATAGAGAGCATACTCTCAAAGAATTGCACGTAGGGGAGGATCAGCTGCTTTTGAATATCTGTGTAAATGAATTGCTTTGTCTTAGACTGTAGCTGTGTTACTTAATGTTACATATTGGAAAATTGCAAGTGCCATCCATTGTGTGAGTCAGGGTACTTTAGAGGAACAGAAACTATATAATGAATACATCTTAACAGAGGATTTATCAGAGGAGATTGGGCATGTTCATAGTGATATGGCTTATGTAATAAAGTTGAAGCAGTCCAGCAATGACTGTCTTACACCAGAGAGGCTGAGAACCCAGTAGTTGGTTACTCTAGGAATGTAAATACCTCTGTAGTCACAATATGGTTATGGAGTTTTGGAGGATTCCTAGAAAGTCATTTGTAATTAGTCTACATTGGAAACCTTAAGAAGATGGTTCTATTTCCATGAATGGGTAATCATCATTGGCAATAGGTAGAAGAACTTTTCAGTGAGAATGAAGACCAGTGGACAAAAAGTGTGAACACCTTTCCTTCTACCCCTTTGTCTGGGGATCCAGAAGATGCCACCATATTTGGTGAGTCTTTCCACACCAATTAAGGCATTCAAGACAATCTCCCCACAGGTATGCCCACAGGCCAACCTGAAGCAGATAGGTAATCCCCCATCCAGATTCTTTTTCCAGGTAATTTCAGTTTGTGTCTAGGTGACAAAACTAACCATCACACATATGGTATTGGGATATGATGACTATGTTGTGATGTTAGTATGATTCAAGAGGGTTGGAAATCTGCAAATGGCAATGCTTAGCTCCTTGAATTTGAGTTGGGATTATTTGGCTCTTCTTTGGGTTATGAGATACTCTGATATATCTGCTTCACAAATTGTTTTTTCTTACGGCTACTGATTCACACACTGTGTCACCGAGGCATCTCTTTGATCTCCTGAAAACACTTATGTGAAAGTGCATGAGAAGGAACAGATCACACACAGGCACTTGTATAGATGCATACATTGAGTTCCTCTCACTATAGTAGACAAGAGCAAAATACACCACCTGAGATATGTTCCTGTGATTGGGTGTTCATGATCAACCTGGAGTTTCATACATGGTCAGACTTCATATATCTTGGCATAGTATGCACACATATCTGAACTACACCTGGGAAGGCTTACTTCAAAATCAGTATTGTCATCTGTATGCATAGAGATATATTTAAGACTATGTGATAACTCTGCCTCTAGGCATCATCATCACAAACTGAAGGTGCTGTGACTGGTTTATATATTCAACATTATAAATATATTTATTATGAATAAAGTACCATTATCTGCATTTAGCTCATGTGTCATTTTGTTATTTAAAATGCTAAAAAAGATTGACTGAAAATGAATTAATAAGAATAAAAAACAAGCTATATTTTCCTTGTTTGTTTGTTCTTACTCTTATTTGCTTAGCCACATCTGCTCTGGATTATTGGTCTAACTATGGATCTCATGAGAAAAATCTTTTGAAAAATTTATCCTATTTAAGAGAGGAAAGTATTTAATAACCTCTTATTACAAGGTGTTTGTGTCTTATTAATGTTTTTCACATCCAAAAATTGTAATCACTTTGAGTAATGCTATTTTGATTAATCTTTCAATATTATAGATCTTTTTAAAAGAGTATTTAGTTTGCTGACTATTAGATGGTATTTTAATTTCTTATCCCTATTTATTTTTCATCAGATATAATTAATGAAGTGATAATAGTTTAGCCTAAATCTGTTTTTCCTTTAAAAATAGAAATCTAAGACATTTCCAAATAATGATAAGTATGACATTATGACTTAGGATGGATGTATTTTCCTAATATTTAGGGGTGTTTTGAAGATGTACAGAGTGTCAACATTTACTTACAGTTTCTCTTTTGCAAGAGAACATGTGGAAGTCATATTTCGATCAGGAGAAACTCCAGGGTCTGCATTTCATAAAGTTATAGTTTCTGTTCTATTATGGCATGTTCTGTTATGTGAGGGCAGGATGATCATGTAAGATACCCCGAGACTTATTACTAGAACACACCCATTACTAGTTTCAGAAATAATGGACACTTGCTTATTTCTCCTCGGACCTCAATGTATTCCAGAGGATGTCTTCTATGAGTGTCAGAATCATTCAGAAGTGAACTGGCTTTTAATTCTTTGAAGTTACATGGCAGTTAGTTTCAACTTAAGTGATGCCTTTGAATCTTTTCTTATGTTGATAAAAAGAGAGCTTTCAGAATTTTAAAAAATGATGAGATAAGATCAATGATCAAGTTGCTAAAGTTTTTGGAAATTTTAAGACAAGAACAAGAAGCTTTTTCCTTTTAGACATCCAAGCCCACCAACAGCATGCTGTTTTTCTTGTACGTTGCCAAACCCAACAATTCTCCATCAAACATGTAAATTCAGTATTGAAAAGGTAGGTATGGTTGAAAACTCACATGAATCTTATTACAAATGTTCCATAGCCCAGTGAATTTTATTGAATTTCTGCTCTCATGCTTATTTGGATATCTGACTGTGAGTCATGCTTTAGTTACACTGTCTAGTTATGTCCAGTTACCTGATATTTTATTTTATTTATAACTTTCAGGGAAGTTTGTGCTCCTTAGTTTCATCCAGTTTACTATAGTTGTCTACCATGATTTTGCATTTGTTTTAAGATGTTCCCAAATGAACTAAGTATTCAATGTCTTCAAGGTTGATCGGGCAGTATGAATGTAGGCTAGGTTCTGTACTAAAAACAGTATGACTAATTGTTATTGTATGCATGTGTATATATGTTTATACATATATACCTATATAACATGATCAGTCTGTATAATGCTACTTTATTTGTATGATTTCAGGGCTCATCATTTGGCATTGGACAAACAATTGGTGTGGCTCTTCCCTGGGAAAATCTGCTCCCAGCTTTCCTCAGTTTCCTATAGTTCTTTGTGCAGAGTTGAGGCCATGTGGACTTTTCCCCATCCCCTATGGCATGGTCATTGGAAGGAGAGTGAGGAGGGGTATGGGAGGCTTTAGAGGGAGGAAAGGGAATGAGAAAATACTATAATCTCAAAAATAAAATAAAAATCCTTAAGAGAACAAGGACAGTGGGGCTGATTCAAATGCCAAATTGTCACTGTCTTGGTGGCTTTACTATCTGTTACTGTTTATCATTTGATATACTCTAAAACAATGAAAGTAACATTTGCTCTACAATGGAGACAATACCTCAGAAATATGGAAAATTTGGATTTCTATTGAAAATATTATTCTTGAAATTTATGAGGCCATTTTGAAGGAAATAATTTCCAAAAGAAATGACCCTGTTGTGAAAGATTAGGGAACTGAGGACTTGAAAAAAATGCCACAAGCTTACTTTTATTTATCACATTCTTATGGTTTCAATGTGATTTTTTTAATTAGAGTATACCACTGAAAATACCATTTTCTGTCTTTTTTTTTCCTGAACAAGTTGATCCTATTTTGACCTTTTCAATTTACAGATAAGCAACATATACTACAGAGAGTTCAGGAAAGCTAAATCCGTGATGTGTCCTTTACATGATGAATCAGTTACTTCCTGGAAAAAATAACAGAGGAAAGGAGTTTGAAAAATGGTATTCCTCATTAGTGAACAACGCCACACTTAGCAAACACAAGGTATTAGGTAAAATCCCAGTGCCAGGCACAGGTTCCCTTCTTATGCATTATTGGTTAGAGACATCCCAGAGGCACCCAAGGCAATTTGGGCTATTGCCCTTGCTCTTTGTTACCCACTGTGATTATATGGTAATATCTTCCTGCTGAGGACACTTTACTCTGACTACAGGACTGAGGCACAATCTTGAACTGACCAAAAACCTCACTCCCTGCTGGCTGGTTTCATAGTGACAGACAGTTCTACACAGGTTGACAGGAAAGAAAAGGCATCAGTTGTCATACCCAGGGCTGATCACATATGCTGGAACACTGCCCTGTTAGGTAACATGTGCCTACTGGTGTAATAACAGCAAGATGATGATGATGATGATGATGATGATGATGATGATGATGATGTGTGTGTGTGTGTGTGTGTGTGTGTGTATGTGTTTTCCGAGACAGGATTTCTCTGTGTAGCTTTGCGCCTTTCCTGGATCTCGCTCTGTAGACCAGGCAGGCCTTGAACTCACAGAGTTGGGATTTGTCTTTTTAACCAGCTGCTCTCTTGATTGGGTTTGAGGCCTGTTTCATAGCAGGAGATTCACATCCAATTGTAGGTAGAAGTTTCTATCTGGCAAACCACTCCCAAACACATAGCAGCTTATATGGTGATATTTTATTTGTACTGAAATGTGGTTTTAATTGTATGTTAATAAATAAAGTTTCCTGGGGTTCAGAGCTAATAGCAAGCCATAGCAGAGCTGGTCGTTGGTGGCGCACACCTTTAATCCCAGCACTTGGTAGGCAGAACTAGGTAAATCTCTGTGTGGTCAAGGATACAGCCAGCATTGGAGACACACGCCTTTAATCTCAATACCATAGAAGACCTGGAGGGCTGTACATACAGGCAGTGACGAGGCAGTCATGTGGTTGGGTTTACAACCAATGAGAAGGCAGAACAGAAAGTCTATATAAAGACAAACAGACAGAAGTAGGTCTCTTTCAGAGAGGTCTCTTGGCTTAAGAGGTTAGCTGCAGCAGGCTAACCTTAAGAGGTTAGCTCTGATCTCTTGGCTTTCTTCTTTGCATTGGTTCTGTGTTTCTTATTTAATAAGACGGTTGGTTACATCTACAGGCTTATGTTAATTACAAATGCGCAGTCAAGAGCTCAGACTTATTACTAACTAGCTCTTATAATTTAAATTAACCAATTTCTTTTAATCTATGTATTGCTATGTGGCTCCTGGAGGAAGGAACTTGCTCCCTCTGAGTCTCCTGGAGACTCTTCTGACTCCACCTTTCTTCATCCCAGTGTCCTTAGTTTGGTTGTCCTTCCTATTCTTCCTGTCTAGCTACTGGCCAATCAGCTTTTTTGTTAAACCAGTCCAAGGGACAAATCTGCACAGTGTACAAATGGATTATTCTATAGCACCTGACACTGTAAACTTGGTCAAAACAAAGGAAGGACCTACTTATGTTATTTTAATGAATGGTGACATTGTCAAATCGCTTACTGAAAAAAATTTTTTATTGTATGATTTAATTTAATTTTATATATCAGCCACGGATTCCCTTGTTCTCCCCCCTCATGCACCCCCCCTGCCTTCCCCCCAGCCCATCCCCCATTCCCATCTCCTCCAGGGCAAAGACTCCCCTGAGGATGGAGTTCAACCTGGTAGATTAAGTCCAGGCAGGTCCAGTCCCCTCCTCCCAGGGTGAGCCAAGTGTTCCTGTATAAGCCCCAGGTTTTACACAGCCAACTCAAGCAATGAGTATAGGACCTGGTCCCACTGCCTGGATGCCTCCCAAACAGATCAAGCTAATCAACTGTCTCACTTATCCAGAGGGCCTGATCCAGTTGGGGGCTCCTCAGCTCCTCAGTTGGGGGTTCATAGTTCATGTGTTTCCATTCCTTTGGCTATTTGTCCCTGTGCTTTATCTAACCTTGGTCTCAACAATTCTTGCTCATACAAACCCTCCTCTTTCCTGCCAAGTGGACTCCTGGAGCTCCACTTGGGGCCTGGCCGTGGATCTCTACATCCGGTTCCCTCAGTCATTGGATGGGATTTCTAGCACTACAATTAGGGTGTTTGGCCATCCTATCACCAGAGAAGGTCAGTTCAGGCTTTCTCTCGACCATTGCCAGTAGTCTATTGTGGGGGTATCTTTGTGGATTTCTGTGGGCCTCTCTAGTACTTTGCTTCTTCCTATTCTCATGTGGTCATCATTTATCATGGTCTTTTATTCCTTGTTCTCCCTCTCTGTTCTTGATCCAGCTGGGATCTCCCCTAAGCTCTCTTTCCCTCGACCCTTACCCTTCATTACCCCCACTCGAATCCACAAAGAAACCAAAAGTGTACAGTGGAAAAAAGAAAGCATCTTCAACAAATTGTGCTGGCATAACTGGATATCAACATGTAGAAGGCTGCAAATAGATCCATATCTGTCACTGTGCACCAAACATAAGTCCAAGTGGATCAAAGACCTCAACATAAATCCAGCTACTCTAAACCTGCTAGAAGAAAAAGTAGAAAGTAGTCTTGAATGCATTGGCATAGGAGATCACTTCCTAAATATAACACCAGTAGCACAGACACTGAGAGAAACAATCAATCAATGGGACCTCTTGAAACTGAGAAGCCTTTGTAGAGCAAAGGATATGGTCAACAAGGCATTCTTTCCGCCCATCTACAATGATGCTCACTGAACTTGGGTGTAGGCAGCTGATAGAGATATTCCATCTACAGCTGAACACTTATGGTCCCTTATTCTCAGTATTTTGAACAACTGAGACTTCAATACATTAACCACTATCCATTGCAGATCAAGGTTGAGTGAAGTACAAATCAATGGATGTGAACATAAATTTTCAGTAGGCCATGTAGATCTCATTCATTTCTCTGTCATTGGGCAATCCCTGTGTCTTTCTTGGGATCCTGTTTTCTAGGTAGCCTCCTTGGAGTTGTCTAGTCATCTTTGTTTTACATCTAGCACCCTCCTATGAGTGAGTACATAAATTGTTTGTTCTTCTGAGTCTGGGGTACCTCACTCAGGATGATTTTTTTCTAGATCCATTCATTTGCCTGCAAACCTCATGATGTCATTGTTTTTCTCTGCTGAGTAGTACTCCATTGTGTATATGTACCACATTTTATTTATCCATTCTTCAGTTGAAGGGCATCTAGGCTGTTTCCAGGTTCTGGCTATTACAAACAATGCTCATATGAACATAGCTGAGCAAGTACCTTTGTGGTATGATTGAGCATTCCTTGGGTATATGCCCAAGAGTGGTATAGCTGGATCTTGGGGGAGATTGATTCCAAATATTCTAAGAAAGTGCCATATTGATTTCCAAAGTTGTTGTACAAGCTTGCATTCCCACCAGCAGTGGAGAAGAGTTCCCCTAGCTCCACATCCTCTCCAGCATAAGGTGTCTTCAGTGTTTTTGATCTTAGCCATTCTGACAGGTGTAAGGTAGTATCTCAGAGTTGTTTTGATTTTCATTTCCATGATGATTAGGGATGTTGAGCAATTCCTTAAATGTCTTTCAAACATTTGAGTATCTTCTGTTGAGAATTCTCTATTTAGTTCCATTTCTTAATTGGACTGTTGGGCATTTTGATGTCTAAATTCCTGAGTTCTTTATATATTCTGGATATCAGTCCTCTGTCAGATGTGGGGTTGGTGAAGACCTTTTCCCATTCTGTAGGCTGTCACTTTGCCTTGTATAGGGAGAAATGCTGTGAAATGCTGCTGTCTGGACTTTGCCTGGCTGTTGCACATAATAACTCATAGAAGCTGTGGCTCCCTGCATATTAAGATCAAGACAGATAAAAATCCCAGCTTGGGGGAGGAGGGCTTCCATCAGCCTTTCCTGTAGCTGAAAAGCTATTGGCAGATAACTGAGGTAGTGAGGAAAGAGGGTCAGTTTTCTTTGAGGGATGGCCATGGCAAAGTTGCTCAATGTCACAATGAATGAAGGACTCCACACCCATGCATATATGAATATAACCACCTGGACTTAGTCAGTTATAAACAAAAGAATAAAAAAATGAAAAAGCCTCCACAAATTGAAAGGGAGTTATGATGGGAGAGTCTTAGAGAATTGAAGGGGTTCTGTAGAGGTAGATATGATCAAGATACATGGTATGCATGCATCAACTATTCAGTGAATACATGAAAGTATTATTTTAAAAATGGAGGTGATATTAGATTCTACCTTATTTAATTGTGGGGAGAATTAAGTGAGATAACGTATGTGGAGCTCCTGAGTGCATGGCACATCAAAATTCCCCAATAAGTCATTATTACTAAAACCACCCAAAGACAAAATTGGGTTGACACATTTTCAAAGTATGCTAACATTTAATTCAAAAAATATGTTATATAAAGCAATCTTAAAATATGTTATTGTTTTTCTATTGTTAATGATGTTGGTATTAATAAAAGATAATGTCCTAAGCATTCAGAACTATTAAGAAAGATAACTATAGCATGTAACTGTTAATCAGCAGTTAATTTTGCATGATAAACATAAAATGATTGGATATTTCTAGTAATGCTAACATGAGAATCATTTAAAATATTGAGTAATGTAAACATTTTTCCTTAACTTTCAGGTGTATGTGAGTGTGTACATGGTGTGTGTGTGTGTGTGTGTGTGTGTGTGTGTGTGTGTGTGCGTGTTTCCTTATTTCTGTAGTTAGAAAATAATGTTCTTTTTGTGTTTTGAATAGCAAAGCAATCTATATCTTTTAAAAATTTTGAAATTTGACAAGGGAGAAAAAAATCAAGGATCTCTTATTAAGGGGATTTGTGCCATTCTCGGGATAGATTTGCATGTGATTCCCCCACTCCCCACCCCTCACCCCACCCCCCGCTCCCTAGTCTGTTGCTTCCTCTCCCTCTCCACTCCCATTCTCTCCCTCTGTGGCAGGATACTGTGAGGACAACCATTTTCTAACCTGGAAGTAGACTTTTATGTCATAACAGGTCTGCTAACCGCCCTTGATCTTAGATTTTCCACCCTTTACAACTATGAAAAATAACTCTTTACTGTTGGTCCTGGCCTGCAGATGGTGTCAGGTTATAGTGGTCTCAGATGACCAATACAATACGGTGAACTCAGGAAAAACAATTCAATAATTCATCAAGACTTTTTTTTTCAATTACAATGTATAATTTATTTCATCATTACTTAAATTTATTGAGATTGTTCCAAAAGAGAATTCAGGGGCTGTTGTTAGTAGCATGATGAGTGTGTATGCACATGTGCATGGATGTGTGTGTGTGTGTGTGTGTGTGTGTGTGTGTGTGTGTGTGTGTGTGGCAGGTGGCAGTGGGGCTGTCTGCACCCATGTAATCTCATTTAGGAAGCATTTGTTTAGTCTCTTTCAATGCTATCACAGCTAGCATTTGTGTGTGTTTGCTTTCTTTATCTCAGCTCTGGTAAATCCACGAAAAACAGATGAATGCCAAATCTTTCATTATTCCTAAATCCGTGATTATAACATGTTTCCTCTACAGTGGGTCCCCAAAGAGCGTGAGAAGCATCTGTAACCACACACAGGTTTTGCTGTTGCTCCCTCAGTTGCATTTTGCCCATATGGAGCTTAATTTCCTATACTACCTATAACTAGGTATAAAATTCAAACCGAAAATAGCAATTTATCACAAGTGTCCAGCTGGCTTCTTCTTCTGAGTGGTTATTTCCTCATCTGAAACCCAGCCATTTACTGCCCACTTCCATTTTTTGAGCTATAAAATCAATAATAAATAGCGAGAACATTCCCTTGAGAGACGAGCCAGGCATTCCAACTGGGAAGAACTAATGAAGGGCATGGCCACAGAGTTGTGTGCTTGGATTTTAATGGGGGAAACAAAATGTGGAAATTGGGCGTTGTTCAGTGCAGTAAATGGATCAATAATTCTCCCTAAATGTTCTTTAAATCATGTCTTTTGAGAAATATATTTTCAATTAGCGTAATCTTAGATAGATTTTGGGGTATTTTAGTGAGGTATTGATCTTCCTGCAAGATGTTTTAGCACGATCAGTCTGAACTACACATTTTTTAACCCTCTTCAAGTAGAGTCTTGAAATCTGCCTTGTAATTTTGATAATTTTCTCTCCAAGAAAGTATATTACCTCGGACATAGTTTCTCGTAGAGCTATGCTAACTGAAAACATGGCAAGCTAAAGTAAGCAAGTTCTTACCTACTTAATTGCTTGGCTGTAAATATATGAGAATATACACATACATATGCATAGGTGTGAGAGTTTATATAGATATATACACATATATTCTTTTATATAGGTATACATGTAAATTTACATAAACAATTAACGTATGTGCCGCACATACGTACAAGTACACATAAAATTCAGCATGTCATTGATGAGAGTGTGTTATATTTTTGTGTCTGTGGTTTAATCTTTTTTCTCCAAAGGTATCAACAGTCAAATGAACTAATAAAATAAAATCTCCATGACTGCGGAAGCTTTTTGTGATCCCCTACTATATAATAGCATTTATAAAAATTTTTTGGTCCTGGAATGTCCTGTTCACTCCATCTATGATGATTAAAGTTTTGCGGGGTACCTGGGACCTGTCCTTGGTGCATGGGCTGACTTTTTGGAGCCTGGGGCCTATGCTGGGACATTTTGCTCAGCCTTGGTGTAAGGAGGAGGAGACTGGACCTGCCTCTGCTGAGTCTACCAGGCTGAGCTGACTCCTCAGGGGAGACCTTGCCTTGGAGGAGGTGGGAATGGGGGATGGATTGGGAGGGAGGGCTGGGGGGTTGGAAGAAGGAGGACAGGGGAATCCGTGGCTGATATGTGAAATTAAGTTAATTATAAAGTAAAAATATTAAATAAATAAAAAATTTCTTTTGCCCTGAAGAGCTCACACACTAATTGCTAAACAAAAATGCAAAACATATACAACTACAGGGAAATAACAGACCACCAACCAAAGTGCTATCACACTGAGTTCTGATTACTGAAAAAGTAGTGATGGCCAATTTTCACTTTACAGGAAGAGAACACATTCAGAAAGAAGTTTAACTGAGATTGTATTGCTAACATACATTTTGCTAGTAATTTGAACTAAAAGATGATCAAATCCTAAAGCTTTGATTCTTTTCATTTTGTAATTTTGACTTCCATAATAAAAATCAATGCAGTAAAATTAAATGTATTGGAAAGGAGCCTGCAATTAAAAAACAATTAAGTACAATAGACAGTAAATTAGTCATATCTGGGCTGATTTGTGAAATTTTCATGGAGGAACAATCTGATTATGTCCTAAAATTAGATTAATTGAAAAAGAAAAGAGAAGTTTTAATGTGAAAAATTTGGAAAGTGAGACATCACAAAATTTGTAAAAGGAGAAAAATAAAAGAAAAAATAATTAGCTACAGTGTAGTGCAGAAGATGGCATGTTAGAGAATTTGTTGAAAATGTTGACTAGCCAAGTTCAAAGGGCCTTTAAACCATGTCCACAAGGTTTAAACAAGATCTCAGAACATAGAAAACACTAAATGAATACATTTTATTGAGTTAATTAATTTATTTAGTTAACTAATTCGAAGTGTAGACAACAGGCCATGTTGATGGTTTTTAGTATAGAAAACTGTACAGTGACACCATTTCTCTGCAATGAATGAAATTGCTCAATAAAGGCAAAGCTTTTAAGCAGAGGAACTTCAAAGCTCAAGATAAAAGAACTACTCACCTAGGAATCAAATTATTTTAGCTGGTACATAAAACCATAAGCATGGTCCATATAATGTGGAAAGATGATGTTTCATCCTGTATATGTGACATCTGATGTTCAAGTCAGGTTAAACATGTCTGTTTCCTGAAAAAAAATTCAAAATTCTTCCTTCTAGTATTGTAAACCGTAGAGAACACTGTAAGCAATCACCGTGCTATGTAATCTGATTCCAGAATTTGCTTTTCTTGACTAGTTGTATCTTCATACCTATTGCTCCACCTTTCCATCTTCTCTCCCCTCTCTTCTCATTCTCTGCTAACTACTGTTCCATTCTCAAGTTCTATGAGATCAATTTTCATAGCAGACTTTACATATGAGTGAGATCACACTCTGCTTATCTTTTGTTATTGGTTCATTTTACTTAACACAATGATCTCCAGTTCCATCCCCGTTATCAGAAATGGCAGATTTCCATTATATGGATGAATAGTGTTCCATCTACAATGCAGATGTTCTTAATCCATTTATCAAGAGAGTAGAAAATTAGGGTTGTTTTCAATTCTCGGCTGTTATTAGGAGTGCTGCAATGTATGTGGGAGAGCAAATGCCTCTTCAGCATATTGATTTCCCTTTCTTTAGTTATATACCTAGGAGTAGCATAGCTGAGAATCACATGCTGATTCTACTTCTAACTTTTGCCCTGCTTATTAGATGAGGTGGAGTCACTGTGATTTTGTTTTGCATTTCTCTGGTAATTAGTGGAGATGAGCAATTTTTTTTCTACATTTCATCCTATTAACAACTATCATTGATTTAAATTGTACATTATTATTGCTGTTATTTCTGCTGTCAAGGACTTAGAGTTTTTTATATATTCTGATATGACCTCCTTCTTAGAGATGTAGTTTGTAAACACTTCCTCTTTTTCTGTATGTTGTCTTTTCTATCTGTTGGTTGAGTCTTGCTATTTACTTTTTGGTAGACCTAAGGTTGCAATTTCAGTCAAAATGTCAATGACATTTTCCAAAGGTGTAGAAGAAACAATACTAAAATATACACCAAACCACAAAAAAACCCTCGAAGAAGCAAGGTGGTCTTGAATAAAAGGAACAAAACAGGAGACATTCCACCATCTGACTTCAAATTACTCCACGGAAGTGTTGTCATAGCAGTGACACAATCATAGCAAAGACATAGACTGGACAGCATTGACATAATTGAAGACACCTACGGACAACAAAAGAGATCCAAAAAGTGAACCCACGGACAACAGCTAACTGTCTTCCAGTAAAAATGCTAAGCATATACTCATAGGAAGTGTGATCCTTTCCATATGTAGTATTGAGAAAACAGATGCCCATATGGAGAAGAAAGGAACTGGACCTATAGAAGCCAAATTAGTGGCTCAAATGTTTTGAGTCTCACAAAAACACTATTTAAAAAGCACATGCCTAGTAGACATCATATAAACAACCATGCAAGCCAACACAGCAGGGAATCACAGACAGAAATATAGGACAAAGAAGGTACAAGTGTGTAAGAGAGAGGGTGATTGAATCTGAGAAATAGGTAAGTCATAAAGTTCACCCAGATTTAACTGGCTTCAACTTGAATACTGAACTGGGTCAAAAGACTCCTATTGCATATAGGCAAATGTTTGCTTTCAAGAGACCACAGTTTGTCAATGCTAACAATCATACCAATAAGACGAAAATATTGTAATATGATGTTGCAAATATTTAGAATGCATGTGCAATTATTTCTAAATACTACAAAATGTATTTTGTTGTTTACAATGAAATCCATTTTGAAGAGTAATTGTTTCTCTTAATCTTTTTTTAAAATTTATTCTTCTCTCATACGTTACATACCCTCCCTACACTCCTCCCTGTCCCCAACTGCCCTCTCCCTCAGATCCACTTCTCCTTTGTTTCCCTTAAAAAAAAGCAGGCCTTACAGGGATATTATTGTAACTTGTTATGCTGTGTTCAGTTTCTCTTATTCTTTATAACATATTCTATTCTATCAAAGATATAATATATATATATATCTTTGATATATATAATACATATATTATATGTATATATACATTTTTGCTTAATTCTAGAGAACAACTTTTTAAATATTTGATTGATAAACAGTATATCTTGAAATTCTGTGAGTATAAAATTTGATTTTTGGAATGAGTGTTTTATGTAAATACTGTCATTGTGCATAGAAATATATACACATATAAACACTTACAGTATAAAAGCAATATATTGAGTTCTTGTCTCTATGTATAGAGAGCAAATGTCACTGAAAGAGAAAATATGTGATTATTTTAGGATTTAATTCTCAATTTTATTTCACATAAGTTTAATGAAGTTGTTACAGGAAACTTATTTGAAGAACTTAGTTAACTCTTATCCTCTCTAAAAGGCTATAAAGGCTATAATTTATAATGTTTGCTTCCAGATGTCTCACTTTCTAGGAAATGTACAGACTCCAGAAATGAAAACATTACTCCATCACACTTAAAATAAATCAAGGTGGATTATTGATAATTTCTATTGACAGTTTCTGCATTTGATTATGTGCTCGTGCCCTTCCTGGGAGTAGAATTGGCTGAATTTTAGTTCTTCTTCAACCACATCCCATTGGCTCTGCTCTGCTCTCGCAGCTGAACCAATGTCTTGCACAGGATCTTCCGTGTGTTCTATGTAAACATGGTTTCCTAGGTTTTGTTAGAATTTTCTGAACTGAATAATGAATGGGACATATAGGTTAATAAATAATTTTACTTATACACTTTTCAAATTGCTGTTGAGGAAATGAAGTTCCCAGTAAGGCTCCCCATTCTAACTCCATAATCAAGGGGTACCTACCACAACAATAGGACCTGTATAGAGAAAAATCCAGTTTGGTCTATGATGTTTGATTTTTAAAGAAATGGGTGAGTTTTCTTTATATATCAAATAAATAATTACTGTAAATGTGTTGAAATATTGAAGGGCCCACAAGGGGACAGTTGAAGTATACAGAAGACTATGTAATTCCATGAGTCCAATGGTAGAAATTGTTGCACCCTATGTTTTTTTTTTGGGTTTTCTGGGTGCAGTTTCATAGAAATTTTGCTTAATCAGAGATTTTTTTTCCCCTTTTATTTTATTTTACAATACCATTCAGTTCTACATATCAGCCACGGATTCCCTTGTTCTCCCCCTTACTGCCCCCCTTCCCTTCCCTCCAGCCCACCCCCTATTCCCACCTCCTCCATGGCAAAGCCTCCCCCCGAGGACTGAGATCAACCTGGTAGACTCAGTCCAGGCAGGTCCAGTCCCCTCCTCCCAGACTGAGCCAAGCGTCCCTGCATAAGCCCCAGGTTTAATCAGAGATTTTAAGCACTGATCTTTTTTTTTTTTTTCCATTTGCAACCTGAAGAGAGTTTGTGAGTAATGAATTCAACAGGAAGAAAAACAAAAGATATCCAAGATTATTCAATAAATAAAACAAGACTATGTAACTCACTAAAAGTTTTTAATACGGTGTTTCTGAAGTCACATTATAAAGCTGTCACAGAAAGTATTCACATAAACAGAAACTTAGTGAAATCTTTAACCAGAGGGTTTCTTAAGTATCCTATTAGCGACTACATAGATGAACAAGAGGTAACACATACCCAAAGATTTTGAGTGAAAATCAGTAAATCCAAGGAAAACAAAATTAATTGCTTTAAGGATAAGATTTTTTCTTTTGAAGTACTTTTTTTTATTTTGATGTTAATGCTATATTATCTGGTACAGATCTTAGAAAATTTTACTTCTATTACTGAAATCATTACAGAATTTTCAAGTGTGGATTCTAAACCTAAAAAGGAATGAAGAGTGCTTTTAATAAATTATGGTTCAGAGTGATGTCCTGCATGTTGGTTCATAGAAGCTAATGAATTTGGTCCAAGGGCAATTTCGCCATCGAGACACTGAAATATAAAAGATGGGTAATGGATTTGCCTCATCCCTAAATTAAAGGTCTGATTTTTCCCCGATAAAGACTTCTACTTGGTCAACTGTATATTGACTCTTCCATTGTGAGCACTGTGTGACTATTATAAACTCAAAAGATTAGATGAGAGGGAATGCTGGGGGCAGAAAGAGGCAAGTAGGTAGATGGCGGTGGAGATGGTGAGATGATGCGGCAGGGGAAGGGTTAACCAAAATGAAAAGTGAAATAAAAAAACCTAAATGGGAATCTAGGATATAGTAACCCAATAAAAATTATATTAGGAAGCAGCAGAGCACATGATAAAATAGAGCTGGAGTGGGTAAATATTGAGATCTTAGGGTTTAACCAGGGATCCGTCCAGGGAAGGAGGGCAAAAGAGATAGTGGAAGATTAACTAAAACTAAGGATGTATGAAGAAACATTATGAAATCCCACTAGTGTGTAAACTAATTAAAAATATAGGTCTAAAAAGGAATTTAGCAGAAGTACCAACATTAGTGAACACATTAGTGTTCCCAGAAGACAGGGGTAATTAAATGAAAATCTCAGTGCCAGGCATGAGTTACTTCCCTAAGAATTATTGCTCATGGAGTCCCCAGAGGTACCTAAAACAATACAGACGATTGATAGTGCCCTTCTTGCCCACTACATGTTGATAAGGCCTGATGCTCTCACACAACTTGATTGTAGTCATAGAGAAATCAGTCTTGAATAACTTCTTCCCAATAGCTAGCTTTCACAGTGCCAGAAGGTTCTACCCAGTATCCTGGGTGATAGAAAATACTGTAAGGACTTACCCAGCTCAGGACCCTGCCTGCTATAATACCAACTTGCCAGGTAAGATATACTACCAGTACAACAATGAAAAGGCTGTGAGGGGTAAATGACCATTCTTCTGATTGGATTTGATGTCTGCCCCTAGAAAGATGTGGTGATACACTATGTACCCTAATGAACTTTGCCTGATGATCAGAGAACAGAATAAGCCACTAGATTAAACATAGAGGCCAGGCAGTGGTGGCACATTCCTTTAATCTCAGCACTCAGGAGGCAGAGATCCATCTGGATCTTTGTGATTTCAAAGCTGTAGAAGTAACCATCTTATTAAATAAGAAACACAGAGCCAATGCAAAGATGAAAGCCTAAGAGGTCAGAGCTAAGAGCCTTACCCATCTGCTGCAGCTAACCTCTTCAGCCAAGAGGTCCTGTGTGTTTGTCTTTATATAGACTTTCTGTTCTGCCTTCTCATTGGTTATAAATCCAACCACATGACTGCCTCGTCAATGCCTGTCTGTACAGACCTTTAGGTCTTCTATGGTTGGTATTGAGATTAAAGGCATGTGTCTCCATGTTGGCTGTATCCTTGAACACACAGAGATCCGCCTAGCTCTGCCTCCCAAGAGCTGGGATTAAAGGCATGCACCACCACCGCCCAGCTTCTTCGATGGCTTGCTATTAGCTCTGACCCCCAGGCAACTTTATTTATTAACATACAAATAAAATCCCATTTCAGTACAAATAAAATATCACCACACAAAGCCACCCTGGACTATATGAAATTGACTCAGTCTAGAAGAGAAACAGAGTCAGGCAGTGGTGGCACACACCTTTAATCCCAGCACTTGACATCTCACGCCTTTGCTTGGGAAGCACACACACCTTTAGTAACAGCACTAAGAAGGAAGTGATATGGTGGGTGGAGAAAGGTATATAAGGCATGAGGAGACAGGAACTAAACTCTTTCAGCTAGAGGCTTTTTGGCTGAGGAACCCCTTTCAGCTAGAGCCTTTCAGCTGGAACTTTTTCAGACTGAGCAGTTGGTGAGGTAAGAGGTGGTGGCTATGGCTTGCTCTGCTTCTCTGATCTTTCAGCTTTCACCCCAATATTGGGTACCAGTTTTTTTGTTTTTGTTTTTTTTTTTTTTTTTTTTTTTTTTTTTTTTTACTGTAAGACCATTTAGAAATTCGAGTTATAGAAAGAAATTCATACATGTATTATGAACATGGTCAAACTCCATGGGCAAGGAAGTCATAGATAGGCACAAGGGGAGCACCAGTTCACATCTGACAAATGATCATGTTGTCAAAATAATTTCTAAATATTTATGTTTACAGCCATAAGTTTGTGCTGCTGTCTGTCTTGATAAGAGAAGCTTCTAACTGTATCAGGTAGTGGTTAATGCTCTTCAAATTACTGAGAATAAGAGACTGACTATAGGTGCTCAGCAGTAGGTGGGTCATCTGTATCAACACCTTCCTTCAAGGCTTAGGGAATAGCATTGGAGAAGGGGCAGAAGAATGTCCAAGGGGATGACACTACAAGGTGTGTACATGAGCATCACTACTTGGATTCAGTAGGTTGTACAAAAGAATCAAGAGGACATGAATGTAGGAGAGCTGTGTGTTGGGAGAGATGGGAAAGATTTGGAGGGAAAAAATAGGGGGTAGATATGATTATGATCCATGCATATATGTATGAAATTATTAAATAATAAGAAAGAGAAACAAAATTAGGCAAAAATCAGCAGATAATGCTTGATAGAGGATAAAATTCAAATTTAAAAATTTTACTTGACCGAACTCTGGTAGATTTATTATTACTTTTAATTATGTGTCTATGTGTCTGTGTTGGGGTATGTGCATGGGACTGCACATTCCTGGAGGCCAGAGATGTTGTATTCTCTAGAGCTGGATTTACAGTTGGTTGAGCTACCAAATCTAGATCTAAGGACCCAAATTCAAGTCCTTTGTAAGAACAGTATGTCTTAATCTCAGAGCCATCACTCAACCACTAATAAAATACCTTTAGTGAAATGAGGAAAATAAATTAATTCTACCATAATTAAAAAAAATATGAAGAGATCAAGGCACTACAAAGGGCAAAGGAAGAAAGTTTAGCTGAATTAATCACATAAACTTAGTATAGTGAACCGATCACAGGTTTCACATTATTACTCAGGATGAGTTCTTTTGTCAATTTGAGGTTTTCCTGTGTTGTGCTTTAAATAATAATGACCCCCATAGACTCATATATTTGAAAGTTTACTCATCATGAAAGTTTGTTATCTCAGAAGGGATTAGGAGGTGTGGCCTTTATTGGAGGAAGTGTGTCACTAGGGGTGGGCTTTGAGGTTTCAAAAGCCCATGACAGGCATAGTAGTCTCTGTCTTCCTATGGATCATGTTATAGTTCTCAGCTATTGCTCCAGCTCCTACCTGCATGAAGCCATGATCCCCACCATGACATTAATGGACTAAACCTCTAAAACCATAAGCAAGCCCCCAGTTAAATGCTTTCTTTTATGAAAATTGCCCTGCTGGTCATGGTTGTCTCTTCACAGCAATAGAATAGTGACTGAGATGTACTGCTTCATGTTTAGTTTGAATCTTAACAGCATTGGTAAAAAGAGTGGCTGTGTATGCATTTAACATGCCACATTGCACCCTCCCAAACTGACAACTTGGCTTGGCTTTTCTATTTTTTTCTATTTGAACATAAAACATTAATTGGCTCCCAATAGTATCTGTTGTTTCCTCACAAAACTATGTGGTGACTATAAAATTCATAATGTTTGCTTGTAAATTTATTTGGTTACTTATTATTGTTGTTTTTATTTATTTAACCCAGATGATCCATCCTCAAACAGTTAGAAAGGCAAAGCTGTTCCTACTTAAGTATATTTGCAGGATAGCTTTTGTATATAGCTTTACCAATTCGAAATTCTATTGTAAGTTATAGATATTTATAAAATGAAGGAAACACCTTAAAACTTAAGTAAATTTGTTCTGTGACAATGTCATACTTAATATAAGGTGCATTCTTATTCCTCTCGCCTCTTGCCCACTTCCTCTCTACGATTTCCTTTCCTGCATGCATTGTCTTTTTGTTTTATTGATGGCAACCACAGCTGCTATGAATTCATGATTTCAATGGCTTGTCGAGACCAGAAGGTGGCATCTTAGAGCCCTTGTCTTTATCTTCCAGTTCTTACACTTTTCTTTTCTTTCTTTCTTTTTTTTTTCTGGCCCCTCTTCTAAGACATTCCCTGGGCCATGGAGGAAGTAGTATAAATGCCTTGTATAGGGAGGAGCACTCAGCTGTCACTTAGTTTGAGTACTTTGAGCTACTGTGAATCCGTCCCTGCATTTACTGCTGTTTTCTAGTTGGCCCTCAATAAGGTTGAAAGTTGTATTTGTCTGTGAGTATAAACATAGATGTTTAGAAGGAGGTGTGACAAGGTATCACATGAATTAAACAGTACTAAGCTCACCACTTGGTCTGTGACTTGATCATCAGCCGTATTTTGACTGGGTTTATTTTACATGCTTGCATTCCTTCCTGTGGAGCTGGCTTCAAATCCAATCAGAGAGAGGTTGATTACTCCTGTTGTAGGTATCCCACTATTGCATAAGTGAGTTATCTTGTCTGGTAGATTGGTGTGGCTGTTCGTCAGGTATTGAGCCGATATGTATTTGTGTGGTATCTCATTCTATAAACCATATTTGTGTTGGTAGAAGACGTGACATGTAGTTGAGATTAGTTCAAAGAAACTGCTGAAAAGTCGATGAATCATCAGAGCTGATGAATCTGGGTAATGTTTTCTTTATGACACTGAAACCTTCATTAATGTTTCAAATAGAACAAATGGAATCTATTACCATAAAATCATGTATGTAATTCAAACCCAGTTCATTTGGTCAATGTTTAAATAATCAGTTTTAAAAGTCAGATATTTTCCTATAACAAATGTTATTTTGCACAAATACACATAAATATACATATAAATATTTATAAAATAAACATATAATTCTTCCTATATAAAGCCATTCAGTGCAAATTTCTTGATTATGTAAGTTATAAGAGACACAGAAAAATGTGAAGTAACCAGGTCACTATGATGGAATACCCAGCAGGAAATGAAAGCCCGTGAAAGGGTCCTCTGGCAGGGAACATAGCAAGCTGTACAAAAGAGTCAGATGTGCCTGAAAATAAGATAATTTTCTTGTGTAAAGTTTTACTATTTCTATAATGAATTTTTTTCATATTTGAACATACTGTGTAAATGTAAGAAAAACATGTGGTATATTTATTCTATGAATTCTAAGAATGATAGATTAACAGTCCAAACATTGGTCCATAATTGGTCTTGTTTGTTGAGCAAAGTAGAATGTGACATTATCACTGTAAATGTACAGAAAGAGGTATTTAGTAAAATTCAACATCTTTTCACGAAAGAAATTCTTAGTACTTCAGTAATAAAAGGAAACTCTTTAATTTTCCAAAGGTCTCAACAGAAACCTATAGCAAGCATCTAATTTAGTGGCTAAATATTGGAATCTTCCCTTTGAAAGAACTGAGATAAAATGATATTAGCCCTCTCCTATTAAGCATTGTCCTCAAGAGCTTGGCCAGTTCAACAGGGCCAAATAAATAAACAGAAAAGTGTGGGAGGAGAATAAAAAATTGTCTGCAATGTAAACATCAAAATGATTTAGAAATATATAGGAAATTAAAAAAAATAAAAATTTACAATGACAACTTTAAATAGAATTGCTTTAGAAATATATCTAGGCCTAGGAATAAATTGAATTAAATAAACACAACAGTTCCAGACAAAATGACTATGCAAGAGAGAAATTAAAAGAGAATAAATGCTTGGAGAATGGTGCTTTGGTTATGAGCTAGATGAGACAGCATTGTACCAATGTCGAACATACCCTGATTAACCAATGGCATTCCAATAATAAAATTGCAATTATGGTATTCATTAGCAAGCTGGTTTTTAATTGTATATTTAAAGATCAGGAGAAAATGGGAAGGTGAATCTTGAAAAGCAGTCACGTAGGAACCACACATAGTATAAGGGCTAAGAAACTGGAGGACTCTAGGGTCACTGACTGGAGCACAGGAGGTTGGAAATGCTCAGCTGGATTATGACAAAGAACTGCTCTATTGCCGGTGTGAAAGGATATGTTTCCAATTCCTTTTTCCAAGTCATGTGTATCTCCATATGGAAAAAAGTTAAACTTGAGCCCTATCTTAAATGGTTAAGAAAGAGATCTTGTCTCAGTGGATTGAAAATCTAAGTGGAAAAGTAAAACAATACATCTTCTAAAAGATAACAAAGGATACTGTCTCCATGATTTGAGGGGTGATAAATATTTCTTAAATGGCCACCAACACATTTAGTAGGAAACAGAAAAGCTTAAAAAAAGATGTTATTAAAATTGATTGCTTCTATTCAAATAAAGTCACCCATGAGGAATCTGGACAAGCCTTGGAGTGGGAGATTAGGTCAGCACCACCTGTACTTGTGAAATAATTCTTTCCAGGTGCTTGCAAATGACTCCTTTTAGTCATTGGGAAAAATACAATCAACTCGTTTTTCTTTCTGAAATGGTGGGCGGTTGGTGGGGGGAGCATTGGATGGGAACTTCACAAAGACACTCACATGCACAAAATGTATAGAGAAAGTTGCTCAACATGTTTAGTTATAAGAGTATGTATTTAGTTAAAGTAAACCAAGGTAATATTAAAATAAAACCGGGGTGGGTAGGGCTGGCAGTGAAGTGCTCAAAGTGTTTGGTCCACAGACCCCACCTAGAAAAGCCAGTCATGGTGTATTCTCAGTGCTTGGAAGGGAAAGAGGGATGCCTGGCAATTGCAGGCCATCCAGTGCTGCCTAAATAGTGTTTCTTCAGACCTGTCTTTTTTTTTTCTTTAAGAAATTTTCTACTCACTCCACATATCATCCACAGATTCCCCCCTCTATCACCCAGCCCTCTTTCCCAAGCCACTCCATATCCCCACATTCCCCAAATCGAGGTCTCCCATGGGGAGTCAGCAGAGCCCAGCACACTGAGCCTAGGCAGGTCCAAGCCCCTTCCCACTGCACCAAGGCTGTGCAAGGTGTCACACCACGGGCACTGGATTCCCAGAAGCCTGTCCATAGACCAGGGACAGATCCCGATTCCCCTGCCTGGTGCCCCCCAAACAGTTTGAGCCATACAACCGTCTTCCGTATCCAGAGGGCCTAGTCCAGTCCCATGGGGGCTCCACAGCCACCAGTCCACAGTTCATGGGCTTCCACTAGTGTGGCCGCAGACCTGTCTTTTGAAAAGAAATGTACATGGCTCCTGAGGAACAACATGCAAGGTTAAAAGGTTAACCTCTTGTATCCATACATACACTCAATGTACACATGTGTACACACACCTTCACTTATGTACACAAATACACGTGCACACAAGTGAAACAGAACTAGTAAAGTTCAATGTTAAAATGTTGGTTACATTTTTCAAAAACTAAAAGTAAATGTTATAACAATATTAAATGAATGGAATTTGTGTATGCAGTTGATAATTTTGTAAAATGAGCCAGGCCTGTTGGAAGATCATTTGGTTGCATTTACTAAAGCTGGGTATCTGCAAACTTGATGGCCCAATAATTCAACCACAGGCATACACATAAAAGAAGATAAAAAGATCACTACATATAGTTCTCTATTTGTGCGAAAATGTACTAAATTTCATACTCTTGAGTGAGATACACTGTTGCTGTAATTTCCTAGTATAATGTTGTTCTGACAATAGATACTGCAAAGTTTTAAATTTTGCAACTTAATGTATAATGAGATCATATCACAACGTACACTTATTGAAAGATTATGCTTTTGGTTTTTTTTTATTGTTGTTATTGTTTTGTTTTGTTTTATTTTTTTGAGAAGGGTTTCTCTGTATAGTCTTGGCTATCCTGGAATTCACTCTGTAGACCAGGCAGGCCTTAAACTCACAGAGATCCATTTACCTCTGCCTCCCAAGTGCTGGGATTAAAGGTGTGTGCCACCATCACCCAGTTTAAGATGATGCTTTTAAAAACACTTTATTTTAAGTAAAATAAATGCAAACCTTTAGAAATTGATTAGGTTTGCCTCAGCAATCCTGATGTAGAATACTTTCACTCCTTCAAATGCCCATGGTTCTACCCTGTTTTTATCATGAGGGCTTACACTCATTTCCATGGAAGAAAGGACGTGTTTCGGCTTACATCCCTTATCATCATGGAAGTTCACAGTGCAGAGGGACACATCTGAAAATATTGGAGAAGAGTGTCTTCATCATTCATGCTCTTTTCCAGTCAGCCTTCCCATTTCTGCGTCTGCTTCTTTCTGTCAACTTTGGGAAAACATTCCTTTTAACTAGGTGAATGGGAATATATAAGAATATAACCATTTTTAAAATTTTTATTGAACTACTAAATAGATAATATTACTTTCCACCATTCCATGAGCATGATGGTCTGGTTGGTTTATGATAATACTGCAGCAAGAAAAAAAAAGGCCATCCTTTATATAATTCCAGGTATTTGTGTTTTCCATTTTGTTGATCTCCTAAACTGTGTCTGTGTACACATGCTGATGGAGGCCAGAGCCTCCATGGTTAGTCTTGGATGTCATTTTTAAGGTGCTATCCAGTTTTTTTTTAATGGTATTTTTCTTTGACGTAAATTAACTACACAGACCCACCTTAGATTGTTTGTTGTTTGGTTTTTCAGACAGGGTCTTTTGCCAAGTCGGCTAGGCTAGCTGGCCATGGAGCCATATGTAGTGCCCATTTCTGCTTCCCTGGTGTTGCGGTTACAAGAACACACTACCAGACAACTTTTTTTTTTTAATAAGGATTCGGGGATTAGCTCAGGTTCTCATATTTGTCCAGCAAACCTTTTACTGACGGAACCATCTTCCTAGCCCTGCCTCTTAACTTTTAAAAGATCACATGTCAATTATAAATTATGCAATTAACAGAAATCTAACCTCGAAGTTATGCTAGTCAGAGGCTGTTTCATAAATGTCAAGTACTTGGCTGAGTTAAGTGAGTAAATGGACATGAACCATTCTTAGGTGTTTTAACGACCGTTGTAGGCAGATGGCATAGTTACATGGTGGGTGGTAGAAATAAGACAGTGAGATTTCAGTTGTACAATAAAGCATTCTTCCAAAAAGAAAGAATGGAAACCACTGGGCGCCAAATGGTATGCAAAAGACTATAGCAGCAGCATACAACTTAATATAATCAAACTGTGACATACTCAAAGTGCTGGCATACACAACACCAGGGAAAGTACTGCTGTGCCCTGCAGAATCAGCTGAATTTTACAGGCAGAGACAAAGAAGGCCTGGATAGGATTAAGGACAGAAGCCCAGTAGCCCACCTTTCTTGAAGGTGCCAATAGACTTGAAGCATGCAAAGAAGTTTCTGCTATTGCAATTATATAATTTGTCCATCAGGGCAATGTGTATATGTGATGTTTAATTTTGTGAATGTGCCCCAAACTATGCCTTTAGAGCTTGATTACTTTATAATATATAGGACTGCCTTCAGTGAAACTTTTTTCTGATTATGAAGAAAATTATATCTGCCGTTTTTTTATGAAGAAGTCACTAATTCTAGCAATGAGTACAAGGTTGTAAAGAAAGGTATTTCCTTAACCACCTCAAAGAAAACACATTCTAAAAAAATTTGGCCTCTAGCAACATATTGGATTTGTGGGCAGGGTTATGTAAATTATTTGACACATGACTAAGAAATTTCTCCACTATAAGAACCAACTCTGTTTTTTGTGTGTTCAGAGTCTCCTGTGAAATTATAAATGGTTCTGGCAATTTGCTCATCCTCCCAATCAGCATGATTTGAACAGGAGCACACAATTGTTAAAGGCCCACATCATTCTCAGGCAGTCAGAAATCTTGTCAGTAAGTCTGTTATCTATTATAATTGATACTTAAGATTTTATTTCAAGCCCTAACTTAAGAAATTGTGAATCCCCATTAAATCCAGACCCTCTCAATATAAGAACAATGCTCCTATGGACATAGAACATAGGAGACTGGACATTAGGCTTCACAAACTAATGACGTTTTTTGGATGTGTTTCTGGAGTTCAGAATAAGATCATGTGATTTCCCATTTCATGGAGCACTGTGGCAGGGACCCCTCCCCTTGACCAATGCTTGTGCTCAGTGTGCTGTGCTGTTACCATGCAGTGCTTTGTGTGGCTCTAGTTATTATTGTTTATGATAATAGTCTTTTAATTGGTGATGTTACACCCTGAGCATCTTGGTGAAAGCTTCATAATTAAAAATATTAGTGTACGGGTTCCTGGAAGGTAAAGCTATAACCATGGATGCTTAGAGCAGAATTCTTGGGGAAGCTAATTGTACCAAGAATCAACATATTTCCTCTGGGGGCAGTAGGAAGAAAATTAAAAAGAACATTTTTTTTTGTGATTCTTAGACCTTCTTACTGCTACCAATGTCTTTGTGATTAACAAAACTTATCCCTTATGATATCATTTCTATTTGATCAGAAGTCAATTTGTGTCAGCCATGATATCAATATCATATCAAAGTCATGATCTCAGCTTGTGAAATATACAAAACATCCACACATACACTTATTGGAAGGGATTACTTGGTGTGTGAAGGTTATTTTAGGAATATTTAATGCCAATTACTATTAGTAACTTTAATTGTTACATCCTGATGGAAATAGCATAGTTTTATCTCTATGGAAGTGACGTTAATCAGCTCTTTCTGTCTTTGAAAGGCAAGAGTAGAAGCTGGATGATGATGACACATGTCTTTAATCCCACGACTCAGGAGGCAGAGGCAGGTGGATCTCTGAGTTTGAGGCCAGCCTGGGCTACACAGAGTGAGTTCTAGGACAGTCAAGGCTATACAGAGGAATCTTGTCTTTTAAAAAAAAAATAAGGACTAGAGTCCATTGATGCTTTTGTTCATGGTTTCCTGGGAGATGATTTTAATTACTTCATGTGACTATATTGGTCAGATAATCTTTATATTCTTTCTGTTACTAAAGCAATGATTCGATGTTTGGATGTAATCATACAGAATTAAAATTAAAATTAGAATTAGAATTAAAATCTGTATTCTCATGATTGGATCTTATAATTTAACTTAAAAAGAGACAAACTAGCCGGGCGGTGGTGGCGCACGCCTTTAATCCCAGCACTCGGGAGGCAGAGCCAGGTGGATCTCTGTGAGTTCGAGGCCAGCCTGGACTACCAAGTGAGTCCCAGGAAAGGCACAAAGCTACACAGAGAAACCCTGTCTCGAAAAACCAAAAAAAAAAAAAAAAAGAGAGAGAGAGACAAACTCTACCCCTACTTACTAATGTGCTTTATATCTAAAAGAAAACAGAATATAACTTCCAGCTTACCTATTTTCATAGGTCTCATGAAAATAATTTAATATCCTTTTAGACATTTTCTACCACAAATAATCACATTGATCTATGTGGAAAATTTCTATTAATTTGATAATGTATTTTCTATCTTAAATATTTGTCTTTTCTTTTCTTTTTTCTTTTTTTCTTTTTTTGAGACAGGATCTTGCTCAGCATCCCTTGATACTTAGAATTCACTAAGTAGCAAATGCTGGCTCCAAACTCCCCGAAACCCTTCTCCCATAGCTCTCTATGTGATTAGGCTGTAGGGATGCGCCACTGTTCATGGATAATAAAACTAATAAAAACTTAATTAAATTTATGATTACATCGAAAACAAAAAATAGCACCACAAATAAGAATCTTCAAATATGGAACATGAAAATCATTAAAATCCTTCTAATGGGACTAATTAACACTGAATTCTATAAGACTTTCCTTTTCTTAATTTTTTCTAAGGACTAAAAAGGAGGAGAGAAAAATGGTGTTTCAACAGGAATGCACAATGTATACTTTTAGATTCCATACTGATGACATTAAGTATGCATTTGTAGAAGAATAGCAGTTAAAAGGAATGGAATATAAAAATAAATCTCCTGAGTCTAATTATAGCATGTAAAAGGTATGAAATCCATCAGCTTGATTGGTTTCCTTTTAAAGTGGAATGGACAGCAACTGTGCATTAGACGGGCTCATTTTACCAGATTGTAAGGTAGAGGAGAAGCACAAAGAGAAGAAGCCAGAGAGTTTCCTAAAGAGAAGTTAGGAATCAAACACATTTTATTTTCCCTGAGGTCAACACTTTACAAGCTATGATTTCACTATGTGCATGTGAACATATAGATGATCAAAGTTCTGAAGTGCTTTTGGAAATTTTTGCTTGTCTGTAATAGCACCTGGTTAGAATTTGGCGAATGACACATGTTAGCTGCGTATGATATTCTTTGAATTGCTTCCTAGGAATTGTTGACCTGTAGAAATGACCATTCATTCCCTTCAAGTCCAGATGACCCCCCCCACTTTTCATCTGCTCTCTTTTGCAGTACACATTACCTTCTGTACATGCACACTACTTTGCATGCTGTGCCTGTCCACTAGACTGTAATGTTGAATAAGCCATGTCTTCATAGTCACTGGATGTTCACATTACCTCTTCATAAGTGTGTGCCCATAAGTGAGTTTTAAATGATTAAATGGATGAAGAAATGTTTTTATATACCACACCTCATTGAGTCAAAGATGTGTACATATTATCTTCGTGTTAATTTGGGAAGCTATTTGCAAAGACTAACCAAGAACTAAGTGTAATTAATTGCTTCTGCTAGTTGGAATGCAACTCAGAAAGCAATCCTGTGGAAGCCACCAAAGTTACAGAGAGCATTTGCACAACGCCAATTGCAAATTAATAAACCCCATAGCTTTTGGCTTTGAGATTATCAAATTAGGAGTGACTGTTTAAGGGATGTGGAGGTTTAGCAGATACAAATTCTACCCATGATTGAAAAATTAAGCAACAATCGTCAGAAATCCTAAATAGTTTTTTTGTTTTTTTTTTATAAAAAGATTGATTACCACAAATAGAAGGTCTTTCCCAGTGTTTTACAGATTGAGTTTGGTCATACAGAATGACTGTGTGGTGGGGACAGAAGAACGGGAATATTCACATGATGAGTGTCTTAATGGAATCTAGATAAGGGCTTCTTAAAGTGGAAGACTGTCATTTCCTTAGGGCTGAGGTTCCACAATTAATGTCAGTACTTCACACACAGTTTCCACTACCATGCCAACTTTTTTTTGGGCAGGGCGGGGGGGGGGGGAGGTGCTTGGTAGTTGATACACAGAGTGCCTTTTAAAGGCTGTATTGGTGGAACAATTTTAATGTTTTTCTATACTAAGCCACTCTCCCCCTCCCCAAATCTCACTTGACTGGTAAAGGAACAAGTCATTAGTACCGTGGTTACTAAGAGCAGAGTCGTAAATAGCCACGCTGCTCTCTGGAAGAAGAGTTGGAACACATCACAGTAGGCACTTGATGGAGAGTGTTGTGGACCAGCTCTTAATGGGTGCTTCGGGTCCACAGTGGTGGGACTGGGGCTGACTGTTTAGACCATTTGGACATCTGCCTGTGCCTTGCCGTCCTGCTCCTTTGTCTGGAGCTGCTGGAGCTGCCAAATGCTTCTCAAGTTTTCATCTGGATGTAGTGAGATCTTTGCTTCTTGTGCTATGATAGTTGGCCTTTTCCTCTGCCATGATGCTTTCCAGAAAGCCTTCCTTAGGGTTGCGCAAACTGAATTCTTCACTGCCCACTCACGAAAATTAGTTTCAGGATTCAACTCACTCCTACTTCTCTACAACACACATGCACACCCTCCCCCCAACACACACACACACACACACACACACACACAGAGAGAGAGAGAGAGAGAGAGAGAGAGAGAGAGAGAGAGAGAGAGAGAGAGAGAGAGCGAGCCCATGGCAAAGGGTAGGGATTACACATCATAGACAGATAAAACTAGACATCTTCCAGTTGTCTGCATTTGAATACTTTTCCCATTCTCATTTTTTTGGATGCTTTCCCCGCTTTTCATTTCACGTCTGTACTTTGGCAAGCACACAAGCTTAGCTGCAGATATGTTTTTCCTTTGACCTTAAGAAGAATGAATCTCAAATTCCTATTCACATAAAAGCAGAGTTTCCAAATATAGGGCTGGGAGTCAGTTGTGAGCCACAAAATGTAATGAAGTGAGAGAAGAATAAAAATTATATAACCAGGGTGATAGAATTGACAAATCAAAATAATTAATTAAACAAAATCCCCAAACACATGATAGGTGACAGTTAAGCAATGCTACTATCATAATTATGAGTTAGGTGGCATTCTGTCTCATTGCTATCAGGCCTGCACAGGTGCATGGCACTCTCGTCATTGTGGTGAGGTGATTAAGATCTTGCCAATGCCATCTGTCATTAAAGCATCTCAGAGTGTTATCAGTACAAGTAAATGACTTTTCCTCAAGGCTAACTGAATAGAACAAACTACAGTGAATTCACGCTGTGTCTGCACAACAAAGAACAATCTGGAAATTTTTCTCTATACACTTATTTCAATCAATTTTTTTTTTGTCAATTTGACACAAGCTAAAGTCACTTGAGAAGAGGGAACCTTAGTTGAGGAAATGTTCCCGCTAGATTGGCCTATGGGCAAGCCCGTGGGGCATTTTCTTGATAAATAACTGACATGAAAGGGTCCAGGCCACTGGGCCGGGTGCTATCCCTGGGCAGGTGGCCTGGATTGTTGCAGGCTTTCTTTGAGCTACCAACCAGATCCCAAACCATGACATGGAGACTTAATATTAGTTATGAATGGCTGGCCTTAGCTTATACTTGTCCCACTAGCTCTTATAACTTAAGTTAACCTGTTTCTCTTCATCTACATTTTGCCTTGGGCATCTCCCTGTTTTTCTCCTTCCTTCCAGACTAGATTTCTCCTCCTACTTATTCTCTCTGCACATCAGCCTAGTCTCTCCTGTCTCTGCCTAGCTATTGGACATTTAGCTTTTTCTGAGAACAATCAGGTACCTTGTGCATGCAAGATAAAATAGTAATACATTTTTACATAATTAAATTCAGTATAAACAAATGTAACATATCAAAGTAATATTCCACAGCACTGAGTGGTATAAGAAAGTATGCTGAGGAAGCCAGTAAGAGGCATTCTTGCATGGGCTCTACATTACATTTTGCCTCTAGGTTCCTACCTTGAGTTCCTGCTCTGACTTACCTAGATGATGGACTATAAACTGGAATAAGTTGCTTTTGTTACAGTGTTTTTGTCACAGAAATTGAAAACTTACTAAGACAATGAGTGTGGCTATATGAGAGAAATGAAATTATATTTTATTCTGTAGCTCTCTGGTTGCCATATCAACACAATTAAAAATTACGATACTTCATAAATAGTAAAAAAAAAAAAAAAAAGTGGAAATTGGGAATTTTTTAAAGACAGAGTTTCACTATGTAGCCCAGGCTTGACTGGAACTCATTGTGTAGACCAGGCTGGCTTCAACTTCTCTGATATCTACCCGCCTCTGCTTCCTAAGAGCTTGGATTAAAAATATTTACCATGACACTTAACTAAGAAATTATTTTAATGAAAGAAATATATAAAAATCACTATGATTAAGAGTTTCTGACACTGATAGCAGTGGAGATGGAAAAGAATTAGGAAAACCCTGTTGGGAATGGCCTATTTCCTATATTACCATTATTCATTGATTAATGAAATATAGGTGACTTAAAACAGATAGATTGCAAGGGGGAAGAGAGGATGGAAGGGGAGAATAATGATAAAGAGGATAATGGGGGAGAAAAAGGGGGGAAGATGGAGGAAATAGGGGAGATAGAAATAGAGATAGAAGTAAGAGAGAGTTTTCTTATATTATAATGATAATGAACAATACATAAGTGAAAAAGTATTGTGGGGTAAGATGATATGTTATATTTGTAGGAAACTAAACATGGAATTCAGAGAAGAATTTTTGTTCAAGTTAATAATGATGGAGGTGATCTTTTCCTAAATAATATGTACTAGGCAACTGATTAAAGTCTGAATGCATCAACTCATTTATTTTTTTAACAAAATGGAGAGAGAGAGAGAGAGAGAGAGAGAGAGAGAGAGAGAGAGAGAGAGAGAGAGAGAGAGGCATTGTCAGTATTTACAATGCTTGTCTGAGTATGGCCCTCATTAGAACACATACTGGATTTTACAGCCAATAGTTCTTAGGCTCTAAGATCTACATTAAGCAGAATACTGAAAATAGATGGCTTAGGTATAATCTTCAACTAGGAATTGCACTTCTAAATGTGTACAGTCGTGAATGCTCACATGTGTACAAAAAGAAATTGAGGATAGCATGTCACTGAGTATTTATTTAAAAAAACACACTTATAAGTAACATACAGACTGCACAGATTATATCTAGAAATACATACATATGTCTATACAACATTTTATGAATAACAACAATTAATGAAAAAGAGGCTGTGGATTTGTAAGAGAGCAAGGAGAGATATATGGGAGGGTTTGGAGTGAGGAAAGGGAAAAGGCAAATGATGTAATTATGTTATAATCTAAAAAATAAATGCAAAATGGAAATAAAAGAAAGAAGAAAAGGTGGAATTGATTATGGCTCATTGGTAGAGTGCTTGCCTACCATGTTAAAAAAAAAAAAGCAATAAAAACCAACCAACCAAAACAAAACAGAACAAACACTGGTCTCCAGCAATTCAAAATAAAGAAACAACTAAAAGGCCAATTGATCCCTAATGAAGGAATATTAATAGAAAAGTCTTAGGCATCATCTACAAAGAAGGACTTGATTAATGCTGTAGAGAGGAATCTGATTGTCTTACTCAAACCTGGCTCCACTGTTTCCCACAATACAACCTAGAGGAATTAGCTAAAATTCTCTGTTAGCCCTATTCTCTCTTTGCAAAACATAATTAAGAACAGTGGTATTTTGTTCCCTTGGGAGAGTCACATGAAACCAGGTGTATAAAACCCTCCAAGTGCTATGAGTGTAAAAAACATTTAACAAATATAAGTGTTCAATATGTGATGGATCTTCTGCACAGTAAAGGAAATGACTCTATATACCAACAATAACAAGTTCCCAATGACTGATTTCTGAGTGTGAATAATCAAGTTGCAGATAATATACATGAAATAATATTTATGAGAGCTATATATTCACAGAGACATTTATTGTGTGGATATACACAGCTATCATAATGGTTGGCTTTTACTTCTCTCTCATGCAATGTGGGGCAAGGGTCAGGAGGAAGAGAGGGTTTCTGTCAAAGGTAAGACCTTTTATTTGATTTGACACAAATGTGTGAATATATGAATGCACACACTCCTTTGTAAAACTGAGAAAAGAACAAGTTCTGTTGTTCCATTGATAACAAAAATACATTCTGGAAAGATTTCAACCATATTCCTGCCAAGAATGGCTTTCATCTTATTTCCAAACAAACACCGATGCCGTGTGTTACCAGGATTCTTCAAAAGGATAATGAAGTATAAATATTTCCCTGTCACTAACATGATGTGCCTTGTTGGAAGATATTTAGGCTTTCCTAAGTTCCCTTGGGTTTCATAGGATTAAAATGGGTATTTTGGGGGGTAACAGGACAGTTTCTTTAAATTCCTTCCTCTCTGAGGTTAGGTTGCTGCCAAGTTACTCTCAGATGAATGTACTTTTCTGCATCACCTTTCTAGGCATTGCAGCTGGCCCATACCCCCTTCTTTCTTGCAACAGAGCATGACTGGACTAAGTTTTTGTGTTAAGTCATTGACTTTCACAAGTAATTTTATGCACATACCTGAATGAATATCACAAGGTCTGTGAAAACCATAAGCCTCGTTGGAAGTTTGATGGCTGTCAAAGTGACCCGTGAAAGAAGCTGAGATTGGAATGAGGAGAAATCTGGGATCAAATTTTAGAGTCTAAGCAAATCAGCATTTGTTTTTGGTACTAAATCCATTGTTTGCATATGAAGCACACTATTTTTATTTTCATTTTATTCAACATTATCTTTTAGTTTTAAGATTATGCCCTTTGTTAGAGAATGTGAACATGCATATATGTGGACATATAATGATAAATGGATATTTTAATTATGTAATCTTGTCTGCTAATGTAACTCTCCATGTAATCTACCTTTTTTATATACTAAGAGTACCAAACAGGGGTTGTGGAAAAGCTCAGTGGGAAGGCTAAGTGGTTAAAAGCACCTGCATCTAAGCCTAATGACCTGAGTTCTGTCCCCAGGAGCCACATGGTAGAATAAGAAAATAGCTTCCAAAAGTTTTTGTTTTATCTCCATACCTGTGCTATGATACACATAAAGACTTTGTCACAAGATGTCAATATTTCTGGTAAATGAAAAACTTTTGAAATGAAATGTAATACAGTGATTATATTAAAAACAGAAGTGTCTTTGGCTAACACAAATAACTTTTGACAGTTTGAGGATCTACCTAGCAGTTGAGGTACTGCCTATCATGTAAGAGCCTGAATTAAATCTTCAAACTTGGTAATATATAAGTGAAAAATGGAGTAGTATTATTACTTCAATTATAATTCTTAGATTTCCATTGAGGTAGATTGTATTATTGCTAACACATGCCCAATTAAGGTACTATTACCTTTAACATTTGTTAGCAGAGTATACTAACACAATTTATGTATTTGTGTATTCTCAGCATTTCCCTATTAAGATATAAACTTTCATTTCTGATATGGTTTCATTCTCTCAATGATATCCTGAATGATACCTGATATAAGTTATCAGGGCTGTTCTCTGCTTTGAAAAGAGAAGCTTCTTTATGCAGTGGGTAGCAGTCAGTAGAGAGACACATGACTAGTAAAAATACTAAGAATGAGAGACTGAGTACTCAATCCTATACAGGATATTAGTACTAAGCCCCCTATTACAAAATCTCAAGGAACATTATAGAAGAGCAGGTGGAAAGAATGTAAAAGCCAGAGAATGGGGAAGAACACATTGAAATTCTATCTTCTGGAAATTATGTGGCTACCACATCCATGAACTCATAGCAACTGAGATTACTTGCACAATACTTACTGATGATCAGGCCAACCAAAATCTTGATATAGAGGGAATATATGACCTCCAGGTTCTTCACTGTAGCATCATTAGCAGTAGATAGTTCCTAGGGGAGTTCATTCTTTTTTGGGGGGAAATATGACCACTGGAAGTTTTGCCATGGTCCATTGGATGATCCTACACCCATGCATGTATGGACAGCATAAGTGGACTTAGGGACTTATAAATAAATGGAGACCTAAAGTCAGGAGAGGGTATGCATAAGTTGGGAGTTGGTAGAGGTAAAAATATGGGGTAGATATGGTTGAATTTATTGAATATATTTGTCAAATTCTCAAATATGAAGGAACAAGATATACATTTACATAATATATATTTATAACTTGTCTTTTAGTCTTCTTCGTCTAATATTTCAAAATATATTTCTATTACTACTCTACTACCTAGTAACACATTTTTCTAGATATCATAGATTGTTTTACTTGTGAATTTTATTGCATAAATTTGGCAATAGACATTGATAAAATAGGAGAAGGGGAATTTCATGAGAAAGTAATAGTTTGTATGAAAGCATGAAGAAAATTGGTTAGGCTTGAGAGAGAACAGTAAGGATTGCAGCTTGGATTGTTGGGAATTGGAAAAAATGAGACTGATGTCATGGTTGGCTAAATAAATATTGGAGACTACAGGGGACCTGCTATCTGAGGAGAAATAAAATTACCTCATTGAGAAAAAAGTGCTTTTAAAATTAGAGTAATAACATCAAGTGATTTGCTTTCTTTAAAGTAGGAAGCAAAAAAATAATTCCAAAGTAAAGTTTTAGAACAGAGGAGAACACTGAAAGAGGGGCCAGGCAGGAGGTTGAGCAGTTCTTAGGCAAGTACTTCCCCAGCATGAAGAGAATCGGGAAGAAAATCAGCACAATGGTAATTGTTAAGTTTCCCTAGTGCTGTAGTTGCTTTTAGTGAGGGGGTAAGGTCCTGGTGGAAACAATGGATCCCCTTTTGTGGGGTATTTGTACACTGTATGAAGACACATTGTTGTGATTGGTTTAAGAGCTGCATTGCCAATAGCTAGGCAGGAGATATAGGAAGGACTTCCAGGCAGAGAGAGGAAGTAGGAGGAGATAATAGAGGTGGGGAGGAGATGCCAAGGAGACAGGAAAGGAGTTGGATGTACAGAATGAAAGAAAAGCAAAAAGCCACATGGTAAAATGTAGATAAATAGATATTGGTTAATTTAAGTTATAAGAACTAGTTAGGAACAAGTATAAGCTATAGGCTGAGCCATAATTAATTAGTCTGCATGTCATTATTTGGGGAGCTGGCTGGCAGGTCAGAGACTCATCACAAATCCTTTCTGAGGTAGATTCATGTACAAACAATTTTGTAATCAGTTTCAGCAAATCAAATTATCTCCTTGTTAAAGGTGTGTTAGAATGTCTTCCATGGGCTCATGTGTTTGAACATGTAGTGTCCCTCAAGTGTTGCTTTTCTGGAAGGTTCTGGAAGGTTTAGGACTGTGGTCTAGATATTATATATAGGTTGCTCTGGTGATGTTTTGTTGTACCATAATAAAATTTGCCTGAAGATCAGAGAACAGAACAGGCCACTGGATTAAACATAGAGGCCAGGTAGGGGTGGCACACACCTTTATTATTAGAACTCAGGAGGCAGAGATCATTCTGGATGCCTGTGAGTTCAAAGCCACCCTGGACTTCATGAGACTGATTCAGTCTGGGAGAGAAACAGAGCCAGGCAGTGGTGGTACACACCTTTAATCTTAATACTTGGGAATCACATGCCTTTAATCCTAGCACTTGAGATCTCATGCCTTTGCTACCAGCATTTGAGAAGCACACATGCCGTTAATCCCAGCACTAGGAAGGAAGTGATATGGCTGGGTGGAGAAAGGTATATAAGGTATGAGGAGACAGGAACTAAGCCCTTTTTGGCTGGAACTCTTTCAGCTGATGACTCAGAGACAATCAGTGGAAGGATTTGTGGAGTTGTCGAAGTGAGAAGTAGCTGTGGCTTGTTCCTTTGTCTCTCTCATCTTCAGGCAAATTTTTTTAAGGTACAACAAAATATCACCAAAGGTTGCTGGTGGTTAGACTTCAAGATTATATCTGCTTCAGGATTCTCTACATTATTGCCTGATCCCATGAAGTAACTAGCTCTACAAGTTCTTCCCAGCATGTGGCTCCTCATTATAACTACCGTATTTTCACTGTCAGGATGGACTATCTGTTTTAAACTGTGGACTAAGATGAACCTCTCATCCCTCAAGATTTTTTTTAAGGTGCTTTGTCATGACAATGAGACAACTAATATATCCCTCCACTGAAGAATGCGCTGGATGCTGCTGGCGTGTCTAATTCTCTGACCATGGGCATCATTTGCCCCAAAAATGCTATGGATATTGTCTAACACATTTTTTTTTCAAGACAAGGTTTCTTTGTGTAGCCCTGGTTGTTCAGGAGCTCACTCTATAGACAGGCTGCAGGCTGGCTTTCCAACACAAAGATCCACCTGCTTCTGCCTCCCAAGTGCTGGGATTAAAGGCTTGTACCACCACTGCCCATCAAGTCTAACACATTTGTAAATGATGACATTGTATACCAATTACAAAAAGTTGGAGAACTCTGCAGGGGGTATGTAAGATTTCCCATTTAAATCTATTCTTCATGTACAGGAACTATCTAAATGGAAACAAATGAAAAAATTGTATCTCTGCAAATACTATCACTGTTGTAGCACCTGCAATTCAAAGATGAAGTAAATGGTGTATAAATGGTCAGTGTTGATCCCTGTCCACTTTATCTGTTTACTGATCTGTCTGTCTTTTATTTCTTAGCCTGCCCTTATATATGTGATGGTTCCTTTTCCATCTTAACTTGACTGAGACAGAAGGTGCCCAGATGTAACATTATTTCTAAACATGTGTGTGTGTGTGTGTGTGTGTGTGTGTGTGTGTGTATGTGTGTTTCCATGACAGATTATCATTTGAATCAGTAGGCTGAATAAAGTAGATGATCTTTTCTTTGGTGGTGGACTTCACCTATTCCTTTGAGGAACTGAACTGAAAATATAGAAAAGTGAGAAAGGAATTCACTCTGCCTTATATATTGGATGGGGATATTAATTCTCTTTCCTTCACTGGGACTTACACAATTAGTATTTCACTGTCACATGCTCAGAACTCCTCCACTAGGCTTCCTGGATCTCTCACACGAACACTGATGGACAATTGTAGCACTTCTTAGCCTCTATAGTTACATGAATTTATTCCTTTCAATAAATAAGATCTGGGAGTAATCACCAGCAGGATGCATGGGTGCAAGTTTATACACTTATATGTATGTGGACATATACATCTCTAACTGATCTTACTTCCCTGATTGGTACACAGTGAATCTCTGCAGCTTTCCCTCCTATCTGTGACTCCGGTGGTCACGATGTTCCTTTGTTTGTAATTACTTTCATCTCTACAGACTGTCTTCGCTATTTTTCCTGTTGCTGTGATAAAATGCTCCTACTAGAGCAGCCTAAGGAAGGAAGGATTTATTCCAGCCTAGAGTTTGTGATTTGATTTTGTTTTAATGGCAGAGAAGTCAGAGTGGCCAGAGCTTGAGGCAGCTGGTCACATTATATCTGCAACCAAGAAGCAAAGAGTGATGAGTGCTTGTGCTCTGCTCATATTCCCTTTCTACTAGAGTCCAGGACCCCAACTCAGAGAATGGTGACATCAATAGTGGGTAGACTTTTGCATTTCAGTTAATGGAATCAAGATAATCCACCACAAGAAGGCCTGGAAACCTATAAACCAGGTTATTACAGATCTTATCAGCTTCATTAATTCTCACACAGTCCAAGCAGAATATAGGGTAGGGCTCTACAAAAATGAAACATGAAACAGTTCTTATTGGTGAAATTATTAAGGCCACTCCACGTAGTTAAAAGGAAGATTTATTTAGTGGGAACTTACAAATTAAGGGATAGGTAGGTCGTGGGGTCTGGGGAAGGTGTTTCACAGACCAGCGGTGTTTTCTGGAGCTCTGCTAGGTCCACCTCCACCGTTCAGGGTCCGGGAACCAAGAGAGCACTCACCCATCCAGATCTCAGGTCTCCAGGCACCTCCCCTGGCCCTGCCTCGTAGGCGTGACAGTTGCCAAAGTTTCAATGGGGGTTGGAACTTCCAGATCCAAGCTGGAATAACTACCCACTACAAGTTCTATTGGTGTGGTTTTAACTGAAAGACCTTTAGGGAAAGTAAAAAAAAGGTTTGCTAAATTTTATGCATGATCCCAAACAAGGATCCTATGCTAAGAACCCCAGCAGGCATAAAGCAACCGAAAAGAAAATTTGCACTTCACACAATATACACTTTAATTCTAGAAAAGATTGTATTGAGAAGGGGCAAGTTTTATTCCTGATAAATCTGTTCTTTTCATAAAGGATTCAGAGGAAATTAACTCATCACACTATTAACTAAAGATCTTCATCTCCTTTGTCAGGCTGTGCCTATCCAACTGAAAAAGATCAGACTCCATTATGAGGTGCTGTGCTAGTGCCAATATTAATGCCGGCATGGCTTTCTTTATGGTCAATTAGATCATTTATTTGGAGATGGGCCATTATTATAAAATAGTAAGAGGCAAATGGAATCGATTGCAGTGTATTGACAAGGTATACTGTCTTCTTTGCAATCATTTGAACAGACAGGTATTAATCTCACTCAGGAGAGAACTTACCGTGTTGAGAAAAGTCCTTCTGCTCTACAAATATCCTCTCAGAAGCATTTATATTATTCACAGCATCATTTTTGAGTAATGCAAAGATACTATTACCTGTAACAGAGTAACAGGTAAAAATGAAAAGAAAAACCTGAAACAAAAATACTTTAAACATATGACATGAAAATCTCAAATTATATAATTTTATTGATTTTAAATATTAAGGTTTTTATTGTGTCTAGACATTTATTTAGTATTGACAATTGGGAGCTTGCACTCAGGGGAAATTAAAACTGCCTGATCATGTTCCATCAAATATGTGGGTGCAAGTGCGACTACTGACTGCTAGATACTTTGCACATATGACTTTTAAAAAAGAAAAAGAGATAATACAGAACATTAAATGGAAGTCTGACACAGCAGATATCTGTGGAGAAGATATTGACATGAGTACAATGCCTTATGGAGAGTGATTAATTTAATCAAGATAATTGAGTATTTTACTTATGATTCATTTAAACCCAAAGCATCTATTCTTAAATTAAAGAAAGCAGTTCTCCTGACCTGTATACCCCACACCCCAACTGTAACCCTTCCAACATGTACACCCTACACCCCAATAACTGCAGCCCTCCCAACCTGTACTCCCCACACCCCAACAACTGCAGCCCTTCCAACCTGTACACCTTACACCCCAACAAATGCAGCCTTCCCAACCTGTACTCCTCACACCCCAACAACAGCAGTCCTCCTCACCTGTACATCCCATACCCCAACTGTAGCCCTCCTAACCTGCACTCCTCACACCCCAACATATGCAACCCTCCTTACCTGAACCCCCTCTCCCCCCTAATTTATATAACATCATCAGTGAAATAATTCAGTTCAGAGCTAATAAATGAAGAATTAAAATGGTTATAAAATATCTTGGGAAAAATTTAAGAATTCAAAGAACTAGTAAAAATGAAGTCGTAGAAAAGGAGAATATAGTGATTTTTTGTCAAAGCAGAAACACAACAAAATAAAGGTGTAACTAGAGTTTTCCTGCCTTGCCCACAGTCAGGACAAATCTTTATCACCCGCCAGTCCCACAGCCACTCAGACCCAACCAAGTAAACATAGAGACTTATATTGCTTACAAACTGTATGGCCGTGGCAGGCCTCTTGCTAACTGTTCTTACAGCTTAAATTAATCCATTTCCATAAATCTATACCTTGCCACATGGCTTACCGGCATCTTCACATGCTGCTTGTCATGGTGGCAACTGGCAGTGATTCCTTCTGCCTTCCTGTTCTTTCTTTTCTACTCTCTATTAGTCCCGCCTATACTTCCTGCATAGCCACTGGCCAATCAGTGTTTTATTTATTGATCAATCAGAGTAATTTCATATACAGGCCATCCCACAGCATAAAGGACTATTAATTTTAGGGGACTCAGACCACAAAGATTATGATATTCATTTTCTTTCTTTCTTTTCTTTTCTTTTTTCTTTTTTTTTTTTCATTTTTCAAGACAGGGTTTCTCTGTGCAGCTTTGTGCCTTTCCTGAAACTCACTTTGTAGCCCAGGCTGGCCTTGAACTCACAGAGATCTGCCTGCCTCTGCCTCCCGAGAACTGGGATTAAAGGAATGTGCGATATTCATTTTTTTTAATGATCATAAATCTAGATACTTTAATTCAACAATTTAATTAACAGTCACAGAAGGGATTTCTATTTTGAAATAAAAGGGAAACGTTTATTAGACTGTACTATGGAAGCTCAAAGATACGAAGGTGCCAAGCCTAGCACTGCGAGGAAGGGCACTTTGAAGGGCAGCATTTCTGGAGGAGTCACCAATAGCCTATGTCCTCTGGAAAATATCAGGCCTTCTCTAATGCTCACACTCTCTTATGCACAGGCTGTGGGTGACGAAGTTGCACTCTGTCACACAGGTAAACCTTATTGCTAAAGGTGAGCAGGAAAATGTCCAATCAGAGGAATGTTTGACTGTGTAAAGAGTTGGGACTTTAGAACATTTGGTTTAACAATGTCTACTGCAGCAGTGGCATTTGTTTTCTGGTTACTTATGTGAGGTAATCTCCAGTACCCTTCGTTAGAAAGAGATGTCACCTCCTCTGTAATGGAAGACCTTGAAGAAACTGTACCTACACAAAGAAACTGGTGATTGATCCTTTCAGAATGTGCTTGTTTTTCTGTGTTACTGAAGTCTGATGATTAGTGCCAAGTCCCAGAATAATTATACTGAATAAGTGAAGAAGAGAGGAAACTGTATTATGTGGAAGGTAGTTGAAATAATTAGCTGGCTTTACTAGCTTGAGCCAGAGTACATGACATGGAATTTTGGTGGTCAAATACTGTGTAACTGTATAAGCAAATATTCTTGGAGGAAGCTAATTAACTCTCTTGGGTAAGACATGTCCTAGCAAAGATCCTAAAGGATAGGTCATACCCACTTTGGAGCTGGGTTTTTTTTTTTTTTTATGGCCAAAAGAAATAGCAGCCAGCACAAAGTGAATGAGAACTATCTGAGTTGCCTAGTTAAATGTTAGAGGCAGGAATAATGAGGCTGGGAAAATCAATCATGCTGGAGTGTATATAATATGAGAAATTGGAAGGCTCATCTGCTGATGACGTTTCCAGGAGCAGAGAGGAAATGTCATTCCTCATGGTCATCATCATTGTTCTGGAAAGGGGACTTCTAAAATCAATGAGAAGTTTAGTTGGTCCTCACAACTTTTATGCCAGTCTAATAGGGAGAGAGGCAGATGAGCGTTTAGTAGACTGGTGACTGAATTGGACTTTGGGAAAGCAGGTCAGAAGTATTCTAAAGAATACTAATGTCAAATCAACAGCTAGAGAAGCTTGGCCCAGGGGGAGACATGAATGCATCCAACATGGAAGGAATTCTGAGGGCACAGAAAGGTGGGGGTAAGAAGGAAAAGGAGGAGGCAAAAAGAGCAGGATGTCAGGATGGCTGAGTTATACTTGTCTGCTTTGTTGTTTATTGCCACATCAGTGCTAAATATGTTTTATATTTAACAGCCATTGACTTGATTTCTTCATTTGAACAATACAATGCACACAGAATTTATTTTCTGAATAACTGTCCTATCCTAACAATGGCAGGTATATATTCTGATGGTTTCTCTCATCTTTCACTACAGGACTTCATCACCACTTATTTGGGCTATTACATGTAGAGGAAAAAGGAATAACAAACTCACTCAAAATCCAGTGCATGTTAACTTCGAGTTAACAATGATACTTGTAAGATTCAACTCCCCTTTCAGCTTCCATGTTAGAGCAGAGTTCTATGGAAAACCACCCTTATAGGTAGATTTTTTTATTAAGGATTTTTTAAAATTCATTTTACATGCCAATCACAGATCCCCCTCTTCTCCTTCTTCCTGCCCCTCCTGCTTCCCCCCCACCCCCCGCAGCCTACCACCCATTCCTTCCTCCAACAAGGCAAGGTCTCCCATGAGGAATCTGCAGAGCCTGGTACATTCAGGAGAGGCAGATAGAAGGCCCGCTCCCTCACATCAAGGCTGTGTAAGATGTCCTACCATAGGTTGCAGGCTCCAAAAAGCCAGCTCATGCACCTGGGATGGATCTTGATCCTACCACCATTGGGCCCCTTAAGCAGATCAAGCTACACAAGTTTCTCACTTATGCAGAGGGACTAGTCTGGTCCCATGGAGGCTTCATAGCTGTTGGTCTAATGTTCATGAGTTCCCACTAGTTTGGTTTGGTCATCTCTGTAGGTTTCCCCATCATGGTCAGGTAGATGGTTTTATGTTAGATGATATCCTGCCTCAGGCCAGCTCATGAATATGTACCCTGAGATTCTGTGTTATTGTTCTAACTCCTTAACAAAATACCTGGGATAAGCAATTCATAAGCAGAAAGGAATTTTTTTGGCTTATGACTTGAGTCATAGTTACTGGGCTCTGTTTCTCCTGGACCTATGATAGCAGTCCTGTAGGGAATAAGTGGTAGGGGAAACATTTCATGTTATGGCTGCTGGCAATGGAGGTGTGTGTGTGTGTGTGTGTGTGTGTGTGTGTGTGTGTGTGTGTGTGTGTGTGTGTGTGATAGTATTCACTTCAATGTCATTCCCCCAGTGACCTAACTTCCTTCCCTGAAGCCCCACTTCTAAGGTTCAATAAACTACACAACTGAGAGAGAGAGACAGAGAGAGAGAGAGAGAGAGAAAGAGAGAGAGAGAGAGAGAGAGAGAGAGAGAGAGAGAGAAGAGAGAAAAAGAAGTAAAAGAAAAACTACACAATCACACAATCTCACAACTAAGCTTTAAGCACACTAGCTTTAGGGGTATTAAAGAGTTAAATTCACAATAAAATCTTAAGCAAATTAATAATTTATAATTGTAATAGTATAGAGAGCGAAGAAAAATGTGTACCCTATCATATTAGTGAGAAATCTAGACTCTATAACATTAAGTAATTAACCTTTTGTTTCAGATTGGCGCAAAAGAGGTTTACTGGGGAAGGCTAAGTATTAAGAGTAGATAATCCTGGAAACTGTGCCAGGACTTTATTTTTGGTCTTTGTTTCTAGGAAAAGTAACCCAAGACACAGCTAAAATACCTTACCTATCAGCTTATTTTCATGAAAACACTCACTGATAGGGCATGATGCTATAACAAGGAAACTGGTAGCTTTCATTTAGTTGAATACATGTGGAAATACTAAAATATTGTGACCCTTCTTGGCACAGAGATGAACCATTTTTCAATGTCACACACCAAACTCCAACACATTTATTTTTATTCAGCTCAGACAACAACTCACATTGTCAAATCTGTGTCATGATGGGATCAGATTTAAATATTACCATGGGGTGGACACTGGTGTTCATTTTTTTTTTTTACAGTTTTGCTTAAGGTCTATGTTTAATCTCATATCTATGTGTGCATGCACAGAAACACCTTGATCCATTTCACAGATGATATATATTGAAAAGGAAGCTAAACATGATAACTACGTTGGAAACTTTTTTTGAGAAGAGTTTCCTGGAGCCAACTGTGTAGCCAAGTATAACATTGAACTTCTCATCCTTCTGCCTCTATCTCCCATGTGCTGGAAATAAAGGTGTATGTGGAACTGGGGATAATATACTGAACTTCCTGTAAGCCAGGAAAGCATTCTAGTTAAGAAGCTCCATTCCCATAGATACGTTGGGAACTTTGAAAGCCTATAAAAATCCAAAGACAGAATATATTTGTATGACGACCCAAAGATTTGAACTTCAACATCTGCCTGGTCCAGAGGTACGTTAAAGAAGAAAAAAAAAAACACACTATTGGGTTTATGACAGATATGGATGGGTTACTTTCCACAGGAAACTGGGATTCAGGAGCCTGATTATGGCATCTGAAATTTGGAGAAAATGTTCTTCTGAGTTGTATTGTGGGACAGCAGTAGAGATGAAACATTAGATCACAGAACTGTAAGTTCCACTGCTCCATGGCTGAGAATCATAGATGGGATTCTTAGGGAATTATCATATTATAAAGCTGTATGTACCCTTAGTGTGGAAGCAACAGTATTAGTATAAAAATAGTATGCTTGTGATCAACTGCTATTGGATCAGAAAGGATAAGTAAACCACAAACAAGGTGGTTCTAGTCTTCATGTCACTGTATAGAACCATGCTAGTGCCCCTTCTAGATCTCACTCTTAATGTTATAATGTAGGTCTGTGTAGACCGTCCAAATGGGAGAAACGGCAAGATTGATATTTGTATCTTCATGCTTTATCAATGCAAGCTTAAAACAAGTTATGAATACATTCCAGACATTGAAAAATTTTGTGGAGAAAAAAAACCCTTCCTCAATTGGGAAATTGTGAGTGGCATACCTGCTTGTTAACCTAATTGGATATCTATATCTACATCTATACATACACATCATATGCAATATACAAAAATCTTCATGAACAATGACCAGTGATCTGACTGGCTGGAATTTGAAAACTGCCGAGTGCAAGGGACTAGAGGGGCTAGAGAGCTGCTCAGTGTTTCAGAGTCCTTGCTGCTCCTGAAGAGGACAAAGTTCAGTTCCCAGAAACCACTTTGGGTGGCTCATAACTGCCTGCAACTACAGCTCCAGCAGAATCAAAGTCTTCTAACTTCTACAAGCACTTACATGCAAGTGTGTCAGTGTGTGTGCACGTGTGTGTGCGCGCACACACACACACAAATACAAATTTAAAAATAATCTCTTTTAAAAATAGAAACCAGGATATTTAGAGGCTTATGGTTGAACATATGGGGTGAGATTGGACACACATTTTCAAGACTTTTTGCTTTACACATAATGCAAAATATAAGCATATTTAGCATTGATGGGTCACTAAACAAGCAAGTAGACAAAAATAATTCAGCCACTTTATGCCAACCTGCCTCCACTATCAACTGCCTAGGATTTGGCAGGGCTGCAGGGGTGGAGACAGAGTCCAGCGATCAACAGTAGGCTGGGAATCATTATTTACTAAGGAGAGTTAAGTACTATTCCCTCCAAATCTATAACCTTCAAGCTAGAGACACCAAACTTGAATTCCAGTATGGCGTTATTCCATGGAGAGGTCAATGAGCCACTTTCAGCCAAACTTGAGCTAAACATTGAGTTCTTTAAATGATGGAAGGGACAATAGTAGTTTGTTATCAAGGTCAGATACTCATTCTATAATACATTTGAATTTCTTCCCTTCCTGATCTCAATTAACATCATAATGCTGGGTCGCTAGTGGGAATAACATATTCACTGAAAAACCATAGAGTAGGTATTTACCATCATTTAAAAAAACCTCTTCTTCCACTTTATTCCAAAACTCTGGTTTTCATAGAGTGTTAGTTCCTGGAAGCTAGCAGGGGACAAAGGTGTTCCATCAAAATACATGTTTCCATTATTGTCTGGTCATTTGAGATCCCCTGTGTCAAGAGATCATCAGGATAGAGGAGATTTTCATCACAACTGCAAAGATTATTGACTAATTAGTGGGAAGCTAACATGCAAACCTCATGTAGTAGGGATAGCGAAGGACATCTGTGGAATCCAGGTTGTAGATGTAACCAACCATCTTATTAAATAAGAAACATAGAACCAATGCAAAGAAGAAAGCCAAGAGGTCAGAGATAAGAGCTAAAAACCTTACTCTTCCTCTCGAGGTGGTTCTACCTCTCCAAAAGAGCTACTTCCTGTGTCTGTCTTTTTTATAGAGTTTCTGTTCTGCCTTCTCATTGGTTATAAACCCAACCACATGGCTTCCCAGTCACTGCCTGTCTGTACAGACCTCCAGGTCTTCTATGGTTGGTATTGAGATTAAAGGCATGTGTCTTCAACGCTGGCTGTCTCCTTGAACACACAGAGATCTGCCTAGCTCTGCCTACCAAATGCTGGGATTAAAGGCATGCACCACCACTGCCCAGCTTTCCTAAGGCTTGCTAATAGCTCTGATCCCCGGGCAACTTTATTTATTAACATACAAATAACATTTTAGTACAAATAAAATATCACCATACCAGGTGATTCATATGAGCATCTCCTATCTTTCACTTGCTCCTTTGTAACTGTAAAAACATGTGTGAAAACCTTTGCCTGAAGATGGTATGATAACCAAACTTACAGCATATCACCTCAAGAATGAAACATTTTTATCACCCTACAGTGTGTACCAAAAACCTGCTCAGATGATGACTGAATGAGAAAAGAATTTCCAAATGCATATTTGAGCAGAGAGTTAATATATCAGTTACAGTCCTGAGATCAATTGCACTAAAACTACTCCTTCTAACTTACTAGTCAGAAATAGAGGCTCTTGGTAGTATCTATCCCAGTACCTGTGATGAGAAGATGTATGAGATGTGAGGGGTAGATCTGTGATGGCCACAAAATTATTCAACTAAGAGTTACACCTGATAGACAAGGAATATACTACCCAATGACATCATATCTTGAGCATAGAAGTCTATCTCCACAATTATGCTACGACTGCCATTTCTAATGTCTTTTTTTGGGAAAAATAGATCATTCTTGCAAGGTGGGCACTTCTTTTGGTAGACAAGTCCTTTTCATTGCCAGTTCTTTAAAAGTGCCTTCTTGTATATGAAGTTCCTTCTTCTCTCCTTCACAACAGACAGATAAGCATTTCATCTAAAGACAGATAAGCATTTTCATTTTTAAAGATTCTTGTGCCCCTCAAACCAGTGCTCATAAGTGTTTTGTATAAAATATTTCTTGTCCATATGAATTTGTCAGCTTCATATAAGGGAATATTTGAGAGTACTAACTTGTAAAGCAGAAAGACTTAGGCTCACATTTTTTTAAGGTTTCAACTACAGTTGTGGCTTCTGATGATTGTGGCATATCCTAGAGCAAGCACATGGTGGAAGAGACCACAGTTTTACTAGCCAGTAAGCAGATAGGGAGAGAGAGAGGAGGGGGTGTTGTAGTCCTTCAATTTCTTTTGAAGTCATGACTCTAATGACCTTAAGAACCTCATGTTGGTGCTGTCATGGTGACGAAGCCTTTAACATACAGATCTCAAAGGGTCACTCCATGTGTAAGTCATAGGCTGGTGCATCTCTGAGTACTTGCAACAACATCTGTACTGAGTGAAAGCACAAAATAAGTTCATGGAGTTAATTTGAATAAACAGTGTACCAAACCAAGATAGATTTGTAATATTCATGATAATACAAGTAGTTTTTGATTCTGATATACAATAGTTGACAGGCTGGCTCTCTTCCATTCACTAATGATAACTGACTGTTTCTCATCCACTTAGTAACTTTTCAATTTTTTTCTTACTCAACATAAGTAAGAAAGACTTAACCAATAAGAGAATGGAATGTTTATATAATTTCCCTACAAAACCATAAACATAGTTCCAAAACATAATGCCTAATAGCAGAGTGGTTCCCTAATATCAGGGAAATACATCAGAAAGTGAAGTAGAAATCTGTAGGGGAAGAGATAACAGTGAAATCCAGGAGTTCCACAGCTTTGAACATTTGGGAACGTTCAGTTTGCTTTGTTTTTTTCATTGTGTTCAGTTCTCAAAATAAAGTAACGCGAGCAAATGGTTTTTAGATGCACATCAGTGAAAGGATTATGGAGCACCTCATTCATAAATTTGTTGAACAAATGGGAGACATATACATCATAATCCTCACTAATTCCATATACATATATAATTTCAAATAGAAATCAGTGATTGGATATACTTATATGTTCAGGTTTACATTATCATTGTCATTATTTAGATGTTCCATAGCATGTATTCTATAGGTGACTAGATAAATGATGGCCATAAGTATTTGGTGATCTGAAATAAAAGAATTTTGGAGAAGGTTCTGGGTAGAAGTATGCCACAGATGTGAAACTGACCCAGCAAACACATGTTATAAAGACACAGGACAAAGTACTTTCAACCAGAGCCCAGAACATTTTTCACAGGTGATTTTGCTGATTGTATTACAATAGCCAAACGATCCAAACAGAAACCACACTGTTTTGTTGTCATAGTGCTGAGGTTAGTTCAGGGGAACACGAACCGAGGGAGTGTCTTTTGGGAGAAACTCAGACGGCTCTCTGATATTCTGCTTGATCACAGGTTCTAGAGAGGTAGAAGGCGCATTCCCGGACTTTGTGTATTTCTGACGCTCAGAGAAGGAAACAGTTCTCTGAGTTTATGCCATTTACTACCCCTTATACACATGTAGCCTGCAGGGAGTGTAAAAGGAAGTTAGTTGTCGAGAATTCCTATTAAATATAGGAATAGATAAAGCACAAAGGGGAAATGATGACATATGCCAAAATTAAGGGGACGAGAATGTTTTCAGAATGTATTCTAAAGAATCCAAACAGTTTTGTGACATTTTAGACAGGAAACCTCATTTTTATACTGAAGTAATGTAGGGTTGTGCAAACCTTCATATCAGTTGATAAAAAAAAAATATTACTTTCATAGGTTCACACAAGAAGTTCAAGTATTTCATCTTAGCTTCGATTTTTAAGCCATTTTCCTGCAAACTGGCAAATTTCTGCCTCCAGCAAACTGATGAAAATTCATGGATGTTTTCATTCCTCCAGTTTAGGGCAGAATAGTAAAACTTTTGCCTTAGATCAAACTTTTGAATATTTGAGGGGAGAAAAAAAAAAACCCACATCACTTCTCAAATGTGAATACCCAAAGTGAAATGTGGCTGTTTCTTATATTTTTAGATGCCTGGAAGTTTTCCACCAACTTCTATAACAGTCACTCTGCAGGCTTCTGCTATAAATGTTGCAGGAACTATCTGGGGAAATATTCTATTGAGAGGGAAGGCAGGATTATCTAGCAGCTAGAGCGTGGAATTTGGACTTAGACAACCATCTGAGACCCACACCTGCCTCCTTCAGTGCCTTATGGTACGGCTCTGTATAAATGATTCAGACTCACTTTGCTTATATTTTTCCCTGTGGCAATAGAGGAAAATGGGCTAAACATTAGCCTTTTCTTGACTCTCAGAGTAGCCTATGAAGGTAAACATGGCACTTTCTGTAAAGTGCAATGACCTTTAGTACAGAAAAGTAGTACCACTATGTGGGGCCGGAGAGGTTATATCAATATTGTAGAATCCTAGGATGGGGAACCGCGCAGCATGCGTCCTCATGTCTGCGTTCATACAGGGTGTTGATGATACACAATAAATAATAGGTACTACCAACTGCTAATTCTGTCAGCGCAGAGCTCCCCTTCAGCATTTGGACATGTTAACCTCCCTCTCACACATCTAGTGAAAAGAGACAGCGATATATCACCACCAATCAACTGGCATCTATCAATTGTCTAAGCAAAATTGCACTATGGTGCACTTCAGACCTCTCTTGAGAATTTACTTGAAATGTAGTGATTAACCTAATAAAGCACACTTGCTGTTCTCTAAAATACTCATACCTGTGTATTCATCATGCAATTATAAAGGAGACATGTCTGAATGATGAAAGATCACATATATTAGTCATACATGACAGCTGACAGATAATAATTCTGGGAAGTTTGAAGGAGGAAATCTGTAACTGAGGACAGAAGAATCTGTGGTGGCCCTTTTTAATATGACATCTATGTGGAATTATAATACATACATCAAAAAGAAAACACACACACACACACACACACACAGAGAGAGAGAGAGAGAGAGAGAGAGAGAGAGAGAGAGAGAGAGAGAGAGAGAGAGAGAGATGATTATCCTCTCTTTTTGCATCAAAATATGGCAGAAGAGTGGATCTTGCCCTGTCTAGAAGAGACCAGGTATCAGGAAAACTTCTCTTTACAGCAAGTTACTCCTGTGGAGAAATATTGTACTTCTGTACAATACAAGGCACTTTTGGAGAAAGCATTAATCCATTCATTAATCCATGAATTAATTACTCCCTATAATGCCCCATCTCCGGAAGCTTCTGCCACCTCCTCACCTCCACACTGGAACCAAACTTGCAGCATAGCAACCTCTAAGAGACAAACCATATCCAAATCACCGGGACACCTACCACCGTCAACGGTGCTGAGATGGTGATTCATTGGTGTCACTTGGTGCCACCACAAACCTCACTGTTACTGATTTTAGGAAGTTTGGGCTCATCCTGCTGCCTATTCCTGATAGTATATGGCTTTGAAACTGTGATGGCTTATTTGTGAATCCTGATTCAGAAAATCAATATGGATGTGACTTACAAAATAATTTTACAGTGGATGCCATTGGATGCAATATTGAGGGGAAACCTGGTGGAAGAACATGCTGGTACCAAGCTGGGGTCTGGAGCTCCCCATTTAACATTCCCTGAGCATCCCTTGTCTCATTGCAAAAATAGAAGCTTTGCATTGTATTTTTAAATTCTCTGAAAAACAAGTGCCCTTGAAAGTTATATATTTCCTGTTGCTAGTGGATACATCCTCTTGCTCTTGGATTCTGTCAGAATCCATGATTATTTTTTGTCATTAAGCTCAATATCTCAATTTTATAGACCGTGGATGCCTCAGTAGAAATGAACCAGATGGTAATACGATGCTTTCAAAAACAAGCTCTAACTGTAATTCTCAATTTAATCATAGCTAAACTGGGCATCCCCAAGCTCTATTAAATTTAATACTCAGCTCAGGTCACGTCTGTATACACTTCTTTAGATGAATGGGCTAATTCTTGGTGTAAGGACTTGTATAGCAGTGAGCAAGGCATCTTTTAAACCCTCAGGGGCATATTGCCCTTTCTTGGGCTTACTGCAACATTCCTGTGTATATATATATATATATATATATATATATATATATATATATATATATATATGTATGTATATATATATATATGTATATATATGTATAACTAAAGGAATTAACAAAAATCAAACCATTAGGTCAGCTCAGTGAACACAGTAATTGAACTTTATTGACATACTATTGGTTTACACAAAAAGTTTCAAGTTTTGATTTTCTTTTCACAGCCATGTTTTACTATGTGTCATAGACAGTATTTGGAATGTGTGATATATTTAATGTGGGCTGCATTGTGTAGATGGCATGGTTAATATTAGTATATATAAAAAAGTACAAGTTAAATATTTTGAAAACAAGTAATATTTTAAAAAATTAAACATGGTTTTAAGTAGCTAATGTTATGAGTCTAGAATAAATTATTGTGGCAAGAACCAGGTGTTTTAACACATGATTGAATATATTCATTTGTTTCATTTGAAAAATTCTATTGAATGTCTATAGCATGTTATGTACAGTCTAAATGAATATGCCCAAATCACATGCAAGTATTTAAATTTTATAATTTGTACACCGCATATAACAGAAAAGACACAAGAATACCTCTAGAAATTATCTTTAGTGCTATGCATATGAATATTTAACATCAAACATTTTGAGACACTTCATTTATTTTACTGAGCCTTTAACACTCAGTGTGTATGTAAGTTACAGTGAAACTGAAGTCTCACTGGCCACATTTCCAGCATGACATAGCCACACCTGCCCAATGACTGGGACAGTGTCTGTCTGAGAAGTGGAAATATAAAAGCAAGTAACACAGATGTGGCCACTGTCTTCATGGGATTTATTATCTAGTATAAAAAACAAAGGTACAAGAACATGTAGCATAACGTTAAAAAGTGTCTTATAAAATTAATATACATGAATAAGTGCCTTGAATTTTAATACACTTTATTTTACGCATGCTTTATATAAAATATTTTTCTATGTGGAAAGGTAACTAATTTCTTTTAAGGATATACACTCTAGATTCAAACAGTTTTGTACTCTATTTCCATTCCTTTATCTCTGTAGTTGCTGTTCTTCCCATATCAGGATTATATTTTAAATCTGAAGTTAAGCATGATCCAGGAGTATAATAATCTTTTAAATCAGTTTTATCTCGGTTAAAAATTAAAATCAGCTAATATGAAGAAATGTTATTAAAGAAAATGTCATTGGTTGAAAGGAAGTTGAATATTTTCCATGTGCCCTTTATATTGTTATAATATCTGTAATTTCTTCTGATATCTGCCTTGCAAAATCTTCCTAAATAGCATGGTAGATCTTGATTAGTTTTATTTTAGTAGTTTGTTTTTAATGAATTCTTATTGTTATGCCTTATTTATATAGAGAGGTATTTATGACTATAGTAGATTGAGTTGAAAATAGCAAGATAAGAAAAAAAGAAGAAAATTATAATGAGAAAAGTTTATAGATACATGCCTTAATTGATTTCATGTAGCTTCCACTTAATTGATGATGTGATAAGAATGGCTATTTATTGAGAGTTGAAACATGCCAGAAAGCATGGATTAAGTGAAAGTTTAGTGTGCACTCATTTAACTAAATATACATCATTCCCCATGTTCCTCTTCAAATAAAGTTACCTTAGAATTTCATACAAGGTTGTGGAGACTGAAGAGTTGCTCTGAGAGGATCTACTGTACACTGGAAGTAATGAGTAGAGTTTCAGGCTGGGCAAGGAAGCTTTCTTCATCTGAAAAAGCAACATAAATAAAGTAAGAGAGTAGACATTGACAAGTTTGTTGGAAGAATAAAGTAAATGGCTTCAGTTGGAGGCAAAGTGGAAATTTAAGAAGCATGAGCTAATGGGATCTTAGAATATCAAACTTGATAAAAAAGGTGATATGGTGCCAATACAGTCACAGTGTCGGAGAAGTGGCGTGATGAAAATGGCATTGTTGGAAGTTTCATCTAGCAGAGGTGACAGGATTGATTTAAAGACACTGCAGGGAAGTATCAAGGAGGTTGAGTTGAGGGACCAGATCCAATAAGAGATTTGGAAGACTTAACAGGACTTCTTAAAATGAGAGACACATTTTTTTTTTTTTTAGACAGAGTGGATGGGAATGAATAAGAGAAGGCTGAGGGAGACAAATGCACTACTAGCCTTGGATTCAGGGATCTTTGTGGGGAGTTAGGTAGCTATGAAGGGAAGGAATGGGGGCTCTTCGTTGACAAGACCTACAAGGTTGGGATATGACTGCAAAGGTGTATTCTGTTGAGTTTTCTGTTGTCCAACATAGAATGCAGTGCAGTTTCATTTTGTATTTATTATTATTCTTAGAACTCACACCTCAAAGCAAAAGTAAATTGAAAGTTGGTTGAAAAATTACTAAGTGAACTATGGCAATGCTTCCATCTGCTCTCTGAAAGCTACATATTTGGGGTTGAATTATTTAGGAAGTTATGAAACAAAACAGGATTTATGTTTGCTTTATTTTGACATATGGTTTACATTTTGAAAACTTTGCCCTAGGATGGCATTGCATGAAATTATGATGATAAAATTGGGCATTGCCCAAGGAAAATCACAAAATTCAGAACAGTAATAGAGTTTATAAATCATGTAATTACATGAGTCGAAAAACAATAAATTTTTTTTTGAGTAACTATCAGGTTCCAAGTCTGTTGAGAACATTGGGTATAAAAAATACAAGAAAAAAAGAAAAACTGTCCTAGTAGATAAGTTTGCTGTCTGGTTGGTCCTCAAATAAACAAGCAAGCGCGCACAAGCGCGCGCGCGCGCGCGCGCGCACACACACACACAAATTTACATACAAATATGTATATTATTTTATTAATTATGTAAGTCCTTGTTATTGATTATTCTTTGACCCCTAAACATTCATATATTCAAGTCCTATGCCCTAGTGTCTTGGGGCATGATTTTATTAAAAAGTAGACTTTTGATGAATATGAAGAATTCAGAGAGGTCAGACTAGGGCATGATGGGTCCTTAACTTAAAATGGCTGCTCTTCTTGTAAAAAGGGGACATTTGTACATACCAAGGCAAGTGCCATCAAAGATGAAGGCAGAGATCAAGCTGAAGCTAAGGAATGTCTGAGAGTTCCAATAAAGTAGCCAAAACTATACTACCTCTCTATCCTCAGAAGGAATTGACTCCACTGACCCCTGGACCTCAGACTGCTAACCCATCATAGTTAGACAATGTATTCTGTTGCTTCAGTTTCACAGGTGGTGATACTTTGTCACTGAAATTTTAACAAACTAATATAGTAATAGAAAAGTAAGGTCAGGAGACATATTGGAAGCAAATATGGTATTAAAGGCTTATGTCAGATCCAAAGGGCCATTATATTAGACAGAAATCTTTAGATTAAGAACAAAGCAACATAAGAGTTATACAGGATATGAAAAGTAAAGAGTATGTACAAATGCCCTGATCTAAGAATGGACATAGCCTATGTATGGAATGGAAGAAAAAGGTCCATGTAGTTGGTGCATTGCCCATAAAAGGAACAGTGGTGGGATATGAGGCTGCTAGATCTTGCAAAATAACTTGTCTTTTATCCTAAATGTGGCAAAGAGACATCACTGGATTTCAAATGTGGGTCACATAATTCAATTTACATTTGAAATGTGTTGTAACTACTAGGTAGTGAATGGTTTATGAGAAAAATAATTAGAAAATTAGCCACGGGCCAGGTTATGAGACACAAACTAGATTGAGGAGAGTAGATTGCAGATAATTTGAGCCAATATTTAATGCTGAGAGATAGAAGAAGTATGTCAAGTTTTATAAAAAAAAATAGTCTTAGGCTTCAATATAAACCTTTGAGTGCGAGAAACTATTTATTAGGAACATGGGAAGAAAAACACTATGAGAAGAACAAAACCAGAGGAATAATAAATGAAGGATTCAGTTCTGGATAGATTAAACAGTACATGCATGATAACCACACTGTTGGGAAGTTGTTGCCTCAGAGAAAGTTATGAGGTAAAGGAGGGGCAATGGAAGTCAAGCCCGTTGTCAGGAGTTATCAACACAGCTTACACTAGAAGGCTCCCTGGCTCCTGCAAGTGCTAATCAATAACTCTATTCTTTGTTTAAGGTCTAAGGGAATGCTGTCTTGAGTTGCACTGACAATAAATTTTCAAGGTCCTGTGGAGCAAACAGGAAGGTACAGACACAGCAGTGACATGGTGTCAAGTGTACAGAACCAAAGTTAAGAGGTTTGGAGTCTACTTTTAGCTTTGCCACTAATTAGCTCAATCATGTCTCAGGATAATGAGTCTGTAGCGTCTGATGAACTCTAAGATACCTATTAGTTTCAAAGTTGGATGACTCTCTAGTAATTGAGCTTTTGGGTACATAGTCTAATAATATTCTTTTACAGGGGCACAAGGAGATATGCATGAAGGTTTTTATTAAAACCTTGTATAAAACAGTTTAAAGAAGCTCACATGATTATCATTAGAATGAAAGATAGTATGCCATATTTAAATGATGTGCTACTTAGTTACTTAAAACAGTGAAGTAAATCTATCTGTAGAAAGCCCCTACAACCCCTTTGGCTTTGCTTATCGCTGTTTTAGTTATCTGTGATCAAGCTAGGTTCAACAATGTTTGTGGAAATATGTAGAAATGACTTATACCTTTTAAGTTATCATTCTGAATAATTCTGAGGAGAATGACAAAAATTTCTTGCTGTTATCTCAATATCTTTGTACAGTGTATCCACGATGTTTATGCCCCTATAGGGCATGTTGAAAGGGGCTATCATAGGGCTATGATGAGATGGGGCATGGTAGAAATAGAAGAAAAGAGAGAGAAAGAGAGAGAAACCATTTATGCAATTTTACCACATTATTTTACAATTATTGTTCCACTTTATTGTTGACCTCTTGTGTGTATTTTATAAATTATTAATATATCCTAGATATACTGGAAAACCAATAGATACATACAGTTCTGTGCTGGCCACAATTTTAGGCTTGCACTAGGATCTTTGGTCATATCCCTTGAGGATATGAGCAATGAATATATATACACATATTATAAACAGAGGATATTGTATGACAGAAAAGTCACCCTCAAAATGTAGAATGAAGATTGAGATAACTCATCTTCTATGAATATACATATATGTAAAAATTACAGAGGAGGAAGGATGGAATTTTGGGTAATTACTGGGAAATAGGAGGAAACAGAAAGGGATGATTCACAAGAAAAGCTGGCAGGGAAATGGTCATGAAGGTTCCCGTCTGTAAGAAAGGGGGATTGGGAGTTTAAGATTAAACTCTCAATTGCATTCAATAGTTGCAGACAAGCCTAGGCTGACTAGTGAAGCCATGTGTTAAAAAGAAAAGTCCAATTTTATAAGAAAAGTTAGGCTTGTTCTCTACATAGCAGGGATAGACAAGGTTTATACATCATTCCTTATACATTTATATTTACATTAATTTTATTTCTCCACACATGAGTTAGAACTTGCATTTTTCACTTTAAATTTTTGAGGCCCAAAAGATTTTCATTTCAACGTTACGGATATTTTAATACCACATCATTAATTTCCTAAGATTGCATGGACATTAACTCTGTTTTCATTTTTCCTTTTTGAATGTTTCCTTTAACTTTATTTCACCAGCTATAACACACGTGCTTCAGTTGTGCTGCAAAATCTCACATTCAATATTTATTTCAGATAAACTCCATTCTAAAGGGGGCACTCAGGATTCCAATAACAAATCTGAGTTCCCTATGTGTTCAGACCTTCCTCCAGGCCTCGGAGCTGGTCAACAGAAGAGATAAAACTTCAAACTCAATTGCAATACTTGAGACCATGCCCTCACTATGCCGTGATTGACATATATGTTGGCATAAATTCCACCTCAACCTTATTTTCAAACTTCCTTATAAAGTGGGACGCTCATTCAGTTAGCATACAGTCTAAATATACTGAACATAGTGTTCCTGTACTTTGCATATAAGTGGTGTGAAAATTTCAGAAATACACAGCAAGTGAAGGGAATATCTATCTTTAGGGGATAAGGAGATGGTTTAGTGGGTAGCATGCTTGACTTACAAGCCTGACAACCTGTGTTGGATCCCCAGGACTGGTGCAAAAGCCAGATTCAATGATTCAAGTGTCTGCAATCCTACAATACCACTCTTTGGAAGTTGGAGACTGAGACAGGGCAATGCTAGAAGATCGCATAGAAGTGAGACAACCCTGTGCCAAACAAGGTAGAAAACTACTCCAATGTCCTCTGACATCAACATTCATGCCTTTTTTTCCCTTTTATTTTACAATACCATTCAGTTCTACATATCAGTCACGGATTCCCTTGTTCTCCCCCCTCCTTCCCCCTCCCTTTCCCCCCAGCACACCCCCCATTCCCACCTCCTCCAGGGCAAAGCCTCCCCTGAGGACTGAGATCAACCTGGTAGATTCAGTCCAGGCAGGTCCAGTCCCCTCCTCCCAGACTGAGCCAAGCGTCCTTGCATAAGCCCCATGTTTCAAACAGCCAACTCATGCAATGATCACATGACCCAGTACCACTGCATAGATGCCTCCCAAACAGATCAAGCCAATCAACTGTCTCACCTATTCAGAGGGCCTGATCCAGTTGGGGGCCCCTCAGCCTTTGGTTCATAGTTCATGTGTTTCCATTTGTTTGGCTATTTGTCCCTGTGCTTTATCCAACCTTGGTTTCAACAATTCTCGCTCATATAAACCCTCCTCTTTCTCGCTAATTAGACTCCGGAAGCTCCACCCAGGGCCTAGCCGTGGATCTCTGCATCCAGATCCCTCAGTTGTTGGATGGGGTTTGTAGCACGACTATTAGGGTGTTTGGCCATCCCATCACCAGAGTAGGTCAGTTCGGGCTGTCTCTTGACCATTGCCAGCAGTCTATTGTGGGAGTATCTTTGTGGATTTCTGTGGGCCTCTCTAGCACATTGTTTCTTCCTTTTCTTATCAACATGCATGTCTTGATACGTGTAGGGCATGTGTCCACTACCTTACACAGAAATAAGCACACACACACAAACACACACTTTTATGTATACACATATTTGGCAACCTTAGGGATTTTATTGTGTTCTAGCCATAGACAAATGACTTTTACTTGATGCCTAGGTTCTGCTTTACCCAAATATCTTTTACCCATGACAGTGTTGTTCCTTTCTATGTATGCTTCATACTGTGTTGTTGTTGTCAATATTAAATGGAAGATTTTGCTATATCCATGAGTGTAGTTTTTCACTGAAGAATTCATTCGTTGATTTCCTAAAGAAGAAAAGCTTGAAGACAACTTCAAGGAAAGTTCTGCCATGTATTTAACAAAAAGTCCACAACGTAACTTTATTGTCATTAAATATTTACATCATTTTTTTCTTGTTTTCTCAAGTCTATTGTGCCCGTTCTTCACCTTAACATTTTTTGCGCTATATTTGAAGGATGAGCCAGAAGCATGGAAAGCTGTTGTTTTCAAATTTTATTAATGTTTTCCAACTCATCTCCTTGTTTGCCTGCTGACAGCCTGCCAAAATTACCCTCCAGTGAATTGTAACAAGATTGGGGTAGCAATCACAGGACCCGAAATGAGGTGCAGATAATTAGTAGATCGGATCTTTGTCACAGCGTATATTTGCTACCCACACATCTCTATTTTTAAGCCCGTGTGTCAGGCAATGAGTGTGCATTGTCTGCTTCAGTGGGAGCCACACACCTTTGCATTGCGTATAACACAGCTGAGTTGAGTGAAAAATTCTGTTCTTTTATCCTGGCGTTTTGTGACTGGTTAACATATAAGGTCTATGTATCTGACAAATAATTGAAACCACCCTTGGCTTTGAAAGAGCACTAGAAGGAGGAAGAGGAGGAATTTCCTATTTCTCTGCTAAGTGAAGTGACTGAACCATCACAGACTGTTTTCTAATAAATGCAGGAAACAAAAATCTCCTTAGATGATCAAATTCGTTTTCATGCTAATTAGCTCTGACTAATTTGATTGGCAAGCATAGCAGGTCAGGAGATTAGTTTTTGAGTGCTACAAAATAGGAAAGCTTTTTTTGTCAGTGGAGATAGGAAGTGATAAGTTGAGGGAGAAAATAAAAATTTGATTCTAGGATATTGAAAAGGCTAAGGTTATCTGCTAATAGGCTTTCAAGAGAATCAACCAGAGGTTTATAGGTAGAAAATTATCATCCAGTAATCTGTTCCTTTTTAAAATATTATCTGATGTGGCAGCCTTCACCCATCTGCTTGTCTTACTTAATTTCCCCCTTAATTCTATAGCCCATAGAGAGAATGCATAAGAAGTCAGAGAGGAGATTACCCACGGGCTAATGTGTGCTCCACCATGAAAGAAAATTTACTATATTTTGTAGCATAAGTCAATGTGCTGGTACACACCTATAATTGGGAAGAAGCAGATTGAAGTAAAAAAAGATCAGAAGTTCAAAGCTACTCTCAGTTATGTAACGAGTTAGAGGCCAGCCTGGGCTACAGGAAACCTTGTCTCAAGGCAAAAATAGTCATAGTTGTGATGGCTGGGGTCTCAAATGTAAGAGAGTCATGTAGGAATTGTACAGTGAGTGGACGGAGGCTGTAACTGGAATAAAAGATGACATATCTGAAATAGTCAAGGCATCATCTTAAATTTTAAAAGAGTGAGAAGACATGCTTTTTATGACTAAAGGTTTAGCTTGGAGAAAGCATACAAACTTTTTAAAAGGTAGATACTTTATCAGCATAGTGGGCACAGAGGACTTTTCTAGCTAACCCAATTTTTGTTATCTATAACAAGATTGATCGAGGAATCATCCTATGAGGTTTCTAACATGTTCTAAGTGTTTAAGATATTATTGATATCACTTAAACATTTAAACTTGAAGAGAAGACATATTTTAAGTCAGATTTTACATATTGAATATGAATGGGTACCAACTATATTATATATGAACTTAGTTCTAAGTTTTGAGAAATTGGCAATAAACAAATTGTACAGTAGCTCTTATCCTCATAGACCTTATAATTCACTGAGTCAAAAATTCTATAAAATGTTAACATGTAATAAACAAAATAAAAAGTGAAAAAGTGGGTTTTTAAACATATATTTTTACTTTATATGTATGTGTGTGTGTGCACGCATGTGTAAGTGTACTTATGTATGCAGCACATGTGTGCAAATGAACATAGAAGATAGAAGCAGGAATTGAATCTCCTGGAACTAGACTTAGGAGAACTTTTCAGCTACCTTATGTGTGCTGGGACTAAACCCAATTTTTGTAAAGAGCAGCAAGAACTCTAAACTGCTCAGCCATCTCTTGAGTCAAGACAAAGTGACTTTAAAAAAAACAACCCTGTATCATATGGAGAATAATTTGAAGGATACCATGATCATAGTCTACACAATGAGTGATAACTAAATTTTGTGCAAGATTACCAGTTTTTATAAAATATTAATTTTAGAAGAATGGTATTTTATTATACAATTAGAGTCATAGTCATCATTTTTCAGTAAACAGGCCGTGGTTTGGCAGATAAAATTTCTTTTAACTCCCCAAATTTCTATTTGGAATGCAAATTTTAATTAATTCATTATTCCATTTTCTGTGACAGGTACAAAAAATTATTAACATAGCAAAGTGAATGAAATGTACTTACTTATAGCACTATTATTGTAATACAAATAAAAAATATGCAACACATTTTGGAAAGGTAACTATTACCCAAAATAACATCACACACTTGGCTTACTAGATCTTCATGGCATTCCACACTTGCACAACTACAGCTTTCAGCCCATGACTGTGGAGCAGGAGGTTAAGTTGAAGAGGTACTTTGCTGGGTGCTGGGGAAGTCCCATTGATCTCATCTTCCAGTGGTTAGAGGGAAGGCCTGAGCTATGTGGCCGCTGCATTGTATGGTGGGAAATGAAGGGCTGTGTTTAGCCATGAGGAGAAGTAGGATCAACTGTTGTCTTACATCTGGCATAAAGAACAGATGAAGAATAAAAAGACATTTTTCGCCGGGCGTTGGTGGCACACGCCTTTAATCCCAGCACTCGGGAGGCAGAGCCAGGCGGATCTCTGTGAGTTCGAGGCCAGCCTGGGCTACCAAGTGAGCTCCAGGAAAGGCGCAAAGCTACACAGAGAAACCCTGTCTCGAAAAAACAAAAAAAAAAAAAAAAAAAAAAAAGACATTTTTCTTCAAGCTGGTAATGGATCTCATTGAATCTATTCATAAAATCTCCTAACCTTCATCAACTACAGGAAAATGTTGCATGCCACATATTCTTTATTATCAGTTGAAGGGCCCGGTGGGTGTTGTCCTAAGTATAACTGAGCCCAAACTATGGCCAGTCAAACTTGAGTCATCATAAAATTGTTCATAACCTAATTTCTGGTTAGGGAATTAATTTGTGAAGAGAAAAAGGTTTTATGGCAATGAAAATCTATAAAATTTAAATTAAAACAAAAGGATGAAATCATCCTTAGAAAAAGCTCTCAAACAAGTTAATGTCAAACAAATCAATAGGTTGTACTATGTATTATTTTTATAGGATAATCAGATTTTCTTCAAATGTTAATAATTATCTCACTTAATTCATTTTTCTGGTGATGGATTGCAATGTTTAACGTTATTTACTCCTTCAGTGGTGAATGCTCTCTCACATGAACATACTAATGCATACCAGCAACAACTGTGAAGTAAATTCAAGCACACAGTTCTTTGAAATAGTAGGCACAGTTAGATTAGGTATTTTTGATTTTTAAGTTTCTAAGGGGTACATAAAACCACCTATTCCTAGTCCTGACATATAGATCCTTTCTGGACTGTGGAAGTTCAATGTTGCACACATAGATATTGGTTTATGTATCTGTGAGACCGAAATGCCAGTTCTGGGGGCCTCTATTTGCAATTCAAGCACATTTTTACTGCAGCACAGACATGCTCATTTGTTTAGGCATCATTAATGGTGACTCTTCATAGTCAAGTCATCGCAAAAGAGGCTGTGCCTCCTGAAAAGCCTAAAACACTTATTATCTGACTCTTTGCATGCAGAGAGAGAGAGAAAAAAAAGAGGAAGAGAAGGCTGACATTGAAATACTGACTGAACTGAAGCACAGATGACTAAATTAGATGGGAATTGCATCAGTAACCTTAAAATGGAAAACTCTAGTTTACTTTCCACTGCTGGTATGGACATGGAGATTTGTGAACAACCCAGTAATAAAGAAATACATTTACATCTGCACTTTTAAGTGGTGTCATTAAATTTTAAACTGCATATATTTTATAGACATGTTAAAAAGCAAGTATATTTACACAAATGTGAAGGTCAGTAATCTTAGGAGGTGAGATTATGGGTGACTCCTAGGTTTTCCATTTGTGTTTATTCTCAAAATGTGCTCAAACAAATGTGTGTCAGCCTTGCAATGAGAAGGGAAATTTAGTGTCAGGACAGATGTATTTGTGCCTTTGCTCACTCTGTGCTCACTGGAGCTTGTTAATCTAAAAACCATTCCACCTTCAAGTGTTAATGAGCTAATAAGTCATTTTGAGGTGAACTACTTTCAAAATTGCTGAAGTCACATCTCTAGCTGCGTTCTTGTTCTGTCTATTGGGAGGGAGGGCCTAACTATCCTTCGCTATCACCTAACATATGAAAACAAGAAAATATATGCTTTCTTATAACAGTAAATCAACAGAAATGCTCTTATTTTAGTAAATGTAGTCTTTGAATTCCCTAATTTTATAAATGAGAAATTGGTGGAACATAGCTTAGTCCTCCATAAAGTCATGCAGAGTTAAAAATTACCTCCATCCACACCCAGACGTTTTCCACATGTTAGCACATAGTTTTAAATTTACTTAGTTAAGTGTGACTTGAAAACAGTAAAATACAAGCTAAGCTGTGAACTGTAGATGAGATGCTTTCAGGGAACTGTGGTTACAATAACATATGAATGTACACACTTCCTTTAATGCAATGCTTACACCTGAATATGATGTTAGGAAAATCATATTGGACATGAAGAATTCCAATTAATGAGAAATTCAGCTTTTGAAATGATTGATTACATAGTGGTATCACATATTCATATGAACAGGCATTCTTGTGAATTAACTCCCATACTCCTCACAAGAATAATGAAACAGAGAATAAGAATAACAACTTAATTTTGGGTTTTCCTCTTATGCTGGTGTTAAAACTTTCTCTTAATATTGTCAGAAAATTATGGTTCATGCTCTGTCTTATTTCTTCTTTGATAATTCTTGAAAGATACTTTTTCATTCTTATTATACTCTTCCATTAAGTATTGGCTATAAAATGAATGTTGCTATTTTATTATAATCACACATGTAAGATGAAATTAATGATCATTAAAACCATAAACCTGTGGTGGGGTTAAAATATCAAATCATTACGAAATGCTATATCTCTTAGAGATGAGAAACATGGTGCATAAAATAGGCTTTAAGCAGCAAATAGTAAAAATTTGACTTAACCTGGCTACAATAGTTAATTATATGAGACAACATGTTTCAAATATGGTATAAACAGGTATGTGTTATAACTTTAAACTGTATTAGTCTATGAGGATGTTTTGGATGAGATTGGCACTTGAATATGTTTTGGATGGGATTAGCATTGAATATATAATATATTATATATTATATAAAATAGAATACCTTCTGCATTCTTGTAGACTTCATCCAGTACATTGAAAATAGTGAATCAAATAGAATACATTTGAAGCATGGGGCAATTTACTGTCTGGTTTAAGGTCATTTAGCTGAAAAAATCTATTTAGCTTTCAGACTCACATTCACACTAGAATTTATACACCTAACTTTCTCTCTTCTCAGGTCTTCACATTTTGAATGAACCTACATTATCATATCTCTTGATTCTCCAGCTTGAATGTCTTGGGTCTCATCTTCCATAATAGAATGAGCCAATTCTTAGAAATCAGTGTTTCTGTATCTTGTCCTTGTTTATCTATCTGACATCTATCTATCTATCTATCTATCTATCTATCTATCTATCTATCTATCTATCAAGTACCTATCTATCTATCTATCTATCTATCTATCTATCTATAATTTATATCTTCATATCTATCTATCTATTGATCATCTATTATTCACCTATTTAACTGCCCCTTCCCAATTACTTCTATTACACTAGACAACCTTGGTCAATACATTAGCAAAATTAATAATTTGTCATCTCATAAACAAACAAACAACAAAACCCAAATCAAACCGAAACAAGCAAGTCCTTGGCCTACTAAGAACTTCTCAAGGAAATACTGATTTTAGCAACGACACATAAGAATCTGGGAGTTTTAAATTCTATTGTTGTAGCAATTTGAACTGGTGGAAAAGTTGAAACTCAGTTGAACGGACCTCCTTTATCCATGTTCCCAAATGAACTAGACAAACTTTCAAATTGGAACATGGAGGAATCAGCAAATTGAGAATCTAAACTAAAGAGTTCTCAAAGGAAGCAGAAGCCACTGAGGCCACAAATTCCGACCAATTTCTGAAATCTCAAAATGGATAAGGTGGAGTGAATATATCTGGGAACTTCACTCTCTTTTATTTTAATTATTTTTTATTCATTTTATATACCAACCACACTTCCGCCTCCCCCCGCTCCTCCTGCCCCAACCCACCCCCATCTACTTCTCAGAAAGCATAAGGCCTCCCATGGGAAGTCAACAGGGAGGACCAAACCCCTGCCCTGCCTCCCCCCATCTAAGCTAAGCAAGGCATCTCACCATAGGTAATGGGCTTCAAAAAGCCAGCTCTTGCACCAGGGATAGATCTGGGTCCCACTGCCAGAGGGCCCACAAACAGGCCAAGCTACAAAACTGTGACCCACATGCAGAGGTCCTAGTCGGGTCCAGTGCAGGATCCCCAGCTGTCAGTCTAGTGTCCCTGAGTTCCCACAAGTTCGGGTCATCTGTCTCTGTGGGTTTTCCTATTATGATCTTTTTTCTTTTTATTAAGATTTTTTAAAATTCATTTTACATACCAATCAAACCGAAAGAAAAAAAAAAAACACATGATCTTCCCATCATAATCTTGTTGCCCCTTGCTCCTGTAATTCCTCTTCCCTCTTTTCAACTGGACTCCCATAGCTTGGCGTGGTGCTTGGCTGTGGGTCTCTGCATCTGCTTCCATCAGTTACTGAATGAGGGCTCTATGATGACAGTTAGGGTAGTCACCAATCTGATTACAGGGGAAGGCCAGTTCAGGCACCCTCTCCACTATGGCAAGGGATCTTAGCTGGGTAATCCTTGTGGATTCTGGGGAATTTCCCTAGCATAGAGTTTCTCCCTAGCCCCATCATGGCTCCCTCTATTCAGATATCTTCTTCATTGTTTTCCCACTCCAGCTTTCCCTGAGCTCTGCCATCCTGTTCCCTCATGTTCTCGTCACCCATGCCCTCCCCTTTACCTCCTGTCCCCAACTCCTAGTTTACCCAGAAGACAAACATGGGTATGTACTCATTCATAGGTGGATGCCAGATGTAAAACAAAGGATAACAAGACCACAATCAACAGCTCCAGAGAAGTTAGGTAACAAGGAGGACCCTAAGAGGGATGCATAGTTTGCCCTGGGAAGGGGAAAAAGATGTGATCTTCTAGAACTTCACTCTCAAGAGAACCACTAGTTGTAGATTTCACTGTTGGGCGTTCACCAGGTTCCCCAGTAGAAAGTGCTGGAAAAGTGGTTCCTCAAGATCTCAAAGAGGAAAGGATGAACAACCATTTGTGAACAGACCTTGTCCACTACAACATGCTCTCTAGGGGATTTTTTAATAAAAATCCTTATCTCACCTGCATTAATTTCATTTTTCATAATTATAATTTATCAGAAACTTGTGATGTGCCTGAATCTTTGATTGGTTGGAGAAATGCTCAAAAAAATAAAACAACAAAATGGAATTCATAACTGGAAGCACAAACCCATAAAATAAGGATTTTTTGAGCGTAAGATTATAGAATGTTTCCTTTTTCTACAAATTTGCATCACATCAACAGGAATTCAGTGTGATAATGGATGATTACAGCTCAAAGACCTTCAAAGTGCATACTTTCTCTGAGAAAGAGCTCTTGGATGAATCAAAAAACAAGATGGAAGAAAAATGGAAGTGAATGCAAAGACCCATGTCTGCAAAGATGCTGAGAATAATCAGCCTTAAATATGACATTTGTACTGCATTTGTATGGCTCAAAGAATCATGACAGAAGAGGGGGAGGAAAATACAAGATACTAATATAAGGGAAAGGTTTATGAGATGACATCTTTTAAGCAACACACAGCCACGGGCAATGGAAACTTAAAGTAGTTGTGTTTGTTGGCATTGAGCCTACACAAGATTGGGCAGGCTAACAATCAGCTATGGACGGGGAAGGGCTGGTGTGGTCACACTACATACTGATGAAATTATTGACAGCTAATGTATTTGGGGAGAGGAATTGGCATAGCGTTCACTTTTGTACCCATTGGTGAACCCACTAGACTCTACAATATACGTTCAAACTCAGATTCCCACAGATGACCCTAGTTAAGCTCAGTGGGTAACACATATGCATAATCATGAATGCAGGAAAGAGAAGAGGTGGACTGGAAGTGGAGGAGAGAGATCAGAGAAAGCGTGGGTACCCCAAGGCATCCCGACAGAGATGTGAATGGAATCCAGCACCTTTGTAGATTACAATGTCATATCAGCAGGTGAAAAGTTTGCACAGCCCTACCAGACCCTGGATTTATAATGAATGAACATAAAATTTCAGATGAAAGACCTATTTTTCTCATTTACAAACAAACCTCCAAAACATTATAAGAGGAAAAACATAAAAAAAATTAGTCATAACTAAGAAACAAAAGAGAAAGATAATAAAAGATAGCTGGAATTTTTGCCCAGGAATTGAAAACATCTGTGATTTATGTGGGAAGGAACCTAGATGATAAACGTGTCATGCATTGTCAGAACACGGTCCGAGAATGGAGTCATGTGAGGAGAATTCTGAGTGCTTATGAGAAAACTCCAAAAAATCAAGACAAGAGTCTTGTGACCTCAGGTTCTTCAAAAACACAGAATTGTTCTTGGATTATGCTTTTGTGCGCCTCCCAGGTATAGCAGATAGATGTGATTTAACTTTAGAGTTTTCATTACAACTGACTATTGTTATTTGTATATATATAACAAATATATATACTGAGGAAAAACTTGTTTTTACCATGCACAGCTTGTCCTTGTGATGTATACACCTTGAATTTGTGAGAACTTTACTCAGGTGACATTCCTTAACCCTTGGAATATAAATTGTCTGATGCTCTGAATAAAGTTGACTATTGCATAAAACTTCAGTCTGCTTCATTTTTAAGCTCCATTCTCCCAGGTTCCACCACCTTCAGGTTGGTGAACCAGTGCATTTAATATCACTTGTTGAGTAGTGTGAATAGAAACAGGGAAACTATGAAAAAATAAATAAAAACACCAAAGAAAGTCCCCAAAACATAACAAAAGCACATAAGGGATGCATGGAAAATATCAATCTGTTGACTGTCATGGCCAAAGAAAGTGTCACAAGACAGACCTATATTCCCAAGCTGAAATATAAGAAGAAAAATTAATGAAAAACAAATAAATAGGATACCATATTCAATGATTGTTATTTGAAGAGTGAATTAGATTTGTATGTACCATATATTTGAGGGTTATAATTAAAGTTTTCAGAAGTATAAATGCCATGCTAACAGAGAAGGAAGATAAAGTATAATGATGTTAAATGGTTACTTTAGAGAGGGCAAAAATACTATAAAAATAAATGCACATCTGAGAAAATAGCTCTACACCTATGAATAGACTACACTCCATCCAGGTTACAAATAATAATATAAATACAATTAAAATGCAAAAAAATGATTAGAGTGAAACAACTTGTCAGATGAAAAAAGATTATGTCATTTTAAAATGCCCATTTTATTGTCAGATTGAACAAAGGGGATATAGAGAGATTTACTATATCACCAGGATTCCTAGGAAAGGGAAATAGATAAGATTTCCTGAATAAATTAAGAGTGTGTTGGAGAGAGGGGAACGAGATAAGGGGAGGTGGCAAGAGCACATGAGGGTAGGGATGGTCCAGTTGGGGGAGGGACAGAGAGGGAGAGCAAGGAAAGAGTTATCTTCATAGAGGGAGCCATTATAGGGTTAGGGAGAAGCCTGATGCTAGGGAAATTCCCAGGAACCCACAAGGATGAACCCAGCTAAGTCTCCAAGCAATAGTAGAGAGGGTGCCTGAACTGTCCTTCTCTATTAATCAGATTGGTGAATACCATAATTGTCATCATAGAACCATCATCCAGTAACTGATGGAAGCAGATACAGAGATCCATAGCCAAGCACTGGGTGGAGCTCCTGGAGTCCAGTTGAAGAGAAGGAGGAGGGATTGTATGAGCAAAGGGGTCAAGATCATGATGGGGAAATCTACAGACCACTGACCAGAGCTAGTTGGAGCGCACTATTTCTGGACTGACAGCTGGGGAAACTGCATGGGACCAAACTAGGTTCTCTGAATGTGGGTGACAGTTTTGTGGCTTGGGCAGTATGTGAGTCCACTGGCAGTAGGACCAGGATTTATCCCTAGTGCATGAACTGGCCTTTTGGAGCCCATTCCCTATGGAAGGATACCTTGTTTAGCCTTGATACGGTGGGAGGGGCTTGGTCCTGCCTCAACTTGATAGGCCAGACTTTATGAACTCCCCATGGGAGGTCTTATCTTCTCTGAGTAGTGGATGGGGGGGGGCTGAAGTGGGGGGTGTGCAAGAGAAGGGGAGGGGGAACTGTGGTTGGTATTTAAAATGGAAAAAAATAAACCCTTTTAAATAAATAAATAAATAAACCCTCAGAAGTAGCTTTACTAGTTTTTGACAGAATAAACTTCAGACCGAGGAAATTTATCAGCCTCAAAGAGATGCTAAAGCGTAAGTTGTTGAAGAAGCTGTAGTTATTCTTAAAGTGCATAGCCTCACAAGAGCAGCATTGCAGGTAAGACCAGAACTGATAGAATGCTACGGAAAAGTAGATAAATCCACTATAAGAATTGGAAGCTCACCATTTTACCCCATCAGTAATCGACAGAACAACAACAACAACAAAAAGGCAGAAAATTAGCAGTAAAAGTCAATTTTATCTAATTAACATTTATAGGATAAATTAGTAAACAATAGCACCTTCTGAAACCCGAGTGGCACATTTCCTGATGTGGCTAATATTCAATCCTGCAAACACATTTTGCTAATTTAAGAGAAATTAAGAACTAGTGTATGTTCTCAGATTATCAGTGGAGTTAAACCACAAAGGAAAACGGAACAATATTTGAAGATATTACAATTTAAATTGAAATCAATCTCTGTAATTAGTATGCACATCTAAGAAAGTATTTCAGTAGAAAATTTAAAAATATTTTTATTTAAACAAAAATATCGCATATGTAGAGCACAGAAGAGGGGGGAGCCAGGAAGATCAGAAGGGCATGAGCATTTGTAGATACATAAGAAATTTGAGACCAGCTTGACCTATGTGAAAACAATAAAACACATACACAAAAAACAAAAGCATAACAAAATTTGTGAGATGAAACCAAAGCAGTAGTCTGAGGGAAATTTATAGTATAGGTGTTTATTTCTGAGAAGAAGAAATGCTTAAGAACACTACTTTAGCCGGGCGGTGGTGGCGCACGCCTTTAATCCCAGCACTCGGAGGCAGAGCCAGGCGGATCTCTGTGAGTTCAGGGCCAGCCTGGGCTACCAAGTGAGTTCCAGGAAAGGCGCAAAGCTACACAGAGAAACCCTGTCTCGAAAAAACAAAAAAAAAAAAAAACAAAAAAAACAAAACAAAACAAAAAAAAGAACACTACTTTAAACTTCCAGTTAGAAAGCTATAGATTTATTTTTCCTGATAAAATAATAATTTGAATAATAAATAAAAGAAATGAAGACATGGAAAACATTTTTAGGCAATTTAATAAATAAATATTTCCAGTTAGTTTAGCTAAGATGAAAAGTAGGACAGCACAAATAAGCAATTATAAATTGAAATAATAGTCACATTACTGATTTATTGAATTTCAGAGTTTGAGAAAGGCTAGATATATACACAGATGTAGAGAAATTGTCTAGTGTACATGAGGCCCAAGTCCTAGTTCGCATCACTGAAGAACAAAAGGATAATAAAAGTAGGGATAATTATGATATATGTAATAAATAGTATATGTAAACTAGTATGATCACTTAGATTAAATGAGGCAATTCCTTCAAATATGCAAACTGCCAAAAGAAATTGGTAATCCAAGCAGTACTATGTATCAAAAGGGAATTGACTCAATAATGAAGAAAGGACTGATCTAGATGAATTCACTGATACATTGTATCAAAATTTAAGGAAGGTATAATCCTCTGTGTGTGTGTGTGTGTGTGTGTTTGTGTGTTTTCTCTGAAAACAGTAGCAGAGAAAATACATTTTAACTCATTCAGTGAAGCTTATATTACCCTATGCTGAAACTAAACAAGTACATTATAAAAAAGGGAAATCTATAATCTGCTATCTTCCATGAACACTGATGTAAATATTCTCAACAAAATATTTGTTGAGTGAAAATACATCTAACAATGTGCATTCATATTTCATTTCCTTTGTCAAGTAGAACTGATCGAAGCTGCCTAAAATTCAGGTTGTGATAAATACTGTTGATTGATTTTACTGAGGTTTTTTAAGTGGATTTATAATTGGAAACTATTAATCCTTTATCTGGTATGTGTTTTTGAAAATATTTTTCTTCATCTGCATTTTGCCCCGCATTCTCTTACTTTGCCAGATGGCTTTCAATATATTTACTCCATTCTGACTTTTCACTATGCATACTCCACAGGTTGGAAAGGCAAGCTATGCCCTACATTCTGGAGTGGGAGATAGCTACATACATTTCTTTGAAATTTATCTGAAAAAAACAAATGTTTTATTATACTTGAACTTTCTGAAATAGTGCATAGAATTAATTATATGTATTAGATCTTAAAAGTAGTGAGCAGCACACAAAAAGATATGAGCTTACAAGCAATAGGAACAATATGAAAACATAACAAAGCAAGAAAACTATATGCATCAAGCAGACAAAAACTCTTTCAGAAAACAGAATATTAAAAATAAAATATAAGTACAATAACATGAATCTCATGAAGGCATTTATTAATCAAGGATATTGAGTCAAATACCATTTATAAAATGTAGATAGTCTATGAATGTCTCAAAAAATGGCTATGTAAAAATCACACTTTAAGTTTAAATACATCCATCAAATTGAATGCAAAAGGTAGAAAAAATATAACCAACATACATTAATCAAAAGAAAGCAATTGAAGAAATGTTATTCTCTAAAAATAGAAAATGGTGTTCAAAGAAAATGCTTTCTATGAAGAAAAGAAATATTCCCTATTGATAAAAATAATAGTATGTCAAGGTGCAATGATATTCAATAACTTTTTTTGTAGGAACACAGTTACAGTATACACAAGAAAACATTTATCAAAATCAAGGAGCATTCAGCAAATCACGGTATTAGATGCTTTTCAACCTGTATTACAAACTAGAGAAATGAACTTTGTGCATAGGTTAGTGGTAGAATGATTACCTAACCAGCATAAATCCCTGGGTTCAATTTCCAGCACCATAAAAAAGAAACAAACAAGCCAAATAGCAACAATGAAAGATAGCAGAGAAATTGATACACAAAAGTTGGAAACTTGAATATATATTGTACAAGCTTCTATTTTTGTATATGTATTATCTTTATGTATATATATATGTGTGTGTGTGTGTGTATATGTATATATGTGTGTAGTAAAATTAGCATTTTTCTTCAAACAGAAATATCAGAAGTATTCACTGTTCATGAGAGTATAACACAGTTCTCGTTACTCACTGAGCAAATCCAAGCTCTTCCTTTTATTTCCTGCTTTGTAGCTTAATATAAATAGAGTTTTTTTTTTTTCAGTTTAAAGAAGTGAAAGGAGCTTGATAAGGAGGAGTCACGGAGTCCATTGTAGAAAGCATTGTGTGTGGAGAAGAAAGAGAAACCCAAGTCAGTTATTGAAATCATGACAGAATTAAAAAAAAAAACTGCTGCTTAAAGTTGGAAGACAGTCCATGCTTTCATGCTAATAAAATAAAACTAGATGAGGTAACAGTCAAAAGCCAAGAAAAAATACAAAAAGTAAAACTATTTACCTGTAATGAAACTCTCCACCTTTTACAAGGAAGCCAAATGTCTATCATCTTCTTAGGGAGGCAAAACAGTGATATCTCAGGCTCCTTGGAAGTTGTGGGACTTTTGACAAGAACAGATGCACTTAAATGACATGATGGCCTGTGGGACTGGAGAACAACTAATCTGCTTTTCATCTGACAAGGAACTTAATTTCCAGATTGTATAAAGTACTCAGGAAGGTAAACTTCAAAAATATAATCAATACATAGGCAAAACAATGCACAGACAATTCTCAAAAGACGTATACATGGTCAGTGAATTCATGAAAAAATGTGTAACTTTAGTGATTAAGAAAAATGCGAGTCAAAATTTCTGTGTTTCAATCCAGGCAGAACAACTAACAAATGAAAACAGAGCAAAAACTGGAGAAAGAAAGGAATTTTTCTATATTACTGGAAATGTGAACTAGTCCATTGACCATGAAATCAGTGTGGTTCAGCAAACAAGCAAAAGGGCAGCACATGGGTTGCACAGCCTAAGACTCAGAACTTGTGAGGCAAAGTCAGCTTTATCTCTGTGAGTTCCAGGCTAGCCTAGTCCACACAGAAGTTACAGGCATCTCAGACTACATAGTGATTGATACCTTGTCTTAAAATTCAGCAACAAAATGACAAACCCCAAACAAACACAAGTAAGATCCATTTTAAGTTCTAGTAAGAGCTTCCATAATCCAGTTATGCCATTAACCCTGGGTATATAGCCATATAGCATACAACAGAGACACCTGCACATCCTTGCTTACTGCCACACTATAGAAGTGATGCATTGATGCCAAATGTCTAACCTTTGTGAAATTCATATGTAAATGAATGGAGCTGGAAACAATTGTTCTGAATGAGATAACCTAGACCCAGGACGATAAGTTGTATGGTTTCTCTCATTTGTTAATATTGACTTTGAATCTTCAAACAAGTATTTTCATTTGGAATACCCATAAAGAAGAGGAAATTATCAAAGGGCCATGGGGGTGGTGCTGTGGGATGTCCTGTATGTTGTGAATAAATAAAACGCTGATTGGCCAGTAGTCAGGCAGGAAGTATGGAATAGGCGGGACAAGCAGAGAGGAGAGAGACTGGGAGGTAGAAGTCTGGAGGAGATACCAGCCTGCCATCCAGGGAGCATCATGTAAAGGCAGCAGGTAAAGCCACGGAACACGTGGCAACATATAGATTAACAGAAATGGGCTGAGTATAAGAGTAAGAGTTAGACAATGATAGGCCTGAACTAATGGCCAAGCAGTTTAAATAATATAAGCATCTGTATGTTTATTTTATAAGTGGGCTACGGGACTGCCGGGGCTTGGCGGGACCCAGAGAGAAAAACTCTAGTTACAGTGTGGGGCTTTTGAGGGAGGAGAGCTAGAAAACAGTTGTATAAAAGTTTAAAGGGGGTTGACTGAACAGGAAGTGTTAAATTGGAGTGGGGAATAGGAAGACAGGATAGAGGAAATAATATGTGGATTGATATGTGACTATTAAAAACCTTTGAAAAAGTCACAACGAAATCTAGCTACTATTATAGAAGTGTCTGTAATTTGTGTGCATATACATGTGTGTGTATGTGTGTGTACATGTATAAAAGTAGTTAAAATGTAGTTAGCATATAACAGGACTACGGTGCCAATACTAGGCAAGGCACCATGTAATAATGGGTGAAAGACACAGTGCTAGGCATGGGTTTTCTCTTTTGGAGCTGTGAGTCAGTGAGGTGCCATAGACTCCGAGATATAAGAGGCTGTTGACTATGCTATTGATTATCTGAAATGCTAACTGTTGAGGTTGGCAGCTAGAATCTTCCACTAGATTACTTTTGTGCAAGATGAGGAGAAATAAAAGGGAGTAGAGGGAGGAAAGAATCGGGGAAGGATGCATGACAAAGCAGGAGGGAGAGGCGGGAGGGAGAAAGTGGTGGAGAAGGAGATCAATGCAATTGATAGTGGAATTATCTACAACAGTTCCCCCTGATTAAGTCCTGATTGTTGAAATCTCAGGCAGGGCACTCTACAGAAGCAGCCTAACAAAGCCGGCATAAGCCAACTCAATGAAGCATTACATCGATGGGACTGACTTACATTTAGCTTTATATCATCTGCTTATCTCTAATGTGTCCTCCCCCCCACCACCCCGCCCCGCTCCTTTTCTGGTGACTGGAAAGCTTTGACTCTTGCAACTTGAAATAGATAAAGTTTAAGGAACAGATAAGACTCACCTTTGGCATTGGACCAGTTGGTGTTAGAATGGCCCCAGAGGTATAGTTAGACTTCTCTCGAAGTCTTGCAGGATGGACAGTGAAGTAGGAGGTGCAGAAGAAAAAGAGAAAGGTGATAGCACTAAAAAGGGAATTGGAGTTGAAAGTCAACTGAGCTACAAGAGTCGACAGTAGAGTCACTGGCATTGCTGTAGTCTGAGAGACCCCAGATGGTATCCAGCACCCAGAGAAGGGCACTTGGATCACACAAATGAGAGGAGTGAGTGTGACCGGAAGGGTGAAGATGCCCCAGAAGACATTAGAAGATTTCCTGGAGATGTTTTGGATCATAAGTACAATTAATCCATGTTAATAAAAATTAAAAAACCAGTACTGCAAAAAAAAAGTGTAAATGATAAAACACAGTGATTGAATCAAATACAGAAAGGAATGTAAAAACCCACGAAAGCATAAAAGCACATTCATTCTGGCAAACCACACTCTGCTCTGTAAGTATTTTGTAAAGAAAGAAGACCTGTGAGTTCTCAATATAATTCTAAATCACACTGGGCAAAGTACCATTTACTATTTCTTTCCCTATGCATTTGAAGGGAATTTGAAGCAAACCTTTAAGGATTGGAAGAGGGGACATTAAAGATCATGGGACAGTTAGGTTTTCCCATTAAATTATTGAAGATATATCTGTAGATAAATTTCTAAACAGTCTTATTAAATAAAAAACATGGAGCCAGATATGTGGGTGAAAGCCTGGAGAGATCAGGGAAATAGGGAAAGCCACAGCTAACCTTACCTCACCAATTCTGCAGCTTTTAAATGCCATGACTTCCTGTCTACCCACGTCTATATGCCTTGCTGTTCTGCCGTCTGATTTGCTCTCTCTGCCCAGCTACATTACTTCCTCTTCCTGCCCAGCTCTGACACTTCCTGTCTGTCTGTACAGACCTCCAGACCTCCATGGTAAACTAGTGTTGGAATTTAAGGCATGTGCCACCACATCTGGCTCTGTTTCCAGTGTGGCCTTGAACGCATGGAGATCCTGCCTACCAAGTGATAGTATTAAAGGTGTGCGCTAACATTGTGTGACTTCTTTGTTGTGGCTGGTTTTTCCTCTGATCTCCAGGAAAGCCTTATTTATTAAAGCACAAATAAAATATTACCACATATTTCTGTGTGACTTCAGTTTGTAGGACACTTCATAAGACCACACCCCACTTTGCAAAACTACACTGTGTGAAATAAAGCCACCTAACTTCTTCATGAAGTAAAGACAATTCTATCTAATGCTCTTGGAGAATAAACATGTCATAAAATCTGGGTTGAGTGTGTTTAACTCAGGGGAGCTCATTTAGCACAGGGTAAGATGAGGATTCACGAGGCACATCTCTGAAGTCCAGAGCACCTGCTGTGCTTGGCAGAGACACTGCTCACATCACATGCCTGGAAGGATTCTCTTCATGACTTGACCATGAAAATCAAGTTCACAAGGCACAGGAGACAATTCTCTGAACAGAACACTGACAGGCACTAAGATCGACAATTAATAAATGGGAGCTCATGAAACTGAAAAGCTTATGTAATGTGAAGGACACCATCAGTCAGACAAAGTGGCAGCCCAAAGAATGAGAAAAGATCTTCACCAGCCCCATATCTGACAGAGGGCTAATATCCAAAATATATAAAGAGCTTACCAAACTAGACATCAAAATGGCAAATAATTGATCTTAAAAAGGGGGAACAGATCTAAATAGTGAATTTTCAATAGAGGAAATTCAAATGAAAAAGAAGCACTTAGAGAAATGTTCAGCATCTTTAGACATCATGGAAATGCAAATCAAAATGACTTTGAGATTCTATTTTACACTGTCAAAATGGCAAAGGTCAATACCACAAGTAACAGCTCATGCTGGCAAGAATATTGGGCAAATGAACAGTCTTCCATTATTGGTGGGAGCGTAAACTTGTACAGCAACTTTGGAAATCAATATGACTGTTCCTCAGAAAACTGGGAATCAATCTTCCTCAAGACCCAGCTATATAATTCATGGGTATATACCCAGAGGGCATTCCATCCTACCATAAGGGCACTCAATTAACCATGTTTACTGTGACTTTATTCATAACAGCAAGAAACTAAAAGCAACCTCAATGTCTCTCAATGGAAGAATGGATTTAGAAAATGTGGTACATTTACACAATGAAGTATTACTCAGCTGTTAAAAAACTAACATCATGAAATTTCAGACACATCCATAGAACTGGAAAAAAAGTTACCATGAATGAGGGAACCAAGACCCAGAAGGATAACTATGGTATGTATTCACTCATTAGTGGATATTAGCTGTTAAGTAAATGATAACTAAGTAATAATCCATAGACCCAGTGAGGTTAGGTAAAGTGGAAGGATCTACAGGGACATGCAGCTCTTCCTGGGAAAGGGAAATAGAATAGACTTTACAGGCAGACTGGGGTCAGGTGAGGAGGGTGGAGGGACAAAGTTCAGAGAGTGACATCTGGAGTTGTGGGGCTTTGGGGGTGGTTTGGAAACCTAGTCTAGTAACAACTTCCTTGAATCTATATAAGCGATCCTAATGAGGACTCCCTGTAATGCTATGGAGTCTCAACTGGCCATCTCTTGTCACCACACGAGGCTTCCAACAGCAGGTCTGAATTACATTCAATTGAGTTTTTGGCCAAGGGGTTCCATGGCCAAACAACCCAGGCTGATGCCAAGACGAAAGGTTGCTCTCCTCAAACTGACAGTACAGCCCCAATGCTGAGTACAACATTCACACAACTCATTGAACATGGAAAAGTTAAGCTTTTTTTTTTTTTTACATGGAGCCTTCAACCCTACATTCCAGTCTCTTTGATGTGGGAAGGTACACTACAGTCTACTGAAAGAGAAATGTGGACACCAACCACGCCTTAAAACCTTTGATGTACAATCTGTCCTGCCTGCAAAAAGTGCTAGTGTAATGGTAGCACAGAACTTATGGGAGTAGCCAATCCATGTCTGGTTTGACTTAAGTCCCACTCCATGAGAAAGAACCCAATTGACACTGTGTGGGGAACTAAAAACCGGAGACTAGATAATCCAGAGACCTAGGTAAAACCAAGTAAGACTGGTTTAAAAAAGAAGGATCAATGAAATGACTAATAGTGATATTCTGCTATACTCATAGATCAGTACCATATCTAGTCATTGTTAGAGAGACTTCCTCTGGCAGCAGAGAGGAACATATGCAGAGACCCACAGCCAGGCTTTATGTGGAGAGAGTCTAAATGGGAGATCTTCAAATCTCTTCCCTCAGAGTTCAGGTGTTTCCACGGAAGAGGAAGAAGAAAGATTGTAAGAGCCTGCAGGTATGGGGACACTAGGAGAACATGGTGGCCCTCTGAATCAACCAAGCAAGGAGCATATGAGCTCACAGAGACTAAAGCTTTGTATTTTTATGTGATTTCTTACTGTGAGAAGAAGTGGATCTCTGACTCTTATGCTGCTCTTGGGACACTTTTCCTTCCATTGGGTTGCCATGACCAACTTCAATATGATAGTTTTTGCTTCATCTTGGTAAATTTTATTCTGTCATGTTTGGTTGTTATCTCTCACAAACACATTCTTTTCTCATGAGGGACAGAAAAGGAGTGGATCTCAGGGGACAGGAGGCAGGGAGGAACTGGGAGAAGTAGAAGGAGAGGAAACTGTAATCAAGTTATATTGTATGAGAAAAATATCTATTTTCAATTAAAAAGAAGAAAAATCAAGACACTTTATGGATTAAACCTAATTGTAATATGTAAGTAGATATTCAGGAATCTATTTTCGTGAACTCTACATAAGACCATTTTTTTTTTAAATTCATTATGGTAATAATGGCACCATTTGGAGTAAAACAGCAACAAAATTAAGTAAATAAATGATTTTGGAAACATCCACTGCACCAATGAGTTTTATTTATTTATGATTTTTATTTATAATTACTAAAGTAAATTCAAATATGACTTAATTTTTTGCTAGAAGTCAAAAATAATATATAACTCTGGACTTTCAAACAAAAACCTTAAATCACAACTTCAGATTATCTAAACATTGATGATTAACATAGGAAAATAATTTTATTTGGTTTGTATCTATTTTCATTTTTCTTCTTTTAATTGTATCTATTATAAATAAGAAGTCATTTTTTTAGTATGCTGAATTTGGAGATCAATATTTTTCAAATCATTCACACACATTTTGAGTAAATATTATGCTGTATTTGTTAATATTTTTGATATGTTTACATATTGTATTGTCCAATGAATGCTATTACTGAAATTATATTTAAATTTGTAAATAATTTATTTATAAGAATTTCACCTGTATTATTTTCTTCCTGTCTTTGAAATGAAAGAACTGTCTTTGAGATCAAACTTCGTTTCAAGTAGGTTCTTACTTTCAAGATATTTCAGTTTAATTTAAAATAATGGACTTTAAAGTTTATAGTATATTGTCTTCTCTATTACTCTTATACAGACAATCACGTTATCCAATTAAAGTTGTACTTAAAGAAAGAGAAAGCACAAGAAATTATATGAGGAGAGAGAGAAAGATGGGAGGATAAGGCCAGGGAGAGCAGAACAGACAGTGAGGGGGTTATATATTCCATAAAGTTTGGTTATTATTTTAGTAAAATATAAGAATTTAAGAATAAACACAAATTTTTAAACCATGTTTACAATTGCACTTATAATATTGCCATGAATCAAGTGGTCTTCTTTTTAATATACCTATGCTATTTATAAAACTATATTTTAACTCTTAAAGAAATGCCTCGTCTAGAAGAACAAATCAATTATAGTTACAGTTTTGTTTTGAATATAAGACAATTTGTGTGGAAATGTATTCATTCAGAAGAGCTGCTCCATCTCAGTGAAAACCTACTATATACAGTAGACATTGATACGCAGAAACATTAGAACCGTTGCTTATTCAATTGTGAATTTTCATCCTAGCCGTGTTAAAACAGTCACTATGTTTCAAACGGTGTTATTTACTGCAGTTTTTGCTCTCTAGTTTTTGTGTCCTTATATTATTATGGGCTGGAGAGGAGCGAGTACATGTCAGTAAGCATTTTGTCAATGGTTCATGTTCATAAAGATATTTATGAGAATTGGGAATTTTGAACTTAACTTTTGAGCTTGTCCTCTCATTTTTTTTTCAGTCTCATTGCTGCCAGACCTCATTAAAACTCATTACATTCTATTCCAACATGAAAATGAAAGCTCAAAAAATAGCAAAGATTTATGCCAGCTAATAAATGAAAAGGAAATTGTAACAGTAGGGTTCAACATTTTCTACATGATGTGTACAAAGGTTCTATTTGTCCGTGATTGACTGTGTATACTTCATGTACTACTGTGGACTAAATTATCGCCTCTCCCCATGAGCAGCTGTGGCCCTGACAGTGTCAGGCACTCTGTGGGCCATCACTTCTCCACCAGCACCTCACACTAGAAGGTATATATATTGTCTGCATGCTCAGGTCCTAACTTATTCCATTTTACCAACCTTTTGTATTCAGTTACAATGTAGTTTTTCCATTTTATTTTATTTTATTTTATTTGTGCCTAGAAAGGAGTGAGCAAAGGCACCTAATATCTTACTATGTTTCTTCAGATATAATAATATATTAACATGAGACAACTTGCCGAAACAATATGTCTTTAAAAGTGATGGATTTATAATGATAAAGAACAAGAGTGTTGGTGAAATATAACAGGGCACATGATTTAAAACGAAGATTACAGAATGTTTTGATGAAGTGTTCTTAAAAATATGTAAGATATTTTCCCAAATGGAAAAAGTAGTATTGAAATAAAACACTAAGAATAATAGAAAGGTATTTCTTAAACAAAATGCTACATTGCACAATAAGGATCTGCCATGCATCTCCATATATCACAGAGAACAACTTCAAAATAAATTTTAAATGCTGTAACAATAATAATAAAATAGCCAGGAACACTGAGAAAAATGAAAGTTGCTCTTCAAGATTTAAAAACTAGCTTGAAGTGGGTTTAGGAGATGTCTCAGCATGTAATAGCCCTTGCCATGACAACCTGACCACTTCAGTTTGATATAGTAAGCATCTGTAATCCAAACATTTCTATGGTAAGATGGAAGGTAGAGACAGGAGACTTGTCTGGAAGGTTTCATGCCACCTGGCCAGGAGTATGCAGTACAGCCACAGAAAAAACAAGAGAGACTCTGCTCTAATAGGTTGCAAAGAGGTAACTGACTCTCAAAAATAGTGCTGTGACCTACACACACACAGAGATATGTGAAGACACACAGACACATAGACACATAGACACAGACACACACATACACACACGGACACACACACACACACACACACACACACACACACACATACACACCACTCCCACATGCACATGCCTAGACCCACACATAGATACAAAAATGCATACATATAAAAATACCTTTTTATTTTTTTAAAGAAGAAACTAAGTTAACAGATGTTGTAGACATACAATAATACAAGGACGATGATAAAGCCTGAAACAGTCATTAACTCTTAAGATACTGGATGTAGTAATAATTTTTAATGGTAGTTCCTGTTTTAGATATTAAGAAAATCAGGATATATATAATTATATACATTGAAAACTACATATGAGTGTTTATCAAATAAATATTAAATAATTTGAAGAATATCAAATTACTTTGGTAATTTGATTATAGGTTGGGTGATTTGTTTTAAAATTTCTTCTCTGTTTTTCAATTCATTGCTACAAAGCATATGATACTCATAAACATTAGGTTGTCATTTTACTTTTAAGTAAAATGTAAAGAATCACACAGTTTGCTATTTTGATAAACATAGACATTAGAGAGAAGCTACACAACTTTTTTTTCTGTGTTACATACTGGTTGTAAAAATGGATCTAATTTTCCATATTTCTATAAACATTCTTCAAGATCTCTTGGAAGATCTTCTCACTAAGAGGTCCTGTCTCATCGCTTTAACAGTATGTATGTCTTGGCCAACCAAAAGGATAGAATATCATTCCCAAACCTATGATTAAAGAAGCCTTGAATGTTTCTGTTTTTTTGCCTTCAACTAAGATTTGGCTTTATCATAGAGTGTTCCTGAGCTGATACTTGGAAAGGAGTGATAGTCTCATGGAGAATGAGAGTTAATCATCAACTAATCTCACAGATGATGTGGGGGACTCACCCCACCTTTATCCCCAGGGTACTCTTGAGGAGTGAGAGATAAGAGATTTAGATAGAAATATAGAGGGGAGAGAGACAGATATAAACACAGGATATCTTCGTGAGGGCCTGGATCCTAATCTGCTGGCCCCTTCTGTCTCTTCTAAATGGCTTTTTAAAGGAATGCCATGGGGTGGAGCAAAAGACCTCCCCCAGCACAACCAAGGGCAGATAATTCCTAACACCTGGTAACCATGTACATGCTCAGTACATCCCCTCATGCAGCCCTGCTGGGTAAAGCAAGCTCAGGTCTCACTAGGAAACCTCTGTGGGCTCCCACAACAAGAGAGAGTTGTCCATGTCATACTAACTAAATATTTGACCCACAGATCACACCAGGTATGACTGAGCCTAGTCTAGACAACTGGAACCATCCAATCTCTCCAAAGTATTGTGAACATTCACAAACTTTCATTATGCTAAGCCATGGAGTCTGTGGTGACAGCAAATCTCTGAGACAAATTTATGCTTGACAGATGATGCTGTGATTGTATATGTTTAATAGAAACTTGAATTTTGTGGCTCTGACTTTGTGACTTTTGGAAATGTTTCAAACTGTTAGCCAGGACTAGAAGCTCAGTAAAGAAAGTATAATTGGGATCTGGAAAAAAAAATGACGATGTACATAATGTTCTCACAAAATAATTGACCAAATCATTGCCTGCAGTAACTTGGAAGATGGAAAGGGTATCTAATGAACTTTTGGATTGGCCTAAGGAGATCTCTAGGCAGAATGTTGAGAGAGTCAGCTGGATTTTCCTAATTGTGTAGAGTGTGGCAAGAAAGTGATGAATTAATGAAAAGCTGTCCAGTTCCCAAGCAGAATTTAAAGGGTATGTGGGACTTAACGGATTGAAAACTAAAACAGCCACCATTTTTAGTCCCTCAAGTCAAAATAAGATTGTCAAAATCAAATCTAGCCCCAGAGCATGAATGAAATGGTTGATGGGGCATTATACCTTTTGTAAACTTCTGGAAAAAATTAGCAGTTTGTCTCACTTTCTATGGCCAACAAAGTTAATTCTAGCAGTAAGAGGTATCTTCTATGGAGGTTCGATATGTCATAAATGAATATGATTTAAAAGAATATGTGGAACAGTCTGGATATAAATCAAATGTATGGGAAGTCCACAAAGGTCTACAAGGGATTATATAGACAAAAATACCACATTTTGGACTCCAGAGGGATTTGGATTATGTAAAATACAGAAGGCTTCAGGATTCTGTCCACACATGAATGAAATGTTTGCTAAGGAAAATGTTTACAAGATTTATCTTTGTTGATCTCTTCAAAATGGAGCAGGAGTGGTGGAGAAGGAAAGATGTGTGAAGGTGGAAATATAGAAAACAATGGAATAGAAAGCTCAACGTAGAAAGTAGAATGTAGGCCAAGGCTGGGCACATTCTGTTCTTTCCAAAGCAAGTCACCTAGTAATTTATGTCCAGATAGTCCTCAGAATTCTTAAGACAGAGAGAATTATATGTGCTTCATATTCTGATCCTTTTAGAATGAAAGTCCATTTAATGCCATTTTTCTACATTTGTCTTACCATTATAACCCTGGGCAGTAGTGACAGAATACACATACCTTGTCTTAGTTTGAAATAGATAGGTATAAGATATTATGGTAGATTATTGTATATAGTAGTAAACAAAGTTAGTAAAATAGCAGCCTTAGATAATTTGCACTGTTATGGATTCTTATATATTGATACATATGTAAACTATTTTATATTTCTGTTTAAGATAATTTGTATATTGATACAAATACAGAACTATATTTGTTATAATGTACATATATTTCTACACTTATTTGAAATATTTGTATATTGATGCAAATGTAAATTTACATCTGTCATACTTTATGTATGTTCTACTTCTGTTTAGGATATTCTGTATATTGATATATATTTAAGGTTATTGTCATATTGTATATTGCACTATATATTCCTACCTCTGTTATAAATATCTTGTGTATTGTCACAATTTTGAAGTCATCATTCTTTACCATACATTTGCTTATAGACTGTTTACCTTGTTTACATGAAGCCTTAGTCCTTAGGTTATATTGGTAGATAAGACTTACAGATTTATAGTCACCTATGCTTGTCATCTCTATAGTTACATTAGTTAGGTTATCCAAATTTACAGATACATAGGTCAGATGGACAGATAATCTTCAAACACTTCATAGACCTAGAGGAAATGGCATTTAAATAATTTAGAATTCTGCTGACCTGAGAGCTCCTGGAAGCACTGATTTGATCCAGAGAGAATGTTGGGCTTCTAAGACATTTCCTTTTGGAAGTTTGTCTTCTTGGCACAAAATGGCCTACTGGGCAAAGAACTGCCCTTGCCTCGACTGCTGACAGTACAAATGCTGTCCTTTCTGGACAAGCGGGACACAAGGAAAGTGACCACTGTACTCTGCCAAGACAGGGTAAGATGGTCTCTCAGAATTCCTGCTTCTGAAAATGGTCTGTCAGATATTCTAGGCCTGCAGCCAATTTGAATGCATCAACAATGCTGAGAAACATTAGGTGACTGTTCAGGCTGCCCGCTGTCTTGGTCTACTCTTGCAATATTCCCGAAAGTTGCTTGCATCCATCTACCATTTCTCAGGTACTACTATATTCCTTCTCAGGTCTTTGATGGGATTGAAGACTAGCAGTTATAGTTACAATTTTATATATATATATATATATCATCTTAGATAGAACACATTAAGTATTAAATTCAGGTTCTTTAGGACAGGACACCTTTTGCAATGATCTTTGTAACATGCCATTTACCTACACTCTTGACTTCTCTGGATTTTAGTATGTGTTTCTTGCTTGATATTGTTCGCATTGATTGTAGTTCCATCTTATCTAGGTCATTATCCTTCATTACTCCTGGACAATATTTGATAACCATTCCTTTGTATATAGTCTTGTATTAAGTTAGAACCTTCTTATTTAGACAAAAAGGGGGAGATGTAGTGGGTAGCCATTCCAGCTTTGGTCTGGAGGTTCCAACCCCTATTAAGGCTTCGGTAACAATCATGCCTACAAAGCGGGGCCAAGGGCCTGAAGACCTGAGATCAGGATACGCTGTACTCTCTTCCTGTTTTGGACCCTGGACGCTAGAGGTAGACCGAGGAGAGTTCTCCAGAGAACACCAATGGACTGTGTTGTGTCTTTCCCAGAATCTGCCACCTCTCTGTCCCTTCATTTGTAAATTATGCCATTAAATAAATCTCCCTTTTAACTACATGGAGTGGCCTTCATAATTTCACCAATATCTTAGTTCATAAGTCTCTTAACCAAAGAGTGTTATCTCTAAAGACCTTTATATAAATTTCTGGATCACAAGGTAGTGGGCTTTGAGGGTAATATGATATCCAGGAGAGATTTATATAACTAACAGGGCATAGCTGAGAAATATATGTGGGATCTGTCTGACTCTGGAATCTGAAAGAGGAATGTGAATGTATTTACTAAAAACAAGTGTGTGTGTGTGTGTGTGTGTGTGTGTGTGATAACTTGACACATGCCTAGACGTACCCGGGAAGAGATAATCACAACAGAGGAATTCACTCTGTTAAACTGGCCTGAAGACAAGTTTGTGGGTGGATTTCTTAATTAATGTTTAATGTGGGAGGATCTAGCCCAGTGGGGGTGATGCCAGTCCTGGGATCCAGAGCTGTATAAGAAAGTAAATTAAATAAGCCTTGAAGCACAAGTCAATCACTATCCCTCCTCCATGGCTTCTGTTTCAATGTCCACCTCCAGGTTTCTGCCTTGAGTTCCTAGTTTTGGCTTCTTTCAATGGACTTTGACCAGGATATGTAAGTCAAGTAGATCTTACCTCCCAGGTTGTTTTGAGTATTGGTCTTTACCACGGCAATACAGACCAGACTGAGATACCAAGACTTTAGCTTTCATGGAGCTGTGTATTTTCTTATGTGATGCTAAGTTCTTCTCATTGAAAGACCTCTTCACCCCTGCTTCAATGGTGGATATATTGTGACATGGATGCTGTAACCTGAACTGTTACATTAAACATTAAACAGACCAGTCACACTTCTGCTTTCTCTTATACCCTTGTCTCACTATGAGCATACTTTGGGATGATTGGATACGGCAGCACACAGAGAAGCATTTGCCTGTCAATACCTACAGCTACTGTACATTTTATCTGTCAAATTAGAAGAATAATTTGTTTCAGTTATGATTAATAGGTGTATGTGTGTGCCAATGAAGGTTAAACAAGATAGTTATGGTAGTATGTTTAGGCTGTTATAAGAAATAGCATAGACTATTTTGCTTATAGATAACAGAATTTTATTTTTCACAGCTCTGGCTCTATTTTCACGATTTGGTTACTTCCTACAACCCCTATCTTTTAATTGTTTTATATTGGAAGTTAAAGTTTACATATAAAAATTTGGAACACAGGGGCTAAACTGTCAATCTCTAACCCTTTTTGACCCACAGAGGTCTGTGACTGCTGTTACAATCTTTGCTTTATGAATCCAAGTTAGCAGCGGCATGATACATAACATTAACATGATAACATGTAAGGCTTAGTGATTCACCTAAACTAGTACTGCAAGTTTCTATTTGCTGTTCATTAGAAGGGGGAATGTAAATTGAATAAATAAAGAGAGAGGTAATTGTTTTCCTGTGACTAGAAAGCAACAATTATCAGGACTTCTGTTGTACAGTTACTCTTTCTTTTATTCCAAATTCTGTTGAAGGGCTAGGGAGTGAGGGTATAGAAAAAAAAAGAGCAACACCTCTCAGGAACTGTGTTGGTACCCGAGCAGGAAAGACAGGGAGATGGCAGACAGCGGCCACTGTGATGAAAGCTAGCAGGACTTTAATACCGAGCACTAACTATCTTTTTACAAGAGCTGTTGAGAGTAGTTATTTCTTCTCTCGTTAATCAAAATAATAAGTGAAGTAAAAAAAAATGATAGAGCTACTTCCCACAAAGAGGGATATATGTAGTTGTTTATAAACAAGAATTCTTTATTCAGGTAGGTATGGAAAACATAGGCTCAAACAAAGAAAACATTTTTTTTTCATTTTAACTGAGCATTTCCAAATTTCTCTACTAGAGTATTTGCATTGCAAATTCCCACAAAGGAACATAAGGCTTGCAATACCCTCTGAGTTGACTTGACCCTATGACTGAACTCCCACAGATCATTTTGAGGATTATATTTTCACCAAGCACACTTTGGGGAATGCTGAGTTCATGGTTTGTGCAGTGTGTAATTTCCACCTCTGGCTTTAAATTTTTAGGTTTGCTGTTTTACTTTTTTTCTATAAAGACAACTTTTATTCCAGTATGTTTCAACATTTGCATTTAATTGATTTTAAATCTAAAGGTAACCTAGTGAAAAATCCTGACATTATTTTAGATATTTAAATGGGTTTCTGGTCAAAGACTTTATCATATGATGCCACATTTTAAACACCAACCTATAATTATAGGTCAGATTTAATGATGATAGCTTTTATAAACATTCATATATTAAAAAATTGCCATGTGCCAGGCATTTCAGAACTCATATTATTATGTCATCACAAATCAATCTTTAGGACAGCTCTACGAGTTCAGTACAGTTATACTATTAAAGATGATGGGTATACTATTATCACATTATACTATGGCATTAACACTAATGCACAGTTATACTGTTTAAAGGAGATAAATTTGAAGCTAAAAAAGTATGACCAAGCCATTAGCCAATGTATCTGTAAGTGACAAAACTTAAATAAACTTACTATTCTACTTGATGGTTAGCCTATTTATTCTTTTTACATAGTCACAGAAGAAGCATGATGTCCAATATTTAAAAGGTATGGTGGTTTGAATGAGAATGTTCCCCATGGGCTCTTACATTTGAACACTTGGTCCCCAGATGGTGGCACTGCTTAGGGAGGTTTAAGAGGTGATAATGGGTGTGACAATTTGAGTGAGAATGCTCCCCAAAGGCTCTGGTACTTGAATACTTGGCCCCTTGTTCGGTGGAGCTATTTGCAGAGACTTAGAAGGTGTGGACTTGTCAGAGGAAGCATGTCAGGAGGGATGGACTTTGTGGTTTCAGAGCCTTGCAGGATTCCTAGCAGGCTTCCTCTGCTTGGTGATTGAGGTTCAAGAGGTGCGCTCTCAGCTGCTACTCCAGCTGCTGTCCCTGTTTCAGTTGCATTCCCACTGTAAGGAACTCTTATCCTGGAACCAAAAGCACAAATAAACTCTTTCTTCAGTAGGTTGTGCTGGCCATGGTGTTTTACAGCTGCAGGAGAAAAGGAACTAATGAGAGGAATACAGTGTCAACTATACAACCACCTGTGCTAATAAATAGACACCTCCAGCTGTGGGCGCTACAGGCAGGTTGCTACTCGTTAAGCAGAGGAGCATATACAGAGGCAGCAGGTCATTGTCCTCCTAGTTTTAAAGGGGATTTTGAGATCTTCATCTTTCTCCATTCTGCTTGTCATGAACTCCATGCTGTGATGTTTATGTCCATACACTCTTCAACCCAATAAGGGTAATGAACACAGTTGCTGCTGGACCTCCTTTATATAGTCTACTTGACCCTTACACTGAAGAATTTTTTACTTGATTCTAGGCATATACATGCATACATACATACATACATTCATACATATACATATGTATATATATATATACTGTATGAAATAAAATGTTTATGAAAATCATAAAGAAATTAATTTTAATATAATTCTTTATGACATATTTCATTTATTAAAAACAAAGTCAAATTTATGCAGTCATAAAGAAGCATACAGATCCTAGAGTGAGTAGGTGAATGGATTATCAATACTAATAGAGGAAAGCATATGTGAAGGTATTTCAAAGCTCAGCAAAGTTTATCTAACAGACTGATCATAGGTACTGAGATTAGACAATCACATTAGCAGATGTAAAAGATATCTAATACTCTCATTGCACCATTATAGGTGATTTTGGAATTTTTTTTAAATTTTATTTTATTTTACAATACAATTCAGTTCTACATATCAGCCACGGATTACCTTGTTCTCCCCCCTCCCGCCCCCTCCCCTTCCCCCCAGACCATCCGCCATTCCCACCTCCTCCAGGGCAAAGCCTCCCACCAAGGACTGAGGTCAACCTGGTAGATTCAGTCCAGGCAGGTCCAGTCCCCTCCTCTCAGGCCCAGTCAAGCAACCCTGCATAAGCCCCAGGTTTCAAACAGCCAACTCATGCAATGAGCACAGGACCTGGTACCACTGCCTGGATGCCTCCCAAACAGATCAAGCCAATTGACTGTCTCATCCATTCAGAGGGCCTGATCCAGTTGGGGGCCCCTCAGCCTTTGGTTCATAGTTCATGTGTTTCCATTCATTTGGCTATTTGTCCCCGTGCTTTAACCAACCTTGGTCTCAACAATTCTTGCTCCTCTTTCTGGCTAATTGGACTCCTGGAGCTCCACCTGGGGCCTAGCCGTTGATCTCTTCATCCAGTTCCCTCAGTCATTGGATGGGGTTTCTAGTACGACAATTAGGGTGTTTGGCCATTCCATCACCAGAGAAGGTCAGCTCGGGCTGTCTCTCGACCATTGCCAGCAGTCTATTGTGGGGGTATCTTTGTGGATTTCTGTGGGCCTTTTTAGCACTTTGTTTCTTCCTTATCTCATGTGGTCTTCATTCACCATGGTCTCCTATTCCGTGTTCTCCCTCTCTGTTCTTGATCCAGCTGGGATCTCCTGCTCCCACAAGCTCTCTTTCCCTCGACCCTCGCCCTTCATTACCCCCACTCATGTCCAGGCTGTTCATGTAGATCTCCTCCATTTCTCCGTCATTGGGTGATCCCTGTGTCTTTCCTGGAGATTTTGGAATTTTTATGATGTTTTTACAACTGGAAACTAGGGTTTTGATATGAATTCTAAATGCATACTTAGGTTAACCATATTTTAATGAGAAAGATATTAGTGAATTATTATGGAATAAACTGCTAGAGAAGCAAAGACATATTTACAAGGAAAGCAATAGATTTTATGAATGAATAAGATATATTGATGTGATATGAGAACAAGATGATATGTTCCATAATACATGAAAAATCATTGACAGTTTAAAACCTTCATAGATATAATTATGAAACATAAGAACTGCATGTGTTTATAATAGATGTATTCACCAGTAAAATGGTCATTCTACTAAATATAATAAACATTCCTATCCAAAATGCTCCCTTGCGTTACTTTCTCTGTCATTTCTCTCTGTATCTCAAGTACTAAGCAATCACTGATGTTACTATGGATTGTTTTGCATAGTGTAAAATTTTATGTAAACATACCCAATAATGACCTTTTTCTTTTCTTCACTAAGCAAAATTATATTGAGTTGCTTTGAAATTAATCCTTGAATTTGGATCCTGCTAATAGATTTCTTTTTTTAAGGAGAAGAGATTTTAAATTGTATGAAGTATAATTTGATAATTTTTGTTTTATACATTATGCTTCTGATCCTACATTTAAGGATATTTTTCCCTAAGTTAGTATATAAATATTTTCTTCTATGATTTTTTTCTAAAGATTGCATATAAATACAGTTTTTACATTTATGTTCATGATCCATTTGTTGTTAATTTTGTATATGGTATTTGGTATGAAGCAAAGTTTACTTTTATTAATATAAACATACACATGTCCTGTTTTTTTAGCAATAATTTGAAAGGCTTTTCTATTTCCACAGAAATGTTTGTGTATCTTTGAAAAAGTTAGCTGAATGTTACAATTCAGACATGAAATTTTCACCCAAAAAGCCCATATAGTAACAGTAAGTGTGGATCTAAACATGTAGAAGGTATTGGAGCACGAAGGCTCTTCTATAAGTACCGGAATGATTGACAGATGGAGTTTTAAATTGATGGTATTATTGGAAGAAAGTGAGGTCTTCTGGAGGCTGAAATGTACATGCACATAAAATTCATAATCACAATGTCAGTTTCCACAGAACTCTTGTATGGTGATTTTTGAAAGAGATTGTGTTGATTCTGTATATGTTCTAATCTTCAATATATTATACACTTCATCCCATGGACATAGCATGTCTTTTAACCAATTTATCCTTGTTAGGTTCTCTTATCAATGTTTTAGATTTGAATATCCAGATATTTTATGAAACCCATTGCTTAAGGTATTAAATATGTAAGTGTGAGTGTGTGTGTGTGTGTGTGTGTGTGTGTGTGTCTGTCTGTCTGTCTGTGTGCGTGTGTGTATATATACTGAAACAGTACTTTGCAACCTAGACGTATTGAGAATAGAGAGCAGAAAGAATACAATTTCCAAAACTGTAGCTATTTCACTGTAAAGGGCTTTTCTGTTGTGGTATGTTTTTGTCTTTTATTATATAAATGAGAAACAAGTTGAAACTTAAATGATAATCTTCTGTTTGTATATAGTAGGTGGGAATACTGATTAGCAGCTAATGAGAGACAAATGATTGGCTACAATATTGCACACAAAATGCATAAACCAATAGATTCATAATCAGAATCTATATAGGTCAAAACAGGAGAATAGGAAGGCATTGGCTATCTGGTTAAAAGAAACTTTAGTCATGCAATAGTAAAACCACTTAGAGTGGAAAAGGTATTTGGCTTATATGATTTGAGAAGTAGTATATCTTGAGGAAGTGAATATATTTGTCTCTGTTTTTTATTTTGTTAACTTATATTGATTCTTTGTGTTTTTCACATCATGCATCCAGATTCCTGCCCATCTCTGCCCTTGCCCACACCTGAATCTGCCCTCTGCCCTTGCAACCTCCCATACCAAAACAAAACAAAATTTGAAAGAAAAACCAAAAACCAAACCAAACAAAACAAAGTAGAACAAAAGGAGAAAGAAGTAAAGTGGTTCAATGTGTACATTTTAAAAATGTCCCAAGCCAGGTGGTGGCCTTTAATCCCAGCACTCGGGAGGCAGAGGCAGGCAGAGCTCTGTGAGTTTGAGGCCAGCCTGGTCTATAGAACTAGTTCCAGGACACCCAGGGCTACACAGAGAAACTCTGTTTTGAGAAACTAAACTAAACCAAACCAACCAACAACAACAACAAAAAACAAAACCATAAAACTGTCCTGTATTATCTTACTATATATAGTCTATGTGTGTCCACAAATGTGTACATATCTGCATACATGCAAAGCTAATCTCTCTTTTCTGTGGCTAGTATATGCCTATTTACTTTTATAAAATCATCATTAAAAAATAAATCTTCTTTAAACTGATTGAAGTCATGACCATAAAAGCATATTTCTGGAAAAATTTGCTTTTTCATTTTAATATTCTGACTTATCTAAATATTTTGAAGACTATTGATTAATATTTTATATATGAATATTATTAATTTGATCGATTTGTAGATTTTTTTTATAATTCTCTTAATCCAGTAACTGCATTTTATGTAGCAAGCATGAAAGTGATCATTTGTAATTTCAGTTTGTCTGTTTGATAATATTGCTCTTAGATAACACATTTCTTGTGGTTTTAAAATTAGAGTATACACAATGAAAATTTTGCATTTATATAGTCATGATGATGATGTTGACTTCTGTTATGTTTTAGGTTGTGTTGCTTAAACTTGGCAGAATTTTCAGTTTGACAACATGAATGCCCTTAGAATGAAAAATGAAAGTTCTAAAATATTTCAAGTATAATTTATATTCCAAAACTTCACAGTTGAATGCCAGAATGGCTATTGAGATATTTAGCTGTTTTGTTTAATCATTTTTATTGTAAAAGTAGAGGGGAATTTGCAATTAATTCACATGCTTCTTCTATGCATAAATATTAAGCAACACCTAGACATCTGGCCTGCCTCACTTGTCCATTTCATGCTACTATAGTTCCTCTGACATGGCTCTAGGTGTTCACAGAATCAGAGACTTATGGTTACAGTACGTGAATGCTTAAGGAGTTTAGCTTCAGATGAACACTTTAACTCTTCCTTAAAGTGGACAACACAAGCAGAGTCATTGAGAATTAAAAGTTACTTAAAACATGAAATGAAGTGAAGACACTGCTTTTTTTTTTGTCTAATATAGCTCCCTCTGGATGACCTTCCATTTCATTTTATTCTCGTTTACTATGCAGTGTAGGTATTTTGTCTATGTCAAATATTTTGGTAACAGATAAGAATAGAAATGGAAAAGAATTATGGCTAGATGTTCAAAAATAAAATATAAGATATTCATCTACAAGAAAGAAGTTTTTATTCTATAGTACTGAAAATATAAATTTCATTCATTCTATATATAAATTGATAAATACTGCCCATGTCTGTTGAAAACAAAGATATGAAGAACAAAAGTCTTGAATATAGAGCACAATCAGTTTCTACTACTGCTATCTTAGAATCACTTCTTTGTACGTATATTTTTGTTTTGTTTTTCATCCCCCAAAGCAGAAGAGTCATTTTCTTCTTACTATCATCTTCATTTCAGCTATACTACAGCCTGCTGGTTTTATCCTTATGTTTCCATTGGGAGTAACATTTGACTTCTTTCTTCTCAAGTTCTAGTAGTGTTAATGATGAAGACATGTGTGTGTGTGTGTGTGTGTGTGTGTGTGTGTGTGTGTGTGTGTGTGAGTGAGTGTGTGTGTGTATGTAGTGGGGGGCATTAAAATGCTTGATGTATTTTCTTTCCTATTGAATTCTCAGTAATAACAGTGCATGCCTATTCAAGCTGCATTCTGCCATAATTTTCTATTTTTTTCTTTGTTTTCATTTCCTGAGATTCATGGCATGAAGCTGTATGGTTGTGTGGCTGTTAATGCTGAATCACAGCATCTTATTTCTATATTGCTTCTGTTGTTCTTACTCATTCTATGACAATTGGAAAAGGAAAATTGTTTCGGCTTTACTTTTCTATCATCACTCTCAAATCTGGGCTTGCTTCTGAAATAACCATTACATTTTCACACAATTTAAACCTCAACTTGAAAGTAATGGAACATAAATTTTTAAAAATAGAAGTACTCTTTTGATTGTTTTCAATAAAGAGTCTCCAAATGGAGAGTATGTTCCAGAGGAGGGCAAGAGAAAAAAAATAACTAAATTTCTTTTCACCATATTATGACATTCATGTGCATGCACCATATATTTAATCAATCAGTCCATCAATTAATCAGTCAGTCAGTCAGTCAGTCAACCAATCAATCAATCACCAAGAATCAGACTGCCAGAACTGAATTCAGTTATATAAATACCTACATAGAAGACATGGTACTTATTCAAAAATGAATTGTCTTTTACTCACATTTTATACATGAAATATAAAAACCAATTAAAAGTTTTGGAAAGGAGACATTTCACTCAAGTCAATGAGACAGATGAGAATGAATTCTAAGTGCTGTTTTGTCTCTTCTGGGAGCTGCATCAATCAAGGGTTATCTTTGCCTTTGGAATGCTTCTTAACTCCGGCTTAGAATTCTGTGTTGTTGTTTTGTGAGCCGATTCACTAAATGTCACCATCAGGAATAAATGAATACTGTCAGAGATTAAGAATTAAAGAAAAATAGGGAAGAGAAATAGAAAAATGTTGTAGGATTTACATTTCAAATATCTAGGAAACCCTCATATTTTAAGCTGCATATATCTAAAATGTATTTTGAAACTGTTTTTATGCATAGAACTGCTTTTGAATAAGTTTCTGGTTAAATTTGATATTTAAAATAATTTATGAGTATTATAAAATTTGAAAAGTTTACATGACTAGTATTAGAGGATATTTCAATTCTTTATTGCTTTTGAAAAAAGCATATTCTGTGTGTTTTTTAAATTCTAAGTCTTTTTGGTTTTTCTGGTTTTTTTTTTTGTGTGTTTTTTTTAAGTGAGCTTCCAAACTTCTGTTCTGTCAAAAGGAAAAGAATCCTTGATTTTCATTCCATCTTTCATAATTAGATATATTTTTTTCAGGATTCTATTTTACTTTCCTGGATATTGTTTTGTGTTTTTCGGGTCAATCAATTCCATCGTCATTGAGCAAAAGTCTATTGATTATCATTTTCACAAGATTGTGTGGCCATTAGGGGAAGAATTGATAATCAAGTGTAGCAAAAAGCAAACACAAAAGAATGACATTCATATGATGAGAGGGCACCATGAGTGTACAGTTTTAGAACAGGAAGCAGCCTGGAAGGTCCCTTGAGGGAAATGGAAAGTGGAACTCAAATAATGAAACATGTTTGGAGATGTCCAGTGGAATTGATAACTAGTTGTCAGAAAGCAAAAAGTGGTGTTTGGAAAACATTCATATATGAGCTTTCAACTGTTGGGTCTTGGAAGAAGATTATCTAGGTTTGTGTTTAAGGTCAACGGCAGTAAGTGCTAGTTAGCTGGGAGGTGGTAGCACACACCTTTTGTCCCAACACTGGAAAGGGAGGCAGAGGCAGGCAGATCGTGAGTTTGAGGCCAGCCTGGTCTACAGAGTGAGTTCCAGGACAGCCAGGGCTACACAAGAAACCCCGTCTTTAACATACAACTGACAACAAAAAAGAAATGCTATTTAATCCAAGGCAGGTAGAGACTGCAGTTGATTTGAGGCTGAGGCAATAGTAGACAATGAGTAAAACAGCAGTGGTGGACCTCAGGTGAATCTTCTTCTGACTAGGGTACTCCCTGTCCTTAAGCTCTGAATAGTAGTGAACACAGGAATAGAGAGCTGACTTGTCCTCAACATTTGGAAAACAAGTGTTCTTAAGCATTTTGAGACTTTATGGGTTGTCTAAACAGAAATCACTGCTTGCTAGAGTCTCTAATAGATCCCTTATACTATTTAAATTAAATCTAGAACCAGAGATAAGGTTCTGTGGGTGCAGGTGTTTGCTGGCAAGTCTGGCAACCTGAGTTCTGTCCTTGGAACTAACATGATTGAAGGACAGAAGCAACTCTCACAAGTTGTCCTGTCTCCTTCATACACAGGAATTACACCTGTTCATTTCTCAGAAATAAATGTAAGAAAATGACATTTGAAATTATTTAATACTCTTAAACATATTCTTTATGAATTTTAAGTAGATACTGTTGCCCTTGCACAGTTTTTAAGTAGCTAGCAAATTGTCTCAATACCACTTACAAAATAATCTATCTACTGTCTTCAACAGGAAATTTTGTTCATATACTGTAATTATACTAGATAATATCTTGTTCTTATGTAATTTCTGAAATTTTCATTTTGTTCATATGAGTTATGTTTTTCATTGTTTGTATGTTAAGTTACTCTCAAATTGTATTACTATGACCTCTAAGTAATGAATGGGAAATCTACATAAATGTTTTGAGATATTATATATATTCAACTCTCTGAATAATTTTAATTTGAGTTGATTTTCTTAGGTCTTGAAAGTAGCACATCATATCATCTAAAGCTAATGATAGTTTGATCTTCCTTTTAGAAATGTAGATGTATTCATTTTTGTTTTATTATCCTGGCTAGAACATCTAAGATTATGCCAACTAATAAAAGTGCTAGTAAGCATTGTTTTCTATGACAATAGTTGTATTTTAAAATGAAGTATTTGTTGAGTTAGTGACATACATTTTGAGTGAGTAGGAATTTTAGCTGATTGAATTTCATAGTATGTTCTCTTGAGAATTAGTAGATGGTTGTTTCTCTTCCCATGTTTGATAACAATGAGAACATTCCATTTCAAGCAAACTTGGGCAAAGTTAGCTTAGTCAATGCATTTTATCATTTGACTATATTTGAACAATAGCCCTAAGTTTAACAAAATCTCTGATTTCTCTTTTCAGGTGATACCACTAAAAGTCACATTAGTGAAGTGAATCACTAATCCTACCTATATAAAATTACAAAACACTCTTTTCTAAAGATTCAAGAGAAGTTATGGATAAAGGTTCTGAGCTTAGCAGCAATTTTTCTAACAGTCATTCATTACACATTTAATTGCTTATAGACCTTTGCTTATCACTGAGGTGGGTTTGTTGTTGTTGTTGCTATTTATATAGTCTCATGAAATAATCAGACAGGAAGGAAGAGCTTCTCACTAAGGTGATGAGAGCCCACCAACCACGAATCCAAGTTCTGAGTTGTCACAGGCAGTTGGGTTATGTGGGCAGATATAGTGGGAACCAGAAGGAAGTCATCATGGTAACAATCAGGTAGAGTGTGAAGGCTTCAGCCATGAGTGCTGTCTTCAGAAGCAGTCAAGGAAGAAAGAGCTGCACAGGAATCCCAGGAGAGGATGCAGGTCTAGGTCAGCTGAGCAGATGTGAAGACCAAGTCCAAGTGTCCAACTATAGTAGCAAGTTTTCCTTAAGACAGTAAAGGAAACAAAATTACTTGACAGCTCATATTCATTTATCCCTTTCCACAAAAGACCAAAGGCAAGGTAAAAGCTTAGATATAGAAAAGATCTATATCCTGTTTATTATTAAATCGTTCCATCAAGATTAATAAAGAAAACTGTGTCAGTAGAAAGATAATGGAACTTGGTGTCAATGCACATGCTTGACATGTGTTTTGTGCCCATAGATTGCATTCTTTTCCACTCAACATTTTCACTGGCATCATGCCTCCAAAAGCTTTCATTTCCTAGGCTATACATTTGTTAAGAAAAACTGAGTCAATGACTTGTGCATATATAAATTATTTTATTGTTTCTTGTGGAAGCAATTTCTGTTTAGAGGCCTTCACTGGAAATAAATAAATAAGTAAATAAGTAAAATTAAAATAAAAATGGAAAGTAGGAAAGATGGATAACATAGTAAATGTTAATGGTCTGTTCGCACACACACGAAAAAAAATGTCCTTCACACTGAAGTGTGTATTAAATAGTAATGGATAGATACACTTCTCGGTGAGATCTGATTTGTCTAGCAAATCCTTACTGACATATACTCTCATTTACTACAATATAGCCTTTTGAAAATGCCATTCCAACAGAGCATAAAAAAGGTTATTTAGATTAAGTATAGTTACAAGATAAGCAGTACACTGAGTTCATTGGACTTCATGCGCACTCATTTAATTTCTACCGCTCCATTACTCTGAATCAAACTGTCCCTGAAAGAACAAGAGGAAGGGAAAGGGCATTAAAAAACACAAATCACAAGTAGGGAACATTCTTCTTAAAAACCAAATGGTCTCCATGTGTTACCATTTAATACCAAGGAAATACTTTCTTGACTTTTATAGCATGCAAAGAAATTGCACCGATCTATTAAAGAATGCTATAAAAAAAAGAAAAAAAAAAAGACTATGAGGTAGGTTAACATTTCCCAGGTCTTTATCATTCTAGATGGGCTTGGAACTTCAAAACACTGTAAAATATTATAAATGGCATCCATTTGCATCCGTGTGCAGCTTATGGCATAATGAATGCATGGCCACTTAACCGTTTATTGAATGCAGGAAGAAATACGATGAGACCTTCAGTGATATGTTTTAAAATGAGGCCCAAAGCCAGGTTTTAAGGAGAGAGTGCCAAAACAGTTTATCTTCCCTTCTTTTTATTTAACTTTAGTGCCATTAAGTGCCAGGATAAGGCTTTTTGGATTTCACTGAGAATTTAAGTAATTACTGTAACCAGAGGAAGTAATTTTAGAGGGATAAGGTATTGTGATGAAGTATAAACAAGAGAGGTCTGAAGTTTGGAGGACAGGTTGACAGTGCTGACACACAGTTATCCTGGATAAGGCAAGTGACTGTGAAGACCTTCCATGTGTTCAGGTGCATTTGACAGTGGCTGAACTTTATTAGCCTTTAATGAGTTTCATTAAATTATATTTGCTGTCCAAGAGACTATGTCTTGAATGCTGGTCTTAGGACACACCCTTTACTTACTCACTTGAGGAGGCACAAATACCCTTTGTAGGTTGTTTCTGGGGATTGTGTGCTTTTTATGCAGTTTCCATAAAAGTCTTCCCAATAACATTGAGATGGTATTGTCTGAAAACCATTACTCTATTATTTTCTTTGAAAAGGACAATCCCGCTGACTCACTGACTTCCCATCTACCGGTAGCTCTGGCTCTGATTGCTATTGTTCTTTATATCACCCTCATGAACAGGGAAAGTAGTGTGTGCAACCCTAATCTCCCCAACCTTCTGTAGCCTGGCTTTTCCCAACCTTCCCCTCTGCAGTTTGTAGCAAGTTCACAAAGGGCATCTTTCCATGAATGAGATTTCTACTTGGACAGCTGTCTCTCGGGTCTTTCTGTTACCAGTTGCCTCTACAGCTCTCTTTATTCTGCCATGCTTTTAGCAGTTTCCTCATTCTCCTCTGGGCAACTTCTTCACAGACCAACATATCTACCTTCTTTGTCCATAAACGTGTAAGCTTTGCAGGGTTGTTTTAGCCTGGTTCTCTTCTTCATCTGTGACTTCTCTCTGGTAATTCAGTAGCTCAAGTTAAAACACCCAAAGGATATGCTTATGGCAGCACTGTAAACTCCTGAGAATAAGGCCCTTAACAGAGCGCACAAACAATATCTGGCACATCTCAGGCTCTCACCTGCCATCTCTCTTCCTGCTAAACCCACATAGCAAACTGCTCAGAGTCATTTTTATTTGAATGTTATATTTCCACTTATAGACTGCAGGGCCCATTGTTTCCTTCACACCCTCGCCAAGCTTTGCTATTTCTTGTGGCACCCACCACAGCAGGTGAAATGTTTTCCTGTTTTGTTTTTGATTAGTGCTTTCCTAACCACAGCTGAAAACAACCAGTATATTCTCTGTGTTTATGATATTTTTTTTGCTACACTGTTGAAGTCATTCTTTCATTACACCCTTATCACAAACACACAGTTGATGTTAATATCTGCATTTCATATATCAAGATGCTCCCTTCAACCCAAATGAGTTAACTTATGGTCTACACCTTGTGACACTCTAGGTCCTAGAGATTAAACAATGATTTTAATGTAATCCAACATATGACTGTAAATTCAATAGACACTTGTGGAATATTTGTACACTGTGTGATAATGTGTTGCTGTGATTGGTGTAACAAAAAGCTGAATGGACAATAGCCAAGTGGGAAAGATTGGTGGGACTTCTGGGCAGAGAGAGGAAGAAGAGATAATTGAAGCACTCAGGAGATTATAGGAGACATATTCAAAGCAATCCCCATCAAAATACCAACACAATTCTTCACAGACCTGGAAAGAATAATACTCAACTTCATATGGAAAAACAAAAAACCCAGGATAACCAAAAGAATCCTGTACAATAGAACAACCTCTGGAGGCATCAAGATCCCTGACTTCAAGCTCTACTCTAGAGCTACAGTAATAAAAACAGCTTGGTACTGGCACAAAAACCGACATGTGGACCAATGGAATCAAATTGAAGACCCTGACATTAATCTGCACACCATTGAACATATAATTTTTGACAAAGAAGCCAAAAGTGTACAATGGAAAAAAGAAAGCATCTTCAATAAATGGTGCTGGCATAACTGGATATCAACATGTAGAAGGCTGCAAATAGATCCATATCTGTCACCGCGCACAAAACTTAAGTCCAAGTGGATCAAGGACCTCAACATAAATCCAGCTACTCTGAACCTGCTAGATGATAATGTTTAAAAAGACTCTACCTTAAGTGATGACATATAGTGTTTGTCTTTCCTTGTGGCTCACTTCACTTAGTGCAACTGGAACTTAGATCTTATTAAAATGAGTTTATAATAGCTACAACTTATTTCCAGACCCATTGCTAAATCTTCCCCTTCAGTGGCTGAGGACCACAGAGCCTTCTGCATCATAAGCACTTCCCCCTTAACACTAGAGAGCCACATCAGCCACCCAGTTACCCAGTAGCCTTGAAGTCCTTGACTCCTTTCTTTTCTCTTTTCCAGTGAGTCTCAACACTATCTTTCTAATTCTTCTGTTTTCACTACCTCTATGTGGTGGTATTGTGTTCCTCAAAATATTGTGTACTCTAATAAATTTATCTGGGGTCAGAGAACAGACAGCTACTAGATACAAAGGCTAGAAAATGGTGGCACTCACACCTTTAATCCTAGCATTCCAGAGATAGAAATCCCTCTGGATCTCTGTGAGTTCAAGGCCACATTGGAAATAGCCAAGCATGGTGACACACGCCTTTAATCCCAGAAAGCCAGCCTTTAATCCCAGGGAGTGATGGTAGAAAGCAGGAAGATATATAAGGCGTGAGGGCAAGAAACTAGAGGCATTTGGCTGGTTAAGCATGTGACTGGTTAAGCTTCAGGCTTTCCAGCAGCAGTTCAGCTGAGAGCCATTGGGATGAGGACACAGCAGCTTCCAGTCTGAGGAAACAGGACCAGCTGAGGAATTGGCGAGGTGAGATAGATGTGGCTTGTTCTGTCTCTCTGATCTACCAGCATGGACCCCAATAACTCGCCTCGGGTTTGATTTTTATTAATAAGAACTTTTAAGAATCCTGCTACACCTCTACTACACACCGAGGTCCTGTTGTTATTTTGTACCTCTTCAAAAGCTTGGCAAGTGCTTTCATAATCTCCTGCCCCAAACTATGTTTTTCCACAGAGAATATCTTTTAAAAATACAAAAATAATCCTATCACCTTCATACTCCAATCAGGACCATTTCTTATTGCTCATGGGGAAAGGGAAAACCTAATCCTTGGCAGGGGCTAAAATGTCTTGATTTTTATCTTCCCCATATCATTTCTTGCTGTCTTTTTTCAAATTCAAGATTCACTCATGGTGACTTCTACCCAAATCATATTCTGTTTTGAAAATATGAGGTTCACTTTTATTTGTTGCTGTGCATTTTTTGGGGGCACAGTCAGGTTTATCGAGGTGATTTGGTAAAATTGCCCATTTAAAAAGTACATGATGTGAACATTTGATATACACATAAATTGTGAAAGAATTAGCACAATCCATCAGTTGAATTAGCACACCCATCACTTCAGAACTACTTCTGCTTTGGTAAGATATTATTTAACTTCTCCTTCTCCTTCTCCTTCTCCTTCTCCTTCTCCTTCTCCTCCTTCTCCTTCTCCTCCTCCTCCTCCTCCTCCTCCTCTTCCTCCTCCTCCTTCTTCTTCTTCTTCAAATATCAACAACACAATGTAGCACTAACCATAGTCACTACATAATGTGCACTAAGGCACCAAGAAATTTTTATCTAATACAGACTATCACCCTCCAGTCGCCAGTTCATGAATACCACTATTCATTGCTCATTCTCCATGAACTCAATCTTGAAAGAAGACTCCACTGGTAAGTAAAATCATGTTCTGTCTGGCTTATTTCACTTAACATAGTTCTTTCCAGTCTCTGTCATGTTGTCCTAATGGCAACTGGTGCTTCCTTTTGTATGGAAAAACAACAATTCCCTTTCTGTCTATATATAATATATTTGTATATAATATATAATATAGTATATAATATGTAATATATATATATACACATGCAGCATGTATATTTATTTGTGCATCTATTTCCTAATCGAGACTTAAGTTTTCTCCATGTCATGGTTATAGTGAATATTATAGTAGTAAGCATGAGAATAAAGATACCTTTTTAAAAAATACTGATACTATTCTCTTGGCATATATTATGTACCCAGAAATGGAATTACTAGTGGTGCTACTGTTAATTTGCGAAACCCTCATACCCTTGCCAGTCTTTGTTATCTCTTGACCTTCTTGTAATAGACATCTGAAAGGTATGAAGTGAATGTAATTTTATGCTTCTGTGTGTGTGTGTGTGTATGTGTGTAAGTGCATGTGTGTGTGTATGATTGTGAAGGCCAGAATAAAACATGTGCTATTTTCCAACCCTTGTCCACTGCTTTTTGTCTTTGTTGTTGTTGCTTGTATTTTAAATAGGGATTTTCAATGGCCTGGAGCTTTTAGTTAGCTAGGCTGGCTAGACAGCGAGTCTATCCTGTGTGCTATACACCTGGTTACTTTATATGGGTTTGTAGGATATGATTCAAGTCCTTGTGCTTGAAAGGCAAGCATTCTTTTTCTTAATTTAAATAAAAAAATTTAAGACATTTTACATACCAATCATAGATCCCTTTCTCATCCCTCCTCTCCCTACCCGCCTCTGGCCCACCCTCCATCCCCTTCTCCAAAAGGGTAAGGTCTCCCATGGGGAATCAACAAAGCCTATTACATTCAGCTGAGGCAGGACCAAGCCCCATCCCCTGCATCAAGGGTGAGCAAGACATCCAATCACAGGTAATGGGCTCCAGAATGCCAGCTCATGCACCAGGGATCGATCCTGATCCCATTGCCAGGGTCCTCTCAAACAGGCCAATCTACACAACTGTCTCCCATATGCAGAGGGCCTAGTCTGGTCCCATGAAGGTTCCACAGCTGTCAGTCTCAAGTTCCTGAGTTCCTACAAGCTTGGTTCAGTTGTCACTGTTGGTTCCCCATCATGACCTTTATCCCTCTTGCCTCTTCCTCCTCTTCGACTGGACTCCAAGAGCTTGGCCTTGTGCATGGTTGTAGATCTCTGCATCTGCTTCCATCAGTTACTGGATTAAGGCTGTATGATGAGCCATCATCTGATTACCAGAGCATTCACCAATCTGATTACCAGGGTAGGTCAGTTCAGGCACCCTCTCCACTATTACTAGTAGTCTAATCTGGGGTTGTCCTTGTGGATTCCCGGGAATTTGCCTAGCGCCAGGTTTCTCCCTTACCCCATAATGTCTCCCTCTATCAAGATATCTCTTTGATTGCTCTCCCACTCTATTCCTCCCCCAGCTTGACCATCCCATTCCTTCATGTTCTCATTCCCTATCCTCTCTCCTCTATTGCTTCCTTCACCCCCAGTTTACTCATCGAGATCTCCTCTGTTTCCCCTTCCCAAGGTTATCTGTCCATCCCTCTTAGGTTCCTTATTTCCTAGTTCTTTGGAGTTGTGGTTTGTAGTCTGATTATTCTTTGCTTTACCTCTAGTATCCACTCATGAGTGAGTACATACCATGTTTGTCTTTATGAGTCTGGGTTACCTCATTCAGGATGATATTTTCTAGTTCCATCCACTTGCTTGCATATTTCATGATGTTATTTCTTTTTACAGCCGAGTAATATTCCATTGTGTGAATATACCACATTTTCTTTATCCATTCTTCAGTTGAGAGGTATCTAGGTTGTTTCCAGGTTCTGGCTATTACAAATAATGCTGCTATGAACATAGTTGAGCAAGTGTCCTTGTGGCATGCTTGATCATGCCTTGGGTATATGCTCAAGAGTGGTATCATTGGGTTTTGAGGTAGATTAATTGCCAATTTTCTGAGAAGTCAGAAAGGCAAGCATTCTTACTGACTGATCCACCTTGATAGACTATTGATATGTTTTTATTTGTAATTTTCTAATTAATGATATTGAACACCTATTCCTATATATCTTCTTAGAAATATCTGATTTAGAAGTATCTTCTTAGAAATATCCTTTTCCTATTACTAATTTTATTATATGCTTTGGAAGGTTTGTTTCTGCTGTTGACTTTCATGAATTCTTCATACATTTCAGGTAAGAACCCCTTATCAGACATTTGATTTACAACTAGTAATCATTTGAATAAGAATGGCCCCCATGAGCTCAGATATTTAAGATTTTTGTTCCTAGTTGGTTATGCTATGTGGAAAGGTTGATAACTGGTTTTCAACCTTTCCAGTGCTGTGACCCTTTAATACAACTCCTCATGTTGTGGTGACTTCCCAGCCTTATTTTCATTGTTTCTTCATAACTTATTTTGCTACTGCTAAGAATTTTAAGGTAAATACCTGATATGCATGTATTCTTAGGTGACACCTGTGAAAGAATTGTTTGACCCCCCAATGGGGTCACGACCCACAAGGTGAGTGCAGGCTGGTTTATAAGTTCAATCCTTGCTTGAAGAAGTAAGTGTAAATGGTGGGACTTGGGGTGTAAAGGCCTCATGTATCTCCCAAATTATTCTCTCTGCCTTGCGCTTGTAGTTGAGGATGTGAACTGTCAACTTGGCCATGCCTGACAACTACCATGCCTCCCTGCCATAATGGACTCTTTTTTTGTTTTTTTGAGACAGGGTCTTACTATGTAACTCTGCCTCTCCTGGAACTCACTATGTAGACCATTCTGGCCTCAAACTCTTAGAGATCAACCTGCATCGGTGTCCTGTGCTGAGTACAAAAGAGTACTGAGACTAATGGCATTTGCCACCAAGCCCAGCCACACCATGATGGACCCTTACTCCTCCAGAATTATAAGCCAAAATGAACTCCATTTTCCTTGTTACTTTGGCCTTGGTAATTTGTAGCAGCAGAAAAGCAAACAAAACACAACTATTCCCCTTGTTTCTCAATCTGCCTCTTCATCTTGTTGCTTATTTCCTTTGCTGAACACATGCTTTACAGTTTCAGGGAGCTGCTGTTGTTATTTTTGTTTTTGTTTACTACTCTTTTGCTGCGGTGTCCAAATTCTCATTACCAAAACCTGTGTCAAGCAGCTTCCTGCCTTATGTTTGTGGATTATGTATTTCAGTTAAATTTATCTTAGATCAGGAAATCTAATTGGATCAACTGCTCTGGTTTCTACCTTCAATCTGCTATGCTCTTCTGTTCATATTGTTCTAAGTCATTGTGTACCTTTCTTTGAAGGTTGTATTGCCATTATATATATAAGGAATGAGATTAAGGTAGGTATTATGGTCTCTTACTGGTCATCAGTCCCCTGCAGTATAAACTCAGTGAGTACAGAAAACATGTTCATCTCTTTCACTTCGCTTGGAACAGAAGTGATATTCTGCACATACTAGTATAAATTTTGTGTTTTCATTGTTTTTGTAATGCATAATCTTTCTTTAAAAAAGCACTGTGGATTTTTAATATACAGAGAGAGATGGAAAGTATTATATGTGTTAAATCCTAATACTCACTATGATTTTTCTATCAATAGTGATTCCAAACTGCCAATTCTTTTTAAGCTGTCCAAGCAAGACTAAAAAAACCTCAGAGTTGATATAATATATGTTAGTCATTTAAATAGAAATACATCATAAATAGGCCCCAATTCCTTGGTATTGGGAATTGTATGTATGTATTCCTGAACTACCACACCTTTCTCTTATGATAATGAGTTCTTTCCTCTTATGATGTTTTATTTTATTTTATTACTAATTTTTTTAACACAAGAAACCACTGGCCTAGGTTTTTCCAGGTAGCCCAGACTCTCCCTGAATTTAAGATCTTTATTTTTTTCTCTATCCCTAAAATTCTGGTACTATAGTCATGAGCCACCACATCAAAACCTTTTGATTATCTTAATTTAACCCTGTTTTAATTCTTAGAAGTTATATATTTGATAATTGGTAAAGGCTAACATGAACTCATTAAATTGTTGAAAACAAACAAATATATATATATACATACATATACATATATATTTGTGTGTATATATACATAAGTGTGTGTGCATATATATTGCTCAACATGGTTTGTCTTTATTTTCCATAATGCAAGCACTCATTCGTTCTTGATTTCATATCAAAGTCCAGGGTCAATCAACTCTTTCCATCATTTTTCTTCCCTTCATTTCAGTGTTTGAATAACTATCAGTTCTATTCTAACATTTTCAATTATGGACAGGGAAAGGAGATTTTAGGAAAACAATCGAACATACCATTTATACTTGTATTTATTTTAATTATACTAAATCTGTAACATAGCCTGACCCTGATGGTCTCTGGTGGTGTAGCTATTTCTTTGGTGGAACAGTGATGACTCAGCTAGTTTGTTATTGTGTCCTGTTTTTCTCTTTAGAGAATTTGCAGTGGAAAAAAAAAATGAAACAAATTGCACAGCAGGTCATGATGAACCTAAATAAGCATTTAGCACTTAAGCATTTAGTTGGAGAATTTTTTTGCAGAATATTATAACACAGTAGATAAATCTCTTCTTAGCTTCATATGAACTTGACTTTCTGAGTTTGTAATAGTGTAGTAGCATAGCTCGAAATCATTGTGTCTTTAACCTGATTTATTCCCTTTAAAACATTGTAGACTCCTTGTAAAACTGAAAATTTGATGAGGTACTTCTAGTATAACCTATAAAAATATTTATAATTTTAAAAGCAAGACACGTTCGGGCTAGGAAATAATTTAACTGAGATTTGCGCCACTTGTATGTACCTCAGGTGGTTAGATTGCTGGAATAGATTTAACCTTTATCTATATTTAAAATTGTCTCAAGTGCCTGCTTCTCCTGACTATACTTCCCAGCATCGGCAGCATTCTATTTTTTATTTTATTTATTTTACTTTTTTTTTGTTTGGTTCTTTGAGATATTGTCTCTCTGCATAGCCCTGTCTCTCCTAGAACTCACTATGTAGATCAGGCTGGCCTGGAACTTACAGGGGTCCTCCTGCTTCTGCCTCCCCACTGCTGGGATTAAAGGCGTGTGCCACCACATCCAGCTTTTCTCAGATATTTTAAAGAAAGTATTTGTTTCTTAAATTGATAATGAAATATATATATATATATATATATATATATATATATATATATTACAATATGATGTAATATAAGGAGCATAAGTTGTGAAATTGCCAAGTCAGTACACTTAACAACTTAACATCTATTATCACACATACTTATCATTTATTATTGTGAATTATGCTTAAGAATCTGCTCACCAATTTCCACGAACTTGACTCATTGCTACTAACTATAAATATCGTTATGTTTATTAGACATTTAACGTATTACTCACTGTAACTGAAATTTCAGTTCCTTTGATCAATCTCCTCTCTCTTGCTCTACTTCTCACGTCAGGCCCTGGTGACCACTATTCTACTATGCACATTTATGTGTTGAAATTATTTAGATCTCACACACAAGTAAGATAATGTGGTATTTGTCTTCTAGGCATCTTTCCAGGACTTTTGGTGGGGATCCAGATTTCTCTTCAACTATTCTGGTCCTGGTAACTTTTCCTACTAATCTGATTTCTAAAATCAATCAACAAATTGCCACACTATTCTGTTTCCTTCTTGGTCTCCTGGTTCACATCATATAATCCTTTCTATGATGAATTAATCATATAGGCAGCTGTTTGGGGGAAAGTTTTCAAAACAAAGAACCAACAAAGAACTTACCAGAGAATATGACAAAAAAATCAAATTATTTTAAGTGAATGTTAGAGTCATTGATAAAATGGCAATATATTTTTATTTTGTTTAACATGCATGTCTAGACAACACATAAATAATCCAAGCAAGATATACTAGTGTATGGAAATCCAGGAATCTTATGCAGCATAGCAATTTCCTGTTATTCTAGAACTTGAGGTGCATCATTATGATATTTATTAGATATTTATTTGCTTTAATTTGTGTATATACATGTTCCTGTCCCTGCACTTCTGCACAAGTTCCTTCCCTTTCTTTTACCTGATTGAACCATCTCCTCAGCTCCCAATTTCTATGACTTTTCAACATACGCATTTATAACAATAAATTTCCCTTTTTGAGGCTGTGGTATACAGTATATATACCACATGAATACTGAATATACATATATATATATATTGATTTTAATTTTATTCTAGTAAATCTTAAATTTATACCTTTAATTTCTTATTTCTTTTTTTTAAGATTTATTTATTTATTATGTATATAGCATGTATGACTGCAGGCCAGAAGAGGGCGCTAGATCCCATTACAGATGGTTGTGAGCCACCATGTGGTTGCTGGGAACTGAACTCAGGACCTCTGGAAGAACAGTCAGTGCTCTTAACCTCTGAGCCATCTCTCCAGCCCACCTTTATTTCTTTAATAATCCATTTATCTTTCAATAGAAGGTTGTTCTATCTCAATGAGTTTGTCTATTTTCTTTCCTGTCTTTTGATATTGATTTATAGACCTAAATGTCAATTAACCTTAATGTCTCTTTGTTTTGTCTGGATGACCTGTCTACTGGTGAGAGCTACATACTGAAGTCACCCACTCTTTTATCTATGTCGTTACATATGACAGTACTTATTTATGAAGTTGTGTGTACCAGTGCTAGCACATATATGTTTAGAACTGTTAGAGTCTCTTGATGGGTCGTTCTCTTAAATGGTATGAAGTGATTTTCTCTTTTCTTGCTAAGTCTGATTTGACATCTGCTTCATTAGCTATTAGGGAAATTGTGCCTGTCTTGTCAAGCTCCTTTGTACTGGAATGTCTTTTTTCCTTCCTTTCACACTTGGAAGGAATCTGCTTATCTATCTATCTATCTATCTATCTATCTATCTATCTATCTATCTATCTATTACCAGCAAAGAGTAGGCAACAAATAGATAGGTCATATTTGGTTTCTCTTATTTTTAAAAAAATCAATTTTTATGTATGGGTATGTGTGTGTTTGTTTGTCTGTATGTGTATCATATTAGTGCATTGATTACAGAAGCCAGAAACAGGTATTTGATCTCCTGGAACTGGAGTTACAGACAGTGTGAGCTGCCTGATGTAAGTGGTGGTAACTTAACCTAGGTTCTCTGCAAGAGCAGCCCTTGCCTTCAATCATAAAGCCATCTCTGCAACTCCATGTTTTGAATCCAATCTGTTGGTCTGGTCCTTTTGATTGGTGAATCGAGACTATTAGTGTTCAGAGTTAATACTGAAAGTTGTGTATTCATTTGTGTCATTTTGTTACTTTTGTAATAGTAATTCCTTAATAGTAACTTAGTAATAATAGTAATTTAGTAATTACTAGTAGTAATAGTAATTTAGTAATGACTTAATCCTTATTTATTTACTTACTACTGTACTAACCTAGTTTATTTTTTCTTGTGACCACATGACCACATGATCATATGACTGTGCAGTGTGTAGGATTCCTTGAAGTATTTTCCTGAGTGGCCATGGATTCCTTTAGTGTGTATGTGTCATTGAGAGCTTTATATTCCCCTTTAATAACGAAAGGTAGCTTTGCTTGATATAGAAAACTGTCATTTCAGTTACTGCCTTTTAGAGTTAGATATATTCCACTACATGCCTTCTTGCTTTCCGAGCTTCTGTTGAGAAATATTCTATTATTATGACACATTTGCCTTTACAAATGACTCAGTGCTGCTCTCTTATAGTCTGCAATATATTGTTGTTGTTGTTCTGTGTAGTTAGAGTTTTAACTGCAATGTGACATGGGATATTCTATCATTTTGCTGATCTTAATGCCTCCTATAACTTGGTGGCCATTTCTTCACATTTGAGAAAGGTTTTACTATCACTGTATTGAATACATCTTCAATGTCTTTAGCTTCTACTACTTCTCTGCTCATAATTCATGAAAATTTTCACTTAATGATGCCCCATATGTATTTCATGTTCTGTTTGGATTTGCTATTTCATTTTTATTGTTGTATGAATGTTTTAATATATATATCTAGTCCCCAAGTTCTGGTATTTTTTTTTCTACTTGGCCCATGCTATTTGTCAAGCTTTCCATGATGTTTTGTATTTCCATTACTGAACTTTTAATTAATGTTATTCATTATTTCTGTTTATTTATTCAATTTCTTGTGTATGTGGCATAATGACTTCCTATTTCATTCCACTCTTTCTTCGTATTCCTTTTTTTAATTCATTAAGGAAAGAATGTTTTTCATTGTTTTTCCTAAACATTCTTTACAAAATTCTCTTGGATTATTTGGGATTTTACTGTAATTAGAATCTATTACTGTGGAGTTTTGTAAGATTTGAAAAAGTCACATTACTTTGATTTTTATTTCTTCTATTTATGCACTGGGCCTTTCTCAATGTTGGATTAGATTCATCCTTGGAATTTTAATCACATGTCTTTTTTTTTTTTTTTTTTGGTTTTTCGAGACAGGGTTTCTCTGTGTAGCTTTGCGCCTTTCCTGGGACTCACTTGGTAGTCCAGGCTGGCCTCGAACTCACAGAGATCCGCCTGGCTCTGCGTCCTGAGTGCTGGGATTAAAGGCATGCACCACCACCACCTGGCTAATCACATGTATTTCTTCAACTGACATAATTGTTATTTTCAAGTGGGACTATGCTGCAGTAGGGTTGTGTTTGATTTATTACCCATGGGATGGGGTAGTGTAGCTCAGGCGCTAAACCCTCAGCTGACAGAGCCAGGGTAGAAATGGGAAGAAAATAAACAGAACAAGACTTGTTATTATTATTAAACATCAGAGAAAAATAGAACATGGAAGTAAGGACAGTGGTAAGATCCAGCTGGGGGCAGAAAGATTTTTTTAAAAGTGGCAAAGAAATGTAATCACGCAAGCTAAAGCAACCCCAGACATGGAGACAACCAGTCAGGCATCTTCAGCCCCAAGACAACCTGTGCACCTTAGGAAAGCCTACTTCACCAGAAAAGAAAAAGAAAAGAGAAAGAGAATAGCACTAGGCAAAGCTAGTCCACAAAATTAAAGTTACGTTTCAAATAACAGAGGAGTATAAGGAGAGGGAAGAGAATTGTGCATGGATGTCCCCTCTCCCTCAGTGCTGTGCAGAATCTGGCTCCGTGTGCTCCTCTGCACAGGGTTACTCATTCAGAATTTTTTCTGTGCTGCTTGGATTGGCTTTGTCATGAGAATTTTTGACGTAGTTCATTTATGGTGACCTTTTTATTCTTTTTAACTATACAACCCAGCGGTCTGGTTCATGGGCCACACAGTGATGTAATCACTCCCACTGACTTTTAACCACTCTATAGGAGTTGCCTTAGACGTTGCTAGCCCCGGTTTTGGGGAGCCAGTGAGTCTCACCTTCGTCTTTAGCTCAGCTCAGACATGTTGCTTGCACACTAATTCAAAGATTTTCCCTCTCTTTTTTCTCCTCATCTTCTTCTTCTCCTTTATCTTCTTCCTCTTTTTCACTCTTTTTCTGTTTCTCTGTCTTTCATTGGATAGTGAATTCAGAGTCTCACACATGTTAAACAAGCATTACTACTAAGACCAAAATATTTTCAACTCAAATCAGGGGTGTTCCACAGGCCAAGTCTCAGAGTATGGTAAAGAGTCTTTGCAACTCAACCTGATCATTTAAAAATGCTCATGCCTGGTGTAAAGAAGATAAGATTGGTCAGCACTTATGGACACCTATGTAATACACAGACACCAAAAGTCGTGTAAATCTACTCAGAAATAAAGATCATGTTTTTGAATCTCTGTTGCCCACCTTTGATGTCTGCTTTTTTGTGTGCTCCTGTGACTGGTGTTTTGCACCAACCTCCCCATCCCTTTCTCTTCTCCTCTTCTAAAATTATCTGTTACTGAAAGTGTAATTTTTGAAGTTCCTCTTGTTTTTCAGCTATAGATCTAATCTGCAGTTCCAGTTCTGAATAGGGATCTGAGCATTTCTACTTGGGGTTGAGCCAGAGGGAACCTGTTCCTGGTTCTCATTATGCTTGCTTTTGGAGTTTTCTTTTCTTTCTCTGATATTAACACTAGTGTTACTCAACCATTACCCACTTCCTAAGAGAGCTGCTCTCCATCTTTCTCCTGATCATTCCCTAGAAGGCCTAACCAGTGGGTGTGTGTTACCTGCCATTCCCCCTCTTTGTTGATATTCAATCTGTTACTGTGAGGTTTCAGTTTTTCACAAGGTCTCTAGTACTACATAAAACATGCACTATACTTTTTCCTTATTAATCTCTTTTATCTCAGTTTAACTTCTGAGCTCAACTGGGACCCTAATGGAGTTTAGATATAATTTTCCACACCTTCAAAATATTGTACAAAACATATTAATTTTATGTAATGTTTCCCACAATTCTAAGTTGTCTTTCTTAGTTTATTGGAGTTACGCTGTAAACTTGATTTACCCTTCAATCTTTTCTGCATAGTGTCACTTCATTTTCCTGAAAATACTATTCCTTTTGTTTCAGTGCCTGTCTCATCTCTGTTTGATGGGATTTTGAGTAATTAAAATTAGATTATTGTGGCCATAGTAATGCTCAGAATGGATGCAAAACCCAAGACAAACAGCGCACAGAACTTTAATTTAAAAGTATTGAAGAAAAATCTGTTAATCTTTATATCTTCACTTATTAATTCTCAAGCCAAGTTGATGCAAGACTGGAGACTGTGGTTGCTTTCTGTAACAGGTAAGAAGGATAGCAATACAGAGAAATAAATCATGTAGAAAATAAAATGAAGAGATCTAATCAGGGGAGATAGAAAGATAGAAATTACTTAACAATCTCTAAAATAGCTACTCCCAAGAAGTTCTCATTTATTGAGGGAAATTAAATGCATTAGTACTTAAAATGACTTGAATAAAAGGGTCTGTCTACAACATTTGGATATAGTCTTTAACTTGGTAGACATAGGTAATATTCTTTATTTTTTAAACAGTTTTTTACTACTCTCTAAAGACACCGTTGGAAGAAAGTAAATGACATCTGTTTGTTGTAGAATTGCTTATAACTAACTTTAGCACAATAAACACAAAAGACAGATGGTGGTGCCATATTCAAGTATTTATCTGAGTGATATTTCCTGAACCCTTTCTTTTTCCAAATGGTGAAGATAAATATTTGAGATCCAAGAATCGTCAACTTACAGTCATTAATAGACAATAGGATTAAAATTTATTGATAATTTCCTGCTTGTTTTGAGCTTTCTACATGTATGGCACTTTCTTAGAAAATTGGGAATCAATCTCCTCCAAGACCCAGCTATACCACTCTTGGGCATATACCCAAGAAATGCTCAATCATACCACAAGAGCACTTGCTCAGCTATGTTTATATCAGCATTGTTTGTAATAGCCAAAACCTGGAAACAACCTAGATGCCCTTCAACTGAAGAATGGATAAATAAATTGTGGCACATATACACAATGGAATACTACTCAGCAGAGAAAAACAATGACATCGTGAGGTTTGCAGGCAAATGGATGGACCTAGAAAAAAATCATCCTGAGTGAGGTAACCCAGACTCAGAAAGACAAATATGGAATGTTCTCATTCTTTAGAATATTTACAATTACATAGTGTAATTACCTCTCTGTTTTAAAGGAAGAAGATGAGTTTAAGCAGAATATATAACATGACATTACTGAGTCTAAATTGAAGTGAGGTCTCTCTGCAAACCATACAATTAACCCTCTAAATTCATCATTCTCTACCATTAATTTCCACTTAGAATTCCTATGATGAATATTAGTTTTCTCACAACTTCAATTCAAATTTAGAAAATCAGTTCTTTTCTATCAAAACACTTTACCTAATGAATCAAATGCTTCTCCAACAACATTTATGCCTGTATTTATATTGGTGTGAGTTCATGTGTAATGTTGAAGACATGACCTAAATGCATGTTTGACATTTAAAAACAAGCATCAAAGAGTTCATCTCTTGTAAAGGAATAAAATTTGTGACACTGGCCATTATAAGGTATTAAAAAATTCATGGCAACTTTTGAAAATGAAGGAATGTTATTAACTTTGGTGTCTTGACCAAATTACAATTCGAGTAATTACATTTGTCTTTCCTAATCTCCCTTTCAACTTTCAATTGGGTAGTGTATTCTTAATGGATTTCATTACCCAGTCTCCCATAGGATTTAAAATAGGACTTATCTTCTAAGACTTGGTCCACTCTAAATTTATGTTCTCTAACTCCAATTGAGCTGTCACCAAGACTTGTCCACTTTGTGTGTTTAATTTAGTCCTTGTTTTCCATTTTGCTTTCTTTATTTGACTATTCTAAATCATTTCCCTTTTGTTTACAACCCAGACACACATTGAGGTATACCCTTCTATCCTCTATTCTAAATATCAGAAGCAAGCAACCTATAAGGTTTCACAGCAACCAATACCACTCTTTTATACTCATGAGGAACATTCACCCTCCCTTCACAAAGTCAAAATCTTCTTGGAGAGCTCTTTTGAAAGCTAGTCATTTGTGTGAAAGTTTTCCATGACCACACCTTTCCCTCTACAACGTTACCAATTCAGACCCTTGCTTCATTTCTGCCCAGTTCTCAAAGAGGCTTATGCTCCCACATACCCGCTAAATGACCTACATTCTCTATGCTACAGTCCTTTCCTGCTCACATTCATCAATTCAGATATGTTCATTCCCTAAACATTTATAGCATTGTTTCCTAAGTCATTAAAATACCTCCATTCTGCCCTCATGGCTTTACCCTGCCTATATTCACACTTAATCTTTTTATTACTATATCGTATTTCTCATACTTTCAAATTCCATATAATATCATTTCCCCTCTGCCATGCTATGAAAACTGTTCTTCAAAAATGATCAGATTAATTTCAAAGTGCAAAATCAATATCTTTTTCTTAGCAAGCAAAAGTTCCACTTTTCTATTAACTTTAATATTATTGATAGGGTCCTTATTTACAAATTTTACATTTCATCTCAGCCTTGGCACTTTTCGTTTTATTTCCTGAATTCTTGTTGCTTCTCACAATTTAATGGAAGATATCCCCCCGTGTTATATCTCTAGTTTTATTTCCTTTACTCATCCTATTTAGGAATCACTTTTTTTTCTTTTTTCTTTCTTTTTTTTGGTTTTTCCAGGCAGAGTTTCTCTGTTTAGCTTTGCACCTTTCCTGGAACTCACTTGGTAGCCCAGGCTGGCCTCGAACTCACAGAGATCCGCTTGCCTCTGCCTCCCGAGTGCTGGGATTAAAGGCGTGTGCCACCACCGCCCAGCTATTAGGGATCACTTTTAATTAAGTCGCTAAATTGAAAGAAAAATTGTCAAAAAGTAAAAGATTAAATATAGTTTATGTATATTTATTATGTGCCAGATGACGAAAGTCCATACAAGAATTACTTCATTTACAGGACAACACCAAGAATATTACCAGTGTTTTTGCACCCATGAAAACAAAGACTGAAGGTCACTGATAGGTGCTTAAGGGAAGGCTCTGCAGGTAGAGGCCCTCTGCTTGAGTTCAACCCTCAGGCACCACACACTCTCTCTCTCTCTCTCTCTCTCTCTCTCTCTCTCTCTCTCTCTCTCTCACACACACACACACACACACACACACACACACACACACACACACACACACACTGAGGAGAGACAGAGAGACAGAGACAGAGAATGTACTTCAACATATGTGCCTTAAATTTACATTTCATCCCCTCTTTATGCTTTGCACAAAGAAGCAAGGCTTGGTGGACTGAACTCTGTTCCTCTGCTCATTTTTTTTTTTTTTATAGTGATCCTAATCCCTGGTGTGACTGTATGTAGAGGAAGATATTAGATTTCAGGGAACTCCTACGGATGGTGCTGGAATCCAACAGGGCTGTGGCCAAAGGAAAATAATAATAATAAGACAAAGAGAAAGACTCCTAGTTCTCTCCCCTGCCCTCTCTCTGCCTCTGCCTGTCTGACTTCTCTCCCTGCTTCTCTTCCCTCTTTTCCCTTGCCCATGCCTCTTTTCTCCACTACTGTGCCCTTCCCCTCCCCCACTGATATCAGGAGCCGGTGTCTGACTGCAAGCTTAGGAGAGTCCTGGCCAGGGACTGAAACAGCTGACCTTGGATTTCTGCCTCCAGATTCGCGAGAAAATGAATTCCTGGTACTTTACCCACCTGTAATTTACTGTTCTTCCATATACTTTTTCTGCATGATACTTTGTTGTAACTTCCCAAACTGACAAATTAACAAGTTCAATAGGTACATGTTCAGCTAGATATATTTAAGTAGTCCATATTTAAGTACGGAGCAAAAGTTAGGAACATTGCAAGATGTCTCAATGGCAAGTAATCTTGTGGAACATATCTACCTGTCTAAATTTGCACCCTTTTGTCTAAAAGTCTTACAACAGGATAAAGGACTCAGTGTTTTCTGTAGTTATTATTCTGAACACAATTATTCCTAAAGGGCTACAATAACCATTTAGGAATAGTGCTTTAGCTCATATTTGACATTATGTATAAAAAAAAGGGGGGGGGGGAGAAAAGAAAACCCCAAACCTGTTGAATAATGAAAACTGTTAACATACTCCTAACTTAGTGTGGGCCAAACTCTGAACCTTCGTGCATGATCTTGTTTAATCTTCACAGTGATTCTGGGTATTAATTATCTCCATTGAAATGTCCATTTTAATAACATGGTCGGCTACATGCATGGATAGACTTGCCAGCTGAAAATAGTAAATGCCTAAAATGTAAAAAAAAAAAAAAAAAAAAAAAAAAAAAAAACTTTGCAGACAAATACGAGTCTTCCGAGAAAGTGAACTACTTTTCATGCTAGGGAGGGGAAGCACTAGCTTTTGTCTTTAGGAATTTGCATGGCTGCTGAATCTGAGCTTCGAGTTTTATGTAAGGTCCTTGGTTAATTCCCAAAGTGTACATCAGGCAATCATCTCCTCAGTGAATTGGAGTCAACAAGCCATGGTCTTCTGGCCTCCATTACTGCATGGCAGAGTTCTTCAATTTAACCACTTCTCCATCTAAGCACATCTCCTTCACTCTTGTGGCATTTGATATTTCTTTTTATTGGGTCTGCTGTGCTTTCACTCTGTGTGTAGAGGGGAAAAGGCATTTTTTTCCCTTGATGTCCTGCCTGAGCTTCCTGAATTGGTTTTGTAACTTCATTTGTTCCAGAATTTTTTCGAACAGTATGTACTTTGCCATGCATTTGCTGTTACATTCCCTTTCTTCTCTACATCTTCACCTAAAATTATATGGACATTAACATCTGCTTTATCCTCCATGTATTATATCAATACTATTCTTTTGCATAATTATTTGTAGCATCTTTTCTATAAGCCCTACTTCACTAATTCTTCACCTAATCTTTGTTAAAATTGACCGCTGAGTTCTCATTTTATAATTATCCAAGTTATAATATTTAAAACTTCTATACATTTTCAAGTATTCTAGCTATTTTCAAATATCCTTAATAATTTCTACAGGCTTATGCTTCCTGCACACATTACAAGCCTGGTTGACATTTTAACTAATTGTCCCTAAGCAACATACATTTCTTTCAATAAAAGCAGAGGAATATAACATAAGTGTTTATCGTGAGATATTTGTAGTGAAATAATTCTAAAGTATGTGCTTCAGATAGAGAATAGAAGGAAAGTGATGTGGGAAGGATAATAGAACATCCAAGAATTCATAAATTTCTCAGAAAATGGCAAACACAAAGTGAACTTAAGACAAAGAGGCTTTCCTAAATAGTATTTTCAATGAGTAAACTCTTTATATTTTATAGACATAGACTAGGATGTCAGAAAATCTGAGTAGTTTTCTCAATATTATATAATCCTTAACTGGCAGAGAGATTTATAGTTAATATTGATTTGTACACCTCATGATTAGGGTTCTTCCTCTTTAAATTAAAGACTAAGTAAATGGACTAATGAAAATATGAAATCTATTTCACAGAACTTGTAAACTAGAAGACAGATACAGCAAAAGAATATCAGAAAGACCATTGGGTTACTAGTCAAGATCTGAGATTCATGGACCCAGCACCAAATTACCTAGGTGAGGGAACTGGTGTAAGTCTCTTAATATTTCTGACCCTAGCTTCATTATCTGCAACATGGGACTAATATCTGTCTCCTGTGCTGAAGTTATTGTAAAGTGAAACTGCAGAATGGCTTCAAGACCAGAAGGAAACAAATAACACTAGCTCAACCCTCCTATGCACTGAACGCATGTGACCTTTCAGAGCCACAGGTAGAAATTTTCTCTCCCAGGTAATGGCATTAAGAAGTGCAGTCTTTGGGGCAGATATGTGGCACAAAGATGGAGTCTTCATTAATGAGGTAAATAATTTTGGGAAGGAGGTCTCATAGGCTTGGCTTCTTCTGTCACATAAAGATATAGCTTTTTAAAAAAAGCGATCATTTATAAGTCAGAAAGCTCTCAGCCTATATCAAATCAGCTGACTGACACCATGAAAACTGATTTTCCACTGCCGTGATGGTGCAAAGTAAATTTCTCTTATTTATAGCTACACGGTAAACAGTTTTTTGTAATAGCTACCTTAAGGGACTTAGACGCAAGTTTTTCTTGCTCATTATTCAACTCACATGAGCACTTCAAAAAACTGAAGAGCCTAAGATGGAAAGGGCTGGCAGCAGCGTGGACAAGAGCAGTAACACATGGAGAAGGAAAAATGTCCTGGTTCCTTTCCCATACTTGTCTGCGGAATAATCTTCTTAAAGATGTGTGCAGATTGTCATGAATACACTTCTGGTGTCCTAATTATTCCAAGTGACAGGATTTAATATTCTGATTGTGGTCAAGGGGCAGTAAGAATCACTGTAATAAAAGCAGGTCTAGGTGCAGTGTTAGCTCTGCTCAAATGTTATCTTTGCTCTTTATTTTGACTTGCTGCTTTTTTTTAAAGCAAGATTCTTATTTTTTTTTAATTTTATTTCATTTTATTTTACAATACAATTCAGTTCTACATATCAGCCACGGATTCCCTTGTTCTCCCCCCTCCCACCGCCCTCCCCTTCCCTCCAGATCATCCCCCATTCCCACCTCCCCCAGGGCAAAGCCTCCTCCGAGGACTGCGATCAACCTGGTAGACTCAGTCCAGGCAGGTCCAGTCCCCTCCTCCAAGGCCGTGCCAAGCAACCCTGCCCCAGGTTTCAAACAGCCAACTCATGCAATGAGCACAGGACCTGGTCTCACTGTCTGGATGCCTCCCAAACAGATCAAGCCAATCAACTGTCTCACCCATTCAGAGGGCCTGATCCAGTTGGGGGTCCCTCAGCCACTGGTTCATAGTTAATGTGTTTCCATTCGTTTGGCTATTTGTCCCTGTGCTTTATCCAACCTCGGTCTCAACAATTCTCGCTCATATAAACCCTCCTCTTTCTCGATAATTGGACTCCTGGAGCGCCACCCAGGGCCTAGCCGTGGATCTCTGCCTCCAGTTCCCTCAGTCATTGGATGGTGCTTCTAGCATGACAATTAGGGTATTTGGCCATCCCATCACCAGAGTAGGTCAGTTCAGGCTGTCTCTCGACCATTGCCAGCAGTCTATTATAGGGGTATCTTTGTGGATTTCTGTGGGCCTCTCTAGCACTTTGCTTCTTCCTATTCTCATGTGGTCTTCATTTACCATGGTCTCCTATTCCGTGTTCTCCCTCTCTGTTCTTGATCCAGCTGGGATCTCCTGCTCCCCAAAGTTCTCTTTCCCTCGACCCTCACCCTTCATTACCCCCACTCATGTCCAGGCTGTTCATGTAGATCTCAACCATTTCTCTGTCATTGGGAGATCCCCGTGTCTTTCTTGGGTCCTGTTTTCCAGGTAGCCTCCCTGGTGATGTATCAGTCCAGTCATCCTTGTTCCACATCTTGTATCCTCCTATAAGTGAGTACATACCATATTTGTCTTTCTGAGTCTGGGTTACCTCACTCAGGATGATTTATTCTAGATCCATTCTTTTGCCTGCAAACCTCAGGATGTCACTGTTTTTGTCTGCTGAGTAGTATTCCATTGTGTATATGTACCACAATTTATTTATCCATTCTTCAGTTGAAGGGCATCTAGGTTGTTTTCAGGTTCTGACTATTAAAAACAATGCTGATATGAACATAGCTGAGCAAGTGCTCTTGTGGTATGATTGAGCACTCCTTGGGTATATGGCCAAGAGTGGTATAGCTGGATCTTGGGGGAGATTGATTCCCAATTTTCTAAGAAAGTGCCATATTGATATCCAAAGTGGTTGTACAAGCTTGCATTCCCACCAGGAGTGGAGGAGAGTTGCCCTAGCTCCACATCCTCTCCAGCATAAGGTGTCTTCAGTGTTTTTGATCTTAGCCTTTGTGACAGGCTAGTATCTCAGAGTTGTTTTGATTTGCATTTCCCTGATAATTAGGGATGTTGAGCAATTCCTTAAATGTCTTTCGGGCATTTGAGTTTCCTCTGTTGAAAATTCTCTGTTTAGTTCTATAGCCCATTTCTTAATTGGACTGTTGGGCATTTTGATGTCTAATTTCTTGTGTTCCTTATATATTCTGGATATCAGTCCTCTGTCAGATGTGGGGTTGGTGAAGACGTTTCCCCATTCTGTAGGCTGTCACTTTGCCTTATTGACCATATCCTTTGCTTTACAAAGGCTTCTCAGTTTCAAGAGGTCCCATTGATTGTTTGTTTCTCTCAGTGTCTGTGCTACTGGTGTTATATTTAGGAAGTGATCTCCTATGCCAATGCATTCAAGACTACTTCTTCCTTTCTCTTCTAGTAGGTTCAGAGTAGCTGGATTTATGTTGAGATCCTTGACCAACTTGGACTTAAGTTTTGTGCACAGTGATAGATATGGATCTATTTGCAGCCTTCTACATGTTGATATCCAGTTATGCCAGCACCATATGTTGAAGATGCTTTCTTTTTTCCATTGTACACTTTTGGCTTCTTTGTCAAAAATTATATGCTCATAGGTGTGCGGATTAATGTCAGGTTCTTCAACTCGATTCCATTGGTCCATATGTCAGTTTTTATGCCAGTACCAAGCTGTTTTATTACTGTAGCTCTATAGTAGAGATTGAAGTCAGGGATTGTGATGCCTCCAGAGGTTGTTTTATTGTACAGGATTCTTTTGGCTATCCTGGGTTTTTTGTTTTTCCATATGAAGTTGAGTATTATTCTTTCCAGGTCTGTGAAGAATTGTGTTGGTATTTTGATGGGGATTGCATTGAATCTGTAGATTGCTTTTGGTAAAGTTGCCATTTTTACTATGTTAGTCCTGCCTATCCATGAGCATGGGAGATCTTTCCATTTTCTGACATCTTCTTCAGTTTCTTTTTTCAGGGACTTAAAGTCCTTGTCATATAGGTCCTTTACTTGCTTGGTTAGTGTTACCCCAAGGTATTTTATGTCATTTGTGGCTATTGTAAAGGGTGATGTATCTCTATTTCCTTCTCAGCCTCTTTGCCAATTATATATAGGAGGGCTACTAATTTTTTGAGTTGATCTTGTATCCTGCTATGTTGCTGAAGGTGTTTATAAGCTGTATCAATTCCTGGGTGGAATCTTTGGGGTCACTGAATTATACTATCATGTCATCTGCAAATAGGGAAAGCTTGACTTCTTCCTTTCCAATTTGTATCCCCTTAATCTGCTTATGTTGTCTTATTGCTCTGGCTAGAACTTCAAGTGCTATATTGAATAAGTATGGGGACAGCAGAGAGCCTTGCCTCGTTCCTGATTTTAGTGGAATTGCTTTGAGTTTCTCTCCATTTAATTTGATGTTGGCTGTTGGCTTGCTGTAAATTGTCTTTATTATGTTTAGGTATGGTCCCTGTATTCCTGATAGCTCCAAGACCTTTATCATGAAGGGATGTTGTATTTTGTCAAATGCCTTTTCTGCATCTAGTGAGATGATCATGTGGTTTTTTTCTTTGAGTTTGTTTATATGGTGTATTACTTTGACAGACTTTCATATGTTGAACCACCCTTGCATCCCTGGGATGAAGCCTACTTGATCATGGCGGCTAATTGTTTTGATGTGTTCTTGGAGTTTCTTTGTCAGTATTTTATTGAGTATTTTTGCATCAGTGTTCATGAGGGAGATTGGTCTGTAGTTCTCTTTCTTTGTTGTATCCTTGTTTGGTTTAGGAGTCAAGGTAATTGTAGCCTCATAAAAGTAGTTTGGTAATGTTTCTTCTGTTTCTATTGTGTAGAACAATTTAGAGAGTATTGGTATTAACTCTTCTTTGAAGATCTGGTAGAATTCGGTGCTGAAACCATCTGGTCCTGGCCTTTTTTTGGTTGGGAGACTTTTAATGACTATTTCTATTTCCTTAGGGGTTATTGGACTATTTAAATAGTTTATCTGGTCTTGATTTAACTTAGGTATGTGGTACCTATCCAGAAAAATGTCCATTTCTTTTAGGTTTTCTTGTTTTGTGGAGTACAGGGTTTTGAAGTATGACCTGATGTTTCTCTGGATTTCCTCAATGTCTCTTGTTATGTCTCCCTTTTCATTTCTGATTTTGTTGATTTGGATGCTCTCTCTGTCTGTCTTTTGGTTAGTTTGGATAAGGGCTTGTCTATCTTGTTGATTTTCTCAAAGAACGAACTCTTTGTTTCATTAGTTTTTTTTTTTTGTATTGTTCTCTTTGTTTCTATTTTATTGTTTTCAGCTCTCACTTTGATAATTTCCTGGCGTCTATTCTTCCTGGGAGACTTTGCTTCTTGTTGTTCTAGAGCTTTCAGGTGTGCTGTTAAGTCACTAGTGTGAGATTTCTACAACTTCTTTATGTGGGCCTTTAGTGCTATGAATTTCCCTCTTAGCACTGCTTTCATAGTGTCCCATAAATTGGGGTATATGGTGTCTTCATTTTCGTTGATCTCTAGGAAGTCTTTAATTTCTTTCTTTATTTCTTCCTTAACCCCTTGGTGATTCAGTTGAGCATTATTCAGTTTCCATGGGATTGTAGGTTTTCTGTAGTTTTTTTTTTTTTTTTTTTTTTTGTTAAAATCTAACTTTAAACCATGATGGTCTGATAAAACACAGGAGATTATTCCAATTGTTTTGTATCTGTTGAGATTTGCTTTGTGGCCAAGTATGTGGTCGATTTTAGAGAAGGCTCCATGGAGTCCTGAGAAGAAAGTATATTATTTTTTGTTAGGATGGAATGTTCTATAGATAATGATTAAGTCCCTTTGAGTCATGATATCAGTTAAGTCCTTTATTTCTCTGTTAATTTCCCATTTGGGAGATCTGTCCAGTGGTTAAAATGGATGCCAGCCTAGACTAATATACCCAGCAAAACTTTCAGTCATCATAGACGAAGTGAACAAGACATTCTGAGAAAAAGCCAGATTTAAACAATACTTATCCACAAAGCCAGCCCTACAGAAAGCACTAGAAGGAAAATTCCAACCTAAGGAAGTCAGATACACCCTTGAAAACACAGGCAATAGATAAAGCCACAGCAGTAAACCACAAAGAAGAAAGTACACACACACACTACCACCAAAAAATAACAGGAATGTCTTGCTGTTCTTAATCTTCAGAGTATTGTCTCATCTCTCCAAATGGTTGCCCCCTAGATCTTGGTACCAGTGACTGGATCAAACATTCACTAATTCAGCACTTACAATATGGAAGTGGGAGAGCAGAACATATCCAGTACTATACCCCAGTGGAACCTGTATTAAAGCAAGGCTGGAAGGCAGCTGATAAAATAAATTAAGATGAGCTATACTGTATGTTCATCCTAGAAAAGTAGGTGTTAATAGAGAAGAGGAAACAGGGAAGTTGGAAGGGACATCAAGAATGCTGACGTTAGCCAAGAAAACATGAGAAATAAATTTAGTCTCAAGGGACAAAGATGAAGGGCTTTATTTTAGCTATTAGACCAATGATTTAAACACAATTAGTGGTTCAAATTTAGATAGTACCCCACAATGAAATTATGAGATTTTCTAAATCATATATAAACAATTTCAAGCTGAAAAAATATAAAATAAAAGCAAATACCCAATGTAAGATTTTATTCCTAATTCCGACAGAAGCAATTTTCTGTGGAAAATATGTTGCTCACACAGAGACCTGCCTCCCTAATTTTCTCATAGACACATGGCCAGAAAAACCACAGAAGTTGAGGAGCATTTGTATACAGCATCATAGGAAATGAGATTATTACAAATTTGCTTTGAGAAAAAAAATGTTGATAACTATAAAAGAAAATGCTCATTTTAATCTAAATTGCTTTTTCGTGTATATATGTATTTCTTTGTTTCTTTTTTTTTAATTAACACCGGGGAGTCTGCAGAGCCTGGTACATTCAGTCAAGGCAGGTCCAAGCCCCTTCTCCCTGCACCAAGTCTGTGCAAAGTGTCTCACCATAGGCACTAGGTTCCAAAAAGCTGGCTCATGCACTAGGGACAGGTCCTGATCCCATTGCCTGGGGGACCCCTAAACAGTTCAAGCTAATTATCTGTCTCACTTATCCAGAGGGACTTCTTATCAGTTAAGAAAAGAGAGTGCATGTGTGTGCATGTGTGTGCATATGTGTGTGTGTGTGTGCATGTGTGTGCATATGTGTGTGTGTGTGTATACACTTATATATTTCCTAAGCACATACTGAGTAAATGAATAATTAGAGCCATTATTTATTGCAAGTTCTGGGAGAAATAAGACTTATATAATGGGTTTGAAGAGCAAGAAGTAAGAAGGCAAACCAGTACACTGAATATCAAGAATGTGGACCAGGTCAGATGAGGGGAAATTGTTACTTGAGAGGAGCTGTGACAGAGAGCCACTTCTATTTTAATGATTCTATTGTGGTTTTGTGGCTGAAAATAACAGAAATCATCCTTGGTTTAGTAAGTCTCAACTCTCACACCTGGGTCTCAGCAGCCCTCACTCTCTTAGGGGACTCCAGACATAGCTTTTCCTGGCCTCTCCTATCATCCAGGAAAGCTGACATCTCTTGTGTTCTTGGCTTTTGACTGCAACACTAAAATATCTGCTCTGTGCTCTGCTCTCTCACAGGGTGTCTGTGTCTCCTCTTTTATCTGAGTTTTTCTTAGGAAGACACCTGTCCTTGTACTTAGTGTTAATCTTAACAGTCTACAACGATGGTCTCACTTTAAGATTCTTAACTAATTACATCTGAGATTACTTTTTTTCCAAATAAGGAGAAATTCATAAAATTGAGATGAACACATAAACGTATGTCGGTAAGGGTGGCTACTATCTCACTTATCTTAAGGTTTGATACTTTTATTTCAATGGCCCTAAGGCTTTACATCTCTGCAAGTGTTTCTGACTGTGATACATTGATACTGTTGTCTTCTGGCCATAAGGTAGCCTTTGTCCTCTTGAGATCCAGCCATTGTGATTAACTGAAGGAGACACGCACAAAAGATTGTGTCCACCACCTTTCTGTAATATAGGAGGAGGACACATGAGATAGTTCTCCTCCCTAAGATTCTATAGACAGTTAACAGTTACTAAGGAAGTGTGCTCACAAGGCCACCATCTCCCCAACAACTGATGGGGGGGAGCAGTCAGTCAATGGTTGTTAGGAACAGTGGTTGATGAGGCCATACACTTTCCCAAGAATGTATACACCATTAAGCATTGTTAAAGAGAGAGGCTTTTCTTCAGTGGTATAGCCAGCCATGCTCCTATAAGTAACCCTAATAAACATACTGTTTTTTACCAAGCTAGACTTGAGCAGTATGGTTTCTTTAGTGTGTCTTTGTGTCTTATCAAGGGTGAACAGGTACTTGTCTCCCACAATAAAAGAAAAAGATCTTTCATTACATATAGTAAACGTATTTTGGAAAGCAATAGTGTGAATGGCCCATCAGAAATACTGACAACCTCAACAATAATTGATTGGTTTTGATGAAAACAGACATATCTTTTGAAATGAACTTTATTTTCTTTCACTCTTGCTATAATCCCTTACATTTTTTTAGAAATTCCTTCATTTCTACATAAAAGTAGGTGCTGGAGATGAAGAGATTGCTCAGTGGTTATGAGACACGCTATTCTTGAGGATGACTTGGATTTGGTTTCCAGCACTCATATGGTTGCTCAGAGTTACCTGTAACTCCATTTCTGGAAGATCTGATACCGTCTTATGGCATGTGGTATCTATGCTTGCAGGCAGGCAAACACATAAAATGATATAAAATTAAAAATAGACAAAAGTAAACATTAAAGAAAATATCAGTAGAAAATGAAATATCAAAATTTACTTGATTTTCTCTTTATCAAAAGACCAAATGAAAACAAACAGATAATACCTAAGGAAAACTGAAGCATGGATATATAATTAAGAATGGAAAAAATACATTTTGTGAAAGAGAAGTATGTTGCAAAACAGCATAGTTGAACAGAAAAGTGTCACTAAGGAGGAACAAATAACATGTGAAATAAGGGTTTGAAATCCTGATGTGGGGACAGACCATGTCAGCTTTTCTCCTGACGTTTCTGTATCCACACATGTTAGAAAACTCTTTCTCCACTTTCTGTGTTACAGGCCTCTTCAAACCTCAAGGACAGTCATCTGTTATGTACCAATGGAAAGTCAACATGTTCATGGCAGAGAACACGGGTTACCCTCTGACAACATCCACTTAAAGAAGCTGAACTATTCCAAACTGATCATTTCCTTCACTCTTAAAAACTCACCTTTTAGAGCTGCACTGAGCTCCATTTTCCTCACTGAGGACTCTGTAATGTGTGTGATTGAGTCTCTCTTTCACAAAGAGTGACCAGTGTAGATTTATCTGTTCTTTCTCTTCTTTCCAGGTGTAAGCTTGCTGACAGACGTTCTTTACTAGAGCTATAAAACGAGACCCACACCCTTTTGCTCTGTTTCTGAACATAGAATGAATATTCTGCTTTAGTCAAGTAACAGATTAAAACCAGAAAAACAAAAGCAAATTTGTTGATTTAAAAGTCATCATTTATCCATGCTCTTTAAGAAAAATCTTTCCATAGATGGTAAGTTATCTGGCAGAAAAATACACAATCCCAGGTGGTTGCTGGGTGTGTTTAATGAACCATGATCAGAGAATCTTTTCTGTGGCTCTCACTCAGCTTTTATGACACAACTCAGAGGCCATCATAAAAATGAACTCTTTAACACTAGATAGCAAGAGCCAGAGCATCCAGCATCCTTGGCCATATTTGTGAAAGGTTTAGGAGATAAATGAAAAGAGCATTATGGGGCTTTCATTCTCACCTGCAATCATTTGCTGCTGTCCCAAGTGGCCAGCATGATAGAGATGAGTTCTAATGGGGATTGACCCTGGCTGCTCATGGGAAGTAAACAATCACCTACATTCTAGGAATGGCTGGGCACTTTGCATTTGATGTTTTTCCAATTTATGTGTTATGTATGATTGCCATCCCCATGTGTCAGTGAGAAGGTAGGATATTCAATAATCTCTTAGTGGCTAAAGGAAGCTTGTGGAACTTGATATAGTATTTCTAGAAATGTTTCCTCTTGCAGCTTATGATAAAGCATTCAAGAAGATACAATGACCTTTGAAAGAAAAACCCAATTCAAATCCCAAGGGACACTATCTTGGGCATGAAGCTCTGCAGATCTACTTCAAATATTTAGCTGTTTTGTTAGGTAATAAGAGCATTACAGTGTTAATCTTCGCTGTGATTTAGAAAAGAAGAAAGACATAGTGATCTGTTTACAGTACATATTAACTAAATGCATTCATTTGCATAATTCCTCTTCAGGGATGGACTGCATTATTCAGAGATTTCTATATGTGGAACTGCAGGGATATTTTAGGCTTCCATGACACTGAGGTCTTAACTTAAAGTCCATTAGATTAGTACAACAACATTTCCTGATTAAAAATTCCCACTAGTGGTGAGACAACTTCTGAGAAGTACTTTTCACCTTATGGTGCCAATAGGGAAGAATAAATATCCTTGTATGTGAGGGATTCTGCATAGAAAGGTCTGAGGTTTCCTTGAAAGGTATAAAAGCAACACTTTGATGCTGGAGGAATTTAAATGTTCTAGAGAAGAGAAAACCACCACAGAGCTCTGTCCTTTTTAAGCCTCAAAATTCTAAGTTTCTGATTATGTAAGATGATTCATGAAATGCTGACTCAGGTAAATTTCAATTTTGACATATTCATTAAAAAAAGGAAAAGTATTGACACTTGTTCTAATTGCCATCTACTGGCTTTACTTTTAATTACTTTTGCACACGGGTGGATCAAGCTAGAATTTCCAAATACTTCAAGACATTCTGAAAGACATTGTCATCTCAACATAATCAGACACAAGTAGATGGTTTTCCTGATCAAAGAGAAGGAATACAGGGAAAATATTTAACACAAAAGACATTTTGAAAAACCCTTATGGAAACCCACTACTGTGGAAGCTTTCTAAAATATATACATACAAAAGAGTTTAAATGGAGTTATCCCATAAAGATAATGTCACTTCTTAAGCCATTGCCTGCAACCCATGTGACTTGGGTTTTGACCAGTTAGGATACATTCCCTTCTTCAAGATAAAACTCAAGAGCTGCCAGTGGCTTAGCACCTTCCCTGCTGTATTAAAAATGACAAGGCTTTATATGCTTTTCTAGCCAGGACAGAGAGCATACCCATACTTGGTCAACATGAAACATGCCCCAATAAGTTTTATTTAATCACACAAAATACTATTTTGAACTAATGAAACTATTGGGGTTTGTGGTGTTGTCTTTGAGTATCTTTTATTTCTGTGAATGTCACTTTAATAATAACCTACTTAGGGCAATATATTTTGCATTTTCAGAAGTTGAAAAATCCTTAGGCCTAACATCATCTTGAGATAGGATCGTTTGGGCTTCAAAGATGGGACAGGACAAAATGCCAATGCACATTTCTTTCTCTTTCAAGGTTCTATTGTATTTTTTAACTTCGGTAGTTTACAGTAATCTTATAAATTTATACCTCTTTTGTGGCTATAAATTAAATTATTTCACTGTTTATATTTTTCAAGTCTATTTTAATGAGGAGAATGAGTGTTGCAAATCATTATCTCCCCTTTCTATTCATTATTCTCATCCTTTTCCTCCTCCTCTTCCTCCCTATCTTTTTCCTCAGTTTTCTTTAGGAATAGTGCTTGTAATCAGCTTTTAAATGCCTTTATGGATGTTCTATACTTGCTTGCTTTTTCATTTCACCTGTATTAGTTAATCTTATGCTCCCGAGACAAAATACCTGAGGAAAACAACTTATAATAAAGAAGTTTCTTTTATCTCATGGCAACAATCCCTGTTTAGATGGCCTGGTTGTTTTGGGGTGAGGCAGAAGAGTACCATGACAGCAAAGCATAGTCTGGGAAAGGTCACCCTATAGAGACAGGATTAAGAGAGAGGCGGCCAGAAAGATATAATCTATATGACGACCTACATCTTTCAACCAGGGCTTGACTCCTAAAATTTTTTATCACATACAAAAAGAACATTGAGCTATGAATCCATTAATGTGTTATTCCTCTCATGATGTCAATATCCTATGAGATAATGGCTGCCTGCCACCCCTACCCCCTAGCCAAATGCTATCAGCTAAAAGATGCTATTTGTTAGCAGGATCCAACACTTAAATTGGAGGGGGGGTATTGAGATGCAGATTATATTATTATCAAAAACAGGATTTCCAGATTAATAAAGGAATATGAAAACATCTATTAGAATAGAGGTCATAACAAAGATTACTTACATGTACTCTAGAATTCTACTTTGAAAATGTCCCTGAGGTTTCCTGAGTGTTGGCTACATGTGGAAAAATTTTGTCTCAAGAATGTCTTTATCTTAGAAGTTATGGGAACATAAAAAATTGTTCAGTCTTGTACTTTTAATTTCAGTACATTCAAAATGATGTTTAGCTGGGTTCTTTGAATATGTAGTCTAGGAATCAGGAAAAGGAGTCATAAAATATAAATAAAATACAGTACAAAATATAACTAAAACTGTTTGATGATGGATGCAATCAAATGTAATTCTCAGCATCTGGGATGAAAATGAAAACTTGAGAGGAAAAAAATCAAAACAGTGGTAATGACAGTAATAATACACACAAGAAATGAAGAGGCACAGTACACATTTTTGTTCTACATTGCTAGTTTAACATGAATGTCTCTATGTACATCATTCTTTAAAAAGCAAACTCTAAAATTTTCAATTTTGTACAAAAATAGAACTAACTAAGACATTTTAAGCTAGTGTTTCACAACCTTTGTTTTGTTTTCATCAACAGGAACCATAAAACTTGTACTATAACAACTTTCTATGTATAATTGTATAAAAATAAAACTTTAATTTTACTTTCTAAATGAGGGTGTTGTGCTTAACTATATCACTAAACAATTATTGCAGTTTATTTATCCAAGCATTATAATATCCCACAGAAATTTAAAATGTGTAAAGATGATTATACTAGGTATCACCAGCAAGCATTTATATTTATTAAGAGAAGCCACAACCATATCTTGTTATCGCTCTTAAAGTTTCAGTTATGTATTATATGCCTTGACAAATGCTAGACGTTTTCCATATTGTTTTGCTCAATATTTCTAATTAAACCCCACCCACAAAATCTATGGAGCAGGTGTCATATGGTAACCTTGGGGTTCTGCTAGTGATGTTCTTAATTAATGTTAGTAAATACACACAACATGCATTTGGTGAAGATTCTTTGCTGTTATTTACATTATATACTATGTCTTAGAAGGCAAGTTTTTATTGCCTGTATCTCTTTATATAGAAATGGGATCTTGGGAAATTTTTCCCATCCATGTTGGTGGCATGTTGATTGGTGTGGTCATTATGCAGGTATTATTTAGGTTGAGATTTCGTGAACACAGCATCCTTGCCATATCTAAAAGAGAAGATCTTTTAGTAAATACGTTGGTCCTTTGGCATGGTCCTCTGGCTTTTACATTCTTTCCACTCCTTCTTCTAGGATTTTCTCTGAGCCTTAAGTTTTGTTGTATCAGTCAGGAGTGGGCATCCCCAATTCCAAGTCATCAGCCCTAAACACATGTGCATACAAGTAACACAAATGGATTTAAATAAATGTGTGTGTGTGTGCACACGTGTGTGTGCGTGTGCGTGCGTGTGTGTGTGTGTGTGTGTGCGCGCGTGCGCATGTGTGTGTGACAATAATAATTAAAGAAGTCTTTAATGATTGCTATATTTATTAATAATAATAATAATTAATAATTATTTGAGAGCGTGCAGGAGACACGGAAAGAGTTGGATATAGAGAAGGTGGAGTAGAATGATGCAAAAACATTGTTCATTTATGAAATTCTCAAAAGAAAAAAAATAAATCGAGAAACAAATTAAACAAAAGACTGGTTTATAGTGCTAAACCATGTTGTTCAGATATGCAAGAAAAAAATTAATGGCCAAATATTAAATATCTGGGCTAATTGTGAGTCTTTAAAGAAAAGTAGCATACAGAAGTTTTGAATAAAAGTTCCTTATGCTGCTTTTCTTTAAGGTCTCATAATGGAATTACACCCTTCCCCATTCCTTGTTTTGTGTTTGTACTCTTTTAATGCATGATCCTTTATAGAATTTAAGAGCTGTTTAACATCCTAGAAGTAATTCTCTGAGCTCTGAAATGGTCAAGTGATGCTCTCTAGTTTTATGGAATTCAGTTCAGAGTACTTCTTGAATATGGGTCATTGGCCATACATTGTATATTTTGTTTGGATTTTCAGCATAGTATACAAAGCCTTTTAGAAATGATTTATTTTGTGCAATTAAAGCATGTTGCAGTTCCCTCATTTCCACTTCTGGTGGCCATTTGACACCGTTTGCAGGTTTTGATAGCAGAGTGTTGGGGGTGTATTGACAGGTATGAATGGTGTGATAAAGAGTGTTCACTAGAGACATCATGGGATAAGTAGTGACCAGCAAAAGAAACAAATTAACTAGAACTGAACCAATGCTAGTAGGCAGAAAATTGCCCTAAATTCCTTAATAAGACTACTAAGTTGGAATCGACTTACTAAGAATATGGGAGACATTTAGTGATATGGACCCAAGATTCTCATTAATTTCCTCTCTGTTCTATAGAGCTGTGTGTGTGTGTGTGAGAGAGAGGGGGGGGGAGGGAGAGGGAGAGGGAGAGGGAGGGAGAGGGAGAGGGAGAGGGAGAGGGAAAGGGAGAAGGAGAGGGAGAGGGAGAGGGAGAGGGAGCCAGTGAAATATGCATGAAGAAACAGAAAGTTCACTGACACTTACAGAGCACATATACGTAGCAGCTTATATCATAGGTGTCCAGAATCTTACAGCCTCAGAGATTTAGCAGAATGTTGCTTCCCTCACTTCCTATTGTCCACCTTTTGCCTGGGATGAAAACATTCACTCCTGCACACTGGTCATTCACAACTCCTTTCATCAAGTAACCTTGGCATCATTTCTCCTAGCACTTTGGGGAAGGACTGAACTCTAACGAGATATTTGATTTTGATAGGAAGCGTAGACATAGGGGAAATATCAATCTTCAGACTCTGTAAAGACAAGAAAGACTAAAGTATGCTGAGTCATATGACAGAGTACAGGTGTGAGAGGGAATAGCTGTGAGGCTTTGTGGTTCACAATGGAGACTGAGTAGCAGAGGAGGAAAGTTATCAGCAGCAATATTTATTTCAATTCAGAAAGAAAAGGTGCAGATTTATTTTTATATACATTGATTACATAATGACTCAAAGAACTATGTCATGGAGTGTTCAATATATTTTTTTTAATAAGACACAGGACTTCATTACTGTTTGATTTTTCTGTACATAACACACTTTTCATGAAATGAGACCAAGTGCTGTTTGGTCTTTATTTTGCCTGAGTGTTGCAGATTTCCATCTGAATGCACACAGCACCAGGGTGGTGTGCACTGTTACTTCTTTTAGAGTCCAATTTCCCACTTTGGCAAGAAATATAGACAAATCCATATGACACTGAAATATATTTCAAGAAGGTTATTTTTAAAGGGGGGCATATGACTTAGTGAAATTTCCTCCTGTTCTGAGATGCCTCTCTGCTCTCCTTGCAAGTCTAAATTAAGGGTTATTTTTAATTCTGCCCTTGATTCTTTTCTTTTGTTTTCCACTTAATATAGGCGTTAATTTTAGAAGGTTCTCTTCTCTCCCTCCAAACACTTCCTGTGTGCTTTTACATCCAACAGTATTCTCATTTTTTTTAAATAAATAAAGCAGACACTTTCTGAGGTCCTATTTCAAAAGCATTAAATGTATTGAAGTGACATTATTTCATTTCCATTGTGAGGTAAGTTAATACCACAAAATCTCTGCAGTTGAGGACATAATTGTAAAACCCCAATCCATAAAGCAGATTAAGTAGAATATGTTATAACTGAGTCTGGTTCCCCTTAAGAATAGATATAAAACATCATTACCAATTTTTGAAGGGTTCTTGACATGAGTTTAATGTTCAAACCCTTACTCTCTAAGTAATAGGACTATTTATGAAGTTAAATTTATAGAACACAACCACTAGAATGGCAGAGCGATTCAAGGTAAAACATAAAATGAAGATTCTTACAAGGGAAAAAGAAAAACCAGGAGACAGTGTGGGAAAATTTAGTACTGCCTAGGCAGCCAAGGGGTTCTCTTGGAAGTTCCATGCTGTTATGCAAACTGTTTCTCTGAAGTTGCTTCAGCTTTATGGAGGAGAAAATGGGTAATATCTTGGAAGGAATAGGTAACACATAGCTTCAGATTGACCTAAATTCTGGAAAGACATTGCATGTCATCCTTTCCCTACCTCTGTGTTGCTAAAAGAGTGAAGAGATAGGACCAGTCATCTAAACAATGTCAGAAAAATAAGTAATCCCAGAAGACAATCTTTTGGAGCTGGGTGTCCTGAGGTCCAAACATGTACTAGCTCATGACAGAATATGTCTACACAGTAAGAAACAAAGTGATTTAGAGAAAAGTCTTAACAGTTTGGAGATGGACCAAACTTGACATCCAACATTGAGTAAGCCTTTCTAAATATACCCGCTTACATTTAGACATATTTCTTATATATTATGGTAAAAGCTGTAAGGATGCTTATGTTATCACTGAACATTTTTAAACTCAAGTAAGTTGTTGTGTTCTTCAGATGGTATTCCAGGCTCTAAATAATTCCTCAAACATTGCTTCCTTTTCACAGATTTAATATAATTTTACATGGGTTTTCCAGTAGAGAAGAGAATTAACAATAAGAAGAAGCTATTAAGGCAAACAGAGACAGCTCTCTTAGGAGTGTACTAGGAAAAATATGGCTCCCCTTTATCATCCTTTTAAAGTTTCCCCCCACAAAATTATAATATCCTCTACTCTAAATGGCAACAAGTAAAATATGCATCATATAAGGTAAATGGGGAAGAAATTTTCAATACAAACCATCTGCAAAAGTATTTTTGAGAATTGCTAATGAGAAAGATTTAATCTCCCATTATTAAACATTGAAGAAGTGCCAACAATCATTTCTTTATCTAGGCATTAGATATAGATTGAACACAATTATTTTTGAGTGGGCATAGTCTGTATACATGTATGTATAAATTCTACCACATAATATATATTAAAGCTTTCTAGGTGAAATTATTATTATTATTATTTTTTTTTTTTTTTGGTTTTTCGAGACAGGGTTTCTCTGTGTAGCTTTGTGCCTTTCCTGGAGCTCACTTGGTAGCCCAGGCTGGCCTCGAACTCACAGAGATCCGCCTGGCTCTGCCTCCCGAGTGCTGGGATTAAAGGCGTGCGCCACCACCGCCCGGCCAAGGTGAAATTATTATATTCATGAGGATAATGTACATTTCATAAAATCTTACTAAAAGAAGATACTTTACACAAATTTGTCTACCTAGGATGAAATGTAAAAAGTAGTTAACATAAGAAGTTTTATATGGCGTTGGGAATGATTTCATCATTATTATTATATGTAATGAGAGGTAATTAGACTATCATTTATAATAAAATTTTATGTCAATTATGAAATCTCTACAGTTCTACTTTGATTAGTGCATATATTTTAATTCAGTGTTTAAATGTTTGAAGAAGAATGTGTCACTTGCTCCCCCTCCCTCATTTATAATGGTGGAAGTAGTATGCACAAAACTCAGATATCATGTAAAACCTCACAGTTAGTGGATAGTCTAGATTTTTGTAGTTTTTTTTATTTCTTTCTTTTCAGTCAGACTTTCATTTTATAATGCAGGTTGATCTATGGAACTCACTATGTAGGTCAGGGTGGCCATCAGGCTGTAGCAATCCTCCTGACTCTGCCTTCTAAGTGTTGTTATCAAAGCCATGAGCCACCACACATGAACTGGCTGATTGAGTTTTTTATCACATGTCTGGCTCCCAAGTTTAAATTTTTTCTCTATTTTTGTATCTGTTTCATTCCAAGCAAACCCAACACACACAAATGTAAAGGCTGTACTATTTTAGCTTGAGTCCAGTGGTTCCTCATTTAAGGTGGATTGGAAAAGAGCAAAAGGTAAAAACAGAGAAAGAAGAAAAGAATGACTTACTTTGTGAACTGTTTCATGGGAGGAAGGAGACAAGTAACCGGAAGGAGTAAAGTGGCAAATTTAATTAATTTAATTAGGAGTCCAGCCACAGAGAGGCGCAGTGAGAGGAACCCCTGCAGCTGCGGGGCCATGGAGGGATATTGTATAGGGTACGGATTTCAAGATGTATCAGCACAATTCAGTGTCGGAACAGTTCTTGCTGAACAGCCTTGTGCTTTCTACAGAGGGCCTGTAGAAACCTCTGGAAGCATTATCACTTGCAGAGAAGGTTCTCAGTGATACAGATGCCAATTTTGACCTTTCCCAATAGAACATGCTAGAAAAGGACAGGCTAAAACAAAGTATAAGCAAGATGGTGTTGAAATTTTGAATGTGATGACATTTAAATACGGAAAAGTATTGAAGAACATTTTCCATCTTGAATATTTTCCGTATTTTCTTATGTCACAAAACTAAAATTTTAACTACGTCTCTTAAATATGGCAAGTTCTACTCAAATATTTTATTTTCAAAATGTTTAATTTTTAATTAAAATTTTTTTTGAGATTATAATGCCACTATTTCTTCATTCTTTTTTCTACCTCCAGTCCCTCGAATGAACACCCTGCTTTGCTCTCATTCCAATTTATGGCCTCTTTTTCTTTAATTGTTACTACATTCTCTCTCTCTCACTCTCTCTCTCTCTCTCTCTCTCTCTCTCTCTCTCTCTCTCTCTCTCTCTCTTAAAAAATACATAAATAAAACCTGTTCAGTTTACATAATGTTACTTGTATATGTTGTATGTTTTCAGGGCTGACCATTTGCTATTAGAAAGCCAGTTGGTGTGCTTATCACTGGGGAAGACTATTTCCCCACTCTCAGCATTGCTTAGGTGGCTATAGTTCTTTGTCTAAGATCAAGGCCCCATGAACATTCCCCCGCCTACATTGGCATGTCTATTTGTGTCCTTGTTCTCATTTAGGCAGCCATCTCATTGAGACTTCATAGGTGTGGCATCTGACATTTGTAGGGGACACATTCTCACAGCAAACACCCTGTTCCTCTGGCTCTTACAAGTTTTCCACCCTCTCTTCCAAATTGATCCCTGAGTCTTAGCTGCAGTTTTGAAATAAACACTCCAGTAAAAACAGACACAAACACACACACACACACACACACTCAAACACACACTAAATTTTAATATAGGTAAATCTTTAATCCTCAGCAGTCCTCCTAATATTTGAACTTGATCAGATGAAAAGGCTGAGCTGAGATGTTGGCAGTCTTGCTTCATCTTACAAATGGATCAAGGAGAGTTTGAACTTGAACAAAAGGCCAACTTTAATAATGATAGCAACCATGCAGTTAGAGACAGATTTTGACTGCATTCCTCATACTTGATGTACTAGCTAGAGATTGTGGGAGCCAACTTTATTTACATCATTATTAACATTTATTATTGTAAAGATAATGGGCTTCATTATGACATTTCATACATAGTCAAAATATATTTTGATCATCTGAAATCACTTACTATCATACCCTACTCCCCCACACTGTTCTTCCTCTACCTACAAAGCCTCCTTCTACTGTCATTTATTATCTCTAGTCTTTTCCTTTTTTGCTTTGATCTGTTGTCCCTTCTTTAATGGATATTATTACATTCAGACATACATAGAAATGTATAAATACAATCTGCTGAGCCCATTTAGTGTTGTTCAGATGTATGTGTTTACTATATGGGATTGAACAATGCATCAGGGGGCTTATCCATGGGGAGGACTGATTCATCCGTTTTCAACAGTCATTAGTTGCCTGTAGTTCTTCATTTTGGATGGAGACTTTCGAGATTTTTCCCACCCATGTTTGTATGTCAACTGATTTTGTCATTGCTCAGGTCTTATTTAGGCAGGCCTTGTTTCACTCTTGTTGAGTAGCCATATGTCCAGTTAGAGAGCTATTGGTTACCACCAAGACATGAAAGCTATGAGTACACTTTTAGGGATATCTTGCCATGATGCTCATGGTTATGGTTCATAGTTGTTACAGTTGGGTAGGAATATTGATTGCCTTTTTCAATTTGGTGGCTTTAACAGCAACTTCTTGTACATTTAAAGACAGAACTCAAGGAGGAGGTTTCCAGCTCAGGTTCAGCCTGATTCCTCCCTGTCCTTCGTCCAAATCATGTGATGTCTTTAGAAATCATATCTTGGGTGGCTGGAGAGATGGTTCAGAAGTTAAGAGCATTGGCAGTTCTTCCACAGGTTCTGAGTTCAATTCCCAGCAACCATATGGTAACTCACAGACATCTACAATGAGATTTAGTGCCCTCTTCTGGCATGGAAAAAATGCATGCAGACAGAACACTGTACACATAATAAATAAATAAATATTAAAACAAAAAATAAAAGAAATGGGATCTTACCTTCAAATTCTTAGATGAAACCAAGAGCAACAATGACAATAGCACACACACACACACACACACACACATATATGAGAGGGCTATTGTTTGGACTCCTTTAACAAACAACTGCAAAAGACATTTCTCATGCCTTGTACTTTGGATTTTGTTAGTCTCTGGCTCTTAGGGGAAAGAGGAGCAAGTCAACTGGTGATGTAACTTCACTAAAACACATACATACACACACATACATACACACACACACACACACACACTATGAATTCAGAAGTATTTTTAAAATACAGGCTTTTGTTAGCATTTCAGACCATTGGTTTCTTTCCTTCCATTTGTTGGGGGACATTGTAGTCAAACAATGGTCTTAGAGTGATCATATGAAAAACAAGACTGACTGTGAGAAAGATCTTTTTCATGTATTAAAGATATTTTGCTTATGTAGTCACTAAAACCACAACCAAAGAAAAAATAGGTCAGTCAGAGAACATATACTTTTATTAAAGCAATAATACTTTATAGAAAAAAACTTTAGAGTTATAGGATCATTTTTCATTCCCAATCAAGTTTTAATTTAAGAGTTTGTGTGTTAGGGTTTTGGTATTTTCACAATCAGCTACTCAAGCTATCTGACTAAAACTGACACATTACCCAGAGTTATAGATAAAAGGAATAACTCAGGGTGATTTTTCTTCTAAACTATGCATTAATTTTATCAAAACATCACTGCAATCAATATTTTTTCTTATGTTGAGAAAGAACGAAGCCCTTGTAAGGTGCATTTTACAATTTCCTGTTGGCTGCTGGATACTTCTGCTCCTGTTAAGTGTTGTTGCTGAATATTCCTCCCCTGTGAGATGCAAAATCACGATTGGAAATTTCATTGCTTGACTTTTTGTAGTATATTCCTGGAGACAGTGCACTTAATCATTGTATCATACAGATTAGATAAAACTTCATCCTTGCTTTTTCTTTTCCCCTGCAAATTTAATATTGTGGTAAGCTTGCACACTTCTAATTAAGAAGTGACTTATGAAAGTGCTGCAGACAAGACACGTGTTGCTTAACAACCTGGAGACTAGATGCAGAAATAATACAATGTCAAAACAGTATGATAGCTTCAATAATTACTCCTGCTATTCTTTCAAAGATAGTTAAACATGTGGTTATATTTGATGGGACAAGCAAAGTGGTACCCAGGGAGGAAAAAGATTGAAGCCGTAGTGATGGACTTGTAACTTTACGCTGCCATGAGTTAGATAGTGTATCTTTCTGTATTTGTGACCTGTCATCTTTTTGTTCTGGTTTCATTACCATGGCTTTTTAAAGTAAAAATTTCCTCATGGTAAATTTGATTTCTTCTATGCTTTGGAACTATGCTGAAATCCAAAGTAGTCATCCCTCCTAAATGGCAATCATATAGCAAATAGGCATTACCTACTCAAATTGGTATTGATGATTATGTGGAAATTTGCCTTCAGTATGATTCATAAGCCATAGGATATTCCAAGCTTGTTGGTTCCTCCTCAGACTGAAAAATAACTCCTCTACCCCGTTTCTCTTCCTCTCTCATCTCTCTCTTTCTCTTTTTCTAAAGCAACTCCTCCTCTACCTCTTATCTTTCATACTCTGTCTTCCTTTTTATGTAATAATATCAGAAATAAAATTTAGGCCAGCCTGCACATTACATTATGTATGTATAACCTCTGGAAGTCTAATGAAGTCCTTAATTTAAAAAAAAATAGAGACCCAGGCATAAAAACAAAACTAGTTACACAATCTCAGCCCACATTTCCGCAAAGGTTCCAAAGGATGACTTGAGGAGTGCATGACATAGCAAGCCATTACTGAATGCATTCACTCATTGATGATTCACTGAAAGCCCATACACACAAGGCTGAGCTGAAGTGCTCTGCAGAAAAAAATAGAGGTAATCCTAATGCAGACAACCTTTTCTTCAAGAAATTGCTATATTGATAAGAAGAATGACAGAGGAGCATCCTTTCTGGAAAAAGGTATATATTGTGAAGGTGAGCCAGGGTATGTGTACCCTGGAATAGCTAACTTTTCAAAGATTGATACTCACTTTAGGTATAGAAATAATAGATAAGTGTGGCTGCACACCTGAAGATTGCAAAATATCAGAGATTATGAGCATATGAGTTAAAATTTGTGATGTATAGGCTGGGGTGTACAAACCATGGAGTGGGCCTAGAGAGCAGACACACACATCAATGGTTAATGTCTAGACTTAATTTCTTGACTTAAGTGATGCAGCTGTGGATTTTGATGAAGTGTGAAGGGAGATGCAGTTAGAACTCCATTTAAAAAAATGCTACGAGAAAATTAAGCTTAAGCTTTTAGAACACTTTAAACTTTATCCTGACACTTTTTAAAGGTTTTGCTTTGTCAAAATAGATAAAAGACCCGGACTAAAGCATGTCAGATTGTTAGAGGTTTCCTGGGAATAACTCAAGGGGCTTTGGAGAAGAGGCTGGGAGGCAGGAGTGTGTGTGTGTGTATGTGTGTGTGTGCTCTTGAGAATGGATAGAGGGAATTTCTTTGTAATAATATAGAAGCTGCCGACTGCTAATATGAAAAGAATGAGGAAAGGAATGAGGAGAGCTGGGTGTGTTTTTAGTTCTGTGGATAATATTGTGTCACTGTGGGGAATTTAAGATTTGGAACAAGTGGAATAAATGAAACGTACAGTTTAAAGTGAAGTGCTGATAACTATTTAAAAAGTCTTCCAAATGCATTTGATTGTGACTCGCACACATGCACGCGAGCATACATGATATCATTGTGCACAAAAACGACATTCAGAACACATATGGGTGCATGACTACATGCACAGTAAAGAGGAGAAGTAAATCTGTGGTGTCTCATAAAATGGGCAGGACATGTAAGAACTCATCATGTGAACTAACCAGTGACCAAGATTTGACTTGTTAAATTTCTCTAGTAAATAAAATCTCAAACACAATCTGCCTTTATCTTTGTTATAAAGTGGTTAAAAAGAAAGGGGAGTTAATTTTGAGATTTTTTTGTGCTAAGGATTTTGAAAACATTTCAGTGAACCCCCTTTTGAAGCCATGTGCCCCAGCATGCAACTTCTGTTTTTAGAGAATAATTGCCAAAACTGTGCTGGAAAGTCCAAATAGTAGAAGTATCTCAGAGTATTGCTGAGTTGGGTAGACCTTTGAACAAGTTTTTATAATTTCAGAAAACTTTAATGATATATGTAGTCACATTTTAACTATTCAGATGAAATTAATCCATGACCCAAAGGAAAATAACTATCCAGTTCATGTAGCTGCATCTGTTGGTTATGCACAGAGAAAAGCAACTACCTGATTTAAAAAGGCATGGGAATACGTTATATACTGCATGGACACACAATTTAAAATTAATGCAAGCTAGGAATCATATTATCTTGGTTTTTATACTTTATAGTTTTCTTCAGTTATATAGCTAAGATCCTCCAATTTCAATATACATTTGTCCAAATATTATTTAATGTAGTCTCATGTTGTGATACCATGGAAATCATGTGAAGAGCAATAGAGTCTTTCTTTGACATACATTGGTTACTGTGCTGGCTAGGTTTATTTTCAAAATGACATAAGCTAGAGTTATTGTAAAGGAGTAAAGGAGGGAACCTCATTTGAGAAAATGCTTCCCTAAGATCTGGCTGTAAAACATTTCTTAATTAGTGACTGATGGGAGAAGGCCGAGGCCATTGTTGGTGGTGCCATCCCTGGGCTGATGTTCCTGGATTCTAGAAGAAAACAGGCTGAGAAAGTCATGAGGAATAAGATAGTAAGCAGCACCCTGCCATGGCCTCTGCATCAGCTTCTGTCTCCAGATTTCTGTCCTGTTTGAGCTCCTTTCCTGAGTAGCTTTTGTGATGGTTATGATCTGGAAGTACAATCAAATAAACCCTTTCCTCCCCAGGTTGCTTTGGTCATGGTTTTTCACCATAGCAATGGAAACCCTAAATGAGACAGTTACTATTATTTATTAATTATATAACCATAAGAGGATATAGGAAAATGTCAACATATAGATGCATATTTATAATTAAGAAATAAGAGCTTGCTCTGTGCTGGCCATGAGTCTGTTCCAAGCTCCGGAGAATGGGGGAATCTGCCCACTTGGGGCTTCTTCTGCCCAGTCTGCCCACACATGGAGCCCTGCTTTTTGGGACCTCACCTCCCCATTCCTGGGGGGGGAGTGGGAAGTCCAGGTCTCAGACCTTCCCAGGGGCCATGGAGTTGACAAGCACTCAGAAAATGGACCTGCTGATGAGCTTCCCAACTCTGGACTGTGGGGTGCCTATTATGGGACCAAATTAGGCCCTCTGAATATGGCTGACAGTTGTGTGGCTTGATCTGTTTGTGGGGCCCCTGGCCCAACTGTGGGGCAGCAGAGAAACTGCAGGAGAGGATGATGGTGGTTTCCTGCAATGCTGGTTGGTTTGGGTTCTAGGGAAAATTTAACAGCAGGGTTTAATCCAGGTTGACTTTCCATAGACATATCTTTTCTTCTTTATTCTTCACAAGGTGCATCTTTAACATTATGGCTTATTCCTATGTAATTTTTTTAATGGTTGCTGCTACTGTGGTGTTGACTTCAAACAACTGATCTCATAGAAGTATTGTTTTTAATTTACATTTCAGATAGTTTGCTGTGGCTATGTAGAAAGACAAATGATTTTTTTTTTTTTTTTTTTTTTTTGGTTTTTCGAGACAGGGTTTCTCTGTGTAGCTTTGCGCCTTTCCTGGAGCTCACTTGGTAGCCCAGGCTGGCCTCGAACTCACAGAGATCCGCCTGGCTCTGCCTCCCGAGTGCTGGGATTAAAGGCGTGCGCCACCAACGCCCGGCTCGAAAGACAAATGATTTTATTTTGCTTTGTTATCCTGAACTGCAGAGTTCATATGTTACTTTCTTTCTTTTATTTTACATTTTATATTCAGTGTTTACTTTTAATTGACAAATGACAATTTTTCAGGTGTACAGAGCAAAAGACATATTTGCGGCATATAAATGATAGAAAACTTCATTCAAGCTCACATGAGTGTCACTTCCCAAATTTGTCATATTTTGCTAAAATATCCAAATATTTTCAGGTATTTTAGAATATACAATATATTATAATGGACCATGGTCACCATGAAGTGAAATAATAACTAATAGATAACTAAAATTTGTTCCTGAGGTACTGCTAGAACTTTGTAACAGTTTTCATCATAATTTAGAGTTTTCTGTTTTCTATATGTAAGATCATAATATTGGCAAACAGTTACAAGTGGAAAACTTTTCTTCAGAGTTCAATAACGCGGCAGAGATAGCCATGTTCTCTGTACTTGTTCAACATAGTACTGTAATTCCTCCCACAAAAACTAGACAAGAAAGAAAAAGGGAAGGCTTTGCAATCATAAGAGGAATTCCTGAGAAATTAAACATTAAAGCTTAGGACCATATGAATCCTGCATAGCAGTGAACACCTGTGATCCAAGTACCTGGAAGTAGAAGCAGGAAGATCAGGAATCTATGATGGGCCTTTCTATGCAGTAAATTCAAAGCCTTTTTGGGTTCCTTATGATTCTGTTTTTTTTTTCTTTTTTCTTTGTATTAAGAATTTTTTTATTCATTTTACATGCCAACCACAGATTCCCTGTCTTCTCTCCTCCTTCCCCACAAGCCTTTCCCTTCCAAACTACTCCCTATTCCTTCTGCTGAAAAAGTAAGACCTCCCATGGGGAGTCAGCAAAGCCTGGTACATTCAGTTGAGGCAGGTCCAAGCCCCTCCTCTCTGCATCAAGGCTGTGCAAGTTTCCCACCATAAGTAATGGGCTCAAAAGTCAGCTCATGCACCTGGGATGGATCCTGATCCTATTGCCAGAGGGCCTCTTAAGCAAATCAAGCTACACAACTGTCTTGCTTATGCGGAGGGCCTAGTCTAGCTGTTGGTCTAAATTTCATGAGTTTCCCCTAGTTGGGTTTGGTTGTCTCTGTAGGTTTTGCCATCATGAACTTGATGCCCCTTGCTTATTGAATCCCTCTTTTCTCTTCGATTGGACTCCTGGAACTCAGCCTGGAGCTTGGCTATGGATCTCTGCATCTGCTTCCATCAGTTTTGGATGAAGGCTCTATGAGGACAGTTAGGGTATTCACTGAACTGATTACTGGGATAAACCAGTTCCAGCACCCTCTCCACTATTGCTCCACCCCAACCCTCTATTACCCACCCCCATCCTAGTTTTCTCACTCATTTCCCATTCCCAGGGCAATCCATGTGTTCCTCGTAGGGTCCTGTTTGTTAGCTAGCTTCTCTGGAGCTGTGGGATGTAATCTGGTTATCCTTTGCTTTACATCTAGTATCCACTAGGGGATGGCAGGTGAGAGCATAAGGGAACTGGACAGTCGAGCTGGAACAGGAACAGAGTGGGAGAACAATGAAAGAAATACCATGATAGAGTAAATCTGTTTGAAGAGATCAAATAAGTAAATAGATGGAGGGTGGGGAACCAAAAGATTGTCAGAGAGAAAGGGAGAGCCTGGGGAAGAGTCAGTATCACTACTGATTAGTAATCACACAGCTGTCAGGTTTCTAGTATAAATAATGAGATTTCTATTTTAGGGTTCTGGAGTAGTTTAGCTAAATTAAATGAAAAAAAAAAAAACCAAGGAAAAACTAACAAACAGCAATAATGAATGGTAGCATAAACAACCCAATATACATTCTAGCAAATATACTACTGGGAAATGGTATACAGGGGTCGAAATAAAGATCTCATGAGCCATTAACATTTCTATGTTCACTGTAACACTATCCATAAGTGGAAGGATATAGAAACAAATAAAATATCCTTTGACAGACGAGAGAAGCAGATGTAGTATACATACATAATGGAGTAGAGTGTGAGTTTTGAGAAAAAGGATAGTTTGCAATTTGTGACAATATGGATGGAATTGTTAGGATATTGGTATTGAAATGACCATAAAATATTTGCAGACACACACACACACACACACACAAAAAAAAAAAAAAAAACACTGCTTGATTTTCCTATTTGAGGTATCTAATACAATGGAACCCAGATCCAAGAGTAAACTAGTGATGGCCAGGGTGTCACAGGGGGGAGTTTTCACTAGTGGCAATAAACTTCAATTAATAAAGATGAGAAGTTTAAGAGAACTGCTGAAGACATTTGGTCTCTAGTCAACAGTGTTACAATCTACAATTCAACTTGGTATGAGGTAGGTCACATATTAAGTGCCCTTTGCAGAACATAATTAAAGATAAGAACTTTATTAAATAATTGTACACACATATATAATAAGGTGGATAAAAGGAACACGTAATGATTTATGAAAATATTAATTTGTTGACAAGTAAAAAGAAGCAGTATAAAGCAACGTGAACCTATTTTTGGTAAAGAAACCATCATGCATTTGACTAGAGAAAGCTAGCTTTGTGAGTAGAATAGCCATTTCAGGAGCTCATTTTTTGGGTAAGATAATTATCTATGATATATTCAGTCTTAATTATTTAGCTTTCTGCACGAATTATGTCCTAACACAGATGACTTCATAGTAATAAAAATGTAATAAATGCCACTACACATATTGAAACACATCGTACATCTGCAAAGAGAAGAGCATTGTTTTGTGTTTATGTGGGAGTATATTTTCAAAATTCTTATTCTGTGGGTATATGTGTGCACCACAATAATCCTAAGAAAATACATTGCTTTTCAAACATATTCTTATTATGTTGTGTATATGATTCAGCTGTGATATTTAGTTGACAGTAGTAGCTTTGCAACTACTTATATCTGTGATGGAAATTGAAAACTATTTAAGTGATGTACAGCATAATGTGATCATTGGGTTAAGCATTAAAGGTGAAGTTACTATGCTCTGATCTTCACACTCAACTTTCTCAAACAAGCTCACAGATTTTTATGTGCACTGAATTAAATTAGGATCTGATGTTTTTCAAAAAATAAAATTAAGATATGAAAATAAATTCATGTGTTTAAAAAGGTTGAGTTCCTCTTGTATTTAGTAATAAGAGTCAATAAGGACATATTTTCTACATAATAAAACGTCTCAGATTTTTGAGAGCTCAATTCTTTTCTGTTATTGAAAGTGACCATTCCTAGCACTGTCAGAGCTGGAAAAAAACTGTGTTACTAAAATAAAGGTTAATGAAAAGAAACTCACACTGCACAAACAAGATTTCTTTCTGAACTGACTGAGAGGCATTGGGAACTTGAAATTCATTAGTACATTGGGGACTCTGCATCTGTCTTCTTGGTTTTGTTACTGGTGTTGACATAGTTTAAAGCATCCAGTTTTCATTCTGAGAGTTCTTGTGCTGTGAGAATTATAGTCTCTATTACTTCTGGGTTGCTGCTTGCTCATCAAGGCAGTGACTGGATGTTGCCCAAAGAAGATTCTAGCAAGATCATTCAAATTGGTATTGATTTTAGAATAATAGCTTTTATGTTTGTTTCTGTTTTCCTGTATTAGTTCTAAAGACATCCAATGGCTTCATGAATGACAAACAAGTCCTAACCAGGGCCATTCACCAAAGCATCCTGTTACTAGAGGGCAGTTGCTAGCCATTCAGCCTGTCCAACACTCCAACTGCCTTTATAGACAGTGTGCTCATAATTTAATGATACAACACAATTTCAGATAAATATATAGCAAATGACACCATGGGAAGACTTTGCATCTAACAAGTCCTAACACTATTACATTAATTGAGTAATAAATTTTCTTTAGCAGACAGGCGTTTATTATAAATGGATTAATTTGAGAAACATATTAAATTTCTTGCCAAGTGGCAAATTGCCAATCAGAGGCAGAACCGTGATTTCTGACCTTCTTTTCTCCTTGGTTACCTATGAGAGTGATTTTCAGTGTGACTGTTTGTCAGCCTCACAATCACATTTTTTCCTATTAGCCTCAACTCTGGGAAAAATTAATGGGAATTATAGACTCTAGCTTCTCTGTTTAAAACTAATTTGTTTCTTCAAAAATTTTAATGATTATATTTGCTTGGGGAAATCCTATCTTTGAAAACACTTGGGCAATAATAAAAATCAAAATGTTTCAGCACAAGTCAATTGCTGAAAAATACTATTTAAAAGCACTCTCTAATTTTCATGGTGAGAAAAACAGGTATTTTGCTATTTCATCTAGAAATTTATCTATGTGACCCTGGTATTTATATGTTTCTCACATTAATCTGTACTGATATAATTTTATTTGTGTCACAGAATCTTTACCTTGAAGAATTCAATATTGGCATATATAAATGTCATTGCCTGCATACAGTTATCATTAGCATGACTCATCTTCACTCTATGTGTAAACACTAACATAGTAATCTACAGCATTAGCTTTATAGATTTGTAGCACTAACCTAGTAATCTACAACATTAGTTTTTTTTTGATATGTAACTCTTCCGATGAGTGCAGAGTTAATTTCATAGGATAATTATCATGTCATTAATCATATGTTTATTTACTGTTTCCTAAAGAGCATTGATTTGAACATAAAATTGGTCATGTTGTAGTAGTTTTATAATGATAAGTATATGCCTACCAACTGTTTAATTTCCCATTATAGAATTTTAAAATACTTTACCAATAAGAAATAACACACATTAAATAATTGTCCCACTGTGTACTAAAACCCAAAAGGAAAACTTCTGAAAGGGTCTAAAGCTTTTGAGTTATAATCAGTAAGGCTTTATATAAACCTAATGAAACACCCAAGGATGACACTACATGGCAGACAAAGTGCTTTTTCCCTGGGGTGCTACAGAGGACATTCATTATCTACTAATGGTGTCAAATTTGTAGGGAAGGCTGTAGATACTCATCAGAAATGAGAAAACTTTAAAACTTACACAATGTAAATTTAGAATAAAATGCCCCCAGTCAGTTCTGTAAGAACTTATTTTAAAAATAATTCAAAATCATTGAACATATACAAAGAACAGTGAAAAAATATTTTTTAAAAATCATCTTATATGGTAAAAGAATCAGACATTCTTGTTTATACTATAATACAGTTTTCAATTTTCTTTCTAGAGTTTCTAGTCAGGCTGTGGTCCACGTACACCTTTAATCCCAGCACTTGGGAGGCAGAGCAGGCAGATCTCTGTGACTTCAAGGCAGGCCTGGGCTACCACGTGAGTTCCAAGAAAGGTGCAAAACTATACAGGGAAACCCTGTCTCAAAAAAAAAAAAAAAAAAAAAAAAAAAAAAAAAAAAAAAAAAAAAAAAAAAAAAAAAAAAGAGTTTCTAAAGGTTTTAATTACAACTTAACCGTTGCCAAAATATTTCAAGGTTGCGTACAGGCACTTTTCAAGCTGGATTCTTGGAACATTTGCTCTGGCGAATGTCCACCGGTGTCCTGTGCTCAATCTGAATGCCATGATACCATCAAAAAGATGTCCAGTTGAGAAAACAAAGAAGGGTTTCTTCTTAGACAGCTACTGTGTTTGTCTTTCTTGTTGAGACCAGATGGAGAGGAGAAAGCATTGTAGGGGAAACAAAGAAAGCTGAGGAAGAAAATCAAAAGGAATTGTGGGTGCTGATTCTGTTAAAAGCTACAGAGTTGTTTTTTTTTTTTGTTTTTTTTTTTTGCTTTACTGAGCCCAATGTGAAGCCAGCCTCTAGAACAAAAAGTCCTCATAGCACAGTCATGGGTGTGAACTTGGCCTTCAAGGCCTAGTCACCATTCCGAACAAAGGACATCTCGGGAGAGGCTAACTAGGCTAGGTAATGCCTAAGTAAGATGGTGATCCCTTGGGAGTTTCAAGAGTTTAAATTGAGTTTCTTTCGTCAGTTGGAAAGCATTCTCAATGTAAATTCTAGTTGAATATAGAAAGTTACATCTTTGCATATCTGAGTCTGTGGATTTGAAATTATTTTGACTATAAGAACATTTTTTTCATACCAGGATTCCTAAAAATATACTTTAGAAAACAGTAATGATGTTAATTAATTCTTGGCAGTAATATATCTCATGCTTACTCTGTTGAACAAGTTTCTCTTCAAAATACAAATTACTTAGCAGCCTGGATCTACTTAAGCCTTCCAGGAGCTGTATGCAGTCTGGGATATTATTGATAACTGTCTTAATCAATGAGGAGAAACAAACAACTCAAGTCTTCACAAGAACTCAAAGTTTATAAGCTCTTCAGTCTTGACTTTGCTTTATTTCTGACCTTAGTGCATGTTGTTTTCAACCTGTGGACCTCTGAATTGGCTCTATTCTATAAAATAATTATTTTCATCTAACAACGTATTTTTCAATATAAGATGTCCTTTATAAGAATCCTCATTTCTTCTAAAAATTGTTACAATCAATCAAAAAATAACATTTGACACTTAAGTTTTTTTCTTTAAAATTATATTTAAAGCTATAACCCAAACTAGTTTACTGCTTCAGATTCACATGAAATTTTAGGTCAAGCACAGTATTACCTAAACATATCACTATATAAGTTCTGATGATTTAAAAAAAAGTTGAATGAAACATTTCTAGTGTTCAGAATTATCTGTGCTGTAAGGCAGATACTCATTAAGTATTTTTTGAATAAATTATAATAATAGCCTAAAATCATGCAGGATATATCATTCATTAAAGCCTGCTAAATTGTTATCTTCTTGTAGACATTCCCTGTGAGTTTTCTCCTTTAAAGTATCCTTCTGTTATTTAATTATTATAGACCACTTATTTCATTTAAAATTAAATTTAATATATACATTCCAACTTTTATTATATATTTTATTTATTTCTGAAAGCAAAGATAATAGACTATTATTAAATTTAAGATTACTTCATTTGTTACCTATTTGATAATAAGTATTGATTTTTGGGGGTAAAATATGTAGCATTTCTATTGTGTTTTTCTTTATTATCTTTCCTCTTTAGTCGGGAGACATATTTTCAGTTACACAAAAATTATGAGCTACATATAGGAAGATATTATATATAGACTCATGTTAAATATTCATGTCAATGAGTCAAAAGAGCTAATCATAGATGCATGATGCTTGAAAATTATATAATGAAAAATAATTTACAAACATGAAAATCTATCCTCTTTGTGACAATTTTACCTATATGTATATATATAAAACTTAGCTTTATATTTCATGTGAATAATTGTCAGTACTTTATTTTTAAATCTATTTAACTCACAAGCATAGCATTGGGTTTTAATCTGGTGACTTAGTACTTAAATTTCAAGGCTATTTGAACCTTTTTTAACAGATATACTCAGCTAAGCAGTAAATATGTTTGTGGAGTTTTTTGGGAAGAAACTGTCTCATCTGATTACTGGATATTCATAAATAAGTCAAAATATCAATCAACTTCTACATGTTCTAAAGTTACACAATTGAGAGTTTTCAATCATTGTATTAATATCTTGGCTTAGAAAGAACTATCTTGATTTCTGTTTTCTCGAGTTGATCATTCAACACATTTCTTGGGTAATTATAATGAGTCTACCACAAGGGACATGTTGACAAAATTTGACAGACACGGGATTAAATGCAAAATTCTGAACAAAAAAAGTTTGAAAGGAGAAAGCCTATATGACTAAACATGAAGCTCCCAGAAGCTGTGGTTTCTTAAACAAAAGCTCCAGTGCCAAATTCTTGTGAGCTGTTAATTGTAGAGGCTGAGGAGTCACACAACATATTACAGACTCCTGACATACCTCTTCATTGCTCACTGAAACTAGATGAGTAGACCCTGTTGTTCAAGATACCATATATCTTGGAAGGTTTTATGTAGGATACAAACTGGAACTTGTAGTAGAATATTATTTTAAGGTGTATAACTTTTGTTTATGTTGCATTTGTTTAACTCAGTGAAGCTGTGTTACTGTGCCTGTGTAAAACACCTGATGGTCTAATTAAGAGCTCAATGGCCAATAGTGAGGCAGAAGAGAGAAATAGGCAGGGCCAGCAGACAGAGAGAGTAACTAGAAGGAGAAACCTGATAGGAGAGAAGAAAAGAGATGGAGGAGTGAGAGATTGAGGAGCCAGAGAAGGAGGAGGACTCCAGGGGCCAGTCTAGAGGCAAAAGATAGATGGGATAACTTAAAGTTAAGAAAAGCTGGCAAGAAACTAAGCCAAGCTAAGACTGTATATTCATAAGTAATAACAAGCCTCCATGTGTGAATTTGTTTGGCACCTGGGTGGCAGGCCCCCTCAAGAAGAGCAAAAGCAAACAGCAAGCAAATTGAGCCGGAAACTTCCCCTTTGCGCTTTGCTTACACTCTCCAAAGATGATGTGCAGGCTATTAGGGAAGAAAGAGCATCAATGATGTCACCCATTTTGTAATCCTATTATCTATCAGACAAGCCTGCTCGGAAAGATGTGCCCCTTTGTGCAATAGTGGTGCCACTGTTAGGAAAGGTAGCCAACAGATCTCCCATTGGATTTCAGATGTATTCTTTTTGTTTGTTTGTTTGTTTGTTTTCCTTTTATTTTATTTTACAATACCATTCAGTTCTACATATCAGCCATGGATTCCCTTGTTCTCCCCCCTCCTGCCCCCCTTCCTGTCCCCCCAGCCCACCACCCATTCCCACCTCCTCCAGGGCAAAGCCTCCCCCGAGGACTGAGATCGACCTGGTAGACTCAGTCCAGGCAGGTCCAGTCCCCTCTTCCCAGATTGAGCCAAGCATCCCTGCATAAGTCCCAGGTTTCAAACAGCCAACTCATGCAATGAGCACAGGACCTGGTACCACTGCCTAGTTGCCTCCCAAACAGATCAAGCCAATCAACTGTCACACCTATTCAGAGGGCCTGATCCAGTTGGGGGCCCCTCAGCCTTTGGTTCATAGTTAATGTATTTCTATTCGTTTGGCTATTTGTCCCTGTGCTTTATCCAACCTTGGTTTCAACAATTCTCGCTCATATAAACCCTCCTCTTTCTCGCTAATTAGACTCCCGGCACTCCACCCGGGGTCTAGCCGTGGATCTTTGCATCCAGATTCCTCAGACCTTGGATGGGGTTTCTGGCACAACTATTAGGGTGTTTGGCCATCCCATCACCAGAGTAGGTCAGTTCTGGCTGTCTCTTGACCATTTCCAGCAGTCTATTGTGGGGGTATCTTTGTGGATTTCTGTGGGCCTCTTTAGATCTTTGTTTCTTCCTTTTCTCATGTGGTCTTCATTTACCATGGTCTCCTATTCCTTGTTCTCCCTCTCTGTTCTTGATCCAGCTGGGATCTCCCACTCTCTTTCCCTTGATCCTCGCCTTTCATTACTCCCACTCATGTCCAGATTGTTCATGTAGATCTCAGCAATTTCTCCGTCATTGGGAGATCCCCGTGTCTTTCTTGGGGTCCTGTTTTCCAGGTAGCCTCCCTGTGATATGAGTAGCAGTCCAGTCATCCTTGTTCCACATCTAGTATCCTCCTATGAGTGAGTACATACCGTATTTGTCTTTCTGAGTCTGGGTTATCTCACTCAGGATGATTTTTTTCTAGATCCATCCATTTGCCTGCAAACCTCATGATGTCATTGTTTTTCTCTGCTGAGTAGTATTCCATTGTGTATATGTGCCACAATTTATTTATCCATTCTTCAGTTGAAGGGCATCTAGGTTGTTTCCAGGTTTTGGCTATTACAAACAATGCTGATATGAACATAGCTGAGCAAATGCTCTTGGGGTAAGCTTTTGTAGAGCAAAGGATATGGTCAATAAGGCAAAGTGACAGCCTACAGAATGGGAAAAACGTCTTCACCAACCCCACATCTGACAGAGGACTGATATCCAGAATATATAAGGAACACAAGAAATTAGACATCAAAATGCCCAACAGTCCAATTAAGAAATGGGCTATAGAACTAAACAGAGAATTTTCAACAGAGGAAACTCAAATACCCGAAAGACATTTAAGGAATTGCTCAGCATCCCTAATTATCAGGGAAATGGAAATCAAAACAATTCTGAGATACCACCTTATGCCTGTCACAAAGGCTAAGATCAAAAACACTGAAGACACCTTATGCTGGAGAGGATGTGGAGCTAGGGTAACTCTCCTCCGCTGCTGGTGGGAATGCAAGCTTGTACAACCACTTTGGAATCAATATGGCACTTTCTTAGAAAATTGGGAATCAATCTCTCCCAAGATCCAGCTATACCACTCTTGGGATTTCAGATGTTTTCTATGGAAAATAATCTACATCAAACTTTAATTGTGCTTCCAAGACAAACAATGTTATCCTTCTTTGAGTTGAAACAGTCCAGGACTAAACTTCAAAGCTGGATATATAATACTGCTAAGAGTAAGTAATAATGTACTGTAGCAGGATCCTGTGTTGTTGTTTCCTTTGGGGATGGGGCCAAGTAGGCGCAAAGTCAAACCACACAGACTCTGGGAGAATGTTGAAACAATAAGCTCAGTTTATTCAGGAAGAGGCAAGCCTTATATAACCTACACCTCACCCTGGGGGGGGAAGGTCTGATGAATATGCCTCTGCTGGTGTGACATGGCTTTGTCTCATTGGTCCAGGTCATCTCCAGATCTTGTCTCAGCTACTGTTATTAAGGCCCTTAGGCAGACCCAGGTTGGCTCTCAGAAAGTATCTTTTTTACTTGTTTGGGTCGGCTGGCCCTCAAGCCTGTTAGGGATGAGTCATCCCACATTATGCTTCAAATTGAAATTAATTAATTAAACTATTTGAATATCATTTTATGAAAGGGAGAATTTTCATTGCATTGTATTTTATAAGCATTGGTACAATGAGGTCATCTCCTTTATTTTTGTTAGTATCTATGCTTTTGGCTATATTTACAAACAGATATCTTAATGTTTTTTTAAATGTATATGTAATGGACTCTCTTCAGAACTTCACTTTTCTCTTTAAAAATTCTGATGTTTTTGTTGTGATTTCTCATCATTTTTCTAAGCAGTTGATCAAATATGTTGTGAAGTTTTTCCTTTTTATTCCAAGACTCTTTCTGCACAGACCTTTCTCAAGATTTTTTGAGTCTTTTCATATATAAAATTAGCAAAGATTCATAATTAAAGAGATATTATATGTTCTTCATTAATTATATATTTCCATGATGAGTAATATCAGATTACAAAATGTTAAAGAAGTTAAGTTGTTGCATTTCAACATTTTATCATATACCAAAGTGTAGGTAAATCCCTAGAGATGAATATCTTAGTTAGCCTCTATTTCCGAATCATAAAATATACATTAATACCTAATAGCACAAGTATCCAGAGGCACATAGGGAGAGAAAAGCTATTTTGTGCTAAGTACCTGAGACCCTTTCAGAGCTGGCAGATTCAGAGCTGGCTAGCTGTGTTGCTTCTGAGCAGAAACAACCTTAGCATGTTTCCTTCATGAGATGGCTTCACACTGGGAATAGTGGAGCTCTTAGAAGAGAATGTGGAAGAGGAGCAATAAATGAAATGGAGTAGAGAAGTGGTTCTCAACCTATGGGTCTCGAACCCCTTGGGGGTTGCAGATCAGATATTCTGCACATCAGATAGTTAGATTATGATTTGTAACAGTAGCCAAGTTACAGTTGTGTAGTAGCAACGCAATAATTTTATGGGTGGGGTCACTGCAATATGTGGAACTATATTAAAGGAAGATTGAGAACTATATTAAAGGAAGATTGAGAACTACTGAAGTAAAGGAATGGCTAGAATGCAGAACCTTGCTTAGGAAAACCAACAGGAGATGGGTAACAATCAGATGGGTAACAAAGGTTATGGGCTGGTGAGAAAAGGGCTAAGTGGAGAAGCCTGTGTGATACAGTGGATTCTTCATACACCCTAAGAAATGAACAGACATGGAGGGCTACACATTCACCTTTATAAAAAATTATAGCTCACGCCGATATCAACAAGTGACAGCTTACTAACCTATAAGAGATCATTAAATGACACACTGGCAAGTGTGGATGCTGATGAGATCTAAACCTTCCTTGTTCCTTTTGAAAATCTTTCATGTTAATAGCTTCCTAATGTCTATTCCTATACAAATTCCACCAGCCAACAGGAGCTGCTTTAAAACTGGGAGGTTTTAGCATTCATTCTATCATTCATATATATATATATATATATATATATATATATATATATATATATAAAAGCAAAACTATTTATAAAGTGCTTGCTTTCTTTTGAAATCTTAAAGGCCAAGCTAAGAGAAAAACAGTTCCTTGATCAGATAGAAATGAGAATAGGAACGTACTAATGACAAAACTGTAATCTAAATTAGTTAAGGGAGAAAGGATATAATGGTAGAAAAGTTTAAGTGGCTGGTGGGTAAAAGAATAGTGCAGAAGAAGGTTGAGGACAGGGACACCTAATGCTTAGGATGTTCAAAATAGAAATAGCATCATATATATGTATGTATACATAAAACATTTCAAATGACTTGGGAGAAGACACAGCAGTTTTAAGACCTTTTTCTTTAGGAAACAGAATGCTCATTATCCTTTGTATTATTTTAAGTTATCAGTGTTTAGGTGTATGTGTGTGCATGCATGCATACGTGCGTGCGTGCGTGCGTGCGTGTGTGTGTGTGTGTGTGTGTGTGTGTGTGTGTATGCACAGCTTGTATGCCTAGTGCCCTTGGAGGTCAGAAGAGGGAGTACGATTTCCTAGAACTGAGTTATCTGTAGTTATGGGCCCTATGTGGGTGCTGGAAACTGAACCCAGATCATCCATGATGTAAAAAGTGTTCTTAACCATGGAGCCATCTCTCCTAGCTAACACTCTTTTTGGGTATTTTAGTATTTTGGTTTCATTTACTTCTGAATTGTAAAAACAAATATACTCTGGAACTATCTTTTTATCACCAGCTCTGGCAATTGCATTACATAGAGGGAAAATCTATTTGTACTCACTACAGAGAAGTCTTTGGATTTGGTATTCCCCAGAGCAGGCATTCAGACTTTATAATACATCAAAGAGAGATGATCAACCAAAATACTACTACTAGTCATTAAACTCTCTTTACCTAAAATCATAAGTAATCACTACCATCTTGCTTACTTTTGAAGCACTGCCACAAAACACCTGACAAAGACTATCAGGGAGGTTTACCTCTCTTCATTCATAGTTTCAGGGGGTCCAGTCCTGGTCACTGTCATGTACTTGATCAGAACCTCCTGGGAACAGGAGCCCATGACAGGGTCAAAGCAGACAGGAAGCAGAAAAGCACACTGGGAGAAGTCAGGGAAAGACAGTCTCAAGGACTTCTTTGTAGAGACTGATTTTCTCCAGCTAGGTCCCATCTACCAAAGTTTCTAGAATGGCCTAATGAAGTAACAGCAGGTGGGAAACAAGCTTTCAAAACTTGGGCCATTGGGATCATCTAATTCCTTAAACCACAACAGTGGAGAATATATTATTGATGTCTATGTAATATTCTTCTTGTGATTTATTCTTGTTTTAAAATTTAATTATTATTTGCTTTAATTGAGAATATGTATATGCGGGAGTGTATGTGCATGAGAGAACAGGTGTCCAGAAGCTCAAAAGAGGGTAAAAGCACCTCTAGGCAGAAGAAGGTTAAGGGAAGAGATATATAATATGAAGGATGCTTGAAAAAGAAATCACATTAATATATATATTAAGATATGGATTTTTTTCCAAAAGATTTAGAAAAGGTGGTTATAAGCATCCCAACATGATTGTTGGGAACCAAAATCTGTGGGGTGTGGTGGGGAGGTGGGAGAAGGGAAAGGAGGAAGAGCTAAGGTTGATATGTAAAATGAAAAAAAAATTAAATAAAAAATTTAAAAACTCTCCCTAGAGTAACATCTTTATGATTCCTAATACTAGAATCCAAAGATTTGCTAAATTAGAAGCTAACATTTATTAAGAAGTAAAACAGATTTTCATATGTGTGATGACTCATGCACTCATCCATCTCTTAATACAAAAACTACTCTTTTAAGAATCTCATTGAGAAGGCATTTTAACCATATTGAGATTAGGAAAGATAATAACATGAACACAATATTAGGTTTAAAGGAAGAAAATAATTTTCTCACTAAGCCATTACAAATAGATATATTGTTTGACAGGATGTAGGTGCAAACAAAGTCACTTGCTATTAACTTTTATTTTTCCTGAGGCCTGCTTGTTTGATTTGCAATTCTTCATCCTTATAAGGCTATGGTTTTCTGAGTGGACTTTCTGTCTCTTGTTTCATGGGAAGATTGAGGTAGCAAAAGAGTTTCTAATAAAAAGTCCACCTTTGCCCTAGACACACAGTAACCTTTCAATGTAGTTTCTAAAGCTCAGCAAAACTTGTGCTGTATGTTGAAAAGTGTGTTTAGAGGTGAGACTTCACAATTTTTAATTCTTTTTGGATCTGGAGACAATGATGTAAAACATGAATAGAAAACCTGCTGTGGAAGACAATTTCACTCTCTTGAGGTGTGGGGATGATTATGTGAACAGTGTCTGAATTCATGTTTAGACTGAGCAAGATAGTTTTCCTTTTTTCTGTATTTAATAACAGAAGTAAATAGCCCAGAACACAGTGCCTACATATTTTTTTTTCAATTTTTCAACACATAGCCTATAGAAAAGGTATAAAAAAGGGTCATACAATTTTCAATTTCTGTTCACTTAATGATCTTAAATAGACTCCAAATATCCACATCTACTCTTATGTAGAAAAAATATCCACATTTACCTCTACTTAGGAAAAAGCTGGTACTAGAAAAAAAAATGACCAAAGGAACTTTTTAATATAACATAGAAATCACAAGTAATTTTATCAAATATGTGTGTCATATAAGCCAACATGATATACAGTAATGTTGGCAAATGACAAGAAAAATGGTACCTATTGTGAAAGCTTTGCTGAGAATAAAGTTAGTACATATTCATTTCATATATATTTAGGTATAGCTATGGAATATACAGATGTATTGGAAGTAAATATGAGTTAGTAAGCTAGCTAATCAATTTTTGATCAAATGTTTTACACAATTTTAATCATTTTGTCTATGAATGTGACAGTTAATATTTTCAAAAATGAGCCAGTTACTGTAGTTAGGGTTTATGTACACAGAATAAAAAGATATACAGCCATCTTCAAATTTTGTGGGAGGGCACTTCAAAAACAGAGTTCAGATCCAGATATGCTCATTTCATGTGTAGGAAGGCAGATGTTTTGCATGGAACCTGTGACCTAGACTTTTTGTGAGGGCTATACTTGGTTGTCCGCTTGTCCCCATCTGACTACAGAAATGGAGGGCACACCTGCGAAGGCTTATTTTCTTGAACTGAAGTAGGTGGATCCTTTGATGTAGGAGAACACATGCCTTTGATCCAGAACTTGAGGAAGGAAGACACACCTCTAGTCTACACTATGCCTTCTGCTGAAAGCTTATATAGGGACATGGAAGAAGGAAGCTTCTGTCTGCTCTTTGTCTGCTTGCCCTCACCCTGCTAGCACATTTATTCCTTCACTGGCATTAAAGCCTAAGTATTTGGGATTCCAGTGTAATGGGAATGCCATGGGGTAGTGGTTATACTGCATTGCTTAGAGAGTAATAACAAGAAAGCCAATCTGTATATGGTTAGTGCTGAATTGTTTTCTGAAGATTTTTCATTACTATAAGCAGAATCTGTGGACATGGAGTCTGAAGATTACGGTATTAGACTCACCAGTTGGAATAATGGTGGGGGTATTTTATTATAAAAAGATATAAATAGTACCCAAAAACTTAAGTTTAGATAGAAAGTAAATACAGTTTCAATACAAGGATTTTAATTGAATTGCCAATTATCCAGTGTTTTTTTTTATTTTATTGGATTTATTTATAGTATCATATAGTACATTGTATTTAGTTTTTTTTGTGTAAACATAATGTTTTTGATGCAGTGGTAGTTTCATCATTTTTACCGCTATTGTGTATGAAATCAGACTATGCTTTGAATGTAAGCATACCTGTTCTTCTCTAGGACATTTTTTCATATCTTAGGTAAATGACTCAAAGTATGATTATCATGTTGCAGAATAGGGTGCATTTAGCAGTTTAAGACAGTGTAAAACTATTATCCACAGTTGTAATATTTGTGTTATTAATGCTTCTGTGTCAAATTTATAAACTTTTAGCTTCTATGTATTTTTGGCCATGGTTGGGCCTTTCAGTCTTGGGAATAATTTGGTTCTATAAATGTGCATGTAGTAATTTAAAATTTTTCATTTAAGTGTATTTGATGAGTAATGATGTAAATATATTTTCAACTGATTATTTGACTGTTCTATATTTTACCTCACAAATTACCCATTCAAATCTTTTAGCTGTTTGCATCAAAATCTTTGCCTTATAAATTTTGATGGTTAATGGATTAGTATTCTATTTAAGGAACATCTTTACGAAATAAACAAGGGTGCATAATAGAAAACTACATTTTTTACTTCCTCCTGCAGAAATACAACCTAAACAATAATATGGGGGCCAGAATACTTCTCTGACAACAGAAAAGATCAGCTGAGATGTTATACTATCTAGGCTGTAGTGGTGCCAAATAAAACCCATGGTGCTGGAATCCCCCTTGAGATAAAATGGGAAAAGTGGACCATATACATCAGGAAGGAATAGAAGCCATAATATTGATTGGACTAGTGATAGAGTTTGGAAGATTTTGAATGGAGAAGAAAAGAAAATGACAGTAATAACACAAACCAAAAGTCAAAACAACAAAAAGGACAATAACAAATAAAACTAAACCTGTAGTTAGTGGGATGGAAACAAATATCAGATCAGAAATAAATCAATTACATAGAAGAAAATAGGCAAGTCAACAAAACTGATATGTTTATCTTCATGAAAATACTTAGCAAAGCTTCAGCTGGAGGGAAAGGAGAGGTGCTGGAGAAAGGGATCATTGGTTAAAGGCACAGATTGCTCTTGTAGAGGACTCAAATTCAGTTCCCAGCACCTGTATGGAACCTCACAACCACTTGCAAGCCTGGTTCTATGGGATCTCATGCAGTCTTCTAGCTTCTGTGGGCACCATGGATGTAAATGGCACATAGGCATACAAGTAGGCAAAACACCCATACACATGAAACAAGTATTTAAAACTTTTCCAAAAGGAAAAAGGAGAGTCAGAAGACTCTAGTACCTAAAATTATAATGGAAAGGGGAATTATTATTGGTTGTTTTCACTCTTTTTTGGGGGGGTCCACTACCCAGCTCCCAAATAAGTCACTCATATTGTGATTTTTTTTTAACTTAATTTTACTTATGAATGCCCAGCCTTAGCTTGGCTTAGTTTCTAACCAGCTTTCCTTAACTTTAAATTATCCCGTCTATCTTTTGCGTCTGGGCTTTTCGCTCTCTCTTATTTACGTAAATCTTACTCTTACTCTGTGGCTTGCTGTGTAGCTGGGTGGCTGGCCCCTGGAGTCCTCCTGTTTCTCTGGCTGCTAGATCCTCTTTCTCTCAGATTTCTCCTAAATATTCTCCCTGCCTGCAGGCTCTGCCTATCTTTCCTCCCACCTTGCTGTTGGCCAGTTCTTTATTAGACAGGCACAGTAACACAGCTTCACAGAGTTAAACAAATGCAACATAAACAAAAATAACACACCTTAAAATAATATTGTACAACGGGGGATGGTACACTTATTGCCACTAATGTAATTAAAGAATTATAAAAGAACTATGAAAATTGTATGCTCCAAGATTGGATAACCTAGAAGGAATGGATAGATTCCTGCCAGCGAGAAATCTAATAACTAATCATAAAAAGTTAGTAAAGTTACGGTCATGTGGCAGAGTGTGAGAAAGGGAAATGGGCTAACTTAAAATGTAAGATCTAGCTAGCAATAAGCCTGAGCTACTGGCCAAGCATTTATGATTATTATAAGCCTCCGAGTCAATTATTTGGGAAGCAGCTGCCAAGTATTTGGGAACAGGAGAGTGAGACAGGAAACCTCCAATTACAAACTGTAATGGAACAGTTACTTAAGTTAAATTAAATTTAACTAATTAAATTTAAACAGCAAGATCCTGTCTCAAAAATAAACAAACAAACAAATGTAACTTATGACTTCCTTTGGTTAATTGAAAATATAAATAATTTCATGGGGTTTTGTTTATTTGCCTGTTGTTGTTTGGAGATGGTTTTTTTGTTGTTGTTTTGTTTGTTTGTTTGTTTGGTTAGTTTTTACTCTTCTAAGAAGTTTTCCCAAATGAGATGTTATAATCTTTTATTATGGCATAAAATGCTTCTCCAAGCCCTTATAGTTTTCAAAATAAAATTTAAATTATAAAATTAAAAAAAATAATAATAAAAAACAAAAAGTTTCAACAGATCAATAACAACTAACAAAGTTGGGTAAGTAATTATATTTTTTCCTCAAAGTTACCCAATATCTTCAATGGAGCACTCTGCTAAGTCAGTCACTGTAAATATGCACAAGATATTTAAAAGGGCAGAAGACTGGCCCAGTTGTATTTTGTTCTAATACCCAAACTGGTCAAAGACACTACAAGAAAAAAATCTGCAATGAATATTGCTGCAAATATTTTAAAGCAAATACTAGAAAACTGGGTTAAACAGATTCCAAAGGCTATGACTAAGCAAGTTTGTTTTTATTATGTAAAAATGATTCAGTACAGGCAGTTCAGTAGAAAAAATGCACCAAAGTCACTGATTAAAAGACAAAATATCATGGTAATAAATTGAAAGACTGATACTGATAAGTTTTCTTAATTACTCGGAATAATATAGAGATAAAAGTCATTTTAGCAGAACTCTAGAGACTTTTTCCATCTAAAAAGAAAAATTTATTTGAAAATTCAAACTCATGTGACCCTAAATAGCCTAATACAGTCTTGAAAATTTATCCACTAGACAAGTAGTTCTGTCCTATGTTTACGTGTTCTGATAAGATATAGTTCTTAAATGATTTATTTGAATTTTCACATGTGAAACATTTTACTGATATTCCCGAATTTAAACATGACCTGAGTGTTCTAATTGTGTCATTTGCTACCTACTTTCTGTCTCCACCATCATTCTTTAAAATCTTTTTAAAAATTGATGTTACAACTGTTTATTCTTCAGAAAGTAAGTTGGGTTGTGGTCTCTCAGAAGAGCTCCATATTATGAAAATACAAGGGTCCCCAAAGAGTTAACCTGACTCCTACACAAATAAGCTCCTTTGGAGACTGAATGACTTGCTATGAAACCTAGTTAGGCCCCTTCACTTGTCAGCACCACCAGACAGGGAACCAAGCTTCCAGCACAGCAGATTTCTTTTTTGTTTAAATTAGAAGATGTTTAATTAATTTATTTTGTGTGTGTTTGTGTGTTCATGTGTATGTGTGTGTATGTGTGTGTTTGCCTAAGTATATATGTACTACATGCCTGTATGATCCCAAAGATGTCAGAAGAGGACATGGGATCTGCTACATCTGGAGTTATAGACAGTTTTGAACAGACATGTGAGTGCTGGGAATCTAACCTGGTCCTCTTCAAGAGCAGCAAGTGTTCTTAACCTCCAACTAATCTCTTCAGCACCAAGAGCATATGAACACTTATAAACTACACCCACATTATAGTGGTAATTCATGAAACACTTAGATATTCCATTTTATGTTCTTTTCCGGTCTTTATGATCATACATTTTACTCCTGCATCCCCGACTCTATAGCAGACTACTGACTATGGCTGCACCTCCTTCTGTCCCCATTCCCAGGGGACTAAGCAGATCCTGGTGGAACACTCTGCTTTTCTAGATCCTTTGGACCCTAAACCCCAGCACCCTTCTAGACCAGCTCCATTCATAACTGTCAGCTCCTGAATATCAAGAAATAAATTCTAAACAGAACCTTCATTGTCCACACCTGTCAGGATCTCAGGAGCATTCCTGACTAGGCAAACCACACCCACAACATTCTCACATGAATCAAAAAGAAAACATATACCAAGGAACAAAACACTCACCCAACAAAAACAAGACCATATATCAGCACCTAGAATCACAATCATCCCAAACCCAGATTCGTAGATGTCAACATAAAACACAATCAAAACAGCAAGGACAATATGTCTCCACTAAAACCCTGGCAACCCTACATTGTTAGGCCCTCAGAAATGCAATATAGTTGAAGCACAAGGCAAGGAGTTTAAAATAGCCTTTATGAAAATGTTAGAGGTCCTTAAATAGGAAATAAATAAATCACTTAAAGAAATCTATGGAAATACAAACAGTGGAATGGAATGAACAAAGCAGTTCAAGACTTTCAAGTGGAAACAACATCAATAAAGAAAGTCCAAACTGAAGGAAATCTGGAAATAAAAATTTAGAAACTTTAACAAGAAGCTCAGAAACAAGCCTCACAAACAGAAAACAAGAGATGGAAGAGACAGTTTAGGTCATTGAAGACAAAATAGAATACATGGAAACCTCAATCAAAGAAAATGTTAAATCTAAAAAAAAAAAAATCTAGGCACAAAACATCCTGGAAATCTGGGACACTGTGAACAGATCAAATCTGCAAATAATAGGAATAGAGGAAGGAGAATAAATCCAGATCAAAGGCACAGAGAATATTTAAAATAAAATGATAGAATAGACTTTCCCCAACCTAAAGAAGGATATGCCTGTCAAGGTTCAAGATGCATAGTGAACACCAAGTAGAGTGGACCAGAAAAGAAGTTCTCCTTGGTGCATAATAATAAAAGAATTAAATGTACAGAACAAAAAGAGAATATTAAAAGTTTCAAGATTAAAAAGACCAAATAACATATAAATGTAGACCTCTTAGGAAAAAAAAAACATGAATTCTAAACGGTAGAAGGGTTTGGACAGACATTCTAAAGACTCTAATTGACCACATATGCCATCTCAGACTACTATACCAAACAAAGCTTTCAATCCCAGTATATGAAGAAAATAATACATTCAAAGCTAAAACCAAATTTGAGCAGTATCAGTCTACAAATCTAACTGTGTACAGAAGGCACCACAAGGAAAACTTCAATTGAAGTGGCTAGCCACACCCAAGAAAACATGGGGAATAAATAATTCCAGAACAGCAAATCAAAGAAAAGGGAGGGAAATAGAACATAACAAGGAAATAGTGGGAATCAACAGACCTTGCTCATTGATATCTCTCAACATCAACATCCCACACACACACACACACACACACACACACACACAAAGGACACAGAAAAACAGAATAGTTGTAAAAACAGGATCCATCCTTCTGCATTCAAGAACTGTACCTTAGCAGCAAGCATAGACATGGCTTCAGGATAAAAGGATGGAAAGAGATATTCTAAGCAAATGGATGTAAGAAATAAGCTGGTGTAGCTGTTTAATATATGACAGAATAGGTTTCAAACCATAACTAACCAAAAAAGATAGGGAAGGTCACTACATACTTATCCAAGGAAAAATCTAAATGTGACTATCACAACTCTTAATATCTATGCACCAAACACAAGAGCACCTGTGTTTATAAAAAGGGCACGCTACTACAACTTAAATCATATATTGATCCTCACACAGTAATAGTAAGTGACTTCAATACTCCACTCTCATGAATATACAAAATCCAGACAAAAACTAAACACCAAAATGCTGGAGCTAAGTGATGTCATAAACTAAAGGGATCTAAAATATATTTACAGAGCATTTCATTGAAATGCAAAAGATTATATCTTCTTCTTAGTACTTCATAGAACTTTATCGAAAATTGACCATGAACATGGACACAAAGCAAGTCTCAACAAATACAAAAATATTGAAATAATACCCAGATAATATCTGACCACCATGGATTAAAGCTGGATATCAACAACGGAAACAACAGACAGCTTACAAATTCATGAAAACAGAACAACCCTCTACCAAATGAAAAATGGGTCAATAAAGAAATTAGGAAAGAAATTAAATTTTTTTTAGAATGGAATGAAAAAGAAAACACAACATACTCAAACTTATTGGGGACAACAAAAATGGTGCTGAGAGGCAAGTTCATAGCACTCAAAAATAATTAAAAAAATAGGAGAGATCTCATACTAGTAACTTAAAAGCACAATGGAAAGCTCTAAAACAAAAAGAAGAAATAACACACAAAAACAGTAGAGGCCAGAAATAATTAAATTCAGGGCTGAAATCAATAAGATAGAAACAAACAAAGAATCAATGAAACAAAGAGGTGGTTCTTTGAGAACATCAATAAGATTGACAAACTCTTACCCAAATGAACTAAAACATGGAGAGAGAAGACCCGAATTAACAAAATTAAAGATGAAAAGGGGCCAACAAAAAAGACTCCAGGAAATCCAGAGAATCGTAAGGACATACTTAAGAAACGTACTCCAAAAAATTGGATTATCTAAAAGAAATGGATGCTTTTCTCTATGTATACAACCCATCAAGATTAAATCAAGATCATATAAGCAACTTAAAAGACCTATAATCTCTAGTAAAATAGAAGCTATAATTAAAATCCTATAAACTGAAAAAAAAAAAACAAGCAAAACCCCAAGTCCAGGGTCAGATAGTTTTAGAACAGAATTTTACTATACATTGAAAGAAAAGTTAATGCCAGTATTCTTCAAATTATTCCTGAAAATAAAATAGAAGGAACACTGCCTTTTTTTTTCATTTTGCAGGACCATAAACTAAGATATATTGATTTTTATAGAAGAGAAAGTGGAGAATAGTCTTGAACTCATCAGCATAGGAAGAGACTTTCTGAACTGAACGCCAATATCATTTGCAAAAAGACCAACAATTTATAAATATGGGGCCTCACAAAACTGAAAAGCTTCTGCACAGCAAAGGACATCATCATTCAGAAAAACTGTCAAGCTACAGAATGGGAAAAGATTTTACCAACTATGCGTCAGACAGAGGGCTAATGCCAAAATATAACAGCAGCAACAACAACAATAAGAAAAACTGGACATCAAGAAAACAAATAACCTAATTAAAAGTAAGGTACAGATCTAAACCTAGAATTCTCAAGAGAGGAAACTCAAATGGCTGAGAAACATTTAAAGAAATGTTCAATATCTGGCCTGAAGGGATGGCTCAGAGCTGAAGAGCATTGGCTGCTGGCTGCTCTTCCAGAGGTCCTGAGTACAATTCCCAGCAGCCATATGGTGACTCACAACCATCTATCATGAGATCTGGTGCCTTCTCCTGGCATCCAAGCATAATGCAAGCAGACCACTGTATACATAATAAATAAATAAATCTTAAAAAAAAAGAAATGTTCAATATCCTTAGTCATCAGAGAAATGCAATTCAAAACTACTTTGAGATTTCATCTTATACCAATCTGAATGGCCACGATCAATAAAACAAAATACTGCTAATGCTGGCAAAAATGTGGAATAAGAGGAACATTCATCCATTGATGGTGATAGTGCAATTTGTATAGGTATTATAGAAACCAATGTGCGTGTTTCTTAGAAAGATGGGGAACAATCTACCACTTATACCATTCTTAGGAATATACCCAGAGGATGCTTCATCCTGCTACAGAGACACTTACTCAAATGTCTCCATGGCTGCTCTTTTCATGAAACTATAAACAGCTTAGATGTCTGTCAATGGATAAATGGAAAAGAAAATATGGTATATTTATATACAATGGCTCATTATTCAGCCAGTAAAAATGAAATCATGAACTTCTCAGATAAATGGATGGAACTGGAAATAACCATCCTAAGTGAATTATCTCAGACCCAAAAAGACAAACAAGATATGTATGCACTTATATGTTGCCATTAACCGTTAAGTCATTGGTAAGCAAGCTACAATCTGTATTATTTTAGAGGTTAAATAGAGAACAAAAGCCTAGAGAAGGGATGGACCCTTTTGTGGGATCAACCAACCAGTATCAGATTTGATAAAGACCCACTCTATGAGACAGAACCTGTACCCAGTGCTGCTTGGGTGGCCAAGAATTAGAGACTAGATAGGCCAGGGATCTAGGCAAAAACCAAATCCTACAGTTCTGCTAAAAGAATATTGCAATAAAATGGCTTAACATTCTGATCTACTAACAGATCCATGCCTTGCTCAGCCCTCCTACAGCAACTGGGAACAAGTACAGAATCCCACAACCAAACAATAGGCAGAAAGTGAGAGACTTTGGAACACTCAGCCCTAAAATGGATGTCTCCATCCAACCCTTTCCCTTAGGGCTCCGGGAACTCTGTGGAAGAGGAGGCAGAAAGATCACAAGAGCCAGAGGGGATGGAAGACTCCAAGGATCAAAGCCTTCTAGATATAGCAGGGCTGCTGCAAACATTAACTGTGGAAGTATGCACAGGGCCTTCATGAGTGTTCATTGGATGGGGTCCTAAAGCTGAAAGGACAAATGGACACATGCGCTATCCCTAATCCACAAGCCATCTCCCAATTGACAGCCACTTGCAAATGAAAAATTAGTTTTCTCCAATGGAGTCTCACTTGGGAAACAAACCATTCTTAAAGGCAGGCCCCATGCCCAGCAGTAATGGCCAATGCAAAATGAACTTAGTGGCGTTTTTAGAAGCTCTTTGTCTCCTAGTGTTAAGTAGGGGCTTCTCTTTTCTTCCTTTTTTAAAATTCTTTCTACTTTACAGGTTCTTTGCATTTATAGTATGTATGGCTTCCAGTTTGGGGTTTTTATGGGATTCCTGAGCATGCAAAGGTGTGTGTCTCTGCATCTACACGAGCTTCTTTTTCTTTGGCTCTCTTGCTTATTTGGTTGTCTTGTCATATTTTGATGTGCTAACGGTTTTATTTATCTTATTTATTCAGATTGCTTAGCTGCCTGTTTGTTTTCAATTAGAGAGACAGAAAGGGTAGAGGGGTTGAAGCGGGACTGAGAGGAGAAACCATAAATAGAATATATTGTATGGGGGAGAAAGATATATTTTCAATAAAAGAAGAATAAAGGAGGCCATTAGTATGGCAACAACCATCAGGCAATAGCAATAGGAACAGGAGCCTGAGAAACTATATCTTTTATTATAAGCATGAAGCAGAATGCAAACTGAAGTCGGGAGAGGCTACACACTCTCAAGGCTACCCTCAATGACGTCCTTGCTCCAGCAAGCCCTACCTCCTAAACTGTTCCAACCAGGTCGTCAACTGAGGAATGATTGTTCAAGCATCTGAGCCTATGGGAGGGCTACTTCTCGCTGAAGCCACACATTCGTAAGAACAAAAAGTTGACTGAAAACATGATTCTTTTTCCTGATGTGTTTTTTGGTGTTTCTGAAGGTCTAGAACCAGTGGAGGCCAATTAGATCAGATGTTTGAAAGTTATTTACATTACTGTCAACTTTGAAAAATATTTCCACCGAATATAGAACCCTTGCTGGTAGAATTTTTTTTTTCTTTGAGCATGATTCTGGTTAAGAAGTCATTCTTTACATTCTTTTAATGTAATATGTATCTATTATTACCAGTTTTAAACAATTTTCTTTTCATTAAGAATAATTAGAAAGCCAAAAATATGTTGGTGTGGCTATTAGTATTTCTATAATATAAGGTTTCTCATAGTTGTAATTTAGAGTTTTCATTAAAATTAGGGAAAAAATGATCATTATTTCTTCAGACATTTTGGTTCTGAAGCTGTGATTAAAATACACACATATTTAACACATGTCTGTTTCCCAAAGATTCTGAGCTGCTCACTTCTCAGTCTTATCCATGCCCCACTTTGGATATATTCTGATGATACCTCTTCACATTATTTAATTTTTACAGATTTTTATCTATGTCAGCACACTAAATGTATTTTTGTTGCAGCTAATACTCTTCCCCTTTTCTGAATTCAATATGGTATCTTTTGATATTTTCCACTTCATGGCTCAGTATGATAATTTTAAATATCTTTGAGCACACTCATTATTTATACTTGCTGTTTTAATGCCATTCTGAGATAAAAGGTTCATCATTTCTGGGTATTTATGCTTCATTTTTTTTCTGTTATGAGTTCTGGTTGCCATATTTTTTATGTTTGCATGTGTTTTAATATTCATTACTTTAAATAATCATGTATTTTATTTTGCTAAATGTTATTATTTTTCCCTTAATAGTCATTTCCTTTGTGCTTGTAGTTGATCAAATTTGTAACAGTCAGGTTTTAGCCTCTCAAAGGTGGTCTATTTCAACCTAAAGTTTTGGACTCATTTACTTCTGCAGTTCATTGCTGGTTTTCCTGTGGATTCAACTGTAGTCCTGTTACATTAAATGAACTTTCTTATACTCAAGTTTGTAAATATTGGAACATTTATTAGCCTATTGTATATAAATTATTCTGATCATAGTTCTTCATTAATTATTCTTTTCCCATGAAAAAATATGTTTTTTGTTCAACATCATGAATTAATACTCTCCTTACACACAGATGGGTTTTAAGTAGAAGATTGTAGGTAGTCCTTTTACACATACACATACACACATACACACGTGCACACGTGTGTATGTATATATATACATATCTATATGCATATATATATATAGAGAGAGAGAGAGAGATGTCTTTCCCTATGTAGCTTCCTTTATTGATATCCAAACCTACAAATTCAACACTTTGCATATTAGTATCACAATTAGTGATTCATACCTCTCTTTTACCATCATTTATCTTTCAATTTTATTTTATTTATTGCTAGCTGCTTGGCTTTATTTTCAAATGATCAATAATATGAAATAACAATAAAAATCTAACAGTTTAAACATACACCTGTGTCCACACACCTACAGGCATCTGAGGACACAGGAGCTGCCTTTGCTATTATGTCCTTACATAAACCTTGTGTGTGTTTCATGGTACTCTTGACCATCACATGTTCACTACAACTTTTCTACGCTCACATACTCAATGGTACTGTGGTAATAACATTTCCTATTTCTCTCTACACAGTAATTCCCCTAATTACTAGATTATTTTTTTCTTTTCCATCAAACAAGTAACCTGGTCTCTTAAAAAAAAAAAAAAAAAAAAAAAAACAGTAACCCCATTACCTTTTCACAGTCCCACGATACTTTCCATTAACTGCTCTATTTTTCTGCTTTTCTAGACAGAAAAACTCATCAAAGCATGATTTATTCTATCCCTTTTTGCCTCCCCTCCTTTCATTTTAATTTGGATTTAGTCCAAGAATATTTTATGTCTAATCCATAAAATTCTAATCCATTGAATCAGCTTTGTCCAAGTCACTAATAACTACCAAATGGCTTAGCCTGATACAATCTACTCTAATCCGTGCTACTAAGCTACTAAACTATTATCGAATTTGGACAAATTGATCAGCTACTTTTCCCTTTAATAATTCATTTGGCCCCAACATTGTTCTCTGGGCTCTTTTTGTTCTTCAATGTTTCTACAAGAATTTTCTGCTGGTTTGTACTATTTTTCAAATTTTCACTAATAGAATGCTGTATGGCTTAAGTTGTGAAATTTCTTATACACACACATATATATATATATATATATATATATAATTTCTTATATATATTCTCTCTCTCTCTCTATATATATATAATTTGACCAGTCATTAACTTTATTACAGAGAAAGAAAATAAAAATGACAGAGACATATTTAACTTATTACTCCCTTACTAACTTGCAGAACTCTGATAGATATAAAGATAAATATTTAGGATGTAGTCAGAAATTACATTGGTTCAGGGGAGTGTGAGTAGTGGGTTCTCCTCTAGGATCCATGACTTCAGCAGACATGAACAGTTGGCTAGGCTCACAGTATTTGGCATGAATTATCCACTGCTGAGCAGAATTTAAGTTCAACTCAATGGTTATTGATTACAACCTAGATAAAAGTGCCACTATTATTTTGCCATGAGGATCATTGTGATTTGGAAGCTTTACAGTTGTTGAATGCTTTTCTTCCTTGGCAGCTTACATGGTACCTTTACATACTGGGGGATCTAGTCCTTGAGAGACTCCCAGGTCAGTTTCACCCCGATTCTTCCAACTTCTGTACCTGAAGTAGGTGGTATCTTCAGAGATAGGGTCCTACTCTTACATTCTTGGAAACAAACAACCAAGGGCAATGGCAATGGCCTGTATTGTTAGATTGAATTTTAATTGTTTTGCCTTCTTGACCTAATAGCCATAAACAACAAAACAGCCTATCTGTACAAAGTTTTACTCAGAAATATGCTTTTAAAATGAATACATTAATTGCACATATTATTTGAAAATTTGAATTAAATATAAAGAAAGATTTTAAAACAATGGTGCAATGTTAGGAAACAAAATACAAGATACGTCTCTTCTTTAACTTTTATTGAAAGTTGATAATCAATTGGATATATATTTCATTGTGCATTTATTTATTTGCTTTGTTATTTCTTTGTGTATTCATCCATGACTCCATATCACTGGCTGACAAGAATGAATTGTATCTCAATTAGTAAGAAATAGTTACACTCCTTCTCACTTTGTCTCAACTCAATTTTCTCTGCTGACTGTTGAAGTATCCTCATGAGTGATGCTATGGAACAGGATGTGACATCATTGAGAGAATTTACAAAGAAGTCAGCTAATAACAACATACAAATAAACAGCAATGAAGCCTCAGCATTCAAGAAGAGTTAGCAAAGCTGACAGTAGCTTGCTTGGTAGAGTTTCTCAAGGTGAGCAATGCCAATTGTCTCTTTGAGGTTCTGTCATCAGATAGCAAATATTAATTTCCAGGGCTATATTAAATTTAATATAGTTGCAATTGTAAGTATTTGTCACTAAAGTCTTCATTTTATGTGATTTGCTAGTTTTCTCAAATTGGGTCTCCTAGAACCAGAGAGGTAAATTGCTATTATCTTAGTAGAATGGCAAATTTAAATATTTATGCCTTGCAACACACACACACACACACACACACACACACACACACACACACATAATCCTCCAATAGTTAGAGGTTGAATAATTACAGTGTACACTTAACCATCAATGTGTTATTAACAATAAAGAATTTTAGATTGTTAGGATGTCCAATAAAAATAGATGCACTTCTATGGGATGTTCTGTATGCTGTGAATATGTGTTGCTCTGATTGGTTAATAAACAAAATGCTGATTGGCCAGTAGCCAGGCAGGAAGTATAGGTGGGACAAGCAGACAAGGAGAATTCTGAGAAAAGGGTGGCTGAGTGAGGAGATGCCAGCCATCCGTCCAGGGAGCAGCACATAATGGCACACAGGTAAAGCCATGAAACACATGGTGGCATATAGATGAACAGAAATGGGCTGAGTTTAAGTGTAAGAGCTAGTTAGTATTTAGCCTGAGCTAATGGCTGAGCAGTTTTAATTAATATAAGCCTCTGTGTGTTTATTTGAGTCTGAGAAGCTTTGGGATTGGTGGGTGAGAGAGATTTGTCCTGACCGTGGGCCAAGTGGGACACAGAAATATTTCTACTGCAGATGCACATTTTCAAAGTTAACTTGCTTATACTCAAATAGCTTCCAAGTACCTTTCTCTGTTTTTCTTAAATATGAATTATTACTTTAATTTTTTCTTTCACTTCTGGCATCATTATCCTTGTTAGGAAGATTAAACTTTTTCTAAACAGTGAACACTTGATGGACAAAGAAAAATGTCAATAAATTACAGGAACATATTTTTTTTTTCCTTTAGGTGTATTCTCTCAATTTTATTTTCATGCAATTCTGCTGGATTTTACCCTTTAAAAGTAAACTTTAACTCATTGCCCTAATAAGAATATTCATTTGAAAAGGTGCATCTGAGTATATTTTCTCTTCAAGTGTGTCAAGTGTCCTTTTCATGCCTTTTTGGAACCTGGAATCATCTCTAATGGTTTTCTAGTTTTGTAGTTTGAATCTATTTAAATCCCCCCAAAGTTTCAGTTTTCAATATCACTGAGTGTACTCATGGTCTCTTCTGTGCATTGAAATAGCCAATATGATCTCTTATCTTTCCATAATGAAGGGATGGTTACCTATTTCTCTGAAACTTATCTGTAGATGATGATTACATCCAAAATACAAATACAAAAACCAAACGTCTGAGTTTTTCCTCTACATTACATAAGATAAAATCAGAACCATTGAGACTAAAGTCTAGAAAACAATCAATTTCAAGTTTCCAATCGAAGTTAAAAACTATGAAATTTAGGGTTCTAACTGAATCAGTCTCTCTGTGTCTGTCTCTCTGTCTATGTTCTCTGTCTCTCTGTGTTTCCATCTCTCTGTCTTTCTGTCTCTCTATGTATCTGTCTGTCTCTCTGTCTCTCCTTACCTCCCTCCCTCATTTGCTCCTCTCCTCTCACTCTCACTCTCTCTCAAATAAGGATCTTCAGACATTCAACCTTTTTAAGCTCTGTTTTTGCTACACTTTAAACCCACAATGCACTGTGGTCTACTACCTCCAAATAGTTTTTTCCTTTCCCATGCAGCTGGGGAAGGGTATATTGAGGACACCCGAGCAGCCCACCAGCATTCATATGAATCCTTGTGCAAATGTTCGAGAATGTTATCCTTAGCAGACCTGGAGGCTTGTGCTGAACCATTTCAACCTTGAAAGGCATTTTATTTATGTGCCCAGCATTTCGTCTCATTCTCCTTCCTTTATGAATGGCACTTCAGACTCCTCCAATCAGCAGTGTCTTCCTATGTGCATATTTAAACTGCTTGAGTAAAGTGTGATTGACGTACATTTCCTATGCTCTATCTTAATATTGCTGTGTGTTTTGCTACCGGCAGGATAAATGATAAGATCAAGAGCTGGGAAATAAGAAAAATATGTTTGTTAAATTTTATTAAAAGTTTTAACATATGTGCTACAGATTTATAGAAAATAAATTTTCTATTTCATGGGCTTGTTTCAAGGACAATACAAGGTTACTTATGAAGTTTGTGGCAATTGACCACCCCCACTCCTGATCCTCTCTATCCTCATTTATCCACAGGAATAAAGGCCCTGTGTAAATTTATTTTTTTTGGGGGGGCATTATTTTATTCCCAGCTTCTACTAAAATCTGATTATTAGTCTCTTCTGTAACATGTTTGTGATCATGTGAAGTAGTTGCTGCTCATACTCTCAAGTACTCCATTATTGGTATATTCGATTTCATTGAATGAGTATTCAGTATTAGAAAGTTCACAATACAGAAATCAATGGAATTGAAATCATTAGTTGTGTGGATGAACTACTCTTTGCCAGGCTCCAGTCATACAAAGAAGAGACACTAGTTGTTGCTGCACTGTAATTAGCCCAGGAACTAAAGTGCTAGGCATGAGTAGCATTCATATGCAGCTGGTGGTGAGTGTTCTTTTGTTACATTCCTGAAAGCATATGCCTTTATTCCTGCTTTCTAGTGAGTTGGGAATGTGCCAACAGATGCCGTGGGGTTCTATTACTACTCTCAGAACATCTCCCTGACACACTCCCTTCCAAACAGTCCACAGTCAAAGCACTGAAGTAATTTGGGGTTGAAATGACATCCTCTACTTATCATATATTCTGTACAGAAAGGTAGAGCCCAGGGCAGCTGAAAACAGTCAGGGCAAATCCCCTACCTAGGGAGCAGTTCTGTAATACCACAGGAAAGCTGGCTATTCATGGAATTAGAAAACTTACTGTTTGATTTTGTGTTCCCGTTGCCTGGCCTTAGCAGCTCAAATTACTTAACTCTTAGGGTTAAATATTTCACTGGAGTATTTTCATGTATGGTTCACATTGTGCTCTAAATGCAAACACACACACACACACACACACACACACACACACACACACACACACACACACACATATATGTGAGGGGGGGGAGAGAGACTGAGAAATGAAGCTTCAGTGTCTCCTTGTGTTTTAACTGATGAGAAATAAACACATTGCGCAAACATCAAGATGAAATGGCATATTTGCGTTCAAGTTAACTGCATGTAGACCAAGTAAAACAGAGCAAACGGGGAAAGTCTCTGTCACAATTGTAATTAGTGGTTACCCACTTAACAGTCCCCAGAAGCTGCTGGATAAATTAAGTAGAGCAAATGATCACTAAATACTATAAACTGCAGATACCTGACATTCCAAAAGGTATCCTTTAAGAGGGATCCCATGCTTAAATGCTGCCATTTGCTGAAAAGGAAATCTGATATGGTTTCTATGTTAGAGCTGCAGTTATTTCCTTGGAGTTGAAAATATGAGTAAACTCAGCAATGACCTGGTTGTCATTTGTTATCTGCAACATTCACTTAGAAAGGAAGTTTTTTTCACAGCTTTATGGATCCTCCAGGTTTATACCATGAGCTGCCCTCATTTACTTCACATAATGACCAGTCTATCCAGTTCTATTCCTTGCTATAATTTTTTTTAATCTTTAAAAAAATTAATTTATTTAACTTTATTTTTTTATTTTTTAATATATTTTATTTTACAATACCATTCAGTTCTACATATCAGCCATGGGTTCCCCTATTCTCCCCCCCCCCCCCCCCTCCCTTTACCCCCAGCTTACCCCCCATTCCCACCTCCTCCAGGACAAGTCCTCCCCCGAGGACTGCGATCAACCTGGTAGACTCAGTCCAGGCCGGTCCAGTGCTATAATTTTTTTAAACATTTTCATTAATCAGGAAAGGTCATTGGCAAACAAAGTTTGGATAGCTCTCAGATATTATTCTACACAAACTCCCTAGATTGTAAGGAAGGCATAGTAGGGTTTGAAACTTCCTCATAAATGTGAGAAGTCATATCTGATAGAACTGAATTACACTAACGTTTCCATAAAGTCTTATAGGTTGTAAATTTATAGACATTGCAAACACTGCCTATAATGAGGTACAGAACAATGAGAACATATCGACTGCAAGTAGACATGTAGGGATTTAATAAATTAAGTGTTGTATTTAATTGAAAATATAAAGAAATTCTCATTAGGAAGAAGACAGTGATATGAGTTGAAATTGGGCCAGCCCTCTTACTGTGTCCTGAGGGCACTATGGATTCCCAAGAAGTGACCAGATTGTCAGTGCCCAGGCTTTAGTGTGAAAGACACCCCAGGAACTAGTGATCACTGGGGATAATTATATTGCAAGGGAGAGGATTTAATTTCTACCAATGAAATGGCCCTTGCCTCACTGACAAACATATGGTGAGGTGACCTTGAGGAAATGTCTCAGAAGAGCATGTTTTTTGCTACCTTTCATGTTTTTTTTTAATTTCAGGGAAACGTACGAAATTCAACTTTTTAATAGAACAGCAGCATTTAAGCATGTGATCCACTTTTAAATGATTTGCAAAGTAATTGAACAATTGTCCAAGTAAAGACAATTTTACTTGGGATTGGGAGCAGGTTCTAAACAACTGGTTCAAGTAAGCTGCATGCATTTCCAAAGCGCTACATATACCTTAAAGAGTTACTAGTGGGTGACAACATTGGTAAGTTCCTTCTGTACTTTGGATGTGAAGAAGATTGTTCCAAAGGGGCAAAAGGAAGGTGGAACATAGAAAACATACCCTCATAGAGGACACGATTTTTGAAGACATTTTTGTTGTTAGTGATATCTTCACAGCTCTGTTTTAGAGTTAATATTGCTGTAACAGAACAATGTGATCAAAAGCAGCATGGGCAAGAAAGGGTTTACGTGGATTAAATATCCCAAATCTCATTTCTTTGAAGTAAACAAAGATAGGAGCTCAGTCTGGGAAGGGACCTGGAAGCAGCAGCTGATGTAGAGGTCATGGAGTGGTGCAGCTTGCCGGCTTGCTCCCCCTAGCTTGTTCAGCCTAGGACCACCAGGGGTGATCAGGCCCAAAACAGACCAAGTTCTCCGATAGCAATCACTAATTAAGAATATCCCTCATAGGTATGCCAAAAGTCTAGTCCTATGGGCATTTACTGATTTGAGGTTCCATCCTCTCACATGACAATAGACTGTGTCAGTTGACATAAAAACTATCCAGGACAGCACTTTTCCATCATACAACTTATTTTTTAAGTATTAATATTTTCCTTTCTAGCTCTTTGGTATGGCAGGATACCATTCATTCACATGTCCTGGGTGAAGAATTTTTATTTTCATTTTATTCATATAGCAGGCCTGTAGCATGGGTTTAATTGATGGGCCAGTAGCAAGCGTCATTTTCTTCTTACAAACTCTGCCCATCTTTCACGTTTGCAGACACAGTCCTCTTTCCCCAGCTTCCTATCTTGCAGTCATATTCTTAGCGTTTCTTACTTCTTGTTGCTTGTTTCTAGAGGCTGAATTGTATGCAGTAAGAAAACACCATATATTTAAATTCTAATTCATTTGAAAGTAGAATTCTTAGGTGATAATTAAGGTTCGATTAGGGTAGAATTTTGAGGCCAGGATCTAATAGAACTGGTATTCTTATAAGAAGAGTAAGAGGGGGCTGGGATAACTATAATTACACCAACTAGAAGAGTTACAAGCCTTTTAAAGTCTTTCACCTTCTATTTGTTCCAAGACAAAAGGCAAAGTGAGAGATAAGTAGTCATCCATGTGTCAGAAAGAACCCTCACCAAAAACGATGTCAGACTTCACATCCTCCAGAATGAGGATGAAGGTTGAAGCCACCACGTGGGATGTTATTATGGCAGCCAATACAAGTTAAAATAGTTTTATCACACATAACTTGTCCTTATTTACCATTCTACTCAAGTTATTTGCAAAACACATATTATATTAGTCTTTAAAAACATGAATACATAACTGAAAATAAACATTTCAGTTTATTTTGAAATGCATTTTCAAAAGCATTTGCTCCAGAATTGAATATATATGACTGACAATTTTCATTTGTTTATTTTTAAATTAAGTTTTGAGTTTGTGTACACAATAAAGGATTCTATTATGACATATTCATGTATATATTTCACTGTACCTTCCTTATAATTTGACCCACAACTTCTCTGCCAATCCCTTATCCACTCTTATCGATGCCCTTGTCCCCCATCCTCTTTCTTTTATGTCATATACAAGTATTGATAACATATATATATATATATTATATATATTATATATATTGGAATAAACAACATATTATTCTTTCTGAGCATAGTATATTTCTCTTAGATTGATGCTCCATAGTTCTGTTCAGTTTCCTGCTAATGATATTGCTTCATTCTTTATGGATGAACAAAACTCCATATGTTTAATTTCCCAACAAGATTCTTAACAGCTTTCTGTCTGTTGGGTCCTACAATTTTATTGGCATGAGAGAAATTAAGAGTAGGTATATTATAGAAATGAAAATAAACCTAAGTTGACCATAGAACAGACTGAGGCAGGAATGGAGTATGCAGATGACATTATACATTCTCACCTGTTGGAAAGACTTTCTGTGGGAAGTACATATCCTGCCCTATGTTCCCTCTAATCACTAAGCTCCATTGCTGATTTGCTTCACAATGAATCACAGCCAACTCACAGTCACTTGAGAAGTCTAGGAAGCCACCGAGTACTTAAATATTTAGACCTCTTGTTGTTGACGTTAGGAAACCATTCAAAGGTTTTAAAGGCATTCAAGCTTTATTTTACTTTTCTTTCATTTCTTTTCTTTTTTTTTTAAATTGTTGTTTGGCCAGTTATATTGATGGGACAAATGCAAAGAAATAGTTAAAACAAACAGTATGTTTTTGTTATTCAGGCATTACCAGCTGTATGATAGTATCCTTGTGGAGGTATGAGTAAGTATCTGCTCACCCCAGATAGAAAATGGTCAACAGATCAAAATAAGCATACCACTTACGTCCAATTTGGTAAGCCAATGACTTTTATCAGGGTTAGTTATAGAAGCATAGGTGTGCGGTAACTGACAGGAGCATAAATGATTCAAAAGACAACTGCATCACCAAAGCCCAACCCAGCATGGGTGACAGTTCATGAAAGCTGAAAATTGAAGCTGACCACACCGTTAGTAGGTAACTTGACAAATTGAAATGTGTCTCTTTGAGGAAGCTAAGGTGGTCTGAGCCTTGCTGTGCTGACATCAGCTTCTTTCAGGAGGCTTTGTCCCAACTTCTTCTTATTTGACAGAGTCTGTTAGAAACCCTTTATATTTATATGTGGGTGGGGAGGGAGGAAGTCACCTGTTGAATGTAATGAGTTTCAGGAAATTCCTGAATCCCTTGAGTTGTTTACTTCCTGAGCATAATAAATGTCACTGCAGGATGGAATTTTTACTTCCACTTAGAACATTTTGTGCCTGGCTCCCCAAAAAGGAGATGGATGGACAGAAGGATGAAGGGACAATATCTAAGTCTACAGACTTAGTCTCAAGTTTTAGGCAAGCTGGTGGGCAATCTTCAGCAGAGGAGTATAACTGATTGGAAAGTCTATTGCTTCTGACACCTTCCAGAGCGTGTGTGTGTGTGTGTGTGTGTGTGTGTGTGTGTGTGTGTGTGTGTGTATAAGAGAAAGAGAGAGAGAGAGAGAATGTACCAGAAGAGATCTGTAAACTCTGAGCAGTTTCAATGTTAGCTGATGTACACACCAGAAGATTTTTTAATTTGGTCATTAAAAAAAAAAAAACTCAGAATGTTTTCAGATTACTTATTTTCTCTATTGGTAGAGATAATAGCATCCATTTAATTTGGAAATTGGGATACAAAAGAAGGTTTTTATCTGAAAATAATTTTTTATTAGAAAGCATTTTTTCCAGTGTTTTTTTTTCACTAAGTATTACTCAAGCACTTAGATGCAATTCTACTTTCTTGAATTATCATATATAAATTTTGTTTTCTCTCATCTAATTTTGGGTTTTCACCAAATACCCCATGCCCTGAAATTTATAATATGGTATCTTGTCTTTCTTTTTCTTTCTTTCTTTCTTTCTTTCTTTCTTTCTTTCTTTCTTTCTTTCTTTCTTCTTTCTTTCTTTCTTTCTTCCTTTTCTTTTCTTTTCTTTTCTTTCTGTCTTTCTTTCTCTCTCTTTTCCTTTCCTTTTTCAGTTGTACTTTAATTTAGATACTATTGGTCATTGGCTGTAAGCATCATTCCTGACATTGTACATTGCACACTTTCTTCCATTGTTTTTCCTTTTCATCTCCATAGTTTTCTTTATTATATGCCTGAACCAAATAATAAAATAGGCATTTTATTTTAAAATCTCCTCAGAGTGGATTAAAAAATGGGCTGAGCTAGGAAATAAATTAAGAAAAATAAGTTTGGTGGGCAGCTATGAAGGCATAGGTGGATTATTTATCAGGAACGTACAATGTGAAGACATATTTGAATTTGAAAATTTTATTATAAGTGTCTATTGAAAATCATTATTTAAAAATGATTGAACTGTTTTAAGACAGGAAAACATAGAAAAAATGAAGAATTTGTGGGGAAAAGTGGAATTAACGATGTGGAGTAGTTGGCACAGTCTGACCTGGGAGTAGCTGAGACAAGGAGAGGAAAGGCACAGAAGTTAGGGAGGGAGTAAGTGAAGGTTGCTACTCTCCATCATTTCTAGTCATGATAAAGTGCAGACTGTAGGAAGACAAGTGATGCAGAGGAATTAAGTAGTTGAAAATTTGCCCATTACATCACCCAGGAAGGAAAGACTGCAATTTTCTGTGAAATGAGTGAACCAACTGTCAAGTCCAACGTCAGCAGGGTCCAACACTTTTGGACAGTGGTAGAAGCAATATGGTCATGATTCTAACCAAATTCACTATGGTTTTCCTTTCAGATGGATCAGTATCTAAATTCATGCTTCAGACTGTGTGCATAATCACCTGTGATGGCTTTCATTGGTCACTCTATTATTGTTTTTCTGGTATGACTTTCCACTCCATTGCAATTTACATATGGGAACACTAACTTTCAGTGTCTCAGAAAATGTGACTACAGTTGGGAGATAGAGCTTTGCTTGAATGACACAACCAAGTTAAAATGATGCTGGTTTTTGTACTTTAATCCAATCTTAGGAGACTAAGACACACACAGAGGCAACAGTTAATGAAAATACAAGAAGAAGGCGATGACATCCACATAAGAAGGCTTCAGAATGAACAAAACTGCCAGCATGCTGACTGTGGAATACAGAACTGTGGAGAAATACAATTCTGTCATCAAAGACACTTAGTCTCTGGCATGTATGTGTAGTGTTGTATCTGACTTACTAAGCACCTCTTGGAAGATTGCCCCCTAAGGAAGATGCTCTGCCACCATCAGTCAGACCTGCAAGAGCTTGTAGACTTATAATTTAGGGTACAGTTGTGGACAACAAAAGAACTATAATCCAGGATTGGAGTGTGAAGGTAGTAGCAACATAGCTCTTTTTTTTTTTTCCTAAACAGGGTTTCTCTGTGTAGTTTTGGTGCCTGTCCTGGATCTCACTCTGTAGACAGGCTGGCTTCGAACTCATAGAGATCCACCTGGCTTTGCCTCCTGAGTGCTGGGATTAAAGGCATGTGCCACCACTGCCCCAGCACAACACAGCTCTTTTGATAGAAGGCAAATTCTGAGGCATAATAAGCACTCCAAGGTGTGACATAGGATTGTATTGAAGTTGGACCTCTGGTGCTTACTGAGATTTTCACACTATTTCCTAGAATCATATCTTAAGTAGATCGTTGACACATACATGCACTTCTTAGGGCTGGCTAGTGTGAGCCATGCTTAACAAGTGGGTGAGTCAAGTGTTTTATCTCCTAAGAAACAGACATTTTCAAATAAAAAAGCCAGTGTGGTAGAGATTGGTCACAGAGCGGTGTCTTGTTCCCTGAGGTGTGTGTTTGGAAGCAGTATGATCATAAAAAATTCCATTTTAATGGGCCAAGGAAGCACATTTTTAAATAAAAAGTATTGCTGAATCTTGAAATCATATTTTTGCAGATATCTGCTGTTTCGTTTTTGGAAAATTTTTATTTCCTATCATCCAATAACACCAGTTGTGCAGGCAGTACCTTTTGTTCTTGTCTGAGTTTCTGGGTAAGTCTTGAATTTCAATGAGTTCTTATTAATAAGGTAAGCATATTGCAAAGTCTAATCAAATTATTCAGTATCTTGCCTTTTATTTATCGAATAAAAGATCATGTGCATTTGATATAAGAAATTTATGGAAAGACACCTAAACATCTACTTCTTCATTTTCTCTAGCACATTAATCTTCCTATTTATCATTGTTGCTTTTGCATTTGTTCAGATCCTGTCAACTTATCACAAATTCATAAGAACACAATAAAAAACAATGCTAGCTGCAATGCATGCGATTACAAACTGATATTCCCTCCCAAAGAAGGAAATATTTCAGACTCCACATAAAGCAGCATTTTCAATGGTAGCTTTCATTGACTACAACCTTTTATTCTTAGTATTCAAAGTTACGTATGGAGACATCTCTCCCACTGTTCATTAAAGTTCCTGCTGTGTTTGAAGACTTGTTCCCGGCAGCTCAGTCACTGCTGTGAGAAGTTCAGGGCTCCCAAGCTCTCAACTGTGCTCATTTAAGAGGAAAAATGCTTATGCGACTCATTTCTGCCATCTCCCAACAGTCCCACTGCAGCTAAAATATAGAAAGATACAAAGTGAAAGAAACTTACAAACGGAAGTTGAATTTGGTGATAACCTTCCACTGTCAGGGCAGATGGATCATAGTCCTGCATGACAGGTGGTCAGTTCTGCTTAAATAACCCCTGAACTGGAGAGCTCTAGAAACTATGACCCAGTCCTCAGACCCAGGCAAAAGGAAGAGGAGGGTTTCTAGCAGAGTTTCTATGTTTCTATGCCCACTTGAGGATTTTATATCCTCTCTCTCTCTCTCTCTCTCTCTCTCTCTCTCTCTCTCTCTCTCTCTCTCTGTCAGTCTCTCTCTCTCTCTCTCTCTACACACACACACACACACACACACACACACGTTATATTAACATATACATATGCAATGCTTTATTAACACCTGAATCTGACTTCTCCATTTAGAAATCTCTTTTTAATTTTCTGGGTGATAGAGAAAAACATAATAGAATGAGTTAATAAAATAGCATAGATAATACAATAACGATCAAGTGAATTCTCTGGCCTCTTTGTTTGCTAGAGAAATTTCTCTCCAGTACATAGAAAACTACTGGTGGATCCTGAATATGAATATGAGGAAACCACCTTCACATCAAAATTGTGTTTGCAATCTTCCTTTAGATTAGAACCAATTTAAATTTTGGCTTCCTCTGAGATTTGATAACAAATATATATTATGTCTTCTCATTAGAGGAAAAACAGGGAGTTATTGGCAAATTTCCAAAGCATGTGGAAAAGTGAGAATTTCTTCTTTGTACTAATTACATATAAGGGTAATTAATGGTCTGGGACTTGTGATTAAAGTAGATTTCATACGTAAATTCTTTTGTAAGTCAATACACTTGAGTATTTTCAGTTACTAAACATATCTACTCTCTTAATTCATATCGACCCCATTTCTTTTAAATACTAACTTCAAGTGTTTGAAGTTCTACAGAGCTTATCTGTTCTATCCTCATTCCAATTCACAAAACAAGCCACTTCAAGGTAATTAACTGTGATAACCTATTTTGCATGAAGTTATTATAAGTGAATAAGAGAAAGTAAGTTTCTGAAACTATCCTGAATTTTTAAGCCTGTAAAGTAGAGCACATGTGTTCATCATCCAGTCTTGAATATCATCTACTGTTAGTAGATAAATCAGAATTAGATAAGCTTTTGAGAATGGTTACTTGTTACAATTAGTTGAATGAATAAATTTCTTGAATAAATTGCATGGCACAGAATCCAAAGATAAGCAAATTGATCATGATTTTATTGCTTTTATTGCAGTAAATTTTCAGCTAAAGATCACCTATCATTTCAATTGTGTGAAAACTTCCTCAAAAATGTAATGGAAATAGTAAATATGTAGAAATTTAATAGAAGAAATCCACTAAAGCCTTCAGCTTTTTGTTACATGACACTTTATATTTATATTTTGCAAGCTTGATTCTCAGTATCTTGAATTCCTATTGATGATGCCTTCCAGGGATATAATAATTTAGTTTGGAAATTCCATTTGATTGACATCCCTGATATTAGAAAAGTGAAAATAACATTTTTATCTTTGAGCACATTAAAACATGGGCTAGTATTTTAAAGTAGTCACAAGATGATGTTAAACAGGGTAACTCATATTGGCCAGCCATAAGCTAATGTGCTATGTACAGTGCCTTTTGTTATCATCATACTCTTCTTGAATCAGGGATGCTAAAATTCCTGTGAAATTGCAAGAAAGTTAACTAATTCTCTGATAACATATGCCAAACTGGAATGAAATCTTTTATCTAAGTATTTCTTTATTTACTGGCCATTGGGCTTAGAATGTTGCTAGGGATATAGCAGCCAACGTTACAACATTTCATTGTAGGGGAAGGAGAGGCGGATTAAAGGATGACATATGATTTAAAAGGAACAAGGAAAAATTGAGATTTTTGTAATGAAACACTCTAAATTTTATTTATCTCCTCCTTCAAATATTGGATCTAGCTCTTTGAGAAAAATGAAATCTATCTCAAGACATAATTTCAATTGTCCAGACTAAAAATTATACAAGAGCTGAAATTTTGGATGAGTGTTTTCCTTGCCTTTACTGTTAGATATGGTGTTTGAGCCTTCTTCATTCTAAATATTAATGTAATGATAGAATGCTTTCTTCTTAAAAAGTATTAATCCCCAAAAGTAATACAAATATAAGGTATTTGGGCCATTCAGGCCAAATATAATGAACTGAAAAACGTTAAATACCTGCTTTAACATTTCTGCATGAAATCTCACATGTGTGTGACTGATTCTGTCTATTATAATTTCAATTTATACCGAGTCAATGATTGGAGATACACTGTCTGAAAAATCTGACTTTAAATGAAAATTTAATATCTTTTAAAGGATGCTTTAGCACCAAATGTTGCCAGTTTTGGGGGAAGTAATCAGAAAGAACATGAAATTTGTTACTGGCATAGAGCAGAATTTGGACTTCCCTTCCTTGGGTTTTTGTTTAATATTGTTCCAACTGGAGGCATGAATGAGCTGGATGCATCAAGTGAGGACGGCGGCTCTGCAGGCATCCACCAACTTGCTAACAGGCTTTGTAGGTGTTTGTTTGTTTTTGTGATTGTATTTCACAGTTCAGGATGCTCATCCAGCAGCAGCTTCCTACCATTGGCAAACTGAAGCGAATGCACTTAGAGTCTGAGTCTGTGTTCTGCTTATACTGACATGCTTTATTTGGAGGATAAAATCTGTTCGTAGATGAAAGCAAGGAAGAAGAATACGGGCATTTTAAAGAAGAAGGCTTCATCAGACATGCTTGACTAGAAATGGCTAGTGCTTAATAGAGAACTAAATGAGATCACTTTGAGTGATGGGAAGACACTATATCTAATGCAAGCAATTTTTGTGGGAGAAAATAATATCTATCCATTGCTTTAAATATACACAAGTAGAAAGGCATTGAAGTCATCCAGACCAAACAAAAATAATGAATTAAAATTTAAAAAAAATGCTGGCTTTAAAATGTAAGCACTCACATTGACATGTGCCTGGCTCTCTTCCCTTAGTCTATTTTGAGTGTACACAATGATATTAGGTCTTTTTACTTGATGTAGGTTAATTTGTTATTTATTGTAAGATGCACCTGTGAGTAACACTCTGTAACTAGGAAGCATCAATACAAGTTGGACATATAGAAAGTTAAGAAGTTTCCTTCCTATGGTGAATAATACCAAGGTTTGAAAATAACTTCATAGATAATAGGGATAACTATTGGATCACCCATATAAGAAGAAAGATCTTAAAAATTTCACTGTTATTAGCATTTTATTTTCTATTAATGTACTCATAGAGTAACAGGCCCCCAGATCATAGCACAACTGACACCATGTTAGAGGCACCATTCTGACATTAAAACCCAGCAAGTAGGCCCAAACACCTGCAAAAATGTGAACCAAGACCCAGGAAAGTCACCAAGTAAAATGTCCCTGAATGTACAAACTTTGCTTTTTGGCTTCTGTAGTTCTACATCATTTTGATTGGAATGTGCCAATCAGGATGTGGGTTTTGTGCATAAAAAACAAAAATATAATGTAGGTCTAAAATGCATGATTTGGGCAAGTTCCCTAAACAGCTGCTTGCCAGAAAGGAAGACTTTCTTTCCAGTTTTAAGAATGTCCATGTGGTGGGCTTACCTTGGAACCACAGATCCCAGATTTTTCATTGCTGTTTTATTGTGATGTGAATCTTTTTCTCCCCTCTAATTTGTTAGGGCTATTACTCCAGCCCTTTGGCCTGTGGTGGTCTTAGATTTTTCACTCACTTTCATCCTCCTCCACTTGTTCTGCCATCTTCTGTACCACTCAAACCAATATGGCTCACAGTCTCTTCGAGTTTTCCATCTTACTTGATCCACTTTCCTTACCCCTAGCTTTTTTCCATTGCCTCGGCCCTTACAAACCATTTCACATCAGGAATGGTCTTTGACATCTGCTCCCTACCTGTGTTCCTCCATCCTTTTCTTTTGTTGTGTGTTTGTGCATAGTGTGTTGATAGTGTTCTAGTGTATTTGTTTTGTTTTGTTCATACAACAAAATACCACTTGTTATGTTCTGCAGGAGAGTCACTCTGACATAGAATGCCACAGGTCATTCTCTGTTTAAAATACCCCAAGTTTGAGTTCAAGGAATGAAGAGGCACATTCTTGTCTAGAAGTTCTGAGGGTGAATTCATCTCATAGTTCATACATATTTACAGAAATCAGATCTATAGTCTTAGGACTGAGGTGCCTATGTTCCTGATGGTAGCAGGTCAATGTACTTCTCAGCTTCTAGAAACTACCAAATTCTTTGGCAGATGATCTTGTTTCTTCATCTTCAAAACCACAGAATCATGTCACATTCTTTCTAAGGTTTGAAACCTTTTGATGTTTCCCCTTGCATCATCTATCTTCAGTCAGAGAACTATCTCTGTTATAAAGATTCTAAGATTAGATAAGGCTCACTGAAATAATAAAGAAAAATTTCCCACCTTGAAAGACTTCAGTCTTAATTGGATCTTCAAAAATCCCTTAACTACATGCCAAGACTAGAATTTGTTGGAAAAAAAAAAACCAGAAGGCAGGAATCTTGAGTGGGGAGTATAAGAGTTCTGCCTTTCTATTGCCATTATTGCTCATCTGGATTCTGTCCTTTACTGTCTTGCTTTGACTACTGTGGCATTTTTTTTCCTATTGGCTAAGTATAGAACCTTGCATTTAGTATTCTTATTGTGCATTGAATCACTTCGCAGTCCCATACCAAGTTTTTTGTTTTGTTTAAGTTCCAGCAGTCCATTCCTGCCTCAACAAGGTCAAAAACCAGCGGAGATTGCACTGGTTTCTTGACCTGACTCCTTATTTCCTATTTTATACCTTCAGCCACTGCATCTGTAGCATTTCCTTTCCTTCATGTCTTGGTAACTGTTGTATTGGAGAAATTATTTTGGCCACTCCACGTAGTTAAAAGGATATTTATTTAATGGCGAAACTCACAAATTAAGTAATGGGTAGGTCGCAGGGTCTGGGGAAGGTGTAATGCAGTCCAACGGTGTTCTCCGGAGCTCTACACAGTCAATCTGCACTGGTCAGCGTCCCGGCACGAGAGAGCGCCCAGAGCGAGCGCTGGCCCATCCAGCTCTCGGGTCCCCAGGCGCCTCCCCTCGCCCCGCCTCGTAGGCGTGACAGTTGCCAGAGTCTCAATGGGGGTTGGAACTTCCAGAACCAAGTTGGAATGGCTACCCACTACATCTCCCCCTTTTTGTCTAAATAAGAAGGTTCTAAACTAATACAAGACTATATACAAAGGAATGGTTATCAAATATTGTCCAGAAATAATGAGAGATAATGACCTAGATAAGATGTAACTACAACCAATGCAAACAATATCAAGCAAGAAACACATACTAAAATCCAGAGAAGTATAGAGCATAGGTAAACAGCATATTATAAAGATCATTCAAAGGTGTCCTATCCTAAAGAACCTGAACCTAATACTTAATAAGTTCTATCTAAGATATTATATATACTAAGTTGTAACTATAACTGCTAGTCTTCAATCCCATCAAAGACCTGAGAAGGAATATAACGGTACCTGAGAAATGGAAGACGGATGCAAGCAACTTTCGGGAATCTTGCAAGAGTAGACCAAGACAGCTGGCAGCCTGGACAGTCACCTAATGTTTCTCAGCATTGTTGGTGCATTCAAATTGGCTACAGGCCTAGAGTATCTGACAGACCATTTTCAGAAGCAGGATTTCTGAAAGACCATCTTACCCTGTCTTGGCAGAGTACAGTGGTCGCTTTCCTTGTGTCCCGCTTGTCCAGAAAGGAGAGCATTGCATTTGTACTGTCAGCCATCAAGGCAAGGGCAGTTCTTTGCCCAGTAGGCCATTTTGTGCCAAAAGACAAACTTCCAAATGGAAATGTCTTAGAAGCCCAACATTCTCTCGGGATCAATTGGTGCAGCCAGGAGCAATTGTGTCTCACGTCAACAGGATAAAAGAACAGTTAGCAAGAAACCTGCCATGGCCATACAGTTTATAAGTGATATAAGCGTCTGAGTGATTATTTTATAAATGGATTGTGGGACTGCGGGGCTTGGGGAACCTGGAAAGAAGCTCTCCAGCTACACTGTTGCAGCTATAGACTTTACTGAATTAATTTTTCTAGCTACAGTCCTAGAGGAAGTAGCTGAGGTGAGTTCCATGGTGGACATAATTGACATCCATGGAGCTTTTTAAGAGGTCTAAGCTAGACCATTAGTCTTTTTTCATAACAAGAGTTTAGTTATCTCTTTCCTGTCTCTGTCTTTTATGCTCAAAATGTACAAAATGTATACACTGGCCACAGCTGTTTTTTTTTTTTTTTTTTTTTTTTTTTTTTTACTGAGCTCTGTCTGATGTCATGTTTGACATTTGAAATGTGTGTGGTGTTAGAAGACTCTTAAAATACGTGGCTCCAGATGAATAGTTCAATAACCAGTATAGAGAATCTGACTTTCCCTTGTGAAGCTTTGATTAATTGTTGTTAAAAATCATCTTTGGTGGCACACGCCTTTAATCCTAGCACTCAGGAGGCAGAGCCAGGCAGATCTCTTTGAGTTCGAGGCCATCCTGGGCTACCAAGTGAGCTCCAGGAAGGGTGCAAAGCTACACAGAGAAATCCTGTCTCGAAAAACCAAAAAAAAAAAAAAAAAAAAAAAAAAAAAAAATCATCTTCAGTTACTCTGAAGGAAATGTTCTATACTTTTTGTAACTTTGTGGCAACAATAGTCTGAATGGGTGATGTTGGCATCTCTTCCCTGTTTCCCTCAGCAAAACCTATTTGATATTTTGTCTTTGTGACACAGCAACAGAGAAAATCCTAGAGAGGAAAGATCAATTCTGGCCTAGAGATTCAGGGGTTTTACTTCATGGTCGCTTCATCCCAGGCTTCTCTAACTGCAGATTATGTCACAGAAAGCCATGGTGGAGGAAGGCTTCTAACTGCGTATTGGCCAGGGAAGGGGAATGGGAAAGGAAGACGGATAGGAGAAGAGAGAATCTGTTAATATGGGTACTCGTTTCTCCGTTATAGGCACCTAAGCCCCAGTAGTGTTCCTTCCTCACCACCTAAACATTTATTTACCAATCTAGTGAAGTTGACAATCAAGACTAGCTATGACAGAAAGCATTATATAAAACTGATTCGTCAGGATAAGAATTTTTAGGTATGTGAACAGAAATAGATTTGATGATTTGGATCCTCACATGCAAGGCTGAAGACAAAGTGGCCTGTGTTGACTCAAGATCTAGGCTTAAAGGCCACCCAACACACCCACTAAGTAAATGGAATAAACCAAATTGTGAAGTCTGGAGTAGAAGTCCCTGCTTGGTGCTGATACACACAAGCACCTGGAAGTAAAGAAACCAAATGTCTTTTTGAGAAAATTGTGACTTCAAAGAAACCATCATTCTGAGTGATGTGATTTCCAATCCTAAAACAGTTTTTTTTCAGTCTCCCAACCTTTATTCCAGGCATGAACACACAGAAGTCAACAGTTAAGTGGGCAACTCGTAACAAAACTACATTAAAAATTCATTTCATTTATGGCACCAGGAAAATAAAGAAAAAAAAGACACTATCAGGGTAAGAACTGATGATGGAAATTATCTGTCTTCAGTGATGAGGCCCAGAACCTGGAAAGAATCTATCATTTCCAGAAGAAGGATGTTGGGATTCTAGCTCACTAGGTCCTTCTTCAGTTGAGATGAATTCTCATTGAATGTTTAGAATCTCTTTCCTATTCATCTTTGAATGTCTATCTTGTTTCTGTTCTTCCAGGTATCTTTCAATTAAGTAATTTATTCTAAATTATTCACATGAACACACGAAGATACTTTAAATATATCTTAGTCAAAATAAAGTCTTAAATTTCATAAGCAACAATGAAAATGATCAGTTCTATATCTTGGGTTTTTTTCTACCTCAAAACGTTGCAATTTTATACTCAATTACATAATTTATTCAAGCTAAATTATCCATCTCCTAATTCAACCAACTTTGTTGTGTTGTGCATAAATTTTAATAGATATGTGGAATTACTCTATAATTTCAAATTCTACCAAATATCATTACTTTTGGGAACATGATGGAAAAAAACTTATTTTTCTTTTTATGATATATCTCCCTTGAAAATTCTTTAAAATTATAATTGAAGTTAACAGTAATAATGATCTAAAACTTAAAACCTACTGTATCCTAGGAATTGTTGGGCATATTTGACATGTTATTTATAATTAGGTACTATTTTATTTCATAAAATTTACTACGTTTCTGTATATGATTGCTTCATTCCCATATATATCCTCCTTCCTATTTCAGTGTTAGTATTTGAATAGTTATTCATCATAGCTGTGAAATATGCCATCAGAATGGAAATGGAAAGTTGCCTTCCATCTCAAATCCTATGCCTCTGGAATCGCAACTGGAAACCTCAAGTAAAATTGATGGCATTCAACCAGTTTCTTAGGAATTGAAGATATTTTCTTATTTGAGTAAGGTCAGGAGGCCCTACAGAAAAGGAGTGAATAGAAATGTAGTTTATTGATTTTATAATCAATTTGCACTATAATAATTATGATAGGAAAGATGTAAAAAGTTTCATTAACATAAAATATATGGTTATCGAAATCAGAGATTCATTCCATAAGTATTTATGGCACTCCTGCCATGGTTTATATTACTGTGTCATATAATAAATTTGAAAATATAAAAATTATATTACTCAATGGATTGTTCCACAAACACCAAGACATGGTGTTGAACAAAGCATTGGTATTGCCCTGGTAGAACAAATGAAACCAAATCTAACAGCATAAGCTACATGTTAACAAAAGAACACAGTGCAATGTAACACAAAAAGGAAATAAAGAGCCACCAGTAGCAGAAAGGGAGAGGGATGGAGTAGGTATCAATCTATACAAAAAGTTTTGGAGGAGAAAAAGACAAGCTGTGCTTTGACAGTCAGAACATAATGCTATGAGACATGGGCGTTCCATACTGAGAAACCAGAAAAGCATGGTATGAGAAAATATTTGGGATAATAAAGGATCTAGAATTATATGCAGAGGAAGGTATATTGCTATATATTAGGATATATTTTCAGGAAAGCAATTATAAGATCAACTACAGTTAATTTAACCATAGCTCATATGCCATGTAGCTCCAGATAACTAAGTTGAGAGATGTGTATCATTTTCTGAGCTGGCTGACTAAATTAAACTCAGGGTGAAAAACTACATAGATGCAACTATAATTCAGCCTGATTTAGCCGTGTTGTTGTTTTTGAAGTCGATGACTGGAGTGAATATCCAAAGGGAGGGTAGACATTTTCTCTTTTCCCTCCTTGGCTTTGTTCAACTCAGGTTTATTCTTTAATAAGAGGAAATAATTGGAGGTTAACATCCCAGAGCCTTGGAAAGTTTTGCATGGATGACATTTTGGTGTGTGCCAAAATCCTTTCAGGGAAAAGACATGCTGTGTGTGGACGGATGTTAGAAATTTTATCTCCACTGCTTGGAGAAGCCCCTACTCAGTATGGTGGTAGGAAACACCAAGGAACCTTAATTAGTCATTTCCACTATGTACAACTACCTTAAGTTTTCAGATAGTTTAGTATCTTATTTCTGGGGTCAGAGTATCAGGTCATTTGCTTTTTCCTTTCCGAAACTGCTATCTCGACTGTAGATTTGCTGCAAGGATTGCTTTTACATTCTTCTCCTTGGATAAACCCATGGAAGCATCATTCATGGTGGTTTAGAGAAGGGAAATGGTCTTTGTGCATACAGGAATATGTTTTATAAATTCTGTACTGGTATGATTCACAGCTTTGAGTTTTCCTGCTAAGGAAGAAATTTTATTGGGTATAATTTTTTTTTTCAGAGCCTAGGGAACTATTTACTGCTTTTGACATGTGAGGCAACACAGCTCTGGGATAAACCTTATTGGAAATTCATATTTGTTATGTTTTTTCAGGTGGCTGGATATTTGTTAAATGTCCTGACTCTTACATAGCTGTTCTCATACTGTGTCTTTAGAAAACTGAGCTTATACTATATAGCAATGAGAAAAAAAAGTGCTACCAATTATGCAGGGCATTTACATGTCTTAATTGGAAGACTAGTGTAGATAGAGTGCAGAGGATTTACTCAGAGATGGCACATAATTTTCCTTTGGCCTGCCATTCCTGATCACAATACTTGGGAAATTTACTAAACCTTTAAAATTCAATTTTCATAATCTATAAAGTGAGCTTTTTAACAAGACCTCATATAGATACCATTTTATACCTTTTGGAGAATTTTAGCATGTGTAAGACTTGAGCACACTGTCTCCCACATAATTGCAGTGCTATAATCTAGTGAACATGTTGATACATGCTAAACATCAGTAAGATCTGAAACAAAATCTAGGTATATATCCTGAAAATAAGAAACTTGTATGTTACTGAAACTCCTATTCATTTTCTTCTGCAAAGTAAACTCTTTCTCGTACTCATCATTTTCAGACAAGGGGTATATCCTATCTGAGGTCTACAGGGAAAGGTGACAAATTCCATTCACTGATCTTTTGAAAATAAAAACATTTCATGTATGTATGGAAATTTTGTTCACTCTTTGTTTTCAAAATATAGTTGATAAATGGTTTTCAGTTACTTTATGACAAATGGAAGAGGAGATCATGAATGTTTTAGTAAGGTGATCTACCTAATCTTTTCAATAGACTAAGAAGGATATTGGAACAATCTTTTAAAGACAAGTGGAAAATATTTATTCTGTTGCCACCAGGACTATTAATTTTATCATAAAGCATGAAGTATCTGTAACTTTATTTTATTGATAAAGTTAATATTAATTTAATTTCAGCAGCACATGCTTGATCAATGAACTTAGAATGGGATAGCTTGCATTTGCTTGTGCAACCATGTAAATCACTGTGAGTGTTTAAGCATTGAACATTTAGATATTATTAAGTGTTTGGCAAGAAGATGGCAGGCTCCATTTTAACAACCACTTATTTGTGTATGTTTCCAGTTGGAACTAGACTGTATCACATTGAATGATATTGATTATGTCAGTTGGGTGACTAACATAAGCTTGTGTAAATATCCTATCTTATACCTGTACTGATTACTGCTAGGTCATTCATCACTGTGCACATAGTATGAATGTCTAAGATCAAGTTCTTTTCTTTTTATTGATGGATGTTGCTCTACTTAAATGAATCTAATCCTAAGTGGTAAATCTCAGGCACTTTGGAGGAGTCATTAGCAAAATAATTTAAATATTTCCCCTCAAAAGCATGTGTTGGAAATGCAATACCTAATGCAACAGCATTGGGAAATAGTGCCTACTTAGAGGATTATTAGGTCATGAGGGCTCCCTCTGATGAATGGACTATTAGTATCATAAATGTACTCGAGACTGTGAGTTCAATTTCTTACTTTCTCTTACCTTCTCTTTCTGTTCTACCCTCTCCAGGAACTATAACCTTTTAGTCCTGTTTTTTCTTTTTTTTCCTTTTTTCAAATCTCAGAACCTAGAGCAAATAAATTGCTCTCACGTGTTATATTATTGTAACAAGGAACATAGTATGTTGATTCTGAATAAGAATTAAACAAGTTATTATAGAAATCATGATTAAGATGATATATTAGTGCTGTGGAATCATCCCCTTGTGCACTGTAAAGATTTGCCCCTCGAATTGGTTTAATAAAAAGCTGACAGACTGGTAGATGGGCAGGAAGTTAGGTGGGAAAGCCAAACTGAGAATGATGGGAAGAAGGAGGACAGAGTCAGGAATTGCCAGTCAGATGCAGAGAAAGCAAGATGAGAATGTCATACTGAGAAAAGATACCAAGCCACATGGCTAAACATAGATAAGAATTATGGGTTAAATTAATTGTAAGAGCTAGTTATTATTAAACCTGAGCTACTGGCCAAACATTTATATTAATGTATGCCTCTGTATGGTAATTGGGGAAGCAGTTGCTGAATATTTGGGAGTTGCTAGTGGGACAGAAAATTCTGTCTACATATTAAGGGTGGAGAGAGAGCCCAGCAGTTAACAGTGCAAACTACTCTTGCATAAGATATGATTTCAGTTCCCAGCACCTACACTGGACACCTCACAACTCCTACTCAGGAAATCCAACAGCCATCCTCTTCTGGACTTTGTACATACTTAACACTTGTGTGAACATACCTACAAATACACACAAGCAAATAACTAAAAGTAAAGAACAATTCCTTAAAAAGAGACTATATTAATAAACTGTGTTTTCTATAGTTGAAATCTAATGTTACATATGTATATTAAATTTCAAATATATATATTTGATAATATATGATCATATATATGGTAAAAGGAAGGATTCATATTATACAACAATTTCAAGATAAGTTAATTCTAAGCTTCTTATTTCCATCATTTCCTCAGTAGACAAATAATACATTTTCATAAAACAATATTTAATCCAATAACATAGATGGGAAAAGTAAGCTAACACATCATTGATATATTTTAAAAGAAAATATCCCAGAGCATGAATACTAATCTTCTATATGGAAGTGAATATACACACACCATAGGATGGTGGGATATTTTAAGTGAGAAAGTTCATGCCAGGTACTCAAGGTTAAATCTTCATTTGGATTTTCATACTTGTCCAGAGGAACAATGGGTTTCGAATATTACAATTTTTGTTTCATCAATCAAAACAAATACCCTATTGAGAAACAAAAGCTCAAAAAAAAAAAGATGACAATGAATGATTAACCCCTATTATGTTTTGAATTTAAAATGTCCCTCATGTGCTCATGTTTGGAGCAGCTGTTCCACAGGGGCTACTTGAGATGCTGCAGAAACTTTTAATTTGAGACCTAGCTGGTAGAAGTAGGTCACAGGTTGAGCCATTCCAAACTCCCCCCCACCCCCAGAGATGTGAGCATGGTCCTACAGCCCAAAGAGCTGTGCTCTGCCAAGTCCTTTCTGTCAGGACAGATTGAAACCCTCTGAAACTGTAAGTCAAATTAAACTTTTCCTATTTTAAGTTGTCCGTTCCAGGCATTGAGTCCCCACAATGTGAAAGTAACTAATACAACTCCATAGGATGGAATCCTACTGGGAAAAGATATTACTGGACTTTGCCTGAGACTATGACTTTCCAAGTGTGGTGGTTAGCATGAGAATGGCCCTCCATAGACTAGTATATTTGAATGTTTGGCTCCCAATTGTTGGACTGTTTAGGAAGGATTAGGAGGAGTGGCCTTGTTGGAGGAGGTGTGTCACAGGCTTTGAGGTTTCTAAAGCCTGTGCCAGATGCAGTCTCATCCTTTCTCTACCTCCTGCCTCCAGATCAGTATGTAAGCTCTCTGCTACTTCTCCAGCACTGTCTGCCTTCCTGCCACCATGCTTCTTGCTGTAATGAGCCTCTGAAACTGCACGTAAGCTTTCAATTAACTGTTTTATTTTATAAGATTCCTCAGTCATGGTGTCTTGTCACAGCAGTAGAACAGTAACTAAACTGCCTGGATTGAAAGAATTTGTTCTGTGCCTTTTTCTGAGGATAGGAGAACAAATGTCTATTCACTTCCAGACAGTGCCAAAACAATTCCACCCAAGTTTAGCTTGGTGAGCCAGTGTGCTTACCTGACTTCTTTATAGGAGTATGGCTGAGGGGTTTCTGAAGGGTTTACAACATGCCCCCCATGGTCCCATTTACTAGGCAGACACTTCCGCCTAGCCAATTCCAGTCAGGCTGGACACCTCCGCCTAGCAAGTTCCGGCCAAGGCATCTCGCGTGACCAGAATCCGTGACGCCACATGGCTACGTAAGCGCGCAACGTGACCATGTGATCTACACACACGTGTGGAGTAGTGACGTGACCTGGCCACGCCCCCAGCCGGTTTTAAAGTGGAGCGCCATGCTTCCCAGTTCTTCCTCTTTTCCACGCACGTGTGTCTCCCACAGGCCTGCACACTCTGTCCCTTTCTCTCTAATAAACTCTTATAAGTAGATTCTGTCGTGTTTCGTGACACTTCCTTGCAGGGTAAGAACACAACGCAGCTAAATAACTAACAGTTTCTTACAGTGGCATGCATTACCCCCAAACAACTATAGTGCCAAAGAGCCAGTCCCAGCAGGGGTGAACTTCTGCATCTCAGGAGCTTTCTGCATGGCTTGTGGGTATCTGAGTCATTTGGAGAATCTGGTCTCCCCAACAATTGCTACTGCTTATACAGCCCTGGAGAGGATCTTATCTCGAATCTTCCTGAATCTAGCATTCTTCTTGAATTCAGGAAGGTGCTTTTATGGTTGTTTTGTTTTGGTTTGCTTATTTTTATTCCAGTCGTAAGAGTGTCCTTTCTTCCTAGACATATTATTATACAACACATTCCCACAGATAAGTTTATATTTGGACACCATGTAAAAGCAAAACAAGTAAATTCAACTTCAAATCTTACCAGTCTGGCACAACCTGACTGACATTGATTCAATATTAGAATAATTCTGTACTCAAGACTAGCTGCCAAACGGACCTTTAAGAATTCCCCGTCTTTGAGCAAAGGCAGTGGTGGCTCAAGCCTTTAATACCAGCACTTGAGAGACAGAGGCAGAAAGAGCTCAGAGTTTGAGGCTAGCCTGCTCTACAGAGTGAGTTCCAGGATAGCCAAGGCTACACACAGAAACTGTGTTTTGACCCTCTGGCCCCCAATCAAAGAAAAAAAAAATCCCGTCTTTACAGTTAAATAATTTTAGGATGCATGCATGTTTTTAGACATCCTTGTTACTTTTCCAGCAAAAGAAATGCTAGCATTTACGCATCTGTACTGGCCTGCCCTTAGGGTCCTGACAGGTTAGTCCTCAGTTGGAGGCGCTAAGATCACCTTGGTGCACATTCACTGATTTCCCTTATAAAAGGTGGACCTTGTAAATTTCTAGTCTCTTTCTCCTCCTTTGCTCTCATCCCCAGGGACTGGTCTCTGCCTCGTTCTCTGCCCATTCTCTCCCCTCTCCTAATAAACCTCCCATTTGAGTCCTGTTGAATGGCGTGACTCCTTGCCACTTTTAAATTACAACAGGAAATATGGTAACTAAATGACTAAGAGTTATTTTGAAGGCTTGAAGATACTGATAATAATTTGCCCAGACAAATGACTACAATTCATTTTTTAGGAGAGAACTGGCTAAAACGAGAATCTACAGTCAATGAGGGCATATATATGGTACAGATACATCTGGATAACTCTTAACCACGCAAGATGTTCAATCTATTCTGGGTTGCCAGAGCAGGGTATAGAGAGCAGGGATTCTATGGAGTACACTGCCCTCGAGGCACACTTGGAAAATGCCCTCTTGACTGTGATTTCCTAAGAAAATCCTACACAAGATTGAGTCCATTAACTTTCCCTCGAGGGAGGGGCTCATGAGTCCTGCCCTTCTCCAAGGACACATAGACAACATACTGTTTCTAGAGGAGAGACTGCCTTTTTTCCTTCAGAGTTGTAAGGACCTGCACTCCAAACAGTAATCTCTCACCCATACTTTCACCCCAGTACATTTATTTCCTCATCAAGCCCGAGTTGAGTGCAACTGCTTCCTTCTTTGGTCCGACTTTGGTGCTGGCCTGTATCTGGAGCATCAATGTGAATCATGAGAGTCAGAGGCAAATCCAGTAAGAAGCCGAGGAGCAGGGTTTTGTCGTTACTTCACTTCTTGACATCCCAGATCTCGATGTGAATCTCACCTAGGGTTCTTCACTACACCAATTCGACAACAAAGTGATCTTATCTCCTTTGTGTCTATTAATATCATTAATATCGTGTAGAATTATGCATTTTTTTTTTTTTTTTTTTTTTTTAGACAGGGTTTCTCTGTGTAACAGCCCTGGCTGTCCTGGAACTCACTTTGTAGACCGGGTTGGCCTCAGACTCACAGAGATCCAACTTCCTCTGCCTCCCAAGCCCTGGAACTAAAGGTGTGTGCCACCACTGCCTGGCACAATATTGCTTTTTAAAATGGAAACGAGAAAGTTTATAGACTCTTACGATTTCTAGAAATCTGTCTGAAAAGTCCCAAAGATAGGGAGCTTTTGTACCACTTTAGAAGTCTAAAACAGTTACTTTGTAAAAATAGCTACATGAAAAACACATAATTTATTTATACATTGTGATACCTCAGTAAAACCCCCTACTCTATCCCCTACAGACAAAGAGAAGCTTAAACCAGGATTCCCAAGTGTAGATAAGAACTTAGACCCCTTTTCCCCAGGTGGCTGTATCTACTACAGGGACTTTGGAAAACACAGTCAGGATATTCGACCAAAGGACTAAAAAGGGAGGCAGGTTAAAATAAATTATATGGTCTGTGCCTTTAAGAACTAGCCTCACAAAGAAAGGGGAGCACTCCTTCCAACCTCCCTGCTGTGAGTGAGAGATTTGGAAGAGCCTCCCTGGAGGCTTGTAAACTTAGAAAACACCTTACTTTTGCATTCTGTACCTAAAGTCTCCAGTGGCAGCTTTGGGGATGTGGTCTAGGCACAACAAGACCCTCACTCTATTGTCTCAAAAAGGGGGCCTTAGACAAAGATATCTCAATATAGATAGACCCAGGCCAGTTTCAAGTCCCCAGAAATGATGGTGTCAGCCCCAGGAACAAAAGAACAGAGTCAGGATGTCTGATGGTAACCAATTAACCACAAGATGCCCCTCTTCAGAGATAACATGATCAGACACCAGAGAGTTGTAAAACTCCTGACAAGGCAAACAGATAAGCTAGAATAAGATAAAATCCAGGCCTGGGAAAAACTGGACCAATCAAGGATGGACCCATACTAACCTCCTCCCCTCTAAGAAATTTTATGGGTTTTGCCTATAAAAACTAACTTCCCCAAGAAAGAGTAACTCGTCCCTACCTCACTTGAGATGGCTTGAGATGAGTTCCCTGTCATGACTTGTAACAGATAATACTTGCTTTTGCATTCTGGTATGCTCGTCCTTGGTGGTCTCTCTGGGGGTTACGATCTGGGCACAACATTACCTAGTACCAATATTGAAGTACCTTTCACAGTATCTTTCACTGTTTCCATAGACTTGTTCAAGCACAATTACACTGTAAATTAATGAAATCAAGTTTTCACAAAATTGACTTTGTAATAAGCATACATTTTAATATTGGTTGTATTATGTTGTAAGAAAAACAAAAATCAGAAATACGTCTAATTATCTAAATACACATTTTAAGGCAATATGTTGCTCATGAATGTAAAAGGTAATACTTTGAAATGAATATAAACCTTTGTATATATGTGTGTCTGTAGCTCTTTTCTAGCTGTGAAGATTTCAGAAAACTTCAGGGATCTGACATTCATTTCATTAAAAAGGTGTTTACACTAAACCATAATATGGTTTAAAGATGAGAAGAGGAAAATGATTCAGAATTTCACTGTAAAACATGAACAATTGCTTGGATTGTAAATGAATCCTCTGAAGACTTGAGTGGACCTGTCAGAGCCAAATATATCTGAGAAATCTCAGGGGAAGCTGTTCTCTGGAGACGTGGTGTATGCTGCTCACTTCAAAGCAGTCAGCCTCAGCCTCTTGCTAATAAACCAATCTGAGCATCCAAACCTCTGTAATTTCTCCTTGCACATGCTCAGTCCCCTTGTTGAATTTTCAGAACCTGGAAATCTGAGTCATAAACAAAGCACCACTATCCTACTCGAGTGGAGCATCCTCCACTGATACTATTTACTCATGGAGTTAAAGAAAGCTACTATGGTTGTGTTTGTTTCGAGAGAATAAATGGGATCCAGAAATGTGTTTACTTTAGTAATACAAAGTGAGTAAGCAGAGCTACTCTGCACTCATGTGTCTTTCTGCTTTCTTCTGATCAAGGATGGCTTCTTGACCTCTGGCCACCACAGAACCACATTGCCAGGCTCTGTATGGTGCCCTTTTGTTCATCATGGCATTCTTCCTAGAGGAGCTAATGCCAAATGTTTTTGAGAAACATAGTAAAAAATTGCTCCCTCAATTAATTCCTGAAGTCTCTGTTTCCTGTGGCACTATCCATAGTCTATGATCTAGAACCAGTCTAAGTGCCCATAAACAGATGGTAAAGAAAATTCAGTTTGCATACAAAATAGAGCTTATTTTTTCAAAAATGTAATTCTGTTATTTCAAGCAAAATTCATGAAACTGGAGGACATTGTGTGAAGTAAAATAGGTCAACACAGAAAGGCAACACCTTGTCTTCTCTTATATATGTGAACAGAACATCAACAATTGGAGAGTAAATGGGTTAAAAACACTTGTTTTCAAGTCTCTGGAACTGAGTTGGAGTCCTTGAACTTGCTTCTGGAAAGAGAGGATCAGGTCTTGCAGCTTTTCCTCTGACTTCTACAATAAAATATCAACATGAACTACAGTAGTGACCACTAGTGGATGAAGAGAGTATGCCTTCTGGAGGAGGAAGAAGGACAAATTTTATTAGTATACGCTAATATATGTATGGAAACATACAATAATATATTAACTCATGTAAGATGTCTATACTTTAAAAATACAACCATTAGTTTGATACAAATACTTATTCTGTTGCATCAATATAATGGCGACTCTCTTGATAATGCCATTTGATGTACCAGTTGAATTTTATGAAATCTAAGATGTATATTTTGGGGTTAGATATAGTAGTTCTCTGCCAAATCTATGTACCATCCTGAACCTCCTAACTTTGGCTTTTTCACTTGGGATTTTTGTGCTTTTTGTGTTGATGTTTGTATACAGTATGAGGTAAAGGTCCTTAGGACTTTACTTACAAAGAACACTGGATATCTAGATTTCCTGAAATTAATTCTTGGATCTCCAGAAGCTGCCAATATCTTGAATATACAAAACTGTTCCTTCTAATGATATTTTCAAAAAAACAGGTTCCTGATATATGCTATTCATTATCTATTATGAGATATATTAGGAAAACCCCTATTCATATGGGAAAATGCTTTTAACACCCAAAGATAATTTTAAAGTGTGAAATTGAAGGTGGATTCTAAATAAGTTGTATTTTTAGTAAAGAAATAAGAAAAGGCCTTTTAAATTGCTTGTTCTCTTCTGAAGTCTTTTTTTAAGCACTGAAGACATTTTGTTTCCAAAATAAAATCTTTGTTGTATATTTTTTTGTTGTTGTTGCAGCCTACATTTAACATTGAAAAACCAGGATGCACTCAGATCAGCCTTTTCCAGGATCCTAATGGCATCTTTAGACATCACTAATCAATTTTAGAGAAAAAAAGAACATGAACTTTACATTTTACATTGTGCTGCTCTCTATTGCTCTATCAATGATTCTCAGTGTCTTTGCAGGTCAGAGCACAGCATTTTTCTTGAGTTATATTTTAAAATTTGATGTTGCAGAAGGGCATCTGGGTTGTTTATTTGCTTATTTTTATTACTTGAAAAGGTGGAAGTCATCTTGTAGGCATCTGTCTGAGGAGGCTGTTGCCCAGTGTCTATGAATCAAGCATTTCATTAAGTGCTGCTGAATATAACAAGGCACCTAACAGAAGCACCCCAAAAGGAATGTTTCAATTTTCACAAAAGTAGGAAAGCCACACCCTGCCTGTGCAATATTGCACACAAGACAAGCAGGACTTAGAGAAGGAAATAAAATTTTATTTGGGAGGAAGAGTGTAGACTCAACAGAGTTGAACAAATTTGCATTTTCTTTGTCTTTGGATTATAAAAATAGACTGTAATTTGGGTAAGGTAGTAATAACTCTTTGCTGTAATTCTTTCTGTGGGTTTGCTACGGTTTCCATAAAATTTGAGACTATCATTTGAAGCGTGAATATTCTCATGAGAGTCCTGAAAAATGATATGTGGCTTGTGTTACTGTCCTGTGGTGTGGCATCTGATGACAAGAGCATGATCAGACAGAATTAGCCTTTTCTGTCTTTCGTTGTCTTTTTTTCTGTCTTTTCGTCGTTTCGTTCGATCATGAAAGATACCCAACCTTTTCATGATCTTCACTTGTTATGTAAATGAAAACTTAGTTTTGGCATTTGTCTCGATGCCTACTACATTTCTTCACAACTAAAATCTCTCCTTTTATTTGCCTTGAAATAATGGTATGTAGACTCTGATTCAGTAAAGTAAATCTCCTCAGCTTCTCAGACAAATTTGGAGTTAACATAGTGTAGTATGCCCATGCTGACTGGATGCTTCTGTTTCAAATCATGTTCTGGGCATTAGTGTCTTTGGAGAAACAAAAGACATGCTCATTGATTTAGAAGGCTTGCCTGTTCATTGAAGGCTCTGAGATTCAGTGTCCACACAGGCTTTCTCCTGTATGCTCAGCACCCACTTATTTTCCACATCCTGTGTAGTTATGTCATTATTTGTTTAGTTTCCTTGCACTTCCACTGTGGTATTTTGTTTTAAAAGCACGTTATTATTTCTACACATCTGTGTAATTATGGCATTAGCATTAGTGTTGTGACTACAGTCCCTTTCTTAATCTGAACACATATAAACATAGTCCATTTCAACCTTAAGCTGTGAACTCTAGTTAAATCCAAGCACAATGGTTAATCTAGTCACGTCAAAAAGATGAGCTATTTAACTCCTGATAATAAGAACATACTTTACAAACTGGAGTTACACTGATGTGATACAACCAAAGTTAAGGTTCCTGGTGTCAGTGTCTAGTGGTTAAACACAGAGCCTATGGCAGGCAGAGACTCTGCTGAGTCCATTAGGCACTAAAACCAGGCTTATGTTTATCTTTTTCTTTTCAGTAGATATATGCATCTATTCTAATTTGCTATTAATCTACATCTGTCATCAACATTAAAGGCACCATAGGCTTCCCATGATGCTGTGCTGAGCATGCTGTAATGGGGATTCAACCCTCATCTACCTGGAGGTGAATCTTCATATTGCACACTGTTCTAGGTGTTGCTTATATATTCACTCATTTCTATCTATTTTTCACAAGGACAGCTTTTCTTCCTTTCTGGTTCTAAATCCATAGATGACAGTTATTTGGCATGCTATTGCTGTCTTCTATAATGTAGATGAAAGATGCCCAACCTTTTCATGATCTTCACTTGTTATATAAATGAAAACTTAGTTTTGGCATTTGTCTCAATGCCAAACGGAAACCCCACTTTATTTGAAGGTCATCAATGGGAATGATGCTCTGATAACATCTGAGTATCACAGCAGTAGTAGAAAGAGTCTTCCTCTGGTGGTCATGGCAACCTCAATTGCCTGACCATTTTAGTGTGTGCCACATTTGCAGACCAGAAAGACATTTTAATATTTATAACTGATAAGGATTTTATGGGGAAATCCTGCAAACTAGGCCAATATTCTGTTCCTCAAACTTTCACTTTCTTCAATGTAGGCATCAATCAGTTGATTATTCTTATGTAAATCAGTAACTTCCATCCCTGTCAAATGTGGAAGTTATTCCTATCATTCTCTCTACCTAACAAAATTCCATTGCCTTTCTACTATAAGGAAAAGCTGTCCTTATCTTGAAGCTGTTTCATTTTTGTTGGTATCAATACGAGCTTGTGGATTCCTGTTATCATGGGTGAATTATTTTCTGTTATGTTCATTACCTATTTTGGTGTTCTAATTGTTTGGTTTCCTGTGTGAAATATCATGTTTTCTTAGCTCTGACTTTCGGGTACATTAGTAGTTTACAGCTTATTTTGTATTTTTCTTATTCTAATTTTGGAAGTTACTCCATTTTCATGATTATAGACATAGGACAGTGTAGGCAAACAAAATAAGTAGACACCTCTCTTCTGTTTAACCAGATACATTTTCCTTCTAGGATATGCTTGGAAATTAACATGAATTCATGGAGTTTAAAGTTGGCAACAGCAAAGGTATAATTTAGGCAGTTCTTCCACAGCCCCTCCAGGTACCTTAACTGTGAGCTGTGCTCTGAACTCCAAAGTGTTATTCGTGCTATCTTTGAAGCAGCGTTCACCTGTAAATCCTACACCTCTTGTTAAGGTAGAGGCTGATTAGGGTGTCTTCCTCTTTGTTAACCCAGGCCACCAGCATTAAGCACTGCTACTATATAAAGCTACAGCACTGTTACCAAGCATTGAGTGAAACTGTTGTGTGCAGAATCCTTTTCAGAGCTCTGTCTCCCTGAAAGGAAAAGGAGGTCCTGACCAATGGCTCCCATGAACAATGTCCCCTGCAGTGTACCTAATGGCCTTTGCAGCAAAAAATGCAGTCGCCAGGAAATCCTGACCATGGCCAATTTCAGTCATCTCTTTCACAAGCTATAGTTTCTTTGATTAAAAGATATGGAATATAGGAATAAAAGTAAAAGCATTAGTATTTATGTCTAGAAATGGAAAATTGCTTTGACACACAAAGAGAGAGAGAGAGAGAGAGAGAGAGAGAGAGAGAGAGAGAGAGAGAGAGAGAGAGAGGAGAATATTGTATACATAATATATCCTCACTGAAACAACTTCATTTATTTTTTACCTACCCATTAATTTATGATCAAAACCTGACTTCACACTGATACTTCTTTTTCTAATACAGTTCCGAACTCCTTCTTCAGCTGGGCACACCTGCCGTGTTTGTGAATCTTTCTCTGATGTACTAAAAGCTTTTTCCACTACCAAATTCAGTGCATTTACTAATTTCCTCAATCCATCTCCTGATCACGTCTCCTAGTAGGTATTCCATCCCCTCCATGTAGATGTCTCTTTACTGCCATACTCTTCCATGTGAGTCTGCCTCTCCTCCACACAGCACCCTTGTCCTCATTCTCAACTCCCGGTCCGATGATTACCTCCACCTAGTCCTCCCCTCTCCTCCACCCTTTTGGCACTGTCCATAGGCTGGTCCAACTTCCTCAGCCTTGGGCTAATAATAGAATAATTTGAAAATTTGCAGCACATATTCTGTCTAATACCATTTATTTAAATTATATATTATTCTGTAATTCCTTCATTTACAGAGGAAAGTGGGGGTATTGCCACATGAACAGTCAAGGGGTGTTTATTCAGAGTTACTCAAATAGGTTACCTAATTTACTGAACAAGCAACTAAGAGCTTTCACTATTCATTTTTACTGCTTGTGTCTGTTAAAGCATTGATTAACTTACCATTTTATTTTCTCTGAAGGAAATTTTTTGGGGGGATGTTGAAAGAGTGGTAATACTAGTCACTTAAAGAGTTTTGTTTTAGTTTCTTCAGGTTTATCCTATCAAAAGAATTTTTTTTTCTATTATACACGAGCCACGTGAAATAAAAAAAAATTCAACTATTTCTTGAAAGTGTCTTCCAATGTTCTCAATATTTGGTCCACTCATATGAAATAACACAGGCTGGTAAAGAATATTTGAGTCAGAGTTTCTAGATTCAGAGGGAAAAAAAACTACACATTTAAAGGGAGAAGAGGGAAAAAGTAAAAGTTTTGTAGCACAGAATGTTAATTGCTTCTGAAAGAAATCTTTATTATTTTTATAGGAAAACTTCAAAGATGTTGGTTATAATTTATCGGGTGACATTACTCCTGTTTTTAGTTCAGGAAAACTATTTTTTTTGTCATTAGGTATATGTTATTAATTTTATTAGTTGTATCAAAGAAACTCTTTTTGTCCTTATTTGTTTTTTTTTTCCTGTATGCTTTGCAAGAGCTCCAAGCCATTGTGGCAAGTACTTCGATTCCTCTGTCACCTTAGTAGGTTTAACAATTAGTCTAAATTATATTCCACACCTGGCATCCCAGAATCACATGGAAATACATAATATAAATTCTTGCATGTCTATACATACCACCATGTTTAAAGGGTGTGTTGGAAATTCTAAATACTAAGGTTTAAGAATTGGATGAGAACATATTCTCTAAATAAACAGAACATAGGGAATGTGAAGCCTTTTATGCTGCTTGTAAAACTATTTTGAACAACACTAATGGCCTTAAATTTACCTTGTTATGCTATATTCTCAAGTATGAATTGATCTATACTACTCTAACATACTTTATGTGAATTATGATTTATGTGTTTATAATTAATTTATAAATTTCCCAATAATTATAAATATAATTCTTACATTAATATGTTATTGAAATTCATAGTCATAAGGTTAGGTACTTATAATGCCAAGAGAAAATTGTGTTCTAGACTTATTTTCCTAAAATTCCCAAGAAATATTTTGTGGAGCTTAAATATAATCCATATTCCAAAATTAATAATCATATTGCTAATTTTCACTATTGACTTTGTACTGTACCAGATAATGCACTTTTAAAGATATTTAACAGTTAATAACAGCAAGTTTCTTAACCAAGTTATAGTATGTTAAAAATGCAAAAAAAGTTATTATAAATTTATTATAATACTAGTCATAATTTTCTTAATGTGAAATATATATTAATTAAATAACATGATATAGCGGTGTGTGTTCAGTTGCATTAAGGAGTGTGGAGTCTCTAATTTTCCCATTTTCATTATAGCAATTACATGTTTTGCTTCATTAACTCCCTCCCGTATTTTCTGTGGAAATTGTCTTCTTGGCCTGAAGCTTTTGAGTCAGCTCATGAATTGAGAACTCATTAAAATATCTAGCCTAAATTTTCTCAATATGAAGAAGATTCATACAACCCAATTTTTTTAGTGTCTTCATAATCAAACTGGTATACATGATAATCACTGTAAGATATATGTTTTGTGTAATTACAACTAAATTGGAGATGGGTTAAAGGTAGATGAATAGAAAATTCATAAATCATACTTCTTGATTGAGATTTTGAATTCATTGTTCTTTTTATTTGGAGAGCTAATCAATGTCATTTACTATGTGTAGATATGGGAAGAGAAGAAATACATACTTAGGGTATGCATAACATATTACACATCGTTCTAAGTCTGTCAGATAGATCTATTGAGTCACAAATCTACCTTATTTCCAACTGCTAAGATATGTTTTCTTTGCCTTTGGAGTTATTTAGGAACCCAACCTCCTCTATGTGGCTGGTTGAGAATCCTAGCCAAACGAAGTTCCTTAGGAGGAACAGCTCCAATTAATGACTTGTGTGAGGTGACTTCTCAAATCTCCGCTGTCTCCCATTGTTTGGCGTAATTCGGCAGCATGTCCCCTTAACAGGAAACTCCTCTTAGTCATAGTGATGACCTGCTTGAGAATACACTATGGAATTTCTGTCCCCTCTCTGCTTCTCCTCTAGCTCTATTGTCAGCCCTATTATTTGTGTGAAATCAAAGATTCTCCCAAATAAGTCCCAGATGGTCACTGAGTTAATCTGGTTTGACAAACTAATTTTTAGATGTATAATTGTGTGAAGGCCAATATACATTTAGTTAAAACCAAAGTCTGAATTTTGTGGGGTCTTAGTGAACCATGAATCTAGTCCCCCAGTATCAAAAAGTAAATAAGACCTATATTACACTGTATAAGTAAACATTGATATTAAATAGTTGAGGTTTATTAAGTGTATTATTTTCACACAAATTTCAACTTCTGATGAATTTATTTATATGAAACAATCTTGAGTATGTACCCTTGTTCATCAAACATTTTTGCTTATCATTCTGTTTGGGATAAACCAAACTAAGACAAATTCATTCCCACAGTTAACAAATATTCATGGCTAGCCTACCATATGAATAAAACTGACAAAATTCCATTCGTCATATGATTTCATTCTGGAAAAGCAAGGATGAGGTTATACCAGGTCTTGGTAAGTAATGTGTATAATACCAAGGCAGAAATATTTGGAGTAGTGTGGTTATGGTTGTATTAAAATAAATTACAGGGGAGACAGGGAAGTGCTCACAGAAATTGCATTTCACAAAATCTTGAAGGAGGGAAGGACTGTGCAACAGAGGGGATTTGTTCCTAAATCTAACACATTTAAAACAGTATCTTTGCAGGATTACTTCCTTTCAAGTACTATTTTCTTTATAAATATTACCTAGTTAATGGGAAGCAAAATTCCATTCCACATAATCAAATGTAAGAGATCTTAATAATGAAATTCAAACATGTTACACTTTCAGAGAGCTATTTTAATGCATCCCTGTACCAAACAGGCTTATAAGAATGCCCACAATACTGAATACAGCTGTATCAAAATACTCTCTTTGGAAAAAAAAAATATTGTTCCTCACCTCAAAGAGATTAGATTTTAGACATGTAAATAGAGTAATCCAAAAATGTAATTATGTTTCAGGAAAATAAAAAATGAGAGTAGTAAGGGATTAATTTATGAGAGCACAGATCAAAGACATTTGTAAAGATACAGGTACATGGACAGCATATCAAAGACCCATCAAGACAAACAAGCAAACTTGTAACTGAGGAATGCACCAGGTACAGTACTGAGAAATCCTGTGCCGAATGTCTTACCTTTCTGAAGAATTAGAGAACACAGAAGATTTTTAGGTGAAAGAAGATGAAAAAGAACCGAGTCTGGATGATGAAAGGATTTGTATGCCTGGCTGAGGGGCTGGAAAAGTCCTCGGAAGGGCATAACTATGATCAGTAGGCAGTGTCAGGATGAGTTTCCTAAGGTTTCAGTGAGTGATGTGAACTGCAAGGAGAAGCAGGGATAGAAGACGAATTCAGATTTGGACATCCTGTATAAAATATGACAAAGAACAGAATATAGAGTCTGGATCTGTATGAGAAAACCAACAGGACCTGATGTTTGACTGCAGTTATGGTGTTGTGTAAGATGAAATTCCTTCTTTAACAATAGAGTTCATGTTCGGGGCGGGGGTGGGGGGTGGGGACACTAACCTCAAAATGTAATATGAACATAGAAATATTCTTCAGTGCTTCCCAGAATGGCTTCACTCGAGTCTGCTAATCTCTTGAGTTATAGTGGCGTTTCATGCCTGGACTATTGGAAAAGAGAAGATTGAATTTAGTTGGATAAAACCATAAATGTTGGTACTGTAAAATAGATCTTCAAAATGAAACATTCTTAGGTTCTTTTATTGTAATCTTCGAAAAGTAAATTACATGAGGTTATCCAGTTCATGGTGGCTGTAAACAAACCCCTTTACTTAAAGGCAAATATTAATTCTTAATTTCTAGGAGACTAAGTATGCTAAAATTGCATACTTCAGCAGAATTCCAACAAAACAATACTGTCTTAAATTTTAGAAACTAAAACTGACAAAGGAAATGGTGTATTTTTGGCTCAAACTTTTGAGGTTCTGGCTCATGATTGGTTGGTCTCACAGTTTTGGGTGAGGTGGCATGTGACAGCAGGAGCCAAAACAAGTCACCTGGAGGATAGACAACAAAAGGTGTGAGAAGGAATAGAGTCTCATCATCATTCTGTGACATAAAAATCTACTAGGCTCCTCTCATCAGCTCCGCTCCATCTCAGCAGTAGAACCCCAGGGAACACAGCTTCATCACAAGGAAATTTAGAGGACATTATACACAAAATATGCCAGTGTATGTGCATATGTGTGTTCTTATTATCTAAGGTTAATACTTGGTATCACTAGGAGATTGGTTTCGGGGTGTCCTCAAGTATCAGAATCTGCTGATGGCGCAAATGTCATAGACCAAATATCATATATCGTTTTAAAGATTTAATTTTGTTCGTGTGTGTGTGTGTGTGTGTGTGTGTGTGTGTGTGTGTGTGTGTGTGTTATGTGAATTCGTCAGTTTTCTTGGTGGCCAGAAGTGGGTGTTGAATTCACAGAAGCCGGAGTTATATGAAATTACGTGCCACTGGATATGGGTACTGGGAAGTAACCTTGGGTCTTTTGGACAAGCAGCTAGTAATCTTAATCCCTGAGACATTTCTCTATCCCCCATACAGTATAATCATTAATTTTTAAAAGGCTTTGACTAGCTGCCTGCACATGTTAAATCTTAAGATTTACTTAAGATCATGTTACTTAAGATCAAACATAATGTCAATAACTAGTAACTATATAATATATTTCATTTCTCAGAGAACTAGGAGTAATAGTACCTGGCCAATATGTAAAAAAAGAATCTTAAATACTTTCAATCCATGCTTAATTGAATCATAACATGCAATGAAAAGATAAGGAGTATAAACTTAATGTGAAAGTTTGCTATTCCAATTGTATTAATAGTAGCAAAAAAGGCAAATCCCAAGGAGTCCTTGCTAACACTACCAAGCATTAGTTTATTCGTGTCTTAGTTTGTATACAAAGAACGTAAAATCAGGTGCTAATTATGTACAAATAAAATTCCATAGATCAAAACCCCAAGTTGCTGTGTGCATAATCATTATTTAGGAAAAGACATGTTTACATTTTTTTTTTTAATTTCAGAGTTGCTTTTGTACTAACTTTCCAATTCCAAACTGTTAGGAGAGGCCAAAAAGACATCACAGCAGCTTTCACAAGGTTAGTAAGAACATGAAAAGCAGGAGTGGAGATTTTAAAAATAAGAAATAATTTCTGATGAAGAAATAAACTTTTCTTAAAATAGCTTATTTTCAAGACTATTAACTTGATCAATGAATGATGGATGCTGGGATTTAGGCTAAAATATACTGGTATTTCCAGAAAATATGAGTCCGTATCAGAAGTGTGATTTCAAAGAGAGTGGAAATGTGTTTGCTCATATTTTCTAAATCTTTATAAGAAACTTTATAAGTCATCAATGTCAAAATCTGGTGATACACATCCCCTTTAAAATCTTTCAATTTTTTTTTTGTTTTGTAACATCAACTCTGAAACTCCCCTAATAGTTTCTTGCATCATCTCAAGTGCCTGCCATTGTATTCTTCATTATTTAAACCACTCTGGTTTTAGGATATCCTGAAAATCCAGATACTCTCATTCACCTTAGAATTGTCTTATAGACTCTTTTCTCTGTGGACACTCTTGTCTACAAAGCACAGCTCATTGAACTTAACTATTTTCAATTCTCAATTTGAACATTGTTTTCTCTGCAAATCTACTTCTAAGTCCAGAGTTGAAGCTTAAGTCTCCTGTGATATATAATTTTAGAATAAGGTATTACTAAAGAGTATTTTGTATGGTGGAAATTACAAAGATGGTTATTTAAATTGACTGTTTAATGACTTTTCCCCTCAGATATATGAACTTTTGACATAGAGGCTCCTTTGCATAGCCTTACATTCTTGGTGTCTGATGTTTGGTAATAACCTAGATAGTTACAGACTATCACATAGTCTTGCTGTTCTTTATATGGGAAGTATTTGAAATTATGTGGCTTCAGAGGATTATTTTCTTTAAATAAGCTCATTAAAGCAGCAACAAAGTAACATTCCTCTTTGACACCTGTGCATCCATCCTCCATACCATGGTTCTATTTTAATAGGTGAGCACTGAGTTGTTAGTTGCTCTATTAAGAGTGCGTGCACTCAGGCTGACCAATATACAGGTGTAGACCACTGGTCTTCTACAATAGTATTTACTGTAGTGGTTCTCAACCTGTGAGTCATGACTCCTTTGCAGGTGTCTCATATCAGATATCCTGCATATCGGATATTTATATTACAATTTATAACAGTAGAAAAATTACAGTTATGAAGGATCAATTAAATGATTTTATGGGTGGTGGGTCACACATCATGAAGATGGTGAAGATCAAAGCATTAGGAAGGCTGAGAACCACCACTCCACAGCTAATGAACAGGAATATTTTTTGTTGTCAAAATAGGAGATGATATTGCTGTCTTAGCAGCTGAATATTGAGCTAAGGTACACTTTGAAAATAATCAAAGGAAGAGTTATCATGTTAAAATACCAGAAATACTCAGGCTAAAAAACTAGATACTGAAAATTACACTATGAATTATTTTGTCCTTGGTAGGTAATAGTTTCTATAATAAAGATTAAGGTCAGTTAGGTCCATGTAATTTGGCTTTCATATAGGCCAAAAGTGCTTATAGTTCTGTGTTGGCTTATGGGAAGTTCGTCCCATAGGATCCTGTATTTGAGCACTTGCTCCCCCAACAGTGCCCTATTAGGAGTAGATTATTGATTATTATTGCACTTTTAGGAAGTGCAGTCTTGCTAGGGGAAGTGTATTACTGAGGGAAAGATTAAAGTGTTTGTGGTGATATTTTATTTGTGCACCCCAATAAAGTCTATCTGGAGAACAGAGGAAAAAGCCAGACACTATACCAAAGATAGAGGTCAGGCAGCGGTAGCACACAATTTTAATCCTAGCATTCTGGAGGCAGAGATTTATCTGAATCTCTGTGAGTTCATGGCCACACTGGAAACAGAGTCAGACATGGTGGCACACACCTTTAATCCCAGCACTAGTTAATTATAGAGGTCTGGAGGTCTGTTCAGACAGACAGGAAGTGATAGAACTGGGTGGAAAGAGGACGTGATGTAGCTGGGCAGAGAGAGGAAGTAAGATGGCAGGGCACAGAAAGTTATATAGGCATGAGTATACAGGAAGTAGCTCTCTCTGAAGGCTCAGGAGTTGGTGAGGTGAGGTTGACTGTGGCTTGTTCTATTCTTCTGATCTCTCAGTTTCCACCCCAATATCTGGCTCTTGGTTTTTTATTAATAAGATCTTTTAGCAGTTCATCTTACAAATATTTATACCCTCACCCTACTTCATGATCTCTCTCCCTTCTCCCATCTGTGTGTGTGTGTGTGTGTGTGTGTGTGTGTGTGCCCTGTGTGGTGGATGAGATACTGATATCCAGCTTCTTGTTTTTGCCTCTATGCCATGCCCTCCTACCATTATACACTCTCCCTTTAGAACCATATGCCTGAATTTTCTAGTCTTTCTTCAGTTGCTTTTGGTCATAGTATTTTATCACAGCAACATAAAAAATGACTAATCATCAAATTAGTCTGTGAAAAGTGTTGATGTTTTGGAAAACCTGACAATGTCGCTTAGGGGATAAATGTGGAAGAGTGGAAATTTGGGCTACAAAAGCAGGTGAATTCTTTAGGCCTAGTTTAAAGGATCATTCTAGTGAGAGCCTGGAAGACTGAAGTTTGGAGAGTTAGGAGAATAGCCTGGCTAATGAGGTATGAAGAAATCAGAGGGGGAAAAGGACTCTATTAACAATTGGGCTGGGGGACATTTGTGTAATACCTTGGCAAAGAATCTGAATGCATTCTGATAATGTCTTAAGAACGTGCTAGAGGCTTAATTAAAAAAAATGGAATATTTTATTTGGTAGAAGAAATTCCAAGAAAGCATGAATTTGACTCTATGGCATGGTTGTTACTATTTACTATTAGGCAGGAGTGCAGTAAAAAAGACCAAGAAATGGGTCAGGAAGAAATAAAAACGTGTGCATTTCAGAGAGTAAAAGAGCATCGGGAAGCTTAAAATTACTGGCAAAGCACAGGCTGAAAGGAGAATGTAGTTGTTATGGAGATCAGTGTCATTAAGGAGAAGCTGCCTGCTCTGCTTTGGAAAGGTGGGAAAAGTACTCAGTACTGAGGGGAGGAGGGAAGAGGATTAGAAATTCATGGCCATTCTGGGATATATTTGATCCTGTCGCACAAATGGTACAAAGGGTTCCAGAACATATCGAGTCAAACAGAAATAATTCTTTGTACTAAATACAGTTTTTCTTACGTTACTGATATCCAATAGCCATTGTATTGAATTTTATTTGACACCTCATTCAAGTTTGTCATGACCATTTTGTACCCAAGCTTAGGTGTCTCAAACATATTACACTTCCCAGTGTCATGTCAAACATGGAGGTGATCTGTGTGGCATACATGTCATCAGTAGTAATGGTGAATAAAAACTGCTGTCATATTTGAAGATGAATTATTTTATGAACTATAATGAAAAAAGAAAAGGATACTTTTGAAGTAATTATAAAAATGGTCATTATTTCTGATGTATTGGAATATCTATATAGATTTCTAGGTGAATATTATATTTCCTAAAGTTAAATTATACAAAAGTTTATTTAAAATATTATTCATGGTTTGGGAGATGGTAGGCTAATAAATATACAAATAAACCAGAGATGACTGAAGAGTAGGTATACTAAGAGGTGAGTAATGGAAGAATTCTGCTTTCAGTAGTGAATTGAAATAAGGAACTTTCCTGGAAAGAGGAGGGAGGGGTATTTAGAAATTATTCTGGAACCATTAGTCCCAAATTGGGGGAATACTTTATTTCTTTAGATACTGAGTCCAGTTGGAGGGTCAGAACCACAGCTTAGAGTGAAGAGAGAGCCTCAGAAAATCTGAAGTATAATTCCAGAAAGAGAAATCTGAAATTTTAGGAGAGAGAGAGAGAGAGAGAGAGAGAGAGAGAGAGAGAGAGAGAGAGAGAGAGAGAGAGAGATCTGTATAGGAGATCTGTATAGCTGGACATTTTCCTGTGTCCCACCCAGTCCCATGGCCCCTCAGACCCAAGTAAACAAACAGAGGCTTAAATCAAATACAAACTGTTATGGCCTATGGCTCAGGCTCAATATTAACTAGCTCTTATAACTGAATCCAACCCATTTCTATTAATTTATGTTTTGCCACGTGGCTTTATGCCGTTACCTGTTCTTTCACATCTTGCTTCTCCTAACAGTGGCTCACAGCTTCTGCCTGACTCCACCCTTCTTCCTCTCAGTCTTCAGCTTGAATGCACTGCCTAACCTTACTCTACCTTGCCATAGGCCAAACAGCTTTATTTATCAACCAATGAGAGCAACGTATACTCACGACGCACAGAAAGACATCCAACAGCACTTCCCATTTTCTGTCTAATCAAAAAGGAAGGTTTTAACTACAACATGGTAAAATTATATATAATAAATTAGGTTATCAAGCAAGAATTACAGTTGCAATATCTGGTATCTTTGTGCACCCATATGTGTTGGCAAGAGTTTCCTAAAACTTGAGAAAACTTAAGAAGAGATTCTAGTACAGAGATAAGAGCAGAAGCAGACTTCAGTGGTGGGCTACAGTGGCAGCATGAGGGGCTCCTGCAGTCTCTCACAGGCCTCAATACAAAGTGGCTTCTCCCAGCCACTGCCTGTGGGCTTGGGAGCGCAGCCTCCGGCTTAAAAACACAGGCATACTACTTATACTATTTAATATTGCTTCCCAAAATCGGGGGAGATAAGCACGACTCTTGGTACCTGCATCATATTAAAAAACTGAGTGGGGTGGTGCCAGCAGCCAGGGCTGCTGCTATTTTATCCTAGCCATGCAGCTTAATAGTTTAAATTCTTACTTAGTCAGGAAAGGATTAAAGTAAAACAATAAGATAGATTTAGATGGAACAAAGCTCTAAATGATTTACATTGTTTGGAAAAATGTCCATAGGATTGGAAGAGAGAGGAAAATTAGTATAGACGGTTATAGAAAGAAATAGTTTTAAAAATAAAGTCTTTAAAAAGATAGTAAAAATAATATAAAAGAAATGAGCCATGTAAAGATGGAAAATACAGAGAGAGTCTGGAATATGTATATTGTGTTTTCTTTTAATTTTGACTGATAATGAGCTAATTGATGAAAAACATTGAATTGTAAAGGCTGCTAAGTTAAATGAATATATATATTAAAGGTATCTTGACTTTAAAATTTGGATCTAACAATATTTTGCTTTGGAAAGGAGGCTCTGGTTTTGTTTCTATAGGAAGCAAGAGGCTGTGGATTTTTCCAGGTTATGATGGATCAGAGTTGATCAAACGAGATCTCTCACACCTTGATAGATGGTATCTATCTGCAAAGGTTATAGCCAGTCTTCCCAGGACTTGACTATTATCTCTAATTTTCTCACGATCCCCATGAGATTGCCAGTACCCCCAATCAACAGGAAGTAGTATGAAAAGCTATTCCCAAATTCCCAAAGTATTGTTTATAAATGTTTATTTTTATTTAAAGGGAGTTGATTATAAATGCAATCTCTTTCTAAAGAAGAAAAGGGGATATTATAGATATGATAGGATAAAAGGGTAAACTATTGAATCTGCCTTTAAAAAGCAACAACTGATTTTAGTTTATTGATACAAATTTAAAGTTAATTTTGTTATACTGTATGTATGTTTCTATTTTTTGTTTAAGGTATTACGTTTATACAACTCACTTAAAATTGTAATATATAATTAAGAAATACAGATTTATACTCATCTATGATTAAAAACTTAAAGTCATGCGGGTTAAGTTTTTTAGGTATACAAAGGTACATTTCAATTAGGTAGGTAATCTTCAACACTTCAAATACCTACAGAATATGGCATTTAAAATGTTTTAAGAACTTGGACTTTTCTGGATAGTGAGACACATCTTCACCTGGCAGAACCAATTACTTCAACAAGGATGATGGGCACGGAAGAAATTCCATATGGAGTTCATTTTCTTTACTGCAAAAGCTAGCCAAGGGCCAAGAAAGTGCCCTTGCCTCGACTGCTGACAGTATGCTATACAAATTGGACAAACAGGACACAAAAGAAAGTGACTGCAGATCTTTGCCAAGACAAGGTGGGACAGTTCTTCAAAAATCCTGCTTCACAGGTAAGTCTGTTAGATATGCTAGACTTATAGGCTGAAGATGGATACCCCAATATTGCAGAGGTACCTTGGGTGACTCTCTAGGCAGCATGATGTCCCTGTCATTAGGTAACATTATATTCTTCTTGGGTCTTTGATGTAGTTGAAAACTAGATAATTATAATTATAGTTTCCCTGAGCTATGATAAAAGGTTAATTAAATGTGAACGTTTAGTCTCATAAATATAGGATAGATGATAGAATATTTTCTTTAATTTTGCCAAATACAAAGAGACTAGATATTGTAACTGTAATTCTTGTTTGATAACTGTTTTGTTATATGTAATTTTACTGTGTTAAAGTTAAATCTTTCCTTTTTGACTAGACAGAAAAGGAGAAGTGCTGTGGGATGTCTTTCTGTACACTATGAATATATGTTTCTCCTATTGGTTAATATATAAAGCTGCATTGGCCTATGGTAGGGCAGAATGGAGCCAGATAGGAAATCCAAAAGAGGTAGAGAGAAAAGAAAGGCAGAGTTGGAGGAGATGCTACAAGCCACTTCCAGGAGAAGCAAGATGTGAGAGAACAAGTAATGCCACGAAGCCACATTGCAAATCATGGCTTTATAGGAATGGGTTGAATTAAGTTATAAGAGCTATTTCATAATGAGCCTGAGTCACAGACCAAACAGTCATAGACCAAACAGTTTGTAATTAATATAAGCCTCTGAGTGATTATTTTAAAAGTGGCTGCGAGAGCTTGGGTAGGAGAGATTCGTCTGGACCATGAGACTAGGCAGCACCAAGAAACTTCCCCCTATATCCCTGTACATTGCAGTTGTTCTTTCAAGGAGTGGGAGGGAGCTAGGAAACTTTGTGCAGAGAGTGTCAAGAGATCACTTTAAAAAGACCTTTGCTGAGTTAGTGACTTGCCGAACTTGGACTCTTAGAGACAAAGAGACAAAAATATTTTACTCCAAATCACATGCTTTGTAGACTGAAACCAGAACAAGTTGTCACTGAATTATACTCTGAAAATTGGCCTGAAGATTCATCTAGAAAGTGGAGAAAAATATTGAGTCTTCAGCAGACCACAGAGATATAGACTTCATTAACAATTTTTTATAACGAAGCCAGAAACAGACACTGAGAAAAAAGGCAACACCTTCACTAAATGGTACTGGTCAAAATGGATGTCTGCACACAGAAAAATTCAAAAAGATCCATTGTGGTGGTATTGTGTATTCTAATAAATTTATCTGGGGTCAGAGAACAGACAGCCACTAGATACAAAGGCTAGAAAATGGTGGCACTCACACCTTTAATCCTAGCATTCCAGAGATAGAAATCCCTCTGGATCTCTGTTGTGAGCCCCAGCTCAGGCCCAAGCTACACTCAGCCGGTGGTGGCGGCACACGCTGGTAGGATTTGCTGAAGGAGACAGACGCAGGAGGATCCTGAGTTTGAGGCCGGCCTAGGAGGCTTGGGAGAAGCTTTGGCCCAGACTGAGCCACAAACAGTGGTGGGACCATGGAAGCAGTGGCTACTGCTCCACGTTGCCAGCTCCTTCTCATCATGTTGGTGACTGCGGTGATGCTGCTACCTGGGACGAAGGGTTTACTGCTGCTGGTTCAGAGAAGAATTGCCAGGACCATCGTGTTACAAGAAAGCATCGGCAAAGGTCAGTTTGGAAAAGTTTGGCAAGACAAATGGTGGGGAAAAATTGCTGTGAAGATTTTCTGTTCTAGGGTAGAATGTTCATGGTTCCTAGAGACAGACATTTATCAGACTGTGATTGCTCCAAACCACAGAGGAGGCAAAAAAAAAAAAAAAAAAAAAAAAAAAAAAAAAAAAAAAAAAAAAAGCCGAAGGAAACCATGACTATGTCTAACAGTGACTTTGAAATCTTCAAAAAGATGACAGGATCCTACAACGATGATTCCACATGGACTATGATAAAGCCATTAAGCCGATTAACACCATGGAAAAATCGATTTTGGACTACAAACTGGTCAGGACAATTTTGAGAGGACTAGCTGAGATGATCCAGCCTGACAGACTACTTGAACAAGGACTTGAAACAAGCCCTGAACTTTCCTATTATGCAGAGACTAGACAAATGATACAGGACTTGATGATTAACCCAAAATTTTTCTTTTCAAGATTCCCTAAAGATATCTTCACCCCTAGAAAGCAAAAAGAAAAAGAGAATATAGATATGAGATAGATCATCGAATCTACTCTGAGAAAAAAGATAAATAATAGGATAAATAGGTAGATCATTGAATCTACACTGAAGAAAAAGGGGAAGATATAAAAATGACAAAAGGTAGACTACTGAATGTATTATGAAAAGAAAAAAGAGAGAATATGGATATAATAAGATAAAAAGGGAGATTATGGAATCTACTTTTTAAAAGGAACTACTTGTTTTAAATAAGATAAGTAATGAAAATTTTTTGGTCTGAGTTTATCAGATGTTACTGGACTGGACATTGTTAATATATATAATGGAGTTTTCATATGAATCTGTCATGTTAATGGACTAGACATCATTAATGTAAGTTTTGGCTGTATATATTGTATATACTTATTGGATAGTTTTTTCTTGTATTAGTTATAAGCTTTTTTTAATTTTAGACAAAAAGAGAGGAGATGTGGTGGTATTGTGTATTCTAATAAATTTATCTGGGGTCAGAGAACAGACAGCCACTAGATACAAAGGCTAGAAAATGGTGGCACTCACACCTTTAATCCTAGCATTCCAGAGATAGAAATCCCTCTGGATCTCTGTGAGTTCAAGGCCACATTGGAAATAGCCAAGCATGGTGACACGCCTTTAATCCCAGAAAGCCAGCCTTTAATCCCAGGGAGTGGTGGTAGAAAACAGGAAGATATATAAGGCGTGAGGACCAGAAACTAGGCATTTTGGGCTGGTTAAACATGTGGCTGGTTAAGCTTCTAGCAGCAGTTCAGCTGAAAGCCATTGGGATGAGGACTCAGAAGACTGAGGAGACAAGACCAGTCTCAGGAGACAAGACCAGCTGAGGATCCGGTGAGGTGAGATAGCTGTGGCTTGTCCTGTCTCTCTGATCTACCAGCATGGACCCCAATAACTCGGCTTGGGTTTGATTTTATTAATAAGAACTTTTAAGATTCATGCTACAATCCATAACTATCACCTTGCACAAAATTCAAGTCAAGTGGGTCAAAGACCTCAACATAAAACAAAATACACTTAACCTGATACAAGAGAAAGTGGGGGATATCATTATACACATTGGAATAAGAGATTACTTTCTGAACAGAGTACCAATAGTGCAGGCACTAAGATCAACAAATAACGCACCAGACCTAATGGCATGGAAAAGCTTTTGTAAGTTAAAGAACACAGTCAACTGGACAAAGCAGTAGCCTACAGAATGGGAAAAGATTTTTACAAACTCCACATCTGATAGAGAACTAATATCCAAAATATATAAAGAATTAAAGAAACTAGATATAAAAAAACCAAAATAATCCAATTAAAAAATGAGGTATACTGATCTAATAAGAAAATTCTCAATAGAGAAATCTCAAGTGACTGAGAAACAAAGAAATGTTCAATATTCTTAGCCATCTGGGAAATGAAAATCAAAACTACTTTGTAATTCTATTTTACTCATGTCAGAATGGCTACGATCAGCAATACAAGTCACACTATATACTGGAAAGGACATGGTGCAAGGGGAACATTCCTCCATTGCTGGTGGAGGTACACATTTGTACAATCACTATGGGAATCAATACTGTGATGCCTTAGAAAATCAGGAATTGATGTACCTCAAAATCCAGCTATTCCACTCTTTAGCATATACCCAAAGGATGCTCCATCATAGCACAAGGAACCTTGCTCAGCCATGTTCATTGCAATTGCATTCATAATATCCTGAAACTGGAAACAACCTAGATGACCTTCAACAGAAGAATGGATAAACAAATTGTGGTAATTCACACAATGGAGTTATTACTCAAGTGTTTAAAAAAATGACATCATGAAATTATCTGGCAAATGGCTATAATGAGAACAACAACAAAAAAATCCTGAGGGAGGTAATCCAGACACAGAAAGACAAATACGGCATGTATTTATTACAAGTGGATATTAGCTGTTAAGAAAATAATAACCAAGCTATAATCTGTATACCCAGAGAAGTGAGGTAAAGAGGTGGGGTCTGGGGGGACAAATGAATCTCCATGGGAAGGGAAAAACAATAGATTTTAAGGGTGGACTGGGGGCAGGTGAGGACAGAAGCAAGAGAGATCAGGTGTAGGAGGGGGTGGGATGGACTGAGAGGGGGCCAGCAGAGATAGCAAACATGGGGAGTGCTTTTTCGAGGTGATGTAGAAATTTACTGAAGTTTAAATTTCTTGGGATCTATGAAGGTTATTCTAGTGAAGACTCCTAGTATTGGGGGATACAGCGTCTCAAGTAGGCATTTCTTGTATCCATGCAAGTTGTTCGGTGGCAAGTCTGTATTGTATTCAATTGAATTGTTGGACAAGGGTGTCCCATAGGAATCCCCAAACAATATAGGCTGATGCCAAGACAAAAGATTGCTCTCCTCAAACTAACAGTAGGGCCCCATTGTCCAGTAAAACATTCACACAACTCATTGAACATGGAGAAGTCAAGCTAGAGACTATATAAAACCTTCACCCCTATGTTCTAGTCTCTTTGGTGCAGGATGATAGTCTGCAAGTTATGGAAAGAGAAGTGTGGATACCAACCCAGCCACAAATCTTTTGTCCTACAATCTATCCTGTCTGCAAAATATGCTAGGGCAATAGTGGCACAGAACTTGTAGGAGTAGCCAACCAAAGTCTGATTTGCCTTAAGGCCTACTCCATGGGAAGGAACCCATACCCAACGCTGCTTGGGTAACCAAGAACCAGAGACTAGATAGTCTGGAGACCTTGGGTAAAACCAAAGACCGCTGGTCTAAAATAAATAAATAAAATGATTTCTTATGAAATTCTGCTATACTCATACATCAGGGTCTTATTCAGTCATCATTAAAGAGGCTTTCTCTAGCAGCAGATGGGACACAGATGCAGAGAACCATAGCCAGACACTATGTGGAGAGTCTAAATTGGAGGTCTTTACCTAATACTTACCCTCAGAGCTAAAGGAATCCCCTGGAAGAGGAGTTGGGAAGATCCTAAGAATCAGAGGGGATTGATGGGATGAAGGACACCAAGAGAGCATGGTCTTCTGAATCAATTCAGGAGGGTGCATATGAGCTCACAGAGACTGAAGCAGTGAGCACAGGGACTACATGGGTTGACACCAGGTTCGTTATGTATATATTATAGCTATTCGCTTAGTATTTTTACAGGACTCCTGACTATGATAACAAGTGGGTGTCTGACTCTTCTGCCTGCTCTTGGGACTCTTTCCCTCCTGTTGAGTTGCTGTGTCCAACTTTGGAATGAAAGTTTTTACTTCATCTTAATATATTTTATTTTGTCATGTTCAGTTGTTTTTTCTTAGAAGCCTGTTCCTTTTAACTGAGAGACAGAAAGGGAGTGGCCTGGGAGTTGAGGAGAAGTGGGGACGAACTGGAAGGAGTGGAGGGAGGGGAAAATAAAATCAAGATATGTTGTATGAGAAAAGAATCTATTTTCAATTAAAAAAAAAAAAACCTGACTGTGACATCCGAAGGAATATAAGGTATTCTGTAAGCCATTTGGAATAGTGGCCACAAACATTCCTTTATCAATATAATTTCATTTTGTAGAATAAACTTTGAAGTGCTGTTTCTCAGGTAGATTCTGTTTCATTACATTTTAAGTCTGTCATAGTTTGAAAATTCCCTTCTCCTCCTCCTCTTCTCCCCCTCTTCTCCTCCTCCTCCTCTTCTCCCTCCTTCTTTTCTTCAAGACAATGAGCTGCTAGTTATTGAGGGTAATTCATGAAGGCACACATATCCTTACTTATTCTTTTTGTATCTATGTGTCTCTCATGTTTATAAGCTAAGCTGGAACAAGGATATTATTATACCAGATCACATCTCTGCTGGGATTTTATATACATATGCAACATCCCAGATACAGTCATCAAAATGTAACTTGCAAGCAAACTCCAGCCAGCTACAAATGTCTAAAGGACCTCAGGCATGAGAACATAAAGTCCCCAGTGGACTTGCTTAAATTCTTAAATCACCGATCTGTGAGCAACATAAATGGTGGTTTACAGACTCTAAATTTCAGTTTGTTTGATTATAAAGCAAATTACAATTGACATATTTTGTGGCAACTTATTTGTGCTTATACTAAATCTCAGTATAATTATTCTCTACATTAAGCATGTCACTCTCTTCTTTTGCTTAGTGGCATTTCAATTGAAATACATAAATATGTTCTACAAGATTTTAAATTTTCAATAAAGTATAGATCGTCTCTAGTTTACCATCATTTGACATATTTTTTCATATTTGTAATGTTGCAAAAATTATATTCTGTAGTTGGAAGTTTTCCTGTGTCCTGCCTAGTCCTGTAGCCTCTTGGTCCCAAGTAAATGCACAGAGACTTATATGACTTATAAACTGTATGGCCTATGGGTCAGGCTTCTTGCTAGCTAGCTCTTATAACTTAACTCAACTCATTTCTATTAATCTATTGTAGATGTATCCAACCGTCTTATTAAATAAGAAACACAGAAACAATGTAAAAGAGAAAGCCAAGAGGTCAGAGCTCAGAGCTAAAATCTCACCCTTCCTCCTGCTGTCCCAGCTTCCCAAAAGAGAGCTATTTCCCGTGTGTAAGTTGATTTTCCAGTCATTCTGCCTTCTCATTGGTTGTAAACCCAAACATGTGACTGCCTCGTCACTGTCTGAATGTACAGCCCCCTAGGTCTTAAAGGCATATGTCTCCAATGCTGGCTGTATCCCTGAACACACAGAGATCTATGGGATTAAAGGCGTGTGCCACCACCGCCACACTCTGTCTATGGCTCTAATAGCTCTGACCCCCGGGCAACTTTATTTATTAACATACAATCAAAATCACATTTCAGTACAATTAGAATACCACCACAATCTATATGTTGCCACGTGGCTGTGGTATTACAGGTCTGCTAGCATCTTGTTGCTCTTTCGACAGTGGGTTGGCATCCCCTTGACTTCACCCTTCTTCCTCTTTTCTTCAGTTTGAATGTATTGCCTAACCTTATCCTGCCCTGCCATAGGCCAATGCAGCTTTATTTATTATCAAATGAGAGCCACACATATTCACTAAATACAGAAACACATCCCCCAGTAATATTCATTCTGAGAAGACCATACTTTAGCATGCATTAAATGTGTGTTAATTATAAGTACCTATCCATGCAGTGTACTATTCTCTATCTGTGCAGTATTTGTTATAAAATAGTCATTGTTTTTAATGACTTTGTAAGCATTGTGAACTTAGATGTGGTTAGGTGTGGTGTTCTTAATGTTGGTGGTACCAAATATTTTCTTGGCTTAGAAAAGTTTCGAATTATTATGGGTCAGGATGTAACTCCATTGTAAATCAAGGAACATCAGCTAAACAGATAATCACATCTTGCAAATTTCAAGTACATAAATAACTACATTTCTTCTAACATATAACTTGTTTTACCTTATCAGAAATAATTCAGCCTAATTCATGTCATACTTCTTCAATTCATGTATGCTTTATGAAAGTAAAGTTGCAAGAAAAGTCAGACTATAACTTTATGATACAAATATTTGCAAGAAGCAACTAGAAACTGCTGAGATATTTTCTAAAAATAATTATTATGGATATGATAAGATAAAAAGGGAGATTATGGAATCTACTTTTAAAAAGGAACTACTTGCTTTAAATAAGATAAGTAATGAAAATTTTTTGGTCTGAGTTTATCAGATGTTATTGGACTGGACATTGTTAATATATATAATGGAGTTTTTTTGTCTGGATCTGTCAAATGTTAATGGACTAGACATTGTTAATGTAATCTTGACTGTATATTGCATATACTTATTGAAGATAGTTTTTCTTGTATTAGTTATAAGCTTTTTTAATTTTAGACAAAAAGAGAGGAAATGTGGTGGTATTGTGTATTCTAATAAATTTATCTGGGGTCAGAGAACAGACAGCCACTAGATACAAAGGCTAGAAAATGGTGGCACTCACACCTTTAATCCTAGCATTCCAGAGATAGAAATCCCTCTGGATCTCTGAGTTCAAGGCCACATTGGAAATAGCCAAGCATGATGACACACGCCTTTAATCCCAGAAAGCCAGCCTTTAATCCCAGGGAGTGGTGGTAGAAAGCAGAAAGATATATAAGGCATGAGAACCAGAAACTAGAAGAATTTGGCTGGTTAGGCATTTGGCTGGTTAAGCATTTGGCTGGTTAAGCATTCAGGCTTTTGAGCAGTAATTCAGCTGAGACCCATTCCGGATGAGGACTCAGAGGCCTCCAGTCTGAGGAGACAAGACCAGCTGAGGATCCAGCAAGGTGAGATAGCTGTTGCTTGTTCTGTCTCTCTGATCTACCAGCATGGACCCCAATAACTTGCCTCGGGTTTGATTTTATTAATAAGAACTTTTAAGATTCCTACTACAAATTATATGTGTAAATTAATAGATTAATAATAATTGTGGTTGTGTTGTAGCAGTATGGCAATAAAGTGTTGAGATTGTAGTGAAATCTTTTTGATTATACTATTCACCCTTTGCTAACAACCTCAATGCTAATAATTATGATGGAAATTTTTTATGTTTGTCTTAGCTAGGGTTCCTATTTCTGTGAGAAGAGCATCAAGACCAAAAGCAGCTTGAAGAAAAAGTGCCTTATTTCATTTTACAACTCTCAAATCACATTCCATCACTGAGGAAAGTCAAGACAGGACCTCGTGTAAGAAACTAGAGACAAGGACTGATGCAGAAGCCATCGATGAGTGCTGCTTATTAGCTGGCTCTTCCTGGAATGTTCAGCCTACTTTATGATACATCCCAAAACCAAATTCCCAGAAGTAGCACCACTCACAGTGGGCTGGGCTTTCCCACATTAACCACTAATTGACAAAAAGGCAAATCTTATGGAGGCATTTTCTCAGTTGAAAATCTCTCCCCAAATAACTAAACTTATATCAAATTGACACTAAGTCCTAGCCAGGACAGTTTTCCATCTCACTTAAAAGAAAATCACAGCATAAGAGACAGAACTTGGACTTTTTATATGCCAAGTACATGACTGACCATTGAGTATACTCAGCTTCCCTTTTCATCCAATGTAAGATTTTATTTTACTGTATTTTGGCAATTAGTACTAGATACAATTTAAATATTTCTAGGGAATTTTTGGCAATGTCACAGATGTGAAGATAGTAAAATACTCATAAAATTTAAATCATAACAGTGGTTGCAACATTTTCAGCATTTTTTTAAAATTTCTAACTTCATTTTCATTTTCCTTATTTGAAATTTAGAGACTCTGATCAACTGACTGCAAAAAAAAAAAAAAAATACACCCAATTCTAGGCAACAGGCCTCTCCTTTTCTGAATGGAAATGGAGGAAGAGAGGATCTGGGAGAGAGGGGTAGGTGGCAGGGAGGGACTGGGAGGAAAGGAGGGAGGGGAAACTATGTTTGGGATGTAATATAAGAGAAAAATAAATAAAAAAGGAAAAAAATGACACCCAGTTCTTTACTTGCTCTTCTACAGTAGTAATTCTGTAATGTCATTTCACAGATGCTTATGTTAAGAAGTAAAACTTATTTTCCCACCCCACGTTTTAACTGGTCTGTGATTTACCACGGCCTGAAGATGGGGAGAAAACAATGGAATGACATGACACTCAGCTTAGAGTCCTTATTCATTTGCTCATACTCGTGGACTCCTGCCTCAGAGAGTCTACTAACATGGCCAAGTTTACCAAAGGATAGACCAGAAGGACCAGAGCCATTAAATCACCCTGGTGAAGGTAAGCTATACTATCAGTTCACATGAAGTCCTCAAGCTGATGGCTGAAGTGTGGACAAGCATGGCTGGGGCCAGTTTCACCCACCAGGTAGAAGCAGAACCAAGTGAAAGATACCAGTCTCATGAGCAATAATTCATTTCCTGGAGGTCATTGTGCTTTGAAGTGGTTCATGAGGCACCAAAGGGAGATGTGTTGAACTAAATAACCCAGTGTTTATATTTCTTATATTGTAATAAGACTTAAGTCTTATTACATATATATATATATATGAATATGATTATGCAACATGCATATACTTGGTCTATATTATTTTATAAAATTTCACAATTTTGTATTTAAATTGTACTATATTTTCTTAATTAATAGATCATATTATTTTACATTCATAAGACATTTTAGGCTTATCTGAATCCTAATTTGCATTAATTCTTTGAGACTAATCATATTAAATGAGAATGTGTGCTAAGATTTTTTTTCTTTTCATTCTTAAAGGCATTGATCTGCTTTCAAAATAGCACTTGAGAAAATGTTAAGATTATGAAACTACCTTGTGGCAAAAAAAAAAATCTCTATCATGCGGTCTTCAAAAAGTTTTAAAATTCTAACCTGATATTTTTATCATTTAAATACAAAGCAAGCACAAGTTAAAAGAACCAAACTAATTGTCAAGACATGACTGTTTCCTCATGCTAAAGAAATTAAGCATTTAAGTATCTGCTTATTTAAAAACTATCTATTGAAAATAAAGACAGAAAAATCATATCATGTGAAAATGAATTAGGAAATTATCATTTTGTCATGGATGAGCCAAGGCCTTGCTAACTCTGAGCATATTCTCTGTAATAGAATGTTTACCCTACTCTGATAAGGATATCGATTACTGTCAATTTCTGCTTGGAAAGGTCACATATGGGAAGATGACGTTTACTCTGAGCTTATTGACTTGGCTTAGGAATTGTGTTATTAGTACCAATGACTGCTAGAAAAAGCAGTCAGTAATTGTTTCAAATTTTTCTCCAGTTCTGAGCAGAGCTTATGTTTGCATACTAGCTTATGCAGGTGTTATATATAAATGTTACTTCTCATTAATGTGTCCTTGTTTTAGCTGACATTGCTATTCATGACTAGAGATGACTGTAAATGATGGTCTAATGTCACTTCTCTAATTACTTGGCATCTTGCACTAAAGTTTAATCCCCCTGGGTCAATAAATGCTCTGGGCTTGGTATTCAACAAACAAGAACAGAAATGTGTGTGAGGATATCTGCTGGGGACAGGAGTATGGCTGGCATGTTAAGGTCCTTACTAAATGTGTGTCTTTGATAAATCCCTGCTGAACAAAAAAATGTTGATTTATTAAGAACAAATATTAAAACTCTGCTTGAATACAACAGAATCTGAACCAGAATGTGCTGTGTGAACTGATTTATGAAAATGTAATAACCTAATGCTTTAATACATTTGATTAGTTGAACCATACCCAATTCCTTCAAGATACTTTTTTTTTTTAAATTGTTGCCTTTTAGTGGATGAGAAAACTGAGATGTTAGGCACTTTGCCCAGCTCTGTACCATAAATCAACAACATGGCCAGGATTAGCATTCAGTGAACTTGTACTCTGTTCATAAATCCATGTCACTGAATCTATAGGGATGGTGGTGGGCTTTTAGAAGCTGAATTATCATTACATTTTCAAAGACCGCATAGCCCTTCACATTACAGTCTTTAAATACTCTAGCAAAATAAAATGATAAATCCAAGCAACACACAAGCAAACGAAACAGAGGTTAAGACCATCAGACTTCTTCTTCCTGCATTGGGGCTTATTTTTACCCTGCTCTTCTCCCAGTCCTTAGGAAAGTATGCACAGAAGAAAAGGAAGTGAACGGACTCAAGTCACCAAGACTCATAACCCTATGCTGTGCCGCCTTTAGATGTCAAGTTAGTTCTTGCTGTATTTTAAATTATTTTTAGAAATTATTTCATGATCTAGGAAAAGATAAAATTGAAGCAGTTCATGACAGATCTTTTGGCCTTTTATCCTTTGGCATTTCATTTTAAACTAAGATCAAGCCTATAATCTTAACATTAACATACTGTATAACTTAGCCCACAAGCTGTATTTGAAGACAAAGAATTTTCTATACAATTATGTTAAGATATCTGCACAGAAGTGAACATTTTATAGAATTTTTTTTATTACAACTTATTTGGTGAGGAAGAAATCTTCCAAACTCTACCCCTGAAGATATTTCTTTGTTTTCATTCCTCACTCATTCCACAATCAGTTTGAAACATGTCTGTTCATGTCATATTGCTTTTGTTATTACCAAGCAAAAGTAGGATCTGTTTGGGAGGCATCTAGGCAGTGGTAGCAGGTCCTGGGCTCATTGCATGAGTTAGCTGTTTGAAACCTGGGACTTATGCAGGGACGCTTGGCTCAATCTGGGAGGAGGGGACTGGACCTGCCTGGACTGAGTCTATCAGGTCGATCAGTACTTGGGGGAGGCCTTGCTCTGGAGGAGATGGGAATGGGGGGTGAGCTGGGGGAAAGCGGAGGGGGGCAGGAAGGGGGAGAACAAGGGAATCTGTGGCTGTTATGTAGAACTGAATAGTATTGTAAAATAAAATAAAATAATAATAATAATAAAATAATTAAATTAGAAATATTTATTTTATGTCTCTGGAGGCACCCCAGATAAGCTTCTTGGTTTCATGTAAAATAGTGTTTTTTTTCCTTTCTTTCAAATTTAGGACAACAGGGAGTTAACACAGACTGAGATTTATTGTTTGAGTCATTCATCTTGTGTACTGAGCTGGGTAGAGTTGAGTAGATAAGCAGACATGCTAAAGGACTGTTTCTGTAGGCCGTAGAAATCCACTCTTTCTACAGTGGGGTAAAGGGAGTAGAGCCAGGATTGTGTAACTCAATATCCTAAACTCTTTCTCAGAGGAACAATTGTGTCTCAGAAATTGAATCTCTACTTGTCCTTGAAAATGACAGGTTGTTATTGTTTCTATTAGATTTTGATTGGCGTCATCAACACTAGTTATATTCTGAGAACAGAATTATTAAAAGAAAGAAAAAAATCTTAGATTATTTCCAGTTTTCATTCTATAGTAACAGTACATGAACAATTCTGTTTGAAATGTGAAAACAGTCATTCATGCCCCTTACTTCATACTCATGAAAAATTGATGAAAAAAAAGGAAAATGAAAGTAAATTGTAATACATTGTTTTTGTGTTCCTGTTTGAAATGCTCTAAAGTCATATATGAAACAATCCATAAGTATTTCTTGGGACATGACCTTACCTGGCTTATATTCTCATTGGCTATATTTCAAAAGGCAAAAGAGTTGGTATGTAAGAGTCTCTTCTGTACTGTGCATAATCATATCTCACTGTCTCTGTGCAAACTAAGTTTTCTTTATGGAAAATTTCACTAAACTATTTGTTGTTTTTAACCTATGTTCAAACCTAATTATAACCAAGAGAATAAAAGACAGGATCTCATTCACCAGTTTTACTAAAAACTGTGAAGAATAAAATCGAGACAACACAATCTTGAGTTCTTGCCTTCTCTGAATTAGGGAAGAATATTTGGAGTGATGACAGACAGCTTTTGTGAAGTTATAACTTTGGACACAGTATTTCAGACCCCTGGTAATTGTCTAACCTCCCCTCCCCTCCCCTCCCCTCCCCTCCCCTCCCTTCCCCTCCCGTCCCCTCTTCTCCCCTCCTCTCCCACTTCCTCTTTCTCTTCCCGTCTCTCTCTGTGAAATATATGAGTCAAGTAGTGTTTAGACTCTACTATAGAAAAGGTCACAATCTTAGAAGAGGGAATGTAACTGAGAGCATTGTTATATTTTATAAGTTGGTGAAAGCAGAATTAAGTTGAGACCAGAGTGAAATAGCAATTATCTGTAGCATTCAAGGCTCTCATTAAAAAATAACTTTCATTACAGTTGTAAATTTGTATTAATTTTGGGAAGTTTTCTTTGTTTTAGAAAAATTACTTTAATAATGATAAGATGGTAAAGCAATGCCACTATTCTGAAATAGGAAATGAACAGGCGATGAGTAGATAAAATGTTTTTCACTCTAGCTTACGAAGGTTTTCTTCATCCTGCTAGCAGTTGTATCCTGCAGATTTTAATAATACTTCTAGCCAGTGGAGGTGCTTTATAGGACAATCTAGAATGAACCAAAGGCAATTCTATTTATTTATTTACTTTTATATTTATTTTTATCTACAGTTTGTTCAGTTTGCCAACAGGGTCACTTTTTTTTGCTCTGATATGAAATGAAGATGTATGTAGATGGTATAAATTGTACTTGGACCCTATGAGCTATTAAGACATGCTGTATTAACATTGCTAAACTACAGTTCTACCCAATTCATTTATTCTCAGTTACTTGTCACTGATTTTTTTTAATACTCAGCATTGTCTACCTTCAAGTTTGAAAGCCCATAGAGTGAATTTAAGTTTGAGGGTTTTAAACAAGAAAATAAATGAGTTATTAAAGAGCAAACATAATCAGGATATATCACTTACCTCTGTAAAAATGGTGTAATGAAACCCATTATTTTGTACAGGAACATACACTAACAAAATTAATCATAATTTAAGCATTAATTATAGCGTATATTATTTTAAAAGTGATAAATAATATTAATATTTATAGTACTCTAATATTTTTCTCTAAAATATTTGAGGAATTCATAACACTGTGGTAGGGAAAAGCTTGAGTTCATGACTAGATTGGACACCAGATCAGCAGTTTGACAAACACTCAGTGGCTAAGTAGCACTAGGAACAGATTTGTGTGTGTGTGTCTGTGTGTGTGTGTAATGTCTTTTCTTTCTTTTAATGTGTTTTATTATTTTTTCTATTATTAAGAAATTTTTTTATTCATTTTACATACCAACAACAGATCCCCCTCTCATCCCTCTTCCCACTCCCCCAGTCTTTCCCTTCAAGCCACCCCTCCATTCCCCGCTCCAAAAAGGTAAGCCCCCCCCCCCCCCCCCCCCCCCCCCCCCGTGCCCCAATGGGGAATCAGCAAAGCCTGGTACATTCAGCTGAGGCAAGTCTAAGTCCCCCCCCGCCCCCCGCATCAAGGCTTTGCAAGGAGTTCTACCATAGGTAATAGACTCCAAAATACCAGCTCATGCACCAGAGATCGATCCTGATCACACTGCCAGGACCCTCTCAGACCACTCTACACAATTCTCTCGCTTATGCAGAAGGCCTAGTCCAGTTTCATGGAGGCTCCACAGCTGTTGGTCTAAAGTTTGTGAGTTCCCACTAGCTTGGTTCAGTTGTCTCTGTAGGTTTCCTCATCATGATATTGCTGCCCATAGCTCATAGAATCCCTGTATCATCTCTTGGGATTCCTGGAGCTTGACCTGGTGCTTGGCTGTGGATCTCTGTATTTGCTTCCAACAGTTACTCGATGAAGGCTCTATGATGACAGTTAGGGTAATCACCAATCTGATTACCCGGGTATGCCAGCTCAGGTACCCTCTCCATTATTGCTAGGGGTCATCCTTGTGGATTCCTGGAAACTTCCCTAGCACCAGGTTTGTCCCTATCCCCGTGATGTCCCCCTCTATCAAGATATCTCTTTCATTTCACTCCTACTCTGTCCCTGTTCCAGCTCCAGCATCAAGTTCCCTTATGGAACAGATCATTTCTAATCTGCATAAAACTCTCCAAATGGCAGAAGAAGATGGGTAGCTATTCAATTTGTTTTCTGAGGCTAATATAGCTGATATCAAAACTCAACAAATCAACTTTAAAAATACAAACATCGAGGAAACCACACAAACTAAATTTAAGTCAAGCAACCAAGCAAGCAATAACACAATAAACCTAACCTACACGTCAAATTTTTACGTTATAGATATTTAAATCCAAATAAAACATTGTTAAGACAGACCTATTGGCATAATGATAATATGATATGACCAAGTAAGCTTCAATTTTTTCCTTGCATTAAATAAAAAGATCCAATATTAAATTAATTTGGAAGTAAAATGTCATCAAAATATTAATATTAACTAATATTAATATTACATAACAACCAAAATAGTGGAAATCCCACATTTATTTCTGCTGTTTACATTTGGTAGAGAAAATAAAATGCTTACAGATATACTAATAGAATATATGAGCAGCAATCCTAATTATATCAAGAAAGTTGGTTTCATCAATATTAGTAAATAATGAGAATCCTAGAATTTTCACATGTATTTGTTTTACAAGTTTTGTATCTACAAATACAAATGAAAGATAAAAATCTTAATTTTGGTTGAAAATTATAGATAATGAGAATACAATAGATTATAGTGAAAAATATTAAAATAAAATTTTAAAAAAGTTATAAAAATTATAGGTTTATTATATGTCAGTAATATCCACTTCAAAAATTAAACTGGAAAACTTTGTAAGTCTAAAATATAAGTAAAATTATAAAATATATTTAAATATAATTAAACAGAATGTATATGAGAAGTATAGCAGTGTAATAATAAGAAATATTTTTAAGTGAATGGAAAAGCACACATAAAATTTCATTTGTGTAATTTGTTATTTCTAAATATTAGAAATGTTTTTCAAATATTAGTAAAATGTTACATGTGGATATACTTGTGAAATATTATTTGTATCTGAAAATTAAAATAACAGCAAATGTTTGTAATATTCTTCTATATTCTAGACAAGTGACCTGTGCTCAAGTCATTTTAAGCACAAGACATTCAAAACCTTATGATGGAAAAATTACGTAGCTGTTTCATTGATAAAAATCGTCTCCTAGGAGCAGAGCAGATGGCTTAACCTGACAACCTGAGTATCATCCTCAGGATCACATGGTGGAAGGAAAGAACCAACTCAAGTATGTCATTCCCAACCTCCCCAAATGCACCAGAGCAATTTGCATATACATGCAAGCTTGTGCACACACATATACATACACACACACATACACACACACACACACACACACACATACAAACATACACACATTGAATGTAATGAAATTAAATATAGTCAAATGGAAATTACAGTGAAAGAATCAGTGCTGTTTTCCTCAAATTGCTATAAAAATAATTATGGAACAATTAAAGAAAGTTGATTTTATTCTTTGATGATGCTAGACTTGGACATGGTATTCAAAAGAAATTATGTCACTGATCATTTTTGCTTGATCAAATTTATTAATGTTTGATACATGGAAAACAGTGCATCTTCATCCATGAAATGCAGTTTACTCAACTGTATTTTTTAAAACTGTAATTTTTATTTCCTGGGCAATATTCTAAAACTCTATATCTCAGATGTGATGAAGTTTGACCACTGATTTTTGAAAACTCCATTGTTAATGAGCATTAAAAAATATATAGTCAATACTGTAGATGTGCATTGTAAATAACTCCAAATATATTATTACAGGTACTCCATTAAAGAAGAGGAACTTTTCATGCTATAAGTGGATGGCTTCAGCTTAGCATTTTGCTTCAGAAGAACACAATACCCATTAAACACAAGCAAAGGCCTTGCAGACAGTCTTAAGATAATCAGGTTAATATAAGCAAAGCTCAATTTCTTACAAATCGGATACCCTCAATATGTGATCTTTCCTCTCCAAACCCATACATTGTTTCCCTTACTCTGGATAAAATAAAACTAAAGAATATTCTACAGGATATCTGAGTAACACTCTTTAGACTTTTCACAGACATTGAGAAAAAGCAGAGTGAGTCTTGGAAACCCCCTTTGCCCAGAGACTAATGATACATAAAAATGAGACACACCTCAGTTATCTGCCTTGGACCCTGAGAAAGACAAAAGAACATGAGAGACAAAACATATCCCAATGAGCAAGAGGTCCACAATCCCCGTGTTCTAATGCCTGCACCTTGCTTATGATAAATGTGCCATATAATGTACCAAGTCAGTAACAGGGAAAGTTGAGTGTCATAATGGGAACATTTGAAACCTTTCTGTAAATGCCAAACTACGGTTAAATTAAAAGTTCCTGCTTAACATGGTTGTGGTTGTATTTTAGTTTGGGGAGCATCCATATTTGAGCATCAGCTCAAGTGAACACAGCAAACTACTTTAAGACACCATGATAGACTATTAAAATTTGGCACTCCCGGGAGTAGCATAAAATTAGACTGCCATCTCTCTAATACAGGGTAAAAAGGGAGTTATTTAATGATGGGTTCAATTTTCTGAGATGTGTCTTTCTTTCAATGTGCCATTAAGTTCTTAGTCCTACTTTGCCATAGAAATTTGCCCAGTGAAATTTGGTGTTGATGAAGCAAATTGGTAGGTTTCAAAAACTACACATTAGAGATTCAGAAACTGAATGCCTCACTTAAAGAACTGTTCTAGATAAGAACTTTGGAGACTTTAGATGCACTCACTTCTGCTTTTGTGCCTATAAGACAACCTTTCCTTTTGAAATTGTAGACAAATAAGAGAGAGTTACAAATATAGTTTAGGAAATAACCTGCTACCAAGAATTATGTGAATGTGTCAAAAACAAACAAAGCTCCCCATTGTAGTGTGTTATGGGCCTTTTCATGAGATAAATGTTAACCTTTCTCTGTAATCACCAAGTCAAAAAGAAAGGAAACTTGTCTTATATAAATCACGTGTTTGTGAAAAATCTCTCACTTGCCTACTGTTAATTAAAGAAAAAAAAATAAAACCAAGTTAAAATAATTTTGAAAATTAACAAGAATCACACTTTTGCAGCCAGGTGGTGGTGGCTCATGCCTTTAATCCCAGCACTCAGGAGGCAGAGCCAGGAGGATCTCTGTGAGTTCGAGGCCAGCCTGGGCTACCAAGTGAGTTCCAGGAAAGGTGAAAGAATCACACTTTTATTCTCTCTATTCCAGTCCTCAATCTTTCTTTCTTTTTTTCTTTCTTTTTTTAATTTGGAAAGTATTCAGTTCCCTGCAGTATGGAAGTATGTAACTATATATAATGAGTGAAAAAATCCTGCAAGGATATCAAATTTAAAAATGTATTTTGTTATCTATAAAGTGACAAGATGACATTTAGGAGAGAAAAGTGGCCAATTGAGTTATTCCTTTCTCTCCCAGCCAGTTTTGTAGCAGTTGCTATGTTAATATTTTTGGGATGTTACAAAGCCTATGTATAAATGCTAGGGATTCTTTATCTTCTTCAGGACAGTGAAATTCTAGTTGTCAAGATGTTCATCTTTGTTTTTTTTTTTTGGGGGGGTGGGGTTTGAGACAGGGTTTCTCTGTGTAGCTTTGCGCCTTTCCTGGAACTCACTTGGTAGCCCAGGCTGGCCTCGAACACACAGAGATCTTCCTGGCTCTGTCTCCCGAGTGCTGGGATTAAAGGCGTGCACCACCACTGCCCAGACATCTTTGTGTTTTTGGCCTTTACCTAAAACTCTCTCTATGGCTACAATTTTAACCCACAACTAAGACTTACATTTCTGCTATATCACTTTAATTCTAGGAGTATCAGAAATTGTCATATAAACATTTCAGGTTTCTATCACCTTGATTTCCATATGAAAGCATCCTAAGACCTGTATTTATGTCATTTCGCATCATTTTTCTTGCTATCAATTTATAGATGATGACTGTGTTTTCTACTTTCCAACCCTTTCCCATCTCATTTCTCTACCATCTTTAAATTGATTTCTACATCTTTCTAATAAATTCCTCGAGCTTGAATCCTCATCTTAGGTGTTTTTTTATTAGGAGAGGAGCCACTAAAAAAGGTAGACAGAGTGATCATAAAAAAGGGAATAGAAAAGTTTAAGAAATGTCTTACTTGCTGAACAGCAAGGGAGCCCAGAGCTTAAAGTTTTGCTGTCTGTTTGCTTAATTTTGGTTCAAATGTTTTTTATTCTTCCCTCAGAGTGGGAATAATTCAATATTTAGGATCCCTTTGTGGGAAATGTTTTTCTGTTTTTCCCTTATGTTGGGAATAACTCGTTATTAGGTAGTCCCTTCATGGGGATAGGAAGTTTAAACGTGAGTTTGTATGTGCGGGGCGTGCCCAGCAGCTGTGGCGGACAAAGGCTTACAGGAGATAGCCCGAAGCAGCGGGCGGAGGCCGGGAAGGAACTAGCACTAAAATTTTAAACCGGGCCTAACTTCTGGTGAAAAATGGTTTCGGTCAGGACATTGAATGCTAAGTCAATACTGTTTAAATAAAGGATGTTCTGTTCTTTTGATTGTCTTGATAAATGTTTGGATGAATGTTTGGATTTTCATGGTAGATAAACTAAAGAAACAGGATTCATAATTTTGAACTATATTAGATGTGCTCTTGTCTGTTGATCATTACTGAAAATTTGGTTCTGCAATTTAAGTTGCTTTCTAGAAATTCTTGGTTTAATTCTATAAAAATATAACACCTGAAATGAATTGGGTTATTAGCTTATTAAATAACGTTGCTAAGATAAACCCATAAATAATAATCTCTTACTGATAAAGAGGTTACAAAATTATTTTTCCAGTAAATAAAATACAGGTAAATTGTTTGGTCCACGTTGTTAATAATTGGATATTTGTGTTAATGTATTACTTGAAATCTATAAAAAAGAATCCTCTTTTTAAGATTTTATAAAATACTACTGAAGAGTAATACCTAAAGTTTACCTTTTCAAATCCTATAGAGATTGTATTTAATACTTTTATTATTGGTACATGTAAAAAGGACCATGAAAACAGAAGCTGGTGATAGAATTGCTCAATTATTATTGCTTTCATATTTTAAATTCAAAATGGTGCCGATATATAGAACTGGAGGCTTTGGAAGTACAGGGAAAAAGGTGTTTTAGCAAACAGTTATCAATGATAAACAGCCTAAATTAAAAATAAAATTATATGGGATTAAGATTAAAAGATTATTGGATTCTGGTGTTGGATATATCTATAATTTCACAAGAATCCTGAGATCCCAATTGGCCCCTTAAAAATTCTACCTCTAACCAAAAGGTATTGGCACAGCTCACACGCCATTGCAGAGCAGGCTACTTTTAAATTGGAAGGATGAGGAAGTTCATGCAGGAACTTTTCAACCCTTTGTGCTACCTGACATTCCAGTGAACTTGTGGGGACGGGATGTGTTAGACGTTATTGGAGCGGTGCTTACTACACAGCCTGTACAACAGATGCTAAAGAGTCAGGGCTACTGCCCGGACAAAGGCTTAGGGAAAATGTTACAAGGAAACCCGCTCCCTGCGGCAGACAAAAACTGTGTCACTAGGGGTCCTGGCGATACTAGAGGATTAGGGTCTTTTCCATAGGGGTCACTGCACAGCAGCCTTCAATAATACAACCGATAAAAATCACTTGAAAGAGTGATGACCCTGTATGGGTGGAGCAATGGCCCCTTGCTAAGGAAAAATTAGAGGCTGCGTATGCATTGGTTAAGGAGCAGTTAGATGCTGGACATATCATTCCTTCCACTTCACCTTGGAACTCACCTATATTTGTTATTAAAAAGAAATCAGGAAAATGGAGGCTATTACAGGATCTTAGAGCTATAAATAAAACCATGCTTCTCATGGAAACAACACAGCCTGGCTTGCCTGCCCCTGTGACAATTCCTAAACATTGGCACTTAATTGTGGTTGACTTGAGGGATTGTTTCTTCACCATTCCTTTGCATCCTCAAGGACAGGCTATAGTAGAACGCTGCCATCGTACCTTAAAAACTTATATTGCTAAAGTAAAAAGGGGGGAGCTAGGGGCTCATCTCTCCTCTCCACATTCTATTCTTTCCCTTGTTTTATATATTTTAAATTTTTTATCGGTGGATTCTGCTGGAGTATCTGCTGCAGATAAGCACTGGAGGGCTCCTGTTGCAAATCATCCTCTGGTGCGATGGAAAGATCTTTCTACTGGCACTTGGAGGGGACCCGATCCGGTGTTGGTGTGGGCCCGGGGATCTGTTTGTGTCTTTCCACAGGACAATGAAGTTCCTCTTTGGGTTCCTGAATGCTGTGTGTGACCTGTGGCTGCTGCTGAATCCCAACATGGCAGAGACCTATTGGGCCTTCGTAAAAAACTCTCCCCTTCTGATGCCAATGGGGATTGAGAGCCCAATACGGCCAGCCTTGGCAAACATTATTCTAAGCCTAGGAACTGTAGCCATGTGGTTGGATTCCTCAGAAGGTAATGTATGGTAACTTTTTTCAAAAAACATTGAGAATGTACCACACCTTGGAGATTAAGGATAACTCTGAAGGTCAATGAACTTCATTTGCTAACAGTAGCATGCCAGCTAAGCCTTTTTCGAATTTTGCAACCCCCCTCAAGCTGGTGTAGTACCTACTTTTCAGGAATGGCTCTGTGCAACATTTATTTGCCTCCTGAAATTCATCTAGCCTTTTTGAAGATATCTCAAAATTTGTGAGCCTGAATGTAGCCATTATTGAGGCCATTAGTTCTGCTCCTTGTTTGCTGTTTTTGTTTTCTGTTTTCTTTATGTTTCTCAGTTGTTCTCTTGCAGACCTGCCAGCCTAAGTAGTGCTGGGATCAAGAAAAATGGGCCTTGGTGGTTCATGTTCCTGGAGCCGTGTCCATGCCAGTGGACCGTGGCAGCTAGACACAGATGATGCTCACATGCTCCAGAAGAGACTCTGACATCGCTGTTGCCATTGTTGCTGTTATAGCAGTGGTGGCCACTGCTGCTATTGTTTCTGGGATTGCTATTTCATAATTGGTTACTACAGCTAGCACAATGGAGACCCTGGCAGCAAAAGTAGCTACCACAGTTAGTTAATCTTTCTTCTTATTGGGCATGATAAATTTAATTCCACTATTATACATTAAAATTGGCTTTGAAAGTTGTAAAAAATTATTAAAACTCAAGTTCTATTTGCTTATGGGATACCACCTTACAAGGACTCCAATTTACAGTAAGGCTCGTTTAAGAAGTGAATGGTTCAATTGCCTTTAGCCTCCTGGCTATGGGTGGGTTCAGACTTCTGTTGGTCTTTTCTGTGTCACACAGATTGCAAGCCCAGTGCCACTTTGAGATCTTTGGCAGCAGTCACTCTACAGCTCACATGGTTGAGTCTGTATGATAATGAGTATTCAGAGACAGGTAATGCTTGGGGGGCTGCCATCAACCTAAGACAGAGCACTTGTGTGGCCTGGGCAGGTGTCTCTATGACGGGTAAGGTGGTCTGCTGGTCCCACGCAACCTAAGTCAGAAGCTCATTTAATAAAAAGGGGGGGACCTGTGGGCGCCATGGGCCCTGGCCCCCGACTGGGACTGGCTGCGGCCTTGCTTGCTGACCTCGATCAGATGTCCTCCCTATTCAGATTCCCTGCCGGTATCCACCCTTCTGAATGCTTAGGGGAAGTTCCTTGTTTGTGTATCCTGCATTTTGGGCGTTAACTACTTAGATGCAAGAATGTAGAATATTGGGTCTGGAATGTAGACCATTGATAGCGAATTTCTGCCCTCCGGGGGGTTCCTTCATTTGTGCTGTAAGCCTGTATTTAAGGTTTCTTCCCTCTTTCAATAAACGGCATTCGACATCCAATCGTACGAATGAAAAAAAAAAAGGTATTTGAGCAACAATTCATGTCTTGATCTATTGTTTAGAATAATACATTTCTAACAGAGGATTTCTTTACTTTAGGATATAATCAAAAGCAACCCATGCTCTGACAAGTGAACCGACTAGAGTAATGCCACTAACTGTGTCTCTGAAGGTAGAGAATTTCTTCAGGAAAAGGAAACAAAGCATGGTACCTGGGCATGAAGCAGACATTCTCTCCTAGAGCCTAAGAGAAAAAGATTCTCCCTTTGAGTAGCTGATGAGCTAGTCCCAAAGTTACTCCTAAAATGATAAGACTTTAGGGTTTAGCATGAAAAGGGACACAAGATACAATACTTTCCAAGTTACTTTATCAACTTATTAAACATCATGATAGACACATCTCTTACCCTTTGCTATTTTATATGACTGCATTCTATGTCTACAAGAATTTTAAATTGGGGTTTATATTCATTTACAAGATATAGTTTCCAATGACCAAGATTGCAGGAATTCTGATAATACATATTTTATGAGGTAAGAGTTTCTCCCTCATCTTCATAGCTTAGAAGCTGTGTGTCTTCCATATTGTTGTTGTAGCAGGCTATAAGCACAGCACACTGGAGTTTCTGAAGTCTAGAAAGAGTCACAATATACAACAGAAGAAACTCCAGAAAGCCATAAGAGGATTTAGGGATAGATACAGTGATGATAATTATTGTAGTAATGAGAGTGTGAGCGATAATTGTATTAATAGCAGCTTCTGCTGATTATAGGGTTATGTGAGGGCATTCTGCATGGACTTTTATGTGGGCTACCTTATTTAATTATCCAAATAACACCCTGAAATAGTGGTGATTCTGATCAATCTGTGTATGACGAAACTAAGGTTCAAAGCAGTCAACCAAGTTTTCTGTGGTCAGTGAAGTAATTGAGACACAGGTGTATCCAGACCTAAAACCTGGAGTTCTTAGTGGTAATAAGAGGTTGCCTGATTGCTTTGAGGTTGATAAGTATTTCTTAAATATATAAACATATCAGTATCTAGTTGAGTAAGCAATCTAAACCTGTAGAGCAACATGTACCTAGCATAGGTTTTTGTGGGGAATGAACAGGACATAATTGTTTTTCTTCTGTACCTTATTGAACCTAACCTTTTAATTTTTATGCTACTGATTCTTTCTTAGTTGAAAATTTAGAATTTTCCTTTTCTGGTGCATATTAGAAGGGGAGTCACAGAGGGTGTGTGACTTCTTAAGGAAAAAAAAAAACACACTAATACAGTTTTATCATTTGACTATCAAAACTAACACTGTAGTAAATATCAGTTCCTTTCAAATTCTTTTACTGATTTTGAATCACGTGACTAATTGGCATGAAATAAGATAACCAACTACTTTACTTATAAAAATGGCTTCTCACAAGTGACAACAGGAAAAGGCGACTTTTTTTCCTGCAGTCCACTACACTTACTGAGTAACTCACATGCTTAAACTAAAGCCACGTTACTATGTAACTAATGCATTACTGTAATTCTTTTCCTACTGGGAGGATTTATTGTCATTATTTCTATGCTTCCTTGCTATCTATTGTTTGTATAATAGGGGGTTTTGTAAAAGTCTTCAGGATGGTATCATTTAATGGAAATTTTGATATGTTCATTTATATTATTTTATCTTGCTTGATTCCCTAATTCATTAGGGAGATCTGTTTTTAGAGTTGCTAACACAGAAAGGAAATGAAAGAGAAGAATTGCCCCTGAGTAAAAACATTATTAACAACTATTCAATGAATTTAGTTCTTCCTGGAAGGCTGCCACCATTTATTTTTTTGGCGTGTTGGCTTATATTAAACTTTATAATGCTGGATTTCATGTACAAACTGGAAACATTCTCCTAATTATCAAAGCACTTGAGAAAATTCAACCTGATTTGACCCGAGTTTCTGCTATAAAAAGGAGTGGAAAATAATATTAAAAGGTATTATTCTATCATCAGGAGATAACAGAAACAAGGGAAAAGAAGGGTAAGTGAACTGAGGTATGTTCAACAATGGTTTAGAAGTTTCAATTGCTGCTGATGGTACTGTTCACACAACGGCAGGGAAACGAAGACAGGCCAGCTGCTGTCGCTGCAAATATTAAGCCTTTCCCATGTGACTGAGAAAAGCTGATGTTGAACTGAAATTTCATTTGTATCAGTGTTGGCATTGTTCTATGCTATTGGGTTCTTGGGTCCATAAACGTTTTTATATAATATACGGAGTGAAATCAGAATTACAAGTGTGTGCCCTAAATCTTATGAATCTATCTGAGAAGAAAAATAATGTCTAAATGAATAAAGTGTACAATAATTTTTAGACAACATTGGTTAAGTTCAAAATGTTTATGGAGCACCATCTACCAGCAAAAATGATGTGTTTGGTTTCAGTGTAGTCCATTGTCTTAGTTACGAAAGTGACTGTGATAAAATACCATGACCAAATAAATTATGGAAGACAATGTTTATTTCAGTTTACTATTCCAAAGGGGCCATACCAGTCATGGTAGGGAAACTTGGCACAAACACAAAGTTTCGTGGCTGGAGCTAGATGCTGAGAGCTAACACCCTTTATCCTAGGTTTGCAGCAGAGAATACAGACTAAAAGTAGAGAAGGCTCTTTACTCTCCAAGCCCATTCCCAGTAACATACTGTTTCCAGCAAGACCACACCTCTTAAACCTCACCAAACAGTGCCACTAACTGGAGACCCTGTGGTCAAATGTCTAAGGTTATGGGGGATATTTCTCATTCAAATCATCACACCCTGAAATGTCAATTATATTGGGAATTGAGAAAAAAATGAAAAATAAATTATGAATCATAGCAAATAAAAAGCATCAATAAAAATGTAAGAATTCATTTTATGCTTACCTAATCAAATATTCTAAATTGAACATAATTTAAATCATTTCATTCATGTCTCCTGTAAATATCTGATGAAGTAAAATGTATATTTAATTTCGAAAGACTAAGAGGGTTTTTTTCAATGAAAATTTAATTTCAGAAAGAGCTGAATGGGAGGAAAGGAAATAACAAATAAATGCAAAACATATTCTTAAAAGAGAAAAATAATTACCAAGCCTTAGCCTCTCGTAGCCATGGTGTATGGTGAAGGAAACTGAAATTCTGAAACTCACTTTCGTCATCCATACATTTTGGTATATTTCAATTACTCATTAGTTTTCTCTTTCACCAAAATGTCATTTTAGGAGTTATTCTAAGGGTATTTTTGTTTTTGACCTGTTATTGATGTAGTTTTATGTCTTTTTTTGGTCAGAGAATGGCATTTGAGTTGCTTGAATCTTTGGGAGCTGCTGAACATTGATTTCTTTTTATTTTATTCACTGGTAGTCCAATATATGAGGCAGTAACATTTGAAAAAGTATGTTTTTCTCATGAATCAAATAAATGCATACATCACACAAAGCTCACATTAGTGCTTACAACTTCCCTTCCTTGGGTTTTCAGAGCAATACTTTGTCCTCTTACTTGTGAGAAATGCCTTGAAATCTTTGAGACCTCGGAATTTTTCTCTACCTTCTCTTGCCTCACCTCTGTTTCTTTGCTATATGATTTTTTTTGTTGCACTTGTGGGGCATAAATTATCAATCACCTTCCCCCCTCTCTCTTAGCACATAATCTCTATATAGACATAAGTACATAGCAGAAATTGAAGTGTTGAATCAAGCTGAGCAAGGCAAAGACACTCATGTTCTACATAGCCAGCCAATAAGTTGAATACATTGTTACCACGTAATGGCATTATTACCTGGGTGGGCTTTTCTCACTGGCTTAGTTACACATAGTCACTCTTAGAAAATCTAGTTTAACTTAATAGTGCTTTGAAAGTCCATAAATATAATTTTGTTGTCAATTTTTATAACCTAATAAGATATTTGTAAGATTTATTCACACTTCATATCACAAAAGCATATTTGTCCTCATTGGATGCATAATGATCCACTACTTGATCACATTGATAGTCCACACAGCCCTTCCTTCTAAGAGGAATTGCTAGTCACTGATGGAAGGTGTGGAATAGCCCTCAGCTGACACCCTTGTCCTGTTCTGTTTTAGCTGCAGACAGTGCCCTCACTTCTGTATTTCCCTGCTGGGGCAGCCTACCTCTAGTTACTAAGAATGGCAGGTGTTACACTGAAGCCACTATTTTAGCTCATATGTTACTGGAATGTCCTCCCTCCTTTCCTCCCTCCCTCCCACCTCACTCCATCCTTCCCTTCTTTTTCTTCTTCCTTCCTTTCTTTGATCCCTTCCTCTTTTTTCCTCACCACACAACCATACATCCCATTCTCCTTCCTTCCCTTCATTTTATTTCTTCCTTCCATTTTAAGTTTTATTTAAGATTTATTTGCTTATTATGTATACAGTGTTCTGCCTGCATGGATGCCTACACTGCAGGTCAGAAGAGGGCACCAGAATGCATCATAGATGGTTGTGAGCTACCGTATGGTTGTTGGGAATTGAACTCAGGACCTCTGGAAGAGCCAGCAGTGTTCTTAACCTCTGATTCACTGCCATCTCTCCAGTTCAGTTTTTTTGTTTTTGTTTTTGTTTGTTTGTTTGTTTGTTTTTAGATAGGGTCTTAAAATGCCCGTAGTTCCTTTCAGTTCAAGAACTTAAATGTCTCATACTGTATGGAAGACAGGAATTGACCTCAAGTATTGACTATTCCAAAGACAGAGCTGCCAGAAGCATTCCAGGATAAATCTTTGGGATTGTGTATTTAGATGTTGAATTGGTAGATAACATCCACCCATCCAACCATTTTTCTTCCTTTCTTTTTCTTCTTTTCCTTCTCTCTGTCTCTCTCCTTTCTTTTGGTCTCTGTCTCTCTATTGTTCTGTCTTTTTCTTTCTCTTTTTCCTTCTGCTTTCTGGACACATTAATATAAAATGCCTTCTCATTTTGCTAATGTGTGAGAATTCTAGCTGCCCTGAACATTTATCAAATCCTGGCAAGTTTAGTCATTTATATTTTAGGTTTTCAATGACTACAGTGAGTTTCTCAATTCAATTTAATTAACATTTCTCTGATGACTAAGGTAAAACAGAAAAATTTCAGCATTTTGTCAGATACGTGTATATTCATATATCTTTTCTGTTTATGTGATAGACCACGGAAAACTTTGAAAACTCAATTGAACTTTCTATCTTTTCATATTGATTTTTATAGTGCTTCCTTTTTCTGGATAAATATCTATACTCAGATCTCTGTATTGCAAATGGCTTCTTCTGCTTTCCAATTTTCTATTCCAATAATGATTATTTTGATTAACTGAAGTTCTTACTTTTAATATGGTCTAATCAACTTTTTCTTCATGCTAATAGGTATTATATTTTAAAATGTTTTATATTTCGTTTTAACAAATGTTTCTTACCTCAGGCAATTATTGGTGCTATGGTTTTATTTTTTATTGGCAGTGTTATTGTTTGTTCCTTTTAGATAGTATGAATGTCTATCAAGGTCTTTTGATTTATACAGGGAAATCTACTGGATTCAACATCACTTCTTGAAAATTCTGCTTTCCTTTACTAATTCAAACTAAATGTAATGTTTTCTGTAGTTTTTGTGAACTTAGTTGGATTGTGAATCACCATCTATATTAACAAGGTAATACCCTTTGTGTATTAAAGTATGATAATGAAGGAATCTTAAATTTACTCTAATAAAATTGAGATATTTGCTTGATTTCTCCCTTTATCATCTATCAGGAAGTTGTAATCTGTTAATGCTATTTAACCAATCACTACATTGTGTTTTCATATGTATGTGTCCTCATCTTTAATTCCACATTTGCCTGAGATGTAGAAAGCCAGAAATAACATAGTTACTGGGCTATAAATAAATTAAAACAACAATTTTCTTGAGCCCACATGATCATGAGCAACTGGATATCAATAACTGATACCAACTGGGACATTTTGATGACAGCCAATTTATAAAGTGCATTTGAGTGGGTAGGGCATGTGGAATGACACCAGGCAAGTAGGTTAAAAATCAGACAATTTTATCAGATTACTGATAATGTATTACTTATAGTGTATCTTAAAACCTAGAAGTCTTAGGAGTTTTAAATACAAACGTTGTTTACATTTGTTTGTGGCCTTTGTGCCATAAACTTTCCTCAGACATTCAGAGCAAAGACTGAGGGAAAAGTGTAAGATTTTAGAGCCAGCTGTATGGCAACAGGCTTGGAAGTTCAGCCTGAAAGCCATGAAACTGAGCACCACTGCCTGGGAACTTCCCTTCACTATATTCTGTGTAAGACATCTTTGTGTGGTGTGTGTTTACTTACTTTGGTTCATTGGGAATTTCATACACACACACACACACACACACACACACACACACAAAACTCTAGTCATTTTCACTTCCCCCTTACCCTCTCTCATCTGCCCTCCTGCCACTGAAACTCCTTTTCTTTACAACGAATCCTCCTCTTATTTCCATGTAATCTTCTGTGTACGGCATGTTGAGTTTCATGAGTTGCCGGCACAAGCAGGGATGGGGCATTGTTTATTGGCACATGGGCAACTTGTCAGTAGCAACACTACTGAAGAAAGTGACATGTCCTCTGCCAAAGAAAGGAACAGTTTCGAGGTATCGACCAATCGGCTGAACGTGTGCCAAACACAGGACACAGGTCTGGTTTATTACTGTAGGGAGAGAGGTGGAAGAAGAAGAAAAACAATGACTGCATTACCATTAGGAGATGAAGAAAGCCCTCTTGGGTTTGTAAACTTAGGCCATCACCACTAAAGGACACTGTGGGGGAGGGCATTCTTCCTGTAGAAGATCTGGCACAGATGTAAGTGTGGAGTCGGTTTGGAAGAGGGCAAGCAATGGTGGGAAAGAGCAGTTCCCGAAGTCCAGTCTAAGTTGTGCTGAACACAGAGGCTGGGCGATGGAAGGCAGACGAGCTTTCTCTTGCTGTGAGCCTGACAGCAAACCAAACAATTCCAGAGCAAACTAGTTAGTGACAGGATTAAATAAATTCAGTGAACACCACTTTTTCTTGATTTATTTTGTTTCAGTTTTAGTTAATTCCAAAGATCCAGTACCTAAACTATTCCTACCTGAAGTGCAAATGCTGAATGGTTTTCTATTATAGTGGGAGAGGGAGATTCATAGAAGAGAAAGACAAGAAGCATTGCTTTCTAAGACAGGAATAGTTTCATTAATGCTGAGTATATTTTGATTAGATTAGATCCTCCAATTAGTGTACCTGTGAATTACTTTGTATTATCTATAGTGTTCTACTCTACTTTGAAATTCCTGAAGTAAAAGCAGTGGGATTTAATTGTTCTATTAAAGTTCCTTAACCTACATGAACTAGAATTTCATAACTCAATAGCAAATAAGAGAACTTTCCTGGGAAGATAGCAATCACCAAATTTTAGCTGAATTTCACTAACCTGTGAATGCTTTTAATTTTAAAAGTAGGCCAAGATTGTCTCAAGATTAGATTTCAATAAAGGGTTGTAAACACCACATTCTTCTGAATTTTGATGTAGTTAGCAAAATCTTAGGTGTCTGAAAATGAATAATATCTCTAAGCAAAGCTATTTGATTATTTGCTAATACATAAGTAAGATGTGACTTGACCTGAATACATTTAAATAGTTTTGAATAAATTTTATTTTATCTGTACATACTTCTATATCTCTGGTAATCATTGTATACTTTTCTTCATGGTTCAAAGGAAGAAATATGTAGTTAATCTTAATTGTTAACTTCTCTGGACTTAAAATCACCACGAAAATACACCTCTAGGTATGTCTAAGAGTGTTTTCAGAAGGGTTTAACTGAAGAGGAAAGCCTTTCTGAATGTGGATTCTTTGGCTGGTTTTGGAGACTAAATAAAAGGAAAAAGCCCACTGAGTACTAGCATGCAACGCTTTCTGCTTCCTAACATTGGATGTGATATGATGAGCTGCCTCCTGTTCCTGCTACCTTGTGTTCCCCACCAGGAGGTGCTGAGTCTCATGGAAATACATACCTAAATAGCCCTCTCATTCATCAAATTGTTCTTGATGTTTTTGTTCCAACATAAACTTTTCAAATATGTCTGAAGGAGAATGTTGAATTATGGCAATAACATGGTTTTAACTGATTGTCATAAAAATAATAATTTCCCAAGTGACCTAAATGGTTATGGATAAATCCAATTTATTCAAAACATTATAGACAATGTTTCCTGATGTTGGACTCTACTTGGCAGTAATGATCTCTAGTTGTAAAGCCAAGCTGCCTGCATACACAGTTATCACAACTATTACATTGACTATCTCCTCATCAATAAGAACAGTAACTGTAGAATAATTCATCAATATTTAACTTGCTGAATGAGTATAATTGCTTCTATTAACACATCAAAATGGCCTATTTATACATTCAATATCTTTTCAATTAAAATCAATTTCTACATCCTTTCCTCATCCTGTTCAGGGTTAATTCTTAATAAAACCATGCAGTATATATAGCCTGTAATCTGTTTTTGTATATTGATATGAACTATGACCACCTTGGGAGATACAGAATAGAAGCTATAATGTGGCCCAGTGAGTTACACAATATACTGTGGAAGACCAGCTCCCACATTTATTTACCCCAGGGACTTTTGAGGAGTAAGAAATAAGAGACTTAGATAGAAATATAGAGGGGAGAGAAACAGATATGCTGTGGGGATGGTTTGTATGTCAAATTGTTTTGATTGGTCAATAAATAAAACACTGATTGGCCAGTGGCCAGGCAGGAAGTAGGTGGGACAAGGAGAGCGGAGAATTCTGGGAAGTGGAAGGCTGAGGCAGAGAGACACTGCCAGCCGCAGCCATGACCAGCAGCATGTGAAGATGCCAGTAAGCCACCAGCCACGTGGCAAGGTATAGATTTATGGAAATGGATTAATTTAAGCTGTAAGAACAGTTAGCAAGAAGCCTGCCACAGCCATACAGTTTGTAAGCAATATAAGTCTCTGTGTTTACTTGGTTGGGTCTGAGCGGCTGTGGGACTGGCGGGTGACAGAGATTTGTCCTAACTGTGGGCAAGGCAGGAAAACTCTAGCAACAAATGGCGCCCAACGAGAGGGCAAGAGTTTCCACCTAAAACCTGAGAAAAGATTCTAAAATGGAGCTAAAAACAGCTTCCTAATTGTCTCTCTCAAATGAGCAGCAGCTGCCGGTTTGAGTTACTGGCGGGTTCCTGGCATGTGTGCTTGACCTGCAGTATGGCGGGAATGAGGCCTCTGCAAGTAGCACATTAAGCTGCATGGTGGATTTAGCCTTTGCTAGTACAAAACAAATAGAGGTTTCTGGGCTACACACTGCTTGGATAAAAGCATAGACCCAGGATGGCTCCCAAAGCTGGTGGAAAACGTACCACCGCCATGTTGGGAAGCTGAAGTGGGCGGAGCCAGCAGCCGCAGCACCATTTCAGGCTTAAAAGGCTGCAGTTTAAAGCAATAGGCTCAAGGTAATATAAAAAATAAGCCACATAAAGATGGCTACCACACAGAGAATCTGGATTATGTTCTCTTTGATATTTGTAATTGAAGAAAAACATTTGATTGCAAAAGCTGTTGAGTTATGCCAAAATGTGTATTTTAAAGGTACCTTGACTTCAAAATTTGGCTATAAGGATATGTTGCTTTGGAAAAGAGGCTCTGCTTTTGTTTCTACAGAAAGCCAGAGCCTATGGATTTGTTCCAGATTAAGATACATCAGGTTTGACCAGCCAAGACCACCTGAAAGGTCTCTGATGACACCATGGCCCCAGATGATTCAACATCCAGAATCGTTTCAAGGCAACTGGCTCAGACAATACAGCCTCACGGACTACTCCATGATCCTTAAATTTTCTTTGTGTCCCCATAAGATACAGCGCCCCCCTCCAGCAGGAAGTAGTAAGAGAAGCTACGCCCAAATCCCCAAATATACCAAGCTGGCTTTGGAGATGTGTAAAAGTTAAAACCTTCCTTTTTAAAAAAAGAAAAGGGGAAGTGCTGTGGGATGGTTTGTATGTCAAATTGTTTTGATTGGTCAATAAATAAAACACTGATTGGCCAGTGGCCAGGCAGGAAGTAGGTGGGACAAGGAGAGCGGAGAATTCTGGGAAGTGGAAGGCTGAGGCAGAGAGACACTGCCCAGCCGCAGCCATGACCAGCAGCATGTGAAGATGCCAGTAAGCCACCAGCCACGTGGCAAGGTATAGATTTATGGAAATGGATTAATTTAAGCTGTAAGAACAGTTAGCAAGAAGCCTGCCACAGCCATACAGTTTGTAAGCAATATAAGTCTCTGTGTTTACTTGGTTGGGTCTGAGCGGCTGTGGGACTGGTGGGTGACAAAGATTTGTCCTGACTGTGGGCAAGGCAGGAAAACTCTAGCAACACAGATAGCCTCGGGTAGGCCTGGATCCTTATCCACTGGTCAGGAATTTTATTCAAAAGGGCTTTTTATAACAAAGCCAAGGGGAGTGGCAAAAGACCTCCTCCTTGCTAGATACAGCCAAGTGTAGACCCTTCCAAACACCTGGTACCCAGGTCCATGGCCCAATCATCCTCTTATACAGCCCTGCTGGGTAAAGCCACTAGGAAACTTAGGTGTGCTCCAGCATTGTTCTCTTTAGTCCACACAAGTGTTCATTGCAAAGAGTCATTGGTCTGATCTTAGGCCTCTGGCTTCTGCTTCCCTATGGATACTGGTCCCTCACTAAGACTCCCCTTGGATGTCCTGTTGTTGCCTTGTGTTGTGGGAGATCCTGTAGCACTGGATCTGCAAGTATGGCCCCTTCACATACTCCAGCAATTCATAGATGAGGTGGATGTTGGGTATGGACAGACAGTCAAAGTTAGCTAGATATCCCAAGGTGAGAAAACAATCTAAAATGAGGAAACTCTGTTGTTAATCTCTGACAAAGTTTGTCGGACAGGAAGCCCTCTCATTATTTCTCTCATTATTGAAAAGAAAGAAGGACAAGTTTTGTAGAGATGTGCATAGATGACACTCTTGGAAGATATTTACTTCTGATTTGAAAAGAAGCAGAATGTCCTTTGATTATGTATCCTTCCTCTTTCCATCTTCAAAGAAACCTGCAATAGATATGTGGTCCAAGGAAATACAACTCATATATTAGTCATCTAAAAAAGGAAATAAAGAAAAATAAAACAAACTGTGAACATCAGGGAAAATGATGTGAAAAATATTGACTTAATTTATCTTGACAAGTAATCAATAATTATCAGTAAATTATTGACTACTTGTCAAGATAAATCAATGCCATAAACAACTTGAAAGTAAGACAAAATTTAAATATGTCACAATAAACAATATATAGGAGTGAGAAAAAATAAACAATGTATTGAATAAAATCCTTGGGGGAAATTTTTTATGATAGGGAGATCATGAGACACAATCAAGAGATAAAATGGAATCTATGTAAACTAATGAAAAAAAGAAAAAACAACCAAACCTAGACTACTCTATCATACTGAAATAATAAAAAAAACAGCATATGCACATACAAAGGATAGTGGAGGTAAAGAAGACATAGATGAAGAGTTTACCTATCATGAGACAGGACTGAAAGCAGAATTTACATACTATCTGAAGAATATGACAAAATGATGTAAATTAACCTGAAAGGTAACATGAAGGCAATTCAAAATTGTTCTTTTAAAGAAAGTTCTTCATTATTTGAAGACCTCACTTCTTTCCTTTTTTCTTAAAAATGTCTTCTACCTGTGATGTTTCCAAAGCCAAGAATGACTAATCTTTGCTCCACCAATGTCTGAACTCTTCTAGACAATGAGACTGAATTAACATGGGCACGCAAAGTAATCTTTCTTCTTTGAATGTTTCCTATCATTTGCATTTGTGTAACTGTGAATTTTCCTTTCAGCTTTCATCAGGGCAGTCGTAGGCGTATCTAATATATATTATATTAAGAAGGAAAAACTGAATGACTGTGGAGAGTACACTAGTGGCCTCTATTGTAAAGGATTAAAATCTTACATGAGAGAGCATGCAAGAATATCACCTCACTGTGCAGGATGAGTGGGAATCCAGGTAAATACCAGAGAAGCATGGGCAGCAACTTCATTTTTTAAACTTTTTGTTTAAAAAATTCTTTGTGGATTTCACATCATGCAACCTGATCCTTTTCATCTCCCCATCTCCTCACTTCTGCCCTCTGCTCTTGCAACCTCCTCACCAAAATATAATGTAAAAGTAAAACCAAAAAAGAAAAACAAAACAAAACAAATAAAGACATCTCTGTATGGAAGCTATAGTGTGGCCCAGTGAGTCACACAGTGTACCCTTTAGTACCTACATCTTTACTTGTAAATGTTCATTGCAATGAGTCATTGGTATGGTTTGAGGCCTCTGGCTTCTGCTACATTATGGACACTGGCTCCTCACTGGGACTCCTCTTGGATAGCCTATTGTTGCCTTAGGTCATGGAGATCCTGTAGCTTTGGATCTGCAGAACTGGCCCCTTCACATGATCCAGCAGTTCATAGATGAGGTGGGTATTGGGGGTGGGCTACCCTGTAGTCCTGGTTCTGGACCAGGGTAGTAGCTGGGTTTGTCAGGCCATCAGCTTTCCTTCATCATCACCACCTGGGCAAGCTCTCTAACGCAGCCCCAGCTAGCTCTCCTAGTGTGGCAGACAGCAAGGAGCTGGGTCAGCTCTCCTGCTTTCGTACCCTTGGGTCCAGCTCACCTGCACTCACACCACCAGGCCCTGCTCTACTGTTTGCCCAGGAGAGCTGCAGGACCTGCTCTCCTGAATGCTGCTGCCAGTAGGGGGAAGGGGCACAAACTTCCTATGGTAACTTTTGACTTTTTAATTATACAAACATATTACCTACACCCAAATAAAATCTGAAAAAGTGTAATCATTAAAAAGAGCAAATCAAACATACAATAGGAATAACATAATGGTACTTCATGTTTGCATTAAGGATGGTAAGTAAACTTAAAGTTTTATATTTAATTTTGAGTCATTTCTCTGTTTTCTCTTTGCATCTCATTTTCAAATATGAATATCTAGGGTGTTGATTAAACCAGTAGAGCTTGAAAACAAAATACAAATATTTATCTTCAATTTTTTTCTTTGAAATTCAACGTAATATAGATTACATAAGTTGTTTGTGAGGTGCTAAGTTACAGACAACTTTGTGTTGAACTCCATGCTCGGTGCCCTTCACAGGAAAGAGGCTGAACAGGAACAGCTCTTATTCCCAGTAAGCATGGTCATCAGTGCCAGGAACAGACTGCGAAACTATTCCAACTCTTTTATTAATGCAATCAAGCTAACTACATTGTCATTTTAAATTTCAGCATTCTGTTCATTTTAGCAATAGAAATAGATTAATACCATGTTAATGACTACACAAATGTGAAATGAACTGGGCCATGATATTGTACCAACAGCTGCATCTATTTAAAGTCTGTACTGGTTAATTTTATATGCCAGCTTGTCTAGGCCACAGCATACAGATATTTGGATCTCATCTACATGTTGCTACAAAGACATTTTGAGAGGAATTTTACAATCATATTGATAGGCTTTGAGTAAAGCAGATGAATCTTCATCATGTAGCTGGGTAATGGGTGCTGTTCAGTCAGTTGAAGGCTTTGAGGAAAGGCAGTCTGGTATTGCGTAAGCAAAGGAAATTCTGTGTCTTTGCCCACTGCATGCACCAGTTACAGTGTCAATTTCCTCTAACATCCCCAGTTTGATGGTCTATCCTGAAGATGCTGGGATTATCTGTTTCCATCATCATGAAGATGTTAACAATTACTTTTTTTTAAAAAAATCTCTCATTTCTTTACTACACATTTGCAAACAGGCAGATATCCTGTTAGTTCTGCTTATCTATAAAGAGCTACTGAAATATGATACTCAAATACTTAGATCAGAGCTTGATGGTGGAGAAGAGGGAGAAGGAGATGAGAGAGGAGGACCGGATGAGGTGAAGAGGCAGAAGAGTTGAAGGAGTGGAGGACAGGGAAGAGGAGAGGGAGAAAGGTCAATCACAGACTTGATTTTATGGTGTATTTTCTTTAAAATAATTATGCTCTGTTTTTAAGTTGGATTTCGGTATGTCAATGATCAATCCTATATATCAATGATTGAAAATAAATTCTCTATTAGCACAAACAAGCTAGTTTTAATAGAATCAATTTGATTTATTCATCTGTTGACAAGAAAATATTTCTCTTTTTAGAATATTGTGTGCTAAAAATGTGACTGATGTGTTTTGAGCGACTGTGAGATCAATGCATGATAGTCAGTTTTAATTTCTAATAACATTGAGAAAATTATAGTGTAAAATATAGTATTTTGAACAAGATAGAGTTTTCTCTGAGCAGACATTAATCTTACAGAATGGGAAGTGATGGATTAAACAATAACCAAGCTTCCTATTTGAAAACACTTTTTATAAGAAACATACTCTTTTCATTAACATAGTTTTTATTCTCAGAAAACCCTGATTTTTACTGAACTTGTTTTTAATAAAAAATACATGACTTTTAACTCTATTTAGGGAATGGAAGCCTGTTTATGGAGAAAGAGCTTGAGGAAGGCTCCAGGGGAAATGTCAGTACCTGTTCAGGAAGAATGCAAATGCCATTTCACATTTAAAGAAACATGATTGTGGCTTCACTGTGAAATGCGCAAAGCCTTTTAGGGTAGGGAAAAACTTTACATGATTAAGTGGCACCAAACCTAGATGTATATCAAATTATAACTTGAGTGCTTACCAGAGAAATGTTCTTTAACATGCAGGGAAGGCAGACCCCTGGATATTGTAGTGTGATTTGTGTTTTCATTTGAGAGGGAAGGCGGCACAAAGACCACAAGTTAAACTCTGTCAATGCTTGAGTTGTGGTGGTCTGCATGAGTAAGCACCGATTCCTCATAATAGCCAGCAAGCCTGTTTTCATTTGTAAATGCCTTTCCTTTTGATAGAAGAAGAACTATTCACATCCTTAAGAAGCCTGTACATCCCTTGTCAACTCTGGTTCCCTTGGTGTTTAGTTACTCAAAACTGTATTTGTGGTCAGAAACAGAACAGTTTGACGTAACCTTGTGCTCACAAATGAGGGTCTTTCATGTTAGAGGTGCATGGTACTTATGTATTGAGTGAGTGAATTGATGAGTACCTACAGTGATTTTTTTAATTTAATCCTTATTTATTTATTTATTTATTTATTTATTTAAAATCGATTTTATTTTTAATTATGAATGTCTGTTTGTCAGTCTGTGCACACGAGTTTCTAAGAATACCAGGAGAGGGCATTAGATTCCCTGGAGCTGGAGGTACAGTCCAGCTTGTCATCCAACTTGGGTGCTAGGAATGGGATTCTAGTTCTCTGTAAAAGGAATGGGTAACCAAATCAGCTAAGCTATTTTCCTAGCCCCTGGAGACTATTATTTTTAATAAAATGTTTAATATTTATGAAATCATACATTACTTTTATTTTACATTTTTGCTTTGTTGCCAATAAATTAAATCTATACATCTATCATTCTACTATTATGGTCTAAGAGCCACACTTTACTTAGCTGTGTTCACTAGAGGAACATAGCCAATAGAAGGTGCATGTATTATAAAAAGAGAATTACTTGATTGACATATACAGTAGGGGCTGAGCAATTCAACAATAGCTACTTGAACCCTGGAAAAGTAGATAACCTGGTTGTAGCTGCTAGTCCAGCCACCTGGACACCTCAGTTGTACCAATCTGGTACTGAAATCCTGTAAGCTCTTGGGACACTGTCAGTATTGAGTCAATGCTGGAAGTCTAAAGAAGCTGGAGCCGGATGTCAAGAAAGTGTGGCAACAGCAGCAATGGACACACTGTTCAGCAGGAATTGAAGCCAGGCATCCACCTCTTTAGATTTGGCTTTCAATATGGAGATGCCGCACACTTTGTAGGTGGCTCTTTTGCTCTCAGTTAATCTCACTAGAGCTATGGAGGTGTTCCCTCCACATGATTCTAAATCCTGTCAAACTGACATCCAGGATCAACCACGACAACCTCCTGAGACGGTGTGCCTGCCATTGCAGCTGTCCTAAGGAATTTGCATTTATTGGAGTGTGGTAATGTGATGTCAGAAGAGGTGGTTTGAGGTAAGAATTATAAAGAGAGTTACTATTTTAGCAGGCTTGAGTAGTAAACTTTGTACCTTTTGTGGAACCTATTCCGCAGAGAAACATCCCATAATGAGGCATGCATGAATGGCTCATTATCATAATGCTAAAATAAAAACGGGCCTTTGGTGTCATCTGAAAAATCAATTCACCTTTTCAAAACTTGAAAATATTTTTTACATTTTTATTGAGAGCAGCCTCTATTTTGCATAATGTTTTATATCCCTTTGTCTTTATGCCAGTTAGGATTTTGTTCAGTCATCAAAATCTGAGATGGGAGTGCAGGGCTACTTGGTGCTTTAGTGGTGGCAAGGATGCAGACTCTTGCATAGTGCTGCCAAGGATTCTGAGTGGTTCAAGGAAGCCGCTCTAGCTCTATTTCATTGTGCACATTTCAAACAGAAAAAAAATGAGTAATTGTTTCCCCAAAGGGGTCATGAACATGTATTAGTCATCTCAAAGAAGAATACCACCAGCTGCCAAACAAATATTCCACATGTATACCATTGGGGAAAGCACTTGCATATAGCTTCTGAGAAAGCAGAAATATTCAGTATTTATTACGGCTGTCCAAATGTCTAGCTGAAATCTACATAGGTTCAGAATAAGAATAAGAACATGTATTCCTTTGGGATAACTTGTTTTTGTACTTATATTTCTCTTTTTGGTTGAAAATAGGATGGTGGATAGCATGGCAAAAGTTACTTGCTCCCCTATTCATGAAATTTTTCAAGGTAAAGACTCTTTGAACATGTTTTCAGCAATGTGTGGCAATGTACACTGATGTTAAAACAGTCTCCATCATGGAAGCATGAAGGCTTCAACCTTAGACTAAGAACTATTCACAGCTAGGAAATACTGGGAATATGAGAAGTGGTCTTCCCTAGGGAGGAGTCCCCTAATGGGTTATCTAATATGAAGTGATCAGCCCTGAGATCGTATACCTATAGGTAACATGTGTAGCTGGAGAATTTCTCTCCAGCTCCCACCAAGTCTCACCAGTCCCAGAGCCCACTTATAAAATAAACACACAGACTCTTACATTATTTAAACTGCTTGGCCATTAGCTCAGGTCTATCATTATCTAGCTCTTACTTTTATATTTAGCCCATTTCTATTAATCTATACTTTGCCACATGGCTCATGTACTTACTGGTACCTTACATCTTCCTTGTCCTGGCGGCTCTAGGCAGTCTCCCTTCCCTTCCTCTTCACTCAATTTTCCTCTCTGTTATTCCTCCTATACTTCCTGTCTGACTATTGGCCAATCAGTGTTTTATTTATTAACATATTTGCCATACAGAACATCCCACAGCACATATGAACTGGACAGTCTATATTTATGTACTTAAGCATCTGTGTGTGTGTGTGTGTGTGTGTGTGTGCGTGTGCGTGTGCACGTGTACATGTGTGTGTGTGTGTGTGTGTGTGTGTGAGAGAGAGAGAGAGAGAGAGAGAGAGAGAGAGAGAAAGAGAGAGAGAGAGAGAAAGAGAGAGAGGAAAGACAAGAAGAGAGAGAGAGAGACCATGAGTTTGTGAGAGCAACAGAAGATGCATGAGTGGCATTGGAGGGAGGAGAAGGATAGGAGGGAAGTGATGTAATTATATTAGAAATTAAAAAAATAATTTATTAACACAATTTTCATCAAGAAAAATCTATCGCTTTGAATTTAATTGAATTCTCTTCTTAATCTTGAAGCAATAGCTTTAAAAATATAGAATGGAAGGTTCTAAAATTTCTAAGCTGATAAATAGATGGGACATGACTTTTGTTTCTGGCAAATGTTTTTGTTTAATTATTAAATTTGATCTTTTATAATTTCATACAAACCCACATTTAAAAATGTCATTCCTTGTGACTCATACCCTCTCTTTTTTCCCTCTTACTGCAGCCAGCCTTGTCTTCTGTAAAGTTCCCTTTTCTGTTTTCCTGTCTTTGTTTTGTGACACACTGAATTGGATCTGGGCCATTAATGTGACCTGTACTTGCAGTTATCTAATTGAGCCTGGTGGGTTCACTGTTCGATATACACTCAAAGATAATGTTTCTTCCTCCTCCTGAATCCATCAATGGCCAATAGTCCAGGAAGGAGTTATAGGGTCCACTGAGCCCCTCCCCTATCTGTAGCTGACTATGGACAGGTCTGGTCTTGTGCAAGCCCAATGTAAGGAACCACAGCATCTCTAAGTCCTGACTGCCATGGCTTCATTTCCCATGATGTCTTAGTTCTTCTCCCAATTTTCTGCTTTTAGGTTTTTTTTCCTACAGTTCTTCAATAGCATTCTCTGAGCCCTAGCTTGGGGTGATCAATGGTACTAAGATACGTGTCAAAACTTAAAGAATAACTTAGAGAATTCATTCGAATGCTGATAGATTTCAGCATCACTGTGAAGTGAATAAATCCCTCATCTCTTACATATTCCCATAATTTTAAAGCTTAGGGGCAATAACCAGAACAGTGAAAGGTGGAAAAAGTTAAAAGTACAAAATAGAATACAAATACAATTTATAATAAATACAAATAGAATCTTCTAAATCCTGTATTTTCAAAAATACTATCATTTCAAAAATAATAAGAGTCCAATTAAATTAAAAAAATAGTTTTATTAGCAAAAATTATCTTTTTATAATTTTTTGTATTTGGTTTTAAATTTCTAATCATATAAATGTTGTATTTGGGCTGAGCCCTCAACTGTTGCTTATTCTCGGTTCCCTGAGAAGCCAATAGTCTCTACATTCATTGTAAAGATGTGTTTAACTTATTAACACTGGGAACTTTTAACTTCTCATTTTTATTGTTTTAATCATTGGCACTAAACTCCAAATTATGTACATATGTAAGAGATGAGGGATTTATTTACTTCACAATGATGCTGAAGTCTGTCAGCATTCCAATGAATTCTTGAAATTATTCTCTAAGTTTTAACATGTATCTTAATATCATTGAGGTAAGATTCCATTTTCCAAGGAATGCCTTCTGGAGAGAGGTGTAGAATGATGCAAGTTTATTGGTGTTCTGTAATGATGATAGTCTGCAGAACAAGGGCAAGCAGTAAGGCTACTGAGTAGAGGCAAAAGTATGACACTATGGGGTTTTGTCACCGTCTGCCCACATTCCATGAGAGCCCAGATGGCAAGGGAGCCCTTCAGGGTGGTTCCTACATAGCACTGAGAGGTCTGGGTTTCACATGCTCCCTGAAACCTGTCCCTGAGTTTTACCAGTTTAGTACGGTGACTCTCTTCAGCCAAAGGAAAATGAGTAGAAGTAGCTGAAAGGAACCAGTCTGTGGTTCTTTGATGTTGTGTCAGAATCTAAGCGGTGACTCAAAGTACCCACTACACTTGTATAAAATTTTTACTGAGGAATAAAACTCCATTTTCATTCTTAGTAATTTTAGTATCTCCTTGGATTTCTGTAACCTACACTGTATATATATATATATATATACATATATATATATATATATATATATATTCACACAATGGAAGACAAAAATAATAAACAAAAATTAATATTCGGGAGTGGATTGTGACTCTTTGGTAATCCAAACAGAAGTGCCTTTTATCTTCTTGTTCTTTCTTTTCTAGTCAGTGATACTAATGTTCCATCATACTCATGATACATGATCCAACTTGTTTTATTTCCATCCCAGGCAGTGGACTATAAAGTATGTGTGTAAAATCTGAGCTAGATATTTCTCTAAGAATTTTTTCTAAACATTAGTCAGATGTAACATACTTGTCCTCAAGCACAGCCAAGAAATGCCAACTTTAACCTGAGTACACTGAAGTACAGAAATGACATTGGAGGAAGAATGGTTCCTGCCTTCTCTGGCATCTACTTCTACATGTGTGTCATGTGTTTGTGTTTGGGTTTATATGAGAATTTTAGCTCTGGAAACTAATGATTTCAGTTTTTAAATTGGTTTTACATATTCCTTAAATGAGGTGATAATTGATTATTACTTAAATATTATTTTCAATATACTTTTATAGCTGATGAAAGTAGTTTGGAACATGATATTCTACTAAGCAGTTTGGAGAAGAAAAAGCCATAGTATGCATGAATATAATAGTGTTAGTGTTTAACTCTAACTACAGGAAAAATATCCAATGCAAACAGACAAGAAAACAAGCAGTGCTCTCATGACTGATGCGTTTGCAAATGTAGAAAATTATGAAGCTAATCAAACCCTAAGAATGACTCAGTGTAGTGAGCTGAAGAGAGAACAGAAAAAGAACCTAGTTTAAAAATTCCTTGAAGACAAAAATGTAAATGATAAGATAGATTTCTTTAAAAGGGAAACAATCAGAACATTAAAAAAAAACTGAGGATTGCTCAAACTCGTTTTGAGACTATTATTCATTTCCTTAACACTTCCTTATTGTTTGGCGTGTGTGTGGTTAGTCACATTGGAATAGGAATGCAGTAAGCATAAGTGGAGAAGGTGGATGGCAACTGGAAACTATGATCAAGTGACAGAAGAAAGAACTGCCAAAAGGAAGAGACATAAATATCTTTTTTGTGTGTGTGATTGCTACTTTGGGATTTTTTTTAAATTTTATTTTATAATTTAATTTAATTTTACATATCAGCCACAGACTCCCTTGTTCCCCCGCTTCCCCCCAGCCCACCCCCCATTCCCATCTACTAATTAATTAAAATCAAACACCATTTGTCAATTATTGAAGTGGATGCTAATCTTATTGTCATGATCTAATAGACCTTTGTCAGTTAAGAAGAGATTCTCCAAAGTGAAGTGCAATGTAAAGGAAGTGTACTCAGGAAAGGAATGAGTTCCCTAAGATGAAGGCCAAGGAATAGAAACTGAGTTTCACTGTTGACGAAGGAGTGATTGAGTGAATCTTCGCATGGGTGAAGGGCTTTTATTTGAAAGATGATAGTGTTTTTCTTACACTGAAAACAGAACAGGGAAACTTGCTTACTCCTAAGTGTGACAGGTTTGAGTTAATATTGAGTACAGCACTTTCAGACAGTGAGGGAGTCACTTGGTATTTTTTTGAAGGTCCTTCAGATAAGAAGAGATTCTTGCTTTTCTGTGATTCATTATGCATTGCCTGACTGATGACTGAAAGCCTGCATGAAATGATCCATTTTCCCACTTACAATTTCCTTATGTAAGGCTATCAGCTTGAATGCGGGGAGGCATGGGAAGCGTTGGAGGGAGAAAAGGGAGGGAGAAAGTGATGTAATTCTATTTCGATTAAAAACATTTTTTAAAAATTGTATATAACATATCCTTATTAAAAATCACTGCCCAGTAACTGAAGTTACCTTTCTCTACAAAGTACTTGATAAAATACTTGGAATGACAAAATACTTGGAATGACAATATTACCTGTTATTGCAATACTAAGAATATTAATTTCAAATTTGCATCAATAGGGCATATATATATATATATATATATATATATATATATATATATGGAAACAAAAAGCATTCTCTAGTCTGTATTGCAATAACAAAGTAAATTAGTAATCCTTAGTAAACTAGCATAAACCTAACAGTAAGTTTGTATTTATCATAGTGGTTAACATTTAGAGCCAATTAAAATTTTAAAGATTATGATATTTGAAAGGAGAATTTCTTTTTTCAAACAAAAAATTTACTCATGAAGGACTGAGGAGGTGGCTGAGCTACTAAAATCACAGCCATCAACAAAATGTCCTATAAAGAATGTATAGAGCCGGGCGGTGGTGGCGCACGCCTTTAATCCCAGCACTTGGGAGGCAGAGCCAGGTGGATCTCTGTGAGTTCGAGGCCAGCCTGGACTACCAAGTGAGTTCCAGGAAAAGGCACAAAAGCTACACAGAGAAACCCTGTCTCGAAAAACAAAACAAAAAAAAAAAAAGAAAGAAAGAAAGAAAGAATGTATAGATAGTAAAGTGACATAAAGTTGAAAAATATCAGTATCTTTTTCAAGTTGATTTAAAATGAATGTTTTCCTGTAAGTAATTTAGAGACATTCTGAAGAGCTCACCGGCCCAAGGTCTTTTAAGGGGAAACTATCAGGCAGGAATACGGCTCTGTGTGTACATATGTATGTACATGTACTCACACATATATGGACACCAGAGGCCAATATTGAATGTCTTCTTTAGTAGCCCTTCATCTTAATTTTGACAAAGAGAAACTCGCTGAACTTGGAAATTTGACTATATTGGAATGCTCACACGCTCTGGGGATCACATTGTCTCTGAATTCCCAGCCCGGAGTTGACAGGCACACACCTCTTCTCCTGACTTTAATGTGGACCCCAGTGATCCTAGACCGGACCTCAGGTTTGCAAGACAAGTGCTTTACCAGATGAATCAACCCTTGAGCCCACAGCAAGGTCCTTTACATGGCAGACCCATCTCGTGTAGGCTGCTGACTTTGATTAAAATGTCCCCAAAGAGCATATCCCTGAGAAGCTCTCTCTAGCCATACATTTCAATAGTACACCTGACAGGCTGAAGATTAGCATTATTCATCTAACTTAAAGTGTAAAATAGCTCCTTTTCACAAAAATTTTACTCCACAAAAAGTAAATATACCTTTTGGTCTAAGGTTACTGAGGGCAGAAGATGCTTTACATGTGTAAAGAAAAAAAATGATTGTTTTTAGGGCTGAATGTTTAATTTAAGCACCCAATGAATGACAAGCACTTTTTAGAAAGTTATTAGTGAAGTTAAGCCCACAAATTGAGTTTTTAAAATGTTGTTACATATCATAATTGCATGGTTATATATTTTTTGGGCTGTTTCTAACAGTCATTTTGTTTTCCATCCTCAGGATAAGATTCCTGCCACCTTCTGGGTAGGAAAATTCTCATAAGCCTCCCTTTCTGATTTAGAGAGCATTCATGAGATTCAAGCTTTGGGCATGATTGAAGATGTTTCAGAGAGTGGATTTTTGCAGTCCTTGGTAATTACTTCTGTAAAGCGATGACTGTTTGCATCCATTTTTGAAAAGATATAAATCTTGATCCTTTTGGTTATTTTGTTGGCTGAAACACCAGGGGGAGTAGCAAAGACTAGTTTCAGGCAACTTAGTGCATGTCCCCAGCTCAGCTATGCATTAACTCTGGCTCTTGTGTATGAACATAACAATGTAAAACAAAGCTGAAGATATATGTAATGCTGTGCACTTCAGGATTTAAAGACCGTTCCGTCTGTAAAGTAATCAGAAAGAAGACCCATTAAAAGTCACTGGAAGGAGAGTCTGGGAGATAGTTTGGCCAGGCAGAAGGACAGGACTTTGATCCTCAGAGCCTGTGCAAGAAATCCAAGCAAGGTGGCTGTTCTAGATTTCTAAATTGCTTTTCTATGGCTGGGATAAAACATAGACCCAAAGCAACTCGTGTGAGAAAGGGTTTGTTTGGCTCTTCGCTGTGGTCCATCAAGGAGGGAAGCCTCAGCAGGACATCAGCAAAGGTTCCTGGAAGCAGGAGCTGAAGCAGAGATCATGGAGGAACACTCTTTAGTGGCTGGCCTCATCTGGCTTGCTCTATTACCTGTTTTTACCCTAGCTCAGGCCCACCTTCCCAAGGATTGCACTGCCCACAGAGGGCTAGGTCTATCTATATCAAGAACAATTTAAAAAATGCTTCATAGATAAACTTACAGGCCAATCTGATGAAACTGATTGAGCAAATTGAAATTTCTTTGTCAAGTTGATAAAAATCATGGCATTAAACTTCTAATTATTTTGAAACACAAACCCATATCTTTAAACCACACCCTTTAATTTCTTGTCCTCAATATCTCATGTTATTATTGCAATATAAAATACAGTCTAACTGTTAAAGTCCCGGAGTATTTAAATATTTCAACACCTTAGAAGTCTATGGTCTCTTTAAAAATCTATATATGTGGGAATACACACACAGGACAATAACAACAGCAAATAAAGGGAAAATGTTATTAGTCTGAAAGAGAACAAGCAGTAGGTGTACTTTGGTTGGAGGGAGAAAAAGAGGAGGAAATGATGCAATTCTATTATAATATTGAAACATAAAATATATTTTTAAAAATAATTCAAGGTCATCTAAATGTGGGCTCTGGTAAAATCCAAATAGGTTATGTAATTTCTTATTCCAGGGAAGAAGAACCATGGCACAGATAAAAATCAAAGCAACTCAAAACCCCAATCAAATAGTATAAATAGCTACATGTCCAATATGTGGAAGTGACTCATTATCTTTTGGGTTCTAAAGGACTTGGAGAGCCCCACATCTTCAACTCTGCCACCCACAGTGTGAACATAACTTATCTGGGGGATGCAGATGCACACTGGCTATACTCTACCCATATCTCTCTCCTTGGTTGTTGTTCCATAATCTTCGCATCTCCAATATGCTAGAATATCCACTACATTTGAGGCTCTATTTTTACCAATGACATTTTCGGGTCTCTCCCAGTACCAAGTCTCAGCTGTTCTGAAAACCATTATCCTGTAGGAAACTGTTACACATTGCCAATTGTGTATTCCAGATTCTGTGTGACAGCCATGAGGTGTGATTACCTCCTCAGGAGGTTTCACCTCAGTGATGCTGGTGTCTCATTAACTGCAGATGAATTTTAAGTTCTAGCAACCCACATCCATTGTCCTAGTAAATCAAAGAGAAAAATCGCTTCCCTTCCACTGATTCTTAATTCAAATACTTCACACAAGTGGCACTGATAGAGTAGTTAGAGAACTCTCAAACTTCTTTCCAAAGCTTTAGATATGAGACCCTCATTGTCTGCATTTCTCCCGGTATTCTTACCTTTTTGGCTCCCACAGAACAGACCGTTAAGTTCTGAGCACTCAGTGACTTTTCCAGCCTAGAGTTACAAATACCTCCACTACCCTCACCCCTAAACCCAACATCATCCAGGTCCATTATAGCAAGATCTCACTCTCTAGTACCAATTTCTAGTTTGGAGGGAGAATTTTTTTAGTTTACAGTTTATAATCCGTCATCAAGGAAAGCCAAGGCAGGAACTGAAGCAGACACCATGGATGACTGTAGCCGACTGGTCTGCTCCTTCAAGTTTGCTAGGATAGCTACCTTATTAACTCAATGCCCATTGGCCTAGGATTGGCCTCATGAAAGTCGCTGTTGATTATAATTCCTATGCCTGGGAGGCAGAGTCAAAAAGTGCTTGCATTTAAGGAGCAGTATGATTGGCTGTAAATTTACCAAAGAGTGTGGAATTTGCAAAACATAGTGTGGGAAGTCCGAATTTATGTTACTTTTTGAGGATACTGAAGGCAATAACTAAACAGTATAATTTGAACCCGATGAGTGGTAGGTTCACAGACACGTTTAGATTGCGGTAATTTATCAAGCCACGCACCTTTGATTTCTTTATGAGCAGACAATTTTGACTACATAACTTATCTTTTGACGAAAAGCTTATTAAAAACACACTCATTAATAATATTAGACAATTTCATAACTTATATGCTACTGAAGAATTACTGAGGCTAGTAGAGTAATGTGTATATTTGGGGAAAATATCTTTTATAATTATTAAGCATAGAAATTTAATTGGACTTATACTTCATTCACCCAGTGATTTCCTACCTAAAACTTCAATAACAACACAAATGCAAAGTGTTAAAAAATGCCTATCAACTCACTGTGAATCTAGAGTATTTCCCCCTTGTTTTCACCTAACAAGACATTTGGGAAATGCATCCACGCTCTTTCATGTGGCAATTCTTTGATCATATTCTATTGCAGAGAGCCTTCAATTGCTGGAACATGTATTGATTCATTCATTCTGTGATTAACAGGTATTTTGCATGCTTTTTAGCTTTTGCCTACTAAGACTAAAGATTCTATAAACATTTTTCACATTTTGATCTTTAACTTTACAGACATGAATTGTTGCAGATTTATGTGAAATACTGTGTTTTAAGAATATGCATTTTCTTTGAGACAGCAATCTCATGATGTCACTCTGGCTGGCCTTGAACTTGCTGTGGAGACCAGACTGACCTCAAATTCACTTGCTATGGAGACCAGACTGACCTCAAACTCAAAAAGAGATCCACCTGCCTCAGCCTTCAGAGTGCCAGATTCAAGATGTGTGTGCTGGGGATGCTGTGAATGTGTTGCTTTGATTGGTTGATAGATAAAATGATGATTGGCCAATAGCCAGGCAGGAAGTACAGGCAGGACAAAGAGAGAGGAGAATTCTGGGAAGTGGGAGGATGAGTCAGGAGTCGCTGCCAGCCACCACCGTGAGTATCAAAATGTAAGATACTGGTAAGCCACGAGCCATGTGACAAGGTATAGATTTATAGAAATGGATTAATTTAAGATGTAAGAACTAAATAACAAAAAGGTTGAGTCGTTAGGCCAAATAGTTTAAATAATATAAGGTATGTGTGTTTATTTGGATTTGAGTGACTGCAGGCCTGGTTGAGACTGGAGATAACTCCAGCTGTATGTGTGTCACCAAATCCCCAAAACATATATATTTTAATGTTAAAAATGGATCCACTTTTCCAAGAAAATTACAGAAAATTTGAGTTCCCTTTGTTCAGTCTTTGCTGACATTGACATTATTGAATTTTATCCAATATAGTGTTTGTATAGTATTGTTTTTATATACTTAATAAAATCAATTTTGTGGGTCTGCAAGTGAGCAAAACAAGATACTGTTTGATCAGATCCCTGTTCCTGGAATACTTTAAGTTAATGCTTGTGCTATATCCCGTGGTGCATGGTACTGTTTTAATAGTTTCCTTAAAATTGGATGACTTTGAAATACCTTGATAGAAGAACTGAGTGCTTTCTTTCTTTGTTTCTTCATCAGTTTCGACTGGTGTTACACACCATGACCAGTTACTAGCCTCAGTAGATTAACCCAGTACAATGAAAATGTCCGTGTTAAATAAAGGCTTTCACTTGTGATAAATATATTACTGCTTAAGTCATAATCTTCTTAAGTGAAAGTTCACAGTTGCCCCACAGGGCATAACTGCTTTAGATTTGCTTTCTGTTGGTGGGTATTCTGCATAAAAACCTCATAAGCATAATCAAAGTGTGAAGAATAAAACTATAATATGTGAAGTCAACGGCAAAGCTAAATATTTTAAATGTTCACAGGAAAATAATTCCAATGCATATTACAAAAGAAAATTGTGTGATTGTATTAAGAATACCTAGGAACATTAAGAACATTACTCAGCAGAAGGATTCTTTGTTGTGTGATTTAGAGAAATTTCTTTGGTAAGAACTGTTCACAATAAAGAAGTAGAAAGCGAAAAGAGTTTTTTAAATGCAAGATTTTGTAGGGAAATTAGCACACACATTATTTAACTGTGGTACAAATATCATGATTCTGGATGTGTGTGGGAGCAAACTAAAGCTGTCAACAAATTTGGGACGCACTAGAGTGCTGGGACACAGAGTGGAAAGCACAGCTTCATTTGTTCAGTTAACTACAAAGAAGCAAAGGAAGAGGGGAAAAGCCGGGTTAGCATATTCAGTATTTTAATACATAAAAACCTAAAGCAAAAGAGAAAAATGGAATAAACTCAAATTACATAAAAGAAATTCTGGACCTCTTTTTGCTTTCTCTTTCCTCCTTAGAACACTGTAGTTATCCTGGAGACAGACTATGTCCAAGCTCACACAAAGGAGCTTGGTATGTTTACTGCCTGTAGTTCTTAAAATTTTTTACAGACAAAAATGAACATGCAAGATTATTGCAAAAATTAGATATACTGTACTTTACAATGAGATTTGGCTATTCGAAAGGGTAATGGTGTTCAAGGGCATTTTAAATAATCTACAAATTTTAAAATTAGTTTTTTTAAATCTATTGCAGACTTGTGAAAGGAACAAATTTGTGACATGTCATTTTTCTGTGCTATATTGTGAAGTAAGAAGTTAGTGTTTCTTAACAACATTAATGTATGGATTAAGATACAAACCATGAGAATACCAGAAAATTTAAGGACTCAATGAGTTTTAAATTTTGTAATTCTTCTAGTTCATAAGTAATGGTCCCTTCACATCTAAAAAGACAAAACTAAAACGACATAGTCCAGGTAGTTAGCATTTTAAAGTGAATTTTTCTGTTCTGTAAAGATGTGATACACTTCACTAATAAGTTATGAACCGTGTTAGGCTATTTTTATTGAAATTTTATACAGTATGTTTTAATCATGTTTATTTCCTCTCTGAAGTCCTCCAGGTCCTTCCCACCTAATTTTCTGTTCTTTCTCTTTCTCTTAAAGAGAAAGGGACCACCCCTCCACCCCCCCCAAAAAAACCCTCTGTCTTCATCACACACACAAAAAAACAAGGAACACAAAATGATGTCCACAAAAAAAAAAAAAAAAAAAAAAAAAAAAAGCAAAGCAAACAGGTCAAAAGCGAATGAGGTAAGAAAAAACAAACAAACAAACAAAAAAAAAAAACAAAAAAAGAAAAAAGAAAAAAGAAAAGAAAAAGCCAAACCCAAAACAAAATAAAACCGAGTTCTTTTATTAAGAAATGCAACATAAAAAATCATAATATTTTTCTATTTTGTATTTTATAAAACTCTTTTCATTCTAACTATGATTATTATCATATTAAAATATTGTCACAATAATAATTTTTTTTTTTTTTTTTTGGCTTTTCAAGACAGGGTTTCTCTGCGTAGCCTTGCGCCATTCCTGGGACTCACTTGGTAGCCCAGGCTGGCCTCGAACTCACAGAGATCTGCCTGCCTCTGCCTCCCGAGTGCTGGGATTAAAGGCGTGCGCCACCACCGCCCGGCCCACAATAATAATTTTAAGGGAGATCATTTGAAGAATACTTTGATTCAAAGTTAAAACAGATGAAGTCCTTTTATATTTCAATTTGTATAACTCAAAAAATCAAAAGCATTTCCACACTTATCCTAATGTTGAAAATTCTCCTAGATCTGAATGTTACACCTGTCAAACCTTTCACCCTTCACTTGGGCTGGACACCTTGTTTTTTTCTCAGACCCCCTTTATCTGTTTTTGCATCTTCCATATCTTTTCCTTCTTATGTCCCTCCCACTCTCCATTTCACCAAACTGATTTGAGAAACTGAACTCATTTGGCATGTACAGAGATTTGTTTACTTTCTGACACTACCAACTGCTGGGGTCGTGATGACGATGACGTAATGGATTCCATAGCTGAGGAACTGCTGGTAAACTAAGTTGAGTACCGCTCCCCCAGGGTGCAGCTTATCTGGAAGTTATTTTTCTTACTTTATAATAGCTTGGCCACAAACCCAGGTATTTTATATAAGTTTTAGAAAAAAAATGTCTAATATTTTTTAAATAGATTAAGTGGAAATACTTCTGAATTAACTCATAAATGTCCCTTTTGACCACTAAATGTGTAAGCCATTCCATATCCCTTGCCTTCTGCCGCAGTTTTTCTCAGTGTCTCCTCTTGATACTTTAAAACAACGTAGAGGTGGGATGAAGCCAGTATCACCTTCTAGAATAATTGGATAATGTTGATAGCTCAGAGTGTGGAAGAAAAATCAGCGTTAATATGTTCAATATCTGTGTAATTGAGATAACTTCCCCTGAGTAAATGTGACAGCAGAATAATACAGTTTATAATTGAACATCTGCTTTGCACAGCCCACATACATTCAAAATTCATTTGCCAAAATGTTTTGAGCGATTATAAAGTGCTAGGTTTAAATGTGAACAAAGTGAAAAGATTCCCTGTCCTGAGGACTAATATTTCTTGATCTAAGCAGCAAATGGAAAGTGACCAGAAGTAAGATCAGAAAACTTCTTCTGGTCAGATCCTGAGGCTTTGTCAGTGATGACAAACAGGTTTAATCTGTTTTAAGTGGGATGGAAAGCCACAGGGAAGTGATAGGTAGAGGCTACAAATGACCTTATAGAGGTCTGGGAAGTTTTCCATGGGATTATCCTTCTGAGAGCTTAGTTTTATTAATTAATTTACTTATAAGTAATAGAGAAATAAATTTATGCAAATTATATGCTAGAAAATAATGTACACAGTATATACATGTAAGTCCATGAAGTTGTAACCACATTTTCTTTCTGTCTGACTATGCATTGACACTACAGTTTTGAGAAACTCTAGTCACAGGGTAGAAATTTCTAGCCAGTCTAGGTGTCTAATCGACTCAGAAGTTGCAGAGGTCACCACAAGTGTAATATATACCTATACAGTTTAAAAATATGTTTATTTTGGTTGCTTATGCTGAAGTGACATTTTTATATCCATATGTAGCTCTGTTTTGATTTAATATGACAATTTAGAATTGTATGTGTGCATAAAAAAAATCACATCGTCCAAACTCCTTCTTTTCCTCTCGAGCCATGGTGTAGTCTGCATCACCATGTTATCCTTGGATGCCAAGTTCAAGTGCTCAGGCACCCTGTCTTTGTGCTGGGGTTTCTTTTCTACTCTCTGTTTTCCTTGTGCTAGGCACTGACATGTTTTGTCAGTTCACTGAGAGAATTCCTCCCTCTTCTCCCTAGGCAGTCCTTTCACACTGAGCCTGTGGCATCCACATCTGGCCTCTAATAAGAAATACATTTGTTTTTTAATGTTTAGTTTCTTGAGTTCTTTATATATTTTGTAGATCAGTCCTCTCTTGGATATGGGGTTGGTGAAGATCTTTTCCCATTCTGTAGGCCGCCATTTTGTCCTATTGACAATATCCTTTGCCTTTCAGAAGCTTTTCAGTTTCAGGAGGTCCCATTTATTGTCAATTATAGTGTCTGCGCTATTTGGTGTTCCATTCAAGAAGTTGTCTCCTATGCCAATGCATTCAAGGCTACTTCCCACTTTCTCTTCTGTCAGGTTCAGTGTATCTGGATTTATGTTGAGTTCTTTGATCCACATGGACTTGAGTTCTGTGCAGAGTGATAGATACGGATCTATTTGCATTTTTCTACATGCCAGCAACCAGTTATGCCAGCACCATTTGTTGAAGATGCTTTCTTTTTTTCCATTGTATAATTTTGGCTTCTTTGTTGAAAATCAGGTGTCCATAGGTATGTGGATTTATATCTGGGTCTTCTATTTGATTCTATGATAGACCTGTCTGTTTTTATACCAATAACATATGGTTTTTATGACTCTATTCTTGTAGTAGAGCTTGAAATCTGGCATAGTAATGCCTCTGGATGTTCTTTAATTGTACAGGATTATTTTAGCTATCCTCAGTTTTAAACTGGATGGCCCAGAGACCTAGGATAGAACCAAACATGACTGAAGAAAAAAAAGTCAATGTAATGATGCCTAACGATGTTCTGCTATACTCATGGTTAGGCACCAATGCCTAACCCAATATTCATCAGAGAGGCTTCATGAAGACACTGGTGGAAACAAATGCAGAGACCAGACTGCACAACTGTCACATATATTCAGTAGGCCTAGTACAGTCCCATGAAGGGTCCCCGGTTGTCAGCTCAGTCTCTGTGAGCTCCTATGTGTCCAGGTTAGTTGTTTCTGTGGGTTTTCTTGTGATGCTCTTAACCCCTCAGGCTCCTATAATCCTTCCTTCCTCTCTTCAGCAAGATCTCCCTGGCTCAGCCAGATGTGTTCTTATCAGTGATGGTCCTGATTACTAATTGACAGTTACCACCCACATTTCTCCTTTCTATGAGTGAAACAGATACCTCACTCAGGCATCTACTCTTTGTGAAGGGAAATACTACAGAGGCCTTTTTGGTATGAGGGAGTAAACCTTTGTAGCATTGTCCAGAAGGCAGAAGTGAGATAACACAAAGAAAATTGCCTTGCATAACACTGGACAAAGATAACTTCTGTTATTCAGGCAAACAGGACAAGGAGAGCTGAGAGGCAGTGGGGTAGCATACTCCTAGCAACACACCAAGAAGTCATTATTTCCACATACTAAAGTGTAGAGCGATGCATCTCTCATGTTAAAAAAAAAAAATCTTGAGCTTTAGTTAGTAAATGCTCATGGTCATGAATTTATTTCACACCAACTGTCACAGACAATGTCTCTAGACCGTGAATAGTTGTCATTATGATTTGACCACAGCTATATTTAGTTCATGATTCTTCTGTGGAAGCCACATACTACTTCTCTGGGTATTTTCTTCTGCCTGTCTATGAGTTGGGCATTCACGGGCATTCAAAGCAGCTTTATAAGCATGAAAATCTACCACAGCAGCCCAATCCTACTGATCCCATTCCCTATAGATGGAATGAAATAAACTTCTTATTTGCTTTATCAACTGCTTTCATGTTTCCTTTTGCAACTCGATCCATAAACAGTAAGTGTTATTAATCTCTAATTACAAGCATTTATTATCCTTTGTTACAATTTATTCTTCTTGTTATTTCAACACTTCAAATAAGGTCTCTGAAGGTTTCTTTCTTACTTAAGCAGTTAGCATGTGTTCCCCAGAAAGGGAAAATTTGGAAAGGAACTCACCTTGCAGAAATTACGATATGAGTGGAAGCAGAAAATTGGAGTCAGAAGTGAGAGGGAAAACATTAGTAATTTTAGAAGCTCCTGAGAAATGTACGGAGGGATTATTTTTCTTTGCTGTTTGAGTAACAGTTTTATTTGAAGTCTAATGGTCTCCAATCCTAGGAGACTGAGGGATATACACTTCTCACACAAGTGACTCTTGAACTACATTACTTTTCCCTCTCCATCTCCCATTCTTCTCCATTAAGGAATCTATTGCTTTGCTGAAACTAGGTACAGGTCTCAGGCTTCAGAACAAAGCATGCTTTTCAGTAGATTCTCCCCGCCCCACTGTATCATCATTTGTTGGTTCCTTCATATCTTTGATGACAATTCCTCCATCTTGGTAATTTGTACCCTGAAAGTTTGAAGAGGAATCTTGTGAATGGGTATCAAAGACATTGAGGATATTTTAAAGAAATCCTTTCCTGTGATTCATTGCCTCATCCTGCATGACACCTGACATTTGTTATGAAGCTGCATTTGACTCAAAGGCAGAGGTGATGCTGCAAGTTCAGAAATATTTGGAGACAGCTATAGTTTAGGCAATCCAAATGCATAAATTTATTAATATTACCTTTACGTGATTTATAAAATGAATGAAGCAGTGGGCCATGGATCCTTGATTCTCTGGACCAGAGAAGTTAATTATCTGTTCTCACCTATGTAGATGCATAGTTTAAGTTTGAATAAATAAGGGAATAGGATAGTTTTACCCATTAAAAAAGTAACTGATGAATCTGAGAGTTTATGTTTGAACCTATTCAAAAATAGAATTTCGGTTTTATGGCTGAATTCTTCTCTATTGTACATATATATCACATTTTAAAAAATCCATTCAGTGGCTGCTTAGGCTGATTTCATACCTAGATTGGTAGGTGATGCTATATCTGGATAAATCCACTTACATTTTTTTCTCTATTTCCATTTGAAACTGTCTTGCAGACTCTAAACATGGAAGAAGTTCATCTCCTTAACTCATACATAGAATCAGAGTTTGATGTACTCACTTTTATCACTGATTCTTAGAGCTGTCACTGGTGAAGATCTCCACATAAAAGCCATGGGTACAGGAAGGTGTCACCATGGCTTCTCACCAGTCCTCACTCCAGACAATGTTGCAGTAAATTTTCAGTAAAATCACAGGTCACACCATCATATACTTTGCCCTGACTGCCAATAATCTTCCAAGTTGACAGTCTAGACCTAAGGTTTTACATTCAGCAGTGTAAGTAATTATGCCCCTTCCCCCCAAGAATTATTATCTGAATCTAGAATGCTCCACCATGTCATCCCAGTAATCATCATGCATTATCTCCTTGACACTTCCCTTTTCTTAGAATCTCTCCATTCCCAAGATGCATTCCCTTTTGATGGCAATTATTCCTAGTATGGAGAAGATGATCTTTATCAGTATTCTACAAGGTTTGTATCTAAAGATTATTTAACGTCTGTCTTACTAAAGTAGGGGAAAAAACCAAGATCAAACTCTATTGGGAGTGTTCAACTACTTCAAGTATGCAGAGACCAACAAGGGCATGGTGTGGTGATCAAGTTTACTTTAAAAAGCACTTCAGAAAAGACCACAGAGAAGCTATGTATGAATATTTTTATTTTTTATTAATTATTTTATATCCAGACCATAGTCTCCTCACCCTCCTTCCTCCCACTTTTTCCCTTTACCTCCCCTTCACCCTTCCTGAATCCACCCCACCTCTATATTCACTCAGAAATGGTAACTAATACAATGTTGCTGATATTGGAATCTAAGTAAAGAAGAAGATGTGATGTTGCAGGAATCTTAAAAGTTCTTATTAACAAAATCAAACCCGAGGCGAGTTATTGGGGTCCATGCTGGTAGATCAGAGAGACAGAACAAGCCACAGCTATCTCACCTTGCCGGATCCTGAGCTGGTCTTGTCTCCTCAGACTGGAGGCCTCTGAGTCCTCATCCGGAATGGGTCTCAGCTCGAAAGCCTGAATGTTTAACCAGCCAAAATCTTCTAGTTTCTGGTCCTCACGCCTTATATATCTTTCTGCTTTCTACCACCACTCCCTGGGATTAAAGGCTGGCTTTCTGGGATTAAAGGCATGTCACCATGCTTGGCTATTTCCAATGTGGCCTTGAACTCACAGAGATCCAGAGGGATTTCTATCTCTGGAATGCTAGGATTAAAGGTGTGAGTGCCACCATTTTCTAGCCTTTGTATTTAGTGGCTGTCTGTTCTCTGACCCCAGATAAATTTATTAGAGTACACAATATTTTGGGGAACACAATACCACCACAATGTGGTGTCAGTCATACACTAAACTATGAATGTAGAAGACTTTTAAGTGCTTTTCTCTGACCCTGTTGCCAACCTAATGGCTAATGAGCTTAATGCTTTCAATAAGATCTCTTCTGTGGTTATGTCTAGTTGTATTTATGTTGCTGATATGTTTGTATGAGTGCTGGCCTGTGGGTGCTGCAGTGCCACCCAGTGAAGTCCCAGGGTAACTTTGGGGACTTGATTCTCTCTTTTCATCCTTTTAATGCAGGGCCTCTCTTATTTCTGTCATTTCTCCGTCAGAGTTGCAGGATTACAGACATGTGTTCTTGTCTTTAGCTCTTCTACCTGTGTTCCTGGCATTAAACACAGGTTGTGAGGATTGTGTGGCCAGCACTTTTGTCGGTTGCACCATCAGTCTATCCTGAAGCTGTGAATAACCCTGCAGTAGTGTGGTTGTTGCTTCTTGAAGGCTTTTATTAGGTCACTTCACTCTAAACAAAAAGGAATTATGAATTAAAAAGAGTTTCAACTATATATGAAATTTAACTTGCAAGTCTTTGTCATGTTTAAGTCTCTACATGTAATCCAAAAGATAGGTTAATTAATTTTAAGTTTTTTTCTTCCTTTACTAGACCTTAACTGTTATGTACATTCAAGTCAGTTGTTTATTTTTTGGCTGTACTGATATGTCTTTTATCCAAGCAGCCCTTTCCAGAGACAAAAACCCAGATTTTTTTCAACATCAACTCCTTTCCTCAAGGCTCTATAACAATAGGGTTGGAATTAATAGATATTAACTTCCCAAGTAACTTTAGTTTGCCTACATCTTGATTTGACCTTGTGGTGACCCCCAAACTTAACTAGTTTCCATGAGAAGCATTCTGATTTTTACTCTCAAGCCCAATCTCTATTTTCTTCCCACACTGATTGAAACTTATTGGAAGTATTACAAACGTTCACTGGCTGAAAGAGCTATCAATATTCTCTCTGTAGACAAGATCATAATTATATACAGTTTCACATACTTCAAAGAGTGTGCATGCATTCCTTTTCATTTATTTTTAAAACAGTCCTATGAAAAAAGGTAAAGATCCAGAGATATGTGATACCATTCTAATGCTAGCAACACATACATTTTTTTTTTTAGCATCTTAAGAACAAATACAAGGCCAAATATCACCCTGTTGAGAATATGAAGTTCCACTGCAGTGTCTTTTTCTAGTTACTAATATTCTAGGCTCCATCTTGGGGTTAATACATGCTGCTTTGCAGTATTTTAAAGAGGTCTTTCCTGAGCACCAATTCAGAAAAGTAAGATTTAAACATGTTTTACATCTTCTGGTTCAGGGAATTTAGGACAATGCTGACAGTTGTTACATTAGATTTGCATATGGCTGTATATCAATTTAGTTTGATAAAATACTTTTTCCCAGAATTTGTACCTTTAATGAACTTTCTGCTAAAATATAAAGAGAAAATTAGAATTTTCCACTTGTCTTTAAGAAGTAAATAATTTTGAACAAGTAAAAATCTTTGTCCTCCTCTATTACCAACAACATATTAATTATCACCATCACCACTTCTGCTTTGCATTGGGGAACCCTGTGAACCACAGAACATTCAGCACACTTACAGCAGAAAACAAGCTTAAACATTATTTTAGGGGATATTCATGGTCTCAATTACTTTTCTATTACTGTGATAAAACACCATGACCAAAGTAACTTATACAATAAAGCATTTAATTTAGGGCTTACAGTTTCAGAGGGTTGAAGTCCATGATGCCAGAGCAAAGGTACGCTTGCAGGAACAGCAGAGAGCTTACACATTGTCCTGCATGTTGGAGACAAACAGAGAGAAGGAGGATGGAGTGGCAGGAGTCATTTGAAGTCTCAAAACTTGCTCCCAGTCACCTATCTCCTCTAACAAGGCCACAACTCCTAATTTCCAAACTGTTCTATCACCTGGGAACCACATATTCAAACATATGAACTTATGGAGGCTATGTGTGTCCCTCCAGAACCTGCACACTCAGTTGAAGAGAATGACTTCACGGAATAGAGGAGGTCAAGGGTGTAGGAGTAGCTACACTCCCCTGCTAGACCCTCCAAACAAGCTCTCCTGGCTACTCTGCTTCAAACCACCATGCTCATATAAACTAGGGCTAAAATTGCCCCCAAATTGCTTCAAGGTTACAATGATTTGAATGAGATGGGAAAATTAAATATCCCTTTGGGTTTTACAGTTATGTCTTTTTTTTTAATCCATTTTGAGTTGGATCTGGTATTAATAATAAGACAAAGGCCTATTCTCACTCTGCATGAGAATTCCAGATTTTTTCAGCTCCATTGAAGATACTGTCATCTTTGGTTGAATACTCTTAATATTTTTTCAGCAACTGACTACAGTTGTGTATATTTATTTCTGGTCTGTCTAAACTATTCATTGCTCCCTGTGTCTTTTTTTTCTCAGCATCATTAAGTTTTGGTTGCTATAGCTTTATTTTATGTTTCTAAATCTAATAATGTGATGGCTCCAGATTATTTTCTTTTTGGTCAAGATTATGTTAGTCATTCAGCATCTTCTCTTATCCATGTATGTATAACATTCTAGTAATATCTGTTCTTTCAATCCATGATCATGGTATACAGTTATATTTATTGGTTTTATTAGTAATTTTTCATCACTTTTTAGCTGCTTCTTCTATACAGAAAAAGTTTATGATTTTCTCCAACATAGACGAACCTAGAACATATTATTCAGTAAAATAAGCAAAATATAAGAGACAAACACTGTACAATTTCCATTATGAGTACAGACTAGTGAATTAAAACCATAGCAGTAGAATGCAGAATGATGTTACTATTGTTTTGGAGATTAGTAGACTTCAAAGAAACATTTTCTGGTGATTTAATGTACAGCCTAAGAATTATACTTAATGATAATGTGCCATACACCTTAAAAGTGTGAGAAGAGATTAGGGGTACCTCTGAAACAAGTCATTAGATGACACTTATGCTAATCAGCCTGATTCAAGTATTCCATAATGCATGCATGTATCAAAACACCACATTGTAATCCATAAATATGTAATTATATCTTAGTTACAAATACAATTCTAAATATAGTACTCACATATGAAGTTCTCAAAAAATATCAAGTGAAAATCACTGGTGTCATCCTTGTCTAACTCTTGCTTAGGGAGTCATGTTGGTGAGACTTTAAGGGTGTAACTTCTGACATTTCTAATGGACAAAGTATCACAGCAAACTCCCTGTTTCTCTAGCTTGTACAATCATTATGTCCCCCTCTTCTGCAATTCTCTCTGAGCCTTAGGTACAAGAGTTGTATTGTAGCAAGAAAAATAGTCTTCCCCTAAGGAAGAGCGTACTGATTGGTTCTCCAATACCAAATGATCAGCCCTGAAAACATATACATTACAATCCTATTATACACTCTGAGAAGGTATATTTATGTATTTATTATGTATACATATACACATGTGTGTTACAATGTGTATGTATGTGTGTAACAATAACTAATGAAAAAGGAGATCATGAATTTGAAAAAGAGTAAGGAAGGGTATATATTTGGTGGGAGGAAGGAGAAGGGAAAGATAATGTTAATTATATTATAACCTAAAAAAATTGATTTCTGGTTTGGATCCCAGCTAAATAACCTTTCTTAGCATGAAGGACTTTAAAACAGGGGCAGACTAAGGGTGATCATGTACTTACCAGTATTGTTTGAATCTTTGATGGTCTTTTAATAAAAAACCCAAAGCCAGATATAGGGGTGAAAGCTGAAAGATCAGAGAAGCACTCTAGAGGCAGGGATCCATCTGAATCTCTGTAAATTCAAAGTCGCAGTGGAAACAGAGCCAGGCAGTGGTGGCACACACCTTTAATCCCAGTATTGGGAAGCACACGGACCTTTAATCCCAGGAAATGACAATGACAGCAGGGTGGAGAAAGGTTTATAAGGCATGAGGAAACAGGAACTAAAGCAGTTCAGCTGATACCTTTTCAGGCAAGGACTCGGAGGCTTTCAGTCTGAGGATTTGTGGAAGAAGGATCACCTGAGGAGCTGTCAAAGTAAGGTTGGCTGTGGCTCGCTCAGCTTCTTTGATTTTTCAGCTTTCACATCAATGACTGGCTCTGGGTTTTTAATTATAAGACCATCTAACATTTTAACAACATACCAGATTATTGTTCTTTTTTTTTTCCAATTATGCTTCAATATTAGAATTGAGGGATTTTTGTTGTTGTTGTTATTGTTCAAATACAGCTTTATTGTTACTTTGGTATTCTTCATGAATGCAATTGATAATGTTCTTTCAATGCAATAAAGACATTTTGGAATACTGTCAAAATTAAATAAAATAAAATTGAAAAACTAAATGCTAACACTTAAAATTTAAATGACTATCATCACAATTATCACTCTCCTGAGGTCAGCACACAATCTGAAGGCCTTTGAATGAATGGGGAATCAGATGGATGCTTTTGGAAATCTTTATGTGCTCAGCTGATCTTAGCTCAGGGACTTAGCTATCTCTGACTCATTGTCAGTCTTGGTTTCCCACAATTATTGGCAATGTTCTGGTTACTATGCCTGAGAAGGTGAAATCATTTTGAATTTCCTACTGTGTACTCAGGTCTTGTTCTTTTTTTTTTTTTTTTTTGTTTGGTTTTGTTTTTTCAAGACAGGGTTTCTCTGTGTAGCTTTACACCTTTCCTGGATCTCACTCTGTAGACCAGGCTGACCTCGAACTCACAGAGATCCACCTGGCTCTGCCTCCCGAGTGCTAGGATTAAAGGCATATACCACCACTGCCCAGCTCAGGTCTTGTTCTAAACAAAGAGAAATTCTGTATTTTTTTTTTAAAGATTCTATTATCATCTCTTTTGTTTACATTTCTAGTATACCTCAAATCCACTCTCTCATATTCTTCTAGGGAGGTATTATTTTCTGTTTCTTTTCCCTAGTAAGTCAACTCATCCTTACAGTATTGGGCCATTCCTGTGAAGAAATGGCTTCATTGATTTCCTAATGCCACCAGGGGATACTCATTGCAAGATCACTCACAAACCTCTGCAAAATTATCTGCATTTGCTGCAAACCATTTCTGTTATAATTTCTTATTCTAGAAAAACAGCAGTCATTCAAGTCTAAAATGACATGTGTGTGTGTGTGTGTGTGTGTGTGTGTATTTTGTCTTAACTAATTTCACTTTTACCCTTTTTCCCTTTGAGTGTCCTCCTCTTAGAGAGTATTAGTAAATTATTATCTGATTTTTGAGCTTTTACTTTTTGAAGCCTACCCTCTCATTTAAATTATAAACTTAAAAATGGGAGCCACAATGTTATTTTCTTTGTATTACTAAACAGGTATTAATACCTTCAGCTTCTTAATATTATACAATTAAAAAATTATTTGCTTGAGAAAGCCTCAAGTAATCATAATATTTTATATTACCAAAATTTATACACAACACACACACACACACACACAATCTAAAGGAAGCTATACTCATGGACTTACAATGCTCCCTACAAGAATCATAGACTGACAAAACTCCCAGTACCAGACACAAAATATTTCTCTTTGAATGGTTGATCAGAGTAGATGAAGTGACTCCCCAGATAGTAGACTATAGATAGAATCTTTGGTTGCCTTTCAGAGGTTGAAAGTGATACCTTATTCCAGAAGAAACCTCAGTCTTAGGATGCAGGACATGGATGATTCTAGCTGGATCTAGCCTGAAAATCTCCATCCTGAGGTCTAGCTTCCATAATACTAGAAAATACTAAGCAAGCTGCAAAGAGAGGAAAGAAATGAATAGTCCTAACCAGCTGCAACACCTATGAACCACAACAATGGCCAGCACAGCAAGATATCTACAAAGGTACAATAAGTGGCACTCACATGTTGGTAGTCAACAGCAGCTATCTAATGGAACTTAAGGCCCATTCAGTAGGAGGGGAATCACACAGAGTACTAAGAAACATAGTGAGAAATTCCTGGGTTGTTGAGGTCATTGACCTTAGAAAAGAACCTATCACAGCCACTTTGCTAGACACACATAATTCCCCACTACATTCTAAATCTTATACTTATACCCACAGATAAGTGTATCTTATCAGTGCACACCCTCCCCCATCAAAGAAGCTTCTCTTAACAGCAAATGGAGACCATCACAAAAGAACACAACTGGACACAATGCAGAGATCAAAGGATCAAGATAAGCTCAGCCCCAAGGGATACATCTACATCACAGATCCTGTATCTATAACTCAGGGATCATCACAGAAAGATGGAGTAATAAAGAGTCTAAGAGTCAGAATACTGGCAAGTCTGCTGTGAAACAATCTCACTTAGAAACATCTGCATAAACAAGAACAAAACAATAACAGTATTAAGACACGTGTAACCTGGAAGGGGGAAGATTTTACAGAGTCCTCTCTCTAGACAAAAAAACTATGGGCAACTAAAGGCCTCTGGAAGAAGGAGAATTAGCCTCTCTCAAGGATGAGTCCCTCATTGGCTATCCAATACAAAGTGATCAGCCTTGAAAAACCATATACACACAAGCAACAAAAATAAACACAGCAGGTTGTGTGTGTGTGTATCTTTTTCTTTCTCTCTCCCTATCCCCCCTCTCTCTCTATATATATATATGAATATATTTACATATATACATACATGTATGTAACAAAAAACAATCATAAAAAATAAGATATCAATTTGAGAGAGGGCCAAGGGAGGGGCTTGAGGTAGGGTAACTGGAAGGACTGGAGGGAGAAAAGGGAAGGGGAAAATGTTGTGACTCTATTTTAATTAAAAAAATATTAAAATATATTGATTGCCCAGTAGGCCACTTTTCTTTAATTTCTTTTGACATGCTCTAACCTAGAAGATATGTGAACACGCAGCTTTCATTATTTGTCTGGAAAGGTAGGAGGGTATTCCTTTCAGCATTTAAATTCAGTAACAGATTTTGATAAGGGAAACTTTGAACATTCTAGAAAATTTTCATCACCCTTTAAAACACCATTGAAAATTCAGTGTATATATCTTCTGATTGAAATGTGCAAATGTTTATTTTTTAACCTTCTTTGTGTCATTTTGAATCACAGACTTTTATGTACACTTTCAATGATACAGACGAGGCTGTGACAGTATAATTTATTCATCAAGTAAGTTACATAGCAAATTCAAATATTTCCTTGTATCTCTAATAGCAGATTGGTACTTTGGTCAGCCAATATCCCAGTAAATGCAAACAAAAACACCACCAAAGATTTGTTTTGTGTCATTTATTTTCAATGTGCCTTAATTGCACAGGAACTTTAATTGAGCTGTAATTGCACTTTATTGCATGCATTTGTATGAATTAAAAAATACTTAAAGCAGAAGTGTGGTAGATGAAACAATTCCATGCATATAGCAGTTACCATAAAGAAAAGTTTTATCATCAGTTTTGTTTCCACTATTAGACAACTCTAAAGTGAAGTTCGCAATGCAGTCACATTGTGTTCAACTGTGCCTTTTATTTTCTGTTAATCCCTCTTTCCCATCTCAGACATTTTTGTTCAGTCTCAGCTATTTTGTACCCTCTTCTCTTCTTCAGGATTCAAACCTTAGAGTCTGTGTGGATCTCAATGGTTTCCATGCCTTTACTTTCCTGAAGCAAGAGAGGATACTCGGACAAGAGGGCAGCTGTGCATTGATACTGCATTCTTGCTGTTCTGTGTGTGCTGACCTCCACTACATCCATGGATCCAATTGGCTGTAAACCTTCCTTAGGTCTAGCTTTCTGCCTCTCCCTGCCTCTTCAGCTGAGGATGGTAGGGCTTCCAGGAGTTCCTGACTGTTTTTTATTTCTTCATGATGTTCTTAACTTTGCTGTCACTTCTGTCTCTACCCCCTCTCTGAAATTGGTATGTGATACATCATTTTCACCAATACATGAATCTTTCTTTATTCATGTGTCTTTAATATACCATTTGAGATATAAATTGTGCTTAATTAAGAACAAATGAGCAGTTGACTATACACTCTATATGATATTATTTCCAGACTAAACTCTTCACACTTGCCTCACAAGGACTAATTAAAATGCAACTAAACAACAAAGTGATCAAGTGCTGAGTTCAAATTTTCATTATTGCTTAGGCCACATGAAGAACTCTTCTATATAAATCTATGTCAGTATTAACTTGCTTAATTGAGGTGGGACTCAAATTTTGCTTTAATATTAAGGACAACTATCACTAAAATTAGGTGGGACTCAAATTCTGCTTTAATATTAAAAACAACTACCACTAAAATTAGGTGTTGCTCACATGGAGAGATGTAGAAAGAGCTGTAACTGAGATATGGCTCTCTCCCTGAATACGAACTTTTTTCTGAGTATTTTCATTTTGTGGCCATTTATCTATTAGATTTTTATTATAATAGAACTATATTCTGTCCAATAATGTTATCCATTCACTCTGATCTCTTTCTTTCACATTTTCACCAGTTTTCATGCCTGTCATGGTTCTTATTCAGTGGCCAGTTTTCTTGGGTCTAACAATCGTTCTTGTTTATTCCTTCCACATTTATGCTTAATAGACCATCAGTTACTTCCCTTACATTTTGGCAGATGCAGCATTAACATGGTTTTCCCACATCCAATATTTGCAAAGCAATAAACAGTTTATTGGCCATTCCTAACAAGAAACAATTCCTAAAATTTTTATGTATTTTTCTTACAGTTAGCCAAGATCTGTTCAATATTCACAACCATTAATCTCATTCCAGCCAGGCACGGATAGCGACTGTTGAAGAGAAACTGCCAAGGCAGGTTATGCTACGGACCAAAGAGTAAGACTTAGTACTGAGACAGAATACTCTCTTTTCCTTTCCATGATATCATATTTTATTTACATTTTCCTGTATTTGTTACATGCTATGAATTGTATTGACTGGAACTTTATTAGGATTCAAGTATAAAGCAAATAACATATTAAGTGTGGTTTACATCACCCTGTTTAAATATCCCACCTACTTTATATTACACATTAACACGATCTCTAATTTTGGAAAAATTAATCAAAACAATGATATAAGTCAATAATATATCCAGAGTCATACAGTAGATGTACGCTGCAGATATATTTCAAAGTAATTCTGTGTTACCCTACAATTACATAGACTTTTATAAACATTTACAGGGATATTGTGAAACTGTAGCATGATCACATATGTTTTTATTAATGTAATATTTTGGAGCACAGTTGGCCACAGTCAAGGTATTTAGACAAATATTGAATAGGTTAGATATAGAGTTAATTTTTAAATATTATGTCTAAAAATAGAAATAGATGAATAAGAGAACTGATTAAAAATAGTATTCTTTCTATTTGTGCCAATTTTTCATGAGATTCAAAGGTTCTTTTTCAAACTGGGATATAGGTCATAGTATTTTAATACTTATTTTTCTCTCATCTACTTGCTTCATTTCTGCAAAAGAAGTCTTTGCTAATATCAAGATCATCTTGTATTAATTAGAAAAAAATATGTGATATTGTAAATGTCATTTATGTCAAAAGCAAGTTATTTTTTTCCTATTCACACATATGTGGGGCTTTAATTTACCATGCCATCTACCATCTGGATTTCAAGAGAGTTTTTTAGTGCATTTTAATAAAGGACATGTTGAAGAAAGCAAGTTATTGCTATCTGAAATACTTGGGCATTTATAGTTTTCCCTGGTAACTTCTCATTGAAAATTATTTATCTCTGAAAATTTTGGCTAGGTCTAGAATGGTGGTGCATACCTTTCATCCAATTCTTGGGAAGCAGGGTTGGTGAGATTAAGGCTGCCTATGCTATGTAATGAGATCTTGTTTCAAAACAAGCAAGCAAACAAATTAACATCAAAGATCTTGGAATATGGCTTAACAGTGAAACACTTTCCCACAACATCTAAGTCCCTGAGTTAGATCCTAATATCATAATAAAAATGCTCTAATTAGGTTAATTTATATTGGAATAAATATATATTTAAACTCATATTAAATAACAAAAGTAACATCAGAATGTGCCATTCTTGACATCTATATGTGCTTGGTTCTTATACCAACTATATGTGTCTATTAGATAAAATATATTTTCTGATTTTAAAGCTACTTGGTTTTTCTATTTTTATAAATCTTAAAATAATTAAGTGTATCTGTTGAGAGAGAAATAGAGAGAGTGGGAACATACTGGCATATCTTCCTAAAGCTTTAACAGTTTTATCAAACTTCCTTTTAGCCCAGACATAATGCTTCTAAAAGAGACACCCTTTTCAAACACATTACTTATTGTCTCTTAATGAGGATAATCAATATTGACTCACCCTCAAGGCATCAGGATTAGATCATCCCATTGACACTGAAATTTCCTGTAAACACTAGCTCCATTGTGAATAATCTGTGAATGGATTCATGAGACTAAAGTAGAAGTTTACTCACCCACAGCCAGACATATTTTATTTTAATGTATTTTCCTCTGTGATAAATTATTGACTTCTGAAAATGCATTGTTTAAGAATCTGTTTCTATCTACAAAAATATTCATCAGAGCAGTTTTGTTCCCTGGTACAATGTCATCTTTTCTACACAAATGACGAGTCTGGCATTTTTATATCCTATGCTTCAATTTCCTCCAACTCTGATGTCAAAACAATTACCTGATTAAGGGACAACATAACACACATATGAGGCACTCTCACAGGCTGCTTAGGCTTTTTCACTTCTTGGTAAAGGTAAAGAAACCAAAAGGAAGCCAAGCTTTGTGGACTTCTGACTTTTTTTTTTTTCTGAGCTTTTCACTTGCATTCAACCCTGGCATGCCTTGAGACAGCCAGAGAGTCACTGGTGAACCTTTGATCTCACTGCATTTAATTAGGGAAACCAACAGGATCTTGTGTTGGGAGGCCAGCGATGTGTAAAAAGCCATGTGTAATGTGAAGCCTGACAAATTGTAGTGGATATTTTTGGACAGCCGACTTAGAAGGCCTTTTGTTGTCTGTGCACTGTCAGCTTTTGACTCAAGCAGAGCAGATTAACATAAAAAGAGAATCCTCCATTCCTGGGGCATGCCTGGAAAGCATGAATCTGTCTCTTTTGATTCAATTTTTTTTTCTTGAGCTTGGTCATGTACAATATAAAACCATTACCACTTATAGCCTGAAGCCTTTTTCCCCCTCACCTAGGCTTTCCAAATGTAGGCAGCTATCTGCTCAGTGCCTTAGATTTTTCCTAGTCTAAAATAATATTTATGGTCACTGTATCTTATGGAAATTAATGCACTAATGAATTTCAATCACATTGTGTCATTATGTATTGTAACACAGAACATTTGACTTATAATACACCTGTAGTAGAGCCATGAAAAATGTGCTTTTCAGAGAATTTTCAGTATAAATTGCAACTTGGAAGTGATGAGTTTTGTTTTTTTCCAGGTGGAAGGCATGTTTCTGATTGTTACTTATACAGTACATCAGAAATGGGACAGTATTTCTAAGTTTCAGTTTTAAATCACTGTTGATTGTTAAGTTTCAACTGTTAAGCTCTCACATCTTAAGATGTGAGATACCTGAAATCAGAGAACTCTGGGATTTTGGTCAAGGACAGGCTATATCTTGGTGCATTGTCTCTAGTTACTTTTCTATTGTTTTGAAGAGATACCATGAACAAGACAACATATCAACGAAAGCATTTAAATTGAGGTTCACAATTTCAGATGATTAGAGTCCAGGACCATGACGATGAGAAACATTTCAGCTTGCAGGAAGGAATAGTTGTATGGTGCTGTCATAGTAATTGAGAATTTACACACTGAGATAACAATAAGGCAGAGAGAGAGAGAGAGAGAGAGAGAGAGAGAGAGAGAGAGAGAGAGAGAGAGAGGGAGGTAAGCTCCCTGTGAACAGCTTTGGCTCCAGATCCCATCTCAGGTGACACACCTCCTCCAACAATATCACATTTCCCTAATAGTCATGCCAGAAACCCCATCCAAGGACTGAGGAATCTGGATGCAGACATCCATGGCTAGGCCCCTGGTGGAGCTCTGGGAGTCTAATTAGCAAAAGAGGAGGGTTTATATGAGCAAGAATTGTTGAAACCAAGGTTGGATAAAACACAGGGACAAATAGCCAAACGAATGGAAACACATGAATTACGAACCAAAGGCTGAGGGGTCCCCAACTGGATCAGGCGCTCTGAATAGGTGAGACAGTTGATTGGCTTGATCTGTTTGGGAGGCATCTAGGCAGTGGTACCAGGTCCTGTGCTCATTGCATGAGTTGGCTGTTTGAAGCCTGGGGCTTATGCAGGGACGCTTTGCTCAGTCTGGAAGGAGGGGACTGGGCCTGCCTCCACTGAGTCTACCAGGTTGATCTCAGTCCTCTGGAGAGGGAGAGGCTTTGCCCTGGAGGAGGTGAGAATGGAGGTGGGCTGGGGGGAAGAGGAGGGGGGCAGGAGGGGGGAGAACAAGGGAATCCGTGGTTGATATGTAGAACTGAATGATATTGTAAAATAAATTAAAAGGAAAAAAAAATCACATCTCCTAATCCTTCCCAACATTTCCACCAATTGAGGACCAAGCAGTCAAACATATGGGTCTGCAGGAGACATTCTTGATCAAACCACCACATCCTTACAAGGTATATGCTCCTTTGTTACTGGATGTACTTCTTTATAACACTCGGGGATGATTTTCTCATCCCTAAAATAGTATCAAGGAGTGCATGTTATCTTCCTATAACTCATAAGACCTATAGTACTCACACCATGGAGACACCATGAGTTAATTCCCTCTCCCTAATCTTTGCTTGACCACCTCCTCCTTTTACTTTTTCTCATGCGATCCTTCATAGTTTACAAAGTTTAGAGGTTACATTATCTGTAATTTAAGAATATCCATCTGCAGTAAAGCCACAGAACCCATCTCTGTCCCATCCTAGGAAACCACCCCCTCATGACTCTTACCCTATTCTAAGTTTTGTTGATGATTAACAGCGCCCATTGTGCCTGAATACACATTGTACTTTCAGAAGCAAATGGAAACTCAGAGCTTATTCTGTGTCACTTACATATCATCCTTTTGCCTGCCTCCTTTCCTTAGGTTTACAAGACTCTTGGAGGAGGCAAGATACATATGGGTCTTCCTGATACATGGAGTTGGAATTTGATGCTATCCAACTTTGATGCAGGGGCCTCTAGACCTTTGCTTTCTATTAGTTTATATTAGTTTTCTATTAGTCATCCTATTAGTTTATAAAGTCAATTACAGCAAGAAGAAGCTAAGTTATCAGGGGGAAATCCATAACACCCTTGCATGTCCTAAGAGTTCCTGGTACATTTACCAGTTCTATTGATTCTTCCTTTTTAGTGTTATATTATCTAAACCTTCCTTTCATTTTAGTGATAATATTATTCCAATTCTTCGCCTATTTTACCTGTCATCATTAATCATCCTTGCTTAATTCATGCTTCTCTTATTCAAGAAGCAATTGCTTCTTCCCACTCATTTGCCTCAGTAAATTTTATTTAGCTTAATTCACAGCTAAATTTATAAATCTCGGTGTATGTATTGTCTTTCTATGCATTATATGTACATTTTAATGGCAGTTTTAAAGTCTTTGTTCTAGATTAGAGGCTATCGTGAGCTTGATGTTAGAAGTTTCTGTCCTGCCTGCCAGTTCTCAAATAACCAACACAGAGGCTTAATATTAATTATAAGTGGTTGGTTGATAGCTTAGGCTTATTACTAACTAATTCTCACAACTTAACCCATTTTTTTAAATCTACATCTGCCATGTGTCTTTTACCTCTATCCCATTTTGTGAGTTTGACTCATTCTGCATCTGGCTGGTGACACCTTTGACTCCACTCTTCTTCATCTCAGCATCCTTAGTTTGGTTGTCCTACCTATACTTTCTGCCTGGCTACTGACCAACTAGCTTTTTATTAAACCAATCTGAGTGACAAATCTTTACAGTGTACCAAAGTACTATTCCATAGCAGGAACTTACAGGTATTTTTGTTTTCTTTGTTATATTTCCCAACACATTGAAATATGCCAAAGGTGATCAGTATTACATACCCAAACTTAACTCATTACTATATATTTAAACACTAGCAACATGTGGAATTGGCATTTATTATATGGCTTTTCTTTACTGAAGGCCAGTAATGACATCCCTCCTGAAGTACCTCATAATTTCTTCTTGGATATCATCTAAAATTGTGTTTCAACTGCACTTGACACCATAGCACTAAGACTATATTTAGTAGTACTTTTCCTTATATTTCAATGAAGGTGACATTTTTGAATCTGTTTTTATTGCACTAACCATTTGCACTGTTTCCCTGAAGTTTCCTTATTTTAACAACCATTTTCTCTAATGTCTCTTCTGTGGCATTGATTCCTTAATCACATTATTAGTAATTTCTCTAAAACTGATAGACTTTTTCATAAGATTTCTAATATACTATTTTACTGTTTCTTTAAATCACCTTGCCTGTGTGAGTTATCTGCAAGCATTCCTTCCTCATTGTGTGCATAGATAATTTTCATGTAAATCTGCCTCTATCCTATCTCTCATCATGCTTCAACTTGAGGTCATTACTTTCATAGAATTATTCTTAATCTGTATTTTGTAAACAAATTTCTAAATGGTCTTATTTAAAAAAAAAACATGGAGCCAAATATAGCGGTGAAAGCCTTAGAGATCAGAGGAATAGAAATAGCCACCAGCCAACCTTACCTCACTAGCTCTGTAGCTTTCAAATGTGAGTTACTTCCTGTCTTATTCACATTGTGGTTTTCTGCCCTCTCATTGGCTCTTAGTCCAGCTACCCCACTCCCTCTCCCTACACAGTGCTGTCGGTTTTCTGTCTGTCTATACAGACCTCCAGGTCTCTATGGTTGATACTGGGATTAAAGGCGTGTGTCACCATGCTTGGGTCTCTTCCCTAGTGTGGCCTTGAACATACAGAGACCCTGCCTGCTAAGTGATCAAATTAAGGGCATTTGCTGCCTGACTTTGTTTACTTAAAATGGCTGGCCTTTTCTGCTTGATCTCCAGGCAAGCTTTATTTATCAAAGCACAAATAAAATATCACCACAGTATTTAGCATCCACATTAGTGATATTATTCCATTCTTTCTGATAGAAACTATCATTGGAACAAATACATTCTTGCATACAGCAAAGACTTGTAAAGCTTGTACTCACATTGTTTTAGTTAAGAAACATATGTAGTCTTTCCTTTTGAACCAAGTCATAGAATTTTAGAGCTTAGAGACTTTGGAGATCTATAATTTCTGTATTACCTAGTAAAACTTGCAAGTTTTCTAGGAAAAAATCATCTCCAGGTTGGTGAATGACTAAGTCAGGTTAAAGCCAATCTTCTTTTACATTAAAAGGGTCTAATATTCTTTATATTGTCAAATTTAAGTTAACCCTCTACAGAGTCCTTGGAAGGATCATCAAAGAAATCAGTTAGGTAGCCTCTACTATTTCATTTAAGAAAAATACATTTAATATATTTTTAAATATCATACTTTGACATATTCATACTATTACATATATCACATTATGTTATTATCTAATGGACAAAATGAAATGTATACATTTTCCTTACTTTAAAATAAGTTACATAATGAGCTTTAAATTATATCAAGAACAGATTCATTTCCATTAATTAACAAAATAAGGGGTGTTTCCTATGTAGCAATGTAGTGCTTCTTGACAGGTTGTTATGAATGTATACTAGAACTTTCTAGAATGCTATAACATTTTTATGTTTCTGACTTTTAATTAATTACTTTTTAAAGTAATTGTGTGTGTGTGTGTGTGTGTGTGTGTGTGTGTGTGTTGTATCTGCTTGTCTGTTTGTGCACCATGTGTATGAAGGTACCATCAGAGGTGAAAAGAGGTCTTGAGATTCCTTGGAACTGGAGTTAAAGATGGTTGTGAGATGCCCCAGTGTGGGTGTAGGGAACTGAGCCAGGGTTCTCTGCAATATCAGCAAGTTCTCTTTCCTGCTAAGCTGTTATTTCAGGTCCTATTATAACATATTTTTTTAAAGTAAAATATGTGTAGAACTTGAAAAGGTAATCTGTTAATTGGTTCCGATTCTTCTATTAATTTTCTATTAATATTCCCAAGTGCTTTAAAGAAGAGGTTTATAATAATAGTATGTTCTTAAATGAATCATGAATCTTTACTTAGACTTTATGTCACTTTGGGGTCAAATGGCTGTATTTCAATTCTGCAGAGCAAACCAATTTTCATTTCTTCATTTATAATGAAATGTGTTTGCCATTATGGGATGGTGGAAAATACACAATACTTTAGAGAGAGCTGTGGGTCTAAGTCTTGGACCTGACACATGCAACCGGGCCTTTAAAAAGTACAGAAAAGTACTGGCTTACAGTTTAATTATTGTCAAGGGGCTTCATCATCATTTGTATTACGTTAGATCATGAGCAGTAAGCAAACGGTGCCTGCAATGACAATATACACTTTGCTATATACAATAAAGCAGACTTAAAAGAAAGAATGAAAATAAGAGGATTAAAAATAGAAAGGAAGTATTCACAAAGATGTGTGATTCTTCAATTCATGGATTCCTCATTAATTTCTCTAGGTCATTAACGTGTTCTTAGTAAAAATCTGCTAGTCAGAGAATATGCCTCACATCTGATTTCCTCATGAGAGACTTTAGATCAGGGAGATCATTTCTTACGATTAGTCCATAATAATACTGAAGATCAAACCCTGAGATGGTTTTTATTTTGTTTCCAGGTCAAATTTATCATTTGTCCATAGCTAGGTTTTGGTAAAAATTGAAGCATTTGATGCAGGGTAGCTCAGACACCAGGCTGTAGGAATGCTTAGGAGGTCTTCAGAAAGAGAGCACACCATGGGATCCATCTCTGGCTTCCACAGATCAGTGTTCTCTCTTTTGCATCCCAGCAATAACCTTAGGCATCAGGGCAGCAATGTCACCCTGACCACAAACTAAGGAATGATTGGTGAGATCTCCGCACTGCCCTTGATCTGTGGTTGTTAGACAAGGCTTTTATTAAATTTCCTAAGTGAATGAAGATAAAATATTATACTACCTGAATTTATAGACACACATATTGGAAATTAAAGCCTTCAATTGTAGTATTTTAGTAAATAAGATTGGTTTCCATGGAATCAGTGGTTATTTGTAAGCCTAGATTCAGCCTGTGCTTTCTTGTATATATAATACTCATTTTAGTACACAAAGGTGGCATTTTTGCCTTCAGATTAATGGCCTTTTGGTTTTGTTTAGTAAAATTGGATTCTTAGAAATTATATTTGAGATATAGCCACACATATTATGTTTTATAACTTCAGAATTTATTGTGCTTAGGATAGAACTAATTGGTAATTTTAAAACACCACATTTCATGGATATATCCTGTATTAGTCAGAGTTCTCTAGAGAAACAGAACTTATAAAATGAATCCCTCTCTCTCTCTCTCTCTCTCTCTCTCTCTCTCTTTCTCTCTGTATGTATGTGTATCAGGTAATATATAATATATATTCTAGTAAATCACCTGTATACACACACACACACACACAGAGAGAGAGAGAGAGAGAGAGAGAGAGAGAGAGAGAGAGAGAGAGAGAGAGAGAGAGAGAAATCCTATATATATTAGATGGCTTATAGTTTGTGTTCCAGTAGTCTAACAATGGCTCTCTAGAAAAAGGCGGTCCAAATCCAATAGTTGTTGAATCTATGAGGCTAGATGTCTCATCTTGTCTTCAATATTTAACAGAATACAAAACAAGTTAACTCTAATCACAGTAAAGGAATGAAAATTCCAGAGTAAGTGAAGGTTAGAAAGCAAAGAGAGGGCTTCCTTCTTCCATGTCCTTTATACAGGCTACCAACAGAAGCTGTGGCCTAGATTCAAGGTGTATCTCACTACCTCAAAGATCCACTTTAGAAGTGGTATTCTCACATCAAATGACTTAACTAAGAAAAAAATCACTCACAGGTGTTTCGGCCATTTGGGTTTTAGATAACTCCAGAGGTAGTCACGTTGACAACCAAAAAGAGCCACCATATGCCATTCACAGTATCTTGAGATCACACGTTAGGCTTCCTATATAAAAGTGGTCTTTCTTTGTACTTATCAATAGTAAAAATTGCAGTTATAAATAATATATACTCATAGAAGCAGCATATTAGTAATCTATTGGTTATCACTATAGATTGTTGTGCAGTTATACAAATGAATTTCTTCATAGTCCCAGCTCTAAAAGAATGGAAAAGGTGAGAGAGTCAGTAATATCATTGTGTGTTGATGCTAATTTCTATTTTAAGTTCAGTAATTTTAGTTTATTTTTGTCAATGAAGAAGTCTCATTCAAATGCTCATGGCAATTAAGATATTTGACCAAAGCAACACAAGTAGGAAGTAGCAAAGCTGAGATTTAAAATAAGATTTTATAATGTGTTTGTTCAGCTATCTTTTCATACATTTAACATTTCTCTCATGAGCCAAGTCTTTAAGTACCAAGACTCTGTAATGAAAACGAAGTAGATGAAGTCAATGTCCTCATGAAACTTACATGCTAGCAAGGTGAAAACAATAATAAATGAATATTTTCAAGTAGGAAACATTTCCACAGACATTTAGATTTAGGAATGTGATTCTAAGTGACTTAAGGAGAACATGATTGTTTTATAATAAAATATCTCTTTGAGCTGAGTTGCCATTAGTGGCAGAAAAAAAAAAAAGGTTTTGCAAAAAAATCCATATAAGGATAAGAGAGTTTAGTTCATTTTCATTCAGTATAAACATTCAGTATAATTATGGCATATTTCTTCTAGAGCTCTTCATTGTAAACAAATATGAAGGCAAATAATAGACTTTATAGTCATGACCTAGAATATGAGCCAAATATGTGGCATGATTCCAGGTTTTATAATACCTCAGGATCTAAAAGAACAGGTGTATTTGTAAAGTATGTAAGAAAGGTTCATTTTATCATCTTTCATGTGTAACATGTGGCTGCTTTATAAATATGACAAAATTGAAAGAAAATGTTTGCCTTCAAATGTAAGTTTATACCAGGGTATATGTAAATATTTGCTACTAGATTTCTTACTGAAATACTGGGAATCATAGAACTATGGAACACACACAATTTTGGAATAATTCAGTCACCATGTAGTCCAATTTTTCATAAGATGTATATGAATATGTATAATGTGCATGTATATGCTTATGATGTATGTATCAGCTTAAATAAGACTTCTTCACACATAGGCATTAATGGCACCTCATCATCTTTAATATGAAGCTTGGCATTATGATAATGTGTCAATTTGTCTTATAAAGCTACACAGTGAAAGAGACCTAAGAATATGAACATATATATATATATATATATCAGTGCATCATTGACAGGACATGTTCAGATTTAAAAATTTTGTCTTACAATGTTATATTGGAAATATACTTTCCTTGCAATAATCAATGAGTTGCTAAAAATACCAACAACCCCCACACAACCAAAATGCTTTTGATTTGTGTCAAAAACAAGGCTTGACACTAAGCCAAAAATGTTTTTATTTTTGTTTATATTATTCTCTTAATTTCAATTTCATTACCTGAAGAAAAGTGAAGACTCTTTTCCTTTGGGAAATATTCATCCACTTACCATCTTTTTTAATCTCAGGCAGCATGATGGAATTACAATCATATAATGAATAACACAATGTTGGAGTTCTTATTGCCAAAAAGCTTACAGTCTGTTTTGCTATGGGATGATCTCTAGGTTAAATGTGTTTCTCTGATTGGTTAATAAATAAAACACTAATTGGTCAGTAGTCAGGCAGGAAGTATAGGCGGGACAAGCAGAGAAGAGAATTCTGGGAACAGGAAGGCTGAGTGAGAGATACTGCCAGCTGCTGCCATGACAAAAGATATAAGATACTGGTAAGCCACGAGCCATGTGGCAACTCATAGATTAATAGAAATGGGTTAATTTAAGATATAAGAACTAGATAACAAGAAGCCTGATGTGGCCATACAGTTTGTAAATAATATAAGCACCTGTGTGTTTATTTTATAAGTGGGCTGTTGGACTGCTGGGGCTTAGCGGGACCCAGGGAGAAAACTCCAGCTACACTGTTTGCATTCGTTTTATGAAGACACCTAATTTATAAAGAATGGACAGAAAAAGGTTCTGTAAAGAAATAGGTGTACTTATATTATGGATAATAAAAACCTCCCTGATTTCAAAGTTTGTGATAAGAAGGTAGGTTTCTGTCTTGTGCTAATTGCATGAATTGGCTGTTTGAAACCTGGGGCTTATGCAGGGACGCTTGGCTCAGTCAGGAAGGAGGGGACCGGACCTGCCTGGACTGAGTCTACCAGATTGATCTCAGTCCTAGGGAAAGGCTTTGCCCTGGAGGAGGTGGGAATGGGGGGTGAGCTGGGGGAAAGGGGAAGGGGGCAGGAGGGGGGAGAACAAGGTAATCATGGCTGATATGTAGAACTGAATAGTATTGTAAAATAAAATAAAGGGGGCAAAAAAAAAAGAAGGTAGGTTTCTGACCTGAAAAGGAAGAGGTGAGTTATCTGGTGACAGATGTTTTAGTGTAACATAAATATTGGAAGCCATATTACTCAGTTTACCTTACTATAACAACATATCTGGATGGGGCCAGTATGCTCAGAGCTTAAGAGCACTTGTTGCTCTTCCAGAGGACCTGAGTTCAATTCCTAGCTGTGTGGCAGTTCACAATGCTCTGTAACTCCAGTTGCAGGGGATCTGGAACCATTTTCATGCTTCTGTAGGCAATACATGTATGTACTGCACAGACATGCATTCAGAAAAACATTCATAAATATAAAAAAAAATAAATGAAATCTCAAAAATTTAAATTACCATTGACATTTATGGAGGAATGTCTTATTAATTTAGAGTTCTGAATTTCTAGGATATGACCAATGTACTGGCTCAGCTCTTATGTTAGTGAGGACCCTCGGTAATGATGCGAATGAATTTCAGAACAGAGAGAGGGAGTATGGCCAAAATTAGATTTATTTAACAATCTCTTTGAGAGAACTACCATGGTAGAAAATTCTAAAATTCTGGTGAAGTAAATAATTCTAAATCTCAAATGATTGTTGGCTTGTGAAAATATTCACAGTGCTGTAGGCATGCTGGTAGTGTTTATTTTATCTATTAAAAAAAGTACAGATAAAGAGATAACCCAATCAGGCAAAACACATGGAAAGCAGAAGTAAGTGTAGGCATTTTACATAGGGAGAACTTATGGGATTGAGTGTGGCTGACCAAGTATGAGGAGTGTAGAAGAGAAGGTAGGGGGGTGGGGTTGATCAGGTAAGTAAGTAAAATGGTAACTCGAGGATGATTCTTCTAAGGTGAGGTTGGCAAGGCTACAATTATATTTATACTCTTTGGGCAACATTTTGATATATTTTGGATACCCTTAGGTGTTGCTTCATCCAAAGCAGAACATTTTAAAAAGTCAGAAGCCACTTTCAACCCTCAGTGCAAAGATGGCTTCTTGAGTCTCCAAAGAAGCTCCTCATTTCTCTTTTGGTATTATCTTTCGTAAAGACTGTTAGGATATAGCTGACTAGTTTCTAGAATATGTGATATAGACCTCATTCTACAGTTAGGAAACTGGGTTATCACTCTGACTCAGAACTGCTGTTTTAATAATTTTTACAGTTGTATTATAATGTTTGTTTTGTTTAAATAGTTTTTTACAAGAATATTATTTTTTAATTTGTTCTTTAATAGTTTCAGATGTATATAGCAAATTGTTTATTCTCATTCTCTACTCTCTTATTTCCTTCCTATCCTTGTAATCCCTTATGCTCTACAAATTCCTTTCCTGCATACATGCCTTTTTGTTCTGTGACCCACTGGCATTAAGCAGGCCCATGTGACTTTGGGCTTTGAAACTACCCATTGGAGTCTAGAGGGTACACTATTATGTACACAACTGAATATAATATCTGTCTTTCCCCCAGAATCCACTAATATTTAATAGTTCAGTGAGAGAAGGACCTTATAAACTATTAGCTGAGCCATAATTGACTCATGATAGGTCCACTTTTACTCTGGCCCAGGGTACTTAATTTCATCTACTGTGAGATCGTGATTGCATGGTCTACATCATGCCTTGAAGATAGCCTTTGGAGCCTTCTCTTTATCTAGGGTTTCCTCCTCTGCATTATTCTCTGAAACAGAAAAGACAAAAAAAAAAAGTTAGGTTTCAACACTCAACTCTCCTTATTCTCAGCATGTGGAGCAGCTTGGGTTTTTTTGTTCAGTACTGTTTATTGCAAAAAGAAGCTGATTTGGTTATGAACAAGAGTAGCATTTTTTCTATGAACATACACATACATGTTTAGAATGCAGTTTTATTCAAAGTTATTGTACCTAAACAATAGTAGTGAGCTGTGCCCTACAGTCTTTGATGTTCTGACAGCGTAGTTAGGTTTAAAGTACCAAGCATGTATTTGCTACTTGGAGCAAGGTTCAAATACTGAGAAGTTAGCTATTTTTTATATCAGTCATGTCCCTATTATGCCAGTAGCTAGGTCTTGCCTAGCAGGCTACATTGTAGTTCCTAGGTTAAAAAGGTTGTGCTGCTAAACACATATATCTAAAGATCTATAGTTATGATCAATATATGAGAAAGAATATGTGATATTTATATTTTTGGGGTTGGTTGTCCTCACCCAGGATTTTTTCTTATTTGTCTGCAAAATCCATTTATTCATTGTTCTTTACACTTTAATAAAATTCCATTATGTATATTTATCACATTTTCATTACCCATTTATCTGTTAGTGAACACCTAGGATTCTATTTCCTATCTATTGTGAATAGAGCCAAAATGAATATGGATGTGTAAGCATCTCTGAAGTAAGATATAGAAACCATGGGGTATATGCCCAAGATAGGTTCTGCTCATCATATGGCAGGATATTTATAGTTTTGTGGGAAAACTCCACACTAATTTTCATAGTGGCTGAATAATTCTATATTCCCATCAACAATAAATAGGGGTGCCCACCATTCTCCAGAGTCTGCTGTCATTTGCTGTCTTGATAATAGCCATTCTGATTGGAGTGATATATAATATTAAAATCATTTTAATTTTTATTTCCCTGCTTGCAAATTATGTTGAACATTTCAAATGTTTATTAGCTATTAATATTAATTAATATTTCCAGCTTTGAGAACTTTCTATTAAGTCGTCGTGCCCATTTTAATTGAGTTCTTTGTTTTCTTGGTGTTTGGTATTCCTCCCCCTCCCAATTTTTTGTAATTTCAAGATAATAATTCTCTGTTAGGTGTATAGCATGTAAATATTTTCTCTCCTTTTGTAGAGGACTTCTTCACTTGTTTGACAGTTTTCCTTGTTGTAGAAAAACATTTTAACTTCATAAAACTCCATTTGCAGTTAATGGCCTCATTTCATATGACCGCACTCCCATTTAGAGAGTCCATGCATTTGCCTATATCTTGTAGTCTATCCCCTACTTTTTCTTCCAGCACTTTTAGAGTACCAGGACATGCTATGGTCTTTGATGCATTTGGAGTAGGTTTTCCTGCAGGGTGAAATTGAAGGATCTAGTCCAGTTCTCCTACATGTGGATATTGGAGAAATTATTTTGGCCACTCCACGTAGTTAAAAGGATATTTATTTAATGGCATAACTCACAAATTAAGTAATAGGTAGGTCGCAGGGTCTGGGGAAGGTGTATTGCAGTCCAGCGGTGTTCTCTGGAGCTCTGCTCAGTCAACCTCCACCGTTCAGCATCCTGGGCACCAAGAGAGTGCTGGCCCATCCTGCTCTCAGGTCTCCCAGCCCCTCCTGGCCCCGCCTTGTAGGCGTGACAGTTGCCAGAGTCTCAATGGGGGTTGGAACTTCCAGATCCAAGCTGGAATGGCTACCCACTACATATGGATATATATTTTTCCAGCACCATTTGTTGAAGAGTCTGTCTTCTGTCCAGTGTATATTTTTTAATGTTTTTCCCCAAAATTAGGTAGTCATATTGAATAAATATGTATTTGTGACTTCTACTCTATTCTCTTTATCTATGTGTCTGTTTTGTGCCATGCTATTTTTATTACTATGGGTCTGTAGTATTTTTATTGTTCAGGAATGTTTTGACTATGTAGTCTTTTGTATTCCAAGTGCATTTGTGAATTATTCTAGTTTTGAAAAAGGGAGAGTTATAGTTATTATTGACATTGTATTGAATACATACATAGCTTTTAAGTGGGTGGCCATTTAAAATATTAATTTTACACTTGAATCAGGCTAGAAAGTATTTCCATTTCCTACTTTCTTCTTTTTCACTCTTCAATATTTTGAAGTTTTCACTGTACATGCCTTTGACATCAGTAGTTGAGCTTATTCCAAGGTATTTTATATTTATTATGGGATTTTTAATGAAATTTCATATCACATATTTCAATAACTCTATAAATTGCATCATTCATAATCATTAGTAAATCTTATAAAATTTTGAGTGTCATGAAAGTTGATTCTGGAAATTGAAACTTTTCAGGGATTTCAAAGAAACAGAGATGTCATGGAAGAGAAGCTAATGATACTTAGAAATAAGTCAGTGGTGATATTTATTTGACTTGTCAAAAATTGTGAAGAAATCTAAAAAGACAAATGAGCAATGACTAAAATAATTGAAAAGACATATTAGCCTTTCTCATTTAATTTTGAAATGTAAGTTAATAATGTCAAAATCAGTTATTGAAAAAGCTTTAAATGTCTTTTCATCTGTGTTTGTTTACTTTTTAAAGGAAAACCATTGGTGATTGCACTTGCCTGAGTTCACTTGTGAGTCCTGATGAATCCAATGTTGTAATATTCCTGCAAAGAAGCTTAAAGGGAGGAGATTGCATCTCTTCAAAACATGCCCCAATGTGAGCAACATTTAAAATTATTCCTTCAGTTTTGTGCCCTCAAAATTTTTGAAGAAGTTAATCTAAATATGTTGAGAATCATATCATCAGTAAAAGGTTATCTCTACATTACAAATAAAGAAATTGAAGTTAATAGACACCAAATGCAATGTTTCATTCTTCATATTAATTGCTATGATAAATGTAGGTGGCTCATGCTATATTTGATACTGAAGAAATATTTAAAAAATACCAGAGGAGTCTTTTGTTTTGAAGTCATATTATAACATATAGAACCTATAGAATATATAGATCCTCATTTCTCACAATTCTTGGAAGGTAGAATCATATTTTTATACTGTCATTATTATAATGATAGAAGTTGTTCTTTTATAAAGGTCAATATATATTGAAATTTGAATTAAGAGATGGAATATGGGTGGTATTTTTAAATGGTTATTGGCTTGTACTAGGTTAAATAAAATAAAAAACAAATATAGATGTAGCTAGCATGGTGAATTTAATATTTAATCTGAATTGATTTTAAAAAGAAGCAATTATATATTCAACTAAGAGAGATGGGAAAGGAAAAATTTGACATTTATTTAAAATAAGGTAGTTATTCTGCAGTCTTCTAGAATATTATTTCTTTCCATTGCATTTGTACATCTGCTCGTACAAATACACATACATGTATTCTATACATTATACTGATAAAAATGTCCCTTTGGGCACTAAAAAGCAATTTATTTTGCTTTAATTTTGGCCACGTTCAACCAAAGTCATAGCAAACCACCCTTTTGAGTGGTTTCATTGATTTATTTCTGTTTTTTTTTTTTTTTTTTTTTTTTTTTTTTTTTTTTTTTTTTTTTTTTTTTTTTTTTGCTTGAAGTTTCCTTAGCCCACTGCATGATAGTCAAAGGCAGTAACCCTGAGCTAGAGTAAGAGACTTTCTTATTGCTCACATGGACCTCTTAACAGGAAACTTCATCTTTCTCCATGTGTGTTCTTGGAAACCCACTCTCAGCAATTGAAACCTGCTGATGACTCACTGAACTTACACCAAATGGTGACATACTGGGAAATATAACTAGATCTCAGAGGCGATATTCACAGACCGCTAAAGGAAACACGAGGCTGAAATTCAAAGTGCATGCACTTACCCACAGTGCTGGGCATTTACAAGACCAATTGATCATAACACTTAATGATTCAGTCTTGAGAGCTAGTGTCAGTACAGATAGACAAAGGAGCCCGTGTAGATTCCTGTAGTGTAGGATATAGAGGGAAACTTTTATACCTGTACATCTATTCAGATGGCTACTACAGTTTTTTAAAGCCATTTTACTCCTTTCCAAATTGTAAAATTTGCCTTCTTTATAATTAGGACACAGAAGAAGAATTGAAAATATTGATCTTTATTACAGATAAAGGTAAATGCAATATCATTGACTTTCTCATAACCATGAAAGCCACAGTCAAATAATCATGAGACACACATGGCATGCTTAAGATATGAGAATAAGTCATTCCTTCTCTCAAGGAAAAATATTATTAGGTTATTTATCTTCCTGAACTAATGAGCAGGAGATACAAGAGAAGCTAATTACACAGCATGGATACACAAATACTTTTTGAAGGATCTGAAGTTTGGAATGGTTGTGTTTAGAAAGCTGTCTTACTATTGGGCACCTAACAGAATCTGAGTCTCAAACCCTTTGGGGAGGCTGGTACTTATTTTATGGTGGACAGTAAAATAAGACTTTCAGAGTCTTTGTGGCTTGCCCACAGATTATCTTAGTGGTATTTGATGGCATTTGTATGTTGGCCATGTTGTTTTATCCCTATGCATGTGGTATCACTGTGTTTACTGTGTTTGAAAAGATTACAACTCTGCTTCTTTTTTATACTTATGTGCAGAATTTGTTAGCCACAGGATGATGGTCATTGTGACTTTCTTGACTTTTGAAAGGTTACAGTGTGGTAGTCCACATTGAGATCTAGCCACTTGTTATTTATTACATGTGGGTTATTGCACTATGTTACTATACTTGGGACTGTCCAAGTGGGATGGTCCTGACAGGCTTTGGAAGCAACTTTCATGGAAAGTCAACATGTTTTCCGACAAAGTCATTTAAAAGAAATGTTGCAAAGAGTATTAATTCTGAGAAATATCCTTAACGATCCATAGTTGTGGCTTGAGGTAAATACCACAAGCTTTAAACTTTATTTGGAATTAGGAAAGAAGGAAAAGTATTAAATACAGAGTGAGGATTAAGGGGTGTGCAGTTTCATAAAGGGGACAGTAATAAAGTTTACTATTGCACCGGGCAGAATGAACCAAAAAAGAGAATATCAATTCAGTAGAGTTCAGTTAGTGTGCCTTGACAGATTTAATATTTCAGGTCAATTTATTGGACCATAAGATCTAAGTATCCATCTAAAAGTTGTAAGGGAGTCAAAAGTTATATCAACTTTGGTGGTGATATTTCATTCCTTTTTGAGCAGAGCAATTACAGGACTACAAGGATAGATTACGAAAAATTCTTATATTAAACTGTTCTCTTTTGGCCATTTGGCAACGATTCTTGATTTGTGTGATAGGGTATCTTTTCTCAGAAGTCTTCCAAAGGGAAGCCGATAAGCGCCATAGGAGGGGAAGGTAAAGTATTGCAGCAAATGTCACCTTCTGGGGATTGGGTGGCTTATATTTCTTTGGCCATAAAATATTGATGTAGCTGTCAGTAAAAGCAGATACATGTAACTTTTCCTGCCTTCACGATAAGACAGAGAAGATAAGAACTAGTATTTATTAAGTGTCTGCTCCAATCCATGTAAAGAAGTCTCCATACATTTTGTTCTGTCATTTAAATGAGATCAGGATTATATTTAAATTGATTGTACAACATCTTTCAAGTCCTAAGTATTATATCTGATAAATAAAAAACATCAAGTATTTATTTGCATTTTTCTTTTGGATTTAGCAGGAAAAGAAGAGGAATTCAGAATTCAACTAAGTTCCAGTAAGTGGCCATGCTGATTCAAATGTTAATGAGCATATTTGCAGCAGCATTTAATTTTAAATAATCATAATATGAAAATTCCTCTAATTAGACAAGTTTTCAGTGTAACATTCTTATGAAGTCTTGAGAAAAATTATTATCTACATTTTAGAGTGTGGAAACTTCATAATTTTTTATTGTTGTGTGGGTGACATTATGTAGGATGAGGATTACAAAGATGTCATGACTCATGGATTACAATGAAGATATAGTTATATTAATGTGGTCTTCTGTGAAGTAGTAGTTTATGCTAATACTTATGGAGTCATATGTGTACATGCATGTCTTACATATGGTTTGCTTTCTATCCTGAATCACATAGACAAAGCCATTTGAAAAAAAATCCAAAGTCTAACAATGTGGTTAGAAAAGAGAAGGTTCAGTCTAGTCCATGACAGATTGGCACTTTGCTTCAACCAGGAGATTGATTGACCTATAGATTTTACTCAAAACATTAATGTGCAAGGCTGCAGGCTGAGAGAAGCATTAAGTTATCAAGATGGATGGGCAAGGAGGACTTATTTCCTGGGTCCTACTTTCTTGAAGATAAATGTAGTAGTGGATTGGGAAAGAACAATAGGCAGTGAGCAGTCCCAGGAAACAGAATTTGTCAGACCTTAGCTGACAGAAAATGCGCCAAACATCCGAAATCCTTCTTTCTATACTCCAGAAAATGTGATTGGTTTTAAATATGTTAGAGCCTCCCGTTAAATACTAAATATTGTATCAATTGTTTTGAACATGACTGTTTTCCCACTATTGTTTGGCTTTTATTTGGTTGATTCTTCCATTATAATAAGTTAATAAAAATATTGTCTAATAGTACTTGAGATAGACAAATATTACATGGACCCCAATTTACTCATCAAAAATTCCACATTTAGGATTTTTTTTTTTTTTTTTTTTTTTTACCATTTTGGTATACATAGTTTTGGCATTGTTAAAATCAAATTAATTAAGCTATTTAATTAAAAATGTACAGAAAAATTACTTTGTAGTAGTGACTATTGTATCACTACCTACAAGAGGACATATATGTCATATTTTTTGCATTTAATTTAGTGTATATGTGCCTGTGCATGTGCATGTGCGGGTGTGTGTGGGGGGGCGCGCGCACGTGCGTGCACCTGTGCATAAGTTTGTCCCTGTGTGTGTTTGTGTGGCCAAACCTGTGTGTGTGTGTGTGTGTGTGTGTGTGTGTGTGTGTGTGTGCCTATGTGTATTTGTCGGTGCATGAACATGTGTGTTAGTGCTCAATACCATCAGGTATCAAAGATCCTCAAATGAAATGGTTTGAAATTCTTGAAATAAGTAGTAACGAGTCCATAGAATACACACGCATTGAGTTTACAGCACACTAACAAATGTGTGGTAGGGGTAAGAGGTTAGGCTATAAACTTGGTTGGATGTTTATCTCTTGATTTGGTCAGCTGGATGTGACCAAGCTTCACATGTGATATTCTCTTTTTTAATGAACTAATTCAGGTTTTGTTTTTCCACATTGGAGAAGCCAGCTTCCAACAGAGAGAGAGTGAGAACATGCTAGATTTCTTGGGTCCTATCCCAGGAATTGCTCCACCATCCTTCTGTTGTATTCTGTTGGATTTCAGAATCTACCAAGATTCAAAGGGGAATAAAGAAACCCCCCTCATATTCATATATATATATATATATATATATATATATATATATATATACACACACACATATATATATATATATATATATATATATGTATATGTTTGTGTGTGTGTGTGTGTGTATAATAACCAAGAAATTGACAATGTGGAAGCATCAACTTGGAAAAAATGGAAGAATGGACAAAATTTAAAATTAATCAGCCAGGTTGATGGTTTTGTCATCTCTCCAGAATTATCTTTATTTAAAAAGTGATAATAACATCTATGTCACAACCTCTGTCCAAGACCCAGGGAGCACAATGTGGAGAGGTGTGAAGAAGAATAGGTGAGCCTGAGAATGTAGAGGAGCATGAAGAAATGTTGTCTTTGAGATATGACATGCTTGTTACAAACAGTAACACACAGTTGCTCCTCCATGCACAAGGACTTCCCAAAAAGAAAGACAAAGGCATGGGGGTAGGAAAGTGACTAGTGGGAGAGATGACAGTCAGTGAGCACAAGAAGGATAAGAGACAGTAATGGGGAAGGGATATTGTCTCAACACATTCTGTGCATGTATGTAAATGCAAAACCCACTGCTAACACAGGAATAGTCATCATAGTATAGTCATTCATATAGAGAATTATGATTTATCAGCGGTAGGGAAAATTTTGGAATGCTCTTGGAAAACAACCTTGGCAACAGTAAAGCTATATCCTTTTTGACAAGCTTTGCAACATTATGATTTATTTTTATTTCTCATTTTTTAATTTTTTAGTCGTGAATAAATAAAGACTTACCAAATAACTCTTTTTCTGCATCTACTTTATATGTTATGCTACTAAAGCTTTCAAACATTACCTTGCTGCAGCTTCCTGCTTTAGTTTCCTATTGTTGATACAACTTTGGGAGCTTCAGCACACACACTGTCTTAGAAATGTGTCAGTCAAAAGTCAAACACAGGTCTTAGCATGCTAAAATTAAAATATTAATAACCTACTGTTACTCATATGCATGTTTTCAGGGTTGACCATTTTTTTTTCTTATTTTTTTCATTTTACATACCAACCACAATTCTCCCTTCCTCCACTCCTCCTGCTCTCCCCCAACTCCCCCTCCCCCCATCCATTCCTCAGAAAGGGTAAGCCTTCCCATGGAGAGTCATCAAAGCTTAGCCTATCAAGTTGAAGCAGGACCAAGCCCTTCATCCTTTTGGAATCAAGACTGAGCAAGATATTCCACCAGAGGGAATGGGCTCCTAAAAGCCAGTTCATGAACCAAGGATAAATCCTGTTCCCACTGCCAGGGGTCCCATAAATAGACAGAGCCACACAACTGCCGCTCACATTCAGCAGGCCTAGTTCGGTCCCATGCGGGCTCCCCAGCTGTCAGTCCAGAGTCCTTGTGCTCTTACTAGCTCTAGTCAGCTGTCTCTGTGGGTTTCCTCATCATGATCTTGACCTCCCCTTGCTCATGCTCATATAATCCCTCCTCTCTTTCTTTAACTGGACTCCAGGAGCTCAGCCAAGTGCTTGGCTGTGGATCTCTGCATCTGCTTCCCTCAGTTACTGGATGAAGGCTCTATGATGACAATTAGGGTAGTCACCAATCTGATTACAGGACAAGGCCAGTTCAGGCACCCTCTCCACTATTGCTAGGACTCTTAGCTGGGGTCATCCTTGTGGATTCCTGGGAATTTCCCTAGCACCAGGTTTCTTCCTAGCCCCACAATGGCTTCCTCTATTAAGACACCTCTTTCATTGCTCTGCCTATCTGTCACTCCCCCAGCTCTATGATCCCATTCCTTCAGGTTCCCATTCTCAATCCTCCATTTTGTTTTGGATAACCAATTGGTGTGCTCTTCTCTGGTGGAGACTATTTCTTTCACTCTCAGCATTTCTTAGCTTCCTTCAATTCTTTGTGTAGGGCTGAGGCCTCATCACCTCCCTCCATCTACTGCATCATGTTATTGTTGTTATCTGGCAGTCATGTTGTTAAGACTTTATGGATGTAACTGGTGACATCACTAGGAGATCCAATATCACAGCCAACAGCCTGGTTTTCTGGCTTTTACAGTCTCCCTACCCCTCTTCCATGATGTTCTTTGAGCCTTAGGTGCAAGAGTGTTTTGCAGATGTTTCTGTTGGCACCAGACTTCACGACTCTACATTTTGGTTGGTTGTGGTTTTCTGTAATGTGCTCCATCTGTTACGAAGAGACATTTGCTTAATGAGGTGTGGGGACTATACTTAGTTTTGGGTATAGGACCACATATTAAGAATGTAGTTAAGTATTCTTGTTTAGTAAAGTGGTAGTTGGAAATTCTCTTCTAAGATACAGGAATTCACTAGCCCTGGGTAGTTGGCCATATCTCCAGTACTAGGCATGATTTCCCTCTTGGGAAGGGCCTAATTTTCAAAGTGTCTGTCATTTTCAAATCATATCTCAGATGACCACATCTTAAAAACTCAAGACCAAAACTACAGTAGTAACCTTTTGCCTCCAAACCTTATTTTTTTTCATCATGGATGTTTTCAATTGATATATCACTCCTCTGTAATGTGAATTATTTAATAATTACTTTGAAGATACCATGCTGCTTTAATTTACATTTCATTTTCTTTCTTTGTTGTTGAGAAATTATTTCTGAGTAGCATCGTTTATTTTCAGTGGCAATAACCTTATCCCACGCTACTTGGTCCTTTATAAGGGTTTCATTTAATCTTTGGTTTTCAGCAATTCTACTCTGATGTAGCAAAGCGAGACTTCTATTTCTTCCTAAGGAATTAGAAACAAATCCCTTTTTAAGTTTGTTAAACTTGGACATGTGACTTGATATCTTTTAAAAACTGACTCTGCCTCATTTCTTGTCGAGAACAGAGAATAGACTCATTTATGTTTTGTTTTGCCATCCTTCCTTAACTTTTAATTTCAAAACTGTAAATCATTTTCTAAAGCATGTGGCTTTAGCAGTTTTATTTGCTTCTGCCCCTCAGGTCAGGTGATATTGTTGACTCTTATTGAATCTTGTAACTCATGTCTCATCTTCCTACATTCTGAGTGGTTTTGATTAAAGACTATAGAACTAATATAGTGTTCTTGGTGATATGATTGGTTTGCTGTTTCCTGGAGAAGAAAGAAGATAAATTGGTATGTGTTGAAATTCAAAGGCAGTTTCACTTATTTGCTCAACTTTAATTAATGTGGATCTGTGTGGATAGGCCCACAGGTCCTGTAAACCCAGTGGGATTATATGCAAATTATCTCAGGTGAGTTTGCTTTAAAGAGCATGGGTCTTTGGAGAAAAGCTTAACATATACCAGAGCCAATTAAATACTTGTGGACAAAAGATTTGGAGAAGTCTTTATGTGATGGATTATCCAGTCTTAGCATGTTTTTGCTTAGAGATATTTAATGGAGATTTTGATGAAGATTTAAAAACAAAAACAAAAATGAGACCAAAATTTTCTGTCTGTAGATATCATATCTGTTCCCAAACAAATTTGCTTTGCTTTGTGCAGTTTTAACTAATCTGTATTGTAGTTGTTGGAGGTTCCTCTATAGACAAGAAAATGAGAAAACAGTTACTGTTCAAATTAGAAAATGCAAAAAGCCCAAAATGTGGGAGAAATAATCCAATAGAGAGGGAAAATAGGAATATATTGATAATATACCCTTTGAAATGAAAAAAAAAACATATCTCATTAGAATAGCCCAATGCCATTTGATTATGGACACTTTTATTCTTTCTTTGATGGTCCTTCCTTTAAGCACTAGAAACATCCTTGTGTTTGAAATATTTTTATAAGAGTATTCCATCACTTTAATAAAGGATTAATTTAGATTAATAAGTACTATAGTCCACTTTGATGCAAACACATGAAATATCCATACATAATATTGATTCTCACTTTGCTCTTCTGAATGCCAATGGGAAAGCTAAAAACTAACTTTAAAATGCTAATATGAGACAACATAAAAATAGGTTTCTTTGTAGCTATGCATATTCTAATAACATAGAATATATATAAAAATGTATGAAAGATGGTGTCAAATGATCACTAAAGCAAAATATTTCATAATACAAAGAAGGAGCATTTGTAGATGGACTTTCTTATGGTCCTTTAATCATGTTTTACATAATACCTAATAAAGATTGACATACAGAATGAGCTCTTATGCTGTTGCTCTATTTTAGAGCATTATACTATTAAAAGGAAAATCTTTTTTACAAGTCTATATTAAAATTAGTTTTTAAGTCTTATAATCACCCATGCTCTAATTTGAAACAGGTATTTGAACTGTGTGTGTGTTCATTTTGTTAGATACCTGACTTATATTGAACACGATATCCACAGTTTATTGGTTTTGATAACCTCCAAAACCTAACAATAATGATCTTAAGAGTTGCAGATTAATTGCTCACAAATATGTTTATTTCATTATGTTGCCAGATTGGTTATCCTGTAATTTATAGTTTGAGAAGCAAGAATAATCAATTGAAAAATATTGTACATACATGAAACAGAGCCATATGTTTCTGTGTGTATGTATATGTGTTTGTGTGTATGTTGTGTAGGTCTGTGTACATGTTATGTATTGCATACTGTGCATGTTATTTGTGTATGTGTATATGTCTGTGTATGTGTGTCACATAAATGTGGTTAATGCACTTGAGTGTGTCATGTCCTACTTTATAACTCCCTGCCTTATTTCCTTGAGATGTAGTCTTGTCACTGAAACTGGAGCTAGATCATGTGAAAAATAGCCTACAAATCCTACAATTTGTATCATGAAGCTTTTTCTTTTTTTATTTAAACGTTTTTTTTTTTTTCATTTTACATACCAAGCACTGTTTCCCCTCCTCCTTCCCACCCTCATCATCCACCCACCCCACCCCATTCACTCCTCAGACAGGTAAGGCCTCCCATGGGGAGTCAACAAAGTCTGGCATATCAATTTGAGGCAGGACCGAGCCCCTCCCCTTTGTATCAAAGCTGAGCGAGATATCCCTCCTTAGGGAATGGGCTCCAAAAAGCCAGTTCATGCACTAGGGATAAATCCTACTCCACCTGCCAGTGGCCCCCCAAACTGCCCAAGCCATACAACTGTCACCCACATTCAGAGGGCCTAGTTCAGCCCCAGGCAGGCTCCCCAGCTATCAGTCCAGAGTCAGTGAGCTCGAATTAGCTCTGGTTAGGTCAGCAGACAGAGAGGGAAAGCAAGGAAAGATATCTTGATAGAGGGAGCCATTATGGGGTTAGGGAGAAACCTGGTGCTAGGGAAATTCCCAGGAAGCTTTTCTGTTAAGGATTACTCTTGTATAACATTTCGCACGGCTTATCCATTATTAAGAAGGTGCGTAGCTACATAAGAAAGCTACATTTCTCTAGTCTCATATTAACCTTTTTACTTTTTAGCTTTGTCATTTGGCATAATTCATTGCCACTGACACTCACTGCACTGGACTGTGAGTGAGTGTACAGCCACAGCCAACATTTTTTGTGGAGTCTGAGGAATCTAACTCAAATCTAACTCATGTTCATGCAAAAGTGCTCTTATTCACTGAGACACCTCTCCATGACTAAAGCCCAAATTTAAGCTAAAATCATTTGCTTTTGAACCCAGGGCCTTGTGTCCACTAGATAAGCACTATGTCGAAGAGTTTTATCCACAAGCCTTAAAATGAGTCTCTAAAATTATATTTTCTTTATATCACAGACCTGATGTTTCTTTCCTCAAGCAAAGTAAGTTTGAAACACCAACACACACACAAAATAAATATCAGTATATGTATATAGAAAATATGTACTGATATATATATATATATGTATGTATATAAAACCATTCTAAAATTACAAACTAAATGTAGAATCCCATTCTCTATATTCATTTCAGAGCTCAGCTTCTTTTCCCTCTCTCATAACAAAGACAAAGACAGAAAGTGGCAACGTGGTCATCCTGTGTCTGTTCCTTCTTTCTACAGCAGAGAGATGTAGGAATCATAGATGTAAGAAACAATTTCATCACCAACAAGATGGAAGCCCCCACTAGCTTCGTTCCCTGTCTTTTCTTAAAATCTACTTAGAAAGATACTTCATGGCACTGTTAAATTCCATGTGGCTTACTGGGTTACAAATAGGAAAGACAGAAGCTGAGGGCCACAGGGGGTTTGCTGTTGTCAGCATGGGATAAGCTAGTGCTTTATCATCAGAAACTAAAGTCCTTAAATGACTCTGTCTGCCATGGTGGTCATAATTTATTGGCCTTCAGCGTCTTCACGCACGTGTGTGTGCCTGCTTCTCCTAAGCTATGCTTCTGTTCCACCGGAGCCTGCAGTATAAAACCTTAGGGACCCTCCTCCACCAGCTATTTCTGTAACATGAAAAGATTCAGAGAGAGCACATGGCAGGAACACAGGGCAAACAAGGGCTTCCAAAAGAACAAAAAAGTGCATACAACTAAGATGTCACACAAAGACTTAGGTGGATGAGGACACAGCAAAAGACCGGGTTTTGATAGGCCTGCGGCAGAACTGTAGACTGGTGCTTTCCAATCATAATGTCCTCTTAGATTACTACTTAAGTGTGTTAAAAAGTCTTATCTGAAAATATGTTTTTTTTAATTCATAAAGTGTAATTTCTAAAAGGAATTCATTTTGCTATACAGAGGTAGCAAGTCCTGAAACATTTAAACCAAACATATTGCTTTGAAAGATTGTTTTTTAAGTAACATTTTTTTATACTCCGTGGGATGATAGCTAAGAGACCTGATATCTCTTTGCGTTTTGTGTCCTTCGTCCCCACCTCCCCCAATCTTTGGTTCGGTGAGTCAGATCTTTTTGTCCAGTTTCCTGAAGCTGCATCTGCTAGTGAGGGAGGCAACTTCTGAAATGAAACAATGAAAAGAAGTCAAGTAAAACATTATGATTAGAGTTTCCTGCAATTACGTTATTGCCCCAGAGTATTTGTGCCTTACCAAACATCAATGAGGAAGCCTAAAGTAATGGCTGTGTCGATTCCTTTTTAATGTATGCCAAACATCACACTAATTAAACAAGAAGATATAATCAGGATTGCTGATCTCTGTGAGAGGAATGGCTTAAGCATGGAGTTAATTGCAGAGTAAACATGTATGTGTTATGTAAGAAATCAAACAGTCTCATCGTGACTCACTCTCCAGCAGTTAATTACCCCAAGACACAGAGAAGCAGTTAGAAGCCTTAGGTCAGATTGCACAAGAAATAGATGGTAAGATGAAGCATTGCAGGCAGGTGGTGACTAGGAGAGATATCTCAGAAAGTGCCATCTGAGCAGTTCAGATCACCCACTCCAAACACTGACCAGCATAGGAAATCCAGCACAGGACACCTCAGCAATGCTGCTGTCCCCTCAATACCCAGCCAAAAGTTCACTTGGGTTTCCATGGATTGTATGGAAGACTGTGACCAGTGTTTAGTGGGGCTTAAAGAGTGACAGGCTGTAGATGTTCTTCAGGAGAGAGTCAGCCCTGAAGAGAGTCGTGTCAGGGAAGGGACTCCTATGTGCCTTATTGACAGTTGAGATGATTAATACTTAGGTCTTAAAAGTAGGATTTCATTGATAGACTACTGGTAAGATTGAGTAACCAAATCCTTAACACATTTCTTCAGGGAAATATATTTATTATCACATTGGTGATTGCTTGTGTGTATGGGTGTGTAGGGTATTTGTATTCAGCTGTGTGTGTGTGTGTGTGGGTGTGTGTGTGTGTGTGTGTGTGTGTGTGTGTGTGTATGTCTTAGAGAGGAAAATAATATCTATTTCTGCTGTGGACCCTTATTTTCAGAATAGCTTTGTTAATATTTGCATATAGTTTCTTAGTAAATGAATTTTTGAAGGGATAACGTAGAATAGATATTCATTTTGTATTAGTGAGACATTTACAGAAGAACAGGTCATAAATAAACACCTGGAAAATGATTGTCTGGTTGTCTAAATATATAACAATACATAGTAATCATTGGGGATAATATTTCTAACTGTAATGGGCTTCTTACTAAGTTGATTTTCCTCTCTCCCTTTCTCTGCTCCCTTCCTTCCTCTTTCTGCATTCCTTCCTTCTGTTTCTATGGCTTCTTTCACTTTCTCACACATATTCTTAGTTCTTTTTCTAATTCTTTTAGGTTAGTTTATGCGCATATTTTAGTGTTGTTATATTTGACTAATGTTTTGTGTATGTTTACTGCAACACTGCACTAAATTGAAAAATTTACAAACTATATAACTGTTTAACGTAGAAGTTTCTCAAAAAGTTACAAGTAGATCCACAACATGATTGAGCAATTCTACCCCTGACATATTCCCCCCAAATATTCTATGTCCTGCTACAGATGTACTTGCTCATCCGTGTTCACTGCTGCACTGTTACATAAAGCCAGGAAATGAAAACAACCAAGATGTCTATCAGCTGACAAATGGATAATGAAAAATTGGAACATATGCACAATGAGACATTCAACTATAAAGAAAAATTGTGAAATTCACAGATAAGTGAATGAAGTTGGAAATAACTCATTCTGAGTGAGGCAGCTCAAACTGCTGTGTGTTTTTCTTATATGTGGAGAGTAGCTTTCAATATTTAGATGTGCATGGTTTTTGTTTGTCATTAAACTTTTTGAAGATTTTATACCTTAGCACTGTATTTACATATTTTCCACCCCTCCCTCCTGCCCCTCCAACTCTTCCTCACTCCTCACTCTTACCACTCCATCTCAAATTTATGACCTCTTTTTTTTTTTTTTTTTTGGTTTTTCGAGACAGGGTTTCTCTGTGTAGCTTTGCACCTTTCCTGGAACTCACTCTGTAGCCCAGGCTGGCCTTGAACTCACAGAGATCCACCTGGCTTTGCCTCCCGAGTGCTGGGATTAAAGGCATGTGCCACCACCGCCCGGCTTTATGACCTCTTTTAAAAAATTGTTATTATTACACACACACACACACACACACACACACACACACACACAAATACACATGATAGTCTATTTAGGACACCTTATATGTATATGTGCTATGGGCTGACCCCTTGGGGTTTTATAATCTATAGATTTTTGTGCTTAAATTAGCATACCTATAAAGTCATGAAATAAGTAAGGGTCATGAGAGCTTCAAGAAAAGGGGATAGACTACAGGTAGTATGAAGGAGGAATAATGGAAGAGGAAGGGTTCAAGGATTAGGGCGTGGTAGAGCAAGGTAGTAAAGGAATATGAGGAGGAAAAACTAATATTGAATGGTCTTAAAAATGTCATATGAAAGCTGCTTACTGTGGATGCTTCTTCAAATACAGATAACTTTATAAAGAGATTTAGATGTAGTTACCCTATAATGGGATACCCAGTCTTCCCCAGATACCATAGACTACTAAATGAAAAAGCCCAGTGCCAAGTATGGGTAACCTCTTTTTGAGTTCAGCAGTAGAGTCCCAAGACCTCCAAACCCAAGAAACATTATAGGCTATTGGCGTTGCTTTTGTTTACTCTCCAGAACTTAATGTTGAGACCCAACTACTGAAGATATCATATACCTGAATCACAGGACACAGAGAAATCAAGCTTTTACCCATTTAGAAACTATATCCCTACTGATTAGCTTTCATATTGCTGGAAGGGACTACACATGCTAATAGACGAGAAAAGTCATCAATTGTGGTGATATTTTGTTTGTGGTCTAACACAAAGCTTTCCTGGAGATCAGAGTGTGGAACCAGCCACTAGTTAAGCATAGAGACCAGTCACTGGTGGCACATACCTTTAATCCCAGCACTAGGGAGGAGGAGACAGGAAGTGACATGGCTGGGCAAAGAGAGGAATATAAGGTGGGTAGAAACAGGAGCTCGGCAACTTTTCAGGCTGAGGAGTTGTCAAGGTAAGGGGTGGATGTGTCTTATTCCTTTGTCTCTCTGATGTTTCAGAATTTACCCCAATATCTGGCTTCAGGTTTTTATTATTAAGGATTCATTGTAGCTTGAGTTTTCCTGCCTTGCCCACAGTCAGGACAAATCTTTGTCACCCGCCAGTCCCACAGCCGCTCAGACCCAACCAAGTAAACACAGAGACTTATATTGCTTACAAACTGTATGGCCATGGCAGGCTTCTTGCTAACTGTTCTTATATCTTAAATTAGTCCATTTCCATAAATCTATACCTTGCCACGTGGCTGGTGGCTTACCGGCATCTTCACATGCTGCTGGTCATGGCGGCGGCTGCAGTGTCTCTCCGCGTCAGCCTTCCACTTCCCAGAATTCTCCTCTCTCCTTGTCCCACCTACTTCCTGCCTGACCACTGGCCAACCAGTGTTTTATTTATTGACCAATCAGAGCAATTTGACATACAGACCGTCCCACAGCAATTCATGCTACAATCAATAGACTTAAATAGCTGTGAACAATCCTGAGAGGTACAATAACAATGGCCTAGCAAGATATGGCCATTGGTACAAAAGAGGCATTAATGTTAAAGAGTAGCAACTACTTTCTAATTAGACCAAAGGCTGACTATAAAAGATGAAACTCAAGTTTGGTATCATTAACTGGGCCAAAAGCTCATGGGTGGCTAGAACACACAGCATAGGGGAGATTCTAAGATGATTTTTCTCCTATATGAACATATAATAATCAGACTCATAAGTTCTTTTATGTATACTCAAGATTAGTGAATCTCTTAACCCCAAACATGCAGAGACTCAGACTGTGGAGTACTCATCTCTAAATGGGATATCTATATCACAGTTCTATCCCCTATGTCAAAAGAAGATGAAAATATTGTGAGAGCCAGATATAGCTAATATATGTAAAATATTTGCTGGACATGACAGAACAGTAACTCACATAATCCACAGTGACTTGACTTGTATGTACAATACAGGCACAATTAAGTCGTGAGGTCCCAGGATGGATATGGAAGGAAATCGTGAAGTCCTACTCTTAGCTGATATGTAATTGGCAACTGATGGATGTTGGGGGAGGTAGAGTCAGTTTTTCTTTTTTCTTTTCTCAGCAATGTGGGTCTTTGGAGGCTATCTTTGCTGCAATATGCCTAAATGGGCTCAGTGACTATTTTAAGGGAGAGAGGAGGAGAGAAGAGAAGAGAAGAGAAGAGAAGAGAAGAGAGAGAGAGAGAGAGAGAGAGAGAGAGAGAGAGAGAGAGATATGAAGGGGAAGTGATAAGAGATAGGGATGAATTAGTAGAGAGAGAATGGGAGGTTGATTTGATACAAGCACACACACACACACACACACACACACACACACACAAGCTTATAAAACTTACAAATTTTGAAAGAAAAATTGGCACGTTTTGAGTAAGGAAAAGAAAATTGTATATTTCTTGCAGACACAGTATTCACCTCATGGTATGTTCTGTTGATAGCAAGATGAAATTTGGGGACTTGATACCTGTCGTCTCAGAGGGGATTTCTTGTTTGTATCTTCTTTGTGAAGACCTGCAAACCCAGCCAAGCTAGGGCATGACAAGAGCACACAAGGGCCAGCCCGTCATTGGAGATGTGTTAATGAGTCCTGGAAAAGAAGTCTTCATTTTCCTCGGTAATGTAGCTCCTGATCCATGGTCCATGTTCCTGTAAATCACCTGACTTACGCTTGCAGAAGCAATCTCAGTCATCGTCAGTGGTCAGAAAGTACAGACAGACGCAAAGCAGTAGGAAGACTATTGGAGAGTAAGGTTCACATGGAAAAGAGTGGGGGTTGAGAAGGTATAGGGAATAAAATTGCCCCGAACTCAGTACATGAATGCATGGAGTTGTGAAAATTTCAATAACTGTAAAAAAAAAGAACAAATAATGTTTAATTAAAAAAGAAAGGGTAATATTAAGAAACTCGTCATGATGAAGAATTATCTACCCATGACTTCAGTGAGGTCTAAAGAAGCAACCACATCTGGGTAAAATTTGATTTTCTCCAGAGTAATTGCTGTACATCCGTCAAGATTTAGTGAGAGAAACAGAATTAATAGGAGACTGATGGATGACAGGAAATGGGATGAGGCAATTTTGAACTCTTCAAGCCCCATTCTACCTGTAAGGGTACAAGCAAGCCTTAATTCCTTAAAAAAAAAAAAAGGTCTGAAGGAGACTATAAGAATATGAAGATAAGCCTGGAGCCTCAGAGCCCCCAGCCAGAATCCAAACAGCATCAGGCAGAAACCAGGGGACACAAAACTTGAATGTATGCCAATCTTGTTGCCTCATGGAGCTGAACATGGGTGCTTAAAATCTATGAACCAGAGGCAATATGTAAATATATTATGGAGAAATTAATTTCGGGTCCAGATGATGCTTTAAGCCAATGAGGTGAACTAGAAGATATATCAAGGAGTTTATTCCACAAAACAGCTTCCTCTTCACTTCTCTTTGCCCTAACAACTTCATTATACTTTAGCCAGTGTACTATACTCTTGAATTTTGTGCTGTTTCCCTGGACCCTAGTTTCATATTGAAAATGTTTAGATTCTTTAATATGCTGCATTTGTATACAGATATCTGCATCGTTTTCTCCCTTTAGTCCCCCAAAATAAGATAATGTAAGTCAGTTAATTACACTAGCACATTTGTGTCTTGTTTTTATTAGCCAGAATGAAAATGTTAATAGAGCCCTTGGTATTCCCACTCATTTCATTAAATATGTAATGTACATTTATAAACATAAATATCTAGCATAATGTACTGAATATTTATGCAATGCTTTGCTGCCAAAGTCCATATGTATTTATCCATGGATTTTGAGATAATTTTCAGAATTGATGGAGTTATTGCTATAACATGGGACTCCGGCTCTTTGCATTACCAACACTTCAGCTGTGAATAGCTTCCAACTATTAAGCATGAGGGATTAACTTTCAGATGAATTTTAAATAAAAAAGAATGCCAATAATTCTTAGGCTATATATTGAAATGTTATCCTGATATGATATTAAATTTATTCCAACAGAAATCTAAGAGTACTTCACCCTCTTGCTAATGATGAAACTTTCCTCAGGCTCAGCAAAAACAAACACAAAATAAAACAACAACAAACAAACAAGCAAACAAAAACACCCCAGCTGTAACTATGTGACGGTGCTTTTATCAGCAAACACAAATGTTAAAATAGTACCCTAATCTGACCTTAGTTACATAGAAGGTCTGCAGATTCCTCTCTGTGTTTCTAGACTATCTGCTGCAGAAACTAGGCTCACATGTATAAGAACTACTTCTAAAAAATGTGTAGAATGCAGAGTAACTCTACTACACCAGGTGACAAATAGAAATGATAAAGGAATATAGATGAGTTAAAGAAAAATATTTTCCTAGTTTTGCTGTGGGATGGTCTGTATGTCAAATTACTCTGATTGGTCAATAAATAAAACACTGATTGGCCAGTGGCCAGGCAGGAAGGATAGGCGGGACTAACAGAGAGGAGAAAAGAAAGAACAGGAAGGCAGAAGGAGAGACTGCCAGCCGCTGCCATGACAAGCAGCATGTGAAGATGCCGGTAAGCCAGGAGCCACGTGGCAAGGTATATATTTCTGAAAATGGATTAATTTAAGCTATAAAAACAGTGAGCAAGAAGCCTGCCACGGCCATACAGTTTGTAAACAATATAAGTCTCTGTGTTTACTTGGTTGGGTCTGAACAGCTGTGGGACTGGTGAGTGACAGATATTTGTCCTGACTGTGGGAAGGCAGCAAAACTCTAGCTACATAGTTTGACAAGGATTAGGTGGAAGTTAGTGAGTTTAAGTCCAAGTGTCTACCTGTTGCTTCTCAAATCAGGCTAATGTGACAAAGTGAGTGATTAACCTATGCTACAGTATGTGGGAGGCTTAGCACACTTGGACTTCTCAAGCCATACACAAAACTTTCAAGATGTTTCTCTGTGGTGTTAACACAAAGACCTGTAATTCATTGCAAGGATAAAACGGCAAAGACAAGATGGACGGTTACAATAGTTATGAAATCTTGGGCTGAGTAAATAGGATATAACTGCCTCCCAAGCAAAGGAAATCTCACTCAGTTTCACCAGGGCCACAAATGTTAGTGCTGGTAAGTGGTACATTTATATGGACACCTGAAAAGAATACAACAGACATGAACAAATCCTGATATTTATTTAAAAGCCTTACACAGAGATAAGCACCTAAGGGGTATTTATTAATCATGCATTGGTTTCAGATAAATTTTAAAAGGTAAGGCTTAAATAAGAAATGAAGATAATTTTGAGCTTTTATGAATCTAGAGATTAGTAGATAACACATGTAAGCATCTAATTATATGATTAATTTTAATGTCCTCTATTAAGCTCAACAATAAGTTCATAGATAATCCCACCATTGTTTTTGAAAACTCCCATACATCTCTCTCACACATATGTACTATTTTACATGTGTATTTTGTAGAAAAAAAAACTAATATTGAAAGTATTGATTTTTCTATAACAGAGTCAGAGTAGCTAAAAATCTTCCCTGACCCTTATTTATGAACAAACCTCAACTGAAAAATAATGAAATAAAAAAAGACATTGCTTATACAATGGGCTGTTCACAGTTGTACTTTTTTATGCTCTGTGTTACTATACAGTAAATTATACATAATGCTACTCTTAATAAGTGCATATTTTAATTATTATCTGTTCTCAAAAATAACTATGCTTGGACTAACAAATTGTACTGTCAGTGTGAACTCAGACAATTATTGGAATGGATACTGGTATTTTATCTCTAAACTATCTGGGTGGGTATAACTATTATACTGCTCCCTCCTGCCTTGACTCCAGGGCCTCATTAAGCCCACACTAATCTTACTGACCACAAGTAATTTTCTGAAGATTCCCATGGCATCCTGCCCCCAAGGTCAAGCTCATATGATTTCCAGGATTGTGCTTCCAGCCACTGCACATAAGCCTCTACTCTTTGACTATCATTCTATTGCATTCTCATCATTTTAATGTTTTATCAGGACAGTTATCACAATCTGAAATAATATTGCTTTGTGTAGCAGGATTCATAATAGTTCTTATTAATTAAATCAAACCCGAGGCCAGTTATTGGGGTCAATGCTGGTAGATCAGAGAGACAGAACAAGCCACAGCTAACCTCACCTGGCCAACTTCTCAGCTGGTCCTGTTTCCTCAGACTGGAAGCTTCTGTGTCCTCATCCAGAATGAATCTCAGCTGAACTGCTGCTCGAAAGCCTGAAGCTTAACCAGCCACATGCTTAACCAGCCAAATGCTGCTAGTTTCTGGTCCTCACGCCTTATATATCTTTCTGCTTTCTACCACTACTCTCTGGGATTAAAGGCTGGCTTTCTGGGATTAAATGCGTGTGTCACTCTGCTTGGCTGTTTCCAATGTGGCCTTGAACTCACAGAGATCCAGAGGGATTTCTGTCTCTGGAATGCTAGAATTAAAGGTATGTGCTATCACTGCCTAACTAGTGGTTTTTCTGTTCTCTGACCCCAGATAAGTTTATTAAGGTACACGATATTTTGGGGAACACAATACCACCACAGCTTTGTTCTTTATATCAGTTGATTTCCCCTCCTTGGCTCCTGGCTCTATGAAGGTGTGTAATTTGTGTGCGTTACTTGAGACAACAGTACCAGCTTCTTAGCTGAGAGCCTGGTAAACATACAATATTCCTTTGAATACTTACTGAACGGAAGCACATACGAAATAAGCATATCCAGCATTATAGTTAACGTGACAAAGTTCAATAAATTTTATTGTCCTAAGTTTCAGATCTACTCTTTTTCCAGTTACAAACGAGCTTTTTAAAAAGGCTGTCTGTGTTGCAGCACTGTTTTATTCATATCACAAAATCAATCAGACAAAAGACAGGCTTTTTCTACAAATGGCTTCCCAATCTAGACCTAAAGTCTTGTTCTCATTTGATTTGGGCTTGTGTTCCCTAAATGTATGCTCTTGACCAAATTAATGTCTGCACTGACTAATCCCCCATTCCTGCTTCCCATAATGCATTTTATAACACTCCAGATTCAGCTTAAATCAGGACACTGGGAAATTCATTTGAGGAGAGAACTCTGGTAGTATATTCATCTAGAGATTTTTCTACTTTCAACAAAAGGACAATTATGTGCCTTTTGAAATTAATTGATATAGAAGATTAATGTCACTAACTTTAAGATTAAAAAAAAAATCTGAAGATATTATCATATTGAGAAACCAAATGTTAGCAATAATGTCTGATCTATGTGCTCCTGTGGCTGTGTGTGTCCATTCAGTCTGAACTTCCCCAGATTCTCTCTAGAACATTTCTATCTATTCGGCAATCAAAGTATTATTTTTTTCAACTATTTTTGAGACTGTATTTCTCTTCAAACACCCCATGGGAAAATTATCTTCTTTTGTATATATTGAGTTAGTTCTTGCACAAAAAGGTCAATAATTTGAGGTTAATTGAATGAATTCCATGTCACACTGAAGAATGCCAGTTCAATTTTATGACCTGTCTTTACAAGGCAGGTACTGATCCCATTAACAAAATTGCTCATTGGCAATTAGCACCATTAGGATAAATTAAATTAATGTATCAGAGTCTGTTTCTTTTTTCTTCTGAAAGCTGGCTTTAATGATTAGAAACTTTGCCAAATTAACAGCATTTATCAGATTATTTCTTATGTTTTTATCTATAACATTTATATAAAATAAAAGATTAGATAAAGTGACACTGAAATTACTTCTATTGTTAAATTCATTCAAGTAAAACCTTTTATAAATATATTTTAAACAAAGTATTTTCAATGGCAATCCACATATATTAATCTGAGAGAATAGTTGGTTTATTTTATCAGTGACTGTTGACATTAAATTGACATGAAGTGTGGTGGCCCAGTCATATCTGATGGGAACAATAGAAGTCATAAAGCCAGCATATCTGCTTGACAAAGATCCAGCAGAGCTGAGCCACATGATGGCTGCCATGCCACCTTTGGTTTTCATCTCCTCCTGTCGCATACTTGGGAGACTTATGATACTTGTACAGTTTGGGGATATTGGATTGATGGAAAATTTCTTATGAATCGTTTATGTCTTCTCCCAGGAGTACAGCTTGTAAGCTTCCCCAGGAATGTCCTGAACATATTATTTCCTCCTGCCTTTAGGGAGATATCCTTATCTATTTGAAGGTCTTCATTATGCCTTGGAGGTTGTGACATACATAATTAAGCCAGAAATCTTTTTATGAGGCTTTGACATATTCTTGAAACATCTGTCTCTGTACTTCCTCAGGAACAAGACATTCAAAACAAAGTAAATTTTAAAAAGTCAACAAGATTCAATGGGCTAGAGGAGTTGGCCATAGATCAGATTGCAAGCCTCTTTCCACTAAACACTCAGACAATTAATTATGTGGCATGTACAGCCACAAAGTCAGATTAGCTGGAGTTACCTCTGCCCTATACAGAGACTTATATTGATGAATGAAGAATGATGAAAAAAGATGATATAAGAATGAGATGTCAGGACCTTCCTTTCTTAGAAAAATTAGCACATGCAGAATCATTGTAATGTCATATGACCAAGGAACAACGGAATGCCAAGATTAGACATATAGCCAAATTCTATAAAGATATGAAATATAAACATTGTATTATGCCAGAATTTGAATAATAACTGAAGCAGCTTTGGCCTGGAGATTTTTTTTTGGGGGGGGGGCACTCTGACGATTAACAGTTAATAATACATGCTTGGGACATGGCAATATGCCCAGGTTGGTTTGAAGATTTTGGTTCAGTCTAATGTCCTTGTAGCCAAAAAAGCTACTAGCCTGAGAACAGGCTGTCATATGCCTCCAGATTCTTAAAAACTGGGTTATGATGTTAATTAATAAAAATTATAACTCTGTTTATTATTGATGTCAAAACTTGAGGGCAAAACAATTGGAAATGATAACTCTGCTCTGTCATAGTTTATTAATGATGACTAAAAGATGAGCAAGAGGAAGTGAAACACATGTCCAAAACCAAGAATGGTATGATCTATGTTTTGGAACAGCATGGATATATCCCTGCTTACTAAATTCTCTATAAATAAAGAAGCACTCTGACTGCTAGTCAGTCAGGCTGCAAGATTCTCACTACCACCATGGCCTGGTTCACCTCCATTCTCCACCAGCTCCTTATATCCTCTGCTGAGCCCTGTCTACCGCTGGCGATGGCTCTAGGCAGTATAGATATATTTTACCAACCTTTTGTATTGATTTTATCTTTTTGCAAACAGTAAGATGATGGTATTTATGTGGAAATTTGTGCAAGCATAAAAGACAAAATTCATCTTTGGTTATTAATGACATTCAGAGATTCTCCATACTAAAATTTATTTTAAAAAATAAAAAAAAACTAGGAGATCTGTGTTCCATTACAATTCTTAAGCACCTCATGTGGAAAATTCCCTTTCCAATTTTAAGCAGTTTCCATAATATTTTAATGAATTTTGTCAGTTTGTGGAAATCCAATATTGCCCAACAGTTAGTTAAAACCTAAGCCAATAAACCAAGAACATACGGTTTATGCCTCTGGACAGGTTTTTCTCCCTACTTTAGTTTTGACTCTATAGCAACAGTTTTTCTCTGTGTCATTTTGCCTTTGTTTCTACACAAGCTCATCATGTCTTCAGGAAGCTCAATGTGAGGAAATGGGGCACACCTCTGCTCTCCTGTGCCCTCCCTTTTTATTCCTTTCTTAGGTCACTCCTTGCTGTGTCAGGAGTATAACCATTAGCTTTTCACAGATCACACTCTGCCATCCTCAGAGCTCCCACTCAAGCCTGGAGAGGCTTGATTTCTTATTCTTGTCATTGGTAGGTAGTGCAGACCTCGGTCAACTTCTTGCGCAATTTCCTCACATAGAAATGTACTCAGAGTCTCATTTCATAGTGGGTACTTTCATAGACAGAGGTAAAATATGTTTATTGTGTTGTTATAGGAGTTCAGCTAGTTACAAAGATTGGACTGGGCCATATTTTCTCCACTCTTAACTAATTTCACCTTTCTTTTGTAAGAATGGAAATTGAGATGATCTCATTTAAAAGTCTGATAAAACACACTAGGGAAATCTTACTCCTGAAGGCTTCTTTTGTACTTGCTGGGAAGGTGTAAGTATAAAATACCTCTGCTATGTCTTTCAAAGTCATCATGATGTCAATGATTATTTTTACTGATACCATTGTGATAGGTGTCTGACATTTTAATGCAGTTTTTTGCACATATTTTACCTCTGCTTTAATTCTGTATGATTTTCTTTGTTTTAGTATTTATTTCCTGTTTTAAAATACGGATACAGGTTCCTAAAACATTTGATCATTAACTTTAATTCTCCTGAAAAAGTTAAGTTAATCTGCTTTAAGTGCTTTTGTTATGCCAAAATTTAAGAACACGGTGTTCCTAACTGTCCTAGACTGTTTTTGAGGCTATTTGCAAATAATAAAAATCTCCTATTTGCAATTTGGCCATTTGCAAAAGTCTCTTTTCAAAAATTGCTTAGTTGTGTATTTTTTAATTAAGTACTATTATTTAAGAAATGTATATTGAATTCGTAAATGACAGTTTAATACATGTATGTAATGTGTGCTGATTATTTTCATCCTCTACTGTATAATATCCCCCACATATACCATGCTAACCATTCTTCCTCCTTAAAAGTCCCTTTCTTACTTTCTTTTTTTTGTTCTTCTGATCCCTCTTACTCCTGTCCTATCCTACCCCCAGTCCACCTGTAAAATCTCTTCTCTTTCCCCTTCCCAGGGAGATCTATGCATCCCCCATAAAGCCTTCTTCTTTATCTAACCTCTCTGTGTCTATGGATTATATTTTGGGTCTCATTTGCTTAATGGCTAGTATCTACTTATGAGTGAATACATACCATAATTGCCTTTCTGAGTTTGGGTTATCTCACTTAGGATGATTTTTCTAATTCTATCCATTTTACCTGCAAATTTTTTAACACCTGAGCAATACTATATTGTGTAAATGTACCCCATTTTTAAATACATTCTACTGCTGAGAGATATCTAGGTTGTTTCCAGTTTCTGGTTATGAATAAAGCCACAATGAGCATAGTTGAGCAAGTATCCTTGTGGTATGATGGAGTGTCCTCAGTGTATATATGAGAGTTGTATAGTTGGGTCTTGAGGTAGATCAGATTCCTAATTTTCTGAGGGACTGCCATATTGATTTCCACAGTGGCTGCACGGTTTGCTCCCCTATCAGCAATGGAGGATGTTCCCCTTGCTCCACATCCCTACCAGCATGGGCTGTCACTTTTCATATTGATCTTAGCCATTCTGACAGTGGTAAAATAGAATCTCAGAGTAGTTTTGATTTGCATTTCCCCAATGGCTATGGGTGTTGAACATTTCTTTACATGTGTCTCCACCATTTGAGAATCCTCTTCTGAGATTTCTCTGTTTGGATATACTCCACTTTGAATATTGGATTATTTTATGATATATAGTTCCTTGAGTTCTTTATGTATTTTGTATATTAATCTTCTATCAGATGTGAAGTTGGTAAAACTATTTTTCTGTCTGTAGGCTGTCACTTTATCTGATTGGCAATGTCCAAACAGAAGCTTTTTAGTTCCATAAGGTCCTGTGTGTTAATTTTTTATATTAGTACCTGCACTATTGGTGTTCCATTCATAAAGTCTTCACCTATGACAATGCATTCAAGGCTACTCTCCACGGTCTCCTCTATCAGGTTCAGTGTTTGTAGTTTTATGTTGAGGTCTTTGATCCATTAGGACTTGAGTTTTGTGTAGAGTGATGAATAGGGGCCTATTTGCATTATTCTATATGCAAACATCCAGTTTGGTCAGCACCATTTTTTTTTTGAAGATGCTGTCTTTTTTTTCTAGTGTATATTTCTGGTTTTTGGGGTTTTTTTTTTTTGTTTGTTTGTTTTAGCGAAAATCGGGTATCCATATGTGCTTGGGTTTAAGTCTTGGTATAAAATTTGATTCCATTGATCAACATGTCTGTTTTTGTGCCAATACCATGTAGTTTTTTTTTTAATTATTATTACTGTAGCTCTTCAGTACAATTTGAAATCAGGTGATATCTCTAGTAGTTCTTTTATTGTTCAGTATTCTTTCAGCTGTTCTGTTTTTTTTTTTTTTTACATCTGAAGTAGACAATGTCATTTTAAGGCATGTAAAAATTTGTGTTGGAATTTTGATAGGGATTGTACTGAACCTTTAGATTGTTTTTTGTAGGATGGTCATTTTTGCTATGTTAATCCTACTGTTCCATGAGTGTGGGAGATCTTTCCATCTTCCGATAACTTTTTCAAATTATTTCTTCAAAGTTTTGAAGTATTTACCATACAATTCTTATGCTTGCTTGGTTAGAGTTACCTCAAGATATGCTGTGATTCTTTAGTGTGGGGGATTTTATCGGAACTCTAAAAATGAGAGTTAGCCTATCTCTGACTTCTTTGACTGCTTATGAAACCATTTATTCCTACTGGTTTGCCTCTTCCAGTCTTGATATGAGGGTATATGTCTAGTCTTATTGCATCTTATTATGTTGAATTTGGTTGATATCACTGACAAGCCCGCTCTTTTCTGAAAGGAAATAGAGGAGGAGGTGTGCATCTGGGGGAAGGAGGAGGTAGGGTATTATTGTGAGGGCTGGATTGAGCAAGAGAAAATGGGAAGGGGAGACTGTAGCTAAGATGTATATTATAAGAGAAGAACACACACACACACACACACAGAGAGAGAGAGAGAGAGAGAGAGAGAGAGAGAGAGAGAGAGAGAGAGAGAGAGAGAGAGAGAAAATCTAATATCCTGAGGCTCTCATCTCAGGAATCTGAATTACCCCAGAGGTAGAAGCAGAAACAGACAATTGCATGATGATGTAGGATTAGCTATGAGATGGCTGGCTCAAGATACATTTAATCAGGCACTCATAATTGCAAGGTGATTCAGAGTTAGGTATAAGAGGGTTAAACTAGAATACATTTTAGCTTATTCCAGTGCTGACACCCTGCCTCTTGTTATAAGCCAAAACTACTGCTAAAATAGAACTGTTCCAAAGACAAACAGGTTCCCCAAGGAGGGTTCCTGCATTTGGCATTTTAGTTTCCAGTTCTTTTTGGGTAGATGCCAAGAATGGGTGGGCCTAAAATTTCCATATTGAAAGACTTAGAGAGGTTTGCTTTTAATTTTTATATTTTATGTTACCTAAAACTATTTTATCTCTGTCATTAGGGTACAAAATATGATCTATTTGCAAGAATACAAGATAACTGTTTAGAAATGGATGTTTATTATCTGAATTTATAATAGTCAGTCAGTTTTTACTACTACAGACTTTATGGTGAATTTACCCTCAGCTTCCTTCCATTTTTGCCCTGTAAATTTTGATGACTTTTTGTTTGGTGAAGAGAGATTTAAAGTGATTATATCCCTTTCAGTTTTTTTTATCTTTTTATCATCTTCAATTGTTAATATCTCAATTTTTTATTAACCTAAGAGTCACATTGCAATCCAGATTTGATGTTGTTTTGGTTAATTATTTCCTTCCACTTTTATAAGCGCTTTGGTCTACATTTGAATTTGGTTAATTATTTACTAATGTTTGTGATGCAATATATGTTTAATTTACCTCTGTAAGTCTTTTGGAAGATGAATATGAAGATTTTACTTCTCTATGTTATACTTTGTCTTCAATTAACATAATATTTATTTTGATTTATTAGCTTTAAAAAAATCCAGGTGTTTTGGATTTCCTAGTATTGGCTTAAGTGTTCTCCTTCTCAATAAATCTTCCTAAAATACACTTAAGTTCAAATGGAGAAATAGTGATCCATATCTCATTACTCCATGCTACTATAATTATAAAATGGTATTCAGTATACAAGTCAAGTTGCCATCAAGTCAAGGACATCAGAGAATAGTTCATGAGGTTTCTAGAGATGAAAGAAAGTAAGGATATCACCAGTGTTGTTCCTTTCCAGAAAAAAAAGAATACTTTTCCATGAGTGACAACATTGGATGCAGGTCTGAAATGAGAGCTAATGGATCACATCATGTCTATTGATAATAGGAAAGGGAAGCATGGAAATTTCGTGAAATCAGAGGTGGAAGCCCTAGAAAAAAAGGAATATTTGGAAGAGGAAACTGTTCCATGTATGTGTAGTGAAAAGATAGTTGAAGGACCATAATTGAACAAAGAATAAAAGAAGCAGAATGTGAGAGCCAGAAGAAAAGTGCAATGCTCTGGATAAATGGTGATGTGTTGTAACAATGAAGAGTTTATTCTTAAACTGAAAAATTAAATATTCCTTAAACCTTTTTATAGGTTCCCACATTGTTACCAGAATATATGTTTTGGTTATGTGAATTTAAACACTAGGTATTTGTTACTAACATAGTTGTTGCAAGAAAGAAATATAAATAAGAATAAAAACCTTTTTGCAGAAAACATGCAAGCATGTGTTTACAAGTATATATATATATATATATATATATATATATATATATAAAATTATAATCCATAAACCAAATTACAATATCATATTAAAATAAGGTAATATAAATACGAAGACAAATCTCAATCAAGCTCAATAAATTTAAGGGTAGGCACTAAGACTAAGCAGTAAAATCATTTCAAAAAATAAGAAAAAAACTGAAGGTTAGGCTATGCTTACCAAAAACCAGTGAGGACTACAACAAACTGAATGGAAATATCCCCAAAATGAGTATAAAAGCATTAAAAGAAGAAATAAAGTTTCTAGTATAAAATCAACACAAAAAGATGCAACATAAATATAACAAGATCCACTGAAAAATAAAAAAGATAACTAAACGCCAAAACTATGAAACTAGCTTTCAATGGGGGAAAAACGGATATTTGAGAAAATATGAAACAATTCAAAAGGCCTAGTTCTTTCAGTAAAAAGGCCTCTCTAGTCATGTTGATGCACATTAGTAGTAAATTCTGGACTTGAACGTAGAAAACACCTACTGACTCTTACAAGATTTGTATTTAATTCTTTGTCCATATAATATATTTTGATGCTATTTTTCCTCTCCACCAACTCCTCCCATATTCCCCCACCTCCCTACCCATGCAACTTTATGTACTCTTTCCCTCCCTCCCTTCCACCCACTCTTTCTTAAAAAACAAACCCCAAAAAACACAAAAAAAATGAAAACCAAAAACAAGCAAAAGAACAATTAGACAAAAAAAAGTCAAAAGGAAACAAGAAGTTTACAAGTGTGCATGAATGCAGACACACCACACACCACACACACACACACACACACACACACACACACACACACACACACACACACAAGTTAATAAAGAAAGAAACAAATAAAAAACATCACCCATGAGGTTTTCTTTGTACTGGTCAATTATTCTTAGTAATGGGGCCTGATCTGAAGTATGGTTGATGTACTGATGCTCCACTGGAGAAAACTGATGCTGGAGGGTATCCGTTGCAAATACCCCCGTGTTTGGGGTGGAATCTGGTGTCAACTTCCATCTTTCATTGCAGGGATCATTTCTGATTTGAACCTGTGCACATCTTGTGCTTGCTTCCCCAGTCTCTGTGATTTCATATATGCATCAGTCCTTTTGTGTCTGGAAGACACTGTTTCCTTGGAGTCATCTCTCACCTCTGACTCTTGTAATCTTTCTATTTCCTCTTCTGTATAGATCCTTGAGCTCTGAGGGGAGTGAAATAATCTTCCAAAATCTGTCACTGCCAGCTTATTTTCTAGTTGTTGGCCTCTGATAATTTCCATCTTCTGCAAGAAGAAGCTTCTCTGAGAAGAGCTGAATAAAGCATTGATCTATAGGTATACCAATATGTCATTAGGAGTCATTTTATTGCTATTTTCTTTTGACACGATGATAGTATTAGGCTCCCCCTTGGTCAGTGCCCCATAAAATCATACTGCTTCTCCTACCTGAGACATTGCTTCTCCTAGTTTGGAAGCATTTGCCACTGGATTGGAATTTACTTGGAGTCTTTTGGTTCCAGGTCTTCAGGTTTAAGCACAAACTGGATACAATTGTTTCTTTTGGCATTTGGTTTGCAAAGGGCAGATTATGGGACTGCTCAGCCATCATAGTCATATTGAGTCAGTTTCTCTTACTAGATCTCTTTCTTGATATCCTTCTATGCTCTGTTTTACAGGAGACTAACTAACACACTTCACTTGAAGTTCAGCCCGCTGGAGCTGAACTATACCCACTATCATGCAGAAAAAACCTATGGCAGAACCTATCGCTATAGCAGTACATTTCTAGTAAACTCTAAATTAGTAGAAAAAGATGTCACTATACATACATATGCATACATACATACATAGACTAAATCGATCACAAATACATATATACATCTGATTATATATTATTATATATATTATATTATATTATATTATATTATATTATATTATATTATATTATATTATCAGCTAGTCAAAACTCTGTGTGAAGTTCTAAGTATGGGTTCTTGATATTAAGTTTATGGTGAAACAGAAAAAATACCATTCTTGAGAGGAGAAGAGTTCACACATATTTTTGAACAAAGATTCTTTGCTGCGTAGTGAGTCAAAAAGGATTAGATTATACTTGAAGGTTTTGAAAAGAATTAATTCTCAGAGCATAATCACATGTGATTTCATTGAAGAAGACTACAGTAAATACTCTTTAAAGCCTTTGGGAAAGTATTGAAATATAGTCAAATTAAATGCTTGACGAGAAAATACAAGGTGTCAGTTATAAACAAATATCTGTAGAGGTTGATGTGGTTTCACAAAGAACTCTATGTTAAGCTCAGAATGAATTTTTTAAAAAATAAAACCTAAAAAGGATATAATAAATCAAGAGGCAAATAATGAACTGCCATTTAAAAAGAAAACCAAGGAAGAATAAGAAAGGCGATTTTAGTATTGCAAAAATAAAGATCAAGAAGAGCCAAAAATCTGCCAGCCTATTCCTTGAGATATATGTTATAATAATAATAATGAGAAAGAAAGAAAGAAAAACTCCTTCTTGTATCTTCTTTTTCATGTTTTCCTCATTAGAGAAAAGAGTTAACATTTAAATGGGAAACTTAGCACCTGCTGTTGGTAAGAACACATTCAATAGAAAATAAGAGAAGAAACTATTGAAGGTAAGCCCATTATTTTTCATATTCTATACTCTATACTTTAAGCTCTGAAAGACTCATATATGTGGCAGTTAAAATACAGAATTATCACCATTAAAATTAGAAAAGATACAGAAAAATTAGGAAAAAGCATCTGCAGGTTTGATATTATATATATATATGTATATATAATGAGGTTTTATATATGTATGTATTATACACACACATATTTATAGTACTTCTGCACACCATGATTGACTTCAGAGTCTGTTAACCAAAGGACAGTATTATAGCACTTCTAAAGCAGGGTGATGATGATGAGGAACTAATATAAACTCGTTAAATACGTCACACCAGGCTAGTTCAATTGTCTTTTTTGACATGGTTATGATAGTGTAAGCTCAGAAAAATGCTGCAGTCTGAGAGGAGATCATTTTCAGCAGGCTGTTTGACAGAGCTTCATATGACATCCTGCTGTGCAGAATGGAGGAATGTACACAGCATGGCAAATTGGGTAAATGAACAAGACCAAAGAGCAATCAACAGGGCTCAAGTTCAAGTCATTTTGACATGTTCCATGATTTTTCACTGGCTCTCTCCACTGTCACATTGCTATGATTTGGATGCAAACTCTGATAAGATCCTTACTAAATTTGTGCAGACATGAAGTTGAAAATAATAACAGGGATTGTGGATAACAAACTCTGTATTCTAAAGGATAAATTTGTTGGCTAGAAAGATGGGCCAAATGTAAAAGTTTAAATTAAAAATAATGGAGCATGATGGGTAGACAAAAGTACATAAAAATGAAGGAGGGAGAGGAAGATAAAGTACAAATGACAGATTTGTTAACCTACTGATGAGAGAATAGAAATGCTAATTAGGAGAGCGATTGTTATGAATGAACACTATAATCTAAGTATGTTAATTTACGCCAATCATTTTTTTTTAAAAAACTCACTCAAAGTTGACTACTCAAATTATCAGGATTTTCAGTATTTCTACAAGCCCTCAGCTTGAGTTGAGGCATATTCTAAATTTTTTTAAGATGATGGATTGTAACCAGAGTTACAAAGAGTCAGAGAAAGTATTATACCATCTGTCTTGGTCTCTAGAAAGTTAACTCTAGATGAGCCACACTGTTATAAAAGCTAGAATATTACTATGCAATCAGGAGTTCAGATTCACCACACTGACAGGGAGTGATGCTGACCAGACCAAGGCATCAGAGATGGAAGCTGAGAAGCTTCTAGTTGACACCAGCCTGACCTGCAATCTGATTGTGTGCACATGTAAGATCTTTAGTAAAAACTGTCCAGCTGAGTCTGTCCATCCCTAGCAACATGAGAAGTAATTATACATTTTATTAGATATTCATTTTGACAGTAGTTTACTACATAGCACAGATAACTGTAATGAGGGAAAACTGAGTTTAGTTTCTGAGTACATTGATGTAACTATGAGCTATGTATGATGTGAATGGCTGGGAGAGAAGCTGTTTCCCATTTCTCTTATTTCAGGTGATACAACATTTAGAATATGTTGCTTCACTCAGACATCTGTGCTAGATTTACCAAGTTTACTTACAAAATTTTCCCAGAAGAGAAGAAAATGATAATTATGGTAAATATTTTGTAAACGATATGCCAACCAACTTAGAACACTGAGTTTAGAAAAAGAATAAGTACAGACACAGTACAACTCCTTTATGTGTATTGACTAAATGCCTCTCTTACGTATCATTGAACCAATTCATTATTAAGTTTAGAAAAGCCAGTAGACCTATTTTCCTATATTATAATTCCAATTTCTGTTGTGGTCTCCTTTGGCAATGTGAAAGATTCCTTAGAGAATTCTTACCCAAGTAATGTTTCCATTTTAACAATGGTCAGTAATAACTAGACTCTTCTTCCAATTTTTATAGATGCTACAAAAGCAATACATCCCCTTTAGAACATAATCTGCTGCCTTAACTAATACTGAAGTCCCTTCCGATACAGGAACTTGAGGTTAGTTAAGTCTTTTCGTCTCACACAATATTCCAAAAAAGCCCTCACTATGTTTTGACCCTGTTAGAAAAGCAGCTGTGTTCTAGGAGATAGACTAAGTTATTATGTTGCAATTCACAGTATGGGTTAAAATTAAAGGACATTTTTAGTTGCATTTGATGAAGAGGTGTATGAAAAACAGGAGAAGAGAAGAACTATTGAAAAATGAAGAAGGACAGGTTAAGTAGTTTTGATCATGTTCTTCGCAATTGTGTGTATGGTGTAAATATACATCCTATGTTTTATTTTTTGGTAACATTTTATCTTGAAATAATCCCATTTACTATTATTACCTTACAAAATTATCTGTGTAATTAATAAATTGAGAATTAAATGTCTGTTTCCCAAGCATTAACATGTGGTTTGAATACACCTATGAAAACTCACATATCTGAGTGATGTCTTTCTTCATGAATAGTCTACTATCTGTACCTCAGAATTAGGTTTTCTGACTCTAGTTCTCTCACTGTCCATTTCTTTCTGGTGTTTATGACTTTTAATTGTGTGAAGAACCAGCCAGGACAGCTGTGCATATGCCAGCCCTCCAACCATTTTTAGTACTAATTTTTCTTTATGCTTGAGAATTCCATATGTGTATATAAATAAACATGATTATATCCATATCTTCTTTTCAGCTTTCTAACTTCCTTCAGATTCTCCGCAAGGCCCATTCTCAGCATGACATTTTTTTCCATAACACCTAAGTCCAATTAGGGCTTTGCATGTGGTTATTATGAGTATAGAATCATCCCCTGAAGCATGAAAAATCATGAACTTCCCAGATATTATAAAAATGGATCAACACATTTTATTTTACTATAAACAACTCAGTTTGTGGTAATCTTTACAGCAGTATATAAAGATTAATGCATTACATATTTAATATGTGCCTTGTATAGTTTATTAGATTATGTTATTCATTATATGAAGTATTTGTGACATTGTTTATGACATGTAAGTCTAAATGAGAAAAGATCATTTTATCTTCAAGGACTATCAGAGGGGGAAGACAGAGTGTGAGGGTTGGAAGACAAGGATGAAGGCAACATAACACAGTCTTCTCAATATGACTCAGCCAATCTAATCATTCACGCAGGTAGCTTGGCGGTCTGCATTAGGCTGGTTCAAGATTGGATCTGTCAGCAGTCAGTTATGCATGGGGTGGAGTTCATGGAGTTCTACCACTCCATACTGAACGACTGGCTACTCAAGGAGGAAAAGCCAGTATCTTCAGATGATACATAATGCTGAGCCCATCAGGCAGGCTCCACTGAAAAGTGTCACACCATGGTCACAAAGATGGACACGTCAGTAAAAGTTAGAGGGTGAATAACAAAGTGAAAATTCATGAAAAGGGAAGAGATCTGCAGGGAGGAGGGGTTTTTGACAAAGACAAAAGGGATATAAGAGAGGCTCAGAGTAGAGAATAATCAGAATGCTTTATATATGTGTATGAAATGATCAAAGAAAAATGTTAATTAATTTAAAATGTTTGAGACTACTTTCTAATTTAAAAGCTGTGATATAACTGAGTAAAGTACAGTTGTATCTATGTAGAATGGTGTCCTAAAGAAATTTATTAATTTCTAAGCTAATTAAAAATTAATAAAAATTCTAATGAGGAGAAAAACAAAAAAAGACCTTATTTAGTTAATTTAGTGAGCAGTAGATTTTCATCTGTGTGTCATGCTGTGAAGCATGACTTACATATGGATTAGGGATTCATCTTTCCAGATGACCCCTGCTCCATTTGCAGTCAGTGTTGTCTTGTGTATATGAAAAAAAAAATGAACAAAAGGCAAATATGTTTATTTTTTTAGAAGTTCATAAATAATTGACTGACATTAGTTTTAATAAGCAACAGCACAATTTTCTTAATCAATTCTAGCAATAATTACATCATATAATTTTGGAGTAAAATATTTAAGAAGAGAATCCTTTCAATGATGTGCTATCTGGTAAACAGTGAAAACTTATAGGACTGAGAAAGCTATGTTGAAGGTAAAATTTTTCATTGCAGTAATAAAAATGGAAACTTGGGAGGAATTATAGTTACAACTCTATTCTGGGGAAATAAAAACAAGGCATAGAAAGAAACAAAACAAAACCGAGAAAACAAAAATAATACTCCAATCCTTTCATACAAAAATGTATCTGAAACTGGCTGAATGTTCACATATTCTATAGTTATATTCAGGAATTTTGCAACATTCTGCCAATTAAAATAAAACATCTGTTTCAGTGCAAGCATGTAAAGAGCTTAGCAGTTGGCACCTCCCTCCTTACATCAAGACAATAGCTGAACAAACTAAAAATCCACTTTTTGAAGCTCATCAGAGAATTGAGATCACAGCACAAACTCTCATTGAACTCTGGAGAAACTGCCTTAGTCCTTTTGGTATATATATAAAAAAAGCAATAAAGAGTGTCTTAAAAACAAAGTGATTAATTTCTCACAGTGTTGGCATCTGGTAAGTCTAGGATTAAGACATTGGAAGATTTGGTGTCTGATATATATCAACTTGCTGACTCAAAACATCACCTTCTCATTTGTCCTGTTGAAGTAACTACAGTAATACCACCCTGTCCTGACTCTATTACCTGTCTGCTTAGATCCTACTCAGCTTTCTACCCACCTCACAATGGCCACATCTGTTTTGGTAACACATTTGGGATTATCTTTGACCTTAGATGTGGTCCAGATGTAGCAACCAAAATAAATGTCTCTACAAACTAAACTTAAAGTAAAATAACTAATAAATATATAAATAAAAAGTAATGGTTATGTTGTATCTGAACAAAGCACTGTGTTCTCCTGGAACAGATATTATAAGGTCATGATGACCTTCATCTAAGATTGATCTACTTGCGGTCTTTGTGGTCTTTTGCTTAAAAACTCTCTACCCATGAGTCCCAACACCAATGATATCTCTGGAACACTAGCCTACATTTGGTCACTGGCCAAAGATAAAGGACCATTACACTCTTTATTGAGTTGATATAAGGTAGTCTATAATTTTTTGAGCGGATTATTTCATTCACATAGCAGGAGGGAGAAAGGCATTCTCCAGAACCTCTTTTGTAAGAGCAAAATTCACAATGAAGAGAGTACCACTGTTAGGACCTAGTCACTTTCAAATGATCTCAACCTCCAAATAACCATCATGCTTTGTATTAGGTGTTAAGAGATGACACATTTGTTAATACTTATGGGAGAACTGCCCTTTCCTAAACAAAAACAGAGGAGAAATGGGCTGGGTGGTGGGAACAGAGGGAGTGTCAGGGAGAGGGACTGTGAGAAGAGGAAGAACAAAATACGACTGGGATGTAAAATAAATAAGTAAATAACTTTATTGAAAAACATAGATGACATTTTAGGGGATTTGTTCAGTCCATAGTAACTACTCAATAAATGTGTGAGTCATGATCTTCTTACCTACATGAGAAGATGATGAAGCTAAAATATGGCAAGGAAACCTAAGTTATAAATTAGTCAGTGTCTGGAGAAGAATTATATATAATTATATATTTTCATGTATGTGAAGAACTATCCATGACTACACTCTTAGGGAATCTCTCACATGTTTACTGGTTTCACCTATAGTATTTCAACCTGGGTTTCATAGTGAGGAGTCAATGAAAATACATTCATGGCTTTGCTGGAAAGATCAAATAATATCAATGACATAATCACAAATAATCAACCATAACAGTGAGCTCCTATGAAAGGCAGTTTTATCACCATTTGTCCTATCTGCAAAATCACCACGACAAACATAAAGGATGTCTGGTTGACTCTACCAGGGTAGAAATGATTGAAGGAAGTGTGTGGCACCTTGAAAATATGTCAATAACAACTTCTAAACATTGAGAGATTAAATAGAAAGTAAACAGAATATATCAAATGCTATTGTATACTTTGATGATTAGTACCAAATATGCAATTATACAATTGAGATTTTAGAAGTAAATGCAAGAAAAATATAGCAAAAGAAATAATAGAAGTAATAATGGAAGAAAACTTTCAAGTTAGTAATATAACGGCAAGCAATATGAATTCTGTGGAGTAATATATAATACCACGTGGTAAGTTTTATACCTGAGCAAATAACCTGAAAACAAACAAAAGTAAATGGAGATGAAGCTAAAATGAAAGCGAGACATTTTACATATAAAGAAGGATGATAATTTTTGTCTGAAGCCAAAGAAGAATTTTGAGAAGAAATTTTGAAGTGCCAAAAAATGTAAACACAAATGAACAATTAACCCTGAACTTCAGCAAAACTAACCTTTAAAGGTGAAGTAGATTAGATTTTTCCAGAAAGTAAAAGCCAAGTGAATTTATCATCAGTACATCATACTGCAAGATTAAAAAAAAAGTTTTATATCTAGGAACAAATCAGCATAGGCCAGAAATCCAGGTTTATATAGAGAAAGGAGAAGTATTAATGAAGGAACAATTGATGCTTTATATTTTTACATCTTATTATTAACTTATACTTTAAAAATAGTACCACTTTTTGTATTTGTATAATGAGCAAGTTGGCTAACTGAATAAGTTGAATTAATGAATTCAGTATTATATGGACAACTGTATCACAAGGTAACCTCATGATCCATGAAGCAATATGAGGTATTTGTGATGATCTACTTTCATATAAAATAAATATCTATACAAAATACAGATGACCAGGAGAGTACCAGAAGCATAGAATAACAAAATCATTATATACCTGTTTAAAGTAGAGAAAGCAGAAAAAGAATATGGCTGGAGAGGAGTTTAAAATGAGTTCAATAAATAGAAAGAAGTATAAACTTCATAACTATCATATTTCAGGTGACATCTTGTACAAAACACGATATATCCAGTTATTTTGCACAGTGTTAATGTTAAAGTTTCTGTGAGGGCATTTTAGGGTGAGATGTACATTTAACTTGGTAGGTTAATTAAAGCTTCCTGCCTTTTGTAGAATGATGGGCCTCATGTAATCATCCTAGGGCTTGATGGGAAGAAAAGTGTTGGCCCTCTCAAAAGTAGCAGAGAAGTCATTTTTTTTCCCATCTTTCTTTGAACTTGGGTGTTGGCCTTTTCCTATCTTTCAGGGTAAGACTGACACATTTGTCTATTTCTGGGTCTTAAGTCTGCAGAATTAAACTGTCAGCTTTCCAGATTTTACTATGGTGTAAATCTTATCAGTATGTAATAGAAGACATAGTTTGAAATTTTAAAATTTAGATTTTTTTTGTATAAGATACATAGCATATTGGAATATCAAGGTAATGAAAAGTAGCAAGAACTCAGCATGTAGTCAGCAATATTATCACAAAGCCAAACAAACAAGACACTACTTTGTGTTCCACTACAACTATTTCTTGAATACCGTCCTTTGTGTTTGCACATCATTGTGTCTACAAAACACATATCTGTTTCTGTCAATGAGGTTTCTGAAAACTTAGTAAGTGTGGTGGATGAAGTTCCCAAATATATACTAAGTTCTCAGCATAGTAAAGCAATCTGAAATATGATATTATTCAGTCTGTTAAAAATAAAAAATATATCATGAGTTGTTAGTAATAGAATTTATAATTGCTTTAGAAAACACAACTCTATTGCAATATGAGAAATAAAATTAACAGGATGAGGAATATGCATTTGGTTATATGGATATGTATTATATTTTATCTTCGTCTGTGACCGATATGAATATTAATGATGCATATTGATGATTATTTTAAATATGGACTGTTTAAAGGCATAGATATAAGGTATTAAAGACAAATTTATAGCTATTTAGGGAAGTGGATTTGGATCAAGAAAAAATATCAATGATTAAGAGGAGCATTGAATAATGATTGAGGAGTAAATTCTTCAAGGAGAAATAGCATTTCTTCACACATATCTAAAAATGTAATATCAACTGCGAAGTGAAAGCTGACAGGGCTGAGAAGAAAAGCAGACAAACCCAGTCTTAGTGCTGAAAGCATAAGAACTTCTATTTCAGCAATAGATCAAGCAGGCAGAATGTCATTAAGGATAGAGTTGGCATGAAAAGGAAGATCAATCAATTTCATTTAACTGACATAGATACAAAATATTCCCATCACAAAATGCATAGTCTTCTCAGTCTCACACAGAAAACTCACCAAGAAAGACCCAAGTGAAGACTGTAAAACATAACTTGGCAAATTTAAAAGGATAGAGACCAAGCAAACTATACCCATAGTGGAGTTAAAATAAAAATCAACAACCAGAACAGCGCCGGGAAGTTCCAAGTAGTTTCTGATTAGATAATGCAATGATACATAGCAAGATGGTCAGGAAGAACACTCAAGAAGAATTTCAATATTTTTTAGGACATGCTGGGGTAACAGGGGCGATGACTTGTCTCAGCCTGTACCAAGTCCTGGTTCAAAGCCCAGGGCCATGATTTGAAAACTTTGCATTCATGAACTCACAATAGCCATGGTTACTTACCTGACCAAGACATGCACAAGATCAGGACAACAGAAATCTCAACATAGATGGCAGAGATGTGCTCTGAACCCCACCCTTTACTAAGGAACTATTAATTACTGCTGGCCAGAAAGAATAACTGTTTTAGTGTGTTCCCACTGTTATGCGCCCTGTGTTCCAGTAGCCTGCCACCCATGGACATATGGACAATACTAAATGAACTTAGTGGTTATCAACAACAAAAGAAAGAGAAACAAAAAGTAAAGAAAGAAAGCAATGAAATTGTTTTGGGGTGAGTTGTGGGATATAAGGGAGTTGGAGGAGGGAACTGGGACATGTAGCTGCTCATATTTCCTTGTATCTATATATGTAAAATTTTAAGACGAAAAGTAAATGGAAATGAAATGCAACAAATTGTTCTGAAAGGTCACTCAAAATAAAATTACATTTTAAAAAAGAAAAAATGGAAATGAGTTGAAACATATTCAATTTTGTGAGCTACAGTAAAAGCAGCTTCTGTGAGAAATGTGTATTCTTTTATCTGTTATAAAATAGCTAAAATCAATGTTTTAAGCTCTTACCATTAGGAAACAAAAATAAAATAAACAAATAATCCAAGGCCAAATTTAGCAGGAGAGAAGAATGAAAAAAAAATAGGCATGCCAATCAAATTCAATACAGAAACATAACAAAGAAGTAAATGAAAGGAAAGGATCCTCCAGGGTGGGTTAATGAAGCTGATAAACTTTAAAAAAAAGATAATCTAGAAAAAAGACACAGAGTAAGAATACATCACTGAAAGAGAGGCTGTATGATCACATTAAAAGATGTATATTAAAAAGACAAGGGGTGTTTTAAATAATTCTATGTTCTAAAATTCAATAATGTATACCACGGTGAACATTTCACTGAAAACCATAAGCTACACATGCTGACAAAGGAGAAAGGAACAATCATTGAAAGTATAGTTTGCTTATTCTTTGAGAATTTCATGCAAATATGCAACGCATTTTTATCAAAACTGCCCCATATCCCTTCCAACTCCTCTCAGATTCCATCAACATGTTCTACTCCCAAATTCATGTGATCAATGTATAACCAAATAAGTGCAATTAACATTGTTCAAATGTGGATGGGAACAGGCTATCCCACGGAGTATGGGCAACCCACTAGGAACCATAACTAGAAAACTGAGTATCACTTTCCCAGCATCTATCAACTCCCAAGAGCTCCTCTTCTAGGTATGGGGTTCTTGAGACCCTTCCTCAGAAAAGGACAATCCTAGTAATCCTGTATGTATGAAAGGACTGGAAATAATAATTGATTGTTCCAAAGGGGTAAAACTAGGATGCCAGTATTCACTGGTAAATGTTTGCAAAAAATTAATGAAAAGATAACAGTAATTCTACACAATCTCTTTCAGAAAATACAATCAGCAGGAGTAGTTTCCAATTAATCATACTTAATTTTTTTTAATGTATTTTTTATTTATTTATTTTTATTTTATTTTACAAGGCAAAGTGACAGCCTACAAAATGGGAAAAGATCTTCACCAACACCACTTATATGGAAAACTTAGATGTTTTCTTTCTGAAATCCAGGACTGAGACTAAGGCATTGAAGTCTCCTCTTAGCACCATCATTTAGCTTCATACTGGAAAGTGTGGTATACAGACAGCTTGAAATACATAGGACTGACTCTATTCACGGAAGTTAATTATTGAAGTAGAAAATCCCAAGCATAGTTGAGAAAATCTCCGAGAATTAGTAATCAAGTTAAATGAGTTTTAGAATATAAGAAGACATGAAAACAAATCATTCACTTTCGTATGTGCTAGCAATGTACATACAATTAGAATATAAAATATAAAAATATGCCATTTCCCATAAACACTGAAAAAATGAGCTGAAATATTTGAAAAAATTACAAACTTCTGTACAGCCCATTTGTGGAAAACTAAAAATTCTGGTCTAAGAATGCAAAGATGATTCGAATAAGTGGACACAGTGGACCCCTTAAATTGGAATAGCTGAATCTACAAACATGTCAGATATTTCTACCCCAAGAAATCCCAGCTAGAATCTCACAATGCTGTTACATAGAATGCAAAACGGACTCTTAGGTTTAGATGGGAAAACCATCTAGGAAATCCTATGCAATAACAAGAACAAATAGAGAGCATGAAAGATATTTTAAGACTAACTATACAAGTATAGTAATCAAAATAGCAAAGAAGTGGAAAATAGCAGACAGTAATCCAATACATAGTCCTTCAAGGTTCCTTAATGTTAATCAAGTGCCTGTGACTGAGTAACAACCTTTTCACCAAATGGTGTTGAAATAATTACATGTGCATATTGGGGAGAATAAATCTCACTCTCTATATCTGTCTTTATCTACATACTGGTCTACCTAAAATCTGTATCTATTTACTCTCTACATATAGGTGTGAATGCCAACATACCTTATACTTTCATAAATATGGTCTCAAAATGGATCACTGTCCTAAATGTAACCCATAGAAAATGCCTATCAGAATGGTTATGAAACTACTGACTGACCTTGGAATTCACAATAGATTTCTTCCAAGAAGCAGACAAGTCTATACTAATCAGGAGGAAACCAATCAGACAAATCCCAATGTGGAACATTATACAGAATACCTGAACAACACTCTTCAAGGTTATCAAAAACAAAGAAAGCCCAAGAAAATGCTGTAGCTAAGAGGTACTTAGGCAATATGCAAAATAAATGTAATGTAGCATTCTAGACAAGAATAAAACCTTAGGGAGATGGGGGGGGGGGACGAGGAAACTACGGACGGTATTTAAACATAATGGTCGAAAATTGTTCATTATTTGCAATGAACAATGCATTCTACTAGATTATGTCAGTATAGGACATATGGACAGGCCCACAGGAGTGCTCTCTCAACCCTCTTTTAAATGTCCTTAAACATAAAATCTCTACAGCTATCTTAAAGACAGATCAAGATTTTGAACTATCAAAATGTGTAATTTTAATTATCCACATTTGAAGGCATATTAATGAACCTCTATTATTTGTGACAGTGTGGGTGTGAAACAAACACAAAATAGTCAGGCCAGACGGCACTGTATATGGTAACTCATTGCTAACGATCATTAACCAAACTTAAAAGAAGAAGTAGATCTCTGAGTTATTGTTAGCCTAGAAAATGATAGACTATGTAATCCTAATGCTTTGGCTAATGATGAATTAATTGCCTTGAAAATAAATCTTGGAAATGACTTTTGCATGTATTTCTACAACATCGATGAAAAAGTGAAAACTAGTGTGCAGAAAAATCAAATCTGAATTTGTATAATTTTTAGAAGACTTGTTTTGATTGATTAATTTATACTTTGCAGCAGACTGGTATTAGGCCTAGAATACATAGAATTTGTTCATTTAGTTTATGGTGAATATCCAAATAAATCATAAACAGACAATCATTAATTAGTTTTCATGGAAGAATTTCTTAAAAATTATTAACTCAAATGATGACAGATGCCATTGTGACCACGTGTACATAATTGCATGTCTTAAAATTCTTTTAGATCTTGAGACTAATGGTAATTGAATGATCACCTGCATCACTGACACCCATAAGAACTTGAAAGAAGTGAAGAAAAATGAAACTATTTTGATCCCCAATGGTGAAGATGATGCTTTAAATTGTTTTGAAATCATAAAATACATGTCACTTTTATACGAATTTCATTCACTGTTTTATGAAATATTACAGTAGGTACAAAAAGGGTAAAAACATGTCTTTAAGTTCTTTGATTCCAGGCATAAGTGGATCATTGTACAAAACAATGGCTGGGAATAGGTGGACACATTGTGATTCTAAATGGATATATTTATTGAATGTGAGGAGGCAAAGCTCATTATACTTTCCTTATGAATAAGTTTCATTATTATAACTGCTACTAGATGTTTAAACAGTTGGGAGGATTTATGATGAGATCACTAAAATTCTCAGTTCTAGCAGGGTTCACAGCAAGAGAGCTGGCCAGCATTATTGCTACATATGCTTACAAACTGCACAGTTCGCATAAATCTCTATAAGTAAGATTCTGATCTAACAGTGAGACTAACAATCATTATCCTGAGCACTGGCAATGTTTTCTTCAGTGTGTTGATATGAACCTTTCACATTTGCTGTTGTAGAAACGACTGATGTGTTTGGGGAAATATTTTTTTTTTCTTTTGCTTTAGTTTTTTTTTTTTTTTTTTTTTTTTTTTTGGCTTTCTTGTTAATTACTTGTCTAAATGGATTAAATGAAAATTTCAGCTGAAAGTTTTCTAACTTTAAAAAGAATATGTTCTTAAGGTCCGCACTTTTTGAGTAGCCTTGTAAACACAGGGTTTCTTTCACAAGTTGCATCTTTGCCAGTGCTTGAGAAGAATCAAATGATGAAAGTGAGCCTGCCCGGGACAGCAAGAGTAAACATTGACAGAAAACTTGTCTGACTCTCCTCTGCTGGGGGATGTCTTTCTGTACCCTGTGAATATATGTTGTTGCCATTGGTTGATAAATAAGCTGCTTTGGCCTATGGCAAGGCAGCTTAGAGGCAGGCAGGAAATCCAAGGAAAGAGACAGGAAAGACAAAGCTGGAGTCTAGGTAGACAGGAGCCAGCCACTGACAGAGCAACATGTAATGGGCAAAGGGACACAGGTAAAGCCAGGAACACATGGCGATATACAGTCATGGGTTGAGTTAAGTTACAAGAGCTAGTTAGCAAGACGCCTGCCATAAACCATACAGTTTGTAAATAATATTAAACCTCTGGGTGATTATTTTATAAATGGCTGAGGTACTGAGGGTTGGGCGAGACAGGAGGAACTCGGGACCAGAGAAACCTTCTGGCTACACTCCCCTGATGGAAATAGGGGATATAACAAGCTTTGAAAGCCATTAATATGACTCATAGGAAATACATAGTATAAAACAAGATAATGGTATTTCAGAAGAAACATTCTAGTTTAATGGAAAATATTGTTTAGTAGTGTAAGCTAAATAATATGGAAAATATTACAGATTTTAAAAATTGGTCTAAAGTAATAATATATATTTTCTTAAATAGTTGAGACTTTATTTAAAATACATGAACATGAACTGTTTTTGGAAAATGTTTGAGGTAAACAACTTGAAAATAAAGGAACAAAGAAGACATCCTACACATTTCTTGACTAATGGTTATCATATAAAATTAAGATCACACACACACACACACACACACACAAACCCCACAACTGGACATGGATCATGAGGAAGCCACCTCCAGTGGATACATTGATATCACAGCTTCTACCTCTATGGCTCGGGGACCAGTATGAAAGAGAGTTGAAAGAGTTTAAGAGCCAGAATACCCAGAAGTCTGTAGTCTAGAAATCCTAGAAATGGGTGCATGAGCAGAACTACAGCGATGGTCCTATCAATCAACATAGTAATGTGGGAGGAGGGAGTTTCACAAGGACCCACTTTTAGTCAAAGAACTACGGGCAACTGGACAGCTGGGGGAGGAGGATTATCTTCTAGTGGGATTGAGCCACCTAATTGGTTGTCCCACGTAGAATATAGAGCTTGCTTGTTGGTTAGACTGGCTAGCCAAGACGCCACCTGTCTTGCCTCTCCAGTGCTTATTACAAGTCATTCAAGTCATTCATCAGGCTCCTTAAGTAGAGACTGTACATGTAAACTAAGGTCTTTTTTCTGCTTGTATCTCAAACTTTCTAGCAACTAAGCTATATATATATTTTTTCCCCCTCAGGAATCATAAGCCAAAATAAACTCACCTGTAAAATTTTTAAAAAATTTATTACATTGTCTTATCTCTGCAACATAAGAGTACCTCTATACACATTTCTATACATATTTTAAAACATATAACTAGCTGTTGAGCTCTACATTAATGCTTCTTGTTTTTATGTACCAACAGCACTAGTTACTACCTCAAACAGTGTCTGGTCCATATAATCCACCCTCACACAACCACACTTGCCTTCTTGTGGATGTTTACTCCACTCTCTACTTTGGGATGATCAAGTCTTCATTTCTAAATATGAGTAAGAATTTATGGCATCTGTCTTTCTTTTAATATAATGACATCTGCTTTCATACATATTACTTTAAATGATCATTTTCCTTCTTTTTATGATTGAACTCTATTCCATTTATCTGATGATAGATATCTTGGCTGATTCTGGGTCTTTGCTTTTATGCATACTGCTGAATTATAACAGCAAATATCCATGTGAAGACATTTCTTTGTCTTCAATAATATTAAAAAATAAATGATTTTATTTATCAAGTTGGTTTCAGTTTTGTTTTATTTATATATGTATTTTTATTAAGAAAAATTTTAATTCTTTCTATATATCAGTCAAAGATCCCCCTCTTCCCACTTCCCACCCCTCCCCCTCCCAACCCATCCCTTATTCCCTTCTACAAGAAGTTAAGGCCTCCCATGGGGAGGTACATTTAGTAGAGGCATGTCCAAGCCCCTCCCCATGCCTCATGGCTATGTGAGGTGTCCCATCATAGGTAGTAGGCTTCAAAAAGGCTACTCATGTACCAGGGATGGATTCTGATTCTACTGCCATGAGGCCTCTTAAGCAGATCAAGCAACAGAAGTTTTTATATAATCTTGGCAGAAGTTTATAAGATTCCCTTGTTCATAATTTCCTCCAGTGCTTGCTGATTTTTACTGTTTATAAGCCATTCATCTGGGGTAAGATGTTACCCACTTGTAGTTTGGATTTTCCTTTCCCTCTTGATTACTGATATTTAGAATTTTTATGTAATTGTCATTGGGTGTATACATTTTAGAAAACAATATTTATTCATTTTCCTATTACTATTTTCAATTTATTTACTTCTTTTTGCATTTGAGTTAATATTATTTTCTGAACATTAGCTCTTTGTGTGGAATCATCTGCAAACATTTTCTCCTGTAGATTGCCTCTTAATTCTTTTTAATTATTTTTTGATATGTGGAAGATTCTTAGTTTTATGTTATCCAGTGGCTATATTTTGCTATTATTGATAATATTTTGGGAATCATATCCAAATATATTTTGCATATGAAAATATCTTTAAAAGGTTTTCTTTTGGAAAGTTGTAGCTTTGAGCATCATATTAATATCTTGGACCACTTTTCAGTTGGCATTTACATATTGTCAGAAGTAGGGGTTCAGTTCTAGTTTTCTGCTTATGACTCAACAACATGTTGAAGTCATTTCTGTAATGTAGGTTATTGAAGCCTTTGTCAAAATCCAACTGTATATAACTAAACATATTAAATTTTACATTTTTTCTTTTATAATTTTATTTTTATTTATTTAATTATTTTTAATTTTTCTTCTTCCCTCATAAAAGACACCTAATGCATCTTGAGACTACAGATTCCCCTCTGTCCACTCCTCCCAGTTTCCCCCATCTTATTTTTCCCCCAAATCCACTCTCCTCGGAGAAAAGAGCAGGCCTCCCAGGGACAATGACAGAACATGGCACAACAAGATACAATAAAACAAGGCATAAACCCGAACATCAAGGCTGAGCGAGATAAACCAATAGGAGGAAAAGGGTCCTAAGAGCAGGCGAAAGAATCAGAAATACCCTCACTTCCACTGTCAGGAGTTCCCCCAAAACACAAAACCAACAACCATAAAATATATGCAGAGGACCTGGTGAAGATCCATATAGACTCCACGATGGCCACTTCAGTCTCTGTGAACCCCCATGAGCCCTGCTTAGTTGATTCCATAGGCCTTGCTCTCCCAGTGTCTCTCACCCCTCTGACTCTCACAGTTCCTCCTACCCCTCTTCTGCAAGGTTCCCTGAGTTCTGAGGTGATGGACCCCATAGAGACCTCCAACCCTGCCTCTCTCTCTCTGCATATTTGGCTCTGCATCTACTCCGTTAGCTGCTAGAGGCAGCATCTCTGATGAAGACTGGACTAGGCAGCCATCTATGAATATAGGAGAACTTCATCAGGAATCATTACATTGATTTTTTTTTCTCCATGTTTGGTTCTATCCTAGGTCTCTGGGCTATTCTTTTGTATGCTACAGCTGTATGGGTCATTAAACTAGTAATGTGCTGTTTGGGTTACTATTATATTATAATTTATTTTAACTCAAGTGTTATAATGTCCCTATGTCAATTTTTCATCAGTGTTATTCCAAAAAACATAAAAACTCATGAAGTTCACATGAGATGAAAAAAGACTAAAAATATTTTGAGACTTTCCTGCCTAGTGACATTTAATGATGATAACATTGCTCATTTTGTCAAGCAAACTTTGTGATTATTACCTTTTTCCCCTATCTGAATCTTTCCTGCGTCCTTGGAAATTCACAAATTTCCTCATCTTCTTTTCTTTCTTTCTTTATTTTTATTTATTTCTTTTTTTTCTCTCTTGTTCATCCAGAAGCTACAGTGATTGCTTCCAATTCAATTCAGGGATACCAGGCAGCAGCTCTTTCAGAATGAGAATCAAATAGTAATCTGTCTACAATGGATGTTTTGGAAGCTCATTGAAAACCAGGTCACCTGTCATAGAAATGATAGACCTGAACAGCAGCTCTGTGGAAAGGAGTCTTAAATACCAGTAAAGGAAGAACCCAGAGAGCAAAGTTGTGGATGCAGGGAAGGATTTTAGGAATACAAAGGTGTTACTATTATTTTGTTACCTTCGAAATCCAGAGCTTAATCATATGAGTGGCAAAGCAGATCCACATTGACTGTATTTTCTTTCTTTCAGAATCATTTTAAAATACAATTCTTAAAAGACATGTTTTAATAGTGTAGAATCGCTGGAAATATATCACTTACAGTTTTTGTGTTTTCTACACCCATTTTCCTTATTAACAATGTACACTGGAATGGCACATTTGTCCTAACTAATGGGAAGGTATTTATACCAAATACACATGTTTTGGTTAACGAAGGTCCAAAGTTTACTCAGAATTTCAATTTTGCATTTATGGACTCTCTTCTTTCCCATGATTACATCAAGGGTGCTACAAACGCATTTCTTTGTCATCTTTCCTTAAGCAGTGGGGATGGACCATACCCAGGAAACAAGACCTTCTAGAAACAACAGGACTGACAAACTTATAAACTCACAGAGACTGGAGACATGTACAGGTCCTGGACACATCTAAGTTAGGTGGAGTCATAGAGCTGAGAGAGGAAGCAGACAAAAGAACCCATTCCTCAACTAGAAGCTATATCCATCTGAAAGCAACTCAGAAAAGAAAAGTTTGTTTTCTTAAATGGAATCTCACTGGTTATACAAACCACACTTAAGGGCGGTCCCTACCTCCAGCACAGATGGCCCACACAAACTAAACTCCATGGTATTTTTGCAGGTTTTTGTCATACAATGCTTCACCTGGGTGTTTTATAAAAATTAATTTAAATTTTTATTTTTCTTTCTTACCTCTTTTACTTATATATAATTGTTTTTATTTAATTGTTTTTATTTTGTTTTATGTGTTTTCCTTTTGTGCAAATCTATTTGTCTCAATGTCTTTTATGTGGACTTGTGTATGTATGTGTGTGTGTGTGTGTGCGCGCGCGCGCGCGTGCGTGTGTGTTTATGGTTTCTTTGGGTCTTTTTTCCTGTTTGCTTCCTTATTTTGTCCTATTCTGGTCTTTTTTTTCAATTTGATATTCTTATTAGTAGTAATCATTTTTAGATGCCTGTTTTATTTTAATGAAAGAACAGGTGTGGATTTGGGTGGATGGGGAAGTGATGGGAATCTAGAAGAGGTTGGGGAAAATTCATATTCAGAAAACATTGTATGAAAAAACCTATTTTCAATAAAAATATTGCTTTACAGTTTGTCTAATTTTTTTATTCATGTTATGAGAAGATAGAGAAAACTGCTTGCTTTGAGACTTCTACTCCCTTTATATGTTACTGCTAAAACTTGAGGTCCAAGCTAGCTTTCAAAAGTCCCCTTTTTCTGCTTCACCTGAGTGCTCAGTTGATTTTGCCCTGTAATAGAAACTACTATTTCCAGCCGAGCACTGGTGGTGGTACCCCTTTAATCCCAGCACTTGGGAGGCAGACCCGGGCAGATCTCTGTGAGTTTGAGGCCAGCCTGGTCTACAGAGTGAGTTCCATGTCGGGTACCAAAACCATGCAGAGAAATCCTGTCTTGAAAAAAACCAATAAATAAATAAATAAATAAACAAACAAACAAATAGATTACTATTTCCAGATGAGATCTCCAGAGTAAACTGGGGGTAAGAGGGGGCAATAGAGGGGAGGAAATGGGGGATGAGAATATGAGAGAATGGGATGGTTGAGCTGGGGGAAGGACAGAGTGGGAGAGCAATGAAAGAGATATCTTGATGGAGAAATTATGGGTTTAGGGAGAAATCTGGTGCCAGGGAAGTTCCCAGGAATCTACAAGGATAACCCCAGCTTAGACTACTACCAATAGTGGTAAGGGTGCCTGAACTTACACTACCCTAGTAATCACATTGATGAATACCCTAACTGTCATCATAGAGCCTTCATCCAGTAACTGATGGAAGAATATACAGAGACCCACAGCCAAGCACCAGGCCGATCTCTGGGAGTCCAATCAGAGAGGAGGGATTCTGTGAATTAGGGGCATCAAGTATAATGAATAAATCTACAGAGACAACGGAATCAAGCTTGCAGAAACTCACAAACTTTAGACTAACAGCTATGGAGTCTACATGGGACCAGACTAGGCCCTCTGCAGAAGAGAGACAGTTGTGCAGCTTGGTTTGTTTGAGGGGCCCCTGGCAGTGGGATCAGGATCCATCCCTGATGCATGAGCTGGCAGTTTGAGGGCTCATTACCTATGGTGGGATGCCTTGCTCAGACTTGATGCAGGGGGAGGGGCTAGGTCCTGCCTCAAGTGAATATATCAGGCTTTGCTGACTCCCCATGGGAGGTTTTACCCTTTTGGAGGAGGGGATATGGAGTGGGGGGGCAAGGCTGGGAGGAATTGGAATGAGGGATGAGTGGGGAGTCTGTGGTTGATATGTTAAATGAATGAAATTTTTTCTTTTTCTTTTTTGTTTTTTTAATTTTATAATTCAATTCAATTTTACATATCAGCCACGGATTCCCTTGTTCTCCCCCTCCCGCCCCCTTCCCCCCAGCCCACTACCCCATTCCCATCTCCTCCTGGGCAAAGAATCCCCTGAGGATTGAGTTCAACCTGGTAGATACAGTCCAGGCAAGTACAGTCCCCTCTTCCCAGGCTGAGACAAGTGTCCTTGTATAAGCCCCAGGTTTCAAACAGCCAACTCATGCACTGAGTACAGGACCTGGTCCCACTGCCTGGATGCCTCCCAAACAGATCAAGTTAATCAACTGTCTCACTTACCCAGAAGGCCTGATCCAGTTGGGGGCTCCTCAGCTATTGGTTTATAGTTCATGTGCTGGAGAGGATGTGGAGCTAGGGGAACTCTCCTCCACTGCTGGTGGGAATGCAAGCTTGTACAACCACTTTGAAAATCACTATGGTGCTTTCTGAGAAAATTGGGAATCAATCTTCCCCAAGATCCAGGTACCATAAGGGCACATGCTCAGCTATGTTCATATCAGCATTGTTTGTAATAGCCAGAAGCTGCAAACAACCTAGATGCCCTTCAACTGAAGAATAGATAAACAAAATGTGGTGCATATACACAACGGAATACTACTCAGCAGAGAAAAATAATGGCATTATGAGGTTTGTAGGCAAATGGATAGATCTAGAAAAAATCATCCTGAGTGAGGTAACCCAGACTCAGAAAGACAAACATGGTATGCACTCACTCATAGGAAAATACTAGATGTAAAACAAAGATGACTATACTGCTACTCACAACTCCAGGGAGGCTACCTAGAAAACAGAACCCCAAGAAAGACACAGTGATTGCACAATGACAGAGAAATGAATGAGATCTACATGAACAATTTGGACGTGAGTGGGGGTAATGAAAGGCAAGATTCGAGGGAAGGAGAGTTTATGGGAGCGGGAGATCCCAGCTCGATCAAGAACAGAGAGTGAGAACAAGGAATAGGAGACCATGGTAAATGAAGACCACATGAGAATCGGAAGAAGCAAAGTGTTAGAAAGGCCCACAGAAATCCACAAAGATATCCCCACAATAGACTGCTGGCAGTGGTCGAGAGACAGCCCGAACGGACCTACTCTGGTGATGGGATGGCCAAACACCCTAATTGTCATGCTAGAAACCCCATCCAATGACTGAAGGAACTAGATGCAGAGATCCATGGCCAGGCCCCAGGTGGAGCTCTGGGAGTCTAATTAGCGAGAAAGAGGAGGGTTTATATGAGCAAGAATTGTTGAGACCAAGGTTGGATAAAGCACAGGTACAAAGAGCCAAATGAATGGATATTTTTTCTTAATTTGAGAAAAAAGAAACTATTATTTCCTATTCCCCTCTCATCTGCTTTCCCTTGTCTCTCCTCCCAAAAACTCTTACAGGATTTCTTTCTGTGAAAAAGCTTTCACACAATTTTTTGTTGGTCACTTGTTCCATCAACACTCTGTTTCAAGGAGCCTGGTTTGTGGTAGAAATTCCACAACTATACAGTGATCTCTTCCTTTGTCCCTTGGGCCAGCCTGCAATGTCAGCTAGGTGTTGATTTCAAATAGGTGATATTGACTCTCTATTTGAATGAAGTTATTTTGATTGACATCTTCTAATTGCTGTTTGGCTCAACTTTTTGAAATGGTAATTATGGGTTTAGGTATATTTACTTATTTAACGCTTCTTTTTCTTTTTCTTTTCCTTATCACCGTGTTTCCATGGATAGAAATCATATAAGTGGAAAATTAGTAATGCAAAGCCTTTCTTGAAGCTTTCTTTGATATTTTAGCTTAACATTCTCAAGATTATGCCTATAAAATACCAAATGAATTTTAAAGTCATGGTTTGATCTCTTGTTTGAGTCATACCCATATTCATGTGAGAACTTATATTTTACTCTATCAATGAAAAAGGAGACAGAGATTAATTGAAATATCCATGAAATCTCATAAATTTTATATACCAGAGATCAAGACTCTAAAATGAATTATTGCGAAGTTTGACTGAGGGTTACGGTAGATTCTGTTGACATCTTCAGACACTGAAAGGCGAGTAGGTTGCTCCTTGCCTGATCATGCTTTCCGGTCCTAAAATACACTTCCTTAACAAGTCTAATTCATTAATACACATTTTTTGGTCCTCTTGGTAATATTCATATAAAACTGTGATAATTTTTCTAATTACCTGTGATGAATTTTAAGGGTCAAAGCATTGACTATACTGTCTCTGACAGGAGTTGTAAGAATTAGTCTTTGTTTGATGAGAACCTTGAGTAAATGTTTGCTCTAGTCTAAATATGAAATGTCTCCACTTAGGTTCATATTTGAAATTTCATTTCCGAGCTCTATCACTATTTAAATGTAGAGGAGTATGTAGGTCTTGGGTGCTGACTGACAGAAATAGATCTCTGGAGGAGTCCATATATGTCATGGCCCATTGTGGTTGTGGTCTATGCTCTCTGCTTCCTCGCCAGCCACCGTGAGAAGCTCTGCCATGGCAAAACAGCTGTTTGCTTGCCTGCCTTTCTCTAAGGAGCTGAAATGCCAGAGAAGCTGTGACCAGGACAAAGTCTCCTCGTGTTTCTTCGGACAGATATTTTGTCACTGCAGCAAGAAAAGTAACTAATACAAAGTATTAGTAAATGTAAGTAAATAAAAGTTCCCTGAAATGTCCATCTTCCTTTGATATGGTTAACACATTATCAGTAAAGACCCAATATTGAAGGTTATCATTACTTTAAAACAAACTGGAAAGTTTCATAGGTTATGGGTTAATATATATCACTAAGCAAAAGCCATTCACAAACTGGAAGTTGGAGCTACACTTTAACTGCCCTTATTTTAACATATTACTTTTAAGAAGGTCACTCACAAAGAACTGAGGACAAATCATTTCATGCATTGGTCTAGATATTTATTTAGAAAAGTTCAAAAACTTCTTGTATCCGAAGAACTTTTCTTGATCTATGATTTATAGGAAGGAAACATTTGTAAAGGGTATGACTTAAGATATGTTATACTTATGTTCTTTAGCTTGATGCATAGTTATTTGTATTTATATTTATTATATTTTTTATTCTCATTTTATTATATGTAATATATTAAATTTTTTTAAATATTATTATCTCATCTATCAGTAGACTTGATTAAATTAGTTATGTATATTAAAGCTGTGTGTGTGTGTGAAATGATGTAAATATAAATCTCTACCTGCCCAAGACTAGACAAACAATATGTATATATATGTAAAGCTACATCTTTTAAATAAATAATGTTAATTTTTAAAATGAGATAAGATTTTCTTAAATATGTTCTAATATTTTTCATAACTTCAGATATGAATCTATAAAAGAAGATACAAGGTTTAGACATTAAAATATTAACAGGTATAAGAGGTACCAGAAAAGTTTAATAAAAATTTTAATGAAACATATCAATTGTAAGAGAGAAAAATACTTTTCAAGTTACATCAAGAATTGAAAACTCATTTATGAAGTGAATAAAAAATCTAACTTCTTTTGAAAAACCCAGATGACTAATAACCAGGTTAGATTCACCATCTTGCTGCCAAGATTAGTACATCAAAACCTATGATTAGTATGATTTCAATGGAGACCTTTAATTTAATTATTTTTATGTGTGTTTATTAAATTAGAAAAATAATCAAATTATCTATTCAAACTATAAGTGAGCTAAAAATCAATCATAGCAGTAGGGTAGAAAATGACAATAAATAGGAATTAACTCACACTAAGATTTAATTGAGCTGACTCCAGGGGTTAGATATACATCTCTACAGGAAATAGATTAATATTAGATTACAATAGCTTTGGCAAAGATGAAAGTTTTGACTTTATAAGAAAAAAGGAAAAAGCTATTTTATTACAAATTATGGAAATATATTTAACTATAACATATTGAGATCTTACTGGGAAAATTCTCTAATAAAATAATTTTTTCTAGTGTTTAAAACCTCCCTTAGGGATTTTAAATTAAATTTAATCATGATTTTGTAAGACCTTTTAAGAGAGAAAAAATAAAGTTTCTTAATACAAAGAGTACAACATCTTGTAAATATTTTTTAGAGTTTCTTGTGCTCACACTAGTAACCTGAAGTGTATTTGTATATGTGTACACAAGTTTATGTGTATTTGTATGTGTGAGTTTGAGTGTTTCTTTGTGTCAGCCAGAGGAGTCATCCTAGCTTTATGAAGACTAAGATGATATATTTAAAGTTCTAAGTATTTCTCATTTTTATTATATTTTATTTAATTGTATTAAATATTCATTGTACAATCTAGAACAATGTAGTATTTACAACTTTTGATTTTAATGCATTGATTGATTGAACTCTTGATTTTTCAAAAGCAACATTAGGCTATATTTCTATATTCAGTTATTAGTGTTTTCTATTTCCAAGTTGAATATACTTAGACATTCCATAGCCAAGACTCTCCTCTCCATTGCCTTCAAAGTAGAAAACACATAGATTTATATTACTTGATCCCCCTTTGTTCTTATATACTGTTATTTGACTCATATCTAAAGATGAGAGAATGTAATTGAGTTGCATCCATTTTTATTATTGAACAAAGAAACTCAAGTGCTGATTAGCTGAAGAGTTAAAGGTAACTTTTTATTCAGTGTTATGTTTTCTCAATAGAAAAAAATGAAGAAAAATTAAGAAATCATAATGTACTGAGTTGAATTCCATACCTGAAGAAACATGAGTCTTGATCAAAAAGGCATATCCTTGAACAATGACAGCAGCAACAAAATCTTAGTGTTTTTTTTTATTATTATTATTCTAAAATACCTCAGTCACAATAAGTAGTGAAGATGTGATGAAGATATTTTCGGCACAATATTTTACTTAAGAATCATATTTTGAAATGGTTTAAATACCTAAAACCTGTGTTATAACACTTCTATTTGCTTTAGACAATCGTGCCTATCACAGTGACATTTACTGGAAGTCAATTTAAAACAGATGTAGAATTAAGAAACAACGATTAGCTTTTAATAAGCAATGCATCAATGACGTCTGTTTCAGTTTTTTGAAAGATTCTAATGTCACAGTTATGGTTTGAAATGGAGCTTCCTACTCAGTGTGAGATACCCACAATAATGTAATATACTATAATCTCTTATCATTTATATATTAAACTTGATAAATAATTATAAATCAGATACATAAGAGCTTCTGAATAGAAATAAAGTTCTATAACTAATCAGCTATATACATTTCTGATATGTTGGCATATTATATCTAGCATAGATATGACTTGCCTCTTAAACTTGCCTCTTAAGCTACATGAACTCATCTGGGTTTGCAAATGATATTCTGCTCCACTTTCTCTAGCCGTCTCTTCTAAACATGATTTATACTATTTTTTGTTTCTCTGTCTGAGTTCATACTCCTTCCAAATACTCACAGGCCCAACTTTATCTTAACAATTTCTTTCTGATTTTAAATGTCTTTTTCTTTCCTTTAATGAAGAAAATAGACCATCATTGCTTCCATAAAAATTTTATTCATATTTTAATAGACTGCAAAGTTGGGTTTTATTTTATAAATCATCCTGAAATTCTTGTTTGGGGATCTTTCAGGATGCACTAAATTACTTACTGTGCATAAAACTTATGAGAACACCCTTAATTACTGACACTTTATTTTTTGGGTTTTGTTACTATGCATATATCATTCCATTTCCTGCTCATTGAGACAATGACTTCAATATGTTTTGCCCAAAGTTTAACTATCACCTTGACTCCTGTGTGTCTACTATCAATTACAATGTGCATTTTGCTTTCCTGTAGCATGAATCTTAAAAGTTCTTATTAATAAAATCAAACCTGAAGCCAGGTGTTGGGGTGAATGCTGTAAGATCAGAGAAGCAGAACAGGCCACAGCTACCTCACCTTGCCAATTCTTCAACTGGTCCTGTTTCCTCAGAGTAGAAGCTTCTGTCTGAGTCCTCATCTGAATGGCTCTCAGCTGAACTGTTTTTCGAAAGCCTGAATGTTTAACCAGCCTAATTCCTGGTTTTCACACCTTATATACCTTTCTGCTTTCTGCCCTCACTTCCTGGGATTAAAGGCTCACCTTCTGGTATTAAAGGCGTGTGTCACCATGCCTGGCTATCTCCAATGTGGCCTTGAACTCACAGAGATCCAGAGGGATTTCTGCCTCTGGAATGCCAGGATTAAAGGCATGAGTGCCACCATTTTTTGGCCTCTGTATCTAGTGGCTGTTCTGTTCTCTGACCCCAGATAAGTTTATTAGGCTGCACAATATTTTGGAGAACACAATACCACAACATATTCCATTGTGTAATAGTACTATATTTTCATTATATTCATTAGTTGATGGATAACTAGGCTGTTTCCAATTCTGGCTATTATGAGTAGAACAGAGATAAACATGAATGAGCAATTATATCTTGAGTAAGATATAGTCTTTTTGGTTAATGCCCAAAAGTGATGTGATTGGATTTTGAGGTAGATATTTTCTCAGCTTCTTGAGGAACTACCTCACAGATTTCCACAGTGGTTATCTCAGTTTTCACCCCTACCAGCAACAAAATGTTTTGTCATTTCCCTGCATCCTTGCCAGCATGTGCGGTCATTTGTTTTGTTGATCTTGGCCATTCAGACTTGGTTAAGAGGAAGCAGTTTTAAATTGTGCTTCCCTGATGGCAAAGATATCAAACATTTTTATGTGTTTCTCAGTCATTTGTGATTCATTGTTTGAGAACTCATTGGTTAGTTCTTACTCCACTTTATTTGGGGTTATTTTTTTTCCTTGGTGTTCAGTGGTTTTAGCTCTTTATATACCTCTATATATTAATTCTTTACATATGTATGATTGGTTAAGATTTTTTCCAATTCTATAGCAGATACGTTGAATGACAGTGTTCTTTGCTGTACAGAAGCTATTCAAATCTATGATGTTCCATTTTTCCATCTGTCTCAGTGCCTGTTTTATCAGTGTCTTGTTCAGAAAGTCCTTTCCTATGCCAATGAGTTCAAACTATTTTCTCACTTTCTCTTCTATCAGATTCAATATACCTTGTCTTTTGTTGAGGTCTTTGATCCAATTGGAGTTGAGTTTTGTGTAGGGTGATATATTTGCACCTATTTTTCATTTTTCTACTTTCAGCTATCCAGTTTGAACAGAAGCATTTTTTGAAAATGTACACTAGAAATGTCTCTAGTGTACATTTTTGTTTACTTTATAATAAACAAGGTGTTTGTAAGTACGTGGAGTTATGGCTCCTTCTTTGATTCTATCCTATTGATCAATGTGTTTATTTTCATGCCAATACTATGCTCTATTTATTACTATAACTTGGTAATGCAACTTTAATTCTGGAATGATAATACTTTTCATTATTTAGGATTGTTTAAGCTATCCTTTATTTTTTTGTGTGTTTCCATATGAAGTTAAAGAATTTTTTTTATACTGTGAAGACTTATGTTGCATATTTGTGGGGATTGCATTGAGTTTATAGATTGCTTTTTGGAAGATTGGTCATTTTCAGTATAATAACCCTACCAATCCATTAATATAGTATATCTTCACAAAATCTGGTATCTTCTTCCATTTCTTTCTTCAATGTCTTGAAGTTTTTATTATAATAAAATATTTCATTTGCTTTGTTAGAATAATTCCAAAATATTTCTTTTTGAAGTTAGATATCTAAGTAAGAGACCAGATGGAGGATTGGATCTCCAAATGAAGGGGAAATAGAGTATGCTATTGTGGAGAGATAAAAGTAAAACTTGAAGAGGAAGAATAAATTTTGAAAGGATTGGAGAACTGAGTAAAGGAGGAAATATGGAGAAGGACAATTTAAAAGAGAGACTTTTTGAAAAAAAAAACCATATGGAAATCCATTGTATAATTGTCTTAAAATATGCACCAATATGAAAATAATCTAAAGGATGTCAAAATACAATGGAGGATACATCTTGTTTATTCATTGACCAAAGGGATCGCATGAAATTATATCCCTGCCCACATCTCAGGCTATCACAAAATATATTGGTTGCTTTATGCAACCTGATATTAAGGTCCTCTTGCTGAAGACAGCACTCACTTATGTCATCTACATGGAGAATTCAAGATGGTGCCCAACTGCTAAAGGAGGTGAGGATGGAAATGTAGAGAATATGTTTTTATGTAGAATCTGAGTTAGAACAAATAAAAAACATTTGATTACTTTAATTTAAGTAAGGCTAATAATATCATACTCAAGACAAAGACAAAGCAAAAGATGCAGATCGAGAGACAGAAACATGAATTTAAAGTCTATATCATCCTAGTTAGCTCATCTGACAAATCCTTCTATTTAATTGCCTAGACCATAATGGCTGATAGAAATGTCAGTGGGTATTGTCTTGATCATTAAGTGATTAAGGAAGATCCACTTCATTGTGTTCAGTATTATTCATAGGCAAGTAATTTCAGGGTGTGTAGGAAATTTAGTTAAGTATGAGACCAAGTAAGCTAGAGATCGAATTGTGTACCTTCCTAGATCCTACTTTGAGTTTCTTACCATGAATTCCTGACCTGACTTCCATCCATGATGAAATGTAACCTGGAAGTGTAAGACAAATAAGACCTCTCATCTCCCAGTTGCTTTTGGTCACTTTTTTTTTTTTTTTTTTTTTTAATCACAGCAAAAGAAAAGTCCAAGAATGGGCTACGTTAAGACAAATGTTTAACTTTAGGGTTAATATTAATGACAAAGAGCATTAGCAAAGAGTTTTAAGTAAGAGGTAGTCCAAATTTCAAACAAACTAGTATAAAGCAAGCCTAAGGCACCTGGGAAGTTTGTTGTAGTATATCTGAGAAGCAGCTGTGTTTTATACTAGGACAATGGTACAAACAAGTGAAGAAAATAACTATTTGGGCATGGGCAATCAGTTGAACTGAGGCTAGGTAGGTGTGAAGCAAATATTACTCTTTTGATAACGATGTTTCCGTCTTAAGCATCACTTTGTATGTTAGCACCAAACAAACAATAGAAAACATCAAAAGGAAGGAGAAACATAAAATCCACTTGTCAAAATCCTTCCTACTGTATCTATGAAGTATCTGTCTTATTTTCACAGTAACTGTACAGATAAAGAGAAATTAGCTTCCCATATTATGTTAAGACTGAGAACCTGATTTGCTATTCTAAACCACTTCCAAAGGGACTAGAAGAGTCTAGTTCTTTTATTCCAGCCCTAGAACTAGATTCTTCTTTTCCTCTTAGGCAGAGGTTCAAGAATTTAGCAAGGATCAGGAACTCATAAGAGGAGATGAAGTACACATTATTTTGTAGTTGTTTTAGATGTCAGTTTATTTGTTTTGTCACGTCCACTGCCTTGAACATCACAGCAGTACATTGTCATGAAAGTTCTTTTGTTAGAACATTCTATGCTCCCTGGTTATTCATCTCATTTACTGATTCTTAGATTTTTGAATCACACTGAAAGACTACACTTACATTAACTTATGTAAATTTTGTTGTACACAGTCTTTTGATATTTTGCCCCCTCACCTGCTCATTCTTCAGTAACCTTTAAAATGATCTATCTCAACTCTTGTCTACCAAGCCATCTTTAGAGTACAGCTTGTCATTACCAGTAATGACCACATTGTCATGATATCAAGTTCAGGTGTGTAATGACTATCTGTTTGTACAATTTTTCTCGATAATAGAACCTCAATATTTAGTAAACATGTAATCTAGGTAATAATTTCATGGGGTTTTGTAACATGTGATTGCATTACTTTTTCTATTTTAAATTTTTAACTAAATACAGATGCATCATATTGCCCTTTATTTTCCTCTATCTAATACTCCCACATCCCAATCTTCTCCCCTTCCAGATCTCCCACATTCACCCTTACTCCCTCTTAAATCAATGGCTTCTTATTCCTGGATTATTACTGTTACAGATAGATGCATGAATGTATAAATACAACCTGTTTAGTGTAAGGATTATCTTCTTATCAGTTTAAGAAAGGAGATTACCTAGTTTATATAGCTGACTCTGAGTGAATCAATTGACAGGTGTTAAGAGTAAAATAGAAGCTTTTCTGATGTGGAAGAAATTTCGGATCAACTTCAGTGTCAGTACTTGCACAAGAGTTTCTTTTCAGCTAACCTACTCTATGGTTTATAGATTTGATGTCTGTCATAAACAGCAATCATGTAAGTGTAGATAGAAACACACATACACACATGCCTCACATATATTCATGTATGTGCACACATATGAGCATGAAGGAGATACAGAGAGGTATAAAATTACATGTATAAAATTACATCTATGGACTCTACTACATAAAGGAAATTATTATGTCTGTAGTGTATATATTCAGGCCTATTTTCTTGTCTTTTTCCCTAGATAACAGAGTGTAAGAGTTATTTGCATGTGATTTACACTGTATTGATTGTTGTTAGTAACAGAGATGCTTTAAAGTAGTTGGGAGGATTGTGTAGTTAATGTGCAAATACAGCATCATTTTCCATAATGTACTTGAGTGTCTATAGGATTTAGTATCAGCAGGGAGCTATGCAACTAATTATCCAATACAAAATAGTGATGAGTACACACACACACACACACACACACACACACACACACACACACACACGGGGAGGGAGGGGGGGGAGGGAGGGAGGGAGGGAGGGAGAGAGAGAGAGAGAGAGAGAGAGAGAGAGAGAGAGAGAGAGAGAGAGAGAGAGAGAACAAAACAGAACACTACTCTTTCTCTACTTCCCTGTTGGCTAGCTTTCCTTGTATGGACAGTGGAATACAAGCTACTGGGTGAGAAAACTAATCAATTCTTTTACCTAGTTGTTACAATAGTGACTTGCTCTTTTGTCAGTTATGAGCATGGACTTTTGATATTTCACTCCATTGTTTTTTCTAAAACAGATTTTTTATTGAAATACCTCTATGTTGATAAACATCAAAATTTTATTTTCCTCTCTCCTTGAACTTCAGACTCATCTGTCTCACTCCCATTTGGCTGTACTTCACGTCTATGTAAGTATTCCACCAGTTATAAAAGGATAGGTTAGATGACAGGAGAGAGCAAGTCCAAGTGTAACCAGGCTTGTTCTCACTCATTTCATGTGTCCATCATGAACTAGCTGTGATATGATTCATGTCACCTTTGCTGTGCAATGGGATCAGTTACAACAGCCTGAATGTAGCTGTTCTATTGGCTGATAGACCTTTGCAGGAGATGAATGCTGCCTGTCCAGTCTTTTGCAAGTTATATGCTCACCTTTTGCCACTTACTTCCTCCATCAAAGCATGACAAATGTGGTCTCTTATTGGGTCCCTCAGTTAGCCTCAGCTGCAAGAAAATCCAGAAGAGTTAGTATTTTAAATATTTCTCTAAATTCACATTTTATTTATTATTGTTATGTTTTTTTAAATAAAGTAAATGTTGACAGCTAAGCAATTTCAGCATCAATTTCCAGACTTTTATTTAATAGTTTATAATAGTATTTGAGCTACAGTTTAAGGAAAAAAGTAAGTGGGGAGATAAACACTGAAATTTGAGTATGAATAATTTTTATATATTAGTAGTATACTTTTATGAACCCTAAAATATAGAAACTTATTTTAGTAATAAAATGAGATAATAAAATGATAAAGTATAGTATACAAAATTCTTCATGAAGCTATATAAAATAAGACTTCAATAAACTCAAGACATACTAACTTCTGCTTAATATGAGCATGATCTTAGAGTCTTATGTTTGCCTTATGGAAAGGGAAGAGATATATAAAAGCAAAACCTTTCTAAAATAATCTGGCCTAAGTCTCATGAATAATTAAAAATAAAATGCCAAATACTAATAATAATGATGATACTACCATATCTTATGATAGATTATCAAATCAGAAAAGACAGATGTGATTATCAATATTATACAATTATAAAGCTGGAAAAAAACTGAGGGGAAATCAACTGTTTGGAAAATATTGAAATTAAATTTGAGCTAAAAATCTATATTTTAATTTTGCCCCTTTTCCTCCCCAAAATGAAGTCATTTTGAATACAGCTCAAGTCCCTTTATTAAAACTAAAATGTATTTGTGGATTAAGTAATTTGCATGGGCTTTTAAAATCATAATCTTTTCTGGTTTTCAATTTCAACTTTGACCATGCAGCACCTTACTAATGGTACCTGTATAATAATATATTATTTGTAATCCATAAATCAAAAAAAATGGAAATGGCTATGTAAGAATTTCTACAGAGGGACAAAAATTTGTTATGAGGGGGTATCTAAAGAAATACTTGGGTGGACCTTTACATGAAATACAAAAACTATCTTTTATATAGTAAACAAAACAGTAGAATAAAGCAGTCATGATGGGAGGGAAGGAGGGCTGAGTCTTTTCTCCAAAGGAAAGCCTAGGATCTCTCACCACTTCACTTACATCTGATACTGGATTTTATTTGACAACCCAACATGACCCTCCTTTTGCCTGAATCATGTCCCTCTGCCGCCCTCATCTGGCAAATAATGATTCTTTCCCATAACTGTTGAAATTTATTCTTTTGGAAAAATAAAAAAAAAAAAAAAACTTTGCATTTTGGCACTTGGGAAGCATTCAGGATCTGCACACACTGTCTTCCAAAATAGCTGTAAAGAGTAGATTTTTTCCCCCAATGATCACTGAAAACAATATTGATAAGTGAGTCCACATGACAGAGTGAAAGCAAAGTGTTTCTGCTTTTGTCCTATTAACAGTGACATCAAAATTATCGCCAAAAGCAACTTCAGCACCTTTTTTGTCCCCTCTTGTGAAATCACAGAGAGCTGATGGGAGAACAAAATCCACTGTGAATTCTTATCTTCAAACTATGTTTCCAGAGACATTATTATCATGGCATGTCGAAAATACCTCGACATTATCTATCTGCAGACATTTTGACAAATATTATTTTACATTAAGTTAATACCAATTATATATCATTGTAGAAACACGCGATAGAGCACCTGTACTTGTGATGTTTCTCTTGGGTATTAGCTAATGTAGTTTATATCGTATCAAAAAATGTAAAAGGATCTTTGATTTCATTTCTGTCTTGGTAGCAACTGGGTGAGACTCTATCAGATTTCGTGTTTAAAAAGATAGTTCAGATAGACAGTATCACTAGCAACACTATGGTAAACAACTTAGTCTCTTTGAGAAAGCAAAGCCTGGGAGATTAAAACACAGAGTTTCAACCTAAATATCTCATTGCTCTCAGTAGCTCAGTATTTTTTGAAGTAAAAGAAAAACTGTACATCATTCTAGAATGCCATATCAGTATTGCTGTTTGTAGTCTTGCTCAGTTTTTTATATAGCTTCAAAAATTATCTCTTTTGCTTATATTCTGAAACTAGGAAACTTGTCTCAAATCTCTTCATAATCCCCAATTAAATACTTTACTAAAGGTTGTGAAAGTTTCATCCATTCTCAATTTTAGGAGTTTATTTGCCATACTATTTCAGAGTGGATTTATTTTTCAGGCTTTAGCTTTAATAGGATCACACTGATTTCATCAAAATATTTGGTGGAGGATAAACATAATCTTGTGCTTATGCAAAGCAATGGAGTACAATATTTTTCTATATAGTTCACTCGAGTTGGATAATAGAAACCATTCACATGTACAGAGAATTCAAAAAAAAAAAGGAGTAGATGCCAGGGAGGGGCGCCCAAAGTGCAAGGGTAGGAGAAATGCGGCCTTGGCAGCAAACTGAGGGTGAAGTCCAAGCAAAATGGTTCCAGCTATGTGAGAGTAGGAGGGATGAAGGTCGAGGATGAGCAGTTGGTGAACATCTGCTGGTTGAAAAGGGAAGAGGAAGCCAGTCACTAATGCGCCTTTCTGATTTCAGAAAAGACCGGATGATGAAGCTGCTGTGTTCAGCAATAGAGCTGACACAAGAGCTGAGGTTGGAGGCAGGAGACAACATTTGAAAAATGCTGGGGACAACGTGGGTTAAAGGGAAGGGCATGGCCGGAGAAGTAGTGGAAAATCCAAGAGAAAGAGGAGTAGTTGGCCAGGTTAGTCTTGTAATTTAGGCTAGGGATCCGTTCTGTCCGTTAGAGGGCAAGTGAAAATGTGCTTGAGGATTTTAGCTCCAGTCATTATTGTACTTATTTTCCTGGGTTTAGTATACTCGAATCAGAGAAGCTCAGGGGATGACGTAGATTTTATAAATTTTGGAAGCTATAACTTGCTGACTATGAATTACTTGCATGTTATTTTATTTTGCTTTATGCTCTTTTCTTTTTTCTTCATCTCTCCCTTGTTCTCCAAACTCTTATCTTCTCCCTTTCCACTTGCTCTCACTCACTTTCCTTGCGTTCTTTTCTCTTGTGTTCATATTGAACACCTCCCTTTCTTTCCCTTCCAACTAACATATTAAACACATATATGCCCATACTGGCTAAGGTATTAGCTTCCTTACTCCTTTTATAATGTTTCCAAAACTGGGCAAACAATACATTTGGCACAATGTCATCATACCATGCTTTCTATAAAAAAATAATTTTATTTTACAAATTTATTATTAAATAGCTTTGTTATTTATTGAAATATTTCCAAACTTACAGGAATTTTAATAATTTACCTTCAATTTTTTGTACAAATTATAATTCTTTTTTTCCAGTACTAGTCATAATTTAAAAAAACAGATATTTAACATTATCCAAACTTTTATTATGCCATTGGTTTTAAAAAAATAATTCTATCGATGGCATAATTAAGAAAAGTGTGTAGGATAAGTAATTCAAGAAAGATCTGTGTTGTTAATGTTAGTGATATATATATATGTGTATGTATATATATATATATACATATATATATATATATCTCCACTTAAAAATAAGAATCTTCATACCATAATATCAAAAACTGAAACATTTGAATATGATGGGATCATTTCAAAAGATGTTGCTTTGTGTACTGCGATACGATTTGTATGTACATAATTCCTTTCATTTGAAAACTTTGACCTCATGAGGCAAAATATCTCTCTCTCAAATGTTTTGAAGAAAACATGGAGGTAAGAACACATATGGATTATTTTATTTCAAAGCAGAGATGATAGGCTGTTCACAGGAGTCAATGGCACATAATAGTTTTGAAGTTTGTCTTTATCATGTACCACTCCTGCTTTAGTGGCTATATCCTATGATTTATAGTCTACTTCTGGACATGAAGTGTTAAAAAAAAAATGTCATGCTTACTTTAACATTATAGCAGTTACATAATCACAGCTGAGTAATTTTCCAGCCTGCATTAATTTTACTGAACTTTGGTATCTAATGTGCACCTTATTTAAGACCCTTTTTTTTCGTTTCCATGGCTCTGTAATGGCACTTTTCTCCAGGCCATAGGAGAAGTTGGGATGCAGGGAACTGGAATTTCCAATAGTCATGAACTGTCATGTGGGTGCTGTGAACCAAACTAGGGTCACCTGCAAGAAGAGCACTTCTTTTAACACCTAAGCCATCTTTTGCCAAATATACTAATTGAGGTACAAATTGTAAGTGTATAACATCTCCCATTTGAAAATCCTAGACCCCATGAGACAAAATATTTATCTTGCAAATATTTAGAATAAAACAGACAAGAATAAATGTAGATATTTCATTTAGATTCAGAAATAATGGGCTGTTCACAGGAGTCAATGGCCCACAATAGTTCTGAAATTCTGCCCTATCATGTGTCATAGCCCATTTATGTAATTTTTATGGTTGTTTTCTCTGTGAAAAGAGACAGTAGTGTTCCCACAGAACTCATACTTCCTATGAAGTCTGAAATATTACAATCTGATAAAGGTAAAATTCAGATGACCTCAACCTGTATTTAGAATAGATTTGAGTGCTGATATCAACTTGATAGTTGATCTAGGACAAAACAAAACAAGACAAATTGCCTTTGAGCTCTTTGTGTCATTCATCTTCATTACCTAACAGATAAACACACCTCTCAAGATAAGATTTGAGCAAAATCATATGTAATAATTGGCAGAAAGCTGTCCATAGCATATAAAGATTGGCAGGTCTTCAAAACAAGTGTAGTTTTATTTCAAAGTTTTAAATGACATGAGTAAGAATTTCAGAAAAAATAACTTTTGAAGAAACAACAACAAAACTCACCACACTGGCAGATTAGAATGCCAATAAGTGCTGTTTTTTCTTGGATTAGATGTAATGTCTTCTGATATATCATACCAGAGATGCAAGAAAAAAATGTTATTTTTTCCAAATACGTAAATAAATACATACCACTTGGAAAAATAGTTTTTATTATGTTGGACATTTAAATTGAAAATATCTTAGCATTTCTCTCAGGAAATAATTGAGTGGAATTTTAGTTCCCCACAATCTCTCAGCATTTGAGAAATAATGAAATTATAATTAAATTGACAGAAAAGGGGACCAGTGCTTAAGAGTCCTTGCTCAACAATCATGAGGACTGGAAATTTGGAAGCCAGCACCCAAATAACAGGTCAAATATCCTTGCAAATACCTGTACCAGCTCAGAGTGTAGGAAAAGGACAGGAGAATCTCTGGCAGTTGGTGGTTTCTAGACTAGAAAAGACAGGAGCCCCACATTCAGGGAGAGACCTCAGTTGAAAGCCAAAAGAGGACAGTGATGGAAAAGGACACTCAGCATCTTCATTTGTCCTCCAGGCATTCAGAGGTGTTTACTCTCACAAGCACATGTACACACACACACACACACACACACACACACACACACACACACACACATAAAAAGGTACACTAACAGAATTTGTAGCTAAACTATGGGGGAGAGAAAAAGTAGAAAATAATTATTGAATTCTATATAAGTTAAAATAAAAGCATCTTAATGAATATTCAAAATGAAAACAGAAGCAAAGAATAAAAACATTTTAGAACCCCCAATTAATTGATCAGTGAGTAAAATGCTAGAGTACAGCTAAGGACCAAGGGTGTAGTTCAATGGCAGAGCCTTTACCTAGGATGTGTCAGGTCTTGGATTTGATTCATGTACTAAAAATCAAACACGCATGCAAATAAAGAGTGCAGTATTAGTTATTGTATTCTCTTTGCTTACTTGCATGTTTGTTTGTGTATAAATTTAGTAGGAAAAGTTTAATGACTCTCAGTAGCCAATAGAAGAACATAAAAATCTGTAAAGATACTGAGGATGCAAAACATCATAAACTGCTTATGTGATTAACAGGATAATCACACTCAAAAATTAGAGAGTAAATATTTGTATGTGCTGTGAAACAAGCATGAATTGACCTATAGTGTTTTCAACCTTAGTCCTACAACGCTTTGAAGCATCGATAAAATATAAAGTGATGGAGTCAGTCCTCTAACAATTATAAAGTTAATTATATTAACTTTATATATAATTATAAAGTGTAACAATTAAATAGAGGAAAAATAAGGAGAAAAATACTTAATCATTTGGAGGTTAACAACTATGATTTTAAAGTCTGCTGTCAAAATTCCGATTGAGAAAAGGGATCACAAATTTGTGAGGGAGCAAAGTGGTACATGACAGGGCTTAGAGGGAGGAAAGAGAATGGTAGAAATGATTTAATTATATTATGATTTAAAAATAAAAGTTCATCAAAACATATTTCTAAATATGAATGATTTCATTGAAATAGACATTGATAATCAGACATCTGAAACAAAAACACAGATAAAGATGAAAATCAATTTATAAGGAACAATGTTAATGAGTCAGAAAATAACCTTCAGAATAGATCTATTAAGATAAAGAAGGAAACTAAAATGATAACAATTAGTGCAATAGAAAGCAAGTATATAATAGAAAATGCTAGGGTGATGTCAGCAAGAAGGCTGACTAAAGTGGCCTGGCAATGTCTGCTTCCACAACAAAGGACCAACTCAAGGAACAAATAACATCCATTTAACTGGATTGTGAGGCAGAGTGCCAGAAAGTAGTGGGGGTTTGGCAAAGACACTGGGAAGCATGTGGATAAACAGGCCTTATGAAGAGTTGAAGTAAACAATGCAGAGTATCCAAATTCCCTTCCTCAGATTAACTTTGAAGCAAGGACATCCTTCAATAATGAACGTGTAAGATGAAGGGCCCAGCACTCCTCACCCAGTGTGCTATCAATGGAAAATGCATTGAGGAAACAATTGTTTCTTCTGAACCAAATATGAATGTCCAAAGCCCAGAAAACAGATTCTTTATTCTTAATGGCAGGTTTCATGATAGAAAAAATTAAAAGACCTTTTATAGTTTCAGAAAAAAATAAGCATAGATTTATATATTTAGAAAACATTTTGAGTCACCCAATAAGAGAGATATATCAAAGTATGGAGATGAACACAGGTTACCAGTTGCCCTTATGTGTTGTTTATGGCTGATGTAGAGTAGGTTTGTCAATACAATTGATACAGGTAAATTATTTCATTTTAGAGTTGAGAGTATTAGGACAAACAGACATGTTGATAGCATCTTGATAGTATAATAGAATAAACATAGCTCAAGATAATTTTCTCTCTAGATTTACGATATTCAGGCTATCAAAATTTGTGTTCTAAGTGTCCTATGTTAACCAGTCTGCAGGATCTTTCTCACATCAAAAAACAAACAAACAAACAAACAAAAAACAAAAACTGAAGTATTTTCTATTGGAAAAGAATGTATCACTCATAGAATCTTGTACTTAGTTTGGGGAGCTGTAAGTTTATATTCTGGAGAAATCCTAGTTATTCAATCCTTTGACTTCTCTGTCCAAAATTCATCTTACAGTATAGCATCATCTTGAAACTGGACTTACCTTCTGCCCTATGAACAGACTTGTATGACTGTACCCCATAAACTAGTTAGATTGCACCACCCTTTACCCCATTGCCCTGGAGGTACCTAGATAGCTGTCATTTTGTAAGTTCCCTTGGAAATAGTGGCACAAATTTTAATACCCTCTCAATGCCCAGAAACAACCATGTAGCTTCACAAATCACTTCAAGGGAAGGGTGTTAGCTGTGAGGCTTAGAGACTCCAAAGCAGCAACTTCAAGAGACATCTGGGAAGTTGTCTGTTAATATCTTAGTATACAGCATCCTCAGAGAGTCCTCTGCCACCAAGAAAGTAGCTGAACAATGTTCTTTGAATGTCTTGGCTTGAAAGTTCAATAGAAACCAATGGGAAATCTCATTGCTTCTTTACTAGTCAGTGAACACCCTGAGAGCCTGATCTTGAAAAGATGGCCTACTAGACTCTGAGAAGCACATAAGTAGTACCACTTACACATTTTCCCCAGGAATTATTTTTATTATGTATTAAATAGATTGTGTCTACAGTGATTTCTCCAAGCCACCAATGCAGATTTGGGGTACTAAAGCTATTTTCACCCATTTCCAGGTACAAAATACCATGATTCATTCTTTTTGTCTTTCATCATAGTAGTTCCACTGTTGAGTGGCACTCATTAATGAACCAGCAACAATTAAATGCAATTTGCTAGTTGTCCCTTTACATAGACAGCCCTGTCTTTACATGCCCCCCCCCAAGAAAAACCCCACAAAAACCAAACTGTTAGACTTTTTCTACCTACAGCTGGTCATGTTGAGTCATGTGCCTGTGAATCAGCTTTTCTTGAGAAAACTGCATGTTCTAGGTGACTCAGACATCTTTTCTACTGACAACAGCCTTAATAACAGCTAGAGAAGCTGAATTAGGTACTAAAAGTATTTGCCTAGGGCAATAAACAATACAATTCATCCAGTTGGTATACTAAGGCAGCCTTCCAGAGAAAAGCATTACCAATATAAGAAAATAATAAGCATTAAAAATCAAGATGGTGTGATATCTCAAAAGCAATACAACTCTACACAACAGAAGGAAGAAAATCATTAAAATGTCTAAAAAATAATTCTTAAAAATGTTTTTAAAATGTATAAGATAAAAAGAGAATTCAGAGGGATTCAAAGGAAAGTATATGATACATAAGAGGAACTTAGCAAAGAGACAGAAGTCATAAAAGAAAAAGCAAAATCAATATTGGAACTAAGGAATTAAATATACTAAATAATTTCTTTGAGAACCTCAAGGGCAAGAATTTTGGTTTCAAGAAAGTGGTTTTTTTTTTAATGGCACAGATAGGCAAAAGAAAAAAGATATTAAGAGATACTGAAATGGTCAATAACCTGTACAAAAAAATGTAAGCACCTAGTTTTTAAAATGTTTAATGATATCCAAGAGGACTCAGATGAATCCATGTATGAAAGAGAAACACTAGTTGAAACTCTGAACAAAATCATCATCAGCAACAATGAGAAAAATCATAAAAGAACATGTGATTTTGAAAAATACACTGAGAAATGTTTGAATCAAACATTTTGTCAATTAAATTAAAGAGAACACTGGCAAGTATCACACATGAATGAGATGAAATAGCTAGGATGGAAGACAAGGTAATGGCCATAGTGTAAATCAGTAAATAATAAATTAGTAAATATTTAAATTAGTAAACACATCAATAAATAGTAAAAATTAATTAACTATAACCAAAGCTTTCACAGACTATAGGGAAACTATGCAGAGGTCAACACTAATGATACAAGTGGTAGATAAAGTAGCTCAGATAACTTTTTTTAATTTTATTTTATTTTACAATACCATTCAGTTCTACATAACAGCCACAGATTCCCTTGTTCTCCCTCTTCTTGCCCCCCTCCCCTTCTCCCCAGCCCACCCCCATTCCCACCTCCTCCAAGGCTCAGATAACTTTTAAAAGCACTGAAAAATAATTCAAAAAAGTTAGATAGATATATGAACATCCAAGTAATTGAAGCATTTAGATCCAAAAAAATTACAACCAGTAAAAAGGCTGGACTGCACATCACAATGTAATTATGGTCTAATACACAGTAAAAGAATAATGTTAAGAGTTTCTAGAGAAAAATGTGAGCACAAAAAGGCAAACTCACCTGAGCATCATCCTCTCAATAGAAACCCTCAAATAATAGAGTTATATGTTTCAACTTCTGAGGAAAAAATAACTGCTAACTATGGCTATGATATCTAGCAAAATGTTCTTCTAAAATTAGTAGGTAAATGGATACATTTCAAAATGAAAGAATAAACAAATCAAGTTATGCACATTAATCCAGCACTGCAGGAGATTCTTAAAGGATGTGACATACAGAGACGAAAGAAAAGTAATAACCAACAGAAAGGCTGAGGAAAAGTAATTTTCATAAGAGGAATATGTGAACAAAATAAGAAGAAACAAAGAATTAACAGGCTCACTCTGTAAATCTGTTGCATTTTTTCCCCCCTGGGGATATGAAACATATATCTAATCAATCATTCATGTTAAGGCACCAATGGCAGACCAAAAAAAAACCTATTCAAACAAGTCCACCATGGGGAACCAATGAATTTAGCAAGAGTGAGGACTAATAAGAGCATGACACCTGCCTCACTCTTAAAGGCCACTCCTGGGTAATAACTCATAAAATCAACTTCGTTGTAGTTTCCTCTACAGCTCGAAGACGGCTCTAGCAGACTACCCTATCCCATAGAAAATGCTTGTTGTTAATATAAATGTGTGTGAAGACTCTTATTTCTTGTTTGTTTTGCAAGTCTTTTGAGTCTTGTGACTTCATAAAACATGTATTAGTGGATATGCAAGGTCAGATAGATCTTTATACATAGTGTATAATTTAAATACCATACACTCACTTTTATATAAAGCACAAACAATAAGAGTAAAGACAAATCCTCAGTTAAACCACATCACAAATCAAGTAGATTTCCCCATGATATATAAACCATTTCAACCATTCTCATAAGCACGTATAGTTTTCCCAAGAGACAGACCATATTCTATGCCACAAAGCAAGTTTTACTAGATAATATTTTTTTTAGTTTTACTAGAAATTATTCCATATATATTATCAGTCACTATAGAAAACCATAAGAGTTATTTTTGAGGAACTAAAAATAGAATTACCATTCCATACAGCTATGTCCCTCTTCAATAAACACTTGAGCATATACTTGAAGAAGACTTAGAATACCTCTGAAATGCTCACACATATGTCATTATTTCTACACCATTCACAAACACTGTTATATGAGATGAGTCTAGATGCCCTTCAACATATAAATGAATAAAAATATCATATATGCATAGTGTAGAATTCTAGGTAGCCATTAGGAAGAATAAAATAATGGCATTTGTAGGAAAATTTATCTAAATGGAATCCATTTTTAAATGAAACAAACCTGGCTCAAAATGGCAAATATCACACTTTCTTTTATAGACAGTACTTAGATTTAAAAGTGGTATGTGTGTGTGTGTGTGTGTGTGTGTGTGTGTGTGTGTGTGTGTATCTGCAACTTAGTTCATGAAACTATTAATGGGATCACAGGAGGTGATGAGCCATTAAGAAATCTTAGAAGAACAAATGGATAATGGAATATGAGTGTCATGAAAATAAAAGGGAGAATATTTGTATTTGTGGTTGGGAAAGGAATCACTGAGGAGGGAGATGAAGGAAGAAGAATAAGAAAAAATAAAATTACACAGATCAGTGAACAGCTATCATGAAACTCAGGACTTTGTATGCTAATGGAAAAATTAACTTGAAAGAAAAAAACTAAATGACAAATATTGAAACATAAATAAATAATACAGATCTTGGAAAATAGAAACATGCAAGAGATAAATGAAAGAGTTATTCTGCTGAGAAGAGAGACCTGGACAACTTTAGCTATATGAGTCATAAAAAAAGTAGACAAATGCTACATTAATAAAATTGCAGATGAAAAAAAACCAGACAAAACAACTGACATTGAAAAAGTGAACAGTGGTTATTTTGAAAATGTAGGCTTTTTTAATACACTGAAAACCAGAAGAAATAGATACATTCCTGGCAACATGTGATCTCCTAAAATAGAACTGTGGAAACATGAGTAACCTGGGAAGGGTCCAGTTAATGAGTAATTAGATTAAATTAATAATTAAATTATATCAAACCAATGATGAATCTGGGACCATACAGTTTCATTACTTTTTAGGAATTTTAGGAAGTCTAAAAGAAATAATTACAGTTGTTCCTCTAATTTTCCAAATTCTTAAAAGACATCAGTCATTCTATACCAGTCTGTGAAGTCAGCATTATACCAATACTCAAACCAGACAAAGGCAATACAAAGTGGGTAGCAAGTGCTTATGAGGATGCAAACAAAAGGTCACATTTAGGCAACATTGTTAAGAATGTATAGGTATAGTAACCAGTATGGAAAACAGCATGGAAATCCTTCAGCAAATTTAAACAAATGCAACAGCCATATAACCCAACTGGACACAGATACTTCTGCATACAAATGAAAAAAAATGATATTATTTGAACAAAGATGCCTATACACTCATGTTCAATTATACCTTTGCTCATAACATACAAGATATCAACTGAGATGTCTATTGATGGATAACTGAGTAAAAATGTAGGGCATGTGTCTGGGGTGATGGCTTGGTTACTAGAGTTAGCCTCACAAGCACAAACTGTTTTTATGACATGATCATTGTGTTTTTGTTCACAGGTACTAAAGTGTCAGGTGATATACCATGTGAAATTACCATAGGAAAAGCAGTACTAAAATATATTGAAGGAGATGATTTAGCAAAAATCATAAGTATATTATTTGTAAAACTACCCATGCGATCCTGAACTTGGTGGGTGACTGAAGAGCAACACAGGTAGAGAGGTGGCTCAGTGGTAGAACCCTTGTCCACCATGCACATCACTCCAGGCTCCGTGTGCAGCACTAGAGATACAAAAGTAAATCATAAGGAAAAGAAAAAAAAAAAGTAGCAGTAGGGAAAAATGAACAATAGAATCGCATCATTAAAGACTGATGATATTCTTCCTGTGTATTTATTCTTAATGCATTTTCTCTAATTCCCATTAACATTTGACTATAAGTTGATGTTTCAAATCCAGGACCAGTTGCTTAATGTTTTCATTAACAATGAGAATTGTTGTACAATTCTTTAAAACTGGCTGAGCTGGTGAGTACGTTGTCCTAGAGACAATGGCGGAAGGGATGCCACGGTAACTTAGTGAAAGTCTGAAGAGACCCTGCAGCATCGCCTTACTTGCTTGGAAGAGTAGCCATGGGAAACATTGCCTGCCACCTTGTAAGTAGTATAAGACTCAAGCTTTTTTTTTTTTTTTTTTTTTTTTTTAATGAGGAAGCCAAACCTTCACAGAAACCTTGCTAAGGTTACTCTGTCAATCAGGCTACACTAGGATTTCAAGTCACCAGGGATTGGGATTTTGGTTGATTTTGGTTCTCAGCTACCCAGTCTTCCCAGATGAGAATCACAGAACAACCAAAAGCCGTACTCCCTGCACTCCATCTTTATTGAGGAGCTTAACAAAAGGTGCATTGGCATGTTCTCTCAAAGTTGCCTGGTTCATGTTAAAATATTAGACAGACAGAAAAGTCTTGTCCAGAACCAGACAAGAGCTATTCATATGCTTTCCTGAATATTTACTAGTCTTGGATCATTTCTGTGACAAGAAAATAAGTTACACTATAAAAAGACAGATTTGTTCAATTAAACCCATTTAAAACTTTCTTTTTGGGGCAGCACATGGTGAGTGTATCTGAATTTCTCAGGCCTACAGGCTAAAGCAGGGTGACAGCAAGTATGAGACAGCCCTGGATTTCTGCCTTAAGTACATTAATATTGCTGTGAAAAGATACCATGACCAGGGCAACTTATAAAAGAAAACATTTGTAGAATGAATTCTAATTAGTCTTTATAGTAAAAACCCTGAGTCAGATCCTGGGGTGAATGCTGAAAGATCAGAGAAGTAAAGGAATCAGCCACTAGGAGACTTCTTACTTTTATGGAATCCTCAGACCAAAGGATTGTTCGCTCTGTCTCCTCCCACCTTATATTCTTTTCTCCTGCCCAGCCATATCACTTCCTGTCTCCACCTCCCTAGTGCTGGGATTAAGTCCTGTGCCTACTAAGTACTGGGATCAAAGGCATGAGATCCCAAGTGCTGGGATTAAATGTGTGAACCTCTACCATCCAGCTCTGTTTCTTTTTAGACTGGATCAATCTCATGTAGCCCAGGGCAGCATTGAACTTCTGATATTCCTGCTTCTTCCTACCAAGGGCTGGAATTAAAGGTGTGTGCCACCACTACTTGGCCTCTATCTTTAACTAGTGGCTAGTACCGTACTTTGATCTCCAGGCAAACTTTATTTGTTAGAGCACAAGCAAAATATCACCACAAACATTTAATTTGGAGTTTGCTATCAGTTTTAATGAATGTGTCCATGATCATTATGGCCAAGGGCATGACAGTAGGTAACCAGGCAGGCAGGCAGGGGGCTGAAGCAGTAGCTGAGAGCTTACATCAATAAGAAGGAGGTATAAAAGTAAAGGAGACCCTGAAAGGTGATAGACTTTCAAAACCTCAAAACCCACCTCCAGTGACACACATCCTTCTCCAACAAGGTTACACCTTCTAATCCTTCCCAATAAGTTTCACCAATTAAGGACCAGGAATGCAAATATGAACCCTTGCTGGGGATATGGGTTTCTTCCTTCCTTCCTTCCTTCCTTCCTTCCTTCCTTCCTTCCTTCCTTCCTTCCTTCCTTCCTTCCTTCCTTTCTTTCCTTCCTTCCTTCCTTCCTTCCTTCCTTCTTTCTTTTTTTTCTTTTTCTTATTGGTTTTTCAAGACAGAGTTTCTCTGTGTAGTTTTGGTGCCTGTCTTTGTCTGTTGACCAACCTAGCCTTGTAGTGACAGAGATCTGCCTGGCTCAGCCTCCCAAGTGCAGGAATTAAAAGTGTGTGCACCACCGATGCCCGGCCTGGTATTTTCATTCAAATCACCTCAGCTACAGAGAAAGCACTTGTGTGAAAAAATAAGAAACTCAATGCATTTAGGAAAATGGACACAACTATTGACTGTGGCTTATAAAATGTTCTGGCTTTTTCTTACTATTACCAAAAACATTTATTTTAGTTCTGGTTGCTTTGTAATGCTCTTATACAAGGCCTTTTATTAACTTACTATAGTTGTGTTCTTATATGCACTTGTGGAGTCATGTGACTAGTGATGTTTCTTTAAGCTTTCAATATCTTGAGGGTAAGGACCAGATCTTGTTTTGACCACCGATTTATCCCAGGAACCCAGCATTCAGGTCTCTTTGGTGCAAATGTTCTGAGCATGGGAATACAGAAAAAAAAAAAAAAACCTCATTTAATATAAAATCACATGGTTCATTTCAAACAAGGAAGTTTTTTTTTTAAGAGGAGAGATGGGAGTGAAAAATGATGAGTAAAAATTTAAAAGGCTTTCCAAGTGTATGCTTGTTTGTGTGCTTACAGAATCAGACCCTTTCTTTGAGAAAGGAAGTTAGACAACAATATCCTGCAGAAATAAATGTGAGAAAGGTTAGAGTACAGTCATATAGATTAAAGAATAGGAGATTTTGAGACCCATAAACAAGAAGTAATGGCAAACAGATTTGATCAGAAATTGTATGGTGGGGTTGCATCCCAGAACATTTAATTTTCAGAGAAAGGAGATTTTGACAGCTGTTTTAAGCTAACAGGAATCCAAAACAAGAATAATTTTGATACTGTCATTTATGTGCCTATCACAATTACAGCTACATAAAAAGAAGCATGTACAGCATAATAAAATACTTAAACTTGCCAAATGGAATGAAGCAGACACGTCAATCAAAACCTCAAGTGCAGCTTATGGTTATTTTCCCTTTATATATTTTGAATGACAAACTATGGGATCTACAGAGTAGAAAACATTTTTAATTAAGCTTGGTTTGCATTTTAAAATGTAGAATTTATTCTTATTAGGATATGAGACAATAGGTATTTTGAACCAGTTTGTGGTTAAAGAATATCTCTTGATACCATGGCTTACCAACTCACAATACAGTAATTTTTAAAGTTAGTAGAAACAAAAGTACAAAAAAAGTTCTTAAACATCACTAGCTCCAGACAGATGTATACATACATATGACTACATTTTAAAAGAAATTTGATATTTATTAAATGAAACCCAATTCAAAAAAAGAGTTACTTCAAAGAATGGAAACCATGAGATAAATTTAAAAAAATTATACTATATTGAAACATTTAATATTTTTAAATAAAAATATTCACACCATAGTGAAATGTCAAATGGTATATCAAGAGATTAAAATTCTAATAGCAATAATCAAACTAGTATAACCTATGAGACATTAATTTTCTATAAGATTCTTGGCAAATGCATAGAGGTAGGTCTAGAGTCATGATCATTTACAAAGATGTAGGGTCTTTTTAGAATGCAATGTGCCTGGGTGATGCTGTTGTTTTTACAACAGAAGACCAGTTTCAAGGAAATTTTGATAAATTAATCAGAAACAATATGTCAGAAAAGCAATGCCATTAAAACAACACACACACACACACACACACACACACACACACACACACACACACACACATTAAAATCCAAAATAGGTACCCTCTTTGAAAAGAAATCTATACTTACATTAACTAATTAACTAATTGGTTTGCCAAGTAAATAAGGAAATAAAATTAATGTATCAACTGAACTTTTTCCTTCCTATTTGAACACAAAATTGACTGTTGTATGGGAGGACATAAAGGTATGGGGGGAGGTGCATCCTATATTTAAGAACATTGAAGATGAAGATATGTGGCTGGGAAGTACAGGAAGATAAATCTAAAGGCTGCTGCCCTAATTTAAAGCTAAATATTAGAGTATTTTCACACTTGAAAAGAAATAATTTCTCCTTTCCAGGTCATCTTTATCCTAGTATAAAACCATTAATAATGTTAACTCATATGATTCTGCTCCTAACAAATGTAGCTAGAGTAACAGTAGTGGTGGTAGTAGTAATAGTCCTTTTAGAGGAAATCATGGTAGTTTTCTTAAAATCACTAGTGGTTTTCTGATTTCAGTGTGTTTCAAGGGTATTAGTTGTGAGATAAAGTGGTAGAGGGATTGTTTAGCAGCTAAAGAGCTTCCTGTTCTCACAAGGGACCCAAGTTCAGTTCCCAAAACCCACAGCAGGCAGCTCAAAACTACTTGTCCTTCACGAATGCTCATAAACATCACACACACACACACACACACACACACACACACACACACACACATGTGCTTAGTTTGAAAGAAGACACAGTAGTAAGACACTGAAGACACTAGCAAAAATGGTAGTGGTCTTGACCCTGGGTCAAGTGAGGAGATATGTGAATTAGGAATTAAGAGAGTGCCATAGGTATAGCAGAATCTCCTACAAGGGTATTGGTGCAGGATAATTACCATCAGACACGTAGAGAAGCAGATAAGATATAGAGTAATACAGAGATCAAAAGCACCCATTCTCTTCTGCCTCTGAAATTCTGCGAGCTGTGCTATGGATAATCAACAGGAATCCAGAGACCACAGTTGGTTTGTTTCTTGTCAACTTGGCACATCTTTCTCTGGAAAGATGAACCTCAGTTGAGAAAATATCTCCATCAAATTACCTGTAAGCAAGTCTATAGGATATTTTCTTGATTAGTGATTGATATGGCCAGAGCTGCCCTTGGGCAGGGTGTCCTGAATTGTAGGAGAAAGCAGACTGTGCAAGCCATGGGAAGCAAACAGGTAAGCAGCATTCCTCCATGGCTTTCCACTTCAGTTCTTGCATCCAGGTTTCTGCCATGAGCTCCTGACCTGACTTCCCTTGGGGATGGGGTGTGATCTGACGGTTGCAAGATGAAATAAACCCTTTCCTCCCCCAAATTACTTTCGTTTTATAACAGCAATAGATATTAACTAAGACAGAGACATTCAGCACAAAGCCATTTTCAAAGATGTGAAAAAGACTAGATAAGTCTAGAGAGTCATTTGTGTATGCAAAATGATTATGGCCAATGAGCAACAACAATAATAAAGTGAACTTAATTTGCATTTCCCATACTGTATGAGCCTTTCAAGGTCATTTAAATGGATTATTTGATTTTTAATAAAAGTGGTTTTTATCCCAAACTTACAAGTTGCAGCAATCTCATGAATTGGGTCACTGGATACTTCTATTTCACTTACAGGGGAAATGAAAATCATAGGATGATAGTATGAAGTTGAAATATAAAATAAAGGTTATAGCTTTGTATTGGCAAGTTCAAACAGCAGGTTAGAGACTCAGTTTACTTTTGTATAGAGAGGAAAAGAACATATACCATAAATTGCTCCCCCATCTACCACCAAAGTACTCCAAAGCTCCAATAATTAAAAAATAAACAGAATATCACAACAGTCCGTATAGAGTCAAAGCACAAGTTGAAACACTAGGCCATTGCACATAGCTTTAGTAAAAATGACTAGTAACAACAGCAGTACAACACAGAATTTTTCTAGAGCTTTCTTCATTGGTATCTGTAGCCTTGGGAAAGGGCTGGCCTTTAGTACTCTCCTTTGAAGCTAAGAATTCATTTTTTCCCCGTATTTTCTTTATCTTATTTATCTTTAGTTTGAGGTGCTAGGGAACTGCACTCCTGTGAACTGTACTGGTAACCTGAAGTAAGACTTTTTCAAATATGATTTGGGAGGTGAGAATCTGAAAAAAAAAATGCAGCAAAATTTAGTAGAAAGGGTACCAAACTACAGGACAGATGACCTAGACCCCAGACATAAGCAATAGCGAGCTGTGGGATTTAAGACTAATCTTTTACTCTCACAGTGCCACAGGAATTTTACCTCCTGGCTGTTCCCATTCTTAGAATAACTGGTGTTCTTAAAGTTCATTTGTTTGTACTTATAAGAGCACAAAGCCCATTTTCCCTTAGCCACATTTTTTTTCCTAAAGAAAAGCCCATAGCATCTTATTTATGTTTCATTTTGCAGCTAACCAATTGCATCTTGTGTATTTATGAAATGCCCTTTGTCCTGCTTTCCCTGCTGACCACAAATGGTATTCAGCTAGATATAGTGTAACTACTTTTAACAATTCAAATTCATTGTAGTGCATGCATAAATGCACACATGAGTATATGCACATACACAGAGTGGCTTGTCTTTAATTCACTTTTGATAAAATTATTCTTACAGTTGCAAAAATTAAGCAATATAAGCCATTCTTAGAAACCTTTTAATTAGTGTAACATATAGGTAATCTAAGATCTCTATACCCAACAATTGGAAATAGAGGTTATATTGATTGAGAATAGCAAGAAAGGCATTTATGAAAATATAAACATTTACTTTTATTTTTAGAATAACAGAATTAAACTAGAAATAACAAAAGCAGTTCTGCACACTGTTATCAATAAGCAGGTATTTCCATAGGCTTGTGTGGGCAGTCAAAACATCAGAAGCTGCAGAGGCAGCTTAGTGTACGCTGTAGCCCATTCTCTTCCTTCCCATGGGAAACCCCCATCTGTGTACTAGCTTTGATCTGGTGTCACAAACAACGACTATCTATTTATTCAAGAGAACAAATGTTACCCTTGGTGTAGACTCCAGGGAGACTCAGAAGAGGACATAAGCTTTGGGAGCCCATTGCTTTTCAAAGTGTTGATCTGAATAATCCATGGCATATTTATTTCTTTGACTGTTAGATGATTTTCACAGAGGCAATGATCTCACCTTGTTCTTCCAGTATAACCCCGTCTTTCCTTTTGTACTTCTCTTCTTTATAACAATACTGAATATATTTGAAATGAAAAATCCTGGGCTATATATTTGCTTTCTAATAATCTTCTATATGCTACCATAGATTCTCTGATATTTCTATTTTATATTACAAAACAAATCTGATCTTTCCTGTTGGTTAATATTTTATATCGATGGGCTATATTTGTCACAGTTGACAAGCTAATAAGATTGACACATCATTACTAACTAGAGGCTACAGTTTTTGTTAGAAATCACTCTGTGATATAGCTCTGTGAGTAGATACATGAATGTCATGTACTCGCTATAACAGTATGGTCTGGAATAATTTTGCTGAACTGAAATTTTCTTTGCTCTACTATTCCTTCTTCAAATGTACTCCCCTGAAACCACTGATAAGTTTATTTCCTGTATTCTATAATATTCCCCTTTCCATGGCTTTAGTTTCCCCAGTTTCAATTACACAGAATCATCTCCAGTCAGAAAAATAACTTGAAAGTTCCAGAAATGAACAGTAAGATTTAAATTGTGCAACATTCTGAATAGTGATGGAATTTTTTGCTTTGCTGTTGCCTCTTGCTTGGGATGTGGGTCCTCTATTTGTCCCACATGCCCAACCCACATCTTTTCCCTCAATTTTAGTTGCTAAGTGGCTATCTTTCTTCTCATACTGAATTCAAAGTATTACATTGCAAATATTCAAGAAACAATAATTTCCCTTAGTAATTGCTCCACAGTGATGAAAAGGAGGCACAGTGTTGGAAGTAGACTCACAGTGGAAGGGATGGAATGGAGGTATGGCTTATAATGAGACAGGAGAACAAAAGCTCTGATAACATCCAACAGTGCTATTGGGTAGATGGTAAGAAATGAAAAAAAAACTATAATATATACAGTTTTCTGTATATATTATACAGACAACTAATGAGCATCTTAGACCACAATCCCCGTGAATAATAGTTTTGCCAGAATGGAGTGTCCTTTCCCTGCATCTGCTCTCCCCCATAACCCAATACTTACTCTTTCTACAGTTAAAAGATACTCAAATGCACATCTCTTTAGAAATACACAAACACACACATACACTCCAAAACACATATGTTAATCTAGGATCCACAGAGAGTGAGACTGTGATTATACTTACTCTACTTTCTGTGACTGTGTGGCCTTCCTTAATATTATATATTCTAAGTCCTTTATTGTATATACATTTTTAATTTAATTTTTCTTTAGAGCAGAACATCATTCCATGTTTTGCAACAAAGTTTCCTTATCATTCTTCTGTTCATGGAAAAGTACATTTCAGTGCTGTATTTTGAAAACTATGCCTTGCTTCAGGAGTTTGCTATATCTTGCTGCCAAACATAATTTGAATGTATAAGAGTGCTTCTAATTTATTGATCTCTAGTATGAACATTGAGTCCTAATCTGTTCTTTTACCAATAACTCATATTTTTATTAATCACATTCAGTACTAAGGTCTGAATGGAGGTAGTGTAAGTTCCTCATTTTTTTTATTCAATATAGTGTTCACTATTCTCAGTCCTTTGATTCTCATAATAAACTTGGGAGTCAGTTAGTCAATATAGAGTATATAATAAGTGAAATTTTGATTTTAATATGCTATTGGAGAGTATGTGCTTGTTCTGTACATTTATCGAAACTAAATTAATTCATATGATCAAGAAATGGGATATAAGACCCTGAATCCTGTACTTAAAGCAAAATTTTGAAGTGTTGGGATTTTTTTCTAAGTGAATAAAAAAGTACCTCATATTCTCACTCACAAATGTCCTAGACAACTAATGCTAGAGACCAGGCAAACTAGAACATGGTATAGATAACTGTGAAACTATTTCATTAGATTCATCGTTAGAAAATTGTGCTTTGTGTACCTGGATGCACATGCAATCTATACATTGGTAAGTTGTTTTTTTTTAATGGCTTCTGTATCTGTGTGGTGTTCTACAATGCTGTGCTAATCCAAGATGCAGCACCATGTATCCAACTCTGTGTTTAAAGGTCTATTTGGTGGGACTCTGAGAGAAACACCATCTGTTTCATCATGTGTGTATGTCATGTTAAATGTTTGCATTTGTACTTGCATATTTCTTATCCACTTTCCTGGTATGGCTTTAGTATGCTTCATAGAAAAGACAGTTTATAGTGTATTTGATTACACAGTTAGACATAACAGTTTAGCACAATATGCTGTAATCAGAACTACTCAGGAAAGCAATTTAGTCCTGATCTTGTCAAATTAAGTGTGTATTGAATGTATAACTCACCCTCTTCTTTTGGAGAGCTATTTTGAGGCAGCAGCAAGAAAAAGAAAGCTATTACTTATTGTCATAATTTTCTCTTAAGGAAGAGATTGGTAGAATCAGTTTAACTGTCATGGGACTAATCTTTCAATAATCTATTTTTTTGTGAGTGTAGAAATAGTGGGTAGTGTGGATAATGCTATCAAGACAAGATGAAATAAGCTTGGAAAGAAAACTAGCAGCATAAAAGGAATTGATATACAAACTGAAAGTTATACACATGGGTGGGGGATCATTAACCGAAGAAGAGAAATAAAGAAGGCAAATCACATGGAGGAATATACTCTATCTCTAACTCTCCCAGGCTTCTTGCTGTGGTGATTTATCAAAATTGGTGTTATGGTATCCATATTCTCAGAATTATGACTTATCTCCTATGAGCTTCCTATAGAGTAAACAAAGGAATACTTGTCCTTTAAACATAGTCTCTCAGCTAATATAGATATTATGAAACTAGAGAGAGGAAATTCTGGGGGCAGAAAAATAAGGGTTAAACCCCTATAAATTATTCATAGAGAGGTCCCAGAACAACCAAAACCAACATTGGCTATTGCCATTGCTTTTGGTGGCCCACCGTAACTAGACATTGAGACCTGATTGCTGATAAAAACCAATCGCTTTATATCCAGGGCAGGGAAATAAACTAATCAGAAAATGATCCCTCTGATAACTATTTTACATAGTGCCATGAGGTGCTATGAAGGTTGCTGGAGAGGAAAAACACAGTGGTCTTACCCAGCACTAGACCCTATGTGCTACAATACTGATCAGCGGTCATGATGTGCTAACTGGTGTGGTAATGCCATGAGAGTTATAGAGCTAAACAACTGATTGGATTTGAGGTCTGAGCCATGAAGAATGTCATGCTTGTTACTGTTAACCTGGTCAATAACCCATGACTGGGAAGGTCATATGGTATTGGGTCACAGGGTATCTGCTGTTTTGCTAAAAGTTCATATTGTCACATTCACATTGTCAAAGTGTCTTCTAAATACTATATATATATATATATATATATATATATATATATATATATATGCTGCTCTCAACTTTGGTCAGTGAAATTTGTTCTTTCATTGGGTTAATGTAATGTTTCATAACTGGTCAAAACCTTAGAATCAGTGATTGTGACATCTCTATCAGTCTTCTTTCATCTGAGGCTCATCAGACATCAGGAAAGAGTATGGAGAAAGAATTCAAGAGCTGCAGGATGATGGAAAGTAGTGCCAGGGAAATGCAGTCCTCTATATATAACACAGTTGTTGCACAGATGAACACAAGTAACTGTGATCATTTGGGCAAGAGTTGCACAAGACCTAGCTAGTTGAAATTCCAATATGGATGAGAGAAGGATCCCTAAGTCCTCTCCCAATCAGAGGTGCAGCACGAATTTCTAATAGGTCTTATTAATTAAAAAAACATGAAGCCAGGTATTGGAATGAATGCTGAATGATCAGAGAAACAGAACAAGCCACATCCAACCTCACTTTGCCAATTCCTCAGCTGATCTTGTTTCCTCAAACTGGAAGCCTCTGAGTCATCACCCAAATCAATCTCAGCTGAATTGCTGCTAAAAGCCTAAAAACTTAACAAGCCTAGTTCCTGGTCCTCATGCCTATATACCTTTCTGCTTCCTGCTATCATTTTCTGAGATTAAAGGTGTGTGTCACCATGCCTGATTGTTTCCAGTGTGGCCTTGAACTCACAGAGATCTGGATGAATCTCTGCATTCCAAGAGATAGGATTAAAGGTGTTTGCCACCATTCTCTGGCTTCTATGCATGTCTAGTGGCTGTTCTGTTCTCTGACCCCAGATAAGTTTATTAGGGTGCACAATATATTGGAGGACACAATATCACCACACAGAGGAGCTATTGGTAGATGATGGTTAATGAGGGAAAGAGAATCATTCTCATTTGGTTATGCGTCCATTGGTATCAGTGGATAACCACACACCCATGCGCATGTGGACACTACTAATTGATCTCAGCAGGTTAATAATAAATAAATTGTAAAAATAAATAAAAGAAGATATAAACCTTAGAAGAAGATTGGATGCAAGGCACAAAGGGGAGTGGAAGTGTAGTGGTGTATGGATATGATTAGCATACATTGTATCAATGTGCAGATCTTAAAATGAATACAAATTATTTTTAAAATAAAGGCTGGAAGTTAAGAGGAAGTTGTGTTTTGGGGGTGCAGTGAGCTGAGGGAGGAGATACTGGGAGATAGATATCATAAACATACATCATATAAATGCAATTTTTAAAGAATAATTTAAAATGTTAAGAATTCCTCTTGTAATGGGAGAGCAGTTTACACCTGCCACGTGATGAGGGGAAGATGCTTCCCCTCACCTCTCGCCACCTGCAGCAGGTGGGGGATCCAACCCCTCACCAGCTGCAGCACTTAGGAGAATGTGTCTGGTGTTTAACGTGGATACTACAGTGTAGTTGACCCTGTAGACATGGGCACAGGTGAGTTAGCCCTGAGGGTGTGAGAGGGGCATACCTGGTGCCACCTCCCTTGTCTGTGGTCTAGTAATGGGGGAGAGGGAAAGATGCCCTTCCTCCTTGTCCCTACCACCACCTCTAGCTGACATGGGAACTGACCCTCCCTTTACCAACTGTAACACCTGGGAAAGCAGGCCCTGCACCTCACCTGAGCAGCACAGTAGAGCTGACCCAACTAACCAGGTAAAGATGAACTGTGAACATGGGAGATCTGGCCCCACCCCTCATCTGCCATATGGTGATGTTAGTGAGGAGAGATGCCCACCCCCATCCCTCACCACCTGTGGCAGGTGGGAGAGGTGACCCTGAGGTCATAAGGTGGGAGAGCTGTCCCTTCCCATCACTAGCTACAGCACTTGGCAGAGTGGCCCTTGTACCTTTTCTGGGCAACACAGTAGAGCCGATCCTGATGGTATCGGTGTGGAAGAGCCGACCATGAGGATGTGAAAACAGGAGAACTGGCCTCACTCCTGATAATTCCTGCAAGGCCTGAACAGGCTAGGGCAATGTTGGAGAGCTCATCTTGGTGATGAGGACAATGGAAAGCTGGTGGCTGACCAACCCTGCAAGTACCCAGGCCTAGAACTGGGGTTATGAGTTGGCCCATCCCAGCATCCACTCCATCTGTGATCTGCTGGAGCATGTGAAAGGGCTGGTCCTGCAGATCCAAAGCTTTAGGATCTCCATGACACAGGGCAACAACAGGATATCCAAGAGAAATCCCAATGAGGCTCCAGCATTGATAGTGTAGCAGAAACCAGAGGACTCAAACCAGACCAATGACTCTTGGCAATGCAAGCTTGCAAGTAAAGATATATGGATAAAAAGGGGGAAAAAGAATCCATCTTGTTATAATAATGGATGTTTATTGATATTGGTATGGCAATTTATATAGTTCAATTAGTGGATTAAACTACATTCTATAATTGATCTTTTCTTCTGAAAACTTTCATATATGTGTACATATGAATGAAACTCTGTATATCTATATGTATATCTATACATCTATACATCTACACACACACACACATACACACACACACATATAGGCCAACAAAACAGAAAATAAAAATAATACCATAAATATCTTTGGACACCCTCATTATTTTCTTATTCAAATTTTATTAAAGTTCCAGATTATTTATATTATAAGGTTTCAGAAAGCTGGAATTCTCACAAACATAAAAGTATTTGTCCTTATGGATGATTTTTTACATATGAGCATATTGGCAGCATTCAATGGAAAAATAAATTAAAAAAAAAACATACATACAAGTGCATGAAGTTGGGGAGGTAGATGAATTGGAGGTGACTGAATGGAATTAAAAGGGGACTTGAACATGGATTTGCTTAACTCTGAAGCATTATAATGATGATGCTTCTAGAGTAAACAGAATAAATAATTGTGAAAAATGTATTCAGGTGGGTATTAGTTAAGGATATCATAGTTATCTTAGCATGTGTTCTAATTTCATAGTAAATGCAGTAGATACTTGCTACTTAAATCTATTAGGCAAAGACACAAGATTGTATTGATCACCCTTATCTTTTCTCTTCTAAATGCTGCAGGTATTGATAATTGTACTGAAATTTGGTCCAATTATATCTATGCTTTCAAGTGAAAAAAATTGAGGGACCACTTAATGTGAGATTTGAATGTTATAATACTATTGTATAGCACCATTTTACAAATTCTTAATATACCAAAATTCTGAGTTTTAATCATATATTGAAATATCTGCCTTTTCTTACAAGGAGCAAGAAACTTTTAATATGCTGTTTAATGGATAGTTATGAACACATACATATATGTTTGTGTGTATACTAATATATATTCATATACATACATATATGTGTATATACTAATAAATATGAAAAATAAATATTTTATGAAAGGTCAATAGCTGAAGAGGAGAAAATTAAACTGGGAAATATTTTAATATTCCAAGACATTCTTATTGTAAAAAATGTTGTAGCAAATGGAAAAATAGTCTTTATTTGTGCTAATCCTAGTTTCGAGTACATATCTTATTACCATCCCACAGGTTTCCTTTATTTAATAAGTAGTGTGACCTTTTTTTCCATATTCAGCTATATAAAATTGATTATAATTAGAAATCAGGTAGTCACTAACTTTTTCTAATAAAGTCAAAGCTATTTTTGAGCAATAGGACAAAGAGTGGTTATTTCATGTTAGCCCAAAATATGTGCCCTCTGAAAGTAAACTGACAATTGTATTTAGCATTCACCTCAAATTATCTATAAATATAAGAGCCCTTAACTTCTTTTTCCTATAAAATATTTATTCACAGAGGATTGTATATTTTTAATTTAGCTTTCCTTTATTTTTGTGAGTGTTTTGCCTGCATGTGTACACATTCATAGGATGAGCTTGCTCGATGCTGCCAGAGGCCTGAAGAGAGCACTGGATTCCATAAACTGGAGGTACAGATAGTTTTTAGCCTTCAAATGGGTGTTGTTTATTGAACTAATACCCCATGCATGAGGAAGAATCATTCTTAACCACGGAGACATCTTTCAATCCCTATGTATTTGGTTTTTAATATTCATTAAAATGATCATTTATTTTTGTCTTTATAGTAAACCTACATTTAGAACACTGAAGATGGAAAATAATGTCTTGAACAATTGACATGTTAATAATTTCTTGCATAAATTTGTGTTTTACAAATTCTTCTACACTGTTATTACGTATCAGATCCATTTTGTAGGATCATTTAAAGTCACGCTTGTACTTTTGAGAGATGGGCAATTTGTTTTACAGATTGATGATTCTCTTCAGAAGTGCTTCTTCTCAACTTTAGATATTTGAAATGCAATCCCTGACATTGAACTATAACATCTTCCTCTTGTTCATTTTCTTGAACAAATCTGTTGCCCTGTATCTAAAGGAAAGCCAGTCAGTGTGCAGCCAGGTTAAACTCTGTTGTATACCTGTAAACTGTTTCCCTGAAGCATGGCCAGGAAATAACGGCTGCCTTCTCTGGGATGGTGTCTGTTTAAGTGGAGGCATCTATGAATTCTATCATGTATTCTCCTGGTTTCCATGAAAGAACTGGATCTATGACAAACAATGGTACTACATGGATGACACTGATATTTTTCATAGTAGCTTAGTGATTAAATGATTTTTTCTGAGCACAAGTTGGACCATTTTAGAAGTTGCTTGAACTATTTTAGGTGACAAGAGGACTGTTTAGTACAATGAAGCAGCAATTTGCTACTGGCCTACAATGTTTAATGAACCTTAGAAAGCCAATGACAGATTTGAATGGACTATGTACCCAAATTAGTTTTAACATGAAAATATCAACTAATGAAAGACATGTGGCATCTTCTTAGGAGGCAATAAAAAATTAAAAAAGAACACCAATGGTTAATAAGAAACCTGTGAAGAAATTGAAACAGAAAATGAATTTACAAAGTCAAGCAGAATTTCTCATAAATGTATATTATACCCATATACTATGAAATATATTAAATTTACAAATTCATTTACAAATATGAGTGAATTTGTAGTCCAACAGATATAAATTTAATTTAAATTTTCAATTATAGTTATGGTTATAAATTGTACAATTCCTTATGGTAAACACTTCTAGTTGATACTTTTCAGACAATTAATGAAGGCATAAAATAAAACTAGAATATAACATATATAAATATTGAATTATATATTTTCCTAGATTCATTTTATTATTAGTGAGATTCATATTAAAAAGTTATCAAAATTCATGGACAGAAGCATAAAATGTAGGTGCAATATTTGCATTTAAAATAATTTACTGTTTAAGGATAGAGGAGAGAAGGAAGAAAAGAGAAAAAGAAGGTGACTGCAAGAGAGACTCAGAGTACTAGAGACAATAGAGAGAATTATCTATGTGATGAATTTGCTAATAGTGATTGTGAGTCAGTCTTTAACTTTCCAATCTGCTCCTTCACTCTTGCAAATGTGTGTCAATGAAAGTGGGAAATCTGTGGATTGAAAACTCATATCCAATTATCATTTGAGGAATGGAGTCAACAGAAGGACACCTGAAAAAAGTTAAGGTAGAATATTTAATCATTACTCTCCCTTTTCACATGGTTGACTATACCCAAGGTATCCTCTTTATATTGTGGTGGTGCTCTAAGATGCTTCGACTGAAGTCACGTTATTCACACAGCGTGACTGCCTGTTCCCTAAAACTGACTTAATCTGTATTGTGGTAAAATGTGACTCTTTTCCTTCCCTCTTCAGAGGAGGCATAATTAAGAACTTCCCCCTCTTTAACATAAATTGTGGTGGGACAAACCATTCCCACATGCATGCATATATTTTGGTTGCACTCTTCAAAACTACTATTTGACTAATCTTTCATTACATAATGTCTGACTGAGATCACTCTGTAATTCTCTCCAGGACTCAGAAATACCTGAGTAAGTTTTCTATTCACCATAGAAAGAGTAGAATTTGCATTTAGAAGTAATTAAAGTCTCATAGTGATAACTGTCAGAAAAACCAAATGTGGCCCATGGAAGCCTTGATAAACTTCAAATCAGGTTCGTTAAACAGCACGTTGAATGAAATCTTAAACTGCTACTGAAGACCCTAAATATTACATCTGATATTACTATGCGCTTTTTCATAAGAAATTAAATTAAATGGAAGTTGCAGGCAGTGCTTCCTCAAATTCTTATTCTTTCCATCCAATACTTAAAATGGTACTGCAGTTTGTGATGAAAACTTAGCCTTTTATTACTCTGTCACTAGTGTGCTTTTTCCTTGCTATGAGAAAGCACCAGGGCCAGGAACAAGCTTTGGAAGATTATGCTAAGGCTTCCTGTTCAGGGGATTAGAGTCAACAACAGAGTCAACAATGGCAAGGAAGGTGTGGCAGTAGGGGCAGAAAGCTGGCTGGCCACATCTGTCGCCGCCCATGAGAAGCAAAGAGAGTGAACTGAAAGCAGAGTGAGGCTACAAACTCTAAGTGCTGTCTTCTAAACATACGTCCTCCATCAAAGCTCCACACCTAAGTTTCATAGCCTTCCCAAATAACAGCATCGACATGGCCCAGGAGACATTTCTCATTTGAACCACAACAGTCTGACTGGATGGGACTAGCCATCTCTGCTTTCTGGTTTGCACTTGTCTACGCCCAGTTATTTATTTCCAACTCGGTGGTCAACTCCTTTTACAGCTTTCTTCTTCACTGGTCCATGTGACAAAAAGTTATAAAACTTGCCCTTTCTCATGAATACCAGGCAAAGGATGGGGGCAAATATTCTCCATATGTCATTTCTCAGTTCCTAATTTATTGTTACTTTTTCTTACCACTATTCCATAGCATGCATTAAGATAATTTATGATTTTTTTTAATTTGTGAAGATTTTTGAAAGTTTTATGGAGTGAATCTAATTATTTAAATTTTCTTCTCTCTCTCTTCTTTTTTTTTTTAGAACAAAGACAGTCTGAATTTTGGATGTTATATATTTGAATAATAACCTTGAAGGTAAAATGGACTTAATCTGAAAAATAAAATCTATGAAATATGAATTTCCCATTAAAACTGGATTATAGTATAGTATGCTTCCTATCAGTTAAATTATTATAAAAATTAACAAACAGAATTAAATATGAATCAGAAACATATGTAACAATATGAATACTAGAATATAAAATACATTAAAAATCTGCTTTTTTTCTATTTCTGTTCCATTTTACATTTGACTGCATCTTTTGGGTTAGTTATACATTTTAAGAATTTCATGAAATGTGTGGCGTTTGTATTATAGCTCTGAATTTTTAAAAGTAATTATTTAAAATTTTATATAAATGTATGTGTGTGTGTGTGTGTGTGTGTGTGTGTGTGTGCGTGTGTGTGTTTTTAAATGTGTGGATGTGTGCAGCTACTGACTGAACCTATAAACTAAAGCTTGCTAGGCAAACACTCTAGCGCTGAGCTATATTTCAGACTAAAGATGTCAATATAATCTTTAAAACTTCACAGTTACTGTGGGATGGTCTTTTTGTGTGCTGTGAATATGTGTTGCTACTATTGGTTAATATAGAAGCTGCTTTGGCCTATGGCAACTCAGCACATAGCTGGGTTGGAAATCCAAGAGAGATACAGAGAGAAGAAAGGCAGAGTGGGGGAGATGCTTGGAGCCACTGGGGAAGCAAGATATAATAAACACAGATAAAGCCATGAGACACATGGCAATACATAAATAGAAATGGGTTAATTTAAGATGTAATCACTACTTAGCAATAAGCCTGAGCCATAGACCAAACAGTTTATAATTAATATTAAGTCCTTGAGTGATTATTTTATAAAAATGGCTGCTGCCTGGGCAGGACCTGTTGGAACCTAGAAACTATGGTGATATTTTATTTGTACTGAAATGTGATTTTAATTTTATGTTAATAAATAAAGTTGCCCTGGGGTCAGAGCTATTAGAGCCATAGCAAGAGCGTGATGGTTAGAAGAGCTAGGTAGATTTCTGTGTGTTCAGGGATACAGCCAGTATTGGAGACACATGCCTTTAAGACCTGGAGGGCGGTACTTACAGGCAGTGATGAGGCAGTCATGTGGTTGGGTTTACAACCAATGAGAAGGCAGAACTGACTATTTAAAGACAGACAAGCAGGAAGAAGCTCTCTCTCTCGGGGAAGTTAGGAGCACTGCAGGAGGTAAGATTTTATCTCTGAGCTCTGACCTCTCGGCTTTCCTCTTTTACATTGGCTCTGTGTTTCTTATTTTAATAAGACGATTGGTTATATCTACATCTGGCGCCCAACGTGGGGCTCGAACCCATGACCCTGAGATTAAGAGTCCCATGCTCTACCGACTGAGCTAGCCGGGCTATAATTCTTTTGTTTGTTTGTTTTTGTTTTTTCAAGACAGGGTTTCTCTGTGTAGCTTTGCCCCTTTCCTGGGACTCATTTGGTAGCCCAGGCTGGCCTTGAACTCACAGAGATCCACTTGGCTCTGCCTCCCGAGTGCTGGGATTAAGGCATGTGCCACCACCGCCCGGCTCTTTTTTTTTTTTTTTTTTTTTTTTTTTAAAGGTATGATCATTTATTTGTTACCCTTAAAGACTTATTTTTGACTGGACTCAGACTTAAAAGTAGAAGCTCTCAGAGAGGACAGCCTACGTCTCTTGGCGATCTGTTCCTGGAGCTTTTCTTTGGCTTCCTTCATTCTCTTGGCCAAAAGTTTAGCATATTCTGCAGCCTCCTCCTTGTTTTTCTTGGTTCGTTGTTTCTTTAGAGCAATAAGACGGCGTTTGTGTTGCAGGACACGTGGAGTAACAAGACGCTGAATCTTGGGTGCTTTGGTCCTGGGCTTCTTACCTTCTTTGTTCAACGGCTTTCTGACCACATATTGGAGTGATTATTTTATAAAAATGGCTGCTGCCTGGGCAGGACCTGTTGGAACCTAGAAACTTTGGTCAACAATTGGCACCCAGACAGTTGGCAAGAATTTCTGCTTAAAACCTCAGAACTTAAAAGAAAAGATTCTAAAATGGAGCCAAGAGCAGCTTCCTAGTTCATGTCACTCATATGGGCTGTGGTACAACGATGCGGCCCCTGTCGGTGGTGGGCTTCCACAGCAACATGGAGGACTAGGTAGTCTCTCACAGGCCATGTGATAAAAAGAAGCTTCACCTAGCTGCTGCCTGCAGGCTTGGGAGCAAAGCCATAGGCTTAAAAAAATGGAGCTGTAGGCTACTTAATGCTGTTTCCCCGAATTGAGGAGGTAAGACTGACTCATTGGTACCTGTGCCATATTGAAAAGCTGAGCAGGGTGGAGCCAGCAGCCAGCACTGATGCTTAGGTACTAGCCATGACGTTTAGCAGTTTAAAAACTATCCTGGTCAGAAAAGAATTAATGAAACACAATAAAACAGATTCAAATGGGGAAAAAAATCTCTAAATGGGTTATAGTATGTTTAAAAACAGATATAGGCTTGGGAGCAAAAAGAAAAAGGATAGAGAAAGTCCTTAAAAAATAAATAGAGTAGTAAAAAAAAAAAGTCACATAAAGATTGAAAATACACAGAGTCTGGATACTATATACTATTGTGTTGTCTTTGGGAATTTTTTTTTAACTGCAGAGAGACATTGGATTGTAGGAGCTGCTAAGTTAAACCAACATATATATCTTAAATGTATCTTGACTTCAAAATTTTGGTCTAAGGATATGTTGCTTTGGAAAAGAAGTTCTGCTTTTGTTTCCACAGTTATGTTGAGAAGCTGTGGATTCCTTCCAGGTTAATATGATTCCAAGATCCACTGAGATGGTCCAGATGATCCAACATCCAGAACAACTTCAGGACAACTGACTGAGATGATGCAGTTTCACAGACTACTGCAGTCAGGCTTTAAGAAACAATCCTAAATTTTTTAATGATTCCCATAAGATTGCCCATAGTCCAATCAATAGGAAGGAGTATAGAAAGCTGTGCCCAAATTCCTAAAATACTGTTTATGAATGTTTGTTTTTACTCAAAGGGGGATATAATATGGAAATGATGAATAAAGGTAGATTATTAAATCTATTTCAATCCAAAAAATAACATTAATCTCAAAATACTTTACATTGGTATGAATTTTGGTTTATTAATACAAATTTAATGTCTATTTTGTTATACTATATGTCTATTTCTACTCTTGTTTAAGGTATTATGTTTGTACAACTCATTTTAAATTGTAATATATTATTAAGAAATAGAGATTAATAATCATCTATGGTAATCAAATTTATAGTCATGTTACTTACAGTTTTTAAGTAGTATAAAAAGATATATTTCAATTAGATAATCTTCATACACTTTGAAGACCTATAGAGTGTTATAACTACGTCTTGAGGTAGATTGACTCCCAATTTTCTGAGAAACTGCCATATTGATTTCCAAAGTGGCTGTACAAGTTTGTACTCCCACAAACAGTGGAGGAGTGTTCCCCTTGCTCCACATCCTCTCCAATGTAAGCTGTCATCAGAATTTTGATCTTAGTCATTCTGACAGGTATAAGACACTATCTCAAAGTTGTTTTGACTTGTATTTCCTGCATGACTAAGGATGTTGAGCAATGCCTTAAAAATCTCTCAACCACTTGAGATTCTCTAGTTGAGAATACTCTGTTTAGATCTGTACTCCATTTTTAATTGGATTATTTGCTATTTTTTGCTATTTTGATGTCTACTTTCTTGAGTTCTTTATATATTTTGGAGATCAGCCTTCTGTCAGATGTGGGCTGGTAAAGATCTTTTCCCATTCTGTAGCCTGATGTTTTGTCTTATTGACTGTTTCTTTTGCCTTACAGAATCTTTTCAGTTTCAAGAGGTCCCAGTTATTAGCTGTTGTTTTCAGTGTTTATGCCACTGGTGTTATATTTAGGAAGTAGCCTTCTGTGCCAATGCACTCAAAGCTACTTCTCACTTTCTCTGCTATAAGGTTCAGTGTGACTGGATTTATGTTTATGAAACCTACTTGGCGATGATGGATGATTTTTATACATGTACTTGGATTCTGTTTGCCAGTTTTTGATGAGTATTTTTGCATCAGTATTCATGAGGAAGATTGGTCTGCAATTCTCTTTGTTGCATCTTTATGTGGTTTGGGTATCAGGTTCACTGTAACCTCATAAAAAGAATTCGACAATGTTCCTTCTCTTTCTATTATGTGGAACAATTTGTCGAGTATTTGTGTGAGCTCTTCTTTGAAACTCTCATAGAATTCTGTGCTGAAACTATCTCGTCCTGGACATTTTTTTTTTGATTGGGAGAATTACTGACTGGTTCTATTTGCTTATGGTAATAGGTCTACTTAAATTGTTTATCTTTTCTTGATTTAATTTTGGTATGTGGTACTTATCAAGAAATTGTCCATTTCGTTCACATCTTCCAATATGTTGGAGTATGGGTTTTTGAATTATGACCTGATGATTCTCTGGATTTCTTCAATGTCTGTTGTTATATCTCCCTGTTCATTTCTGAGTTTGTTAATTTGGATATTCTCTATCTTCTTTTTAGTTACTTTGGCTAAGGGTTTGTCTATCTTATTGATTTTCTCAAAGAGCCAACTCTTTGTTTCATTGATTCTTTGTATTTTTCTCTTTGTTTCTATTTTATTGATTTTAGTCCTCAATTTGATTATTTCCTGCTGTCTACTCTACCTGGGTGAATTTGCTTCCTTTCATTCTACAGTTTTCAGGTGTGCTGTTAAGTGATTAATGTGAGAATTTTCTATATTCTTTATGTAGGCAGTTAGTGATTGAGAATTTCCTCTTAGCACTGCTTTCATTGTGTCCCATATGTTTGGATATGTTGTGCATTCATTTTTCTTGAATTCTGGGAAGTCTTTGATTTCTTTCTTATTTCTTCCTTGACCCAGTGGTGATTCAGTTCAGAGTTGTTCAGTTTCCCTGAGTTTATAGGCTTTTTGTAGTTTGTGTTGCTGAATTCTAACTTTATCCCATGGTGATCTGATAAGATACATGGGATTATTCTAATTTATTGTATCTATTGAGATTTGCTTTGTTACCAAGTATGTCATTGATTCTAGAGAAGGTTTCATGAGGTGCTGAGAAGAAGGTATATTCTTTTGTGTATGAGTGAAATGTCCTGTGGATATCTGTTAAGTCCATTTGAGTCATAACATCTGTTAGTTCCCTTATTTTTCTGTCCATTGTTGAGAGTGGGGTGTTAAAGTCTCCCACTATTAATGTGTGAGGTTTGATATATGATTTAAGCTTTAGTAATGTTTTATTAGTAATTTTTTTCATTTCCAGTGGTTTTTTTTTTTTTTTTTTTTTCTGAGGACTCGGGCTTCCTTCTGATGGCATGTCTGCCCAGTCCTTAATTCTTTTGCAGTGTCTTTCCTTTGGCAATACATTCTCTTGGTTTTGTTTGTTTGTTTTGTTTTGCTTGTATTGTTTTTGGATGAAAATATCTTTATTTCACATTGATTATTGAAATATATTTTTACTGTACACAGAATTTTTAATGTTATTTCTCACTGTTTCTGTCAGTAGGATGTAAGTCATAAGTATCCTAAATACCTATATTCTTGATTTAAAGATTTTATGTTTTAGTTTTGTTTAAATAATTTTAACTATTTCTAGGTCTTCCTACTATATTTTCCTTATAATTATATGCTTAGAGCTTGTTGATTTATATAATATCTATTTCCTTATGTTGAATGAGTGAAGGTCTCTATTTTAACATAATTCCTCTTTTCTATCTCTTTTCCCCCTTTTATGTATTTATGTGTGTGGTGTACATATGAGTGTGTATGTTTTGGGGCACATGTGTGAAGGCATACAGATGTGTAATTATGTATGTGTGTGTGCATGTGAATGTCCAGATTTGACAATGGAAGTCTCCTAGGTCATTCTGTACTCTATTCTTTAAAGCAGGATTCTTTAATTGAATGCAGATCTCCCTAATATGTGTAGTGTGGCTTGCCAGTTTGCTCCATGGATCCCTCATCTTCACTTTCCTGTTTTAGAATTACAGGCAGGCAAGCATGCTCATTTGGCTTACATGGATGCTGTAGATCGGAACTCCAGTTCACATGCTTGCTTGCCAAGAACTTTAATCCCAAGCATCTTTCCAGCCATCCTCTGGGTTGATACTTCAGTCTGGTCACAGTGTAATTAAACCATTTCATAGCACCTTATGTTCCTGTGCTTGCTTTGTCCTTTGTACATAATTCATAATTTTTATTGGTATGTGTTGAAACTCACTGATCTTTTTACCCATATTAAGTTCAATCTGGACTTGAGTCCATGCATTTCATGCTCATATAAAATCTGTCATATGATTCACTTTGGTCATTTTTATTTTCTCTTATTGAGATTCTTTCAGTCATCATTAATTATTACATTGTTTACATTTTTTATTAAGCTAAGGTAAAATAGACTCTAAAATGCTTGTTTGCTGATTTCTTATCTTTTGCCACCATGTGATCATCCATATTCATGACATTCTATATTACTACTATAGGTCAAGTTCTGTTTTGTCATGTGCATATTAAATTTGTATGACATTTCCAAATGTTGTAAATATAGAAGCATTAAATTTATATGTGTTCCCATGGAAGTGACTGACATATATTGTTTTATAAATATCTCCTTTGCTAGAACCAAGCCTCCAACTCTTTCTCCTCTGATGGGTAGGAGTTGAATGTCCTCTTCAATGATTCATTATTAGAATGTTTACAGCCTGCCCAATGCATGCCTAGTCTAAGGAGTCAGGTGGTTGTTGCTGTGTATATGCAGAGACCCTCTTCTGTGTCAAAAACAGATAACACTCTCTGTTTCAGTTATCATTACTGAAATGCAGCACCACAAATTCAGTGGTTTGAATCATTACAATGAGGACTGCAAAATGTCTCAGCAGGTAGAAGCATTTGCTACACAAGACTTATGACTTTTATTTGATATCTGGAACTCATACTGGAAGGAGAGAACAAACTCACAGAGATTGTTCTCTGATTTATGGTACAAGTGTGCTTATACTTACAAACAAATATCTTACCTACACACACAAAATAATAAATAAATAAGTAATTTAGAAAAGTAATGCATAAAAAATTAAAAGAAAACAACATAATTGTATTGTCTTGTAAGTGTACAGACCAGAAATCCAGGCTCCTTATGGGTAAAATCAAAGTGGCAGAACTGCTAATTTTTTCCCTGTGATTCTGAAGGTATCTTCGTTTTCTTCTCTGCTTATTTCTATAAGCTGCCTACATTCCTTTTTTCTGTATCTTCAAAACCAACATCAATGGGCCTTATCTTTCCGGTCTTTTACACTTCTATAGCCACATCTCTCACTCTGACCAAAAAAGGCTTTCTTTTTGAGGACTTGTGATTAGCTTGAGATTAAGTGAACATTCAGGTTATCAGGATCAACTGCCAGGTCTAATACCCTGTGGTTTGAGGAGCATCCAAACTTGAGGTCACTGTTAATAGCATCATCCAGCAGTTAAAGGGCAGTCTTTGAGGTGATGATTTTCTACAAATTGAAACAATGGACATCCAGACTCGTGAGCATCCAAGGTGTTTCTTGATGGTGCCCAGGCAATGTTCCCTGTGCTGAGATTGCCAAAATATTATCATCACTGTTGTTTTTAGATAGCTGGCTATTCATCCACCCTCCTTCCTGCATTGCTCCTTCCCTTCCATTCTTTTTGTTAATGTTTTCTAGCTGTTCTGTTTTGTTTTCTACACATGGTCCCATGATTGTTCAAGCAAATCAGACTACATACTCTTCATTGTGCACCTACTGCCGGCTCATCAAGGTTATTCATTTCATTCAAATTGTCTATAGATTCAAGTGGGTTTTATTTATTTATTTATTTATTTATTTATTTATTTATTTATTTATTGGTGTTCAGAATTTGTCACTGTTTCTAGGTGGGAAACTTTGTCTGATAGAAGTGCTAAGGAATTTGCCAAAAAATAAGGCTTCCACAATAGGGTCTGAAGCAATAGCTAATTTCATTAGTTTTTTATTTTAGAGTGCCTCTTGTAGGCAGACACACATCCATTTAAATATACTTTTTAAACATACCTTACTTATATATCATTTGCATTTATTTAATCAAACTTTAATTGGGCTCATTAAATGTTACTGCATGAGTGTACATGCTTCAGGCAGCTTTTGTTTTTTAAGAAATAAACAACACACTTGAATTGTTCTGATAAGACTTGCTTTTTTCACATGAATCTTACATGATGAATGCAGAAATGTACAACATTATATTAAAGCTACTAATGATCTGTTAGGGTTCTTCATTAATATTGCAGGTGAGAAATGCTTTTAATTTACCTACATATAAGTATAAGTAATTAGGATGTTACAGAACAGATGGAAGATTCAAAGAGGAATTGACTGATTTACGTGCTTTTCAAGAAATCTCTCCTTACAGAAGTTTAAATAAGTGATAATCTAGTTTTCTGCAAGTGTTACTAAATGTCATTTAAAATTGATGATGTTTTGGTGTTATTTCAGGAATTACATTTGCTTTATAGTTCAATTTTGTCTATCTATTTTTGTCTATTACTTATGTGTCAAGGGAATGCTCAACCTAGGAATGATTTTATGACTGTGTTGTTTAGTTAATGAACATTTGTTGATTCTTTCTTTCTGCTGTTGACTTATTTACCTTCACTCCTTAGTGATTAACTTTTCTTCTTTGTTTCTTTACTTCCCTTTTTTCTTTCTTTCTTCCTTCCTTCCTCTCCTCTCCTCTTTCTTTCCTTCTTTCCTTCTTTCTCTTTCCTTCTTCCTTCCTTCCTTCCTTCCTTCCTTCCTTCCTTCCTTCCTTCCTTCCTTCCTTCCTTCCTTCCTTCCTTCCTTCCTTTCTTTCTTTCTTTCTTTCTTTCTTTCTTTCTTTCTTGTTGCCAACATGTTGTTTGGGGTAATGTAGCTCCCATGTCCTCTTAAAAGGTATATTCTGTTTTTCTTCATTGGATAATTATTCTATACATTTCATTTATGTAAGTTCTTTGGTAATGTATTACAACTATAATTGAATTGCTTTTTTTCAGTAATTTTGTGTCAATTATTAAGAACAATATTGACATCTCTAATTGTAAATTTTTTCTGTTTCTTATTTCAACCCTGGATTTTTTCTTGATAGTACTTAGAAACTTAGTTATTATAGATACATACATTTAGGATAATAATCAATTATTATTATGAAATATCTTTTTATATTTGGTAATATTGTTTTCTTTAGACAAAATAATTAGTTCACCACTTTTAATAGATAAAGTTGTGGTGTTTTAAATGAAAATATCCCACATAGCCTCAGATGTTTGAACACTTGGGCCCCATTTAATGACACTGCCCCAGGCTAATGGCAGAAAGTATGGTATTGCTGGAGAAAGTATGTCACTGAGGAAAGCTTTGCATTTTCAAACCCTCATATCATTTCTGCTTGTAGCTCAAGCTATGAGGTGCCAACTTCCATTCCAGCCATTATACCTACTTCTTGCTGGCATGCTTCCTCATCATAATATATTTTTTAAACTTTTCTCCTATAAGTTTCCTTGGTAATATTGTTTTATCATCACAACAGAACAGTAAGTACTCCATGAAGCAATATGTACTTTTTGAGAAATTTGCAGAACATTGGTATATAATATCTTTCAGAATATGAAATCTTTTATGCCTGTTTTTTTTAATTTTCTATTGCTGTTCTTCTGTGTGTGTGTGTGTGTGTGTGTGTGTGTGTGTGTGTGTGTGTGTGTATAAGAGAGAGAGAAAAAAAGAGAGAGAGAAAAAAGAGAGAGAGAGAGCTATGTACAGGTTTGTGCATGTGTATACCTGTGTATGTGCATGTGCAGAAGTCTGTATTTTTAGTCATTGTGCATATGTATTTATAATATGACTTCCAGTGCTCAAAAGTCAGAGTGCTTATGAGGAGCTCAGAGAGCATCCTCAGGTATCAGACCTTGTCTTAATTCTGAGGAGTTCTTCTTGTTGTTCTTATGCCAGTTTAGCCTCTCCTCCTATCATACTATACGAGTATTAAAATGCAGCATTGTGGAGTCCAGGCCCAATAGATACATCCACAATACAGGTCCTCTACCCAAGACTCACAGATTGTTGCAAAAGAGGGAGCGAATAAATTTTCTGAGCCAAAAGAACAGGGAGTTTGCTGTGAGATTGTTTCTACTAGAAATGTAAAAACTTCAACCATAATGTCTCACCAGCATGGCCACCTAAACAAGGATAAAACAAATAGACATGCTAGGTAGGGAGCTCAGAAGGCATCAACTCCATGCAAAGAACTACAGGTAACTAAGGAATGCTGAAATTAGTAGAAATAGTCTTCATGGAAGGGCACTAATTGTGTATCCAATACCAAATGGAGAACCCTGAAAAAAAAGAACATATACCAATAACATTATACATGTACCAATTGGGGTTGTTTTCATATATTAAGATATATATATATATTTTCACATGTGTATTTGTACACACTATATATATGCACAATATATAATATATACATGTAATATATATATATATATATACATAAAATATGTGTATGTACATGCAATAGTGAAAAAAGAGGTCGTGAATTCAAAAGGGAGCAAAGAATAGTAAATGGAAGGATTTTGAAGAGGAAAGGGAAGGGAAAATTATATAATTATAGATTATAGCATAATCTTAAAAAATAAAAGAAACAATAATTAAATAGAGTATAATAATTAAAAAGAGTATTGCAAATGTGTGTGACACTGTTCAGCTTTACATGGAATCTGAAGACCCAAACTCAGAACATCACACTTCACAAGTCCGTTTTTGACTGAGCAATCTCTTTGATAAAATTAACCAATCAAATTGTAAGCAAATTAGTCATTGAGACAGAGAATCTCATCAAACCTAGAGCTCAATCACTGGACTAATATGGCTAGTGAATGACCTTCAAGCATACATCTGTCTCTGCTTTTTACTTTGGTTGCAGATGTGTTCTAATATTCTGAGCTCTGTAGTGTACACTGGAATCCAAACAGACTTTCATGCTTCAGTACCAGACAATTTACTGTCTGAGTCATATCTTTTGTCCCCAGTCACATTTTTCTTATTTCCTATTATGGATCAATAAAACATTTTTGGTCAACAAAATATTCTGAATATTTTTAATCTTCACTCTCAAAGTTATTCTATACTTCAAAATGTATGTTTTCCAATCTTATTTCAAATACAATGTCATTTTCAGTCTAGTTTAGAATTTTGCAATGGATTTCTATTTTCCTTCCTTTCATTTCACTCATTTAATACTTGTGTTTTACATATAATATGTTCTTATTACCCAGCTCTTTTTTTGTGGTTGAGTAAAGCTCTCAATATATACCAGGCTGGCCATGAACTCGTGTGACAGAGGCTGGTTTTCAGCTCTTTATCCTCTGGCTTCAATGTCCCAAGCACACTCACTATAGCATGCACCATCACAGCAGCCTTATGCAGTGGTTTTACTTGTACCCAGGGCTTTACACAGCTAGCTAAGCACTCTCCTGGTTGAGCTACATCTACAGCCCACAACCCAGCTTCTCAAATGTGGGTTTCAGCCCGGAGTGGATATAGGTAACATAAAATACTAAAAACAATTAAATGTTACAAACAGACAATGATCAAAAAATCAATTAAAATCAATCATATTTTTCTGGCAGTAGCTAAACATGCAGCATCTCATGACCTCATTGGAACCTTGGTTCTGGTATACAACAAGAACACATTTTTATATTGGACCTCCCACCATCTCTGTTATTCCTTTATTTATTTCTATTTTACTGGTCATTTGTCATATTTTCTAAAATCTAATCCTGCCTGCCAAAATTCTATTATTATTGAATTTTTATTAAAGTTTGAATTTCTTCAAGGATATATTTTTTGTTAGGCTTTTAATGCATTTCAACTCTGTGTTATCATTATGCAACTTTACATTTAAAGTTTTAAATTAATTAATTTATTTAGTTTGTCTCTCTCTCTCTCTCTCTCTCTCTCTCTCTGTTTTATGTCTCTGTGTGTGTTTTTGTGTCTGTCTGTGTGTCTGGGCATGCTATGTGTCTTATGTGTCTTAGTTAGGGTTTCCATTGCTTCAATGAAACACCATGACCAAAAATCAAAGGAATTCAGGACAGGAACTCAGTAGGGCAGGAACACGGAGGCAGGAGCTGATGTAGAAGCCATGGTGGGGTGCTCCTTACTGGCTTGTTCTGCCTGCTTTCTTATAGAACCCAGGACCCAGTACTGGCACCACCCATAAGGTTCTGGGCCCTCCAACATAAATCACTAAATTAGAAAATGTCCTATAGGCTTGTCTACAATGTGATCTTACAGAGGCATTTTCTCAATTGATGCGCCCTCCTCTCTTAGGACTCTACATTGTGTAAAGATAACATAAAACTTGCTAGTACACCATGAAACTCATGTGGAGGTCAGAGGACAATTTTATAGAGCTAATTTCCTCTTTCTATCGTGTTGATCTAAGGAATCAAACTGAACCCCAGATAACTTGACCACCAGGCCAGCTTCAAACCTTAACATTTTATTAGGATCACCGGAAATACCATTTATTTTTGAGTTACTTAATAGATTACATTGTTATGGCCCTTCTAAAATTTGTAGTCCATGTTGCAATTATCAAGAACTTCCTGATGTAATTATGGCAAGAACGGTTTCTAGCATTTTGAGTATTCTGGGAAGTGTAAGCTATAGACAGTACATGTACATGGAGATTTACCCTTTACATTGACTCCTAGACATTCAACACTGATTTTAAAAAACAGATATTTTGAGAACTGAATATGTTCCTCTATGCTGAACTCTATCCTACCACCTTAGGCTACTGTGTGTTCTGGGTTTAGAAAGTGTGTGAAGCTCTATTGATTATTGTTCCTGTTCTGGGCTAAGAACACTACTTGTTGATAAGCTGAAGTCTCACCTCATGCACTATCATGAATCACACCCCTGTGCTTCTGGCTATTTAGTATTTGAAAATGATTGTTAAATATACTGTATCAAGTTTCCTGCATGTTTGAGGTTTGACATCTAGTCCAGGCTCTATTTTTCCATTGTTGTCAAAGGAAAATGCTATTAATATTATTTCAATAACTTTTGATTGTGATGTGAAAAAAATTAAAGCTATATAAAAATTTGTCACCAAAATGTAGGAATATTTGCTATTTCAATGTCAAAAAAATCAATACAATGTATTTATGAAAAATAAAACCAAACATTGTTTTTATGAATATATGTCATTTACTTATTTGTTTATTTATTATTTGTCAGTAATGGGTGTGAGAATCAAACCCATGGTCTCATTCATGCTAGGCAAGTGCTGTATCATTAAATTGCCTCACCAGCCACTCATCTTTTAAAAAAAAATATAGTTATCATTAAATTTTATTTCATAATAGATGGAAATATATCATTGTAGACATGCATTTGTGAAACCCATGTTTTATTCTGTTATTCTAATTATATAAATCAATAACTGGTTACTTAAAAATATTCAACTCTAGGTAGTAAAATTTTTTCATTTATTCAATTCAATAATATTAGAGGTTTAATTAGTAGAAATCTTCATTAGGATCACTTTCATAGATTCCAGGAAGTTTCCACTGTACTAGATGTCTTCTCCAGGGCCCCCCTATTCCAGCCATCTACCCCCACATTCTTTCCTTCCATCCATCTTTCCTGTCTCCCCTCCATAACTGATTCCTCCTGCTCCCATTCCCAACACTCTCAATCTACTCATAAAATCTATTCTATTTCCTCTTCCCAAGAGATCCATGCATCACTCCTAGACCTCTCTATACTAACCTTTCAGGGTCTATAGATTGTAGTTTTATTATCATTTACTTAACTGCTAATATCCATTTTCTAAGTGAATATATACCTCTGTTGTCTTTCTGGGTCTGGGTTACCTCAGTCATGATGATTTTTTTTTGTAGTTGCATCCATTTGCCTGCAAATTTTATGAGGTCATTTTTTTAAACAGTTGAGAAATATTCCATTGTGTAAATGTACCACGTGGATAATCTTTTGTTAATGGACATCTAGGCTATTTCCAGTTTCAAATATGAATACAGCCAAAATGAGCAGGGTTGAACAATTTTCCTTGTGGTAAGATGGAGCTCCCTTTGGGTATATGCCCAGGATTGGTATAACTGGGTCTTAATGTGGATCAATTTCTAATTTTCTGAGGAACTGCCGTATTGTGGCTATGATATTGGTGTTCTCTTTGGAAAGTCACCTCCTGTGCCAATGTATTCAAGGCTATTTCCTACTTTCTCTTCTATACAGTTTGATGTGTCTGGTTTTATGTTGAGGTCTTTGATGCACTTGAACTTGAGTTTTGTACAGGGTGATAAATATGAATCTATTTGAATTCTTTTACTTGCAGGCTTCCAGTTTGATGAGCACCAAAAGAAGATGTTTTCTTTTTTTCCAGTGTGCATTTCTGGTTTCTATCAAAAATCAGGTGCCTATATGTGTTTGGATTTATGTCTGCGTTAACTAGACTCAATTCAATTCCACTGATCAACATGTCTGTTTTATGCCAATACCATGTGTTTTTTTCTTATTATGGTTCTCTCGGACAGCTTGAAATCAGAGATGGTAATAATTCTAGTAGTTGTTTTATTGCTCCGGATTATTTTAGCTATGCTGTTTTTTTTTTTTTGTTGTTGTTGTTTTTCCATATGAATTTGAGAACTGTCCTTTCAAGGTGTGTAAGAATTGTGTTGGGATTCTGATGGGGATAGAAGTGAATCTAGAGATTTCTTTTGGTAAGATTGTCATTTTTGCTATATTAATATTGCTGATCCATGGGCATGGGAGATCTTTTCATCTTTTGATGATGGCATGGACCGCATGGTGACCACTGCTGTTTGACTAAGTTTTAACATTTCAATATTGAAGACCACACTTCTCCAGCATGTTTTTTATTTTTCATTTTTAATGATTCTGAGTATTAATGCCTTTTCCTTTGTGAAATTTTCTGTGGGCTTTGGTAGAAGGATAAAAATGGTTGCCTCTTAAACAAAATAATTCTTCAGAAAAAAAATCCCCCCACCACAGAACCAAGAATTCCATTCTGCCGTCCTAATTATACTAGGAACAGAAATGTTAGAGATTTACTAGACACAACTGATTCCAAGGATAAAATGCCTATAATTCAGATCCAGAGTCTGAGGCTATTAAAGGCAAGAGTTTAGTTAATAAATATAGAGAAATCAGAATGGTCCATTATAATAGAAAAAGAGTAAGACACCAAGATTAAGAGCATTATGAGAGGAACAGGGCCATATATTAAGATTAAGAAACTGTCATGAAGTTTTGCTCCCTAGAAGTTCTTTTCTCAAGGTCAGGCATTTGGATATGGGTCTCCTTTCCCTTGGGAACTTGAAGAAAGTTCCTGCTTGATAAAGCAGTTATTCTTATCTCCAGCAAAAGGAACTTGTGTTCCTCCATTAACACATGACTGGTGCCTCTTGTCAAGGTCAATGCTAGATTCCTCAACTCCTGATCTCAAGCCACACCCCAGCTCACATGCCTGTTGTCTCCAATTGAATCCTGTGTGCAATTGAACAGCATAAATGGTGTAATGTTTTCTCAATTAAAGGCTACTGGCAGCCATCCTCATTCATCCTCAGACCATGTCTGTTTCCTTCCTGTCTCCCCTGCCAACTCCTCTTTGGGACCTGAACACACACCCCCATCCCCTCACCTCTCTAACCCACCACCCCAGTTGAAGTAAGCCAATTTCTTTCCTCAAAAACTTGAAGGTTGTAAATAAGTGGATTCTATGTTTCTTCTTCAAGGAAACTTCTCTAGCTCTTGGGTTTTAATCAGAGTCTTCATCTCCCTCCTCTCTTTCTCCCTTTCATTTTTTGTTTGAGACAGGGTGTGCTGGATAGTTTTATGCCAGTGTGATACAAGGTAAAACCATCTGAGAGGAGGGAGCCTCAATTTTAAAAAAAAAAAAAGTCTCCATAAGATCATGCTGTAGGGGATGATGTTTTTTCAGAACAATAAAAACCCCAACAAAGACACTTAGTCTCATTGTGCTGCCCGGGCTGTCCTGAAATTTTCTCTACTGGACAGGTTGTCCTAGAACTCATAAAGATCTGTCTGTACAAGACTCTTGGGTGTAGGGATAAAAGTTATGTGTAAGCTTGATCCTCTGAATCTTCATACTTTAACTGGAGAGTTAAGGCCATTGTCATTAAGTGCTCATACTGAGAGGTAACACATCTCTAATTTCTGAGTTTTGTTAGTTTCTTTCCTTGTTGACTTTTTGTTCTTAATGGTTTATTCATCTTAGAGGTTTGCTAGCTTGCTAAATTGAAATGTTGATTCATTCCTATTCTCATCTGTTTATCTATTCTTCTCTTGAGATTTAATCTTTCTTAAGCTCTCATAATTGGGAATGTCTTTATTCCCCAATGGTGTGTAGGATTCCTCTAGGCATCTTTTGCAATGCTGAGTTAGTGTTTAAGAATTACTTTCATCTATGCTTATCTTAGTGTTTATCTCTCCATAGATTTGAAGGGATTGCTTTTCTGAATATTACTATATTGATTAGCAGTTATTTACTTTCAAGGCTTTAATAACATTATTCTATTTCTCTGGGTTTTAGGATTGCTGTTACATTTTCATTTTTAGGTAATTTGGTGCTTTTCTTTTGAAGCTTCTCATATATTTGTTGTTCTATACTCTTAGTATAATAATTTTCATGTAATAGGAAACAGTTCGTGTATTGGATGATGTAAATGCTACCTCTGCATTTGCATCATCCAAATTTATGATCTTTGTCTTTCTTTCTTGCTGTTATAAAGATCCAAAATTGACATGTGAGTATATTAACAACTTTAAAGTTGACTCCAGGAATATTACCAAGTTCATGACTTTTTGACCAAAGCCAGTAACCAGAATATGATCATTTTACTCAATAATGTTCAAGTAACTATCATTGGACAGAAAATCCTGCTATTCTTCGTCAGCAAGACCCTGACACACTTCCTGTCTTATTGTTCTATTGGTATGAAGAGATATCATTGAAATGAATGATTAACAGCACTGGTTATGGTGCTGGTTATAGCATGGAAAAGTCACGGTCATGGCAGAACCCAGTATTAGTTTTAGAGCTTTATTAGGAGGAAGAGAGGTAGGGAGAAGAACCAGGCCTGGGAAGGAAGCACGTGTGGAGAGCAGAGGGAAAGATAGTGGGGTGAGGGAGAAAGAGCAGTGCAGAGAGAGAGGATGGGGGTCTGCGTCCGGCTTTTTAAAGGTTCCTGGTGAAGCAGGCTAACGGAGCTACACCATGCATGCGCTGATTGCGTGACCACGCTGCATTCACATAGTCACCAGCATAAACTGATGACGTAAGACGCAAGACCTTTTGCTCAACTCCTGAATTGTGCATGTACAGTCATGTAGCTGGAGTGAGGGCAGAATTCTAACAATCATGACCATGGAAACCCTTATAAAAGACAACATTTAATTGGGGCTGGCTTACAGGTCCAGAGGTGTAGTCCATGATTATCATGGTGAGAAGCGTGGCAGTACATAGGAAGACTGTGCTGGAAAAGCAGTTGAGAGTTCTGTACTCAGAACTGCAGGGAGCAGGAAGAGAGAAACTCTGGGCTTGGCATGGGATTCAGAAACCTCAGAATGCACCTGCAGTGCCAAACTTCCTCTAGCAAGACTGCAGTGACTTCTATAATGAAACATTTCCCAGTCCCTCTCAAGCAGTGCTATTCTCTGATGACCAAGCATTCAAACGTGAGCCTATGGGGATCATTCTCATTTAAACCACAATTGCTAGTAAATTAAAAAAAAAAAAAAAAAGTTGACTATTTATCTTCAACTACGCCCCTTTCCAGGAGAATTCCCTCTGTGTGAGATTCTTACTCCATTACCTCTTTAGATAATGGTGATGTTTCAATGCCTTTGAACACACATTCTTTTAAACATTTCTTCATTTAGTTTTTGAGATAGGGCCTTGTTACACATGTTGGTTTTCTTCATGAGGTTATGAATTCTCCCTGCCTCTCTCCCCACAGTACTAATATTGCAGCCATGTAAAACAGCACCTGAAAAAATAATATTTTCTATAATTAAACACAGCTCAAACTAGTTTTAAGAGAAAAGGTTGACATAAGCTATGTATCCCATCATATTTTGAATGTCCAATTGCTTTTTATTATGTTAATATTTACAAATACTTCTGTAGATAGGCATAGGCACACCTAAACCAAAAACATATGTGTGTATACACACACACACACACACACACACACACACACACACACACACACACATACAGACACACACACACATACACAGAGGACTCAAATATTTATTATAATCCATTCATGTACTTTCTCTTGCAGGGCTCACTTCTGGTAAGTCTGTCGATTATTTTCCCCACAAAAGTCCACATAACACCTTCCATTTCTATGAAAGTTATCCAGCAGGGTGGATACTTTCAGGTCAGTACCAGCTTGAATTTTCAATGATAAGGATTTACCATGTTTCTGGTGGGGTATCAAAAGTAGCAGCAATAACCTGAGTCATTTTGCTTGTCTCTTGGCTACTCCTAACCAGCAACTTGAGAAGTGGTTCCCTATATGTCACACTGAGTCTTTATATTTAGCTATCTAAAGTTTCTGGAGGTTCTGGGAGGAACATTTTCCTTAGTTTGGGGAAAATTTATTTAAACACACAGTCACACACGCACGCACGCGCACGTGCACAGACACACACACACACACACACACACACACACACACACACACACACACTCCGTCCCTCAAGTACTCATGGCTGGGAGTTTATAGGCTGTAGGTGTGAACCCACTGATATTTTTGCAAAATAGCTGTCCATCAAACTGAATTCTAAATACCTGTCTCTCAGATTACTGCTGCTGTCAGTTCTCATCAGAGGAATTTCTTCATTCGGTAGAACAGTTTATACTGAAACTGAAAACTTCAAATTTGAGAGAATGAACAACTGTGGATTGCTCAGTCAGAAACGAGGCATCCATATTCCTACCACCATCCAAAGGCTCAGGGTACACTGGGAAGAGATCAAAGAAAGGTTGTAAGAAGCAGAGGTTCTTGGTTGGGCATGATCTTTGCAAAATGGTGTCCTCTAATAGGGGAGGGAGAGTCAGTTTTCCTCATTGATGTGGTCCCTGGAAGTTTGCCCATGTTTCAGTGGGTAATTTCACACTCATGGATGTAGGCTGCATTAATTAGACTCAATGATTTATAAAAGTAATAAAAAAAAGCAAGGGGTGCTGGGAGGAATTGGCCTGGGTGCAGTCTGCAGGATGGAATATATAGTCAGATTACATTGCATACAAGTATAAGATTCTCAAAGTATAAGTGAAATTGGTTGTGTGTTTGTGTGTGTGTGTTTGTGTTTATAGGTGTGTATCTAACTTGATTTATGGGTGTATCCTTTCATTGCAAAAACTGAAAATCAAAGTTTTGTATTTTAATGTTCACCATGATAATACAGTAAGCTTTATCGATTATAAATAATTAGGTAGTTTTCAAAGCATAAAAGACAACATTTAATATCTTGACTTTTAATTCTTTTCTTTTCTCAAATGTAAATTTTATTTTATTTTTATACTGTATTATTTATTATAATATTATTATTACTGTGTGTTTCTATCACCACCATCCCTCTGTCTCTCTGTCTCTCTGTCTCTCTGTCTCTCTCTCTCTCTGTGTGTGTGTGTGTGTGTGTGTGTGTGTGTGTATACGATTTTATAAGAAATCATACAGGAGTCAGTTTGCCTCTTCTACCTAGCTTTCAAAGGATTGATTTCAGATTCTGGGGTTATGTGACAAGTGCTTTTAATGGCTGGGCTACTTAATTTAAATTCTAGAACATTACTAAGCCACTTAATCAAACATAAGTTCTTCAGTAAGCAACCTCTTAAAACTATTTTGTGATAATATTTATAATTCAAATCTGCAATGATATTTATGATTTAGTCACACCTTCATAATGAAAGAAGTGATTATTGATATTTTCATTTCCATAACATTTGTATTTGTCTACCATAACAGAGATATAAGTGAATAACATGCGGCATTTGGGTAGGAAACAGCCAGAGTCATGGGGATATAAATTATGCAAAACTGAAAAATTTAGTGTTACATGGGAGAAAAGGAAACCTCCCCATGAAATACTAATTCATATGACAGAAGACATCTTATGAAACGTTAGTGGCATGCTAGGAAGATATTGTTAGTACACTGTTAACATCTACAATTAAAAGCATCTACTGACTAAAGCTTCCTGGAAGTGATTACATTTTATGTAATTGCCCACGTGGTGCATACTTACTGCAGCTTCTGGTTAGGGACCAGTGTTTGCAGTTCCCTGACTGTGAATACAATGATAGTAAATCATTCCAGCACACACAATGCAAACAGGATGCTGAGAAAGAACTCTTGCATATGCAGCTACACTCTGATTCAAAGGTTTTAAATCTATTTATTTATTTTTTTCAGCTGTGATCTAAATGATAAATTTCAAGCAAATCTCTCAACTGTGATTTAGCTGAATGATGAAAACTTTTCTTTGGAGGAATTCGTGATTTATCTAGCTTAACACCAAGTAATATTTTGTAAAGGCTTGGGAATTAATCATTTTGGGGGAGAAATTTTTTATATAAAATATACACTTTCTTCCATACTATCCTCAGGCAAACTCTCATTGCTAGCCATTTTTCATTGCTGTGAATGGTGCCTCCCAGACCTAAACACCTTTCATAACGTTGGCCATTGAAATGGTTAGCATTCAATGACTGTTGACTAAATGTGATGTGAACAGTCTGACTGGAGTTAATACAGAATGAGGAGGGGCACATGAAATATGTTCTCTCACCCTGATGCCTGGAATACATCATCTTATACTATTTTGGGATAGTAGAATAAGGCCTTGCATTTTTAATGTTCAAAGTTAGGTAAATATGTCCTGGAAGATATAGGTCTTTTGTAGTTCATAGGCAATGTTGTGAGTCATACACTGAAAATGCTAAATGTAGTACATACTTTCTTTTAAGTAAGTTTGGCGTATTTTTTCCTTTTGTTGAAAATAGATTCTTTTCTTATATAATATATCCTGGTTATAGTTTCTTCTCCCTTTAATCCTCCCAGTTCCTCTGCACCTCCCTCCCCTCTGGATCTACTCCCTGTCTGTCGCTCATTGGACAAGAATAGGCTTGTAAGTCATGACAACCAAACATAACAAAATAAAATGTAGTAAGATGATGCAAAAACTATCATATTGAAGTTAGACACAACAACTCAACTAGAAGAAAAGAGTCCCAACAGCAGGCACAAGAGTCAGAGACCGATTAACTTTCAGTCAGGAGTCCCATAAAAAATCCAAAGCTAATAGCTATAATATATATACACAGAGGACTTGGTGCAGAGACATATAGACCCTGTGCTTGCTCTTTAAGTCTCTGTGAACTCAAAGGCACCTTGCTAAGTTTATTCAGAGGGCTTTGGTCTCCTATGGTTCCCCATTCCTCTGGTTCTTAAAGTATTTGTGCCCTACTACTACAGAATTCACTGAGCTCTGAGGGAGGTATTTGATGTAAGCTTTCAGTTTAGACTCTTTCTCCATATAGTGTCTGGCTGTGAGTCTCTGCCTCTGTTCCCATCTGCTGCTGTTGGAAGTCTCTCTGATGATAACTGGATAAGGCACTGATCTATGCGTATAGCAGAATTTCATTAGGAATCACCTTACAACATTTTTTAGACCAGTTCTGTTTGGTTTTTATCTTAGATATCTGGTCTCAGATTCTTGGTTACCCAATCAGTGTTTAGTTTGGGTTCTTTCCCATTGAGAGGGCCTTAAGTCACATCAGACATTGGCTTCTCCCACAACTTTTGTGCTACCATTACCCAAGCATATTTTGCAGGCAGGACAATTTGTAGGTCAAAGATTTGTGGCTTAGGTGGGGTCAATGTTTCTCTTTCTATAGCATACAGAGTACCCTGACACTAAAAAGACTAAAACATGAGGGTGAGAGTTCCATATAGGGACCAAATCAATTTCTCCATGTTCAATGGGATGAGCAGGTATCATCCTCAGCAAGGGGGCCCAGCTGTCAGTGTGTATGATTTTTGTATCAAATATGTTCTTTCTTATATGAATCACTTGGGTTAGTGTGACTAAGTATTTGTCCACCTTGTTTATCTTCTCAAAACACCTGCTCTTAGATTTGCAAATTCTTTGTATTCTTTGTTTTCAAGGATTTCTTCTTTGATTTTTTTTATTATTTCTTGCTATTGAGTGTGCTTAGATTCAGTTTATTCATGATTTTTTAAAAATTTTAGTTGTATCATTAAATTATTTCTTCTTGTTCTTTCAGACTTTTTAGGGTAATGTTACACATTTCCCTTATAGGACTCTTTTCCATGTATCCAGAGGTTTTGTTGAATGGTAATTTCTCCTATGACCCATTTGTCATTCGTCAGTGAGCTGATTAATCTTCATGAGTATGTGTATTTACTTGCAATTTTTTTTGGTGTCAATTTTAAGTTTTATTTTACTATGATCAGATAAGATGCTATAAATCTAGATGTGACCAGCATCTTTGGAGGGAAAGAGTAACACAGTGATTGTGATAAACAGAGAAAGAGAAACTTTCACTTATAATTTTCTCATTAAGTATGTTACTTCATATATGATGCACTCCAAAATAATTTATTCTTAGGTAAATATGGAATAACCTGTTATGGTTTAGGGAAGCAACAAAAATGCCAGAAAAATGTATATATGCTATCTGTGTATTGTGATAGTTTTCATAAAACAAATATTTAAATTTTGTTTCTTTATTTATTTCCCAAATGAATGCTAGTTACAAACAACAAACAAACAAACAATTCTTCTATGAATGTTGAGTTTTTGTTATCAATACATATTTAATATTGCAAAAGTATTGTTTGAAAAGATGAAAAGATTGGAGATTCTTCTGTTGTCATGAAGGCAGTCAAGGAGATTCTTTACTTATATATGTTCTTTACCAAAGGGCATCATTGTTTTCTTCTTTGTTGTTGAATAGTACTCCATTTTTTGCATATATTATACTTTCTGTATCCATTCATCCATGCATGAGCCTTTAAGAATTTCTGTATCTTAGCTGTTGTGAACTGTGGCAGCATGAATTTTAATATTTCAGTCTTTCTGTTTTGGTATTTTCACTTCATTTTGATATTAAATCAGCAGCAGGGTAGCTAGATCATATGGTAGGTAGCTTTAATTCTGTAAACGGTTACATTTTATTTTGTTAAGTGTTTATTTTCACTTTCTAGTTGTGTGAACTTTCAGACATTTTGTGATCTCTGATTTCTCTGTCCTTATCTCTAAAATTCCAACAGTAGTAACGAAGCCCCCATTTCACTGAGTGTCCACTCTGAAATTTTCTGTAACAAAATGATTATCTATCTGATTGTTATGCTATCGTTGATGACAAATAAATGGTACAATTCTTCTTGATCCACATAGAGGCATTACATGTTGCAAATTATAACTTTTAAGGAACTGTTTCTAAGCAGATATGTCAAATCAAAATTCCCTCAGCCCCTAATTTGGCTTATCTCACCTAACGGAACATGAGGAAAAAAACGACCATGTTATTGCAGAGAAAAAAACTTGTATAGCACTGGTTTTTCACCTGAGTTCTGAAGAATAACAATAATCTTTTTGAATTATAAAAGTTCTTTTTACTCTGCTAATATAATGAACACAATATTGAAGCTATAATTTGAATAATCACCTCCTTATTTCAATAAATAAGCACACACAACTCAATTTACATATCAGAAACATATTGTTTCTTATTTCAATCTGTCAAAAACTCTCCTCCTACCTACCATAAAGGGGGAAAAGGTGAAAACTTAGGGCTTTAGAAAGCCTTTTTAAAAATTAGGCTTGGTCGGTGTTTTTAAAAAAAGATTTATTGCGTTTTGCTTTCAAATTGCATATATGTGTTTGTGTCTGCATGTGGTATGTACATGTGAGTGTTGGTTCACACAGAGGCCAGAGGCAGCATACCTTCCTTGAACTGGAGTCATAGGTAATTGGGATTCCCCTAAAACATGTTCAGGTGACTAAATCTGGACCCTCTATAAAAAAAGCATGCACTTCTGACTGCCAAACATCTACTTGTGCCTGACTTGGAGTTTGTTGTAATAGATGTCATCATCAAAGTGAGAACAACTAACAAATATTCGTGATTTTTGGGGTAGCAAGATGTGAGTTGAGGATTATTAGGAGAGCTCCATGATGAGAGACGTTTTCTTTTTATTGGGAATTGTTATTCCTAGGGTTTTAAGGGTATATAACATGATGGAATAATATACAAAGACATTTACCTAATGCTGCTTTTATATTATAGATTAAAATTGCTATGAATACGAGAAAAAAATGTAGTATTGAAGTTAGCAGAATTTGTACAATATCCTAATCCTCCTAGTCCCTCATCACACCATTTTTTGCTAATTTTCATAATTTCCTATTTTACTTTTGGCCTATCAACCAATTTATTTACATTTTATTCCACTAGTTTAAAACTTTTAAACCAGAGTTTAAATTTAAAAGCTAACAATCTATGTGACCCGTTACAGCCAGTTGTAATGGTGCTGTGATTGATGTCTGTCATGAGGCAGTTCAGCACATGCTTTTCCAGAATGTACCATTCTAAGAACAAATAGGTTAGGAGATGAAAAACATGGAAGGTGAGAAACAACTTTAGTCAGAGGTATGCTGAGCTTCTAAAGGGAAAATGAGTAGACTATACCCCAAAATAAAATGGGAGTCTTCCAACTAAGAAAAGATAGCTCTGAAAAAGAAGATTATCTAAGGTGGACTTGCAAGATGGGATCAGCATGGATAGTATTTTCAGAGACTTTCTAGGACAAAGATATTTTGTTAGATTGTGTTAAAATAGAATGAGGGAAAGACAACGCCACCTAAGCAATGCTCTGTTAAGAAGCAAAGCAACCCTGTTAGAGGAAGCCAACCATATTTCCCAAGAAGGAAGGGCATGGTTAAGATGCAAAAGCATGAGATATAACACTTTGAGGGAGTCCATTGAGCATTATTTTGGATTTGGGGGAATAACAGTTTAGAAAAATATGGGATCATGGCTGCAAAATAAAAAGGGAAGAATGTTAGGGTGTCATATCCACCATGGCCCCGGGGATGGACCTGACAAGGTGTGAAAAAAAAAAGGCAAGCACACAGACACATAAAGTAAACAAAACAAAACAAAACAGAACACACACACACACACACACACACACACACACACACACACACACAAACAACCTGAATTTGAGTGTATGGGACTCTGATAGAGAAACTACAGCACCCTGGAAGCTCAATGTGTTTATTATATAAGAGTTGAACAGAAAGGTGGATTTTTTGCATACATGTGAGCAAGCAGACAGAGTTATTACATACAGATAAACAAGAAGGTAAGGGTTGTGCTACACCCCTGGATCAAGGAGAGAAGTTTAACTAATCATGGTAGGAGCAGTATCTATAGGGGAGTGAAGTAAATATCTCCAAGAAGAGGCTGCTACATTGCCCATCTTCATACACTATAAAGAACCTCACTAGGACCCCTGGGGAAGGTTTGACAAACCTTCTGAGCTGAGGCTGTGGTCCTTGACATGGCCATGACCATGTCCATAACACACACTTAGGACTCCTCTGCTCATTACAGTTAGGGTACTTGATTTTTTTTCTTCAGTGCAATAAGGAAGCACTGAGGTGACATTTTATTTGTGCTGAAATGTGGTGATATTTTATTTGTGCTTTAATAGATAAAGTTTGTCTGGAGATCAGAGGAAATGCCAAGCCATTTTAAGTAAACAAAGAAGCTAGGCAGTGGTAGCACACACCCTTAATCCTATCACTTAGCAGGCTGGATCTCTGTGTGTTCAAAGCCACACGAGGGAAAAGAGCCAAGCATGGTGACACATGCCTTTAACCCTAGTACCAACCATAGAGGCCTGGAGGTCTGTACAGACAGACAGAAAGTGGCAGAGCTGTGTAGGAAGAGGAAGTGAGGTAGCTAGGCTAAGAGAGCCAATAAGAGGGCAGAAAAACAAGGCAATAAAGGCATGGGTAGATAGGAAGTGACTTCCATTTGGAAGCTGCAGAGTTGGTGATTTAAGGTAGCTGGTGGCTCTCCCTATTTCCCTGATCTCTCTAAGGCTTTCACCCCCTATATTTGGCTCTGCGTTTTTTATTTAATAAGACCATTTTAGGAATTTGTCTACAAGGCACCACGGTATTTTCAAAATTGGATTCATGATTGTTTTGAACATCAAACTAGCTGCAGTATGCAGAATGTATAAAAGGGGCCCAGTAAATGGTCAGGAAAACCAGGTAGAAGCCTGTGTAGGAATACAGGTGAGAGCTGGCGTCAATCTTAACAAGATATGACTGCAAGATAGAATGATGTGGTTAGAATTAAGACATATTAAAATATGAAAACATATGTAGGAACCAGAGTTTAAGTAACTAATAGAGCCTTAGTAAGAAAAACAATCGTTAAGTGGCTCCCATAGTGTTATATCTGTGACTTTAATGAAAGAGAGTATAAGTAGCCACTTCATAGAAATATTCACTGCATAGAGAATCAAAGGGCAGGACTTAACTGAGAATATGATAAAGAGGGATATTTAAGACATGTTGGGAGATCCAGACATAGATTATGTTATGGCACTGAATATTGGTCTGGGATTCTGAAGAAAATTTTGATGTTTTATACTAGCGTTCATCAGGCTATGTTGTTGCAATGGTGGTTATTGCAGAGACCCAGGACCATTCAGTAATCTGAGAAAAGAGACTGGGTACTCAGCTGTATATGAGCCATTTATGGCAACCTTTCCTCTGAAGGTTTTGCAAACGGTGCAGAAAGAGACAGAATCATTTAAGATGAGGAAGCACATTCTTAAATGACCTCCAGACATGACACAGCTTTTGCACACATGACTCAAAGCAGCTGTGGTTACTGGCACAATACCAAGCCAGTGAAAAAATCTCGGAGTGGCAGGTAAGGGTACTATCCATAGCTGGTATTGGCGGTTGATGGCTTCAGAGTGGGGAGAGCTACTGGTGGTATGACAGAGCCCCAGTGGATGGCTCCATATCCACGTGTATATAGGCGGCAATGAATGGTTGCCCAAAATAAACATTTAAATTAAAAAAAAAAAAACAAGGACATAAAATTTTGTGGGAGCTATGTCAGAAATATGGGTCCACGGGATTGGAAAGGATGGAATGGCAATGGGCATAATTAAAATACATAGTTTATGTGTTTGAAGTTTCACAGACTACTTTTCAAACATATGTGTATTAGTTGTCTATAGCAAGTAACACATTATGAAAAACTTGACAGTATATCTATCTATTTCTCTGTCTATCTATCCATCCATCCATCTATCTATCTATCTATTTATCTATTATATATATATATATATATATATATATATATATATATATATATCATGAGGTGTTGGTAAATGTAGTTGCATGATATTGTAAGAAAAATGTAGGCAATCTCTTGGTGCTATCATCTTAGTGCCTGACCCCATTTCTTAGAGGTCACCTGCTCTGCTGGGCTTCATGGCTCTCTTAATATCAGGTGTTTGTTGAAGGCTGTAAGAAGAATTTCTTCATTTTCATAGACTTGAACATCTTGGGGGCAACATCTGCTCATTTATTGCACGTACTAGAACAAGACGTGCCCCATTATAATGTAAGTCAGACACATGGCATAGCATACGACTTCTGTACCACGGGAAAGGAGCTCTAAGGGCAATTTTAGGTTCTGTACACAGAGAATGGGTGTGGGCAAGCACTTTAAACGGGAGAGAGCTGGTTTAGAAAGGAATGTCCAAGGGAGACGCTTGGGGAAATAACACAAGTCAACTTGATGGGGAAAGAGACTGTGGGTGAAACACTACAAAGAAGGACATATCTTTGCAACTGTGGATTATATTCTGAAAACCATTAGTTAATACCTAATATTGCCATGGCCTAGCCTGCTTCAAGATCCTTACAGTGTCCATGGTCTTCACACTGAATTGTGACCAGTATATATAATACTGTTAGAAAATGACTTTTGAGTAGTAACACATTGTTAATTATTTTCCAAATTTAAAAGTATGCTGGGGAGGCTCTCAGGAATCCACAAGATTGACCCCAACTTGGTCTGCTGGCAGTGGTCCAGAGGGTGCCTGGACTGGTCTACTCTGGCAGTGAATAACCTAGCTATCATCATAGAGCCTTTGTCCAGTGACTGATGTAGGCAGATGCAGAGATCCATGGCCGGGTGCCAGGCTGAGCCCCGGGAATCCAATTGATGAGAGAGAGGAGGGATTCTGCAGGCAAGGGTCGTGGAGATCATGATGGGAGGACATGCAGAGATGACTGGCCACACTAGTGGAAGCCCATGAACTGTGGCCTGGTGGCTGTGGAGCCCCCATGGGACTGGACTAGGCCCTCTGGATATGGAAGATGGTTGTTTGGCTCAAAATATTTGGGGGGCACCGAGGCAAGGGGATCAGGATCCGTCCCTGGTCTATGGGCAGGCTTCTGTGAATCTGGTGCCAGTGCTGTGATGCCTTGCACAGCCTTGGTGCAGTGGGAAGGGACTTGGACCTGCCTAGGCTCAGTGTGCCAGGCTCTGCTGACTCACCATGGGAGACCTTGATTTGGGGGATGTGGGGATGTGGGGTGGCTTGGGAGAGAGGGCTGGGGGTGGGAGGAGGAAAGAGGGGGGGATCTGTGGGTGGTATGTGGAGTGAGTAGAAAATTTCTTAATAAAGAAAAATGAAAAAAAAAAAGTGTACTGATGCCAGGGGGTGGTGGCACAGGCCTTTAATTCCAGCACTTGGGAGGCACAGGCAGAAAGATCTCTGTGAGTTCAAGGCCAGCCTAGTCTACAGAATGAGTTACAGGACAGACTCCAAAGTTACACAGAGAAACCCTATCTCAAAACAAAACAAAACAAAACAAAGCCAAACAAAATGTGTATTGACATACTGATTAGTATCTTCAATTTTTTATAACATCCCAAAATCCGATTTTTATACATAATAAGAAAAATTCTTAGTAGGAAATATTTGACTGCATATAAAAATCAACACAACAAAAAACTAAAAGACATACATACTTTATTTTATTATTGTACATGAATAATTACCTAGGATACACATACACGATAATGTGTGTTGTTTCTTTCTATCTTAAAAGCATATACATTGTATTTGTTGAAATGTTTAAATTTGACTTTTAGACAAAATCCTGAGGAATACTTTTAATTTCTGATTTTGCATTTTGGGCATCTATATTAACACCAATATCAACATAGCATGAAAAACTATTAAGTATTTAAATATATGTTTTAAAAAAGACAATTACTTTAATTAAAATATTTTTAATTAAAAATATTTTTTTATTTTCATGCTCAACTTTGTAATTATTTATATCTTGATGAAATATACAGATGTGCAAATGAACCATAGTTCATTTATAAATCCATGAATGATTTAGTTGAGTTCTATTGAAGATCTATTTTCAGTTTTTTTGAGAAACCTCTTTATATACACAATGGATTATTTTTCATCCATATAGAATGCAGCCATGTAATTTGCAGAAGATGGATGCAACTGTAGATAATCAATATTAGGTTGCTTAAGCCAATCTCAGAAAGATAAATATCATATGATTTTTCTCACATGTAGTTTCTAGATTTCATATAGACATATAAATTCTGTGTGTATGTAGTCTGAAAGTAGAATTAAAACTCTCTAGGGGATAAAAGAGACTAATGTTGTCAGATGAGGGATGACAGAAAAAGTGAAGGAATATGGTGAGAAATAGGTTAAATGTACCATCTTTGTGTGAAAATGAAAAATAACTTAAAAATAAAGCTTCTGAACAGTAGTTGGAGTTTGATTAACAACATCTCAGTTATTCCCAAGATTTAGCTTGTTAACACAGAATTGAATATGGCAAACAATAGAAAAATGTTTACTTAAAGCAATGAGATTGTGTTGTAATTTAATTGTGTGTGTGTGTGTGTGTGTGTGTGTGTGTGTGTGTGCATGTGGGCATGTGAAGTTTAGAGGGCAATTTTCAGGAATTTGAGAGTGGATTTTCATGTGGTTCTTGGAGACTGAACTGTGGTCAACAGGACTAGCAGCAATCACTTTTACCAGCTGAGCCATCTTGTCACCACAATGTTTTGTAATGTACCTTTATCTATCATTAAAGTGATAAAAAGATTTTATTGAATTTAAAATAATTGCAAAATAATTTGACTCTTAATGAGTTATTTAAAGTGTCTTTTTTATAACCTGTACATAATATTTCAAAATTTATTCAGACTATCACAACCATATTCATGGTAATTATTATGACACAATCTTTGATGATTACTTTTTAAGTTAAATATATGTACATATATATGTGTGTATGTATCTATATATATTTGTATGTATATATATATAGAGAGAGAGATATACTATTTTATCTAGAAATATATATTGACATTTTGTTTTGTAGCTCTTTATATATACTTTATGCAGAATTTATTGTAAAATGTAGCACTGATTAATTCAGGCTGTAGACAGATGATGCTAGCAGAATTCTAAAGAAAGTGCTATCCATTAGATATCCTAAGTTAAAAGTAGTTGCAGTTGGGTAAAAAAAAAAGGTATTTTCAGATATAATTGTTTAACACTATTTTAACGATGTTGACAGAGCTGTATATTAATACAACTTCCAAAATGTAGAAAAAAAAATCTATAAACTCAATGAAAAATAAACCTCCATAAGTCAATGTAAGAAATGATACTAACACTTAGATAACATTAAATATGTTCATACTGGCAGTTCAAACATTTTATGTTTAACAATATTTAATCATATAAAATGTAACTCTAGGAATTATGTTTTAAAAGAGAAATAATCATTGAGCTTTGGATTATGTGAACTCAAAAGACAAGAAATGTTTTATCTCATTCATCTTTTAAAATAAAATGATGAAATTTGTTTATAAATCTTTATCCTTGTTTCCTATAAGCATGTATCATTCTGTATATTTATGGGCTCTTTAGTCCTGAACATGTACTTACAAAGAATTAAAAAGTCAATTAAAATATAATACAGGTTGCCTATAAGGTAATATTTACAATTCAACCCTTCTGATGTTTATCTGCAAAATAAGCAATAAATCTGTTTCTTTTAACAAAAATTACATTTTATATCAATCAAAGAACAAGTATAAATATTCTTTATTCATTTTTCAATACTCTATATAATGCTGAAAATTTTTCACATTTGTATTACATTTTTAGTTACACTTTTGCTCTAAAATATAACCATGACTAGAAGAACTTATGGAAAAGACTTTGGTTTAAAGTTTCAGGGATCGGCTTTCATCATGATGGTGAGGCATGGTAACACGAGGCAGCCATGAGTACAGAAACAAGAAGCTGAGAGAACCCATCTTCAGCCACAGTATGAAGGAGAAAGTTAACTGGAGGCTGGGCAAATTTTAAGGCCTTCAAGTCACCCTCCAGTGCTGTATTTCTCTAGTAATGTTGCATCTTCCCATAACGTCTCCAAACAGTGCCAGCAACCGGGAACCAAATGTTCATATGTTGGCGTCTATGGGGCAATTTCTCATTCAAATCACCACATTCCAACTCTCAGGCTCCCTGGGCTCATGGCTGTATCATAATGCAAAATTTGTTTTAAGAATAGTCATAGTCTTTCATAATCTCATCACTGTTTAAAAGTTCAAAGTCTTCTAAACACAGCAGGACTGATGCACATATGGTAAGACATTTTGGTAAGGTTCTTTGTCTCATAATGCTTTGTTAGGACTAATAAATGAAAACCTAACAGGTCTTTTGTATATATTATGCTTTCTAGTCTTGTGGTTTTATGTGGGATTTCTCCGTGTGTATATTTGTGTGTCTCTTGTGTTTTGTCTTTTGCTCATTTTCTTCTGTTTGTTTTGTCCCATTCCTGACACCCTTCCACAAATGCATACCCTTTCTTTCTTTCTCATTAGGATATACACAGACATCTGAAAAATAATAAAATAGGAGGATCTGGGGAAAATGGGGTAAGATGATACCATAATCAGAATGTAATGTTTAAAAAAAAATCTATTTTTTAAATAAAAGTAAAAGCCAAGAGCATTTGTGACTGTAATCCCAAAAGCAGGGGAGGTGGAGACAGGAGAATCTTTGAGGTTTCCTGGCCAGTTAATTCAGCCAAGATGTCAGCTCTGGGTTCATAGAGATCCTTCCTAAAAAAATGAGGATAATGATTAAAGAACAAAAAATTAACCTAGACCTCTACCGACTATACATGCCTGTACATGCATCTACAAGTGTGTAAGAGCATGTTGGCACAAGGGGTGGGAGTGTGTATGTATGTGTGCCTGTGTGTGTGTGTATGTGCACAGTGTACATGAACATGAGCCTACACACACACAAAGAAACACACACACACACAAGTGGTTGAGAATAAGCTGTATTCTTTGATTTTTCCATTTGTCACCAAATAAGAAAAGTTAAAGAAAAAGAGTCTTCTCTTTAATTATATATTAACTCAGCACTCAGGCTGTATAATTGGTTGAGAAACAATTGAAATTATGAGTCATTGAAATACATTTGTTATGTGTCAATAGTCTGTTTTAGGTTGTGTCTCTGACTCAGACTTTTAGAACACTAAATGAGCACACTGCATTTTTTAGTTGTGAGATGTCTAGGCAGATGGCTATTTATGACAGGCAGCCACCTGATGATAATGGTCTGGAGGTTGATAGCAATATTAGAAAGCCTTCCTACCACATCAAATATCTAACAATATAGCGTCTTCCCTCATCACTCTTGACAAATGAGTTATTTCAAAACCATTTAGCCAAGTTTATCTTTTTTTCTGTTATCACATTTATTAAATAATGTAATTCCTTGTATAATTTCATTTAATTCATGTTTCTCACACTATGAGCTATTACAGTGGATGGGAAATTATGATAGAAACATAATGTTATTTATATTTCATTCATTTAAAATGATTTACTTTTTGTTTGAATTATTTTCTATACAATAAAGAGTAGTTTTGATTCCCCATATGTTTTTTACTATACTATATACCCTGCTCATTTATATATTCTTTCATGTAGCTGTAAATTTTCCTTATCTTGAATCCAAGTTTTCATTCATTCATTCTGGAGTCTAGCACATAGTACAGTCAGTAGAGTGATTGAATAGTGTGCATTTGGCTCTGAGACTTGTCTCTAGCATTGCATAAATTGGGTGTGGTAGTGCATGCCCTTAGTTTCCAGTATTGGGGAGGTAGGAGCAGGGGGATCCGCATGTCATTCCTCAGGTACATACACTACACACTAAGAGCAGAGGATGACAAGGGCTATTTGAGACTGTCTCAAAACAAAAAAACAAACAACAAAGAAAACCCAACAACAGAAAACATACTTAAATTGATAATACATGGTTAAATAATGCTGTTCAGTTTGAACAATTTTTAAGCCTACATTTTATATTGTTCTTTTGTACTTTGGTATCAAAGGTGATTGCCACTTTTATGATGCAGAATGTGGTTTTACCCACACAGGCAATTTCAATAAAGTCTTCAAGAGAACATCTCAAGTTCCTTGAAATCACAGCTGCATTCACCCTAGAGCAATAGATAATTCATCATAGAGACTTGTCCACTCTGACCTAGAATACATCTTCTGTTGGGAATTACAGATCACCTTATAGTTCATTAACACTGCTTGCATTTCTTAGATAAAGCAATTAGAAGTACAGAAGTTAACCTCAAAGAAGGATTATCAGATATAAATAACTCTTCATCTCTTGTTTACAAACTTTTCTACATGATAATCTCATAGGTATACATTGTGGTAAGAAGTGAAACAGTCTGTTATGAAAAAAATGATTTTAAATTACTTAACTTGAATATAAGCTATATTTTATTTGCAAGTTAATTGCCAGGTTACTTCTTCAATAAGATTATTACTTTATTCAAGTAACATAGGTGTAGTCAAGTTAGATATAAAATTTGAATGATTATTCAAATTCAATAAACAATCGAGCTCTGTGAGGTAGGAGGTAGTGAATTTTTAAATTATTTCATGTGAGCATATTCTCAGACTACCAAGTTCTCCTCTCTGCATGAATGATTAGACAGAATACAATTAAAACTACACGGAACTAAATGGAGTGGGCTTTTGTTTTCTCTTTTAGCAAATGCAATTTAAGCCTGATGATTTAATAGTGAACAAACAAAATAAAGTAGACAAAAACAAACAATGAATAATGTCCTGGTGCTTAAATTAATATTTGCAGTGGTTCTATTTATTATGTTGTAGTTTAAACTATTGTATCACTCCATTTTGTATCATGAGAGTTGAAGCTAATTTCTTCTAGCTAGAACAACGGTCAGAGGAACATGTGTCACAATAACCAGTAGATTTAGAAGCAATAGAAATAAAACACTAGATGAGAGAGTTATTTGTTTGGATAGAGAGAATTCAATTGAGTTTTCTCAGTGTAGTGAAAATGGTGTCAATTTTCATACACTAAAATACTAGCAAATTTATATTCATCCAATGAATATAAAATGACTTGGTATTAAACATTAAGATGAATTGTAATAAATAAAATCCTATAGATACAGAGCTTTCTTCATTTATTCATAAAGATTTCTTGATTGTCCAAATAGTACAGGTTGCTGGGACACTTTACTGTGTATATTGTGTAAACTTTCTAATCTGGTTTCCACGAGGGCTATGTGAAATGGATTCTATGTATTCATTGACTTTGAAAGCAAGGAACTCGATGTACATAGAGGTTAAATAATTTTTCTGGATTCTCTTTGTTGGAAGACCAATATTACAGTTTACGAATGAAAGGGTATGAACAAGAATTGCCAATAAAATATTGGTGCACTGCTAGAGCCTGGATCTGATTCAGCCACTAAGGTCTCCGAGGTCATTGCCTCCTTTCAGGAGCAGTTCTGTCAAGACTGGTAATTGTGAAGGCATCACATCAGGCTCCTGGGCAGACAGTACAGGAACAGCATGATGATTCCACTAAGTCTCAGAGTCAGAGAGAGATGCTAGCAGTCCTGTCCTACCACAGATTGACAGATGTTTTCAAGTGCTCATTCATCGGAAGGTTGAAGATAAGGAGCTCATATGCAATAAAACAAAGTCTTAATGCTTTGAGAAAGATACATTTGTGAATGTTAGGCATGAAAAGCAATGTCTAAACAAGTACACATCTGCATATTATGTTCATGCAGATTAGATCAGCCTGAAGAACAATGCAAAACCTATTTTATCCAAACAAACATGGCAATATTTAAGAAACTCACAAATGCTGCACAGTTCTGACTTACTGATTAATCAATGAGCCATCATCTGGAGTCATGCTCGATAATGGTCATAGGTTTTGTAATGTTTACAATATTTTACAAGGCTGTAGAAAAACCATTGGCCCTAAAATTGTCCCCCCAAAATACTACAACTTTATAAAGATTTTGTAAGTATGTAAGAATTAAATTTTGTTAAAAACCCAAAATTCTGTTGAATGCCTAAGTACCTTTGAGTATGAGTCTGCTAGAATACCTTTACGACTAAAGCACATTCGAAAAGAATTTATTCTTAACTGTCCTCTCAGTAATATCATAATGGCTCTCAAACTCTTTTGGATAATTTTAATATCTCTGAACTGTTTACTTTGAGAGTTTTGGTTTCTAAATCAAAAGAGGCATAAAAAGTAAATAAGATCCTGGTGAATGTTACAGGATTTCCTTTTGTCTCCAAGGGTCATGTTCAGAACAAAATACTGAATGTATGCCAAAGTACTGTTCAGAGAAGAATGTTGACATAAGATAATGTGATTTATGTTTCCCATCCATCAAGATGACAGATTTTAGACAGATGTCACAGTTTGTCAAACATAGTACAAAACAAGGCAAAACCCCATAGTATTATGAAAGTATTTGCCTTTATCACATCTCATCCATCTTTCATTCCTATGAAAATTTTAGTGTTGAAATAATGAATGCTTCAATTGGAAATTACAACATACATTTTTGTTAAACAATATTTCCCTTGAAGACGTTAAAAATGTGTCACTTTAATAAAATGTGATATTTTAATTGCAGTAAAATAAACATGTAAAATTTATGTACTGTGCTTGTGGCTTAAGAAATTTTATTTTAAATAAAGGAAATACATAAAATAATTAGTGACAAATGAACCATTTATTTTAATGGCTTGTATTGAATGTTGCTGAATTTAAAAATCTTTTCAATTACCAATATGCTTATATTGCATTTTGGCACATTGTATCTATTTTTTATTTTGATATGTGCACAAGATAATAAATAAATGATACTATTAAGGCTCTTAGATAGTTAAGAGAATGTTTGAAACAATTTAACAATAGTAAATAACTACATTATCTTTTATGAAAATAGAAGTTTGACTTGAGATGATAATTTAAAAGAAGATTTCGTAGACAAGTCATCAAGTAGCCCTAAATATCTATTTGGAAATTAAAATTAGGAACTGAAAAGAAAAAAAAAACATACTGATATATATATCACTTAGGGATTTTTGTTGGTTTGTTTGTTTTGTTTTCTGAAAGGGGATTAGTCCTTGCTTCTTAGATTTACTTTCTTAGATTTTTTTCTTTTAGATTATATTTAATTATTAAATAGTATTCTAACACATGTAAGTCTAAGAGAAGTGCTATAAAATACATAGACTATGGATAAGTTTAAAATTTTTTATTTTAACTGATGTCATACCATAGGTAACAGAAAAATAATTACATATGACGTTATTTAAATTTAGCCAATGAAAACCCAAAACAATTTCACCATATATATATATATATATATGTATATATATATATACACACACACACATATATATATATATATATGTATGACCTTCTCTATACTTATTTGAGAAAAACAATACACAAATCCAGAAATTATTTATAAAACATACTAAACATCCTTAAAGAAAGTTAATTTTATTAAAAATGAAAATAACATATATATATATATATATATATATATATATATTAGCTTATTAAGGGGACCTTAAGCTCATTTAAACCTTTATTAAACATTCTCCAATGAAGTTTAGAAATTTCAATATTTGCATTGCTTTGTACATGATAATAGACTTATGTCATTTATTTGGTTTCTCTCTTTGTTTCATATCTTTCCAATTTCCCTGTTGGATAAATTAAAGACTTTTCAAAATAAAATTCAATCATAAAAGCTAGGTAAAGAACAAACTTTAGATAAACTTGTAATTCCTTTCCAGAGTTTTAATAGGGAAAGAAAACATCAAGGTGCATTTCATTGTTTTTCCTCAAATGTCAAAATAGATGAGACTTTGCTGGGCATGGTGGCACATGCCTGTAATCCCAGCACTTAGGAGGCAGATGCAGGAGGATCTCTCTGAGTTTGAGGCCAGTCTGGTCTACAGAACAAATTCCAGGACAGCCAAGACTACACAGAAAAACCCTGTTTTGACCCCACACAGACACAAAAAAATAGGTAAGATTTTGGTACAAATTTTATGTAGAACATTAGTTTAAATGATTAATTAATTAATAAGAATGAAATTTTTGTTGAAGTAGGTCATATTGTCGATAACATAAATTTCATTGAGCTCAGAGTACTAGTATGAAAGCATATTTAATTGAATATATAATTGAAATATATCTAAAATTAGTAGCTATATGCTGTTAAATAGAATTTTGTATTAGTCTGTGAATAAAATTATAGATTAACCATTGCTTAGCATAAATTAAGTTTCATCCAGTATATTACTTCCTAATGCAAAAAACAGATTATCAAATAGCAATTATTCTAGAATTCATATTTTCTGAGTTAAGATATGAAATAAATGTAATATTTATTACTATTGTCTAGTCATTTAGAGATGACATTATAGACGTTATAAATATTTCAGAATTGGCATATGTATGCATGCCTATAGGAAAAACTGCCTCAGTGGGGTTTGAAAACAATGAAAGAAAATTCTTGAGGTTGTCAATTAAATTTAACATGAAAATTATTTTAAAAATATCAAATTAAGCTGGCAATGGTGGAGAGGGTGCATGAACTGTCTTACCCCGTTAATCAGATCGGTCAATACCCTAACTGTCATCATAGAGTTTTTCTCTAAATACTGATGGAAGCAGATGTAGAGATCCACAACCAAACACCAGGCCTAGCTCTAAGAGTCCAGTCAAAGAGAGAGAAGAGGGATTCTATGAGCAAGGGGCATCAAGATCATGATGGGGAAGCCTACAGAGACAATCAGTCCAGACAGGTAGGAGCTCATGAAATTTAGATTAACGCCTGTGGAACCTGCATGGGATTGAACTAGGTCCTCTGCATGGCACTGGACTAGGCCTTCTGCATGTGTAGAATGATCTGCTTAGGGGACCCCTAGCAGTAGGATCAGACTCTGTCCCTGGTGCATGAGCAGGCTTTTTGGAGCCCACTACCTCTGATGGGACTTTCTCATATAACTGATAGAAGCAGATGCAGAGATCTACAGCCAAATACCAGGCCAAGTTCCAGGAGTCCAGTCGAAGAGAAGGAAGAGGGAATCTATGAGCAAGGGGCGTCAAGATCATGATGGGGAAACCTACAGAGACAACCAAACCAAACTAATAGGAACTCATGAAATTTAGATTAACACCAGTGGAGCCTCCGTGGGACTGGACTAGGCCCTCTGCATAAGCAAGACAGCTGTGTAGCTTGATTTGCTTAAGGGGCCCCCAGGCAGCAGTATGATCAGGATCTATCCCTGGTGCATTGGACACCTTGAACAGCCTTGAGGCATGGGGAGGGGCTTGGACCTGTCTCTAATGAATGTAGCAGGCTCTGCTGACTCCCCATGGGAGGCCTTACCTTCTTGTAGGAGGGAGTGAAGAGTGGGTTGAGGGTGAGGCTGAAGGGGTGGGAAACGGGGAATCTTTGGTTGGTATATCAAATGAAAAAATATATTTTCTTAATATGAAAAAATATATTTTCTTAATAAAAAAGAAAAAAAATATCATATTAAGTAAAGGTGAGATGATTTTTATCATAAAGGGGTGTTGGATTTTGTCAAAGGCTTTATCAGCATCTAATGAGATATGTTTTTTTTCAGTTTGTTTATATGGTAGATTTCATTGACAAGAGTTTCATATGTTGAACTATCTATGCATCACTGTGATGAAGCCCACTTGATCATGGTAGATGATCTTTTTGATATGTTCTTGTATTTGGTTTGCAAGCATTTAATTGGGGATTTTTTCCATCAGTGTTCATGAAGGAAACTGGTCCATAATGCTCTTTTTTGTTGAGTCTTTGTGTGCTTTGGGTATTGGGGTGACTGTGGCTTCATAAAAAAGAATCCGTCAATGTTGTTTCTGTTTCTATTTCGTGTAATAATTTGAGGAGTACTGGTATTAGCTCTTTTTTAAAAGTCTGGTAGAATTCTTCACTGAAACTATGAGGCCCTGGGCTTTTCTTGGTTGGGAGATTTTAATGACTGCTTCTATTTGCTTAGGGGTAATCAGCCTGTTTAAGTTGTTAATGTGATCCTGGTTTAATTTTGGTATGGGGTATCTATCAAGAAATTTATCCATTTCTTTTAGATTTTTTCCAATTTTGTACAATTTGGGGGAGTACAAGTGTTTGAAGTATGACCTAATGATTGTCTGTTTTTCCTCAGTGTCTGTTATGTCTCCCTTTTCATTTCAGTTTCTGTTAATTCGTGTGTTCTCTCTCTGACTTTTGGTTAATTTGGATAAGGGTTTGTCTATCTTGTTGATTTTCTCAAAGAACCTACTCTTTGTTTCATTGATTCTTTGTTTTCTCTTTGTTTCTATTTTATTGGTTTCTGCCTTCAGTTTATTTCCTGCCATCTACTCCTGGGTGTGTTTGCTTCTTTTTGTTCTAGAGCTTTCAGGTGTGCTGTTAGGTTGATATGAAATTTCCCCAAATTCTTTATGAAGGCACTTAGTGCTATAAACTTTCCTCTTAGTACTGCTTTCATTGTATTTCATAAGTTTGGGTATATTGTGCATTGATTTTGATTGAATTCTAGGATTTCTGCTATGGATATTACTCTGTATAAATAAAATGCTGATTGACCAGTAGCCAGGCAGGAAGTATAGGTAGGACAAGCAGAGAAGAGAATCCTGGGAACAAGAAGGCTGAGTCAGGACTTGCTGTGATGACAAGTAACATGTGAAGATACTGGTAAGCCACAAGCCATATGGCAACTTATAGATTAATCGAAATGGGTTAATTTAAGATATAAGAACTAGATAGCAATAAGCCTGCCACGGTCATACAGTTTGTAAATAATGTAAGTCTCTGTGTTTCCATTAATGCTCAGTTTCCATTAATGTGGATCCTGTTTTTGATCCATTCTGTTAGCCTGTGTCTTTATTGGTGAATTGTATCCAGTGATATTGAGATATATGAATGATTGGTGATTGTTATTCCTGTTATTTGATGTTGATGCTGGTGGTGGTGGTGGTGGTATGTGTGTGTATGTGTGTTACTTGGTTGGGTCTGAGCAGCTGCGGGACTGATGGGTGAGAGATTTGTCCTGAACCTGGGCCAGGCAGGACTGGAGAAAACTTCAGCTACAGATTTCTTTCTTTCTTTTTTTTTATTTCTTCCTTGACCCAGTGGCAATTCATTTGAGAGTTGCTCAGTTTCCATTAATGTGTATGCTTTCTGTTGTTTGTGTTGTTGTTGAACTCCAATGTTAATCCACAGCAATTTTATGAGATACAGGGGTTTACTCCATTTTTACTTGTATCTGTAAGACTTGCTTTGTGACTACATATATAGTGTTTATAACCAAATTTGGAGCAAGTTCCATGAAGTGCTGAGAAGCAAGCATATTCTCTGTTGTTTGGGTCAAACATTCTGTAGATATCTGTTAGGTCCATTTGAGTCATAACATCTGTTAGTTCCATTCTCTTTTTGGTTTCTGTCTGAATGACCTTTCCATTGGTGAGAGTGAGGTGTAGAAGTCTCCCACCTTTAATGTGTGGGATTCAATGTGTAATTTAAGCTTTAGTAATTCTCCTTTTAAAAGTGTAAGTTCCCTTGTATTTGGGGAATAGATGTTCAGAATTGAGACATCTTCTTGGTGGACTTGTCCTTTGATGAATACGAAATAACCTTCTCCATCTCTTTTGATTAACTTTGAATTCTATTTTGTTAAATATTAGGATAACTATACCAGTTTGTTTCTTAAGTAAGTTTTATTGAAAAATCATTTTCTAATCCTTTACTCTGAGGAAATGTCTGTCTTTGATGTTGAAGTGTGTTTCTTGTATGCAGCAGGATGGATCCTGTTTTTGATCCATTCTGTTAGCCTGTGTCTTTATTGGTGAATTGTATCCAGTGATATTGAGATATATGAATGATTGGTGATTGTTATTCCTGTTATTTGATGTTGATGCTGGTGGTGTTGGTGGTGGTATGTGTGTGTATTCATTCTTTGGGTTTTGCTGGTGTGGGCTTATCTATCGCCTGTCTTTTTGTTGATATACCTAACTTTCTTAGGTTGGAGTTTTCTTTCTATTACCTTTTGTAAAGCTGGGTTTGTGGATAGATATTAATTATATCTGACTTTGTCTTTGTTTTCTCCATTTATTGTAATAGAAAAATTTCCTGGGTATAGTAGTGTGGGCTGGCAGCCATCATTTCTTAGAGTCAGTAAGACATCTGTCTAGGCTCTTCAGAATTTCAGAGTCTCCATTGAAAAGTTAGGTTTAATTTTGATAGGTCTGCCTTTATATGTTACTTGGCCTTTTTTCCTTTGCAACTTTTAATATTCTTTCTTTATTCTGTATGTTTAGTGTTTGATTTTAATGTGGCAAGTGACTTTTTTTTTTGGCTCAGTCTATTTGGTGTTCTGTAAGTTTCTTGTACCTTTATAGGTATGTCCTTCTTTAGGTTAGGAAAAAGTTTCAATTTTGTTGAATATATTTTCTTCTCCTTCTGCTATTCTTGTTCCTGGTTTTTGGTATTTTCATAGTGTCCTAAATTTTCTAAATATTTTTTGTGAGGAATTTTTTTTTTAAATTAAACGTCTCTTTGACTGATGAATCTATTTCCTCTATCACATCTTCAATACCTGAGATTCTAACTTCCATCTCTCATATTGTTAGTGATGCTTGCATCTGTAGTTCCTCTTCCCTTACCCAGGTTTTCCATTTCCAGAATTCTCTCTGTTTTTCTTTTTAATTGCTTCTATTTCCATTTTCAGGTCTTGAACAATATTATTTGTTTCTGTCAACTGTTTGTTTTTTTTTCTTGACGTTCTATAAGAGTTTTATTTATTTGCCCCAATATTTTTGGTTGTCTTCTCAATTTCTTTAAGGGATTTTTAATTTTCCTTCTTATGAAACTCTATCTTCTTCATAAAGCTATTTCTAAAGTTGTTTTCTTGTGCTTCAGCTGTGTTGGAATGTTCAGGTCCTGCTTTCATAGGATAGCTGAGTTCAGGAGGTGACATATTGCCATTTCTGTTATTGATTATGTTCTTACACTGGCATTTAGGCATCTTGACTTGGGATGATTATAGGTTGAGGTGCTGATTCCTGTTTTTGTTTTTGTTGGATGGGTGTTTTGTTCCTTGGTTTTCTGGTATTCTGGCCTAAGTGGCCAAGGGTTCTGGTGACTGGTGAGTCTTCATGTCCGGTAGGATATTTTCACTGGGGTTTTGGGAGGCTTGGGTCCCTCATTCCATTCTTGCCTCCAATAAAACCTCATACTTCTTCTGAGATGCCTAGGAGCAGTAGAGCTGCTGGGGATGTTTTTCCAACTGGTGTGGACTGTGTTTGGGCCTACAGAGTATGTTGGTGTTCTGGGGAAGGGCTGGCCATAGGGAATATAATATAGTGGAATGGGTTGGGTGATGGTATGGGTCTTGGAGAAGCAGAATCCAGGGGTTGGCAGTAGTCCAGCTTATCCAATGGTGAGTGCTGCAGCAAAGGATTCCTCTGGAGCTGGGGACAGGGCCCAGTGGTGGGGGCAGGTCCCAGTAGTAGTGCTGGTGCTGAGATGGGAGAAAGCTGGCTACAGGACAGGAGAGTCACTCCCCAGTTGTGCCTGGTATGGTCTGAGCCTCAGTGGTTGAAGAAGTCCTCTGGGATTCGAGGTAGGTGCCCATCGGCAAGAGTAGGACTGGGACAAGCTGGGAAGCCATTGGAATGGAGAAGAGTTACCAGGGACAGAATCCAGAGAGGGGTGCAGTTTTGCTGACAAGCAAGTCCCTTAAAATTTCACAATTTTATATTGAATATTAAGTGCCCTTCCCAGGTCAATATATTACATGATGACTCCTTACTTGGTATCACTAATTCTGATAGATTGTAGAGGCTTCAAGAAATAGAGCCTACATGGAAGAAATGGATCCAGCTACATATTGGTTCTTCCAAAGAGAAGTTCTTCCAAAGACTCAAGTTCTTGGGGTCATATGAGCATTTCTTGCTGTCTACTCCTCTCTCTGTTTCCTAGGAGATCATGAAATTAAAAGCACTCATATATCATAAATTCCTAATGGCATGATGTCACTCTCAAGCACAAGGGACCAAAGGACCTTGGCTGAACCCTCTAAAACTGTGAGTCAAATCAAGTCTTTTTCCTTCAAGTTGTCTCTGTCATGTATTGGTGCTGTGGATATCGCTCTATATAGATAAAATACTGATGGCGAGTGGCCAGGCAGGAAGTATAGGTGGGACAAGGAGAGAGGAGAATTCTGGGAAGTGGAAGGCTGAGGGGGAGAGACCTGCCAGCCACCGCCATGACAAGCAAGATGTAAGGTACCAGTAAGCCACGAGCCACGTGGCAACTTATAGATTAATAGAAATGGGTTAATTCAAGATAGAAGAAGTAGATAACAAGAAGCCTGCCACGGGCATACTGTTATAAGTAATATAAATGTCTGAGTGAATATTTTATATGTGGATTGTGGGACTGTGGGGCTTGGTGGGACCTGGAGAGAAGCTCTCCAGCTACACATTGGTTCTTCCAAAGAGAATTGTGACTGGCACAGTGATGCTACAAAGACTCCTTGACAAAGAACATGTAGCACAGGCATTTTAGCACTTAGTCCTTTAACATCCAGTATTTCCAGGTAAACAAGAAGTATTAATAATCCTTGAGCCATTGATTGATTTCATTTCAGTAATGTGTGGTAACTTTGATGGTTAATTCTCAAAACATGTCTTTCTTATTAATATTGTAATTCCTTTTAAGTAGAGAGTGAAAAAAATGCAACCCAAGGGGAAAATAAATTCATAATTATTTGGCAAAGGAAATTTTTCCAGTAAAATATTCATGAACTTCATTCTAAGCCAAAATCAGTTGTGAGCCATTTATCATTCCTGATTTGCTGAACATTATTTTGTTTTTCATGTTCTCTAAATTCATATTTATGTTCATTAATATTGTTTGACAGTTTAGCTTTTACATGACATGCTGTCTGATAACTGGGAACTTAACAAAAGTTATTTTTTCCCTCAAGTACTACATCCAAAATTAAAAGTTTCCCAAAATGCCAAGCTGCTTCCACTATGTAGTGGATGTCAGATGCTATGCTAAGGACTTATTATATTATTCATGTTTATAATTCCTTTTAAACAAATACATCACATTCTCCATTTTCCTGTGAGGAAATATTCAGCAAATAAGTTGAAAACACATCTCTTAGAAGTTGCAAATGTATTTGGAATTTAAATTAGTTTTTCTGAAAAGTCATCATTTAAAAAATGCAATTTTCCAATAGTTAATTTTTCATATTCTTCTAAAATTTAGTCAAACCTTCCAGATAGTTTCCCTATCTTTTAATAGGACATTTTATTTTACTTTTGGTATAAATTGGCATTGAGATATTTTCGTAAATATTTATCCATTAAAAAGATTAGATTAATTAAAAATATAATGCCATCATTTTCATTCTTCCCTTTCTTCACTCTAACTCTTTATGTGCATTTCTTTGCTTTTTCTTTTTTATTGCCTCTATTTCTTTAGTTGTTGTCACACAAACAAACACAAATGCTACCTGCTCAGTCTGTTTGATGTGTTTAATGCTACTTGCATGTATATCGTTTCAGGGATGACCACTTTGTTTTGTATTGGAGAAACAATCTAGGTATTCATCCTTGTGGAAGACTACTTCTCTTTCTCTCAGTTTTCTTTAGTGATTGTACTCTAGGGTTGATATTCCATGAGATTCACCTCCTCAGTGTTAATGTGTCTGTTGGAATTACCCTTGTTCATGTCTTGTTTAGGTAGCCTTGTTAATGAGACTTCATAGATATAGCTTCTTTGAAAATACCAGGAGACACTCCCATAACAAACTTCCTGTTTTTTTTTGATTCTAACAATCTTTCTACCCTCTCTTCTTCTATGATCCTGACCCTTAGATGTAAGAGCTATGCTGTAGGTACATCATTTGGGTCTGGTACCACATGGCTATTTGTTCTCTGTCTTTTGGTTGTAGTTTCTGTAGCTGTCTCTGTTTACTGCAAAGAAATTTACTTGATGATGGGTGAGATATATTTTTATCTGTGGGTATAGGGTTAACTATAACATAATTAGGAATTATTCCTGTTTAGAAGAGTGAAGATTATAGGTTCTCCTCTAAAGTTTCTAACTTCACTATTTCCAGATAGTTAGTTAGGTTTTTAGTACCTGGGATGAATTTTCTTGTTAAACAGGACTTAAGTTCAGTTAGCAAGCTATTAGTTAGTGCCATGGTATGTGTGGCACTCCTAGTCCCTTAAGGATAGCATGCCTCACTGGTTTTATATTATAAGCATCATAATTGAGGATACTTATTGATTGATTCCCTCTCTTGGAAGGTTACACAGCACTTTCTTGTACTATGAACGCTAGTCCTCAAGTCAAGGTTCTTTCAGGTTAGGTTTTAGGAGTCTCCTGAACAATCCGGACTATCAATGTACAAGCTGGAGCAGTAAGTTAATAAAAGGAAATTACAGGAATACAAATAAAGGGGAAAAACCCTTACCACTACTTGCAGATTATATAATAGTATATGTAAAAGAACCAAAAAATTCTACATGAAATTTTTAGAAAAGATAAAAAATTTCAATAATTTGACAGAACAGAATAATTTGCAAAGATCAATAGCTTTTATATATAACAATAATGAACAGAGAAATAGAGCATGAATAACTTCTATCTAGGAATAAACCTAATCAAGGAGGTGAAAGTCCTCTACTATGAAAAACCTTAAATCTCTGAAGAAAGATAGTGAACAACACTAGGAAATGGAATGGCATCTATGCTCATGGATTGGAGTAATAGTAATTTTAAAATGACCATTCTGCCAAAATCTGTTTAAAGATTTAATGCAGTAACAATCAAAATTCTCATGTCATTCTTTGCAGAACCAAAAAGAAGGAATTCAAAAATTTATATGGAACCAGAAAAAGACTACAGATAAACAAAACAATTTTGAGAATGAAAAAGATCAGTGCTAGAGGAATTACCATTCAATACATTAAGATATAATAATAACAGCAAAAAATACTGGTTATGAAAAAATAGACATGTAGACCAATGAAACAAAATTGAAAGCCACGCTTAAGAGTATAGATAATTACAGGCATGTAATGTTCTTTAAACATGTTAAACATATACAAGAAAAAAGACTATGTTCAACAAATGTTACTGGGGTAATTATATATGCATGAGTAGAATAAAACTTAGATATGTGTGTATTCTCTTGCACAAACCTAGCTACAAAAGGATAAAAGACCTAAATGTTACACCTGAAACATTAAAACTCCTAGAAGAAAATAAAAATAGCACTAGATATTCTGAATGTGACTCCACATGGCCAAGAATTAAGGCTCACAATTGACAAGTGGGACCTCATAAACTTGTAAGACCCTAAACAGCTAAACAACAATCATCTGAGTGAAAAATGTCAACAAGATAGAAGAAACCCTTTGCCAACTATACATTTGACAAAAGATTAATATCCAAAGTACTAAAAAACTAGGAAATAGAGGAGGAGGAGGACGAGGACGAGGACAAGGAAGAAGAAGAACAACAACAAACAAAATTGACAAAAATCAACAACAACAAATACTGAAAAAATGGTCTGGGTATTTGAAAAGAAAGTTGTCAAAAGAAGGAAAAATGGCTAAGAAATGTCTCAAAACATATCCTTGGTTCCTAAAAAATAGGAAAATGCAAATCAAAACAACATTGATATTTTATCTTACCCTAGTCAAAATGGCCACGATAAACAAAACAACCAAGAAGAAATGCAGATGGGGATGTACAGAAAAGGGAGACCTCATTCATTGTTAGTGAGATTGAAAACTTGTGCAGCTATTATGAAAATCAGTATGGCAAGTTCTCCAAAAGCTAAAAACAAACATACCACATGGCCCAGCTTTACCATGCTTTGGCATATGCCCAAAAGACTCAACATCCTACTGCACAGGTAGTTGCTCAGCCATGCTCATTGCCATTCTAGTCACGATACCTAAAAAAATGGTAACAATCTAAACATCTTTCCACTGATGAATGGGATGTAAAAATGTGGCACAGTTACACTGTGGAATACTCTCCATAAAGAAGAAAATGAAATCATGAACCTTGTAAGGAAATGGGTGGACCTAGACAAGATCATATTGAGTGTGGTAATCCAGACTCAGAAAGACAAATACCCCCTGTTTTCTCTTACTGAAGGCTCTTTTCAGATGTGATTACATAGCCTGGATTAACTACAGAAACCAGGAAAGCAAAATGGACCACGAGGAGAAGCATACTAGAGAGGGGAATATCAGGGTACAAGTGATTTGAAGAAGGAAGTAGGAAAGCAAAGGGTAGTTTTAATTAAGTAAGGGAGGGAAATGAATATAGAACAAAGAGGGAAGATGATAAAATAACAAGAAGGATGCCTAAAAAAGTCATAAGGATTCATATTATACATGTAAATCTGTGTAGAGGTACATACATAGTTTAAAGTTTCCAGTCTGTGCTGCCAATGCTCTCCCCAAGACCCATAGACTGTCTAACAAAACCTGATCACCAGACATGATAACAATTTTTTCAAGTTGCCTGTCTTTCATTTGGTTCCTGACTGGGAATATAAACTGCAAAATAATTTTGATAAAATCATAGTGCTCTGCATTAGAAAATCTGACTGAAATTTAGAATCTCTGCAAGTGGAAGGGAAGGTCTTCTGAAAGTGAAAAAGTTTAAGGGATGTTGGGAGCAGGTATGATGAGGAAGACAAGGAGGGAGGAGGGAGGAGGTCTTAAACTAAATATATATTACAGAAGTCACATGGAAACCTAATATTTTATAAACTTATTAAAACACTACCAAAGCCATTTTCAATTGAGGGCTATTAACAGAAAAAACAAATATCATATGTGAAATAATTCCTTATTCATCTTTAGACAAGGAGTCCTCAGAATCATCCCCAAACAATAAAGACTTGCTCTTGGTTATCCACTAGCATTGTGTGCCAAGACTCTATTGTTGAACACATTACATACCTTGGTCACACACACAAAGACATTAAGCTAGAGCTAAGGTGGAATTTATCTCCATGGTAGATAACCATGATAATGCCAGAAAGGCTATGCAGGCTGCTGCAGGTGAGGATGTCAGTGGCACTCTTACCTGGTAGTGAACTCTACCAGCTACGATAAAGCCCCAGAAACAAGATTGCCACTTGTGCAATAGTGCTATCAGTGTTAATGGGAGCAACAATCCACTTTCTGAACAGATTTCAGGCTCACTCTACAGAAAGAAACTCATGGTTTTTGTTTGTTTTTGTTTTTTCTGTATACCTGGTCCAGAGACTATGACTGCTGAGGTCATAGCCCTTAGGCAGGGCAAATCCCTACGAATATTTTCTGAATGTTTGTTATCAGTCTTCTAAATATCTCTCTTTATATTCATAGATTAGTGCTATGACAAACATTTATTGCAAAAGCCTCACACTGAGTTGAGAGTAGTTAATGTAGAAATTCCTAACTGGTCTAGTGACAATAATAAGTAACAGAGATGTGCTCAGCTGTAAATGAGATAGCCACAGCAAACTGTCCCAATCTCAGGGAATATGTCACTTTCATCATGAGGAAAGGAGAGGCCCATTAGTGTCACTTACAGTTTCTTATGTTAGGGGGTTTGTTCAGACAGTGGTATAGTCACTGATACTTTGTCTTTATTCCAGTAAATAGCCCCAACACAGGTACAGGCAAGAAACTAATTATATGGGTCACCCACAGTAAAGAACACACAAACTTGGTGGTGGTATGAGGAATGTTTCAGAGGGAGAGGGAAGAGAATAGGAGTTGAGACTGGAGATGAAAATGACTGAAAAATACATAAATGAATGAAACTGTCATATAACACAAAAAGTTTTTAAAAGCATACTTAAATCACTAAAATGCATATTCTGAGGAATATAAAAATAGTGACTCACTTCATATTTGTAATGGCCTGATTATTATATGCCTTTCAACAAGTCAGCACTGTTGAATCCATTATTTATTTATGAATCTGTTTGATCACTAATAATATTTTTTCATCATGGCAGATAAGAGAATATCTTACACTTTTCAGACAGTTTCTAAGAATAACCCATTAACTCCAAAGCTTGATACAAGACTAACTGAAAAAAATAAAATCAGTAGCCCTCCTCTGTACATGTGACAAACAGACTGAGAAAGAAATCAGGGCAACAACACCCTTCACAATAGCTAAAAACAATACAAAATATCTTAGGGTAATCCTAACTAAGCAAGTAAAAGGCCTGTATGACAAAAATTTCAAGTCTTTAAAGATGGAAAGATCTCTCATGCTCACATTTTGGTAGGATTAACATAGTAAAAATACTCAGCCTACCAAAAGCAATCTACAGATTCACACAATATTCATCAAAACGCCAACACAATTCTTTACATTACTTGAGAGGAAAATACTCAGTTTCATGTGGAAAAACAAAAATCTCAGGAGAGCTAAAACAATCCTGAACAATAAAAGAAGTACTAGAGGTGTCTCCATCTCTGCTCTCGAACTGTACCACAGAGCTACAGTAATAAAAATCCATGGTAGTGGCATAAAACAGACTCATTGATCCCTGGGACAGAGTCAAAATACCATACATAAGTCCACACATGTATGAACACCTGAATTTCGATAAAGAAGCCAGAAAGACACAATGGAAAAAAGAAAGTGTCTTCAACAAATGGTGCTGGTCAAACTGGATGTCTGTATGCCAAAAGAAGTCAAATAGATCTATATTTATCATCCTGTGCAAAACTCATGCCTAAGTGCATCAAAGATCTCAACATAAAACCCAATACACTGAACATCATAGAAGAGAAAGTAGGCGATATCCTTGAATGCATCGGCACAGGATACAGTTTCCTAAACATAGTATTGGTAGCACAGGCACTAAGATCGACAATTTATACATAGGATCTCATGAAACTGAAAAGTTTCTGTAAGCAAAGGACACAGTCAATAGAAAAACTACTGCCTACAGAATGGGAAAAGATTTTCACCAACTCTTTATCTAACAGAGAACTAACATCCAAATTACATATAAAACTCAAGAAACTAAACATTAACAAACCAAACAATCCAATTAAAAAACAAGATATAGATATGAACGGAGAACTCTTAATAGAAGAATCTCAAATGGCTGATAAACACTTAAATGTTCAATATCCTTAGCCAGCAGGGAAATGTAAATCCAACACCTGTCAGAATGGTTATGATTAAAAAGTGACAGCTCATACTAATGAGGATGTGGAGCAAGGAGAACACTCCTCCAGTGCTGGTGGGAGTGCAATCTTGTACAGCCACTATGGAAATCAATATGGCAGCCCTTCCAGACATTGGGAATTGACCTACATCAATATCCTGTCATACCACTGTTGGGCATATACACAAAAAAATGCCCAATCTACCATAAAAACACTTGTTCAACTATCCAGAAAACTGGTACAACATAGATGTCCTTCAACAAAAGAACAAGTAATGAAAATGTGGTATATTTATACAATGGAGTAATAGTCAGCTGTTAGAAAAAAATGACATCATGAAATTTTCAGGCAAATGGAAGGAACTATAAAAAAAATCATGTGGAGTGAGGCAATCCAAATCTAGAAAGACAAACATAATACATAGTCACTTATAAGTGGATACTAGCTGTTAAGTAAAGGATAATCACACTATAATCCCTAGACCCAGAGAAATTATGTAAGGAGGAGATGTATAGGGGGGAAACATGGAACACCCTGGGAAGGGGATTTAAGGGTGGACTGGGGGCTGGTCAGAATGGGAACAGGATTGATCAGGTTGGAGAGGAAGGGACAAAAGGAGAGAGTGTGGGGAGAAACTTCTGGGCTAGGTGGGCATTTAGGGGGTGTTGTGGAAACCTAGTTTAGTGGAAACTTCTTAGGACCTATGAGGGTGACCCTAACAAGGACGCCTAGTAATGGAGGATATGAAGCCTGAACTGGCCATCTTCTGTAACCAGGCTAGTCTCCCAGTGGTGAGAGTGGGACACAAACCCAGCCACAAAACCTAAAACCCACAACTTGCCCTGCCTGCATGGTGTGCTGAGGTAATGGTGGCTAAGACCCTGTGGAAATGGCCAAGGAATGAATGATCTAACTTGAGACCCAAGCCCAGCGAGGGAACCTATGCCCGACACTGCGTAGATGGCCAGGATCTGGTAGCTGGATGGCTCAGATACCTAGAAGAGAATCAAACACGACTGACAAAAAGAAGAAAAAAAGTCAATGAAATGATTCTTAATGATATTCTGTTATACTCATAGGTGCTTAGCCCAATCATCATCAGAGTGGCTTCCTCCAGCAGCCGATAGGAGCAGATACAGAGACCCACAGTCAAACATTAGGCAGAGCTTGGGAAATCCTGCAAAATACAGAGAGGAAGGATAGTAGAAGCAAGGAGGCAAGGGCACCAGAACACAGTCCACCAAATCATCTAAGAAGATCTCATAGGACTCACAGACACTGAAGCTGGAACCACTGAGCCGGTGTGGGTCCATACTAGTTCCTCTGCATACTGCTCTGGTTGTTTAACTTGGGGTTTTTGAGGGACTCCTAAGAGTGAGAGAGGGGCACGTCTCTGGCATTTTATTTCTAGCTTGTTCCTAGGACCCTTTTACTCCTACTAGGTTACCTTGTCCCAGACTTGATTTTTATTGCATCTTGTTATGCCACGTTTGGTTGATATCACTGGGAGCCCTGCTCTTTTCCCGAAGGGAAAAGGAGAAGCAGTAGAAAAGAGGGGTACTGGGAGAAGGGGAGGGAGGGGAAGCTGCCAACAGGATGTATTGTATGAGAGAAGAATAAAGAAAAAAAGAGCAAAAACTTGAAACGGTAAATTTATTCATTTCAAAATGTGTAGGGTACACCTTATTTCAATGGAAAAGCATTTGAATTTCAAGTAACATAGTGTTTAACTTCTTTTGACTACAGTAGTTAAAATTAAGTTCATTAATAAAGGCACAGGATAACTCTAGGTCTTTTTAACTGGACAAATAATTACCTGTACTCTGTGAGTTGAATTTAATTCACATATTTCCTGACATGTCATTATTGTGATTTTCCATTCCACTTACCTTTTTTTCAAACTAACTTAAAGCGTATTACAGTTCCAATAGTTGATTCATGGGTTCACGGTGGTTCAATAATTAAATTGTTAAAGACATAGTCATTGATGGAGTAGAGGCATCCAGAACAAAGATAACCAAATTTAAAAGGCAAATACTGACACAATGTAGCATAGGTACAGAAGGAATGCCAGCCCCTGAAAGAGCCTAAGAATATGCTGAAGGCATGTAGTCCTCTCTTGATATTGGCTGACCTTGCTGTGGGAAGTGCTGACTTCTAAATTGGGGGCAAATTTCTTTCTCACCTGCAGCAAGCCTTCAGGGATGAAGCAATCTGTTCCATCCACTGATTCTCTCTATTAGCTTTCTCTGTGCTTCATTTGTCACTTGGATGCAACATGTCAGTCATCAGAGCATTTTACAGTGGGCATGGTGTTTACAGTCAACATGATGTGTCCTGCAGGCTGGATAGAGGGATGTACAGATGCGCATGTAAGTAAGCAGAAGAAATACATACCTAATTTCTATTCCTTTCCTGAATATTAAAATGCATTAAATAACATATACATATCTAGATAAATAAGACATCTATTCATTAGATAAAAAGGATATAAATTAATAATGTCTTGTCTGATTTAAATTACTTTTATTTTGATGCATAACAGTGTCTCATGAGTCCCGAAATGTAGGGATTTTTTTCAAGTTGTTTGATTGTTTTGAAATAGAGATATTGTCCCTTACAACCTAATTGAAAGCTTCTCATCAGAATAACTTCAGATATAGTTTCAGTTGGGAATTTTAAAGATTATTTCCAAATAAAAATTGGCCGAGATCTACAACTATGACAACTTCATAAAGTGTCTGACTGACAGCACATATACTTATTTATTTAAAAATCATGCTATTGAATAATTTTTACATTTACTTTCTGGCAAACTTATTACTTCATTGAATGCGTGTTCTACAGAATCAAAAGGATTACTGATCACTACTGGCAGTAAGATAAATGTTCTACTTAAAGTGATTCAATGTACTAATTCCGCATTGATTATAATCCTTTTTCTTCTTGGAGGCAAAGTATCCAAGTGGAAAGGTGTAAAATTAGTGGAAATTTTCTAGTAGTTCAGTTTTCATTAAAATACTCTTTAGGATAATGGTTTTCAACATTCCCAATGCATCAGCTCCCCCTTTTCCCCTCATCTTGTGGTTACTTCCAATCATAAAATCATTTCATTGCTACTTCATAATTGTGATTTTTGCTACTGTTATCAATTGTAATGTAAACATATGATAAGCAGGATATCTGGTATGTGATTTCAGTGAAAGAGTAGCTTAACCTCCAAAAGGTCATGGCCCACAGACTGAGAGCTACTACTTTACGGTTAAAAAAAGCTTTCCCTCTACCATTGGCATAGAGGACATCATTTGAAGTATGATTTATTTGGATGTCCATTTATTATAGGCAGATTTTCCTTTCTCCTCACCCTGAAAATGAAACATTGATGTTGTACATTATTCAATTATGCTGTATTACCTGCTTGATTGAAGAAGAAAAGAATGTTCTGCTTAAATGAAAACCAATGTACCCAACTTATAGTTAGACTAATTTAAAATAATTATATCATATAAAGTGTGAAGCCATTTATTATATTTGGTTCATCATATCAATTTTCTTTAAATACTTTCAGATATAACATGTCATGCAAGAACCACTTTTGCAACTGCATTAAACATCAAGAAAGTAAGCAATGACATCCGAACAATATTTATTACATCCTAGAAAATACAAGCAAGTTAAGCAGATGTCATTCTTATGTATTCAAACAGAGAAAAATAGAAATATTTGATTGTTATAAACAGAAAGGAAATATATGAACCTTTAAGAATACATTAAATAGAATTAATGCATTAATTATTATCAAACAATTATTGGTTAAAAATAGGATGAATAGTTTTGTTTATATTGTTGTGAAGAAACATCATGACCACAGCAACTCTCATGAAGAAAATATGTAATTAAATGACTCACTTACAGATTCAGAGATTCAGTCAATTATCATCATATGGGAAGCATGACAGCATCCAGGCAGATGTGTTACTAGAGGAATAGCTGAGAGTCCTACATCTAACAGGCAACAGGATGTCAACTGAGACACTGGGCAATATCCTGAGCATAGGAAACCTCAAAGCCCACCTCCACAGTGACATACCTCCTCCAATAATGCTATACCTCCTAATAGTGCCACTCCCTATGAGAATATGGGGTAAATTGCTTTCAAACTACCACAGTTTGGAACTTTATTTATTGTTTATTAAGGCTACACTCTCCATCTACACTCCAGACAGATCTCAAACATCAGATCCTCCACTAGTTAGAGTCACTAAATATTTTCATAGCTGTCTGATTTCATGGTATGAACTAAATGATACAAGGAACACATCCTTAGTGTAAATGCTAACAAAAACTGTATATTGTAGATCATTAACAGTAGAAAAATAAAGAAAACATGGGTCTTTTTTACTTGCACTTTCCATATTTTTTTGTACGGTCATTCTTGGAAGATTAACACCAAGGCACAATAAAGATATAGTGTGTCTAGAGCAATCACACTCTGACCTAATAATTTTCAGTATTATTATATTGGATAAGTTTTCCCTTTTGTTATCTTTTTTTTGTTCTGCAATGTATTTTTAGTAAATTGTCACATAACATTTTGTACTTTGATTTCAAATAAAACTAATTTTTACAAATGAACAGAGACTTTACAACATATGAGGCCCATGTAATAGTATAAAGCAACAATGATATTTAGATTAGGTTATAGATGGTAGTCATGATTATCAGAAGCAATCAGGTTGGATTAATTTTGCAAAGGCTTTCATTTTATTATAACATTCCTTCAATGTACATGATACATCTTAATCATACTCTCATCCTCTACTACATTTTCTTGTCCTGTTTCTCATCATTCTTTCATATTTTCCTCATTTCCAGCAGTCTACATTTTACTTTAAGATCTTTTCTTTATTTTATTCCTCTAAATTCAACATACTTGAGAGAAAACGTGATTCTCATTTATTTTGCTTAACCTGATGACCTACAGTTTCATCTATTTTTGTACAAATGGTGTGATTCTCTTATTATTCATGGCTTCATCATGCGTATGTGTATTTTTTCACATTCCTATTGATATTAATATGAGCTGGTACTGTAATTTTGTTCCTTCAACATTATTGTCATATACTATGATTTTTATGAGGATACATTCAAAGGTGAAAGAGATGGTATATAGTCTGTTTGGTTTCTTGCAAGAGACAGTCTCTTCCAATGCACATATGGGCTTGTTGAAGTCTCAAATAGCAACTGTGTTTTCTCCAAATGCCACTGTCACTCTCAAAGTGAAAAGCAGTAAGATTGTTGTGACTTCGGGTGATGCTTGAATGTCGTAGGCAGTGTGTACTGATCCACACATGGCAGACCTTGCTTTTGTTTCATCCTATAACATAGACTTCTGTCCCATTCTTGGTCTAAGACACAACCCACAGCCAATTTTGATGTTGTTGTTTGTAATCACTCTTGGGTGCTTACTCATTAGTGTTTCTGGGTATCCATTGGGTTTGGGAGATGTAAAAATGAAGAGGTTCCTGTTGTTATTTCCAGATGAAAGACAAAATCTTTGTGATCAAAATTCTTCAGCTGGCCTCCTACATGAGCATCAATGAAAAACCTAGGGAATATAGGTGACCACTTGACCAGACTCTTTTAAGTGTGACTAAGCAATTGCCATTTCAAAAGATAATTTTGCAGAATTTCTAACTTTGTGTGCAAGCATCTAACTTAAGCTTTTCTTTTCTTTTTTTTTAAAGTTTCTATGTTTTGTTTAAATCTTATTTTAATTTTATTTTACAATACTATTCAGTTCTACATAACAGCCACAGATTCCCTTGTTCTCCCCCTTCCTGCCCCCCTCCCCTTCCCCCCAGCCCACCCCCCGTTCCCACCAACTCCAGATCAAGGCCACCCCCAAGGACTGAGATCGACCTGATAGACTCAGTCCAGGCAGGTCCAGTCCCCTCCTCCCAGATTGAGCCAAGCGTCCCTGTATAAGTCCCAGGTTTCAAACAGCTATCTCATGCAGTGAGCCCAGGACCTGGTGTCACTGCCTAGATGCCTCCCAAACAGATCAAGCCAATCGACTGTCTCACCTATTCAGAGGGCCTGATCCAGTTGGGGGCCCCTCAGCCTTTGGTTCATAGTTCATGTGTTTCCATTCATTTAGCTATTTGTCCCTGTGCTTTATCCAACCTTGGTTTCAACAATTCTCGCTCATATAAACCCTCCTCTTTCTCGCTAATTAGACTCCCAGCGCTCCACCAGGGGCCTAGCCGTGGATGTCTGCATCCAGATTCCTCAGTCCTTGGATGGGGTTTTTGGCCCAACTATTAGGGTGTTTGGCCATCCCATCACCAGAGTAGGTCAGTCCCAGCTGTCTCTCGGCCATTGCCAGCAGTCTTTTGTGGGGTATCTTTGTGGATTTCTGTGGGCCTCTTTAGCACTTTGTTTCTTCCTTTTCTCATGTGGTCTTCATTTATGATGGTCTCCTATTCCTTCTTCTCCCTCTCTGTTCTTGATCCAGGTGGGATCTCCTGCTCTCTTTCCCTCGACCCTCACCGTTCATTGCTCCCACTCATGTCCAGGCTGTTCATGTAGATCTCATCCATTTCATCATTGGGTGATCCTTGTGTCTTTCTTGGCGTCCTGTTTTCCAGGTAGCCTCACTGGTGATGTGAGTAGCAGTCCAGTCATCCTTGTTCCACATCTAGTATCCTCCTATGAGTGAGTACATACCATATTTGTCTTTCTGAGTATGGGTTACCTCACTCAGGACGATTTTTTTCTAGATCCATCCATTTGCCTGCAAACCTCATGATGAAGCTTTTATTTTCTATTTTGCTTATTTTCTTGTTGAGGATGAGTTGCTATACTCCCTTTTTTTGGTATCCAGTATTTAATGTTGTAGCTCTCTCTTTTACACTTCTGAAGTTCACTGTTTATAGATTCATCTGGTTCTGCATGTGATTTACTGATTCTCTCCTCTGCCTCTCCATTTCACATTCACAGAAAGGCAGGAAAATGCTAGATGTCTGTCACCCACCAAACTCTCTCTCTCTACGAAAAGACTTAGAGATCTTTTTCATAAAAATGGACCTAATCATAGTACCTATTTTTAGGAGAGTTAGGGATCACTGATAACTTGTTTGGACTTCATTTTTAAATGTTAGTCACACAAGTATTCTTTCACCATGATCACTCAATTTATTATTGCTTTGGATTGAAGGTTCATATGTTTAAATTCTATCATCTAAGGAGATGGGTAATAAGAGTCCTACTAGTTGCTATATGGAAATTACTCATTTAGATAGGTCATTTCCCAAATATCTAATTAAAAATACCTGAGAGGGCCTATTGTCTATAAAATAAAGTGATTGTGTGCTTCTAAGATATAACCATCAATAAACTAAAATTGGTATTTTGTATAGCAGTTCATTTGAGTTAATGGTGTCAAACTTTGTAGACTCTGATTTTATTTAAGTAACTAACTAGTATCTAATGCTTTTGGTGTTTTCAAAGTGAACAAAATCTATAAAACTTAAAACACTAATGCATTTCGAAATATATCAATGGAAAGTATAAAATATTAAGTATTTACTGAAGATGTATTTTACGTTTCCCAAAGTATTTTATATTTGACTTATAATTAAAATGAATCACTGGAACATTTTTCTCTTTTTTTATTATCAAAAGAGAACAGTCAGGCATTGGAATAATCACAGTATATAATTAGAGAAATATAGTTCAGAAAAATTAAATAGAAAGTATATTGAGATCCTGACCAATCTAAGAAATGACAGACTTATTCATGTCATTTGTCAATTTTTTCAAGTAACGAAATTACTTTTAAGTTAAAAATTGTTGTGAAAGAACAATGAAAGATTTCTTTCAACTGTATAATTGATTGAAATTCAAAATAAGCCTTGAATAGTTTTAGTAGAGAACGATATAATTATTTTATTTTCAGCTTTAAAAACTTCAGTCTGATAGTTTTCAGCTATGTGCCACATTCAGTATGTTCTTCTAACTCTGACAGATAATTCAACACTTATTAATTTCAGCTTTGGAATTCTCAGAGACAGGCATTGAGAAGAATGAAGTGCCTGAAAACCAAAAAGAAGTTTTTAATCTCTGTTATTTGTTGTCTCCATTTGATTACAGAAAGACTTGTTTTGGTTGGAGGTCTCTAAAACTGAAGAACAACAAGTTTTGGTCTCCTTTGAACATTTACTTTGTCCAATAAGAAAAAAAAAGTGAAGAAAGTCAAAAATAAGTTAGTGTTAAAAGTTATCTGGAAGAGATGCAGAGAAATGCTCACATGTTATTGAATTCCTATGTAGATCAGTAGGAAACAACAAATGATTAGTACAAAGGATAAACCACAATTCTCCAAGTATTCATAATTGAATAAATTTATTCAATAGTGCATCATATATTAACTAGTCAAACTTGATATTCACGTAACGCAGAGGTCTACTTATGGCAAATGATTCTGCAGTACAGTTGCAATCTTTCTTGCAGTAGAAACTTACTTTTTTATGGAAAGATGATTTTAAGTTTTGCTACTATCTCTTTTTTGGTGGCATTTTTTTCCTTTTTGGGTGGCCATTTCCATCATTTCTTACAAATTTAAGAAAAATGATATAGCTCTGTATCAAATTTTGAGGTGTATTATAATAAATGTGTGAATGAAATCTGTGAGAAACATGGTCCCTGAAGACAAAAAGGGGATTTCAACAGCCACTGAAACTCTAGATAACACAGTGACTGGCACCTTTGTCTAGAAGATAAATGCAACTCTGGCTTCTCTACCTTGCTGCAGAAGATCTGTTATGAGGGGTGCATGTTTATTGCCATCCATATAGCGACTACAGCCTAACCATCGGAAGAGAGAAGAATTAAAAAAATTCTTTTCATTTATTGTTACCAAATTTCTTAGACATTTTGATTCATGACTTTTCTCTCTTTACCCATGTAATGTTAAAACAGTGTGAATGGAAATTTAGTTTTTCACCTAAAAGCAATGTTAAACTTCCATTGCTAACATTTTTTTTTGTGAACTTGACTAAACTTTTTATATTGTTTCAAAGTACAGTCTGCAATATTCAAGTAAATACAATCCTAGATAATTTTCAATTGAGATAGAGAACTCTCTAGGTATTTTTATGGTAGACAATTGTAGGGCATGCTAAAGTGTTCCTTAAAATTAATTTATACCTAGCTGACTTACCGTACTTATGCAATACAGTCATTTAAAGCATAGCTATGCAGTTATATTTTGTATGTTTAAATCTCACATCTACTATTTTTCTCTCTATTATTTTGAATAAACTGCACCTTCCTTTATTCTTCTACAAGATTAATTTGACAAAATATGATGGCTTCGTTTTACTACCACTGATAAAATGTTGCTGAAGGTAAGCAATTTAGCATTGTAAATATTACATAGTACTTTTAGCTGAATGAAGGTAAGCAATTTGGCATTGTAAACATTACATAGTACTTTTAGCTGAATTTGATTATTTCAACTTGTAGAGCCTGAACTGTCTGACTCCTCTAACCAGGTAAGACTTCGAGTGGACAGAGTAGGACACAAACCCAGCCACATGTAACCTTTGACCTACAATTTGTTCTGCTTACAAGATGTGCTGGGTTATAGACCACACAGAATTTGTGGAAGTGGCCAACCAATGAGACCCATAAGTTGAGATGCAGCCGACCCCTGAGACTGACTGGAGAACTAGGAACCAGAGCCTGGAAAACCCAGAAACCTAGGAACGAACCAAATACAACTTTCAAAAAGATAAAATCCATGAAATGATTCCTAATGATATTCTGCTGTACTCATAGATTGGTGCCTAGCCTAGTTGGCATCAGAAAGACATCATCTAGCAACTGATAGAAACAGATGCAGAGACCCAGAGCCAAACATTAGGCAGACCTAGGGGAATCTTGCAAAAGATAAGAGGAGGATTGTAGAAGTCAGAGGATTCAGGGACATCACAAGAAAACCCACCTAATCAACTAACCTGGGCTGATGAGGGTTCATAGAGACTGAATTAACAACAAGGGAGCCTGCATGGGACTGACCTAGGCCCTCTGCAAATGTGCTACTTGGTCTCCTTGTGGGACCTCTAACAGTGGGAGCAGGGGCTATCTCTGACTCTTTTGCTCACTTTTGGGACCCAATCCTGATACTGGTCAGCCTTGTCTTCAAATTGGTAGGCCATGTTTGGTTGATATCATGGGAGGCCTTCCCTCCTCTGAATAGAAATGGAGGAAAAGTGGATGGAGGAGGCAGAGGGGAGGTGTGGGAGAGGGACTTAGAGGAAAGGAAGAAAGGGAAACAGTGGTCCAGTCAAAATAATAATAATAATTAAAAGAATGACAGGCTTTTGAGGGATGATAATAGTAAAATAAAATAATATGTAATGCAATGAAATATGATAAAAGTCTAACAAATTATAACCCTTCAAATTTTTTCTAATTCATTGTCTTTCTGATTCTTCTTTTCCCTTTATTAAAAAGCTTGACAAAATTCCACCAGCACAAAAAATAATTTAGGAGGCTAAAAGTGATACTTTATAAATGGACATTTAACGTTTTTAAATTTTGGCTATTTAGAATAATGTAGTTACTAGAAAAATATGGCAATCTCTTTAGAATATTGTTTTAAATTTAAGAGAACTACAAAAGACCTCCAATAATTAAAAAACTCTTATAAAACAAGAATAATGCTGGAAGTAGAACATTCCATAACTTCAAAAAAATTCAAATTTACATGGTTTTATTAAAATTGTACTTTTTATTTCTGTGTAAGATATTCAAGCATTTTAAAAGGATTAAAATCAAACTTCAAATAAAATAACTAATAAAATTACAATGTAATTCTTCTGCTACCCCTCAATAATAAGCCAATGCAAACCTAGATCAATGAAAACTCTTAGCATAAGAACAGACTTATAGACAAAGAATGGAATAGAATGTCCAGATAGTAAAACACCCAAATTGAACAGCTGATCCTCAGTAAGAGGCCAAAAATTCAGAATGTAGAAAGAAATTGTCTCTTAAGTTGTTCTGGGGAAACTGGATATTCACATACATAGAAATGAAGTCAGACCCTTTTAAATCATGCATGAAGATAGTTCAAAGTAGATTAATACCTTAAAGATAAGAGATATTTAAATGCATAAACTTGTGAGAAGAAAAAATCATGACACTGCTCTCAAAAATAATATCTCCACTGTGGAAGCAAAGTGTAATCAACAAAACATAGACAAGTAGGAAGCTTCTGAATAATGAAATACATACTGTTATGCTAAGAAAAAATATTTAAGCATGCACTTTCTCATTTTAAAAAGTACATTTGTATCTTTGCTATGCTATTGAGCTCCAGGACCTACCAACACACTTCAGGCATTGTCATCGATTGTGAAGAATGTGCACCACATATTGACATGAAGCAAAGTAATGTACAAACCTATCTTCATAGTAGATAGAGTCCTAAATAGCATATAGACAGATGTGCAATACCTCTAAAAATAAAATCTCTTCTGAATGTGAATAATGGCAATGAATATGGAGAAGTTCAAGTTCTTATGCAATCTTGGGTAGAATTTAAAAGTGAATAGTGTTGTGAACATTATATAGGTCATAATAATATGAAAAATATGACAACTGTACAGTCTAGTTCATCTAATTTTCCTATTAGACTACATGTTTCCTAGATAGCAGAAATTTATGTTCATAATGTGACTGATTTCTATAAAATAATCAATAGAACATTTAATTGTGTAGTACATGCATCTACAGTGATAACATCAGTAGACTTTGATTATTCAAATTACCCAGAGAGGTAGTATCTGAGTTCATAGGATGCCAAGTATGAAGTAGGGTAAAGCATATTTTCTAAAATGTTGGAATTGTGCTTCATAGAAAATTGCTATGTAGAAAAGTCAGCTGTCTTTTGTCTGACATGAAAACAGGAAAGCCTTCAGGGCATTTCCTACAGCTTAATTCTTCTAACTTCAAGTAACTTTCATCATTATTCTGTCTTCTTTATCTTATGGATTCTAAGATGCATTGATTTTGCCTTTTATCCTCATGGAAATTAAAAATCAGTATATCATCATTAGCATCTTACAGTCCAAAGCCAAATCTCAGGTCTTGGAATATTTTCCTTTGTTTTAGAATAAATTCTAGTGATATAAGAATGGTCTGAAATGCCACAAATTGAGGAAGATAATTTTTTGAATGAGAGACCATGTATTTCTTGATAATATACCCTCTTCAGTATAATAGCTTTCATTTTTTCCTGCACAGCAACCTGGCACTCCAGAGGCGGGGGAATGCATTTCTCAGTGTTGGAGTATGTCGTTATAGTGCAAGGACCTAAAATTTTGTGACTGGTCACTTTTCTGAGGTTTTGGTTTTGAGACCTATTTCATGAAAATTTTGTTTGTCTTTGAGAATAGTTGTTGCTTGTTTTTTCTCTTTTGAGGGGCCTGCCACCTAGCTCCCAAATAAATCACACACAGAGGCCTGTTCTTACTTATAAATGTCTGGCTTTAGCTTGTCTTGTTTCTTGCTAATTTCCCTTAACCTTAAATTATCCCATCTACCTTTTGCCTCTGGGCGTTTCCTGTTATCTTACTTCTGTAAAACTTACTCTTATTCCATGGCTTGCTGTGTAGCTGGGTGGCTGGTCTCTGGAGTCCTCCTCCTTCTATGGCTACTTCTTGATCTCTCTTCTCCCAGATTTCTCCTTTTATTTATTCTCTCTGCCTGCCAGCCCCCCATCCAGTCTCCTGCCTTGCTATTGATCAGTTGTTTATTAGACCATCTGGCATTTTAACAGGCACAGTAACACAACTTCACAGAGTTAAATAAAAGCAACATAAACAAAAGTAACATACCTAAAAATAATATTCTATAGCAGAGAATGTATCTTGTATATACAGTTTTAGGAGAAAAAAATACAGTTTAATGGCGCCCAACGTGTTGGCAAGAGTTTGTACCTAAAACCTGAGAAAAAAGATTCTAAAACGGAACTAAAAACAGCTTCTTAATTGTCTCTCTCAAATGAGCAGCAGCTGCTGGTTTGAGTTACTGGCGGGTTCCTGGCATGTGCGCTTGACCTGCAGTATGGCGGGAATGAGGCCTCTGCAAATGGAACATTAAGCTGCGTGGTGGATTTAGCCTTTGCTAGTACAAAACAAAAAAGGTTTCTGGGCTACATGCTGCTTGGATAAAAGCATAGACTCACGATAGCTCCCAGAGCTGGCAGTAAAGGCACCACAGGCATGTTGAGAAGCTGAGGTGGGCAGAGCAAGCAGCCATGGCACCTTTTCAGTCTTAGAAATGGTGCAGTTTAAAGCAACAGATTCACAATAAGACAGATTCAGATGGAACAAGACTTTAAATGCTTTACAATGTGTGTAAAAATGTACATAGGCTTGGAAGAGAGAGGAAAAGGAACATAGACAGTTATATAAAGAAATAGAAAGTTTAAAAAAATAAAGTCTTTAAAGAGAAAGTAAAAGTAATATAAAAAATAAGCCACATAAAGATGGCTATCACACAGAGAATCTGGATTATGTTCTCTTTGATATTTGTAGCTGAAGAAAAACATTTGATTGCAAAAGCTGTTGAGTTATGCCAAAATGTATATTTTAAAGGTACCTTGACTTCAAAATTTAGATGTAAGGATATGTTGCTTTGGAAAAGAGGCTCTGTTTTTGTCTCTACAGAAAGCCAGAGGCTATGGATTTGTTCCAGATTAAGATACATCAGGTTTGACCAGCCAAGACCCCCTGAAAGGTCTCCGATGACACCATGGCCCAGATAATCCAACATCCAGAATCATTTCAAGGCAACTGGCTCAGATGATACAGTCTCTCGGACTACTCCATGAACCTAAAATTTTCTTTGTATCCCCATAAGATACTGTGCCCCCCTCCAGCAGGAAGTAGTAAGAGAAGCTACGCCCAAATTCCCAAATATACCAAGCTGGCTTTAAAGATGTGTAAAAGTTAAAACCTTCCTTTTTAAAAAAAAGAAAAGGGGAAGTGCTGTGGGATGTTCTGTATGTCCTGTGGGAGCCCTTCTTGGGTTCTTTGTGGCGTTACCCAGCAGGTCCGCATAGAGGATGATTAGGACCATGGGCCTGAGTGCAGGTATCTGAGATGGTCTGCACTTGGCTGTGCTGGGGATGGTCTGTATGTCAAGTTGCTCTGATTGGTCAATAAATAAAACCTGATTGGTCGTGGCTAGGCAGGATGTATAGGCGGGACTAACAGAGAGGAGATATAAAAGAACAGGAAGGCAAGAGACACTGCAGCCGCCGCCATGACCAGCAGCATGTGAAGATGCTGGTAAGCCACCAGCCACGTGGCAAGGTATAGATTTATGGAAATGGACTAATTTAAGCTATAAGCACAGTTAGCAAGAAGCCTGCCACGGCCATACAGTTTGTAAGCAATATAAGTCTCTGTGTTTACTTGGTTGGGTCTGAGCGGCTGTGGGACTGGCGGGTGACAAAGATTTGTCCTGACTGTGGGCAAGGTGGAAAACTCTAGCAACAGTTTAATATTTAAAGGACAACTAGCCTATGTTAAAATCGATCAACTGTTGGCAATTGCATATAAATTATGATTTGACAATACTCCTTGTTACAGTTTCACAAATTTTTCCAAAATATATTCATATGTTATCTACTACTGTCTTATGAAAAAAACTGGAGATAAAATAATTCAAAGATATAAGGTTCTTTCAGAATTCTGTGTAATATTAATCCCAGAGATAAAGGGGAAATATTTTTTCAACTATGAAAAATGGTGCTACTAAATACAAAACATTAATACTTAAATAATACCTACAAAGTATCACCACTACCTATTCCTCCACCATTCACAGTTCCCAAAGCCCATGCACATGGAAATAATCAAATCTTCAAGAATAGTTGCTTAGAAACACCATGAAAAACATTTTAAGTCATAGTAGAATATTAGTTCAATGTTTTCCTGCTGTGACAATACACCACACAGAAGCTACTTAGGAGAGGATGGACTTGATTTGGAGGACAGTCCATGGCTAGAGTCCACCATGGTAGGGATACAGCAACAGGGAGCTTGAAGTGGATGCTCACATTGAATCTGTTGTGAGGAAATGAGGAGAGATAAGTGCTCCTTCTGGGTTGCTATCATGGGGTTTTGTTTGTTTGTTTGCTTGTTTGTTTGTCCTGAACCCTAGAACCTGGAAATTTATTGTCAACATTTAAGGTGAGTCATTGTTGTCCCATTCACTTAACCTAATCTACATAATTCCTCAGAGACAAAATCAGAGAAATGTTACCATGGTGATTCTAGATTCCTTCAAGTTGTCAGTTAAGATCCTTATTTTTTTTTTAATTTTATTTTTCAACTTTATTTGATTTTTATTGTATGAGAATCACATGTATGCCTGTAGTTTTTATTTAAATCAGATGCATCCTCTGTTTTATTCCCCCAATTCTTTCCTACAACCCTACAACTTTCCCCTCTCAAGTTCATGTGTGCATGTTTTTCAATTGACATACAGGCACATCATTTTCTACTTTCCTTTCCTCCTCTAAACCTTCCTATGTACCCTATGTACTGTACTTGGTCTCTCAAATTCATGGTCTCTATTTCTTTCATTGTGGATTTGTGCTTGTGTGTATGTGTGACTAAACATATAAATACAATCTGCTTAGTTTATATAATATTACTTCATGTATATTATTTCTGAGCTCTTACACATGCACTAACTATATCTAATGCCACCTGTTTGTGCATGGGTATAGGTCCATGTACTCAAGTTTAGGCTGACTCTGAGGAATGTCATTCCTGAAGGACACTCAATGTTTTCTATCATGACACCAATCAACGGTGAACAGTTTCCAGCTAGGGTGTTACTTCATAAGCTACTTGCTAATCTAAGCTGGCATTTTGGTTGTTTTGATCTTGTATGGGCCTTATATACTCAGACAAAGCTGTTATGGGCTCATATGTTCAATTGTCCTGTAATGTCCACCAAAATTAATCACTATCTAGTTCAATTAGTTTCTCTAATAATCATTAAACAATGTACTAAACTATGGGTGTGATGATAAGAATTTAGCAGCAGGATTACTATATTCATTCAGCAGAAAAAAAGTATTAGTCTCCTTCATATGGAAACACAACTGTGGGTTTTAGGATGAGTTAATGGTACCAGACATGAGTTCTGATCCTTGCAGAGAGGGCTTTACAGTCAATCAAATGGTGGATGGTTACATCCACAACGTGTGTGCTGTAACATTTACACCACTAGATATGTCTGGTCAGGTAGGTTATTACTGTACCTTTCTTGCAATGTTTATAGCTGGAGAAGACAGTTGATTCCTCTTTTACACCAGTTATCTCCATAGTCACTTCCTGAGCTCTGAAAGCTATCTAGGAAGGTGGAAAATTTGAGACTGGTAGTAGCTTGTTTTTTTTTTTTTTTTTTTTTTTTCTGTTTTGTAATTCAAATATGTGGTGTCTTTAGCCAAAAATTATTACAATCAAGTTTTGTCAGATAGGTAAGAACTATGCATTTGCCTGCAATGTTTGAGAGGCTCAGTGGAACTCCACTAGCCAAAAGCTTCAGAACATGGAACTCGCACTTGACATTGGGGTTTTTATTTGATAACTTATTACAGTGTCTGAGAGAGGTATTTTATCTCCACTATAGGGTAATAATCATTTAAGTTCCTTTCATATATGTGTATTTGTATATTTTAGGAAGTTTCTACAGAGTTATGTTTCCATGCAGCTATAATTAAAAAAATGTCTTTAGTAATAATTATACCTCTCTTTATACTTTCTTCTGCTTTGCCCTACTATCTTCCATTCCATTTAACTCTAGCTTCTGTTGTCATTTTCCACTCTGTACCAACTATGGTCAATTCCCCTACCCTTGAAATTCCATTCCATTGCTCCTTATCAATTCCCTGACTTCTATAGTTATTCCAATCCAAACACATATCTAAGGATTTAAGGCAAGCATCCATAGATCCATAGATCAATAAAGTGAGAAGTTCTTTTGGGTCTCAGTTATCTCACTCAGAAGGATTATTTTAAGCTCCCTCCATTTACCTATGAGTTTCACAGTTTCCTTTTTCTTACCAGCTAAATAAAACTTCATTGTTTATATGTACAGCATTTTCATTATCCAGTTATCAGTTGTTGAATGTATAGGAAGATTGCACTTTATGCTTACATTTGCATAAGATGTGAATCATTATTCTCAGCAAATCTTGACCACTAGAAACATTTTTAAACAACCAGCTCACACTTTTTGTCACATTGCAAAGGAAAGATGTGAGATTTCAACACGTTCTTCTCTTTTAATGTCTATTATCTATTTTGAATCTTAAATAGTCTCTCTCTCTCTTCTACTTTTCCTGCTTTTTTGGTAATTAGATGGTTAATTTTTACCTTCACTCATATTATCCATGTTGGCAAATGTATTCTTGTTCTGACAAAATATTTCTTAGATATAATATGAAGATCATTATTGGTCAACTTTCAATTAATCTAAGAAGTCATTTACTCATAATTGATGCTAAAAATTTTCTTAAATTCACAGATTTGGTAACGGAGATTTGTATAACAGATTGGGGGAATTGCATAGATCGGTATCTTGTTAAATTGATGTATTTCTTCATTATATGTTCTAATATATTCATTTTCTCAAAGAGTCATATATTGTTTAAGTCTATGCTGAATACTAACAAGATTATTTAAATTCTTTCAAAGTGACATTGCAATGCCAATAGATGCTGTGCATTGTTGTAATTATTCCAAATGACTTATGACTCAGACCCCTAAAAGTTAGACATAATTGTGTATACTTTTCATTCCTTCTGAACATCATCTGTCCTTACTATAGACAGGGCCTTTTTTATGAGGTAATGTAATGAAGAAGGAATTGGCTATCTCAATAAAGACTGCCTTTGTCAAAGACTTTAGCAGTATAGACTGAAAATAATTCCGAAGTCCAATAATCCAAACAGTTAGACTTTGTCAAAAATATTGCATTCTTCGGTTTCATATTTTGCCCCTGGCCATTTACAGTCTCTAAAGGTCTTTTGATCAAATGTTAGTCAGTTAAACATGCCATGCTTATGATCTAGTGTGATGGTATTGTGTTCCCCAAAATATTGTGCACGCTAATAAACTTTTCTGGGGTCAGAGAACGGAAAGCCACAATATTAAACATACAGGATAGTCAGTGGTGGCACACACTCCTTTAATCCTAGCATTCCAGAGGCCAAAATCCCTCTGGATCTCTGTGAGTTCAAGGCTACATTGGAAACAGCCAGGCATGGTGACACATGCTTTTAATCCCAGAAAGTGAGCCTTTAATCCCAGCAAGTGAGGTCAGAAAGCAGAAAGGTATATAAGGCATGAAAACCAGGAACAAGGTTGGTTAAGCTATCAGGCTTTCAAGAAGCATTTCAGCTGAGAGCCATTCAGATATGAGAACACAGAAGCTCCCAGTCTGAGGAAACAAGATCAGCTGAGAAGTTGGCCAGGTGAGGTGACTGTGGTTTGTTCTGCTTCTCTGATTTTCCAGCGTTCACCCCAATACCTGGCTTCAGGATTCTTTTATTAATAAGACCTTTTAAGATTCATGCCACAACTAATTTTCTTGTATAAAATCTATTGAAGAATTATGGAAGGTACAACTTGTCCAACAAAAAGCATTTTCAGCATTATCTACTGAGTGAATGGTGAGTACATATAAGTATAAATAAATTCCCTCAGTAACTATTACATTTATTCATAATGGAGATAACCAATTTCTCTGGTATGTTACTGGAATTATTGTATTTTTTTTAAAAAAACACTTTTTAAACATACAGACTTATAGATTTTTTTCTTTAAATATGAATTATTGTTTGTAACTATTTTTTATTAAGTAGTTTTTTAACTTCCATGATGTAGCACACAATGATTTCACCCATGCTGAAAAATGAACTGGTTGCACCATCTGAAAGCATCATTTAATTACGTATTCTTATTAAATTACTCAATAATGATCACAAAAGGATCCAAAACCTTAATGTACAGTTTAATAGACATTCAATACACCATGATGTAGAAGTCCATAGGTCAAAGAGAAGCAACAAGATGTGATGCTCTCAGAGAAGTGCCTTATATTGTCCTTGCTGATTTAGAAACCTAACCCAATCTAGATAATATTATATATAGGACCTCAGGAGAGCACATTTACCTAATTACCACCAAAGTATAGAACGTGTTAGTGTCACAGAAAAAGAAATAATTCAATTTTTATTTCTGATTCAAGGTGAATTATATGTTGATCCATTTGGAATGCACACACACACACACACACACACACACATATGCAGGTCCAAAATAATTTCTAGATAGGCTTTAACAACTTTGCTTTCTCCAGTAGTCTTAGTGGTCAACAGCATTTTCCTGCAACTTTGTCTTCTCTTTTGGTATTGTGCAAGTAGTAAATACTATCTAAAGTGGACAAACAACATACAGCTAACACAGAGTTGATAAGGTTGGGATATGTGAGTCATAAGAAATATCAAGGAGACAGTATATAGTATTAAGCTGTATTCAATAGCTTTCTTCTGACTCAGGCAGCAGATTGATCTCGTCTTTGAATTACAGAATGTAGTTTGTTTGAAAACCCGAGGCCAATAAGCTAGCACAGATTTAATTCACTATTTCAGGAATTAAATATATAATCATATATTTGTGAAGTGATTAATATTTCCTTATGTGTTTCTTTTTATTTTATTTTACAACACAATTCAGTTCTACATATCAGCCATGGATTCCCTTGTTCCCCCTCCTGCCCCCTCCCCTTCCTCTCAGCCTACCTCCAATTCCCACCTCCTCCAGGGCAAATCCTCTCCCCGAGGACTGCGATCAACCTGGTAGACTCAGTCCAGACAGGTCCAGTCCCCTCCTCCCAGGCTGAGTGAAGCGACCCTGCATAAGCCCCAGGTTTCAAACAGCCAACTCATGCAATGAGCACAGGACCCGGTCCCACTGTCTGGATGCCTCCCAAACAGATCAAGCCAATCAATTGAATCACCCATTCAGAGGGCCTGATCTAGTTGGGGACTTTTAAAGTAAGTCTAAAGAGATAATTATTTACCCATGTCTCTACACTATCTTTATATATTCACACACACACACACACACACACACACACACACACACACACACACACACATACACACACACATTCATGAATCATTTAAAATGAGACACATGTTGAGGGATGAGCCCTAAAATGATTTGGCTAATTTGGCAGTTTTGTATGGTTTTAAGGTCAAGCAGTGTCCTGACACAGACCTGGATGGCAGAAGTTCATTGCTTAAGCTTGTCTCCAGTACAAAACAGTGAACAGAAGTGACATGAAGCTGCTCCAATATCACACATCACATTATTCCAAGTATACCTTGCAAAGAATTAAATGGCAAAGTAGTATCAATAGTGTTGTAGAGTAAAACATAAAAAAGTGACTAATCATTTATTACCATTTTATGTGATATATGTATATATATATATATATATATATATATATATATATATATATATATATAATTGCATGTGTTATACTTTTCTGTGACTGCCAATGCAATGAATTTTCTTATACACATCTTCAGAAATACAGTGCATGATGACATCATAATGTTCTCAATATCACCAGGTGACAGAAATTTTCAAAAATGTCATTATAATTTTTATGGGACCCGTATCACCTATATGGAAAATGTGGTCAGTAGATCAGTGACATAAACACCATTACGAGGCACATGATTTCATGAGTACATGCATTTATTTATGTGTTTCTCTATACAATTAGATTGAAATGCAATATAATCTGTACATTCATATATGAAGAAAGGACTCAGGAGAATGAATCTTTACTTTCAGATAACTCAATTAGTAAGACAGGCAATGTCAAATCATGCCTTTAAATTTCAATATCCTCTGATCTTTCAATCTTCTCGTTTGAGAACTGATGAGAAAGAACAATCAAATGAAAGATGAAGCAAAACTGAGAATTCTGTGTTTGGCAAGAAATGCATCCAGATCAAAATTTGTTTCCGTTCTTTTGCCAGCAGCCTCCATTTTCCTACAGGATCTAATATTTGGCTCCAGATCTCTCATAAACATGTCATTTGATGCTAGTGATGACAGCAACAGAAACATTTTTGCTCTGTTCAAATACCTGTGAAATTAGAAGTCAAAGGATCAATTCTTGGAGCATCCTTTCTGTTTCAGTTGCCTTTGAAATCTCCGACACAGATGTGTGACTGCTCTGGCGTCTATTCTCTCACCACATTATGCTACTGATCTGAGTTCCTTCTTCTTCTGGATAGATCCTTCTCTGTTCAGTTATTTGCTTATGAAACACTCTTCTCCAGCTGGCATGTCTATGAGACACAGCTCTCTGTCTTCTAACTAAGCCACAATTTTAGCGGGTTCCTTCAAGTGGGTTTATCTTATTGCTTTTTAAAGGTCACCACTTGATAGCTCCAAATATCTTCAGAAAATAATGGCTTTAGTTCAAGATAATTTCACAGAAGTGATCTGACTTCCATCTTAGACAATGTGCACAATAAACTATGACAAAATATTTGAACTTACTGCTTTTTACATGAGGAGAAAGTAAATTAGTTAAAATCACAAAGAGAGATTCTCCTGGTAAAAAAAACTCTCTCCAATGTAACACTGTGACAAAAAAAAAAAAAAAAAAAAAAAAAAAAAAAAAAAAAAAAAAAAAAAAACCACAGACAATTAGCTATTTTTTTTCAAATGTAAGATGTAGATGAAATTCTAAATGGTCTTATTAAATAAGAAACACAGAGCCAAATGCAGAGTTAAAAGCCCAAGAGATCAGAGCACTAGCAAATAGCTAAGACTACCTTTAGTTTACCACTCTCTGCCTTCCTTCCCCTGAGAGAGCTTTCAATGTCTGACTTGTCTTTTTATTGCCTTTCTGTTCTGCCTTCTCATTGGCTCTAAATCTAACCATATGACTTCCTCAGCACTGCCTGTCTATACAGACCTCCAGGTCTCTATGGTTCATACTGAGATTAAAAGTTTGTGTCACCTCTTGGCTGTGTCCTTGAACACACAGAGACTCTGCCTGCCATGTGATCAGATTAAGGGCATATGCCACCACCATCAGACTTCTGCTAAATGGCTCGCTTTTAGCTCTGATCCCCAGGCAACTTCATTTATTAACATACAAATAAGCCGGGCAGTGGTGGCACATGCCTTTAATCCCAGCACTCAGGAGGCAGAGCCAGGCGAATCTCTATGAGTTTGAGGCCAGCCTGGGCTACCAAGTGAGTTCTGGGAAAGGCACCAAAGCTACACAGAGAAACCCTGTCTTGAAAAACCAAAAAAAAAAAAGAAAAAAAAAACATACAAATAAAATCACATTTCAGCACAAATAAAATATCACCATAGTAAGAGCATTATTCTGGATTCTTCTACACATAATAAGGCCTAAATCATTTTTGGTGGTTATGCAGATTTCATTTTATCTATTAAAAATGAGATATGTTTAAGGCCTTTGTCCATACTGATAACTTTGAGTCGGGGTATTTCAGTAATCTTGTCTCCAAATAAAATATAAAAGGAAATTTGTGTGGAGCTCAGATACTATTTACCTACCATCTACAAGGCCTGGGTTCAGGCCCAACACCAAACAAAACAACAGCATCAAAAACAAGAGTAGCAAAACCAGGAGAAGCCACCTAGGGAGAAAAACACACACATTAGTGGTTAGGTTCAACCAGAAGCCAATGACTCACGTGATCTCTGGTGATTTTTTTTTTTTTTTATTCTCTTTTATTTCATGTGAAGTGGTTGTTACCCAAGTTATTTGAAAGACTAAAGATCAAGAAGATTTGGAGACATCCCTTGAGAAGTTAACATAAATGTTCAAATCACAGATTTGTTTGAAAGGTGAATAGAAATTAAAAAATGGCAAATAGTATCAAGTATCAAAAATATCAAAGAGATTAGATAGTACTAAATAGGCATCTCTAACAATATTGTACTTTCACATTTTATGTTCTGATCTGACTTTGCCTAGGATGGTGATCTCATTACATAGTAAACAAGCAAGAGTAATGCTGGTCCCAGTGTCACTGAGGGGCCCTATGGGGGCTTCTGATTAGCCACTCCTCAGGAGGGTCTCTCATCAGCTCTGAGGTTTCCTTTTAAGCCAAGCCGTACATCTAAGAGGAACATTGTCTGGTATGTAGACTATCTCTCTTCCAACTCACTCAAAATATACATATTCAGTTTAGTTGATTGTTATAGATTGTTATAGTGATTGTTATAGACTCCTGTTTGTCATGCCTAACACTACTTTCTTTATGTCCTAGCTATGAACTCCAAATTTCTTGGATTTCCCTGTATTATTTTAGCTCATATTTTTATATTCGTTTATCTACACTTAATCTAACTATTCCTTCAAATGTACATTTTAAAGTTAAAGGTTGAAAGTTTAGGAAATATTTTTTTTACCTTTGTATAACCACAGATATAACTCAGTTTTTATGAGGTTAGTTGATGGAAACTTGGATTTTTACTAATATCTGTAACTTGCTAAATACCTCTCATCACACATCTTTGTTCTAGTTGATCATTTACATTTCTGGTATTTTTCATGAAGTTTTAAAAGATAATATGAACGCACCTGTTCAGGCTGCATAATTAGGCATTTTCCAGAAAACCAAAGAGTTCCCTTTAACCTTAGACAGTATTTTGAAGAAATGGAATCTTTTACTGATCCTTTTCTTCAGGTCCCATGGAACACTGGGTTTCTACCCTGTTTCTTCACTATACACCTAGTACCCTTTTGTATGTGATCAAATAAAGCTGAAATGAGCTCTGTGTAAAATTCTATTAGTAAGACCAATACCATTAAATTAAAAATGTGTGATATTTCAAGCAAAGATATTTCAGGCTCACTCAACATTAACATTTCCTGTCCCTTTGATTCTGCAGCATCATGAAGCCAATTCTACACAAACATTGGGACAAATATGAAAAATTAGAATGTTAATATAGAAATAGATGATTGTTTTCATGATATGTATATATATATAAACATTATATATATTATATATTATACACACACATGCACATATAAAATCTGACATTTGAAATTTTCTCCAAAGTATTTTGATGCATGAACACTTAATAAGAACCCATCCAAGGATGTAGAAAAAACAACTTATAAAAGCAGTAATTAATAAATGTTATGCTTTCTTACATTCTTGGAAAAATGTACCCTTAGGTAGTATTGTGTTAGAAAGTGCCTAAATTTAAAAGAACTGTCAAATGTTGTAAGAGGTTGACAGTGTAAGAAGCAGAGTAATGGAGGACACCAGAAGAACAAGGCTTCATAAATCAACTGAGCAAGGTTCGTCTAAACTCACAGAGACTGAAGCAGCAATCACAGGCCTACACAGATCTATACCAGATCCTCTGTGTATATGTTATAGCTTTCAGTTTTGTGACTGTGTGAACAAGTGTGTTCCGGAAGTGTGTGCTTTTTCTTGGGCTCTTTTCCTTGTGTTTGTTAGCGTTGACCAACTTCAATGAGAAGGTTTTTGTTTTATTATATTTTATTCTTTTACATTTTGTTTTTATCTCTTAGAAGCCTGTTCTTTTCTAATGAGAGACAGGAAGGCAGTGGATACTTATGGGAGGAGACAGGAGGAACTGGCAGTGGTAGAGGACGGGGATATTAATGTCAGTATAGATTCTGTGAGGAAAGAATCTATTTTCAATTAAAAGTTTTTTTTTTCTTTTTCTTCTCACACAATTTTGAAGTATAAAGTTGTCAGAATGTTGCTCCTGGCCAAGACTGGAGGTAGTCTGTGGTCTGGGTTTCAAGATGCTACTGCAGACATTTTGGTAATATAAAACAATTACTACTGTAAGCATTAATTAATTGTTGTTGCCCTCCACTCTGCTGTCTCTTGAATGATTTGAATGTTATCATCTCTTTAAAAAATTTTATTCCCCATCTTAATTTCCTATACATATTATAACCACTCTCTATATTTTAATTGCAGTTATTAAGAGCACATATCACGAATACTTTAATTAACAGAATCTCCACACTGAGAAGAAGGTCATCAAGAACACAGATTTTAAAGGGAAAAAAAAAACTTCATATTTAAGAGGGAGTATTTGGCCCCAAATTGCTATACTTTACTAATGAGTGAAATACTCTGTTATACATTTAAGTTATTGCTCATCTAAAGAACAGATTTCCTCAGAACATTGGAGAAATACTACATTTTTTTAAAGACAGGTGAACTGAACATATGGAAAATACACTTATTTGAGTTCACAGTTTTTAATTAAACCATAAACTGAAGAATTATATCATCAACTACTATAAACCTTTTTCTTTCTATGCAAAAGACCCAACATTGTCAAAAATAGCCAAGTTTTAAAAATAATTGTGAATTCTTACTAAACATCTACCAGAACACATGCATTTAAATTCCTAGGACAAACTTGCTTCTGACAATGATAGTTATTAAAAGAGTGAACTTAGATCATATGATCTAAGGAGATGTTTATAGTCAAAAAGTGAGGTTCTGCTATTTATTTACTCTTTAGTAAAAACTGTTGACTCTGACCAACAAGCTAGAGTAGACCTTTTGTTTTCAGCCATTTATTCTTATTTCAATTTTCCCAGAGACTTTGAACAGTTTCATGGACATTCATGCCCTTGGTATATTCAGTTCACATGATCTGCTTAACTGAAGCTCTAAGGGCATAGCAATTGGAAGAAGGATTATTAAACTTTTGAACCACTGTGACCAGAAACACAAAAAGAATATCAAATCTTTTGAAAATTGGAGTCAGAATGAATCTTGTTTTATTTGACTCTGGAATTCAGAAGATTCTGTCTTTTTTGGAGGTGGTGGTGTTGGACGGAGAAAGCCCACATCATAGTGACCAGGAAATACAGAAAAAATTGAATACAGAGAGGAGCCAGGCAAGATTTAGTTCTCAAGATACTTTACCAATGAACTACTTCCTTCAACTGAGCCCTAACACCTACAAGCCACAATCTATCTCCCAATAATGTCCTCAAATCATGAATCAACGGCTCAATTTACCCACTAGAATGGGGATACTTGACTACACATCAATGAAATTCTTAACCCAATAAGCATGGCAATCAAAATAGACAATCAAAGGTTATTCATTGTTTTATATCTGATTTTTGTTGTTTTTGTTCTTTTTATGTGTAGAGAATCCAAGAATTTCTCACTTATATTTAAGAGATTTTGTTTCCTTTACTGTACATGTTGACCCCAAAGTTGTTTTTATGTAGATTCCTCCTTACAATGCCCATAATCTAATTACTTTCTTTTAGTCAAAACTCTGACTCTAAACATCCTTGGATTTCATTGATTGCTTTTTTTTTTTTTTTTTTTTTTTGCTGATTTATTTTGTTTAGCTTACTTTACCCATTTTTATTTATTTACATATATTATTTGAAATGTACCTTCAGGAGTTATATATTTATAGATTAGGGGGTATTTCATCCATCACTCCTTCTAAATCCCTTTTTTCCACCGGAAAATGCTTCACAGACAAATCAAAACCTCAACAAAGAAGGGTGTCCATGCTTTATCCAAGATGTAAAGAAACACAAAAATAGAAGAGAAAATGAGTGCAGAGACAGAGGAGGAAATTCTATGTCAAGAAGTTCCATCTTCCATGACAAATCTCTTTCTATGTAAAAGAAAAACACATTATATGTAGGAAAATAAATCATATGTAAAATATTTGGGACATACTATTTGAAAATTGATATGGTGATATTTGATTTTATAATCACATCAATTCAAAGAACTCACTGCAAGTATGAATTTTGAAGAAATTCTAACATAGAGAATCAGTTCCTTTAGATAATAGGTATATTGCTTTGGTGGGGGGAAAGACTTGCTTCTTTGTAGCCTACAAAAATAGAGATCACAGTGACACCACCTTCTAAGCCCCAGGAATTACAATGATTATGGTGTGTGAAATATTGAGAATGAAATCTCTAGAGTTATTCAAAACATGTAAGATAACATTACTTTTTTTCAGAGAGAAAGTTACTTTCTGTGTTCAAGTTCTCAATCTTGAGATAGTGCTATGTTATCACACTAATATGGCTTGCTGCAAATAACCACCACGATAGCCAGACAAATTAGAATTAATAATAGATGAAAGCTTTTTGTATAGTTTCTTTATTAGCTTGAAACAAATATGAAAATGGGAAAATAGAATTATATTCTTAGAGAATCCCACTGTATAAGATATATGTTAATAAAAGTTTTACTCTGAGAACATGTTATAGCTACTGTGGGACAAGATGGCTAAAAAAATAAAGCAGAAAGTTGAAGTATTGTTTTTCACTTAATAATCAGAGGATGTAGTTTTAGAGTGCTAATTTGTAGAAAAATTGAATACAAATGTATAAAGAAGGAAAATGTCCCATCCTCACAGAATGTATATGAACTTCCCTGAGGCTGCTGCATGCGATAGGAACTTTTCAAATAGCCAAGAGAAGAGGGATGTAATTCTAAAATAACTAACCAAAATCTTCAATGATGTCCATTGTTTGGAGTATGTTAATACCCAATTCTTATGAGTTTAGAGAAGTATACATACTGCTCACCACTTATTATGACATAAATTATCCCAATTAAAATTACTTAGACATAATGAATTACTGGGTATAAGGCTAAGAGAATAGAAATGGGTGAGAACTGTTGGTTAATCTTCACGTAATGGAAGAAATTTTTACTATTTACTGGTTAATGTAAGCATGTCAGGAATAAATTGTACAGAAAGGAGGTTTCTAGGCATGTTGATTTTTTCAAGGTTTCTAGCTAGTGTTCTGGATATGTATTTCAGCTAAAACTGTTGGGTATTAAGTAGTAGTTCTAGAGAGCAAAGTATGTTAGAAGTAGTAAAATAGTTGATATTAGTGCCCTCTTAGGTTTTAGGAAGGATTGCCTTCTTGGAGCGACCTTTGCTAAGCTACATCTGTGAGTTAGGTTAATAGTTAACTCACTGGAGTCATGCAGTTGGAGAAGACAAAGGAGACCAGAACTCTTTGCAAGTATCTCCACAACTACAGGACAGATTTTGATCATAAATATAGGCCTATATGTGCATCCTTGGTAAAACAGTATTTTAGTTACTTTTCTAGTGCTGTGAAAAGACTCCATTACCAAGGCAATTTATAGAATAAAGAGTTTATTTGGGGCTTAAAGTTTTAGAGGGTTAGGATGGGTGACCATTATGTAGGTAGACCTGCATGGTGCTGTAGCACCAAGTTTTGCTGCCACTTGAGATGGAATCTGACCTCCAGATTATATTTGCATGAGATTCCCTTTGTTACTGCTTTTTAGAGGAAGAAATCCATCAGACATTTTCTTTTTTTCAAGTTGGAAGCTTAGCTGCATGGATTCTTGCCCTGTCCATTGTCCCATTTCAAAATTGGCCTTTTTATTTTTTTTCCCATCTTATTCAGCACTAGCATTGACTACAACATTCAAATTTCATTTCCTGATGCTCCTTTTCACTACAAACTGCACATTTTGTAGTTCTTTTTGACATCATCATTCTTTTTCACTGTAGATCTGCATAGATTGATTACTGATAACCACATAGCATACTCAATATTAGGCTGTCTTGAAATCTCCTTTGCCAAGAATATCAGTCCATTGTTTTTAAATTTTGCATCCAATACATTCTTAAAGAATGGGCAAAAGACAGTCCCATTTTTTGCTTGAAATAACAAGATTGATATCTAGTCCAGTTGGTAATATTGTTCCCATCTGAAACCATTTGAACACGCTTTTAGAGTCCATATTTCTGAGATCTATTGTCTCCTAACCTCTTACTAGTAAAAGCCATTAAGCCCAATTTACTCAATTACACTGTTTTCCAAGTCCAAATTCTAAGTCTTTCATATTCCCCAAAATAGCAGCATGGTCAGCTTTGTCACAGCAATACCCTACCCCCATTAACAACTTCTATAGGACAAGGAACTAGATGTGGGATTGCGGCTATGTTTTATATTTCAGAGGTGGGTGGAGATGAGCATTAAGTGGACTCATTCAGGTAGACCCTGTCACAAGATGTGAAAATATTAGATATTTAAATGCCAAAATAAAAAAAAAACATACTCACAGATAGACAATATAATATTCCTGTACTCAAGAACTTTTATGTAAGAAAGGACAAAATATTATGTGTAACTGTGTGTGTGTGTGTGTGTGTGTGTGTGTGTGTGTGTGTGCATGTTATATATTTGTTTGTTGTATGTACATAAGTGTATGGCCATGGGTACCCATAAGCTCGTATGGAAGCCAGAGCAGGATATCAGGCATTTTCCTCAACACCGTCGACCTTTTGCTCACTCAATTAAATCTTCACTGTTTCTGCTGGGCTGGATGAACAGTAAACTCTAGGAAACCTGTATCTCTTGTACTAAAGCAGAGGACACATGTTTAATTAATTGTTTCCTTATTTTCCAATATTCATTTTTAAGAATCCTGCATTATTACCCACTCTGAAATTTAATATTTATATCAGGTGAGATTGTTCTAATGATATTATTTTGAACACTGCTCAAACATGGTGTACTATAGCCTCAACTTCCTGTTCCTCAGCTCTTAGTAAGAATGAGTCAAATGTAGTTGATATAATTGAACATATTAATAAAAATGATATGCTATTCTCAGTGTACATAGTACATTATATTTAAATAAGTCAATGATTTATCATGATGAAGGCTCAATATAAAATTGAGGCTTATTAGGTTATTTTATAAAATCCACCAATATAAAATTTATAGCTTACAGTGTACTTAATCATGAAATTTGCATTTCATTCTAATGCATGGATGTCAGAGTTTTTTTATGGCATTTAGCAACATTCTACAACAGATATAAGTTAATGAAAGCCAAGAAAAATAAATTCATAATGTTTAGAAAGGAGAAAGTAAAACTCCTTGTTATATTGTTATAATACATTAAAAATAGTAAATCTTAGGTTCCAGGGATACCATTTAGTGTTCTGCTCTGATTTCAAGAGCTATGAGGAAACATTACCATCAAAAGTAACTTAGGAAGGGAAGAGGTTTATTTAACAACTGCAATTCCAGAGGAGTAAGAGTTCATTACAGAGATGAAAAATTATAGCAAGCATCAGGCACAGTGGCAGGAACAAGAAGCTGAGAGTTCACTGGAAAAGGGGCAAGGTAATGCCCTCTCAGCCTGCCCCCTGTGACGTTCTTGTTACAGCAAGGTCACACGTTTTAATCCTCCCTAAATGGAGGCACAAATTAGAGACTATGTATTCAAATTCTTGGAGTCTTAAAGGACATTTTCTTACAAACCACTACATTTAGTGGGTAAATTCTTTTCTTAGCAAACAAACCATTCCTAGATAGATACCCAGGATTCACATAAAAAGAGCCTGGTATGTGGTACACTCTTACAATCACTCTTCTGGGAAAAAGGCGACAGGAGGATCCCAAGTGTCTACTAGGCCTTCCAGCCTGTTTTGGCAAGGTTCAAGCTAGCAAGAGACCTTGTATCAAAAAAAAAAAAAAAAGGTAGATGTAATCTGAACAATGACACCAGAGGTTGTCTTCTGACCACAACACAAAGAAGAAAATATGTGCACATGCTCATCCACACAGATGAACATGAAAACACATACACAAATTAAACACAGACAGTAGTAAAGAAGCTTCGAAAGTTGCTTGGACAGAGATGAGTGAACACAACCTGAAATGAAGAACAATTCTGATAATTTATATTAATCCCATTCAATACCTTTAAAAAAGCTATGCTAATAAAGATATTCATACCACTGTTAGAATAGAATCAAAGCAATATAATGGGAAATCTATTTCACTTTAATAGCTTATGGTGCTGAAACTGTTGGAAATCCATATGAAATAAAAACATGAATTTGGGTGGCGGTGGGGCACGCCTTTAATCCCAGCACTGGAGGCATTGCCAGGTGGATCTCTGTGAGTTTGAGGCCAGCCTGGTCTACAGAGCAAAACCCAGGACAGGCACCAAAACTAATTCTCAAGAGAGGAAACTCAAAAGCCTGAAAGACATTTAAGGAACTGCTCAATATCCCTAATCATCAGGGAAATGCAAATCAAAACAACTCTGAGATACCACCTTACACCTGTCCGAATGGCTAAGATCAAAAACACTGAGGACACTTTATGCTGGAGAGGATGTGGAACTAGGGGAACTCTCCTCCACTGCTGGTGGGAATGCAAGCTTGTACAACCACTTTGGAAATCAATATGGCGCTTTCTTAGAAAATTGGGAATCAATCTCCCCCAAGATCCAGCTATACCACTCTTGGACATATACCCAAGAAATGCTCAATCATACCACAAGAGCACTTGCTCAGCTATGTTTATATCAGCATTGTTTGTAATAGCCAAAACCTGGAAACAACTTAGATGCCCTTCAACTGAAGAATGGATAAATAAATTGTGGCACATATACACAATGGAATACTACTCAGCAGAGAAAAACAATGACATCATGAGGTTTGCAGGCAAATGGATGGATCTAGAAAAAAATCATTCTGAGTGAGGTAACCCACACTCAGAAAGACAAATATGGTATGTACTCACTCATAGGAGGATACTAGATGTGGAACAAGGATGATTGGACTGCTACTCACATCACCAGTGAGGCTACCTGGAAAACAGGACACCAAGAAAGACACAGGGATCACCCAATGATGGAGAAATGGATGAGATCTACATGAACAGCCTGGACATGAGTGGGAGCAATGAACGGCGAGGGTCGAGGGAAAGAGAGCAGGAGATCCCACCTGGATCAAGAACAGAGAGGGAGAACAAGGAATAGGAGACCATGGTAAATGAAGACCACATGAGAAAAGGAAGAAACAAAGTGCCAAAGAGGCTGTCTTGAAAAACAAAACAAACAACAACAACAACAAAAAAAAGAAACACAAACTCTTTTTGACAAATAGGCCCTAGACCTAAATTTAACAGTTGAAACAATGAAATTATTTAGAGAAATACACAGTAGGTAATCTAAGACGTTGTGATAATTATAGAAGAAGCAATGTATGTTCACTGGAGAATGTCAAACCATTATTGATGCACTAGGTATGTAGTTGAGTAGGATAATGCTTGCTCAGCCTGTGTGATACCCTGAATTCATTTCCCAGGATCACACAAAACCAAACAGCAGTTTGGAATATATATTTACATTATCTATGAAGAACTCTATTTCAATAAGTAGTGAAACATAGTAAAAGTTTTGATTGGGTACTCGACAAAAGGTAGAATACAGATATATCATATGAATGTGAATTGATGTCCAATATCAATGAGCTACTAGAAGTTTGTGTGAAATATTTTGGCAAGCAGTTTAGCAATTGTTTCATAGAAATTACAGCCAGTGATCAACTGCACAAGAAATTCTTCTCCAATGTATTTCTAAGGAGAATAGAAAAATGGGTAAACACACAGGATTAAATATAAATTTCAGACTTGCTATATTATAGTTGTAATGTCCAAAGTCATGTAAAAATATCCATCAAGCTATGAATGCATATTCTGAGACAGACTATTATTGGAGAAATTATTTTGGCCACTCCACGTAGTTAAAAGGATATGTATTTAATGGCGAAACTCACAAATTAAGTAATGGGTAGGTCGCAGGGTCTGGGGAAGGTGTAATGCAGTCCAGCGGTGTTCTCCGGAGCTCTACACAGTCAATCTGCACTGGTCAGCGTCCCGGCACCGAGAGAGCACCCAGAGCGAGCGCTGGCCCATCCAGCTCTCGGGTCCCCCGGCGCCTCCCCTCGCCCCGCCTCGTAGGCGTGACAGTTGCCAGAGTCTCAATGGGGGTTGGAACTTCCAGATCCAAGCTGGAATGGCTACCCACTACATCTCCCCCTTTTTGTCTAAATAAGAAGGTTCTAAACTAATACAAGACTATATACAAAGGAATGGTTATCAAATATTGTCCAGAAATAATGAGAGATAATGACCTAGATAAGATGGAACTACAACCAATGCAAACAATATCAAGCAAGAAACACATACTAAAATCCAGAGAAGTATAGAGCATAGGTAAACAGCATGTTATAAAGATCATTCAAAGGTGTCCTATCCTAAAGAACCTGAATCTAATACTTAATATGTTCTATCTAAGATATTATATATACCAAGTTGTAACTATAACTGCTAGTCTTCAATCCCATCAAAGACCTGAGAAGGAACATAATGGTACCTGAGAAATGGTAGATGGATGCAAGCAACTTTCGGGAATCTTGCAAGAGTAGACCAAGACAGCTGGCAGCCTGGACAGTCACCTAATGTTTCTCAGCATTGTTGGTGCATTCAAATTGGCTACAGACCTAGAGTATCTGACAGACCATTTTCAGAAGCAGGATTTCTGAAAGACCATCTTACCCTGTCTTGGCAGAGTACAGTAGTCGCTTTCCTTGTGTCCCGCTTGTCCAGAAAGGAGAGCATTGCATTTGTACTGTCAGCCATCAAGGCAAGGGCCGTTCTTTGCCCAGTAGGCCATTTTGTGCCAAAAGACAAACTTCCAAATGGAAATGTCTTAGAAGCCCAACATTCTCTCGGGATCAATTGGTGCAGCCAGGAGCAATTGTGTCTCACGTCAACAGAATTCTAAGTTATTTAAATGCCATATTCTCCAGGTCTATGAAGTGTTTGAAGATTACCTGCCCATCTAACCTATGTATCTGTAAATCTGGATAACCTAACTAACGTAACTATAGAGATGACAAGCATAGGTGACTATAAATCTATAAATCTTATCTATCGAAATAACCTAAGGACTAAGGCTTCACGTAAATAAGGTAAACAGTCTATAAGCAAATGTATGGTGAAGAACGATGACTTCAAAATTGTGACAATACACAAGATATTTATAACAGAGGTAGGAATATATAGTGCGATATGCAATATGACAATAATATTAAATATATATCAATATACCGAATATCCTAAACAGAAGTAGAACATATATAAAGTATGACAGATATAAATTTACATTTGTATCAATATAAAAATGTTTCAAATAAGAGTAGAAATATATGTACATTATAACAAATATAGTTCTGTATTTGTATCAATATACAAATTATCTTAAACAGGAGTATAAAAATAGTCTACATTTGTATCAACATATAAGATTCTATAACAGTACAAATTACAGTGCAAATTATCTTTTTTTTTTTTTTTTTTTTTTTTTTTTTTTTTTTTTTTTTTTTTTTTTTTTTTTTTTTAGTTTTTCGAGACAGGGTTTCTCTGTGTAGCTTTGCGCCTTTCCTGGAGCTCACTTGGTAGCCCAGGCTGGCCTCGAACTCACAGAGATCCGCCTGGCTCTGCCTCCCGAGTGCTGGGATTAAAGGCGTGCGCCACCACCGCCCGGCAGTGCAAATTATCTAAGGTCGCTATTTTACTAAGTTTGTTTACTAGTATATACAATGATTTACCATCATATCTTATACCTATCCGTTCCATTTCTTCTTCCCCCACCCCCCCTTTTTTTTTTTTTTTTTTACAATCCTGAGTTAATATTTTCTTCCACCCCCAACCCTATAACCATCATCCATAACCCTGAGAATTATGAAACCTAAGGGAGAAGGGGCGTCGTTTTCTTAGAATTGCTTCCTGCCGTTTAGGGGGTGGTGTTATCTCTGTTGGGTACTGTGAGAAAGCTCAGATAGTTAAATCTCAGTTAGACTAACTGTAGGTTCTGCAGCAAGTTTTAGAGTAATGGGTAAGATTGTCTGAAATTCTGGCAAGAAGTGTAGTATGATGATGATTACCATGGCATCATTCTGGATTGGGTAGAGTTGTTGTTGTTGGGGCCCCATCTTCCTTCTGGTGACTTCTGAGATTGCTATTGGAAAAACTTATTTGTTATCAAAAATGGGAGGTTTGGATTTAAAGAGGACATAGCATGTAAGAAAGGATTCTGAGAAATCAAGAGTAAGCATGGAGAGAATTAGAATTTAGAAGACAATGGTCCCTTTTTATTGGTTTCCTTCTGTCTTACACCAGAGGGCTCTTCTGATATGGGACTGAAGAATCTCTTAAACTTTTCTTTTAGCAATATGCTTGGGTTTAGAGAAGGAGTGAGCCAATTCCATCTCCAAAGCCAGCTTGGCTATAATTGAATTGGAACCACAACTTTTCTAGATTGATAGAGAGAAAGATGTTAGACAGTGAGATTTTACCATGTGTAGATTGGTACCAATAGATTCTTCCTTTCTGCTGTAAACATCCGGATATCCAAGGCCTTATGAGTTTTGAAAGATGGGTATTTCCATTATCCTGGAAAGAGAAAAACAGAACCCTACCCCACCCTTTGATTGTTAAATTTTTCTTACAACTTGTAGAGATGTCACATTGGTGGATGATCTTTTACTTCTCTTCATCAAGGGGTTTTTCCTGTTCGAATCAAATTTTTATTAATTTTGTTGGTATCCATAGCTTTTCTTCTCCTGCAGAAACAAAGGCAAAACCCCTTCCCCAACGTAGAACATATCCAGGTTTCCATTCTGAGGTCAGCACATCCTTAAAATAAACTGGTTGGTTTAGCTCAGGAGTTTTGTCTGTTGTCCAATGTCTCTCCGCAGCTGTTGTTCCTTTCTCATTAGCATTGAGAAAATTCAAGGTTAATAAGGCACTATGCAGTCTATTTCTAGGGGTCATTGTTACCTGTTGCTGTTTATTTAGCATATCCTTTAAAGTTCGATTGGATCTCTCTATGACTGCTTGGCCTGTGGGATTGTGTGGTATACCTGTAACATGCTTTATATTATAATAAGCAAAGAACTGTCTCATTTTATTGGAGACATATGCTGGGGCATTGTCTGTCTTAATTTGTACAGGTATTCCCATGATGGCCATAACTTCTAATAGGTGTGTAATCACAGAATCAGCCTTTTCAGAACTCATAGGAGTTGCCCATTGAAATCCTGAATAGGTGTCAATGGTATGATGTACTTACTTTAATCTTCCAAATTCTGCAAAATGAAACACATCCATCTGCCAAATTTCATTTCTTTGTATACCTTTTGGATTACTCCCTGCAGGTAATGGAGTTTGGTTATAGATGGAACAAGTAGGACATTTTTTCACAATATCCCTAGCCTGTTGCCAAGTGATGGAGAAATCCTTCTTCAAACCTTTGCTATTTATATGGTGTTTCTTATGATATTCTGAAGCTTCTAGCACATTACCTATTAGTAACTGATCAATCTCATCATTACCTTGTGCTAAAGGTCCTGGCAGACCTGTATGGGATCTGATATGTGTTATATATATAGGATGTTCCCTTTTTCTGATGATTTCCTGCAATTGTATGAATAATGAAGTTAATTCTGTATTATCAGGAATAAATTCAGCAGTTTCAATATGTAAAACAACTCTCTCTGCATATTGAGAGTCAGTGACTATATTGAGGGGTCCTGTGAAGTCCATCAGTACCATAAGAATGGCATACAGTTCTGCCTTTTGTACAGAGCTATATGGACTTTGCACCACTTTACTTAAGTCTCCTGATTTATATCCTGCTTTCCCTGATTTATTTGCATCAGTATAGAATGTGAGGACTCCAGAAATTGGCTTTTGTCGTACAATGTGAGGAAGGACCCATTCAGTCTTCTTTATGAATTCTATTCTCTTGCTTTTGGGATAGTGGTTGTTAATCTCTCCCAAAAAGTTACTGCAGGCTCTCTGCCAGTATTCATTATCTTTCCATAGTGATGAAATTTCCTCATTAGTTAATGGTACTACAGTTTCTGCTGGGTCCATTCCTGTCAACTGGCGAAGTCTTAATTTACCCTTTTGAATCAAATCAGAGATCTTTTCTATATAAGTCTTTAATTTCTTATTTGGTTTACGTGGTAGGAATATCCATTCCAATATAATATTTTCCCTCTGCATCAAAATACCTGTTGGGGAATGTCTGGAGGGGAATATGACAAGAATGCATTTAAGTTCTGGATCCACACGATCCACATGTGCTTCTCGAATTGTCTTTTCTACTAGAGCCAATTCCTTCTCAGCTTCGGCTGATAATTCTCTTGGACTATTTAATTCTTTGTCCCCTTCTAGAGTATTAGCCAAATTTTGTAGTCCATCTTTGGGTATTCCCATGATACCCAGTAAGTTGGAAATGCTTCCTAATAACTTTTGAAAATCATTAAGAGTCTTCAATCTATCTCTTCTTAATTGTACCTTTTGGGGTCTAATTTTTTGTAGCTCTATCTTATATCCTAAGTAATTAATAGAATCTCCTCTTTGTATTTTTTCAGGAGCAATTTGCAGTCCCCAGCGAGGCAAAACCTTTTTTACTTCTTCAAACATGCTTTCCAATGTATCTAACTTTTTATCAGCTAATAGGATATCATCCATATAGTGATAAATTATGGATTGTGGAAACTTTACACGAATTATCTCTAATGGTTTCTGCACAAAGTATTGACACAAAGTAGGACTGTTTAACATTCCCTGTGGGAGGACCTTCCATTGATATCTCTTGACTGGCTGAGAATTATTATAATTAGGTACTGTGAAGGCAAATTTTTCTCTATCATTTTCCTGTAAGGGTATGGTAAAGAAACAGTCTTTTAAGTCAATAACTATTATAGGCCATTCTTTTGGTAGCATAGAGGGCAAGGGCATCCCAGTCTGTAGGGAGCCCATTGGCTGAATTACTTTATTAATAGCTCTCAGATCTGTCAGCATTCTCCAATTACCAGATTTTTTTTTTATAACAAATACAGGAGAATTCCAAGGACTGGTAGATTCTTCAATGTGTTGAGCATTTAACTGCTCTTGAACCAGCTGTTCTAAAGCTTGTAGCTTCTCTTTTGTCAAAGGCCATTGTCCAACCCAGACAGGTTTATTAGTTAGCCATTTTAAAGGTAAGGCAGTTGGTACTTCTGAGAGTTCAACAACAGTCGTGCTCTGTTTGTGAACAGCCTGAATGGTTGGTGACTGATTTTTATAGCATGTTATGATATTATTCCTAGAAACATGCGTTGGTCTGTATTCCTTTTCTGAAAGTGTAGGAATTTTAATCTGGGTATTTCACTGTTGTAACAGATCTCGGCCCCAAAGATTTACTGCTACATTTGCTACATAAGGCTTCAGCCTTCCTCTCTGTCCTTCTGGCCCTATGCATTCAACCCATCTCGAACTCTGTTTTATCTGAGATAGGGTGCCAATCCCTAACAGTTGGACATCTACCTCTTGAAGAGGCCAATTTGGATGCCATGATTTTGGTGTAATTATAGTCACATCTGCACCTGTGTCCACCAGGCCCTCCAGAACCAGGCCATTAATTCGAATTCTAAGCTTTGGTCTTTGTTCATTTATGGAAGTCTGCCAAAATATTTGTTTTATAGTGTTCTTTGTAAACTGTGATCCAGCTATCAAAGCTGTTTTATCATCCATTGCAGTATCAGTTTTTACATTAGGCATTGGTTTATTCAGTTGTCCTGGAGAGGAATTTCTTCCACAGTGGCAGGGAATGTTCGTACTACGTTTGGTTTGGGGCCTGCAAGAGGCCCCCTGAGGCGTTTCCCGCCAGTAAAGGGTTGCCTTGTATATCTATTTTTGATCTGCACTCACTGGTCCAATGTCGGCCTTTGCCACATCTTCTACATAATCCAGGAGGTGGTTGGGGTCTCCTGTTTAGGCTATTCCTAGAAGGAGTATTGCTTCTAGGAGTACCCCATGTACAGTTTTTACTTATATGACCTGGTGTACCACACTTAAAACATTTGGTAACACGGGGCCTTCTTTCACCTCTGGGATTTGTCTCTCCTATCCAAGCCTCATTACTGTAGTTAAGAGACTGAACACCATTAGTATATTGAATCCATTCTTCCAAAGAAGCTGATCTGATCTTTAATGGTGTAAGTATTCTTCTGCATTCTGCATTAGCATTGTCGAATGCCAAGGACTCAGTTAATACTTTTCTTAATTCTTTGTCTGACACAGCTCTTGTTATAGCTCTGTTCAGTCTTTGTAAAAAATCAGTGAAGGGTTCCTGCAGTCCCTGAAATATCTTTGTGTATACCTCAGTTGGTTTTCCAGGTTCTGGAATTTTTTCCCAAGCATTTAGAGCTGCTGTACGGCATAGGGATATTGTATGCTCATCATAAGTGGCTTGTACATTCCTGTCAGCGAAACATCCCTCACCAAGTATTTGATCTTGGGAGATCACAAAACCTCTGATTTTACCTTGTTGTTCTAAATTTTTTGCCTCTTCTCTCAACCAGCTTTTCCACTGTAACTGCTGACTATATTCTAGAACAGCTGAAATTAACTGATGCCAGTCATCTGGAATGATTCTATGTGAGGTAGACCACGAATTTAACATCTGTTTTACATATGTGGATTGTATCCCATACGTAACTACTGCTTCCTTTATATTTTTAAAGTCCCTTGTTGAAATTGGTTGTAATGTATATGTCATATATGGCTCGGGGTGTGTGTCATCTGCTGGCTTCTTATGGACAATAACAGGATAAGCCATTGTATGAGAGCCATTTGGAGATGTTACAACCTCTATGGTCTTGACCTTCTGCTTATTAGTTCCCTTGTCATGTTTACTGAGAGTTTCTTCTAGGGCTTGCAAACGAGCACCTAGGGTCTGTTCTAGGGAGTGAACCTCCTCTCTTGCAAGGGACTCCATATTTCTCATGGAATCATAGAAGTTTTTATGTTCCTCAGAAACGCATGATTCCATGGACCTTATCCTATCAATTAACGATAATCTTTCTTCCTTATATACTGTCTGAGTAGCCACAACTTCACTCTGGAGAGTTAGTGTTCTATCCATTAAATATTCATATTTATTATCAATAAAATCAATTTTGGGTACAAGCCTGTTTTGTAAATCCTGATTAGCAGATTCTAGAGAAAGAATCCTTTTCTCTAAGCCTTCATTGCTATCTTTGAAAGCAGATTCCAGAGAGAGAATCTTTTTCTGTAAGCCTTCATTGCTATCTTTTAAAGCCTGTATCAGTCCCAATAATGACTCATCTTTGTTCTTAAACCAGTGTTTGAACACTGTGTGAATTATTATGATGAATGCCAAAATGGTATAGCCCAGATATGCCTTAGGAATGTCGTATATTTCCAGGAAGATGTCATTCATCATACAGGCAAAAAGGTTTTTAAATTCTTGTGAGGTAATGTTGTCGGCCATATTACACGAATTACTCAAAATTTGTTAGTCAATTTTAAGGTGTAAAATTATCAAGTACCTTTACTTGAAACAATATGCTTACCTTTCGTGTAGTAGCCCTTTTCAGCCAGCAGGTGGCGTTGGTACAGCTCCGAAACAGGGCCTGCTGGCGATCTTGGCTGGAGTCGGAGGGAGATGGCAGAATGGCGGAGATGGCGGAAATCGGAGCTAGCACTCTCCTGCCTCTTTCGCTGGTCTGGGGCTAAGCTAGGGAATTGAGATAGGACTAGCTGCTCCCTTTTTCGGGAATGGAACCGTGTAGGTGTTCCCTGGTTATATGGAACTTTGCAGGCGGGTTTAGGTACCCGCCAGCTAGGGAGGAGACGGCGGGAGCCGCCCAGGCCTTTGGAGTTTGCCCCACGTGAGCGCCAGATATTGGAGAAATTATTTTGGCCACTCCACGTAGTTAAAAGGATATGTATTTAATGGCGAAACTCACAAATTAAGTAATGGGTAGGTCGCAGGGTCTGGGGAAGGTGTAATGCAGTCCAGCGGTGTTCTCCGGAGCTCTACACAGTCAATCTGCACTGGTCAGCGTCCCGGCACCGAGAGAGCGCCCAGAGCGAGCGCTGGCCCATCCAGCTCTCGGGTCCCCCGGCGCCTCCCCTCGCCCAGCCTCGTAGGCGTGACAGTTGCCAGAGTCTCAATGGGGGTTGGAACTTCCAGATCCAAGCTGGAATGGCTACCCACTACAGACTATTGTTATATCCATTCAGCAATGAAGAAGAGCCATCCTTCAATTAATGAAAAGTGTAGATTAATTTAAAATTACTATGCTTAATAGAAGAGAGCTGGCATAGAAACACATACTTCCTGTGACTCCAGCTACATGATATTGTATATTGCACTTGTATGATAGGTAAGCCTTTTCTTCATTGGTAGTAGTCAGAACTGTGACCACCTGTGTTGTTACATGGGCAATTGCTAAAATAACAGAGTAATAATAAATTTTAAAGGTACCTGGCAGAAAATTTCAATTTAAAAGAAATTTGATGCTTTTACTTTTATTATCGTGCTAGAAAAATTTATTAGCTATTGCTCTACATTCTCCATGTGAATTTATAGCTAAAATTTAGTAAAATCATTATTTCTCCATACTTAAAATAGATAAAATGATAAGAGAAGAGAATATGATGATTATATATATATAGTTTCAAGATGAGTCATGTGAATTTTTCTTACAATTAAATGAAAATATAGTCCTCAGATTAGAATGGATTGTCTAAAATTAATCAGATAAAAAGAAAGAAAGAAAAAGAACTGCATATTTCAAAACATTGTGATTTTTTTAAGTGAAGAGGGAATTAACAAGATCTAGCAAACTGAAGATATAATTAACCAAAAGAGAAGTAAAAATCAGACTGATTTCATGATTGTTGGACCAAGAAGATAATGACTGCTAAGTATGGTGGTACTTGTGTATAATAACAGAACTCAGCATGCTTAGGCAACAGGATTGTTTGTGTGAGTCTGTATAGCAAGGTCTTGTCTAACTAAAGAAGATGTCTCTTGAGATAAAGGAAGTAAGTCATCATTTCAGTGTATTTTTACTCTAACTTAGAAAATAAATAAAACAAATAATAAAATATTCTAGGAAACTTATTTCCACAACTCTCCATAAAAATCCCTGAATGCCCATCTTCCAATAAATGGAAAAAAAATCCAGTAGAGAGAAAGAAACTATGAATAGGAACAATAAATAAATAAAAATCTTGAATTCTTTATTTAAAATGAAGCACTTAAAGAATAAATAAATTTTAAGTTATGCATGTGCATATACTAATATAGAAGGAAACTACAAAGATGTAAGCGAAGGGATCAGAATGAATTTGATGACTTGTGTGGACAGTGTTTACATCTTCTAAGATGTCTGTTGCCATACTCAGGTTTGGGAATAATAAGGAATATACTCAGTTATCTCATCTGAAGGTTGATAGTAAGATAAATGTGTTGTACTTATCAGCTAGCATCTCCATAGAACTACTAAGATATAAACAGAAAAACACAGAAACAGGTGACTTTGGGTGTGAGAGGTTGATGTGTGTGTAAACTAGAGGCCCCTGGAAAATCTGTAGTGTCTTTCTGGTCCAATCTGCTGTCTTCAGGGCCAGAAGAGGCAGCGATGTTAATCCTAGTCTGAGTCTGTGAGTCTGAGAACAGAAGCACTGCTGCCCTAAGGGAAGACAGATAGAAACCTCAGCTCAAGGAGAGGGTCCACCTTCCCCCACCTCTCTACTCCAGTTATGGCTTGGTTTAGATATTGCTCATCTGCATTAGTGACAGCAACCAGATTTCGTTCATTTGATTGAGTCAAAATGCATTCACAGAAAAGAAATACAAAGAAATAAAAAAAATTCCAGGTGTCTTAGTTTCTCTTTCTTATAAAAGTTAATTAAAAAAGGGGGATTCCTATTGACTCACCATTCAAGGGTCCATAATGGTGGGGAATTTGAAGCTACAGGAAACACAAACAAAACATCAAGATAATTGCCACCTGGCATTTCCCTAAATATATTTCCCAAGTGATTCAAGGTTCTGTCAAGTTGACAACTAACACTAACCTTTATATTAGGTATATGGGCATCTAGTAGTTCAGTCAAGTTAGTATGGCAAATTAAACATCATGTTATTTTTATGGTATGCTGTCATTCTAGCGAGTTATTATTCTTCATGTTGTCTCAGCTCATGTCTAGCGTTCACAACTCACCTTTTGGCTTAAGATGGTAGACATAAGTACTTACCAGAATTATATACTAGATGTTTTGGCTATAATCTCCCTGAGAGGACTTTAGTCGCATAGCATAGCAGAAAGATTTACAGTGAAGTGTAGGTGACTGGCAGCTATTTTAAAAGTAAGAATACATGCAGCTATGGAAGGGAAGAATGGTCATTTAATAACCACTAACATTTGATAAAGTCTTTCAAGTCTTTCCCACAAACAAGGAAAATTTAATTCATCTCTTCCCTATTTGTGCCTACTTCTATTTCTTTCTCTTCATATATTGGTCTTAGGGGTACTTTTTTTTGAGGAATATAATTTCCTGAGAAATGTGAAAATAATACATTATGGAATGCCCATTTATTTTACAGACATGAATTTGTGTGGTCAAATATGTAGGTGTAGATCTAGGTAGGGTGTGTACATATTATGTCACATACACACATTCTCTAGAGGAAAATATATTCCAGATTTTCTGTGATGAGATAATGCCTCATCCACTCTTATTTGGATGAAATAGAAATGTCTGTGATAAATGACCCATTCTTTATCATTATTTTTGCAATAAAAGAGAATGTGGAAGTTTCAAAGAAAGTTTATGATCTCAGTAAGGATGGTTTTCTTTATCACACATACACACATACATACACACACACATACATACACACACACACACACACACACACACCAACACAGACACAGACACATATACATAATATGCACATGATATATATATATATATATATATATATATATATATATATATATATATGAAAAACTCCACAAAAAGTTTTCTCCATTTCTTTTCCTTTCTCTTATTTTCCTTCTTATGGTCCCAGTGTGTCCTGGTTTTCCCTTCTCTTTCAGTGAAGATAGAAGTAATCTACTTAACGCATATTGAGAAATTAAGAATACAAGTGGAAGTGTAGGATAAAGAAAATTGTCAAGGGTATAAGATTTAGTCATATTAAACAAAGATGATCTTTGGAAACATTATTTTGTTTTGTTTTGTTTTTTTGTTTTTTCAAGACAGGTTTTCTCTGTGCAGTTTTGGTGCCTTTCCTGGATCTCACTTTGTAGACCAGGCTGGCCTCAAACTCACAGAGATCTGCCTGCCTCTGCCTCCAGAGTGCTGGGATTGAAAGGCATGTGCCACCACCACCACCTGGCAGAAACATTCTTTTAAACATTTAATTTTGTTTTTAGTGACACATGAGGCTTATACATATTTATGAGTTATGATTTTTTAGCTTGTGTGTAGTAGGTAAAACTTCTCAAGATATGTATCATATTTATCAACTTAGATTTTATAGTGACTGCATCCAAAACTTTCTACTCTAGTCAGTAACTAGTCCTAGCTACTTAAGGCAAAATAGAAGAATGGCTTCATACCATAAGTTTGACATTAACCTGAGTAACATAAACAGAGCTTTCCCTATCAAAAGGATGATTTCTAGGCACATCACGATATTACACACTATTGTTGATTATATTCACCCTGGTGAGCCATGGAACTGCAGAAACCATTCCTCTTAATTGCAGTATAGATCTATTCTTACCCCTCATCTTCTTCCCCCAGTCTTTGTCCATCATTGTTCTATTGTTGGCACCTGTGAGATTATCATCTTGTTCTCAAATTTACTGGGTGAGTGGCATGATGAAAAGTGCTTCTTTATGCTCCTGTCTTATTTCACCTAACAGATGTCCTCCAAGTCCACTAACTTTTTGCAAATGAAAGAATGTGTGCTTTTCTTGAATGAATAACAATGTACTGCATACACATGCATGGAATCCATCTGTATACTGACAGACATTTTTGTCAGTTCCATTTCTTGACCATTGTGTATAGTTCAACAATAAGTATGGGGATTTAGGTCTCTGTTTCTGCACTGCTCATTTCACAGCTTTTGATATATACTGAGTAGTGGATTTGTTGCATCGTATATTAACTCTACCTTTAGGTTTCTGGTAGACATTCTATAGTGATTTCCATGGTGTCCTTCATACTTTGGTTTCTGGGTATTTATTTTATACATGATCTAATGATATAGCCCAAGTTGGGTTAGAAATTGCGGTACAGCACTGGGTGCTCTAAAGCTCTTGTTAAATTTCTTGCCTCAACTCCAAGTCTGTGGTTTGCAGGTGTGAGCTTCCATACACAGCTTGTTGTCTATATTCTTGCCAATATTCAACCCCCCCTCTCCTTTCTTATTTACTCAACCTTCTATTTTCTTTCTTTTTGATAACAGATATTCTAATTACATCTCAAGATTCTCTCAGCCAAAAATCAAGTGAGAAGACAACTGAAAATGGTAGGTTATTTACTAATTATACCTCATATATGATTAATATTCAGGGTATATGAATAACTAAAGTAGCTCAATAGCAAACAAATAATACAGTAAAATGGGCTAAACGGGTAAATCAATGTTTCCCATGAGAATGAAGTAAAAAATCAGAGCTCTTCATATGAGTGGTTAACAGCTGCACAATAACTAGTAAACATTGCTAATTATCAGAGAATTACAACTGAAGCAAAGTCATTGGTTTAATGTACTGACATCACATGTACAGTTGATAAATAATCATAATTCTGTGCATTAAGGAATATGAAATATTCTGGCCATGCAAGCAGAAAAATATGTGAAACTAACAAATAGACTGGATATTAGTTTTTAATTCCACTCTCCATTAAAATCAACCATGATTACTTGTAGAAATGTGTAATTCCAGGACAACAGTAGGGATAGATGTGAAATATTCTGTGCCAGAATATAAGGAAGTGATAAAAGAAAAATTAATATACACTGAAACATAGAGTCTTCCCTGCAAACAATGCAGTAATTTGTCTAAACTTAGTTAACTATAACATCAATATAAGTAGCAGTAGATTAAATTCCACTGAATTTTTTTTTGTGATTGAACATTAAACAATAAAAATGAATCACCATGGTTACAGCCCCAAATTACCATATATTAAGAAGCTTAAACAACAGAAATTACTATTTTTAACATAATGGCAGCTAAAAGTTCATTATGGAAAGCAGCTTCCAGGGCAGCCAGGACTGTTAAACAGAGAAACCCTGTCTCAAAAAACAAAAAAGAAAAAAAAAATGTTCAAGATCAAGTTTCATCATGTCTTATTTCTTCTGATACTGGACTACTTTGTGTCTTGAGGGTAATCTTTTCTCTCTTCTTCATTTTATCGCCCCTTCTATGGAAAGCGCATATGCTAATCTCACATTACAGAAAGCTCAAATTTAACTGTATCAACTATCACTCAACTGACATACTTTCTATTTATTTCTTTCTTAAAATCCTAGCTTCAAAACAGTCAGACTCTGAGGAATTTAACGCCTATATTATAGGACAACAATATTCAAACCATAAAAAAATTAAAAGAAAATTTAATATCAGTACACAAATTAAAAGGGGCAATGATGTGATTGATTTTGATATTATCCATGATGTGAGGCTGATGAATGGGATTTGATAAGAATCTGAGAAAAGATTATTGGCCTATTTCAGAAGAGTACTAAAAACACTCATATCTCATTTTAATAATTATCTATTGGTGAAGATATCTGGACATAATAGCATGTTTAAGTAATTGAGGTCAGTAACATCTGTGATGTAAATGTCAGCAGCATCCACTGACACTGGTGTGTTGAGGAGAACATAATCACGTGTTGGTATTCTGGAAACGAAGGCATCATTTAACCAATGTGGTTAACCATCACTTTACCAGCGTGATGAATCATAACCAGGAGGCTAGAGCAAAAGCATCATGAAAAATTTGAGTCCATCTTGGATGACAGAAAATGTCAAATGCAGCCAGTGTTCAGATGCTACTTTCTGTTCAGGAGTCTGGTCATAAGAAAACCCTCACGGAGCCATGTCCTTGGTGAAGAATGCAGGAAAATAGAGTCATAAAATTTACAATGATGAGGAATAGGAAGGTTACCAAAAGAAAAGAAAGAAAATGGAAGAACACAAGAAAACTAAATGAAATCTATACTCCTAGATGGGACTTTGATCTGGAAGGGAAAATCTCTTATTGCAAACAATGAGAAGTATGAATTAGGCTGAGGAGGGGTACTTCGGATTGGATGGCAGAGGCAATACTGTTTTATTTAACTTGAAGGTCCTAGGGAGGTTAGGCAAAGAATGCCTGTAGTTGGGGGGAAACACTGAAATATTGAGATCTACTGTCAAACAATTAGAAAAGGGAACTCATCAATACTGTGTGTGTGTGTGTGTGTGTGTGTGTGTGTGTGTGTGTGTGAGAGAGAGAGAGAGAGAGAGAGAGAGAGAGAGAGAGAGAGAGAGAGAGAGAGAGAGGGAGAGAGAGAGAGAAAACCAGAGGGACAGAGAAAGACAGAGAGGGAGAGAAAAAGAATGAAAGAACGAATAGCAAACCATGGGAACTATCAGTCAACAAGATAAAAATTTTGTATTGTATTTGGCATATCATGAGTTTTCCCTTTAAAAAATTAAAACTAGTCAGTGTTCTTACTGTTTACTCTCAAAATCACAGATTTATCAACTAAGCAAAAGGAAGCTTAATGTACTTTTATGGCTTGGTTAGGATGTCTCAGTAACTTCAGATTTTTTATCTAGTTTCTTCTTAATTGCATTAATTGAAACAAAGTTAAGCATATTTCATAAATTATTAATTAAAGTTTCACATTAATTACATAACCATTGAAGCTGATGAGATGTCATTATTGTCAGGCCTTGGCTTAGAAATAATGTAAAAATTTGAGTTTTCATAAGTATAACAAGTTGATTAGTAAATGTGTCAGAAATCTTAATTATTGGATTTAAGAACTTTATTCATTCTTCCAAATGGACAAGAGAACTTTGGTTTCAGCTACTAAGCTAATTATGTTATGTCTGTTTAATTAATTCATGTCTATGAAGGGTTTACTTTGATAAAATAAGTCAAATAGTGCTTTGCTATGTTATTTATAACACAGTTTTAACACACTTAAAGGAGACAGTACCTTTGAAGAAATTTCTTAGAAGCATTTTACACTCTAAAGCTTTGTAAAGCCCTAGATCTTAATTTCTTTCTTTATGTTAGCTCAGAAGAGAGGTTCTGTCAGATTGAAATAAGAAATACAAATTATTTCTGATGCACAAATCAATTTTTAAAAAATATATAGTAGTACTTATTTATCAAAATTGGGAGGTATTAGGAGGTACAAAATTATTCATTTTGTAAATTCAATATGGATTTCACTGTATTAACATTGTCAAAAGAACATTTTATAATTCACAAAGTTGATCATCATTATCTAGAACTCAACTAAAATATCAGTGCTACCCATGTTGCTTTCTGCATATTAACATGGTCTTTTTGTTCCATAAATACTCTTATGTGAGGTCAAACAAACTACTGATTCAAAGACTTTTGGTTTAACATATCTGCTTATAAACAGCCCCCTAAATGTATTCATTTCCATGTTTAATACCTCCGTGTGGGTTGATAATAAGTATTGCATATATTTCACATCAATTGCACCATGACAATCAGACAGACTATCATTTGTTATAAAAAATTTTCAAAGTTGACACATAATGGAATGTGGGCTTTGTTACTATTCTCTCAGTTTTAGAGACAAGGAAGAGAATTCTGATCATAAAATGTCTGGAAATCTCACATAACAGAAAGTGAACTCAGTCATAGTTCCTTTTGCAAAACAGAATGTAATAGTTTAAAAGGTAAACTTTACTTACTTTTGGTTAAATACTCAAATGAAATGAAACGGCATACCAAGAAGACCTAAGTAGTCAAATTTATGCTGCCTCTGTTCACAATAGCTAATATACAGATTATCCTTAAGACCCATCCATGGTGAATGAATTCAAAAAGTGCATATATGCATAAAATAGAATATTATTCAACTAAAAAAAGAGAATAATGCTACCATCTGTTACAGAATCTTATGAGCAGAGAATCCCATTGATATTCTCCATGACATCAGAAGAATGATACACAAGAAATAAAATGTATTGAAAGTTTCAAATATTAAAAAATGCAACACAATTTTAAAAAAAAATCAGAATGACTGATGATTTCTCATTGAAAGCCAGAAAAGCATGAATCAATACATTTCAAGTTGTAAAATACCATGAAGGCTTTCCTTTATATATACACAGCAAATATGCCCAGGAAATCTAACCTCCATAGTTGGAGGATAAAGGAAAATTTTCTATGATATAAACAGATAATATTTTAACCAATAAACCAAACCTAAAGAAAATGCATGAACCAATATTGTCGGGTAAAAAGGGGAATGAACACAGCCAAGGAATGAGAGAGTGATATGAAGCTGTTTTTTACTTAAGTACAAAGCACCACTGATAATACAAATGGTAACAACAGAAAATAAACAACACAATGATCACAATTAACACACACACATTTTAAAAATAACTTTTAACATCAATGGCCTCAATTATCAATTCAAAAGACAAATGCTGGCTGAATGGATCAAGAAACAACTCATTTATCTTTTTTTTTTTTTTTAAATAGGAAACACATCTTAGCTTTAAAAACAGGCAATTCCTTAGCGTAAAAGGATAAAAAAACTCCTGAGAACAAATGAGATCAGGAAGCAAGTGGGTGTGGCTATGCTATTATTTGACAAATAGATTAAAAACAACAGTCCCCCAACTAAAATTAATTAGAAGGAGGCCTGTCACAACAGGAAGTGACAGAGCTGGCCAGGAAGAGGAAGTGATATAGCTAGACAGAGAGCAAATCAGATGGCAGAACCGTGAGGCATATAAGCCTTAGTAGACAGGATGTCACTTGCTTTAGAAGCTGTAGAATTGGTGAGCCGAGGTTGGCTCATGATTTGTCCTCTTCCTCTGATCTTTTTTTGGGGGGGCTTTAACCCAAATTTCTGGACCCGTGTTTTTTATTTATTAAGACCATATAGAAATTCGTCTACAAATACACAAGGAAATAAATAAATAAACAAATAAATAAGTAAATAAATGAAGGAGGGGAGGGAGTGAGGAGGGAAGGAAAGGAAGAAAGAGAGAGAGAGAAGATACAAATCAATAGAATCAGAACTGAACAGAAAACATTACAACAGACACCAAAGCAATTCAGCATATTACAAGGAAATACTTCAAAAACCTGTCCTCCATTAAGTTGACTAAATTAAATATGTCCTGGCCAGTGGGATCTTTAGCAGAGACCCTAGAAGGGGGAATGGCAATGAAAGGGACAAGAGACACAAAGAATTGACAGCAAGACAGTATTCTTATCAAGCTGCAAAATTTATTTTTCTCAGCTGGGTTTTCTAGTAAGCAGACCAGGAAACTTTCTTTGGGAAAAGATCAGGGAACTGTTGGGTTGCCAAGCAACCCAACCAAGCAACCTAACCACAAAACATTGTTACTAATGGTCACTATAGCAGAACGATAAGGAAATGTTAAGTTATTTTCTAATAACTCAGGACTTGTCTGGGCATGTCAAAAGTTTCTGGATAGTGGCTCAATACTGGACAGCAGAAACTTAACTCAGGCAGGCAATATGACATGGCTCTTAAAATTGTCCTCAGCAAAATAAATGGATGCATTTCTTGATTCAGCCAAAGGCAGGGGGAACAACAAAAATAAACTAAGAGGTCAATAATCTAAATAGACTCATAACAAATGGAGAGGCAGAAATATTAAAAAGAAGACATCCAACTAGAAAAAAGTCCACGAGATTGAAAAATAGGCCAGCCACTATGGAAATCAGTGTGGAGAATTCTCAAAAAGGTAAAAAGTAAATCTAACACTACTCATCTATATATAACACTCCCTGGCATATCCCAAGTACTTCACATCCTACTCAACAAATGCTTGCTCAGGCATGTTCATTGTTCAATTAACAATACCTTGCAAATGGAAACAACTTAAAAAAAAAAAAAACCTTCAACAGGCAAATAGAAAGTAAGAATTTGATAAATATGCACTATGCATAATACTCCGCTGTAAAGAAAAAAATGAAATTTGTAAGGACATGGATGGAATAGATAAGATTTTAGTGAGTGAGGTAACCCAGAACCAGGAAGAAAATGTTACAAGTTCTCTTTCACCTGAGTTTCCTAGGTCCAATTCTCCAATAGTGAGTATATAACCTAGAGTAAGTAACTCCATAGCCAGGAAAGTAAAAAGGGACCATTATGGGAATGTGGGAGTGGAGGAGTGAGTAAGTGATAAAGAGAGAAATAATAGAGTCCAAGTGACCTGAAGGGAGAAATAAAAAATATGGGAGTCTCTATTTAGGGAATGTAGGGGAGATAAATACAGAAGGGGTGATGAGGGCAAAACCATGTAAATATGTCTTGAAATTTTATAAGGAACCGTACTTTTAACTTTCTACCAAAAAATGCCTATAATACATATAAAGTCAGTGTATAAATAAACATATATGGTTTAAATGAAACTTTCCAATCTTCACTAACAGCTGTCCTTCTCAGAGTCACAGATCATTGAACCACCCCATTACTAAGCATGAAAAGCAGCCTTTTGAGTTGTTGACCAGGGTTCTCTAAGAGATTGTGAAAACATTATAGACTATTACTGTTGCCCTCGGTTGCTTCCCAGAAGTGGAAGGCAAGTCAATGTTCCTAAAGACACTATGCACTTCAGGAACAGGACCCAGAGGACCCTGTGCTGGAACTGAAATGAAGCTTCTTCCCTGAGGATTTGTTTGCTTGGCACCAGAATGTGTTATGAAAGCTTCAAAAAGAGGGAAGCAACCAATCAAGATATTTTACCAAGATATGACACCTATGAACCACAACAAACCACCAGCATGGTAGGATAAGACTAAGGGATTAGTAGTGGGAGGAAATCGCTGGCTGGAACCAACAGCTTTATAACTTGAGACCCACTCAACAAGAGGGGAATCATATCTGGTGCTGAAAACTTAGCCTGATATTCAGGAGTAGTAAAATCGTAGATCTTGGAGGAGAACCTCAAACTGCTACTTTATTAAACCAGTACAATCGCTAAGTGTCTTACCTGTATTTAGTTTTTTTTTTTGTTGTTGTTGTTGTTGTTTTTTGTTTTGTTTTGTTTTGTTTTGTTTTTAAAGGGGAGAGCGCAAACGCAGTCCCCTGCTACCACAAATTATGCAGTCGAGTTTCCCAAATTTGGGGAAATCGCAGGGGTCAGCACAATCGGAGTGCAATGGATAAGCCTCGCCCTGGGGAAAAACACCTTCATGATCATAGTATCTCCCCTACCACTTATACCCACAGATAAGTGTAGTTCCCACTCTTTATCAAGGAAACGTCTCCATGCAACAGATAGAGACCATTTCAGGAGGCCACAATCAATCAAATTGTAGGTTATAGAGCTGAGTCACAACTAATACATATATAATACAACCCCTGCACCTAAGGTTCAGGAATCATTGTGGAAAAAGGGATAGAAAGATTGTGAGAGCCTGCAGGTCATGGAGCTTACTGTGAGATTTTGTCTCTTAGGCATGCCACAAGATACACCAGAAGACCTCATCATCTTGGGGTCCTGAGCATGAATGGAACAAGATGACACCAGTATACATGTAAACTGGACAGGGAACAGTTCATGAGGCTTCAGTCCTACATAAATAAGGGAAGTTAATGAGTACTGAGTGTTGGAGAAATATTCTTCCCCAGGGAAGAGCAGACTAGCTGGTTATTGACAACAAATAGTCATCCCTGAAAACACATAAACAAGTAACAAGTAAAATTATACAGACTAAGGAATTTGTATTTAGAATATATGTATATATATATATATATATATATATATATATATATATATGTGTGTGTGTGTGTGTGTGTGTGTGTGTGTCTGTGTGTGTGTGTATGTGTGTGTGTGTGCATAATATACATGAATGGATATAACAATTATGAAAAGGGCATCATGAATTTTAAGGAGAATATGGAGGATTTAGAGAAAGGAAAGGGAAGGATTAAATGAAATAATTATAATCTTAAATTATCAAAGCAGTATTTTTAAAATATATGATAGTTTACAAATAGTATTTTAAAACTTAAATGCTTAGACATTACAAATTATTCCAAACTGTTTGTTTTCTAATGGCAGAAATTTATGTACTTACATAAATTATTATATAATGATGATACATGTAAATATAATTTATATAATTCTGCAGTGTTAATCTAGGAGTCTGAAATGAAGGCGCTACAGGCTGTTCTCATTCCTCAAGATGTGTGGAAGTCTAGCCATCATTCCAATTTCTATTTCGACTACCAAGTTACAGTTTTGTGTGTTCTATGCACAGGCTTCTTGCAAGGACACTAGTTAAAAATCTTAATCCTGTATAGTTTCATTTTAACTGAAATAATTTTGTCTATGATCTTATTTCTAAATACAGATAAGTCATGGTTCCAGATGGACATGTATTTTGGAAAGACATTATATAGCCCAATAAAAAGTTATTCCCCTGAGATTCAGGTTTATGCTTTTCATGGAACTGCTGGTCTTTAAACTACAGACAGTAACATTTTTGTGTGTGAAAATTAGGGTAACAGTAAATGTCTCTATAGAATATTTAATATTAATATCATTTATTACTCTAATGTTTTTAAAATACTTATATAGCTAACATATATAAATTTCCAATATACGTGAAGAATCAACTCTATATTTGTCAATTTAGCCATGTTTTACTGCATATTTATGAAGATATTTTAAATTAATTGTGTTCATAGTTATTGACTCTAAAATGCTTTAAATCAGTGTTTCTCAGCTTATGGGTCATGACCCCATTGGGTGTTGAATATCAGATATTCTGCATGTCAGATATTTTCATTATGATTCATAACAATAGAGAAATGGAAGTTATGAAGTAGCAATGAAATAATTTCATGGTTGGGGCATCACCACAGCATGAGGAACTATATTAAAAGGTCTCAGCTTTAGGAAGGTTGAGAACCACTGCTCTATATGAAGTTGGGAAGATGGGTGAACTTTAATTAAACTATGAGGTCACTATATTCTGTAATTACTCAATCTGGCTACCATCAGGTTAAGATGACATGATCATACTTAGAATGATATTATTTTTGTCTCTATTTGTGATGTATTAATTTATGAATATGTAGGTATAGTCACAGATTAGAGATAGAATGTGTGTGTGTGTGTGTGTGTGTGTGTGTGTGTGTGTGTGTGTGTGTGTGATAACTCTGGATATTCTAAAACTCTGGAGGAAAAGATTTTTAAAATTAAAAAGTAATAATAGCTATTATCATAGAAATAACATATTTTAAATAATAAAGAAATGATATTTCCAGAGATAGGTATATGTAACTGGATTTAAATTTTAAAGGTATATTTAACAGTGAAATACAACGCGGCACCCATTAATATTTACTGTTTTTTTTGTATTAGTAAAAATAAATCTAAGTTAAATTGAAAAAAAAAGACCAGAGGAAAATGTCATATCTCATCTTCTAACACCCTCTTAACCAATGAGCCATCTCTCTTCCCCAAATCCTCTACCAATCTCACATTATTTGTTGAGACAAAGTTTCTCACTGAATCTCAGACTACTGATTAATTTAAACAGGTAGGACAGTGAATCATGAGGATTTGCCTGTCTGTGGCAAACACTTTCAGAGCTGAAATTTCACGTCCCTCATTCTAGTTTTAACGTGGGTACTGGCATCTTAACGGAGGCTCTCATGTTTGTACAGCAAGTGCTGTAACCACTGAGATGTTACTCTAGTATCTAATAATTATTATTTTTATTGATTGCTCTGTATGTTCCCATGTACATAAAACATGTAGTATTTGAATATAAACTTTTTCATTAATTTCAAAATGTTTATTTAAAAATTCATTCTGATTCTTTTATCCTGTTACTAATATTATTTCATTCATATCTCTTAAACATAATAAGTTTTAAATATGTGATATGTATGTATTAAGAAATATTTACATATTATGTAGGTAACAATAATATACCACATTACTAATCAAATAATGTGTTTGATAAAGGGAGATCAAAATTTTCTTTTTTTATTTAAAAAATTTTTTATTCATTTTACATATAAACCACAGATTCCCCTCTTCTCCCTCCCCCCACTCCCTCCCAGTCGTCCACCTGACCCACCCCACATTCCCTCCTCCAAATGTGTAAGACCTCCCATGGGGAGTCAGCAAAGCCTGGCACATTCAGTTGAGGCAGGAACAAGCCCCTCCACCCTGCATCAAGGGTGAGCAAGGCACCTGACCATAGGTACTGGGCTCCAAAAAGCCAGCTTATACACAAAGGATAGATCCTGATCCTATTGCCAAGGGGCCCCTCCTGATCAAGCTACACTACTGTCTCCCACATGCAGAGGGTCTAGTCTGGTCCCATGAAGGTTCAACAGCTGTTGGTCTGAAGTTCATGAGTTACTACGAGCTTGGTTCACTTGTCTCTGTAGATTTCCCCATTATGATTTTGACCCTCTTTGCTCATATAATCCCTCTTTCCCTCTCTTCTCCAAACTCCCAGAGTTCGACTTGGTGCTTGACTGTGGATGCCTGCATCTACTGCTATCAGCTACTGGATGAAGGCTCTATGATAACAAGATATTCAACAATCTGATTACCAGGGTAGGCCAGTTCAGGCACCCTCTCCACTCTTACTATTAGTCTAATCTGTAGTCATCCTTTTGGATTCCTGGGAATTTCCCTAGCTCCAGGTTTCTCCCTTACCCCATAAAGTCTCCTTCTATGAATATATCTCTTTCATTACTCTCTCATACCAACCCTGGCCCAGCTCAACCATCCTATTCCTTCATGTTCTCATCACTCATCCCCTCCCCTCTATTTCCCACCCCATTCCAGTTTGCTCATGGAGATCTCATCTCTTTCCCCTTCCCGAGGCAATCCCCACATCTCTCTTAGGGTCCTCCTTTTTTTCAGTTTCTCTGGAGCTGTGGGTTGTAGTCTGTATTCTTTGCTTTACATCTAGTATTCACTTATGAGTGAAGACATACCATATTTGTCTGAGTTTGGGTTACCTTACTCAGGATGATAGTTTCAAGTTCCATCCATTTGCCAGCAAATTTCATGATGTAATTGTTTTTCACAGTTGAATACAACTCTATTGTGTATATGTGTCACATTTTCTTTATCTATTTATCAGTTGAGGGGCATCTAGTTTGTTTTATTTTCCTTCTTCTTTCCTTATTATTCTTAGGTTTGGTATTTTCATGGTATCCCAGATTTCTTGGATGTTTTCTATTATGACATTTTTTAGCTTTAACGCTTTCTTTGACTGATGAAATTATTTCCTCTATCAGATCTTCAATGCCAGAGATTCTCTCTTCCATTTCTTGCATTCTGTTGGTTATGCTTGCCTCTGTAGTTCCTATTCATTTACTCAAATTTTCCATTTCCAGCATTCCCTTCGTTTATGTCTTCTTTATTGCCTTTATTTCAAGTTTCAAGTCTTGAAGTGATTCCTTCACCTGTTTAATTGCTTTCTCTGGTTTTCTTGACTTTCTTTAAGGAATTTATTGATTTCTTCCATTTTTCATTTGCATTTTCCTTGATTTCTTTAAGGGAATTTTTCATTTCCTCTTTAAAGGCCTCTATCATATTTATGAAGTCATTTCTATGGTCATTTTCTTCTGCTTCATCTGTATTGGGATGTTAGGTCTTGCTGTAATCAAACCTCTAGGTTCTTGTGGTGCCTAATTAGTCTTTATGTTGTTGAATCTATTCTTGCATTGACATCTACACATCTTTCTCCAATCAGTGCAAATTGTGTCTATGTCTCAAGGAGATGCTCTTGGTCCAATTGGCACTCTTGTTCCAGTTGGAGCTGGTGGAGTCTGTGTCTCAGGGAGCAGCTGTGGTCTCAGGATAGATGGGTTTGGGAGATAGACTGGGGCTTGTAGACTACAGGGTCTGAAGGGTAGTGGTGATAGTCAGGCCTGCCTGCAGGAGTTTTGCCTGCTGGCCTGTAACTGGGGCTGCAATGGGTTGGGGTATGGGAGTACAGGTTATGCTTGTGGACCTAAGGCCTAGAGGCTGGGGTGATGGGTTAGGAGAACAGTTACTCACCTCTTGGTCCAATCAGAGCTGGCAAAGTCTGTGTCTCTGGAAGCAGCTCTGTTCTCAGGGGATATATGGGTTTGGGGTGACTGAGTGGAGCTTGTAGATTAGAGTCTGATCGGGGTAGTGGTGGGAAGGCCTGCCTTCGGGAGTCTCACCTGCTGGCCTGCAACTGTGGCTGCCCAAAATATGTATTTTCAAGCAAAAGAACATTTTACTTAGGTAAATGAGTATTGAACTTATTATTTAGTCTCCAACCTATATTCTACTATCTCTCATGCTAACCAGGGAAAGGAAATATACTTTCAATCATGATTTTCATTTATTAATGCTATTTTAAATATTATGGTGTATAATATGGCAAATACTTTTCTTTTTTTCATTGAATATCAAATAAGAAAGGATTATTTACTCAAAATATCTAGTGAGGAAAAGAAAATAAGAGCTGATCAGCATTGCTTTATTTCATGAGTCTGACATGATGCAATTAGTCCTATACAGCACACTAATTACATAAAATAACAGTTACACAACAGTGACTGGTGGAACTTTGGTATTCTTTACTGAAAAACAGAAATGTGTTAATATACCATGTAAGTATTTAGACATTCCCATGATTTTCTCCTATAATTGCATTTTCTCTTTTTCTTTTCTAATTTACTAAATGGCCATCCAGTAAATATTTAGTAATTCTGAACATATTCTGCTTATCACTGAAGTAGTTCATAAGTCTCAGAATAAATTGAAAATATATTTTTTTTAAAAAAAAATGAATGACTCTAAGCATGGCATAGTGGTTAAGATCACTTGTTGCTATTGCAGAGTATGTTTCTGGACCTTCACCAGCATGGTTGCTCACACTCACCTTCAACTTTAGCTCCCATAGGGGTGTTGTGGAGATCAGGTGCAAACTTCTTGCCTCTGCAGGAACAAGATAAGCATATGATGCATGTACATACATGAAAGTACTTACACATACATACAATATAAAAACAAATAAATAAATATTAAAATAAAATTAAGATTTTTTTCAAAGTTTTTATTCGTAAAAACCTAGATAAATTAATATTCATTAGCATAAAATTAATTGAATCTTTTTTTCTTAAAACTAGGAAACTAGTTGTTAGTTATGTAGCAAACAGCTCTTTTGCAGTTTCTTTGCCCAGTGCACTACATGTCTTTTCCAGATAACTTACCTACAAACCTTCAGAGAATACAATCAACCCAAAGTCTCCTATGATGTCCTATTATTTTCAGTCTGAAAAATCACAAATGTTTCTTTTGTTAGAACATCTAGAAATAAAGTACTCATATTCCAAAGAGTCCTCTTTATTCAGTGGAGGTCTTATGCTTTTAATATCTATAAACAGAAGGCATTATATGTGAAATTTGAAATAAAACTTTAATCATAAACCAAATTTTTAAACATAATTTAAATTTTGAATAAGTTGATTTTTTTTTGTTCTTTGAAAGAAAATTTTTCATGTAGAAAAAAAAAAACACTTCCAAGCACAGCAGAAAAGTTCAATAGTTGGGCAATTTGATTCATGGAAGATGGAAGAGAGGTGCATTTTCTTCTTGCTGAGTAAAAACTAAAATAAAAACCATAGATGTTAGAGATCAAACACAGCAAGGTTTCAGAAAGGCGAGAGATGAAAGCAACTGGCTACAGATCTCTCATCCGTGGAATGCTGGCAATGTGTCCCTGAAGGTTTCATTCGCCTCAATCAACCCAGACTTGCAGGCTGAAGAAGGCAACCACCTGGGAGTGTCTTTGAATGAAGGTAATGAAAGCCACACATAAAGTATTCTTCTGCTATGCAGCAAACCAGAATTTGGCCATGAAGCAAGAGAGGCATATGTGAATTGTTCTCCTCTAGACAACATCACAAAGCACGTGCAACCTCACTACTCTCAGGAAAGTTCTAGTAGAGAGCCTTGGTGACACTTCTGGCTAGCCTAAGCCATTCTGAAACTCACCGGCCTTGCCAGGGAATGGGTGTTTTCAGTGAGAAGAATATAGAGGCACAATTTCCATCCCCACCCCTTAAAGGGATGATTCACTGATCTTTTGTAGCAGTGTGCCATTCGTTTCTACTCAGTCTCCTGTGGCACATGCTTCCAGAATAAGTATGAATCAGCCTAAAACAAAATAATAAACTGTTTTTAAGAAACCAAAAGGTATTTTTTTTGCTTTTTACCCTTTATTCAGTTATAATGGTTTCCAGTTTCAACTCTATAGATGACAACATGTTGCAATACGAAAAGGTAAAGAGTCACTTTAGACCATATGAAGAGGTCAGATTTCTGTTTTATTGTACAGTGGGAAGTTCAACCATTTCAGGACTGGTGATTTCGGAGACAGACCGTGAGGGCTTCCATCACTGCGTTGATAATGGGTTTCCACTTTTCATCCAGGAAAGTAAGTGCAGGTCCCATGAACAGAAGAATGGGCATTCCTACCGCCCCGTGCCAGTAGGTACTACAGTATGTGTGGAGCTCTAGCCAGCAACAATACTAGTCACTTGCATCTCAAAAAGGGCTATTGGGGGATCCTGGATATTTATCTGTGTCTGCCCACTATCCTGTCTGGGTATGTCATGTTGGATTACAAGAAGTTTTCTTCGGGGAAAAACTGTGTAAAGAGTACGCAGATTTGGGACTCCAGTGGTACAATTGGTTATCATATGGTACTTAAGTAATATGTAAGATTTGTATTATTAATATAACATACTTGAAATATAATTAAAAATTAATTTTTAGAAACAACTTTCCTTTGTTCTGAACAATTTTGTTTTTTAAGTCCTTTATTACATTTATTTATATTTACGTGTGTGTGAGAGAGAGAGAAATCAAGAAAGAGGAGTGAGAGGAGAGAGAGAGAGAGAATGCATGTGGAGGTCAGAAGTCAATTTGTAGGTTGCAAGGATCAGACAACTCAGTTCCTCAGGTTTGACAGCAAATGCCTTTACCCATGGTACCAACTAACAGGCCCAGCAATTTTATCTTTAAATACTGTAAATTCTTCTCGTTATTTTAGATATTGCTTCATTTTGTTTTATGTTGCTGTATCAGAACACCTGACCTTGGATATTTAATAACGAAAAGCATATTTGTTTCACAGTTTGGAAGGGTAAAAGTGCAAGATGAGGCACAATAAATGCTAAGAGCCCAATACTGCCTGTCACATAGCAGGACCACATGGATGAAAGCAAGAGCTGTATGATACACAAGAGTGCGACATGGTAAGTGAGCTGGGAACACTAGACCCACATTGCAGCAAGCCTAAGAACATAACCAATCTAGTCCACAAGACTGGAGCTGTTGCTTTGTCATGATCATCAGTCCCTTCCCAGAGTGGTGCCCCATAGATTAGCCACTTTCCCACAGGCCACTAGTCTGAAAGACTTATGGCTGTAGCCTCAACACTGATAGCCTTGGGAGCAATATTTTCTACGATGTTAAATTTTGAGGAAAAATCTATATCAGAGCACAGTGATTTAACCATAGTGTAATGAGATTATGTGTTAAAGTCTGAAATTTTATTGTGTAATTTTTTTTGAGAATACAAAGCTACATTATTTCATTAATGTGCCTTGTAAACAGGCAACCAATACTTACATAATTTGGATAATTAGGCTTTTGAAATGTGCAGAATAGATGGGAATTGTCATAACACATTATGAAAGTGGATGTGCCTTTTGGCACAAAGTGATGATTTTATTTATCAGTTTTAATTTTAAAATTTAATTATCAGAGTAATAATATCAACATTGCAAAAATTAAAAACTAAGCTATTGAACCTAAACTAATCAAACAGAAGGTCCTCAATAAAATTAGTGTCCCAAGAGAATATTCAAGAAATTAAAATGAGAAAATCAAAAGATAAAAGAAATTAAACCTTGAAGTTGAGAATTGTAAGGAAAATTCTTACAGTCCATGAGGGTGGGAATCATATATTTACATTAGATGCCTTTGATCTTCAACATGAGTGAGGTGGGCTCTATCAAATGCCCCTGGCTGCACTGAAAAAGAATAATAGTTTCCATTATTAATTTAAATAAAACTATTTTCTGATAATATGATTATCCCAAGACCAAACAAGTCCTAAGCGAACCACCAAACAACCAAAGCTGCTTCAAAGGTTATTGGTGGTCCTCCACAAACTGAAGGTATGGCCCTGTTGCTGAACACAATACCTATGCAACCCATTGAAAATGGAGAAATCAAGCTGGTGCCTACCTTTACCCCTATGGAATAGTGTTTATGGTACTGGAAAGTACCCTGTATGGTAGCACAGGAGAAAGCTTGGCACTGACCCAACTATAAACCCTTCAAACTGCGAGAGTGTCCCACCTGCAAGATACACTTTTATAACAATGGAGCAAGGCTTGTGGGAGTAACCAACAAATGTCTGAATTGTTATGGTCCACTCCATGACATGGAACCCATATCCAACACTATTTGCATGGCCAAATATCTGAAACTATACAACTCAAGGGCCAAGGAAAAAACCAAACACTAATGTTCTGCTAAAGGAAATTAGCAATAACGTGACTACTAAGGACATTTTGCTATACATGGATCTGTGCCTTATGTAGCCAATATCAGAGAAGCTTCCTCCTGCCACAGATGCGACCAAATACAGATATGCATAGTTAGAAAACACACAGAGAGTGAGAGACTTTAGATTCATCCCTAAATGGGATTCTCTATCATATCCTTTCCCTCGGGGCTTAGGGAACTCTGTGGAAGAGGAGGCAGAAAGAATATAAGAGCCACAGAGGATGGACACCAAGATGTAAAGGCCTTATATATACATTACAGTCCTGGCACACATATGAACTCACAGAGACTGTTACAGTATGCAGAGGTCCTATACATAGGTCTGTACCAAGTGGGGCCCTAAAGCTCAAAGGATAAGTGGACACTCACCATCATCCTTAACCTTGAAGCCTTCTCCAATTGATAGCCACTTGTAAATGAAAAATTTGTTTTCACAGAGGGAGTGTAACTGGAGTAAAAAACTACTCTTAAAGATAGGTCTCCTTCTCAGCAATAGAGGCCAAAAAAATAAAAAATAAAAAATAATAACTCAGTGGCATTTAAGAGGTTCCTTGTCTCAGAATGTTAAGCCAGGATTCTTTTTATTTTTAACATTACAGATCCTTTTTTTATGTATTATGGTTTCTGGTTATGGGTTTTTATAGGATTCCTGTGTGTCGATGTGTTTGTTTATATTTCTTGTGCTTTTTCTATGGCCCCTTTTATGTTTGTTCATTCTATCAAAATCTGACTTTTTTGTTTTTTTAGTTGTCAAATTTTATTTCATTATTCTTAATTAAATACCAGTTTGTTTTCTAACGAGAGAAAGAACACATTCAAATCTGAATGAAAGGGCTACTGGGTGGAATTGAGAATAGGAAGAGGAGAAACTGTAATCAGAATATATTGCATGAAAAAAACTTTTTTCAATAAAAGAAAAAAGTTACAGCAAAACCAGTCTTTTTAAAGGATAATATGTTTCATGCCATTGTTATTTTACCTATTCAGGAAATAGAATTGCAAAGTCAAAAGTATTCATTTAATAAAGGTAATGATAATAAACAAGTGAAAAAAATGAGAATATTATTCCAAGATGCTAGTAATTCTAATAACAGTACCATTTTAACAGCTAGATTTATGTCTTCATGAACAATTAGTAAATGTTAAATAATTTATTTACTTTATATCAATAAAAGAACAATTTTATTGGTGTATGACTTTTTCATTTGTGTGTATAAAATGTTTTCCCTGAGCTGATATCTTATAGCAAGTTTTCCTACTATGATCATTATTCTGTTTGAGAGTGATAAGAAATTTTTATCTGTACTCTAAAACCAGACAATAATTGTTCCTAGAGATATGTTTGACTGTTTTTTTTTTTTTTTTTTTTTTTTTTAAATTTTGATTTTGTAGGAGATCACAATTAAAATGTTTTGGACTTTTAAAGTGCTGAAATTTCTAATGACTATGGTGACTTTTGATGTGTTTTTACTTTATATTGTGACTATGAAGCTTTGGGGACAAGGGATGGGAAATCACAATATACAGTTATAGGTTAGGAGGCTGTAGAAATGTTCCAGTAGCTAAAGCAAAAGACCTGGGTTTGGTTCCAAGCAACTACATATCTGCACATGAGCACTTGTAATTCCATTCTCAGAGGGGTTCTGTGCCCTCATCTGATCTCCAAGGATACCTACCAGGCATGCAGTGGGTGAACATGCATGCTGACTAAATACTCATATGTTGCACATAAAACTTTTAAAATTCTTTTTTACAAGATAGGAAAGATAAAGAACACAAAGGATGACTGAACAAGCCTGGGGGGGGAGTGTTATGCTTACTTAAACCTAAACATATATAATACACATGTATTTGTGTGCACATATACAAGAAATTTAAATGAAAGTAAGCCATTTGCGATGATAGTGGTCCCTTAAAAGCCACAGATTATCTAATAAAAACATGAGAGCCAAGTATAGGATATTCTCATCTATGTCCACAAAACTTTCACATAATATAGGTTACTGCTATGATCCATTGCTATCTAGTACTTGAAAGTGATTCCCTGTTTCTCAAGATACCACACACTTTAGATGCAGGACTTAGAGAAGTCGAGATGGAACTAGCTGGAAGCCTACTCCATGCAGACCAGCTCTTATAGCATAGTTGCCTGGCAATTATGCAAATTACTAAGGAAGAAAAGCAATTAAAACTCCTTAGCCAGCTGTAAGGGCTGAAAACCACAGCAGTGACCATCATGGCAAGATATCCCTCAGGCTACAATAGAGGTACTGTAAAAAAGTAACCAACAGTTTATAACTGGACTTAAGGCACACACAAAGGGAATTCATATCTGGTACTGTAAACCTCGATTATTCCCTGTGGCTGGTGAGGTCATGGAACTTAGAGGAGAATCTACCATTATCACTTTCCTAAACCAGTGTCATTCACATCAGCATTCTAAACACAAATCTTTATAGCCATAGATAAGGGTAGCTCTGAACCCTTAAAAAATGGCTGCTCCAAAATGGCTTAATCAATGACAGTGTCAAGTAACATGAAAATATGGGTTGGGACGTCACTGCTAGATGAAGAGATATAATAAATTAATGACTATAGAGAGAAGGAAAATAATTTCTCTTTGGAGGCCACCCCCCCCAGATATGTTATCCAGTCCTATGAGGCCAACCTTTTGCACATATATGTTTGAGGAACATTGAATGGACTTAACAGGTTCTATATAGATTGTGTGTGTGTGTGTGTGTGTGTGTGTGTGTGTGTGTGTGTGTGTGTGTAATAATTAAAAAAAAAAAGCCGACCTGCTCTGGTGATTGAATGGCCAAACACCCTGGCTGTCATGATAGAACTCCCATCCAGTGTCTGATGGAAGCGGGTGCAGAGATCCACAGCCGAGCCCCAGGTGGAGCTCCGGGAGTCCAAACGGCAAGAGAGAAGAGGGATTGTATGAGCCAGAGATGTTGAGACCATGGTTGGAGGAAGCACAGGGACAAATAGCCAAACTAGTGGAAGCACATGAACTGTGAACCAATGGCAGAGGAACCCCATGGAACTGGACCAGGCCCTCTGGATAAGTGAGACAGTTGATTTGCTTGAACTGTTTGGGAGGCCCCCAGGCAGTGGAGCCAGGACCTGTCCATGGTGCATGGGCTGACTTTTTGGAGCCTGGGGCCTCTGCTGAGACTTTTTGCTCAGTGTTGGTGTAGGGAGGAGGGGACTGGACCTGCTTTGGCTGAGTCTGCTAGGCTGGGCTGACTCCCCAGGGGGAGGAGACCTTGCCTTGGAGGAGGTGGAGTGTGGGGTGGACTAGGGGGGAAGCCTGGGGACTAGGAGGAGGGAGGACGGGGGAATCTGTGGCTGATATGTGAAATTAAGTTAATTATAAAATAAAAATACTATAAAAAAGAAGATGTCATGAAATTTATACTGAATGAAAAACAAAGGAAGCATTAGGAGTTAGAGTACAGGATGGAAATAATTTAAATATAGTATTCACGTGTGAAATTATCAATAATAACAATAGTAATAAATGTAAAAAAAGAAAACTTCTTCTAACTGATTTTCTTGATTACACTAATTGATGTGGGATGTTCTGTCCATTCTAAGTGGCACCATTCCCGGTCTGCAATCCTGGACTATCCAAATAGAAAAACAGAAATAAATGACAGCTTTGCTTGTGGGAGCATTACAATCTCTTGACTGGAGTTCTTTTGTCTTTTTTTGCCTTGCTTTTCCCACCATGATCTCTGATAAACAATACACTTTTCCTTCCTGAGACAAGAGAAATGGAAAATTAATTATAATTTGGGGATACTATTTGTGCTTCCTCAATTCAATATTGTTGCTTTTTTTTTTTTTAAAAAAAAAAGGTCTTATTTATGTTTTTTTTCTTCATATATTTGAATTTATTGTTCCAGACTGAGTTATTAAAACATCAGGCCTTTGCCGTAAGACAAGTGGCTTCTTTGTTGCTCTATTCTTGGACACCCTATTCTATACTTTGTCTATTCTGTCTTGTTCTGTCGTAAAACTATATTTCATGACTATTGTAATGTGGTGTTAATTTTTTAAATAAAACAAATTTCCTAGCTTTTTTTTTATTTTTTGGCAAAAGTTACCTGTTTTTCAACTTATTTATTTTTCTAGATAATTTTTGTAAACTTTAACTTACATTTTTATGCATAAAAACATGCATTTGCAATTAGTTAGTAGTTACATTGAATATTTTCATAAATTCGGAGGACAACTGCATCAGAATAACATTGAACATTTTTAATCATTGTGAACATATATCCTAAATGTTGTTGGTCAATGATTTTCTTAGTGATGTTTCCCATTTAATACAAAATATTGACATACTTTTTCTATAGTATTTTGAGATAATTAAAATTTTTATGGAAATAAGTTATTGATATTCGGCTTTTGACATTTTGCTTTATTTTCTGTAATGCAATTGATTTACAATATTTGTCTGGCATAAAGTGATGTTAAATTCACTTAAATCCTTCTAATGATATGTCCATACTTTCCTTGCAACTGACATATAATGTTGGCATAAAATCAATTTTGTTCAATTTTAATTTATTGTCACATAATGATTTTGCAATATGAGATATGACTTATTCCTTGTAACTGCACAAGTCCTACTATTTGAGTTCCTTGCTGAGTTCTTGCATGGGCACCTGATGTCTTGCTAGCATTAGACAGTTTAAAAAATATATTTTCTCTGCATTTCTAGGCCTTAGTTTCATTTCTACTCTGTAGGCTTTTGTCTTCATTTCTGATCTTAATGGAAAATTACATCTAAATTTTCCATAATCTTGAAAATTTAATAATTTATATTTGAAATATTTTTGCAAAAGATAGAAATTGCATGAACTGTTATAAAAACACTTGGCTATCATCTTGCTAAACTTTCAAATGGGACAATTCAAAATCCTCATTTTGAAAATTTTTTGATACAAATAAAATAATAATTTTCCCTGTTTGTTTCAGCAACAATTATTTTCTTAAATTATTTGAGTATTTTGATGAAATCTTTTAAAGATTGAGCCTCCTTATTTAAGATTTGGTATGAGGAAATTAAAATTGAAAGCATCTTAAAATTAGACAGTATTCAGTTCATCTCTTGTGCTTTAATTCTCAAGTAATTTGTAGTTATACAAGAAGAAAGCATGATCATTTAGTGAATGATTTTCTCATTACATGGTTTGAAAAGAAAAGAGTAGAATCAGAAGAACAGTCATCCATCCATCCACTCTTCATTTATCATTTGTCTATTTATAGACTGCCTTTAATGTTTCACTCTCTGTGCTACATTCTAAAAAAATCGTAGGAAGGTAACACATCACAGTGCCAGGTCCAGTGTGTGAGCTGTGCCCAGGCTCATGAGGGCTGCTTGAGCGTGAAATAAATTAGAGATGGCAGGACATACGTAACTGTTGGAGAAGGCAAGAGTAGGGCCTGGAATACTGTTTGCCTTGTGGGCATTTGGTGAGAGCTCAGTTGTCCTACACAGAATTAATATAGTCCCACAAGGTCAACTAGAGTGAGGAGATCAGCTATTGTTATTGACAACAGAGTTGAAGAATATCACTTATTTCCTATTACTTTAGAGATATTTATAAAATCCTTAATATTTACAATTATAGTTAATGCAAAATTTAGTGACAGTGACTTTGTTTTGCAGCAGAAGACTCTACTTTCCCATCCCCACCATCCAGTTAATTAAGAATTCTATGTTCTAGATATTACAAAACTGAATGATTCTACTTAGGGAAAAAAGAGCATCATAAATGGCCATTTTTGGGCTTCTCTGTAGTGAAGAAACTGCCAAGATCACAAACACACGCATACACAAACAAACAAACAAAAAAAATAAGGTCTGTTTTCTCAAGGAACTTTGAAGAGCAAAGTACATTGAAAATTGGTGTTAGAATGCACACATATTTTAAATATTCAGCTGGCAGTAAAGCTGACAATAACCTTCCAGCATTTATTGTTAATTTAAAATCATCCATTACATGAGAAGTGCACATTCAGCACTTGCAGGACACTGCTCTTTTATTTACATGTGTCTCAAGTTAATAAGGACAATCCGCTCATACACCTTCTGGGCAGTTAGGATAAATGCTATAGCAGGTTAGATCACAGGGAAGGAGAATTCAGATTAATAGTGGTCAAATCCTTATCAGAAGTAGTACCATAAGTGGGATTTCCTTATGTATTGCATTATAATTTTTAAAGTATTTTTTGTCAAGGGTAAGACAAAGCTTTAGTAACCATTTTATTTTGCCAATTATGGTTAAGATAATTTAACTGTAGTGAGGTGTCAAATTTACTTCCATACTATCTTAATTGTGTTATCATGAAAATTATTTCTTTTTCCAACATATGTTGATTTTTTTCTAAAATGTTTATGGAAAATTTTGAAGAATTCTCATAAGGTAACTGTATTCTTTTTTTTCCCTTTTATTTTATATTACAATACAGTTCAGTTCTACATATCAGCCACGGATTCCCTTGTTCTCCCCCCTCCTGCCCCCTCCTGCCCCCTCCCCATCCCCCCAGCCCACCCGCTATTCCCACCTCCTCCAGGGCAAAAGAGGACTGAGATCAACCTGGTAGACTCAGTCCAGGCAGGTCCAGTCCCCTCCTCCCAGATTGAGCCAAGCATCCCTGCATAAGTCCCAAGTTTCAAACAGCCAACTCATGCAATGAGCACAGGACCTGGTACCACTGCCTAGATGCCTCCCAAACAGATCAAGCCAACTGTCTCACCTATTCAGAGGGCCTGATCCAGTTGGCGGCCCCTCAGCCTTTGGTTCATAGATCATGTGTTTCCATTTGTTTGGCTATTTGTCCCTGTGCTTGAATCAACCTTGGTTTTATCAATTCTCGCTCATATAAACTTTCCTCTTTCTTGCTAATTAGACACCCAGAGCTCCACCTGGGGCCTAGCCGTGGATCTCTACATCCAGATCCCTCAGTCGTTGGATGGGGTTTCTGGCACGACTAGTCTACGGCCATACCACCCTGAATGCGCCCAATCTCCTCTGATCTTGCAAGGTAACTGTATTATCAGGAGACTATACACAACTACAAAGGTGGTTTATTTTCAATTGCAATGTTTTCTCATTTTGTTTTGTTTTTTAATTATTTTTAAAATATTTTGTTTTTATTTTATATTTGTGAATCTGTGTGCAGGTATGTGTATATGAATTCAGTACCCGTGAAGGCTAGAAGAAGATGCTGAGACCTCTGGAGTTAGAGGCCATATTGAACCACATGATGACAGTGGTGGGAATGGAACTCAGGTTCTCTGGAAGAGAAGCAAGTACTCTTAGTAATTAAGCCAGCCCCTCTTTTATTTATTACTTCTTATTATATAAGTAAATATACATATGATATACTACATGTATCTGAACTATATCAAAAATAATGCAAAATAATTAAAATGCTTTAGATATTAATTTTCATTTGGACCCTTAGTTCTTCTTATTCACTTTTAACCCCAAAATAAAGTTCATCACATTATGTTAATAATCACAATGTAATCAGTATTTTATGTTTCACTAAAGGAGTACATGGCTAGTTATGATATTTGATTGTTTTGAAATGGTTTACCTTATTTGGTATGGATGGTGGCATTTGTATTTGTATTGACAGTGTGCTTCTCTGTTATTAAAAAAAATCCATATTTCTTTCCATGTGACCTGAAGTGCTGTCCTTCAGAAGTCAAGTAGAACCATGGAATTTGCTACCTCCATGCTAAAACTTTAAGATACTAATTATTCATGCTTCTGCTCAGTCATAGATCAGCTGTGATCTAGGGATAGAAACAAGTCCAACAGAATGATAGCTGACTTGAAAGCCACTGAAGCATGAAAATGAGAAATGAGCAATGACGTTGAGATTCAGGACTTAATTGGCACTGCATTAAAGGATAAAAGATGACTGATACATTTACCTCCTTACATAACAGTTTTACACTTAAGACAATGTTTGACTTTGTTTATATTGATGTTTATAGCTTAGTACAATGTTACCAAATAAAGAGCTTCACGCTAAATCAGAAAGGCACATGTTTTATAGTGTGATTTTATGATATTTTTACAAGTGGGGACAAAAAGAAAAAAAAAAAAAAAACATTCTTTATACCTTGTGAAAATAATGCAAAGTTCCAGTGTCAGTTTCCATAAAAAGGTTCTTTAGGCCGGGCGGTGGTGGCGCACGCCTTTAATCCCAGCACTCGGGAGGCAGAGGCAGGCGGATCTCTGTGAGTTCGAGGCCAGCCTGGGCTACCAAGTGAGCTCCAGGAAAGGCGCAAAGCTACACAGAGAAAACCTGTCTCGAAAAACCAAAAAAAAAAAAAAAAAAAAAAAAAAAAGGTTCTTTAGGAACCCATGTATACCCACTTATATACTAGTTATATCTTTTTTAATCTGCAATGGTCAAGCTTAATAGTTGAATGACTAGAGCCCAGGTTGCAGTTTCATACACTTTAAACCCAACCTTCTAGCACATATGCATGCTAAGTAAGATGCAACTCATATTTGATTTAAAGATGCCAGATATTCTCGTATCTAACTTCTCTGTCCGAGTCCAATGGAACTCTTTATTAGGTCTTTTGGTAAAGTCATACATTTCATACCCTTAAATGGGAAATGCAAACTGAAGTGTGTTACAGAGCACAGGAAAGTAAACTACTTCACACTCTTTACTGTCACATTGTACATCCATATTATCTTAGTATTGCGATGTCATCTTGCCTTCAAATGCAGAAGTTACATTCTAAGTTCTCCATGATATGTTCATTTTACTTCTTTTGTCTTGGTGTTATGTAAATTCTGTTTCTGATAGGATCAGTTATTTGCATCTGACATTACTATACATGTGTATATAGTTATTTATGTATATAATTGTTTAAAATAACCCTTTTATATTTTCCTTAGTAGCCTCTAGTTACTATTAATTAATAACACAAATTTATTGTGTTTAGAAATGGTTTGATGTTTTCCACAAGAACTCATAGAAGCTTGCTTCTCCACTGGCGAAGGAAAGAGATGACAGATAGTGGAAATTTTTAGGTCATTGGGTTGTTCCCTAGAAAAATATTAAAATAGTTTTCAGGAGTCCTGTGAGTCCATTATTCAAAAGAACATTGTGAGAAAAAGCTTGACTAATACTCAGCCTCTTTTTGTGTACCCTTCCCATTTTTCCTCCATAGTGATGTCATAAGGTCTTTTTTTTTTTGGTTTTTCGAGACAGGGTTTCTTTGTGTAGCTTTGCGCCTTTCCTGGAACTCACTTGGTAGACCAGGCTGGCCTCGAACTAACAGAGATCTGCCTGCCTCTGCCTCCCGAGTGCTGGGATTAAAGGCATGCGCCACCAACGCCCGGCGTCATAAGGTCTTTATCAGAGAGAAGTTGATGCTAAATATGTCATGTTGTTGAGTTTCCTGAACTATAAGTCAAAACTCCCTTTTTTGAGCCAAAACTTTTCTTATAAAGTAGTTTATCCCAGATGTTTTGTTGTAGGAAAAAAAGTGGATTAAGACAGTAAAAGATCAATTTTCCCTATGAACTATTAGGAAAAACTGAAAATATTCTTTATTATATCAGAAATATGTGGTTTTTAAAATTAAGCTTCGTTTGAAAATTATACACTGTGTGTGTGTGTGTGTGTGTGTGTGTGTGTGTGTGTGTGTGCCACATGTGTGCAGGTACCTTCAAAGAGAAGAAGAGTAAATTAGATCCTTGGAACTTTATTTAGAAATGGTTATTTATTGTCTGACATGGATCTAGAAATGGAAATCTAGACCTATGATAGAACAGCAAGAAATCTTAAGTGCTGAGTTACCTCTATAGCCTCCCTAATATTTTTTAAATTAACTTTCTTTGATTTTAAGCCAAATGTAAAGAAAATAGTAGATAAGCATAAAGACCCAGAGTGTGTCTCTAAAATTAGGTGATCCTAAGTAATTCAAACCATAGTTTGAACTCCAACCTCCCTAAAGAATTACTCAGAAGGAAAGAAAAGAAAAAATTGAAAGCAAAGCAAAGCAAAACAAAACAAAAAAACAAAGCCACAAGTGGAATCTACACAGATCAACAAACACATTCTTTGATGTGTGATTTATCTAATTGCACACTCACCTTTTTCAAAGGGGGAAACTCATATCAAAGAAAAAATATGGTTACTTGTTTTTCAGTGATCTCTATAGACATGCCACAACCCCAATAATGCAAGAGGTCTCTACCTAAAGAATAAAAAAGATAACACTAATATATAGGGTTGAAACATGACAATTTGATTTTGAAAAAACTACACACAAGTTTTATGCACTTTTGGGGGGATTACTTTTGCCATTAACTCACTGAATATCCCAAACTGAAGATTGAGACTGCCAATTAGAGGGCCAGGGTTGTTTAAGTAAAATAGAAACATCACATCCTTTGTCTATAATATGAGAACCTGGTTGACTAAATCTATAAAACACAGTTTATTAAGAGACAAGAGTGAGTCCAATACAATTGTGTTGAATCAAGTTCTTAATTTTGACAATCATTATCAATGGTCTGTGGTTGGGATAAGGAATAATAACCATTTTTTGCAATTCAATTATAGCTAGATTTTTCTTGAAGTAGCTGGGAATAAATGATAATATGAATTTGACCAATATAATCCAAATCAATAAGATATGGACAAACAAAATGATCTTGTCTAGTTTGACTTATCTAATACGAATCAAAAATGTTTGATTGGAAGGAATCCTCACAGCTTTGTGAATAATATCTTTACTTCTGTTTCATATTATTTTGTTTTTAATTATAGATGAATTTAGTCTTAAATTACTTTTAGTTATAGTAATAATAACAATAATCAAATCCCTTATTGTTTTACTATTAGTGTTAGATCTGGGTACCAGACTTGGAGAGTCCTCCACAAGGTGCAGATTCTGTGACTCTTGCACCAGGGTGTGCTCTCACTGAGGCGGTGCTGGGGAAGAGCACTGGGATTTCATGATGGCAAGGTAAGAGGTCCTTCTGGGATGATCAAGCTTGCTGTTCCCTTTGTGATATTGGACTGTCGTCATTATCAGATCTAGACCCACACCAATTGGCTCAATGAAAACATTTTTTTTTTAGTATTTTGGGCATGTTTTAGAGGTGGGTTTATTATACTCATATTGGTTAGAAAGATTTTTGTTTACATTGTTTTTTGCAGGCACTATTTATCTGAGTGATTTCCATCTTTTTCTCTTTGACAAGAACGGGTGCTCTACACTGGGAGTATATGAAATAACTTTGGAGGCTGAAATAGATTCTGAAACAGAGTGACGCTGCTAATTATCCCAGAGCTCTTTACCATAAGAGCTCTTCATGAAACTTCCCATTTCAAACACAAATATACTCAAAGCTCTTTAAAATATCAAACTTATTTTGGGAAGTGTTAATGAATTTTAGCTGTGATACTAACGACTTTTAATGCATAAAGAAGTTAGGTTCCTCATCCATAGTTGCTATGATAATAATGGTGCTATGCCACACATGGTGTGAAAAACCAAATCTTCTCCATTTGTTGTTCCTTTTGCTGTGAAGCATGGGTTAACTAAAAAAGTACTTTAAAGTCAGCAGCCAAAGATTCTTGAGGCACATGATTTTCCAGGGGATAATAAGCATTTCCACAGAATAGATCAACTGGACTAGACTCACAAAATTCTGAAAGAGAAAATGGTGGGGTTTGTCTTTGATGTCAGGTATAATAAATGCTTATTTATTTCAGGTTTATGATTTAATTTCAAGTATATGCTTATTTATGTCAGGCATATGCTTTAATGTCATATAGGCTTATGCTAAATTTATGTTCTGATGGGATAGGTGAAAATATAAATGATGACAGTAGCTCTTTTTACAATTATATATATATATATATTTTTATTTTTCTTTATTAAGAAATTTTCTACTCACTCCATATACCATCTACAGATCCCCCCTCCTTGCTCTACCACCCCCAGCCCTTTTTCCCAAGCCACTCCATATCCCCACATTCCCCAAATCCAGGTCTCCCATGGGGAGTCAGCAGAGCCCAGCACACTGAGCCTAGGCAGGTCCAAGCCCCTTCCCACTGGACCAAGGCTATGCAAGGTGTCACACCACAGGCACCGGGTTCCAGAAGCCTGCCCATAGAACAGGGACAGATCCTGATCCCCCTGCCTGGGCGCCCCCCAAACAGTTCAAGCCAAACAACCATCTCCCATATCCAGAGTACTACTCAGCAGTAAAAAAATCAATGATATCATGAAATTTGCAGGCAAATGGATGGATTTATATCATCTTAAGTGAGGTAACCTAGACTCAGAAGGACAAACATTGTACGTACTCACTCATAAGTGGACACTAGATGTGAGGGAAGGGATGGCCAGACTGAAACCCACAGCTCCAGAGAGGCTAGCTAACAGGAAAAGACCCTAGGAGGGACATATGGATGACCCCATGAAGGAGAAGTGGATAAGATCTACATGAGCTGAGCAGACTGGGTGTGGGGGGTGGCAGAGGGTGAGGAGTAGGGGATGAGAACATAGGGAAATGGGAGGGTCAAGCTGGAACAGGGACAGAGTGGGAGGGCAGGGAGGAAGATACCATGATAGATGAGGACATCATGGGACTAGGAAGAGGCAGGGTGCTGGGGAGCCTCTCAGGAATCCACAAGGATGACCCCACCTTGGTTTGCTGGCAGTGGTCTAGAGGGTGTCTGGACTGGTATACTCTGGTGACTGGTCTAACAAATAACCTAGCTGTCATCATAGAGCCTTTGTCCAGTGACTGATGGAGGCAGATGAAGAGATCCATGGACAGGCACCAGGCTGAGCTCTGGGAATCCAATTGATGAGAAAGAGAAGGGATTCTGCAGGCTAGGGACATGGAGAGCATGATGGGAAGACATGCAGAGATGACAGGCCACACTAGTGGAGGCCCATGAACTGTGCACTGGTGGCTGTAGAGCCCCCATGGGACTGGACTGGGCCCTCTGGATACAATTTTATATTTTTAAATAGCAAACTCTTTACTTGCACAATCCATTTGTTCGGGAAATACAAAGACAGTGACATTATTTCAGAACAATCCCTTCTTTGAAAATCTGAGATACATTTAAATCATTAAATGGGGTCTAGGTTAAAAAAAAGAATTCTGAATAATGGGGCTAAAATTAAAAAAATAAAATAAAATGAAGATGCTTAAGATGAACGATTCCCCTTTTCCATCTCACTTCCTCTCTCCTATATTTTAGAAAGGGAACAAAAATATTTTTCTTGTTATTGCTGTATTTTCTGTTGCTGCTGCTATCACAAAATCAATGAACAAAGTGGACATCACATTAAGGGTGTTAATCTACATTTGTGTTATGGTTTGAATGGTTCCTATTTTGAAATGTGACTCCCCTGTGAATGTTAAGAGAGACTTAGATCACAAGATTCTCAGTTTTCATGAATGGAGTTAGTGTCCTACAATAAATAGAAAAGAAGTTCTAGGAAGCTTGCCCTCCTTTCAGCGGGCAGGAACCAGCAAGGAGGTGCAGCAGTGAGGAACAGAGTGCTTACCATACACCACATTTTCTGACCTTGACTGCCAGGCTTCCAAAACTTAATGGAGTAACTTTCTGCTTATAATTGTTCTTGTGTGATATTTCCTGGAAAGTAGGAGCATTTGTTTACTATATATGAGGCAAGGATGACATGCTTAAATGATAATGATAATAATAATAATAATAATAATAATAATAATAATAATAATGATATACAGAAAGTCCAGCTTTGTGAGTTAGTAAGTTTATTGGGGTTATTTTCTGGAATCTGGGTGACTCAAACACAATTGCATCATCAAGGAACCCACCCTCGTCAGGCTGATATGTCATAAAAGCTACATCTCTGCAGCTCACTGAACAACTGGAAGACAGCACCGCACACAATGAATATCCACAGTGAGTATTGTTGCTGATATAGCCTAGGGGAAGGGCCTTATGAATCTTGCATATTTATGAGCTTCCTGATCCTTATCAGTTTTGTGAGCTTCCTCAAGCCTTGAATGGTTGATTGACAGGAACCTGAGCCTTGTCAATTCAAAATACACATAGTTCCCAGGTTAAAGGGAACACAAGACAGTTTATTCTGTAGGCAATTATAAGATCATGATCTGTGAATGGAGATTTAGGTTACACCCAAATTTACATCCAGTAGGTCTGGTATAGATTCAGGAAACCAAACTAAATTATGCATGAGGTAGATTATGGGACTGAGTTGCATGCTAATCGTGGTCAGACATGCAATTGTTAACAATTGTGTTTGAGTTAGTTTCCTTCCTTAGAATTGGAAATATAGACTCATATTAAATATTCCACAAATACCATCTGTTGCTGATTGCAATTGCCAACTTGCCACAATCCTAGACATGTCTGGGAAGATGAAATCTTAATTAAGGAAATGTTTCCATGATATTCACCTGTAGGCATGTCTGTAGATCACTTTCTTGAAAGATAAATGATGTGAGACTGTCCAACTCATTGGACATTGGGCTACCCCTGGGCAGGTGGTCCTGGTTGGTATAAGAAAGCAGGTTGAGCAATTCCAGCCATGGTTTGCAAGCCAGTAAATAGCATTCCTCCATGGAATCTGCTTCAGTTTCTGCCTCCAGATTCCTGCCTTGAGTTCATGCTCTAACTTCTCTTAATGATACCCTATGGTTGGAATATGTAAGCTGAAATAAACCCCATCGATCCAAAATTGCTTTTGGTCATGATCTTTTAATTGCAACAATAGTAACCCTAAGACACCAGAACATTAATGAATGCCATTGGAAGATAACTTTGTTTCTTCCACTTTCATGAGTTTACAATTTAAACAGTGAATTGTATATAAATTTTACTTTGAAGCCTAGGAATAATCAGGGATGAACAACTGCTCATGGATCACAGAAATATGTTTATTACACAAACTCATGAATGCACGCATAAACAGAAATTAAATGAGGCATTAGCTGTTTCCTAATTAATTCTTGAACAGCAAAATATAATCACAGGTTAAAATTATGCACTAGAATCTATAACCATTTCTTAAAGAAAGAATATAAAATTCATATTGAGTCCTTAGAAGGAAAAGAGATAATAAGTACTTCAGGGCCAACACATTATGAAATTTTTGTGATCTTGGCTCACACAAGTTCACATCAAGAAAACTCTTTGTTGAATATCAGGGCATAATCTGATGAGAGCTGGGAAAGACTTAAGAGTCTGCTCCTTCAGTCACGAATCAGGAATGACAGGGCATGAATTTTAGACAAATAAAAGGACTCTGGATAGTTCATTGTCACCTGTGATAATTAGTTATTGAAAATTAACCTTTGAAAACCTTTATTCCATGTCGATTAAAGGTGTAAATCTACCTCCATACCCCTTTTGGCTTTCATTAACATGTAGATCATTCTAGAATGCCTGTCCTTATCTGCCTCAGATATAACACAAGTTACATTCTCCTGTAAGCATTTCTTTGTTCTACAATGTTACAGATATTAGACAGGCTCATTGTTGTCATTATCTGTTGAAAAGCACCCAATTTTCTTACTCAGTGGAGTAAGATAGGAGTAGATGACTGAGGTCTTAGTACATTCTCTTTCAATAAACACTTTTCTCAAAACTGAATGGATAAGAACTTTAGCACGTATTTTTACATACCACATTCTATTTGTGGTGTCTCATAACTCAGAACACACTGTCCTCATGGTAGGTCCCAGGTTTCAATTACTCTTTTTCCTGTGTTACACTTGACTCAAAATTAGTTTTCTAAAAGCAATATTGTTAATTTTAACCCTTTAATATTTACACAAACTGGCTATTACAACTGTAGGATTTATTCATTTGTGGATTTAATTAATGATAAGAAATATATTAGATATTGCTCTTTACTCTTTTTAATATCCTATTAGTGTTAATCACATTCTCTGTGGTAAGATATGTTTCTTTAAAATCTTTGAGTGGGCCCATTTCACAATTTCCACAGAACCATAAAACTGTCAGTCAAACTCTCTGCCATTATCTATGAATCAATACAATAGTGTAGGACAATTGCTCTAAAATTGCTGGCAAGCCAGGAAGTGGTGATGAGTCTAGTATTGATTGACTCATGTCACAACCTGTCACGGGAGGGAAAAATTCTAAAATTGTCTGTGTGGTATAAAAATAGAGCACCTAGAAAGAAAGATATCCATAATAATAATCTTTTTTTCTGAGTTATTTCCCAGTAATTATCTAATAACTTGTCAATGTGCTGTCAACAGTTTACATGGGGCATGGGCCAGATGGAGATGTAACTGTGGCTGTGTATTCTCACAAGCTTTGATGACTGCTGCTGGGTGGAATGGAGTAGTTATGTGTAAACATGTAAGTAAAGCAAATAGGGGACACAGTGAGTTATGGTCACTTTAAAAAAATATTTTAAAATTTATTATTATCACTGCTGTGTTTGATGTATGTACCTTGGGTTGCTGGGATTGAACTCAAGTCACCATGCTTGTTCAGGGTGCTGGCCAGTTTTATTTCAACTCGACCCAAGTGAGAGGCCCTAGAGAGGAGGTAGCACAGTTGAGCACATGTCTCTAAAAGAAAGTACTATAGGCAAGCCAGCAGGGCATGTTCTTAATTAATTATTTATGGGAGAAGAACAAACCCATGTGGGTGGGGCCACTCCTGGTCTGGTGATCCTGGCTTCTATTAAAAAAAAAAAAAAAAAAAAAAAAAAAAAACAGGCTGAGTAAACCAATAAGAAACACTACTTCATGGCTTCTGTATCAGCTTCTGCTTCCAGGTTCTCATCATGTTTGAGATTCTGCCCTGATTTCCTTTGATGATGAACAATGATGTAAAATTGTTAGCAAAATAAATTCTTTCATACCCAAGTTGCTTTTGGTCATGGTGTTTCATCACAGCAATTCTAATCATAACTAAGACATTCAGCAAGCACTTTTACCTGCTGAGTAACTTTGCTGGCCCTGGTGTAATTTTAAGATTCATTCTATTAATCATTTAAAATGGCATGCTGGCATAGGACATTTTCTAGATATTTCCAGTAAATATTAAACATTATGAAAAATCTGATAAATGTAGTTGCATTAATATAGCAGCTATTTACTGAATTTTGAGTTTGAAAACACATTTCCTATAGTCAAACATCAATGAGTCACTTCACAAAGCACTTTCTAGGTATCTCATCCATCTTGGGTGTTTACATAGCTACTAAAGAGCTGAGGTTCCACATATATGGTTATACTGAACATTAATTTCATCTTAGAGCCTCCAAATAAATCACAAAGCCACTTGTCTAGTTGTTCATCACTAACCCCTGCCATCCAGAATGGACTAGCCCTGAGATAAACACTGTGGACCTGTGAAAGGATTGTGTCATGCCTTGTGATTAAAAACAGTAAAGAAAAATTGGCTCTAATCTTTTATGCTCATTAGTAAGTCCTGCTTTTCCACAAGGAGACTGTTAATTTTGTTTCCTCCTCTTAGATAATGATTCACTTAGACCAACACAACTTCAGACTCTTAAATGAAGGTAAGCTCTCCCTGTGGCTCAATCAAGGCCATGCAGCTCTAAGCCCCTGGAAGGGAAACTTTCTGGATTTAATCTCAAAAGTAGTAAGATGCAGTGGAAGAAATATCATATTGCTAGACTAAATGGTGATTTCACTAATTATTTAAATCCAACCTCCACTTGGCATACAGCAGAACACTCCGGAGAGTTTCTTAATATTGGCAAATGATGCTTTTACACAAGATGAAATTTGAAATGTCTCTACCAATTTGAATTCTAATAAAGGGTATCGTTTTCCTGATAAATACACTTTTATCACATTAGTATTTAAGGATGGATTTGGTGTCTTAGCAAGATGAGATGTGTGATAAAATTGAAAGGGAAACTAGTAGAGAACTAAGAGAGGCTAGTAGTTTTTTTGCTGAAAGCACAAAGCTGTAAGCAGAGGGAAAACATTCAACTGAACTGTTAATACTCCCAACTAATGAAATGTGTAAGCTGAAATTGTAAGAGAATTACATAATTACAAAGATAAATATTTCTATAGTCATATGCTAGAAGCTATTTTTGATGCTTTCAAAAATTCTCATAAAATTACATAAAAATTTTTATTCATTTTTACTTGACCAGATGATTTTATAACATTCTAAGAGAACCAATGGCTAAAGTTTTTATTTTACTATAAAATCATTTCATATGCATTTTTCATAGGTGATACATTTATTACAAGTGCATATCAATTTTGTGGCCTTATGTTATGGTTAAGATTGGGAAGGCTCTTAGACAAATTTCAAGTATGATATTTGCTGAGATGAAGGGAGCATGTGATTTTAAAAATATGTGTTAACTTATTTACACTGTGTGTGTGTGTGTGTGTGTGTGTGTGTGTGTGTGTGTCCATGTGCATGCACACATACATTTGGGTGAATGTGTGTTTAAACACACACACACACACACACACACACACACACACACACACACACACATTGTGTTGTGCTGGCTAGTTTTATGTAAACTTGACAGAAGCAGGATTCATTGGAGATGAGGCAACCTCAATTGAGAAAATGGCTCCATAAGACTGGGCTATAGGCTGGCCTATAGAATATTTTCTTGATTGGTGGTTGATGATGAATGACACACTCAATCTTGGATGATGCCACCTCTGAGCTGGTAGTTCAGCATTCCATATGAAAACAGGGTGCACAAGTCTCTTCTCTAAGCAGTGTTCCCCCATAACCTCTATATCAGCTTCTGTCTTCAGGTTCCTGTCCTGTTTGAGATCCTGTCCTGACTTCCTTCAATGATTAACAACATTGTGGAAGAATAAGGCAGATAAACATTTCCTCTTTAAGTTGCTTTTGCTTATGATGTTTCATTAAATCAACAGTAACTCTAGCAAGTACACATTGTTTCAGATGACACAAACTAGACACAAACACTGATACATTCATAATATGCAATTTTTATTCTTAAGAATTTGCCTAATCCTAATATTTTAATGCACAAACAATTATTTCCTTGACTTTCTGACATGCAGATAGTAGATTGAAATTATAAATTCAGATCTCTTGGGTATTCCATTTCTGCAAAAATAATGCATCTCCATTTATCAAAAGACAAATAATATATGATACAATTTCTACAGTGTCTATCTCTATCTTTGTAGTTAAAGATTGAACCTCAGCACTAGCAAATCCTCTGAAAATGGGTATTCCATTATTTCCATCAATTGTAAATTCCACATAAATCTGTGGTCCATATTGTTGAGAAATGAATTTCAATCACATACAAAATCACCCTTATTTTGAAGTACCTGGTGTCGAATTTATTTTTCATTCATTTGGGTGCTAGGGATAGAACCAGGAACTGATGAGTCTCCTAAGAGATTTTGAAGTTTGAGATTGAAGTTTGGAGTATCTGGACTTTTAAAGTTGGACTAAATTCATTTTTTTTTCATTAGGATATGGCTAGAAGGCTATGGGGGTGAGGGAGTGGAATGTGCTGGTTTGAATAAAAGTGGTCCCTACAGGCTCATAGATTTGAATGCTCAGCAATTAGTGAGTGATGATACTTAAGAGGGATTGGGAGGTGTGACAATGCTGGAGTAGATGTGGCCTTGTTGGAGGAAGTGTGTCACTGCAGGTGGGCTATAAGGATCCAAAAATTTAAGCCAGTCCCTCTCTCCTGCTGCCCTCATGTCCAGATGTAGAACTTTCAAACAAACAAGGAAAGGCAGGTTACAAATCAGAAAATTTAAGTAAAGTGGTTCAAAGTCCTTATAATTCAGTTCAAAAATTGGAACTGTATATTATTCTGTTGGTATTAATGGATTTTTCAGAAACTCTCAACATAGTAACTGACTCTCAGTATGCTGAAAGAGTGATATTACATATTGAGACTGCAGAATTTATCCCTGATGAGTCAGAATTAACTTCATAATTTATTCAGTTACAAGATATAATCAGGAATAGAAAGCATCCCTTATATATAACTCACATCCAATCCCATACAGATCTGCCAGGCCCTCTAGTACAAGGTAATGATGAGATTGAAAAAATATTGATAGGAAATGTGACAGAGGCCTCAGAATTTCATAAAAAAAATCATGTCAACAGGAAAGGTTTAAAAAAGGATTTTTCCATAACCTGGCAACAAGCCAAGGAAATTGTAAGGAAACGTCCTACTTGTTCTTTCACAATCAGACTCCATTACCAGCAGGATGTAACCCAAAGGGTACTCAGAGGAATGCAATCTGGCAGATGGACGTGCTTCACTTTGCAGAATTTTGAAAATTGAAATATGTACATCATCCCATTGATCCTTTTTCAGGATTTCAATGGGCAACTGCTTTGAGTTCTGAAAAAGCTAATTCTATAATCAAGCATTTGCTAGAAGTTATGGCTATCATGGGTATACCTACACAAATTCAAACTGACAATGCTTCAGCATATGCCTCTGTTAAAATGAAACAGTTTTTTTTTTTTTTTTTTTTTTTGCTTATTACAATATAAAGCATATTACAGGCATACCACATAATCCTACAGGCCAAGCAGTTATAGAAAGATCAAACAGAACTCCAAAGGATGTGCTAAATAAACAAAAAGGGGTAACAAAACCCCCAAGAAATAGACTGCATAATGCTCTATTAACTTTGAATTTTCTCAGTGCTAATGAGAAAGGAACAAAAGCTGCAGAGAGACATTGGATAATAGAAAAAAACTACAAAATTAAATCAGCCTATATATTTTAAGGATATGCTGACCTCAGAATGGAAACCAGGATATGTATTATGTTGGGGATGAGGTTTAGCTCTTGTTTCTACAGGAGAAGATAAACTGTGATACCATCAAAATTGATAAAGGTTTGATTTGAACAAGAGAGACCTCTTAATTAGAAGAGGTGATAGTTCATCAACTAGCGTGACCATGCAATTTAAACTAACTTATACCATTAACACGTGCCTTTTTCTTTAATCAGATATAACTTACCAAAAGGGAACCTTCCCAATGTTAGACTTGGAGAAAGGTTTTTGTTTTTGTATTTTAGGAGAATGAAGGCTAAGGAATCTGAAGAACACTGGACAAATGAGACATCTGAAGAAAAAAGGACAAATCATCTAGAAAAAAATGTCCCAAGAAAAGGAGTAAATTGGCCTATTGGTATATCATCTATAAAATTTTTATAACTCTTCCTAAATGTCTGTTTCTGCTCTTCTCTACTGACACTTAACACAAATGGTCTTCTTGTAGTCCCAGTTCAATTAAAAATTAAAGCTTGCTTTGGAGTTGGAGAATGGCGGTCTCCTTCTCTAAACCCAAGCATGTTGTTAAAAGGAAAATGCAAACTCTTTGTATCATGGCAGAAGAAAGCAGTCTTCTGATGTGGGACAGGAAAAACAAAACAAAAATTAAGGAACTGTTCTATTGCTACTAATATTAATTCTTTGATTCTATTCTGATTCTTTAAAGTTTTCTTAAAGTATGGCTTTTATATCAAAATTTACAAGATACACACACACACACACACACACACACACACACACACACACATATATATATATATATATTAAACTGTGTTAAGATATTAATGGTCATATAGAATACTAACTAATTCTAAAAAAAAGGCTTCAATTAGCTGCCTATATATGTCTTTATCTTCGAGTCTCTATCAGTTTTCTGCAGGAAATCACAACCAGGCCTAACATCAAATTGGAAGCCTCCAGAAAGGTGATGGGGCCCCACATTGGGCACCAAAGGTAGATGAGTTTCTAAATGGTCTTATTAAATATGAAACACAGAGCCAAATACAGAGTTAAAGCCAAAGAGATCAGAGCAAGATCCATGACTAGCTTTAGCTTACCACCAGCAGTAGCTTCCCCCGAGAGAGCTTCTTCTGTCCACTTACCATCGTGGTTATGAGACTCAACATGAATTGATCCAATGATCTAACATCCCTGATCCAATCCTCCAAGGGTGCAGATCTTGCCTTTAACGGCCTGATTATTCTCTTGCATGCTATATTTATCTTTCACTTCAGGCCAGAAACTGAGTGGCTTGGCCAGGCACTATCACCATATTATGGTACCTTTTCAAGAATCCTGAAGTGATGGATATATATATATATATATATATATATATATATATATATATATATGTATATATATATGACACTTTTGATAGTTTCAAGGTTTTTAGCCAATTATCAAAATAAGTTCTATTGTATAAATAAAATAAAGTGCCATGCCATAAGGATCAGAAATTAGTTGATGTTCCAGGTGATAGATAGTAACCATATAGAGAGAACTGAGAACTGAATGCTATTTTTAATTTCTCATAATACTTCAGCTTAAATTTTCAAACTCAAACACTTATTTACCAATTTATTTTGCCATATAATTGCATTCAGATCAGTGAAAGATTCTTGAAATATTCTATGGGCCTGGGAGATATTGTTTTGAGAGAATAAATTGGCTATGAAGTATTCATGTTTTACTACAAGACTCTTCAAATAGAGTACCTCATCATTCACTCATGTAATTAAATACCAAGACAGGCTAGCCACAATGTGAGTCCTGCACTTCCTACTTTTATGTGGAATGCCCACTAACATGTATGGTTTTTTATGTTTCATTTCATTTGGTTATTTCACTCTAGAGCCAATATTGTAGGGATTCAGGAAGTTGTCAGGAAACTTAAAGAAAGAATCACGAGTATTGAAACACTTATGTGGTTAAGAAAAGCAAATCAAGGCAGTCAGCTGCCATAGTATACAGAAGCTATGAAGAAAGTCTTCCAGTATTGCCTGTATGTTTCTGTGAGTCCTATTCTTTGTCAAGCTAGGAGAGGCTCTCTATTCTTCTTTGTCATCGTATAATGTAGACTATACCTCCACCAAAAAAAAATAATTAGTGGCTTAAGTATGGGCCATAGGAGACAGAGCAGAGAATCAAATTAAAACTTTTAATTTGAAATGACAAGAAATGAAAACTAACACTGTGTGTGATAGTTTAAAATATTAAGAATATATGTGTATACATTTACTATACACACACACACACACACACACACACACACACACACAAAACAGATTTTGAGTCATCATCTATGGAAGGAAAGAAGAGAAAAGACATCAGAGCCACACAAGTAACTGGACATGAGAGGCCAATGTGGAAAAGAAAAACTATAGATATCAGACTCATCAATCCTCTCATGATGTGAAACCAGATGAGAAAGTCAAGCATAAGGTTCAAACACTATCTTCAAATTTCCCTGTAGGTAAATATTAGTTTGAAAGAAAATGCATATAATTAATTGCTTTTTAAAAATGGCAAATGTCTGACATTAAGAAACCAAAATGCAGGAAATCACATGAACTCCAAAGTCTTAAATACTGTAATCAAGGCTCATGCTTTTGTGGTTAGTCACTTAATAGTTGAGTGTTCACCATGACAACTGATGTAAGGTTAGGCAATTAAAACCCAATTATGACATCATTAGAAAGCAATGTAGACTCATGAAAAATGTTCCAACAGAATAAAGATTCTATGATCCTATCTGTATGCTTACTATATATTTCATATTTCCTTTACTTTTCTTTTATGCATATATGAAGAATTGATCTGTTTGGAAAAAAGATTACTTTCTATAACAGGTGCTTAGGAGAGGAAGTAATGTCCATCAGAGATACAGCAATTTCATATGAAAGAAACCCGACTTTTCAACAGAGAGCCAGAGTGGTGCTTTATTAGAGTTCTGGTCACACGAAGCATGTATGAACAGATCTCATTCTACTGAAACAAAAACAGGAAAGAAGCCAGTATTTACCAGATTCTGACAGTGTTTCCCTGGGAAATTTATTATACATGCAACCACATTTACTTATTTTCAAAATAAATAATCGTAACAAACCCAATTATTAATGCTTTCAGAAGTTATTGCTGTATGGTATGAATATAGCAGAAAATAACTATTTTATTATCTAATAATTTTTAAAAGTACACTTTTTTGAAGGAATGTCAGGGTTTATGGATATCATTTGTAGCTGAATATGTGAACTAGCACAGTTTGGGAGGAGTGTGTATGTTTTGTAGTTTTAAAGTGAGAGCAAAGATCAGATAGACATTTTTATTTGCAAATTTTTATTCTTCAAAACAGAAAACAAATTTTACCAAAACGTAGAGAATTATAATCCCATCTATACTATAGAAAATCAATAATTATGAAGTTAGATAGAATTTAAACATAGTATAAAGATGATTACTATACCTTCAAGGGATTTAGTGCCTCTCTAGCCAGGTGTTTTTGATGAAGTTTACAGTACGAGGCATAATTTTTGTCCTTTGGAGATGTGTTGATTCAATAATATAATTATTTTCTACCCCTAAAACTCACACCACTGTTGTGCCAATAGTGATTTGCCGAGAAGATTAGTAATACAACATGTAAGATTACATTAGGGGAAAAATACTGATAATTTCTTTTACTGGGACTTTCCTGAGTTATGTACACTAGGTAGAAGGGAGGAAGATTCCAATTCAGTTATATACAGATTTCTCCATTTTTTTATTTTATTTTTTTTTTTTGGTTTTTTGAGACAGGGTTTTTCTTTGTAGCTTTGCGCCTTTCCAGGAACTCACTTGGTAGCCCAGGCTGGCCTTGAACTCACAGAGATCTGCCTGCCTCTGCCTCCTGAGTGCTGGGATTAAAGGCGTGTGCCACCACAGCTTGGCTTCTCCATGCCTTTTAACCAGATGTATTGTGTCTTCCACAATATATTGATACCATCTAGTTCTGGTGTGACAGCAAAAGCAAGAGTAGTCATTTGTGCTATTTGGGTGTTCTCTGGGGACTTCCTGATCAGTAACAGAGGAAAAGTTTTTTTACACCTGGTTTTTGAATTTCATTTGATCATCCATAGCTTCTGGGATAGGCATAAACTACTCATGCAGGGGACCACAATTTGTAATTCTTTGTAAAGAAAAGATTTTAATTAGTATAAAGAGTAGTGGTTACATATGACTTTTTTTGAATTTTTTTAAATTTTATTTTACAATACTATTTAGTTCTACATAACAGCCACAGATTCCCTTCTTCTCTCCCTTCCTGCACCCCTTCCCTTCCCCCCAGCCCACCCCCCATTCTCACCTCCTCCAGATCAAGGTCTCCCCCGAGGACTGGGATCGACCTGATAGACCCAGTCCAGGCAGATTCAGTCCCCTCCTCCCAGATTGAGCCAAGCATCCCTGCATAAGTCCCAGGTTTCAAACAGCTAACTCATGCAATGAGCCCACGAGCTGGTACCACTGCTTAGATGCCTCCCAAACAGATCAAGCTAATTGACTGTCTCACCTATTCAGAGGGCCTGATCCAGTTGGGGGCCCCTCAGCCTTTGTTTCATAGTTCATGTGTTTCCATTCATTTGGTTATTTGTCCCTGTGCTTTATCCAACCTTGGTTTCAACAATTCTTGCTCATATAAACCCTCCTCTTTCTCACTAATTTCTCACTAAGGCTCCACCCAGGGCCTAGCCATGGATCTCTGCATCCATATACCTCAGTCCTTGGATGGGGTTTCTGCACAACTATTAGGGTGTTTGGCCATCCCATCACCAGAGTAGGTCAGTCCCGGCTGTCTCTCAACCATTGCCAGCAATCTTTTGTGGGGGTATCTTTGTGGATATCTGTGGGCCTCTTTAGCTCTTTGTTTCTTCCTTTTCTCATGTGGTCTTCAGTTACCATGGTCTCCTATTCCTTGTTCTCCCTCTCTTTTCTTGATCCAGCTGGGATCTCCCGCTCTCTTTCCCGCGAACCTCGCCTTTCATTGCTCCCACTCATGTCCAGGCTGTTCATGTAGATCTCATCCATTTCTCCGTGTCTTTCTTGGGGTCCCGTTTTCCAGGTAGCCTCACTGGTGATGTGAGTAGCAGTCCAGTCATCCTTGTTCCACATCTAGTATCCTCCTATGAATGATTACATACCATATTTGTCTTTCTGAGTCTGGGTTACCTCACTCAGGATGATTTTTTCTAGATCCATCCATTTGCCTGCAAACCTCATGATGTCATTGTTTTTCTCTGCTGAGTAGTATTCCATTGTGTATATGTGCCACAATTTATTTATCCATTCTTCAGTTGAAGGGTATCTAGGTTGTTTCTAGGTTTTGGCTATTACAAACAATGCTGGTATGAACAGAGCTGAGCAAGTTGAAGAAAGCATCTTCAACAAATGGTACTGGCATAACTGGATATGAACATGTAGAAGGCTGCAAATAGATCCATATCTGTCACCGTGCACAAAACTTAAGTCCAAGTGGATCAAGGACCTCAACATAAATCCAGCTACTCTGAACCTGCTAGAAGAGAAAGTAGGAAGTAGTCTTGAATGCATTGGCATAGGAGATCCCTTCCTTAATATAACACCAGTAGCACAGACACTGAGAGAAACAATCAATCAATGGGACCTCTTGAAACTGAGAAGCTTTTGTAGAGCAAAGGATACGGTCAACAAGGCAAAGCGACAGCCTACAGAATGGGAAAAGATCTTCACCAACCCCACATCTGACAGAGGACTGATATCCAGAATATATAAGGAACTCAAGAAATTAGACATCAAAACGACCAACAGTCCAATTGAGAAATGGGCTTTAGAACTAAACAGAGAATTCTCAACAGAGGAAACTCAAATGGCTGAAAGACATTTAAGGAATTGCTCAACATCCCTAATCATCAGGGAAATGCAAATCAAAACAACTCTGAGATACCACCTTAGGCCTGTCAGAAGTTCAAAAACACTGAAGACACTTTATGCTGGAGAGGATGTGGAACTAGGGGAACTCTCCTCCACTGCTGGTGGGAATGCAAATTTGTACAACCACTTTGGAAATCAATATGACGCTTTCTTAAAAAATTGGGAATCAATCTCCCCCAAGATCCAGCTATACCACTCTTGGGCATATACCCAAGAGATGCTCAATCATACCACATATGACTTTTTATATCTCAAGTGTTAGTTATACTCCTCTTCAACCTCATGGTTCCCATGTATCTCCAAGCCCTTTCCTGTTTCAATTTTATGACCCCAGTATTCTCCCACTCCCTTTTCTTCCCATATATTTTACTACCCAATCACCTTCAGGACTCTTGCGCTTCCCATTTCCCATTTCTAGCTTCATGGTCTCTACAAACATTCTAAGTCAAACACAAACATCTGAAGACTCAAAGCTATGATTAACACATTCCTTGGGTGTTTATAATCCTTAAAAAGTGGTACAAAAAATGTCAATGTTACATTCAACTGCTGTGTTAATTTCAAAGACACTAACAGTGCTTAACATTTACCAGGTTTTAAAATCTAAACTTCTATTGTATTTTCTTTATTCAATGGAAGTTCACGTGTGTTTGCATTGTGCATGTGTGAGGGTGTCTGTGCTGTGCTGTGTGTGTTCATGTATGTGTATGCTGTGAGAGTATGCTATGTTTGTACCTAAGTGTGTTGTGAGGATGTGTATGTGTGTGTGTGTACAAAGGTGGAATGGCTTCATATTTGGTTTATCATATAACAGAATATGAAATGGTGCTTATATTAGTAAAACTGGAATGAAGAAATAAGTTTAGTGTATGTTACCAACTTTTGATCACACTAGTACTACAGTAATGCAAAGATAAAATTAGATTTAAAATACGATGAGACCAGTAAATTATTATATTTAACAATTAATTTTATTCTTGTAGATGAAAAGTTTTGACTATCAAAAGTATCATTAACCACAAATAATGAAATTTTAGTAATTTCTACCACTGAATGACTTTAGTAATTTAGAACTTTATGGATTCAATTATTGGAATCAAATATGAAGCATAGTTTCTGAGATTTTTTTTATTTTGAGAAGAAATTAGAGTGACTTTTTTAACCCTTTGTAATATGATGTAGAATTTTGAAGTTGTAGCTGCTCTGTATCTCAGCTCTAGCTGGGTTGTTACACAATTAAAGTGAAATTATCCCAAAAAAGGAGCCCTGCTGGTCCATCCCACACAGAGCATCCTATGAGCTCCATTTTACTGCAGGTGTTAGGATGCAGATGCATGTCAAAAGTGTCAACAGGACCACCAGGAAAGATAAATTTAAAACTATGTCTTCTCATAGGTTTGGGAGGAGATTTGGAAGTAGCAAATAACATTTCTTAGCATTGGGTCATATTATGTTCACCTTTTTCTTCAAATACAAGAGAAGGAACAGTGATAAGAACAAATCTCTAAAATGGTTGTCCTCTGTATTTTAAGTTATGTGTATTTTCAACATAAATACTAGGGGTACAGCTCCATTTTGAAAGTATTCTACAGAATAGCATATAGAAGATGGAGTAGCAATTTAATAATAATAGTCATTGCTTAGTCGTTCAGGTTATTGTTGCAAAAATTACCTCAGAGGAAGTGATTTGTAATGACCAGAGCAAACGTGCAGTGCTCACACTTGTAGGAGGGGTCAGTACAGCAGATTTGGTTTCCACATAAGGCAAAGTTTCTGGTAGGTGGAGTTTTTCATTGGGACCTTCTCCCAAATAATTGACACAGAGACTTAGTAATTATAGACACTTGCCGATAGCTTATTCTTGTTAGTAACTAGCTCTTACAGTTTAAATTAGCCCATATTTCTTATCTATGCTCTACTACATGGTGGTACCTTTTTTCAGCATGGTGTGTTCATCTCCTGCTTCATTCTCTGACTCTGGCTGATGACCCATCCTCATTTTTCCCTGTCTTTTCTTTTTGTCTTCAAATCCACCCTAACCACTACCTGCCCAGCTATTGGCCATTAGCCCTTTATTAAACCAATCCAAGTGACAATTCTTCACAATGTACAAAAAGGATTATTCCACAGCAGTTTCTGATTCAATGATATCATCATATTTTGCCCATGCATGGTCGTAGAGACAATAAGCCCATTGGGCTCCTTTTCCATAGGCAATGATCCTACTCTGGTCAGAGACCCCCTTGACAGAGGCTTTCACTGAAGATAAAATTTAACACATGGTTTCAAAAAGAAAAGAGCTTTCAGACCACAGTAAGAACTCGTGTGTGAAGATAATTTTTAATTTTAACTACCTAATCCCCTAATTTTATTTTCTGGACCTCAAAATTATTATCAAATAGTACCAGCAGCTTTATAAAATCATTTAGAGAGAAGGAAACCAAATACTCATATCACTTAATGGGCATTTGAAGTGGTGGTGTGTTTAACAGTGGCAAAGCTCAATATAAATAAAATAAAATAAAATAAAATAAAATGCATTCTGTTTTCCAAAGCCGTCATTTCCTCTGTCTATGCTTCTGTGTCTTCTTCTCTCTGTGTCTTTCACTGTGTCTCTTTGTCTCTTCCTTTCTCTCTCTGTTTTTCTGTCTATCTGTCTCTTTCCATTCCTCCTTCCCTGATTTCAGATCTTACATTGGCTATTTCTATGGTTAAAGCACAGCTGATTTTTCTTCTACTTTTCCTAATTTTCATATATAAAATTGGAAGTTTGTGGATTTAGAACATGCTAACATAAGTAAAGCTTTATAAGGCAAGGCATGTGTGTGTGTGTGTGTGTGTGTGTGTGTGTGTGTGTGTGTGTGTGTGTGTGCTCATTTAATACTCAGGATACTCTCCGGTTAAAGTACTAACCCCACCTCCACTATTTTCCTCATTAAGTAACTGAGACTTAGAGACCTTTCATAGTTTACTCACGGCCAAAATGTTATGAAACAGAAATTAAGAATTCAAACCAAAGTTAAAACTTTGTGGCTCTTGTATACTTACAAATACATAAATAAATTTGTATTTAGACTTTTTTTTAAGTAATTTTGTATTGCTTCCTTTCACCTCAATTCACCACAATTCAAAATTTTGAAAATTTGGTTGTTCAACATATTCCCATGGGGGGGGGGGTGGATGAACACAAAACAGAAGAGAAATCTTCTAAATCCTCACCCCTCTACTAAAACAGCCCATGTACTGATGAACTGCCTCTCTTCCAGCCTGTAACCAAGCATGTTGCATCAGGTTCTGGGGGTTTGTAGGTAGCCCTCTGTAGTGGGTAGCCATTCCAGCTTTGATCTGGAAGTTCCAACCCCCATTGAGGCTTTGGTAACTGTCAAGCCTTCCTGGACCCTGGACGGTGGAGATAGACTGAGGAGAGTTCTCCAGAGAACACCGCCAGACTGCAACACACCTTCCCCAGACCCTGCAACTTACCTATCCCTTCATTTGTAAGTTACTCCACTAAATAAACCTCCCTTTTAACTACGTGGAGTGGCCTTAATAATTTCAAAAATAGCCCTCTCTACCGGGCAACTGCTTTGCATACCAGGAAACACTTCCTCCCCATTTTCCTGCATTATCAGGGTTTATGAAACCATGGCTCAATTTCCTAAACATCCTTTTTTTTAAAAAAAATCTATTTTACTGTCAAAAGTTAGAGCATTCTTTCATACCTTATGCCCCTCTAGGACTGCCTCACCTGTGTCCTTGCCTTTGATTACAAAATTATTTTCAAATTTGTGTGCATAGCTGTCTCTACTTGCTGGTCTTCCTTTTTCCCAGAGGACTCATTGCTGCACAGACTCCTTTCTACTCTATTCTACACACAGATGCCAGATAGGTGCTCTTGGAAGGGAGCTTGAGCTATGTGTGCTGGATGCAGATCCTCCACAGTTAGCATGACATTCAGAGCCAGCAGGTTACTTTGGCTGGGACGATGAGTTATGGTATTCTTCCACACACACGCCAACACACCTGCTGATCTGCATTTGAACATTCAGGGTTGCTTCTTCTATGCCTTTAATCCTTTTCATAGAAGACTCATTTTTTTTTCTAGTTCTGGCTTATGTAAACTAAAAGGTCTTCCTTCCAATCTTTATAAGTTACCATAGTCTACCCATTCTTCATGTTTCATGTGCTTACTTTATTATGTAGAAAGGTTTTAGTTTGATGAAACTGCATTGGTCAGTTTTTGCTGTTGTTCTACAAACTGTTGCAAGTCTATTCAGAAAAACTTGCCTAGGTCTAGATCTTGAAGTGTGTCCCATTTCACTGGATCATAGTTTTACATATTGCTTTAGAAGTATTTGGTCTAAACAGCTATATATGTCTGTTTATGAACCAATACAATAATGTTTTATTATTTTGTTCTGTATTTTTATTAGGGCTTCATGGTATACTTTGTTTGAAATCAAGTGTTGTGATACTGACAATATTACTTCTAATCCATGATTTAAGCTCCTCAGTGACATTTGTGCCTCCATATAAATTTTAGATTGTTTCCCAGATGTCATGAATTATATCGCTCAATTTTTGAGGGGTGGTGATTACAAGTTTGTTTGCTTTTTCACTGTTGAATTTTTAGTCGTTTTAGATATTCAGATGTCAACCCTTTGATGTGTGTATATGTTACCAATATTTCCTCCCATTATGTACTAAAAATGATATTTTTTAATCCCTTGAGTTTTCAGTCTGAGCCTGTAAGCATTTGTAGAATTCAGCTACTCAAACTGCAGAGAAAACACACAAGAGGACAGCAAAAAAATGTCCTATGCTATCTCTCATTCTTCAAGACACAATTTTTCAACCAAAGCTATTTATTTTTCTTTATGTGGTTAGTCTAAGTAAAACTTTCACTATAGTCAATGAAAGAAATAACATCATGATACACCTATATCCAACATGATCTCAGTTTGGTTTTTTTAAAAAAGTCTAATTATCCCATTGATTAAAGTGTTGTTCTGAACATTACCAACTTAAGGAAAATCTCTTATTGCACCCCTAAAATAAGTACTCCCAAGTATACGCTTCATTTTAATAAATTTGCTGGTAAAACATCATAAAAGCTGAATGATACACATGAGTAAAGAAACTTCAAAGGAACAAATCCATCTGTAAAAGAAGGTACAAGTATTGATCAGTTTTCACATATTCTGCAGGTAACACACGTGCTTTTTCTCCATTTGCAGCTATAAGACACACAATAAAATGTTTCCTGTATAAGTTCACAATATTCTACACTGGTTGTTAGTGTAATTACCCCCTTTCTAATCCTGTCATTTCTCAAGAGAGTGCTCAAGTATCACGAAAGAGTTTAGTGTCACACCAATACTGTGAAAACATTACCACCTCAAAAGCTAATTATTGAAATAATCATAATATTTGTTATGCTTTAAGAATATTTTGTGTTCAGAAGGTATGTGGGCAGCTCAGAATGCACATTTTTGAGGAATATTTATAGCAGTGACCTGAAGAAAAAAATGCTTCATTTTACAGAAGAGGATTTCAAATTTCAACAGGTTGCAACAATTTGCATGAAGCCACTCAACTTGGGAAAGGAAGGGATTCTACTCTAGAGCCTTTCTTTCAAAAATATATCATTCCAAATCTTATTAAGTCATTTTGAAAGTGTTGGCAAGCAATGGTATTTATTAAGACAAGATTGTGAGGTAGATTCACCAATAATTTAAACTTGGAATTACGATGGTGATAGAGTTCTGACTAGATATTACTTAGGAAGAGTTTGAAATGAAGTCATTGGAAACTTTCATGGGATGATTCAGAACAGCAGCAGAGTTAGAGAGATATCCTGTGGCTGATGATGAAGTTGTTTTTGTAACAAGTGAATAGTTTCTTTTTTCCTTCTTGAAAGACTAATTAATAAAAAATTCTGTAGCAACAATATTTTAACAAAACATTTAATATAATAAAAATAATTGATTCACTGCTTTATAAGTAGCATCAGAAGTATATAAAAGCTGTAACTTCATAAAGTTACTTCAAATACATTGCTCTATGCCATAGAGTCGTCAATTAAATCTTTTTGTAAAGTAAGAAATATATTTCTTGCTTTATTTAAAATGTCAAGTTCAATTATTTTAATAAATGCTGATTTCAATGAAAGACTTAAGCTTCATACATATGCTAGCTTTACTTTTCGCTGTATGTCCAGTACTATCTTGGCTGTCATTGAAATGTCACTCAGTTTCACCATCTCTGCTCTCAAGAGTGTCATGCACTGCTATGGTGTAGGTACACAATTTCCTAAGGTCTTTGTTGAACACAAATGTTTCACTGGAGAAAGAAGCTAGTATGGTAAGTCAGCCACCTATTTTACAAAGCAAGCAGAATGATCCTGAAAATGATAGACATTCCTTGCAGATCCACACAGCTCATGTATGACGTTCCAGGAAGGACATGAAGCTATTTCAGACGTAAAGGTTTAACCTCTTAAACTTGAGCCTCTTAATATCCCACTACGTATGTTCTTTGAACTGTTGATGTGAAACATTTGTATAAAAGTAGAATGGCTTGAACACAAGGTGTATTTTCTCACTAAATGTAAAAATCATTAATTTTAAGTGATATACAGGATATTAAATATTTGAGCTTATTTATTTGTCATCATTAGTTCAATCTTGTAGAACAAGAACATGTCTATGGGTCCTAAATATTCCAGAAAGACCTACATAGCTCCTAAGTCAGCACTTCCAGCAGATTCTTAATCAAGTAACTGCATTGACTTTTTTCCTTGAAGAAAAGCAAACTAAAAATTTTTTAAGTAAATTTATTTTACAACATCATTTAGTTCAGCATAATAGCCACAGAATCCCCTGTTCTCCCACACTTGCCCCCCCTCCCCCTCCCACCACCCCACCCCCTATTCCCACCTCCTCCAGATCAAGGTCTCCCCCGAGGACCGGGATCGACCTGGTAGACTCAGTCCAGCCAGGACCAGTCCCCCCCCTCCCAGACCAAGCCAAGTGTCCCTGCATAGGTCCCAGGATTCAAACAGCCAACTCATGCAGCAAGCCCAGGACCCGGCACCAACACACAGCTGCCTCCCAAACAGATCAAGCCAAATGACTGTCTCACCCGTTCAGGGGGCCTGATCCAGTTGGGGGCCCCTCAGCCTTTGGTTCATAGATCCTGTGCTTCCATTCATTTGGTTATTTGTCCCTGTGCTTTATCCAACCCTGGCTTCAACAATTCTCGCTCATATAAACCCTCTTCTTTCTCACTAATTAGACTCCCAGGGCTCCACCAGGGGCCCAGCCGTGGATGTCTGCATCTAGATTCCTCAGACCTTCCTTGGATGGGGTTTATGGCACAACTAACAGGGTGTCTGGCCATCCATTACAGGAGTAGGTCAGTTCCTGCCGTCTCTCGACCATTGCCAGCAGTCTTTTGTGGGGGTATCTTTGTGGATATCTGTGGGCCTCCCTAGCTCTCTGCTTCCTCCACTTCTCATGTGGTCTTCATTTACCATGGTCTCCTATTCGTTGTTCTCCCTCTCTTTTCTTGATCCAGCTAGGATCTCCCACTCCCTTTCCCTCGATCGTCGCTCTTCATTGTTCCCACTCATGACCAGGCTGTTCATGTAGATCTCATCCATTTCTCCGTGTCTTTTTTTGGGGTCCCGTTTTCCAGGTAGCCTCACTGGTGATGTGAGTAGCAGTCCAGTCATCCTTGTTCCACATCTAGCATCTTCCTATGAGTGAGTACATACCATATTTGTCTTTCTGAGTCTGGGTCACCTCACTCAGGATGATTTTTTCTAGATCGATCCATTTGTCTGCAAACCGTATGATGTCATTGTTTTTCTCTGCTGAGTAGTATTCCATTGTGTATATGTGCCACAATTTATTTATCCATTCTTCAGTTGAAGGGCATCTAGGTTGTTTCCAGGATTTGGCTATTACAAACAATGCTGATATGAACATAGCTGAGCAAGTGCTCTTGTGGTATGATTGAGCATTTCTTGGGTATATGCCCAAAAGTGGTATAGTTGGATCTTGGGGGAGATTGATTCCCAATTTTCTAAGAAAGCGCCATATTGATTTCCAAAGTGGTTGTACAAGCTTGCATTCCCACCAGCAGTGGAGGAGAGTTCCTCTAGCTCCACAACCTCTCCAGCATAAAGTGTCTTCAGTGTTTTTGATCTTAGCCATTCTGACAGGCGTAAGGTGGTATCTCAGAGTTGTTTTGATTTGCATTTCCCTGATGATTAGGGATGTTGAGCAATTCCTTAAATGTCTTTCAGCCATTTGGGTTTCCTCTGTTGAGAATTCTCTGTTTAATTCTAAGGCCCATTTCTCAATTGGACTGTTGGTCGTTTGATGTCTAATTTCTTGAGTTCCTTATATATTCTGGATATCAGTCCTCTGTCACCTGTGGGGTTGGTGAAGATCTTTTCCCATTCTGTAGGCTGTCGCTTTGCCTTGTTGACCATATCCTTTGCTCTACAAAAGCTTCTGAGTTTCAGGAGGTCCCATTGATTGATTGTTTCTCTCAGTGTCTGCGCTACTGGTGTTATATTTAGGAAGTGATCTCCTATGCCAATGCGTTCAAGATTACTTCCTACTTTCTCTTCTAGCAGGTTTAGAGTAGCTGGATTTATGTTGAGGTCTTTGATCCACTTGGACTTAAGTTTTGTGCACGGTGACAGATATGGATCTATTTGCAGCCTTCTACACGTTGATATCCAGTTATGCCAGCACCATTTGTTGAAGATGCTTTCTTTTTTCCCTTGTACACTTTTGGCTTCTTTGTCAAAAATTATATGTCCATACGTGTGTGGGTTAATGTCAGGGTCTTCAATTCGATTCCATTGGTCCACATGTCGGTTTTTATGCCAATACCAAGCTGTTTTTATTACTGTAGCTCTATAGTAGAGCTTGAGGTTAGGGATTGTAATGCCTCCAGAAGTTGTTTTATTGTACAGGTTTCTTTTAGCTATTCTGGGTTTTTTGTTTTTCCATATGAAGTTGAGTATTATTCTTTCCCGTTCTGTGAAGAATTGTGTTGGTATTTTGATGGGGATTGCATTGAATCTGTAGATTGCTTTTGGTAAGATTGCCATTTTTACTATGTTGGTCCTGCCTATCCATGAGCATGGGAGATCTTTCCATTTTCTGACATCTTCTTCAATTTCTTTTTTCAGGGACTTAAAGTTCTTGTCATATAGGTCCTTCACTTGCTTGGTTAGTGTTACCCCAAGGTATTTTATGTCATTTTTGACTATTGTAAAGGGTGATGTATCTCTAATTGTCTTCTCATCTTCTTTGTCCATTGTATATAGGAAGGCTACTGATTTTTTTGAGTTGATCTTGTATCCTGCTATGTTGCTGAAGGTGTTTATAAGCTTTATCAATTCCTGGGTGGAATCTTTGGGTCACTCAAGTATATTATCATGTCATCTGCAAATAGGGAAAGCTTGACTTCTTCCTTTCCAATTTGTATCCCCTTAATCTCCTTATGTTGTCTTATTGCTCTGGCTAGAACTTCAAGTACTATATTGAATAAGTATGGGGAGAGTGGACAGCCTTGCCTCGTTCCTGATTTTAGTGGAATTGCTTTGAGTTTCTCTCCATTTAATTTGATGTTGGCTGTTGGTTTGCTATATATTGCCTTTATTATGTTTAGGTATGTTCCCTGTATTCCTGATCGCTCCAAGACTTTTATTATGAAGGGGTGCTGGATTTTGTCAAATGCCTTTTCTGCATCTAGTGAGATGATCATGTGGTTTTTTTCTTTGAGTTTGTTTATATGGTGTATTACGTTGATGGACTTTCGTATGTTGAACCACCCTTGCATCCCTGGGATGAAGCCTACTTGATCATGGTGGATAATTGTTCTGATGTGTTCTTGGAGTCTGTTTGCCAATATTTTATTGAGTATTTTTGCATCAATGTTCATGAGGGAGATCGGTCTGTAGTTCTCTTTCTTTGTTGTATCCTTGTTTGGTTTAGGAATCAGGGTAATTGTAGCCTCATAAAAGGAGTTTGGTAATGTTCCTTCTGTTTCTATTATGTGGAACAATTTAGAGAGTATTGGTATTAACTCTTCTTTGACGATCTGGTAGAATTCTGCGCTGAAACCATCTGGTCCTGGGCTTTTTTTGGTTGGGAGACTTTTAATGACTGTTTCTATTTCCTTATGGGTTATTGGGTTATTTAAATAGTTTATCTGGTCTTCATTTAACTTAGGTATGTGGTACTTATCCAGAAAAATGTCCATTTCTTTTAGGTTTTCCAGTTTTGTGGAGTAGAGGTTTTTGAAATATGACCTTATAATTCTCTGGATTTCCTCAATGTCTGTTGTTATGTCCCCCTTTTCATTTCTGATTTTGTTGATTTGGATTCTCTCTCTCTTTCTTTTGGTTAGTTTGGATAAGGGCTTGTCTATCTTGTTGATTTTCTCAAAGAACCAACTCTTTGTTTCATTAATTTTTTGTATTATTCTCTTAGTTTCTAATTTATTAATTTCACTTCTCACTTTGATAATTTCCTGGCGTCTATTCTTCCTGGGAGACTTTGCTTCTTCTTGTTCTAGAGCTTTCAGGTGTGCTGTTAAGTCACTAGTGTGGGATTTCTCCAACTTCTTTATGTGGGAATTTAGTGCTATGAATTTCCCTCTTAGCACTGCTTTCATAGTGTCCCATAAGTTTGGGTATGTGGTGTCTTCATTTTCATTGATCTCTAGGAAGTCTTTAATTTCTTTCTTTATTTCTTCCTTAACCCATTGGTGATTTAGTTGAGCATTATTCAGTTTCCATGAGATTGTAGGTTTTCTGTAGTTTTTGTTGTTGTTGAGATCTAACTTTAACCCATGGTGGTCTGATAGAACACAGGAGGTTATTCTAATTGTTTTGTATCTGTTGAGATTTGCTTTGTGGCCAAGTATGTGGTCGATTTTAGAGAAAGTTCCATGGGGTGATGAGAAGAATGTATATTCTTTCTTGTTAGGATGGAATGTTCTGTAGATATCTATTAGGTCCAATTGGGTCATGACATCAGTTAAGTCCTTTATTTCTCTGTTAAGTTTCGATTTGGGAGATCTGCCCAGTGGTGAACGTGGGGTGTTGAGATCTCCCACTATTAATGTGTGGGGTTTTATATGTGGTTTAAGCTTTAGTAATGTTTCTTTTACATATGTGGGTGCCCTTGTGTTTGGGGCATAAATGTTCAGAATTGAAACTTCGTCTTGGTGGATCTTTCCTGTGATGAATATGTAATGTCCTTCTTTATCTCTTTTGATTGATTTTAGTTTGAAGTCTATTTTGTTGGATATCAGGATGGCTACCCCTGCTTGTTTCTTAAGACCATTTGATTGGAAAGTCTTTTCCCAGCCTTTTATTCTTAGGTAGTGTCTGTCTTTGAATTTGAGATGTGTTTCTTGTATGCAGCAGAAAGGTGGGTTCTGCTTTCGTATCCATTCTGTAAGCCTATGTCTTTTTATAGGTGAATTAAGTCCGTTGATATTAAGGGATATTAACGACCAGTGATTCTTCATCCCTGTTATTTTTGGTGGTAGTGTGTGTGTACTTCCCTTCTTTGGGTTTACTGTTGTGGCTTTATCTATTGCCTGTGTTTTCGAGTGTGTATCTGACTTCCATCGGTTGGAATTTTCCTTCTAGTGCTTTCTGTAGGGCTGGGTTTGTGGATAGGTATTGTTTAAATCTGGCTTTGTCTTCGAATGTCTTGTTCCTTCTGTCTATGATGATTGAAAGTTTTGCTGGGTATATTAGTCTGGGCTGACATCCATGGTTTCTTAGTGTCTGCATTACATCTGTCCAGGTCCTTCTGGCTTTCAAAGTCTCCATTGAGAAATCGGGTGTTATTCTGATGGGTTTACCTTTATAGGTCACTTGGCCTTTTTCCTTGGCTGCTCTTAATATTCTTTCTTTATTCTGTACATTTAGTTGTTTAATTATTATGTGTCGAGGGGACTTTTTTGGGGGGTCTAGTCTGTTTGGCGTTCTATAGGCTTCTTGTATCTTCATAGGCATTCCCTTCTTTAAGTTGGGAAAGTTTTCTTCTATAATTTTGTTGAATATATTTTCTGTGCCTTTGAGTTGGTATTCTTCACCTTCTTCTATCCCTATAATTCGTAGGTTTGGTCTTTTCATGGTGTCTCAGATTTCTTGGACATTTTGGTTCATGACTTTGTTGGCTTTAGTGTTTCCTTCGACTGATGAAACTATTTCTTCTACTGTATCTTCAATGCCAGAAATCCTCTCTTCCACCTCTTGCATTCTGTTGGTTATACTTGCATCCGAAGTTCCTGATCTTTTACTCAGGTTTTCTATTTCCAGCATTCCCTCTGTTTGTGTCTTCTTTATTTTTTCAATTTCCCTTTTCAGTTCTTGGACTGTTTCCTTTGTTTGTTTCATTGCTTTTTCATGATTTTCTTTCAGTGCTTTGTTTTCTTCCAGGACTTTAATGTTTTCTTCCAGGACTTTATTGTTTTCTTGGAGGGCTTTATTGTTTTCTTCTAATTTGTTTGCCCTTTCCTCTAGTTGTTTACAGCGTTCTTCCAATTTTCTTGTCTTTTCCTCTACACAAGCCTCTACCTTCTTCATGAAGTTACTCATAAGGCTACTTTCTTCTGCTTCTTCCAATTTTTGGTGTTCAGGTCTAGATGTTGGAGGCGGGCTAGGTTCTGGTGATGCTGTATTGCTCTTCATTTTGCTGTATGTACTTCTGCCTTGACGTCTGCCCATCTCCTTGTGGTTCCTTCTTCGTCTTATCAGTGTACTTGTTTCAGAAAGAGCTGACAGATTCAGGAAGACTCTCTCTCTTGTCCAAAAGGGAGTTCTCTTGTCCAACTCTCTGGTCCACAAGGGAAGTCGGGGGCAGACTCTGGTCCAGAATGGCAATCGGGGCAGGCTGGGAGCTGGGGGCCGGTCTCTAAGTCTCAGGAAGTGGCTGAAGTCTCAGGCAGATGGGCGTGGGGGCAGGGCACGGAGATTGCAGGGGCTGCCGGGGGGCTTGGAGAAGGGGATCCCTCCCGGTGGGGCTAGAAGGGGAGCTGTCTGGTGGCCAGAACCTCGTGCCAACTTGGGCAGGTCTTCCCGGAGTGGCTGGTGCCCAGGGATGGGGTCCAGGTTGGACCCAGGTACTCACCTCTGGTCCAGAAGGGAAGTCGGGGGCAGGCTGGGAGCTGGGGGCTGGTCTCTAAGTCTCAGGAAGTGGCTGGAGTCTTGGGCAGATGGGCGTGGGGGCAGGGCACGGAGATTGCAGGGGCTGCCGGGGGGCTTGGAGAAGGGGATCCCTCCTGGTGGGGCTAGAAGGGGAGCTGTCTGGTGGCCAGAACCTGGTGCCAAGTTGGGCAGGTCTTCCCGGAGTGGCTGGTGCCCAGGGATGGGGTCCGGGTTGGACCCAGGGTACACACCTCTGGTCCAGAAGGGAAGTCGGGGGCAGGCTGGGAGCTGGGGGCTGGTCTCTAAGTCTCAGGAAGTGGCTGGAGTCTCGGGCAGATGGGCATGGGGGCAGGGCGCGGAGATTGCAGGGGTTGCCGGGGGGCTTGGAAAAGGGGATCCCTCCCGGTGGGGCTAGAAGGGGAGCTGTCTGGTGGCCAGAACCTGGTGCCAAGTTGGGCAGGTCTTCCCGGAGTGGCTGGTGCCCAGGGATGGGGTCCGGGTTGGACCCGGGTACTCACCTCTGGACCAGAAGGGAAGTCCGCAAACTAAAAATTTTTTATCAATAAATTTTTAAATCACCTACTTATATGGATACATATTGGAAATTGTCAGTGAAAATGAACATGAGTGATTATATCAAGGTATACAATACATATTTTTAATATTTACATCTTGTTCATGAATTAATACATATGAAATACCATAATCTGAGCACTAGGCTTGTTTTACATCTTTAAATCTTAAGAGATGGAATAGATCTATTGAAGGAAAAGGTGAGTTTCTGAGCTCCCAGCTGGACAGTTCTGCTCCCTAGGACTTATGTCCTGGTGGAGAGAGGAGAGCACATCCTATGCTCCTTTCCCACTCATTGCAGATGCAGCAATGAATCAGCAGCATTCTCCCCCTGCCAACTATCCACCACTGCAACAGAGACTCCATCTATCCAATTGGATGAAAAGATGGCTAAATGGCAGTGTACGAATACATTAAACAACATAAAGTACAATATGGCACCACCAGAACCTAGTGGTCCTAAACAACAAGACCTGAGCATCCCAGTGCAGATGAGGCAGAATAAAATGACATTAAAGAAACTTTATGAGGATGGTACAAGCCTTTAAGAAGAAATGAAAAATTTCCTTAAATAAATAGAGGAAAAGACAAACAAAAAATTGGAAGAAATCAATAAATCCCTTTTTAAAAAAGCCAACCCCCCCGGGGGGGGGATCAAATGGGTGAAGGAAACAGTTTAAGACTTGAAAATTGAAAGAGAGGCAATAAAGAAAACACAAACCGGGGGAATGCTGGAAATGGGATATCTGGATAAACAAACAACAACTAACCAACAGAATACAAGCGATGGAAGAGAGAATCACAGGTGTTAAAGACATGAGAGAGGAAATAGATTTATCGATCAAGGAAAAGGTTAATTCCAAAAAATACTTAACACAAAACATCCAGGAAATCTGGGATACCATGGAAAGACAGAACATAAGAAATTAGGGATAGAAGAGGGAAAAGAATTACAGCTCAAGAGCACAGAAAATATATTCAACAAAATCATAGAAGAAAACTTTCCCAACCTAAAGAAGGACATGCCTATGAAGGTACAGGGGGCTTATAGAACATCAAATAGACTAGACCAAAAAAAAAAAAAAATCCTGTTGTCACATAGTAATCAAACCACTAAACATATAGAATAAAGAACAAATATTAAGAGCTGCAAATAGAAAAGTCCAAGTAACATGTAAAGACAGACCTATCAGAATTACACCTGACTTCTCAATGGAGAGTGTGAAAGGCAGAAAGAAGGTCCTGGACAGATGTTTTGCAGACACTAAGAAAACACTGATGCAAGCCCAGAGTACTATACTTATCAAAGCTTTTAATCACCATAGACAGAAAAAGCAAGATATTGCATGACAAAACCAGACTTAAACAATAGCCAGCCACAAATTCAGCCCTATAGAAAGTACTAGGAGGAAAAATCCAACACAAAGAAGTTAGCTGCACCCGCAAAATCACAGGCAATAGATAACCTCACACCAGCAAATCTCAAAGAAGGGAAACACAGAGACACTATCACCACTAACAACAAAACCAAAGATAATAAGAATTAACATTCACTGGTCATTAATACGTCTTGATATCAATGAACTCAATCACCTATAAAAAGACACAGGCTTACAGAATTGGTATGAAAACAGGATCAATCCTTCTGCTGTTAACTGGGAACACACCTCAACCTTAAAGACAGAAGTTACCTCAGAGTAAAGAGTTGGGAAAAGATTTTCCAATCAAATGGACCTAAGAAACAAGGTTGTATAGCTATCCTAATACCTAACAAAATAGATTTCAAAGTAAAATTAATTGAAAGAGATGGAGAGGACATTTCATATTCATAACAAGAAAAATCCATCAAGATGAGGTGTCAGTTCTTAACATCTATGCCCAAAATACAAGGGCATCCACATTTCAAAAAAAGATTATTAAATGTTTAAATCATTTAAACATTAAATCATAATCAAACCTCACACACTAATAGGGGGAGACTTTTCCCCTCTCTCACCAATGGACAGTTATGCCAGACAGAAACTTAACAGAGAAATAAGAGATCTAACAGAAGTTATTACTCAAATGGACTTAACAGACATCTATAGAACATTTCACCCAAACATAAAAGAATATACCGTCTTCTTAGCACCTCATGGAATCCTCTCTAAAATTGATCACATATTCAATAACAAAGCAAACCTCCACAGATACAAAAAAAAAAAAAGAATAACCACCTTCCCTGCATCTTTTCAGATCACCATGGCTTAAAATTAGAATTCAAAAACACAAAATACAGAAGTCTTCAAACTCATATAAAATGAACAATGATCAACTGAATCACCGCTGGTTCAAGGAGGAAAGAAAGAAAGAAATTAAGACTTCCTAGAATTTAATGAAAATGAATGTACAACATAACCAAGCTTATGAGACACTATGAAAGCAGTACTAAGAGGAAAGTTCATAGCACTGGGACAATAAGACAACAAAAGGAGATCAAAAGGTTACAAATTAAAAGGAAGAAGTCAAACTTTTGCTCTTTGCAGATGATAAGATAGTTTACATAAATGACTCCAAAAATTCTCTCAGAGAACTCCTACAGTTGATAAACACCTTCAGTAATATGGCAGGATACAAGATTAACTCAAAAAAAATTAGTAGCCCTCCTATATAGAAATGATACATGGGCCAAGAGGAGATCAGAGAAACATTAGCCTTTACAAAAGCCACAAATAATATAAAATATCTCGGGGATAACTCTAATCAAACAAGTGAGAGACCTGTATGAGAATAACTTTAAGTTTTTAAAGAAAATATCAGAAAATGGAAAGATTCCCAATGCTGTTGGATAGGTAAGATCAAGATAGTAAAAACCACAATCATATCAAAAGCAACAATAGATTCAAAGCAATCCCCAGCAAAATCCAAACAGAGTTTTTCACAGACCTCAAAATAACAATATTCAACTTCATATGGAAAAACAAAAACCTAGGATAGCCAAAATAATCCTGTACAAATATGGTGATCTTTTATTTGTGTTGATATGTGATTTTATTTGTATGTTAATAATTAAAGTTGCCTGGGGATCAGAGCTAAAAGCAAGCTATTAAGCAGAAGTCTGGCAGTGGTGGCACATGCCCTTAATCTGATCACAAGGCAGGCAGAGTCTCTGTGTGGTCAAGGACACAGCCAAGTTGTGACACAAATTTTTAATCCCAGTACCAACCATAGAGACCTGGAGTTCTGTATAGACAGGCAGTGAGGAGCAAGTCACGTGATTGGGTTTAGAGCCAATGAGAAGGCAGAACAGAAGGGCAATAAAAAGACAGTCACACAGGAAGAAGTTCTCTCTCACTCTGGGGAAGCAATGGCAGCGAGTCTTAAGCTAAAGGCTATTTGTTAGTGCTCTGATGTCTTGGGCTTTTAACTCTATATTTGGCTCCATGTTTCTTATTTAATAAGAATATTCAGAATTTCATCTACATACAATAAAGGAACTTCCAGAGGTAGTTCCTAATCCATCTCTACTACAGAGCTATAGTAGCAAAAACAGCTTGGTATTCCACACACCTATGGACACCTGATTTTTGACAAAGAAGCCAAAGTTGTACAATGGAAAAAAGAAATCATCTTCAACAAATGGTGCTGGCATATCAAAATGTAGAATGCAAATAGATCCATATCTGTCACCATGCACAAATCTCAAGTCCAAATGGATCAAAGGCCTCAAGATAAGTCCAGGTACACTGAACCTGAAAGTAGGAAGTAGTCTTGAACACATTGGCACAGGAGACCACTTCTTAAAAATAACACCAGTAGCACAGACACTGAGAAAAACAATCAACATATGGGACCTCTTGAAACTGAGACGCTTCTGTAAGGCAAAGGACAGGGTCTATAAGACAAAATGACAGCCTACAGAATGGGAAAAGATCTTCACCAACACCACATCTGACAGAGGGCTGATCTCCAAAATGTATAAAGAACTCAAAAAACTAGACATCAAAATAACAGATAATCCAATTAAATGTGAGCTACATTTCTAAACCGAATTCTCAACAGAAGAATCACAAATGGCTGAAAGACATTTAAAAAACTGCTCAACATCTTTAACCATCAGGGAAATGCAAATCAAATGACTCTGAGATACCATCATACACTTGTCAGAATGGCTAAGATAAAAAACACTGAGGACAGCTTATGTTGGAGAGAACGTGGAGTAAGGGGAGTACTCCTCCACTGCTGGTGGGAGTGCAAACGTGTACAGCCCCTTGGAATATCAGTATGGTGACTTCTCAGAAAATTGGGAATCAATCTACCTCAAGGCCCAGCAATACTACTCTTGGTCATGTACCCAAAAGATGATCAATCGTACCACAAGGACATTTGCTCAGCTATTGAACAAAGCAGCCTTATTTGTAATAGCCAGAAACTAGAAACAACCTAGATGCCCTTCAACAGAAGAATAGATTAGGAAAATGTGGTACATTTATACAATGTAGTAAGTATTACTCAGCTGTAAAAAACAATGACGTGAAATTTGCAGGTAAACAGATGGAAATAGAAAAAAAATCATCCTGAGTGAGATAACCCAGACCCAGAAAGATAAACAAGGTTTATACTCAATTGTAAGTGGATATAGAGCAAAGGATAACCAGGCTACAATCCACTCAGAGAAGCTAGGAAACAAGGAGGATCCTAAGGGTGACAAGCATGGATCACTCTAGGAAGGGGAAATAGTTAAGATATCCTGGGTAAACTGGGATTGGCTGAGTAGAAGAGGGAAATGGATGAGGGATGGAACATGAGGGATGAGGATGGCTGAGTTGGGGGAGGGATGGAGAGGGAGAGCAATGAAAGACTATCTTGATAGAGGGAGCCATTATGGGGTTATGGGGAAACCTGGTGCTAGGGAAATTCTCAGGAACCCATAAGGATGACCTCATCTTATACTCCTAGCAATAGTGGAGAATGTGCCTAAGCCGATCTTCCCTTGTAATCAGATTGATTGACTACTGTAATTGTCTTCATAGTAGCCTCACCTAGTAACTGATGGAAGCAGATGCAGAGATCCACAGCCAAGCATTTGGCTGAGCTCCTGGAGTCCAGTTGAAGAGAGGAAGGAGGGATTATGTGAGCAAGGGGGCAGGAGGGTGTCAAGATCATGATGGACAAACCCACAGAGACAGCTGACCTTAGCTAGTGGGAGCTCAGGGCCTCAGATTGACAGCTGGGGAACCTGCATGGGACCAAACTAGGCCCTCGGAATGTGGGTGACAGTTGAGTGACTTTATCTGTTTGTAGGGCTCCTAGCAGTGGGACTAAGATCTGTCCCTGGTGCAGGAGCTGGCTTTTTGGAACCTATTTCCTATGGTGGAATGCTTCTCTCAGTCTTCTTGCAGTGGGGAGGAGAATGGGCCTACCTCAACTTGATAAGCCATGCTTTGTTTACTCCCATGGAGGCCTTACTATTTCTGATTGTTGGATGGGAGGGTAGAAAGGAGGTGTGGTGGAAGAGATGGGAGGAGGGGGGGAACACTGTGGTCAGTATGCAAAATACATTTTAAAAAGGTAATAAATTAATTTAGAAAGTTTGGTAATCCATTGTGAAGCTTTCTCTGAAGAGAAATAAACAAGAGATGCTTCCTTAAGAAACTTATTTGGTTTGAAACACAGCCATTATTTAGAATGTGATATCTCTAGCTATTTTATTTTATTTTTTATGGAATTCTGTTGTTTTTCATTATCAATAGTAATAGCGAGCATTTTTGTTATCACCTGACTTGGTATTTCTCTAGTGTGTTCTAAATTCTAAACGTTATTGTCCCAAAGAAATAATAAGTAGAGAACTCTGGCAAGTAGGAATTGTTTTCATAGTTTATTGCAAGTAACCTCCACATTTATGCTCATGGTGTGTCTGCTTTGAATAAGGGCCAACAGTCTTCCTTTGAAACAAAAGGAATTCAGACGTTTCTCTCACCATCCTGCCTCAAGGGAGAAAGTGTAGGCAGCAAAGAACAATTTCTGAGAGTCACAAAGTTGCAAGCTTAGACACAGAATAAATAACCATTTTCTTTTGTAAGTAAATTAGGGATAGCTTCGCACTCTAGCAATTCAATTAGAGGCAGCTTGTGTTTAAATATGAGTTTGGAAACACTAAAGAACTGAATGATTTTGCTTAAAAAAATAGTAATTTTTCTGATCACAGACTTAGGAATTTCTAAAAGCACTGAAAAAAAGAAAAAAAGTCCCTAAACCAAAGCAGATTGCATTTCTATTTTATTTATCTTATGGTTTAAATTGATCATGCTAGGTAAAAATTGTTTTGTGAGCAGTTGACAATTTTATTTAATGTGCCGTTATTTCATCCTGAATGTTATGTAATTCCTGAAATCTGCCAAAATGGCTCACAGGTTTGTGAAGAGAATTTGAGAAGAGTTCTTGAGCTGGAGTTCTGAGTCAGGGTCCCTATGACTGTGTGGCCCTCTAGTGTTCAGAGACCCTCTTTACTCATCCATCCATACTCCATACTGTTTCACTTCAATATGTATACTGATAATTGTCACCTTCAAATTTTCTCATCTGCCTAGGAAAGCATACTGTTCAAATAGATTTCAATGATACAATTTCTGGAGTTATTTTGGTTTTATTTATCATCTTATTTTTATAAATAAAAATACTATTGTTAACATGCTTCATCAGAGTCCTATATTTTAGTTCACAGTGTCACTCACCTGGTGATAAAAAAAAAATACTTCTTAAAGTTTTATAGATATGTTCAAACATGCATTTACAAATCAAGCTACCTCTTTTTTAACCTTTATTAACGTCTTACCAATGCACAATTTTGAAATTTGCATTATAGGCATTTAATAATCATGTAGAACAAATCTTATATTGTTATTAAAAGTATTCCTTTGTTACTTTAATTTATCAATTATAGGTGGCCATTTGAACTTCTAGGGAAAATTATATTAAATAGAAAACACATCAACAATCCAAAAGCAATACCCCTTTCTCATAATTCTGAAATAAGGAAAGTCTGAGATCATGGTTCTAGTAGATCTGCTGTGTTTTAAGTACCAACATACTGGACCACAGATGATACTTTACTGTGTCTTCATAAGTTGAAATGAACTTCTTGGATGCATTTTTAAAACGCAAACATCATCCCTGAGATCTGTACCCTTATGACCTAATCTTTTAAAGAGTACTACTTCCTGAATCCTCTCACTTAGACAAATAAAGTTTCAACACATGAAGTTTGAGAAATATGAATTTCCAACAATATCATTAACATACACAGTACTGTCATATTACTGAGTGATGTTTTTTATAGTTAATGGCAGACTGCTTAAATAGTGATGTTCCCATAAGATTATAATGGAACTAAAGAATTCCTATCTCTTAGTGATTTCAGTATCTATTGATATTAGTCACATTTTTGTGGCCATAATGGTATAATCAGACCTACTATACTGACATTCATATATCACAGTATAGATATAAGTACAGTATGCAATACATAATAATAAATGACTTGTTATTGGTTCATGTACTTACAATATTTGTATCATTATTTTTGTGCTTGTCTGGTAGTTATATAAATCATTGTAAATCCGCAAGCTATCCTACAGCTCAGTAGCCTTGCACAAGCATCTTGTTTACTGCCTATCTTAATTCTCAAAACAACTTGATTAATTTCTCCCTCAGAAGTCTAGCTTTTGACCATGCATGCTGCAATACCTACTTTCCAGCAAAGATATCTGTTGCAACTGTGGCATGAAAACCATGGGATAACTGACCAAATTCTGATTGAATTTGAGGTCTGTTCATCAAATTCAAAGAGAGAATTTTCCTTAGTTCTGTAGCCCTGGTCAAAAATCTATGCCCAGGGAGGTTATCAGCCCTGTGGTAAAACCACCAACTGTTATTTTGCTTAATGGTCATGTTATTGAAGTGTCTCCTAAATATTTATGCTTGTTCTTACAGACCTGATCTATTAGATGTTTTTCCCCCAGTGAACTGCATATCCTCAATGAAGAGATATTTAGTCAATGTGCTGAGAATATGAGACTCAGCCCTCTACAGAAGGAGAACCCTACCACCAACAAGAAGCAGTCATCATTGTGGAAGCAGAGACAAGAATAATTTAAGAGCTGGAGTATGATGATGAGTGCTGTGAAATGCTGTTTTTTTTAGACATAACATGGTCATCATCACAGTCATAAACTCAGGGCATCTGTGATTACTTGCACAAGGCCTGCCCTAGATCAAGACAGCCATTCCTGAAACAGACGGACTACATGATCTTCAGGCCCTAATCTTTACTGAGGAGGAGCTATTAGTAGTGGATAGTTGCTTGGGAGGGTGATCCATTCTTCAAAGCATAAGTGGCTAATTGTAGTTGGAGAGTTTTCTCTCTGGGTCCTGCCAATCCCTGACAGTCTGACAGCCCACTTATAAAATAAACACACAGATGCTTATATTATTTAAACTGTTTGGCCTAATGGCTCAGGCTTCTTGTTAACTGTTTTTATATCTTAAATTAACCCATTTCTATAAATCTATACCTTGCCACATGGCTCCTGGCTTACCGGCATCTTCATGTGCTGCTTGTCATGGCGGCAGCTGGCAGTGTCTCTCTTGCTCAGCCTTCCACTTCCCAGAATTCTTCTCTGCTTGTCCCACCTATACTTACTGCCTGGCTACTGGCCAATCAGTGTTTAATTTATTAACCAATCAGCGCAACACATTTGACATACAGAACATCCCACAGCAGCTAATGGTAGTTTTCTTGTACTTCTGTGGATGGTACCACATCCATGTGCAGTTCTAACTAGACTTAGTGGGCTCTAAAAATAAAAAAAGATAGGGAGTTGAGAGGAAAGCATGATGGATAGGTAAAGATTGGAGGGGGGCATCAAGTGGGAGATGTTAGAGGTTTTGGAGTGGGAAAGGAAAGAGGTAAATATGATGATATTTCATTATGTACATGCATGGAATTCTAAAACATATGAAGTATGTTTTATAATGGTCATGTAGCTCTGGACATGGGCCCTACCTAGAGAGTTGTCGTTACACTCCATTGGATAAACTGATATTCCAATTCCCAAAATACCAATTGCAAATAATTTCTTATTGGTGGATGGGAATGAAAACAAACTCGAATACAAAAATAAAGACAAATTTAATAAAAGAAAAATTGAATCATTGGCAACAACATGTAAGGTACCTTGTTTGATGTCTGCATTATGATAATGTGTAATAATGAATTTCTCATAGAGTAACTGATAATTATATGCACTGCACACATAAGCTTATGGTATTGCTATCATTCTTACGTGTCACCATTCTTTTGTCTCTATATGGCTCACATCAAGCCTCATCTTCAGGTGTGATGTAAGTAGATAATTCACAGCTTATAGAGAAAAATGATTACATCAAGACTATACATTCCAAGATAGTGAAAGCAAATCTAAATCACACCAAAAATTCCTTATAAAGCCTTGCTTGAATTAGAATCCATCCGTTCTGCATATGGTTCAAATCAGTAATTGTAAATGAAGTCAATCACATAAAATAACTTAGGAGCTTTAGGGCATTTGCCATCTCTTGCTCTAAGGCCTCTCGACCATGTCTCACATAATGTCATCATCAATAATATTCACATATATGGTTCAGTACCTTCATTCTACTAATCAGTAGCATAATTGATTTGAAGGCATTCTAAGAAAAAGTTTGATGGCATATTTTGTGCGCATTGTTTCAGATATTTTTTTATGTGTTCTCTTAGCAGTACATCTCTATTCTCTCTCTTTTCAATTTGATTTTGGTTTTGTCCTCAGTCCAGTTTTATTGTGATTCATGCTGCATATCTGAGAACTCTTTTCCTGGAAGCCGGAAAACTCCTTGAAATCATTAACCTTGGTTTACATCAGAGTCTTGGGCTATATGTTCTTCAGGCCTTACTCTGTATTGAGTGAACTTTACCAGCAGATATTTGCTGGGGATAATTTTCAGTTAGTTATCCAAACTAGTTTGGAAGAAACCTGAAACTTAGGAAGCTTCACTGAGAAAAATTTTCTCCCTATGTTTCTTCTTTTAAGGATCCAGCAGCCTAGAGTCTGGGTTTACAGTTACTGTTGGTCTATTATTTGTGAATTAAGTATGCTTTGTATCATGGAGCCAAACCTCATTAAGTCAGAGAGGAAGCAATGCATTATGCCATGATGTCAGACCTGTGGATGGTAGGGTTTCACACTATTGATTTGATGCAAAGAATTGCAACACATATGAAGTTTCTTCTTGCAAAGACATTTTATGTACTCTTGTATAGAACTCTACCACTCTAAAAACACTGTTCCACTCTTTGTGGGTCATTAATAGATTAAAAATTCCTAGGTATAACAAGTTTTAAAGGACAAAAAAAGGAAATTTCAAAATGAAAATCGTACATGTACAGTCATTGGGGTTAAGTAATTTTTTCACACAATGTAATTTTTCTGGTTTGACTGTCAGAACCAAGGTTAAAATATGTGACATATGGTAACATATACTTAAGACCTAGAGTGGAGACGGCCCAGCCAGGTGGATCCCCAAGGCTCTATGGCTGGCCAACTTAACCACCTTGGGGAGGCCCAGGACATTGACAGACTTTATGTCGATAAAAATTAAAAATATAAGTAAATAAATAGATGGAATCTAAGAAGCAATGCCTGAGCCCTTTCCTCTGGATGAAGCCCTGCCCCGTAGCTCTCATCAAATAGAATCTTAAACTTTTGCTTTGTTCTAAACAGTGTGCTGGCTACTGTTAAGCAAAAAGTATCATGTTTAATTGGAAATAAATTATTATGTGAATAAAGCAGAAATAGGAGAAAATGATGACATGCTGTAATGTATAATGCTGTCCAGAGAAGAATTTAATTTGGTTCCCTTATTCATTTGCCAATTAAAAAAAAATTAAAAAGATCATATTGAGATAACCCAGGCCCAGAAACACTCACATACACAAATATAAATGTTGTGTGTTCTCTCTGACATGAGGCTCTGAGCTCCATGTCTCTATGTATTAGTACATAACTAGGACTAACTGCAAAGGCAGGCATATACAAAGGAACCACTGTGGAGTTAAGGTATAAGGGGGCAATAAAGGTGGAATCACAGGGTACAATTAATATAAGGGGAAATGGGAAAAATAAGAGGGAGGCTCAAAATAGGGAGATGGGGAAGGGGAGATAAATCCAAAAGAATAGGGAGGATAAAAAACTAAAGTAATAATTTCTGAAAAGTCATAGAGAATCACATTATTAACTATCTACCTACGAATCTATAATACACATAGCCATGTATAAATATGTATATGTAGTTTAAATGAAAATTTTCCTTCTGTACTGACAATGGTCCTCCAAGACCCTAAGAACACTTGCTCAAATGCTCAACTACAATCATGAGAAACCCTCTTCTGTGTAGTGGGTCATGGCTATACAAGGGTATCGTAAAACATACAGAGTATTGCTATTATCCCTGGTTATCCCCCAAAAGGTACATTGTAAGTCCCTATTGCTGAAGACCCCATGCATGTCAGACACAGCCCAGAGACCCCTGAGTTGCTACTGACCTGAATGCCCCCGAAGGAGTACTTTCACTGTATCAGAAGATTCCATGATACCCTCCAAAGAAAGGGAACAACCAATAGTCCTACATAACTATGACATCTATGGACCACAACAAGGACAAACAAGAACCTAAGACCCTAAAGGTTTAATGTTGGCATTCATAACTTAACCATGGCCAACAACTCTCTTATTGGACTCAAAATTAGCTCATCAAGAGCAAAACCATGCCTGGTTCTAGAAATGTATCCAAGTACCCTGGGGGGGGGGTAAAGTCATGGATCTTGGGGGAGAACCTACAGTCACCATTTATTAAATCAAAATAATCCCTAACTACATTCTTTGCATTCACAGATAAGTGCTGTTCTCACCCTTGTTGAGGAAACATCTTTTTGCTAGAGACAGATATTGTCACAGAGAACTACACCTGATCAAAATGCAGAGTTTTGAATCCCAGTCCCAACTGATGCATCTATAACACGAAACCTGCAGGTAAAGCTTGGGATCATTCTGGAAGAGGCGGCAGGAAGATTGTAAGAGCCAGAGGAATAAGGAGTTTGATGTGAGACTTTGTTTCCTAGAAATGTCCAAAGCTACACACATGTGGTCTGACCGACATTGGTGGTTAAATATGACCTGACAAAAGACAGCAGTAGACGTACTAAAGTGGATGAGGGCAAGCTCACAAGGCCTTATTCCAAGGCAAAGAACTGCAAGCAATTAAGGAATACTGAAAGCTAGATAAACAGTCTTCGCTAAAGAATAGCACAGCAATTGGTTATCTATACTAAATTATCAGCCCTGAAGATACATACATATAAATATATACATACATACTATACAGACTGAACAGGCTGTATTTATATATTAAAGAATATTATATATATGAAGAAATACACATGAAAATAATATATCACAACAATTAATAAAATGGTGATCATCAATATTAAGGAGGGGAAGAAAGTTATATGAAAGGAAGGAAGAGATGGGCAAAATTATGTAATTATATACAATGTTAAAAAATCAAGAAAAAAAGTTAGTTCTGACATACCAAAATAAAGAATATAGTTTCAAAATTAATAGGAGAAAGAATACTGAACTAAGAGTTAAAAATCTGATGTATCTCTTCTGTCTCACACACCAGCTGTGCAAACTGAAGGAAGTGGTTTGGATGGTCTCAGTACATTCTGCTGTGCATATGTAATTTTAATGCTATAGGGGACACACCAACATTTGATTAATGTCAGGTCTGAATTTGAGCAAGCTCACTAGACATCCATTACATTAATATCACTAAATTTGCATTTCAAGTTTAAAAGCCTAATTAAGATTAACTGTTTTGAGCTTGGACAGAATATGAAGCTGAATTGAATGACATTAGTCATAGTTTGGGTCCAAGAACAAACTCAGCCCCTAGTTAAGTTAATGAATCAAAGAAATCAAAATCAAGTCCCAAGAGTGAGGAATATATATATATATATATATATATATATATATATATATTCATTTAGTGCATATATTCAGTAAATTTGTCTTATGGAGTTTTATTACAAATCTGCATAAAATTGTTCAATTTAAACAGTTAATAATAACAATAATTAATAATGAAAATATGTCAACTTAATAAAGATTTATTTTAAAGTTAAAATGGATAGCTACATTTTAAAGTATTGTGCAAAATGGTTTTCAAACACTAGCAATGAAGGTTATGATGGGATACCTTTCAACTGTCTCAACCCAATTCCAAAGGATTAAATTTAATTCATTCACAAATTCAGTTACATAATTTATTACAATTAAAACTTGTATGGAAATAATTACACACAAGTACACTGAGGCAGGTTCTCCCTTGATAGCTACAGTATTCTGGAGATTAGTATGTATTCATATTTAGCCTTGAACTTGTACCAATCTTCTTGACTCAGCCTCCTATGCACTGGGATAAGTTTCCATCACACACACACACACACACACACACACAGCAAGCATGCTTATCAGCAAGGTTTTATTTATTTTTTTATGTCTTTTATATGTGCTTCATTTTCAGTATGTATGGTGTTCTATGTTGTCAGTAGTGGTAGAATCTCTAATGGGATACAAACCAAAGGGGTGTTAAATACTTGGTCCATTCAGTTGACCAAAGGGGACTCTAACAACAGACTCTGCTCACAGTTGGACTTTGTGCTGCTGTGAAAAGAGCTCTAAACATCCAGATCTAATTGGATTTTGTACACAAAGCAATTGATCAGAGCTTGTAAAGATTGTCCTTAGCTGTCCCCCAGAAGCTTTCTGTATTCTTGTTCTGCATTCAGGCAATCTTAAGCTCTTGCTAAAGCAGATGGATCGGCAGTCTCTGATTGCACAGGAGAGATTTCTCGTCCAATCCACAAGAGAAAAAAACCAATACCTGCAGATTAATTATTTTACTTTTCATTTACTCTTTAAAGAAATTTTCTTGCATAAGTTTTAGTTATTGTAAATTACTTTTGCTGTATTTTGATGGGCATGAGTTTTGGCACTCCTGTGCTTGGCTGCTAAAAAATCCTTTGAAGATTTTTCATGTATCTTTGGCTACCTATCTGTAAAATGACTGTTTTGTATGTCCATCGTTCAGGAAGTTGAATTATGTGATTTAAAAAATATAAACTGCCCAACACCATATCTTTTATAAGTATTCTGAAAATACCAGCTCATTTGTATCTAACTTCAATGTCTTCAGTTTTCTCTGAATAAATGTGGATTTTATCACTTGTTTTTAAGTGCTAGGATTTTAAGCCAGAGCCATGTGTCTATCCACACTTTAAGCATTGGACTAGTGAGCTAAATTCTGGCCCAACTCTCTACTCTTTAAATAGGTCAAAATCAACAATGTTATTGGCACTTAGAAGAAAGAATTAAACTACTCACAAAATATTGGTGCCATGATGTAGTGACTAATGCTGTTTAAAATCTCACAGCTTCTCCATGTTTTTATAAGTGGGTATGTTTTTATTAAAATAGGTTTTGAAAGGCAGAAAAGCATTTTTTCTACTTGATCATTTATTCAATATTTTGTAAATGAATAAAAAATTGATATAATGGAAAATCTGATCCTTATATTTAGAGAATATCAAACATTTAAAATATAACATTTAATTCTTGACATCCAATGTAAAACAAAACAAACAAAAATAACCCTTTTCTTTTTTGTAAGGATAGCAAAAGAAAGTCAATTAAAATTTAGCATAACACTATCACAAATATATCATTGAGAGTAACATATAAAATGCATTCATCATGGCACTCTAGTTTTCTTTCATGAAAACTGAGAAAAGTATATAATTGTCAAAGATTAAAAACACAAAGAATAGTAACATTTCTCTATTCAAACTCCAACTGAAGTGTAGAACTGAATAAAAATTTTGGAAACAAAGACTTTTTAACAAAGAACATATGCCTTCAAAATTTCTCCTGACAGTGAAAGAATTTATACAGACATCAGTGAGACAATAGATGCAGTCTTAGTATAATTCAGTTTAGTGTCTGGTTCTGGTAAATATAACTGTACTCGATTGGAAGCGACTATTAAATTCATAGACAGAGGAGGGAAGATATGCCAAAAGTGTGCCTAGCGTGAAACATTTATATTTTCCCAAGACTCAACTTCTCTTAAAAATGTTACCACATATACCAAATTTTTAGTTCCATGCAATATGATAGGCTAACTTGGGCACCTTAGGGGCATTTTTCTCCAGCACCACTGAATTTATACCTTGTCTAGGTTAAATAATTCAAATCTTAACATTTAATTCTTATGAAAGGCAGATCAGGCTATTGCCAAAGCTATTGGTTGCTCTATACAAACTGATAGTAAGGCATCATTGCTGAAAATAATACCTACAGACTCATTGAATAGAGAAGTCGAGCTGACATCTAACTAGAGACCTTAGTCTACTGATTATTGTTCATGATGCTGGAAGGTTATCTGCATGCTACCAAAGGAGAAATGTAAACATCAACTGGCTACCAGCACTTCAATCTACAGGTGGTCACCTGTCTGTAGAAAATTACTGGTGCTGTAGTGGCACAAATCTTGTCAGTAACCAACCACTATCAGATCCAACTATCTGATTGGATTTAAGGCCCACTCCATGAGATGGAACCTTTTCTGACACTTCTCAGGTATCCAAAAGCTTAAGACCAGATAGGCCATGAATCTAGGGGAAAACCAAATACTATTGTTCTACTAAAGAAACACAGCCATAAAATTACCTCTAAATGACATTCTTCTGTACTCAGAGATCAGTGTCTCAGTGACCGAGAATCAGAAAACTTTCCTCCTGCAGTATATGGGAACTAGTACAGAGAACAACAACTGGACAATATGCAGAGAATGAGAAACCTTGGGACATTCATTCCTAAATGGGAAGTCTTCATTAAATCCTTTCCTTCAGGCCTCAAGGAACTACGAAGAAGAGAAGGTGGGAAGATTGTAATAGTCAATGTGGATGGAAGATACCAAGGAAACAGTGCCTTCTAGACACAACAGAATTGAAGTATTTATAAACGCATAGAGAGTGTAGCAGCAAGCACGGGGCCTGCACAGGTCCCAAACAAATGGACTCTCAACACTGAGAAGGGAACTGGACAAGGGCCCCCATCTCTGATCCATAAGCTCTCTCTAATTGTCAGCTGCTCATGAAGGAAACATTAGTTTTCTCCAATGGAGTCTCACTGGGCATACAAACCATACTTAAGGGACATACCAAGTCTATCAGTGTATGGCCAACATAAAACTAACTCAACAAATGGTGCTGGCATAACTGGATGTCAATATGTAAAAGATTACAATAGATCCATATCTGTCACCATGCACAAAACTCAAATCCAAGTGGATCAAAGACCTGAACATAAATCCAGTTACACTAAACTTAATAGAAAAGAAAGTAGGAAGCACTCTTGAACACATTGGCACTGGAGACCATTTCCTAAATTAAACACCAACAGCACAGACCCTGAGCACAACAATTAATAAATGGGACCTCTCGAAACTGAGAAGCTTTTGCAGGGCAAAAGACACAGTCAATAAGACAAAAAGACAGCCAACAGAATGGGAAAAGATCTTCACCAACCCCACATCTGACAGAGGATTGATCTCCACAGTATATGAAGAACTCAAGAAACTAGACATCAAAATACTGAACAGTCCAATTAAAAAATGGGCTAAAGAGCTAAACAGAGAATTCACAAAACAAGAACTGAAAGACATTTAAAGAAATGCTCAACATCCTTAATCATCAGAGAAATGCAAATCAAAACAACTCTGAGATACCACCTTACACCTGTCAGAATGGCTATGATCAAAAACACCAATCACAGCCAATGCCGGAGAGGATGTGGAGCAAAGGGAACACTCCTCCACTGTTGGTGGGAATGTAAACTTGTATAACCACTGTGGAAATCAGTATGGTGGTTTCTCAGAAAATTAGGAATTGAACTACCTCAAGACCCAGCCATCCCATTCTTAGGCATATACCCAAGGAATGCTGATTCATACCATAAAGATACATGCTCAGCTATGTTCATAGCAGCACTATTTGTAATAGCCAGAACCTGGAAACAACCTAGATGTCCATCAATGGAAGAATGGATGGAAAAAATGTGGTACATATACACAATGGAGTACTACTCAGCAGAGAAAAACAATGAAAACATGAAATTTGCAGGCAAATGGATGGAACTAGAAAAAAAAATCATCCTGAGTGAGGTAACCCAAACCCAGAAAGACAGTCATGGTATGTACTCACTCATAAGTGGATTCTAGATATAAAATAAAGAACAATCAGACCACAGCCCATAGAACCAGAGAGGCTATATATATAGTATGGAGGTCCCTAGGACGACTGTGGCTTATAATAAATTTCAGTTCTACTCAATTTTTGAAAAAAAAATAGCCAAATGAATGGAAACACATGAACTATGAACCAAAGGCTGAGGGGCCCCCAGCTGGATCAGCAGGTGAGACAGTTGATTGGCTTGATCAGTTTGAGAGGCAACTAGGCAGTGGGACCAAGTCCTGTGCTCATTGCATGAGTTGGCTGTTTGAAACCTGGAGCTTATGCAGGGACACTTGGCTCAATCTGGGAGGAAGGGACTGGACCTGCCTGGACTGAGTCTACCAGGTTGATTGCAGTCCTTGGGGGAGGATTTGCCCTGGAGGAGGTGGGAATGGGGGGTAGGCTGGGGATAAGGGGAGAGTGCGGGAGGTGGGAGAATAGGGGAACCCGTGGCTGATATGTAGAACTGAATGGTATTGTAAAATAAAATAAAATAAAAAAGAGAAAAAAGAAAAAAAAAACTAACTCAATGGCGTTTTGGGAGATGTTTTGTCTCATAATGCTTTGTTTGGACTTTTTTTTAACCGTGCTTGTCTCTTGTGTATCTACTATGGTTTCCAATTTTGTGGTTTTATGGTATGTGTGTGCATTTCTTGTGCTTTTTCTTTTTTCTGCTTTTATTTTATTCTCTTTATTGCTTGTTTGTTTTCTTAAAAAAAGAGAGAGATTTAAAGAGGCAACAAATTGGATGGGTGAGGAAGTGGGTAGGAGATGACTGAGGGTAAACTGTGATGAAAATGTACTCTATGAAAATAAAATTATTTTCAATAACAAAGCAAGTCATGTTGGTGATTTAACACATTCCTTAGTTGATATGAAGAATAGGTTTAATCTTTCCAAATATTCGAATCTTAATATGAAAAATGGTTGCATAATTTTTCTTATAATGTTCTGTAAATAGGAACAGAGAAAATGTACATAAACAATGTAGGTCCATGGCTGGCACTGACTGGCTAGGAAGTGAATAAACACAAGCCTGATTCACCTGATTGATAAATGAGGCAAAATTATAGGCAGAACTATTTTGATATGTTATTTTCAATATTTCTTTTTTAAGCTGTTGCAGCTTGGTATCTATTTTCAATGCCTACTACTTCCCTTCTCACAGTTTCTGCTTCCCCATACTGTGAAAGAATCTCTCTCCTTGAGGTAAGTATTTCTTGATTTTATTTTGACTTAATTCTTCAACTAGTTTTTGGTGATATTTTATTTGTACTCTAAAAAATAAAGCTTGCTTGGGGATCAGAGGAAAAAGCCAACCACCATATTAAACAGAGACGTCAGCCAGTAGTAGCACACACCTTTAATCAATCCTAGCATTTGGGAAGCAGAGATTCATCAGGATCTCTGTGAGTTCAAGGCCACACTGGGAACAGAGCCAGGTTGTGGTGGCACATACCTTTAATCCCAGCACTAATTAACCACAGAGGTCTGGAGATCTATACAGATAGACAGGAAGTGATAGAGCTGAGCGGAAAAAGGAGTGATGTAGCTGGGTGGAGAGAGGAAGTAAAATGGCAGGGCACAGAAAGGTATATAGGCTTGAATATACAGGAAGTAGCTCTCTCTAAGGCTGAGGATTTCCTAGCGGTAAGAACTTGTGGATGTGGCTTGTTGTATCTCTCTTATCTTTCAGCTTTCACCCCAATATCTGGCTCTGGGTTTCTATTAATAAGACCATTTAGCAATTTGTGTTAAACTAGTTTGACCTAATTGTATTCCGAGAATGTTCTTGTTCTGAAAACATTTCTTCTTTATATTCTTTTTTTTGCCATCTATTTTTCTTTGAGGATAAAATAGTTGTGCTAACTCTAAAATTCATGTCAAGTATTACTTATCCAAAAAGCTTGGAACCAGAAGTGTTTCATTTGAATTTTGGAAGGTTTTCATTCACATAGTTAAGTATCTTATGGATGGGACCCAAATGTAAACATGAAATTCACTTGGGTCTAGTGCATGTCCTATATACATACCTTAAGGAGATTTAGAAAATGGTTTTTATTGTTTTTATATTGTAGAATTTCTTACTTATGGAAAGTGTCAGGTTTTGGATCATGTCAGATTGCTGGTTTAAAGATATATGGGATCTAGTTGAGACTGACCTGAAAGTTTTGGTGCTGTTTCTGAAGAATGGTTTTCATAGTATTGGAAGTTAGGATGGAAACTGCCAAAAATGAGGTGCAATTGTTAGTCTTACACATGTATAAAGCCTGTGAACCACAATGACTGGCCCATCAACATACCACCAATGGTGTATAGTGACACTTATATTGGGTGTAACTAGTGCTGTTTGTTTCAACTTAAGGGATACTCAATAGGAGCAAAATCATGCATGGTACCATAAACCTAGTCAACTATGTCTGACTAGAGAAGTCATAGACAGTAGAAGAGAACCTACTACTCCCATTTTCCTAAACTAATGCAAATTGTAACTCTTACCCCTCATCAAAGAAACTTTTTGTTGTAGATAAAGACCATCATTGAGATCCAAAACTGATAAAAAATGCAAAGGACATACATCTGTGGGGTTCTCAACCTCAACTGATACATGTACAATACAGCCCTTATACCTAAAGCTCAGGGAAAGTTACTGAATATCAGGTGGAAAGATTATAAGAGTCAGAGGACTCATGTCTGTTGGTAGGTAGTGATCCATAGATAAGTCAGGGGAACAGACCCAGGAGTTCTTAACAATATGGTTGCCTGGACAGGCATGATGATAGCAGCAGACGCCATTCCAGTGAAGATGAATAAAATTTCACAAGGTCCTAATCTATGATTACTTAAGTGTTTTTATTGAAATGATACAGGAATTTTTACCATTTAATAATTATTAAATGGTATGATTCACTCCATAAGGAACAATACTGTAAGGATTATTCATTAGAAATAGTCACAGAACAGTTTCAAACTCTCTATCATCTTTCATATTATTTTTGAGATAACAATAAAATTACCTTATTTCCCATTTCTTTTTTCCCTCAAAAACCACCCAAACACTCCTTGTTTCTCTCTTTCAAACTCATGTCCTCATATTCATCTATATACATATATATTCCTAAATGTAACCTATTCAGTCTATATAATATTACTCTTATGCATGTTTTCAGACTTGTCCATCTAGTAGTGGATTACCAGTCTATGTGCTCTTCCTTAGGGAAAACTATTTTTCCCACTCTAAGTATTCCTTAGCTGCCTACAGTTTTTTTTTTTTTTTTTTTTTTTTTGAGTAGATTTGAAGCCTCGTGGTCTTTGCTCCATCCATTTTGTCATTGCTGTTGTTGTCCTTGTTCAGCTCAACTATTAACACTCTTAAAAAACTATATTACATGTAAATCTGCATATATATATATATATATATATACATATATATATAGTGAAAATATAGTTTTTAAATCTGAGCTGACAATGCCCTTCTAATACCTATGGACCACCTGCCAAAACCCCTAACACCAGACATGAGAATCCCTTCTTTGAGCTGCTATTCAAGACTGTTAGAGTACTTTCAGCAATATTGCCGATTACTACTGCCCTTTGATGACTCTCAAAAGTGGAAAGTATTGCTGAAGACATTGTGCACTTCAAACACAAGGTCAAGAGTTCCCTGAACCGAAACTGACATGAATGCTTCCTCTCTGAGGCGTAATGTCAAGGTACCAGAGGGTGTCATACAATCTTCACTAAGAGGAAAAAGAAGCAACATTCCTACGTAATTATGATGTCTATGAACCCTAACATTGTAGTAGTGGTAGGCATACCTTGGCAGTGACCCACAGCTAGTTTGACGTAAGGCCCATTGAAAAAGTGAAAAATCATTCCTGGTACTAGGAAACTATCAAACTATCTCAGGCTAATAAAGTCATGGATCTTGGAGGAGAACCTCTATTGTCTTTTTTTTTAAAGGCATCCCCTGTCATACTATGAAGAAAGAATCAAGGTCCCTACTATTTCATAGTGTTTGAAGAACCACTTCCACACTTACAGTAAAAAGGAGAATAAGAACTGCATACAGGAAATGCAGTGATTTATCCATTAAGGCATTACCAATGTAAACTATGCTGTTCACTTCTGAGTCACTTTTTATCAGCAATATACTCTTGCAGAAGATTGCTGAGATTTACAGGTATATTGCAGACAAGTGTTTCATGAGCTCTCTTTCTCTGCATTGTCTTCAGATAAGAAAATAACATTTTATTTACACTTACTGTTACTGAAAGATCTATTCTTTGAATTTGTAAGACTTGCTTACTTGAAGTGCTCATTATTGTTTGAAAGTATTTGGAAGTGGCATACCAAGTAGTTGAATATCCAGTCTTTTAATTTTATAATTAGAATGCATTCAAGCTATGCTTTTCAGTTTTCCTAATGCCCTAAACACTAAATTGGAATGCATTCTGAAATTATACATTAAACAAAAAATCTTTGAATTAGTAACTTAAAGTTTAGCTTTATACACCAAGGAGTTTTACTCATTAGCAGGTAATTTAAATTCTTTCTTCTACTCACCCCTTTACTATAGGGAATGTTAAGCTTGTTTTTCAAATCATTATTTCTGAAATGGGGGAACAAAAATAGCACAGAAATTTATAATTTCAGAACACAGAAAGATCACTTAGGCATGGTGATTCCCCTCTCTGGGCTCCTTGTATAATTTCTTTCCGTAGTAAGAATGTGGGGTCCATATTGTCACTAACATGGCCAATGGGGAGTCTTACACACAGATCTACAAAGACCCTACTTGCATACTTTATTGTCTTTGGTGTTGATCTTCAAGGACTAAAGGAACAATGTATCAAAGATAATAACTTAAAAAATTGAAATCTATTACAGAGGTAAATGATCAGGTTATCTGAGGGGTTACTTTCATGTGAAAACTGTATATAGTTGCTTCTCCTTGTGTTGTATATATGGTGATATTTTATTTGTACTGAAATGTAATTTTAATTTTATGTTAATAAATAAAGTTGCCCTGGGGTCAGAGCTATTAGAGCCATAGCAAGAGCGTGGTGGTTAGAAGAGCTAGGTAGATTTCTGTGTGTTCAGGGATACAGCCAGTATTGGAGACATACGCCTTTAAGACCTGGAGGGCGGTACTTACAGGCAGTGATGAGGCAGTCATGTGGTTGGTTTACAACCAATGAGAAGGTAGAAAAGAAAGACTATTTAAACACAGACAAACAGGAAGTAGCTCTCTCTCCGGGAAGCTAGGAGCACTGCAGGAGGTAAGATTTTATCTCTGAGCTCTGACCTCTCGGCTTTCTCTTTTACATTGGCTCTGTGTTTCTTATTTGATTGTTTACATCTACATCTGGCGCCCAACATGACAAGAATCCATTAAAAACTGCTTGGGGCCGGCTCCCTAGCCGGAGCAGCCGGCTCCCTAGCCCTGGCCCAGGTCTGCTTGGCCTCAGGCCGGACTGTGAGCTGCTTGTTTATAGCCAGTGCTACAAACAGCTCAGGCCTGCCCTGCTAAACAGGGCCCCTGCCTGTACAGCCAAGCCTTGACTCGGCTCAAGAGGGAACAAGTGGCTGGCTTTAAGCTTTAGCCGGCTACCCCTTCACTTTCACTTTCACTTTCACTTTCACTTTGGCTTTCGCTTTTGCTTTCTCTCTTGCTTTCTCTCTGTCTCTCTGTTTCTCTCTCTCTCTCTCTCTCTCTCTCTCTCTCTTTCTCTCTGGATTCACACCTAGGACACTAGGTGGCTCTTTTGAAATTCGCTCGGATTTCTACTGTTCTACGCAGATTTGGTAAGTCATAAAGGAAACTATTTAAAAACAATTTTTTTCCACATTTAAAAAAAAAATGGGTTTCCTGTGTACATTGGAAGAAAATTGGGTTTTGTTTGAAATTTTAGGCAGTCTGACAATGGAACAACTATATGAGAAGATTAATGTTGATCAAATTATGCAGTTTATCACCATGCTTATTCTCATTTTACTATTTAAAAAGATAGTCGATTTAAGTGCCAGGATAACAGCTTTAGAAAAACCTGTTAATTTTAACAGTGAAGTTGGTTCAAGTTTGGATCATAAGGTTACAGAAAGAGAGCCTGTTTTCACACAGTCACCCTTAATTTATCCTGTAACCGTACAGCAGATGCCTGATCAAATGGCTACACAAAATACCTGGGCTCCAATTGAACTGATGGATTTTAAAAGGTTTAAGGAGGCAATAGTATCTTATGGCATGCATTCCCCATATGTAAAGCAAATGTTAAACTCTTGGTCAACATATAATAGGATTATACCACAGGACTGGCGGGACCTTGCACAAGGTGTTCTGGAACCCAGCCAGAGACTTCAATTTCTAACGTGGTTTAAGGAGGAAGCTAGAAATGTAGAACAACAATGGAGGGATAAAGGAATACAAGTTTGTCAGGATCAGCTTATTGGAGAAGGCCAATATGCTTCAATACAAACACAATGTTTATATGATGTTCAAACCCTAATTTTATGTCGAACAGCAGCCTTGAATGCATGGGACAGAGTTGAGGAACCAGGAAAAAAACCTGAGTCATTCACAAAGGTTATGCAAGGCCCAAAAGAATCTTTCACAGATTTTTTAGAAAGACTGGCTTCAGCAGTAAACAGAATGGTCTCAGGATCAGAAGCTAGTAAGGCAATAATTGAAGCTTTGGCATTTGAGAATGCGAATGCAGCATGCAAAAGAATAATCAGGCCGTTAAGGGCAAGATCTGCACCTTTGGAAGATTGGATTAGAGAAACAATTAATGTTGAGGTTGATGAGCATGATGATACGTGGGTAGGAGAAGTAATTTCAAAAGGTTTGAGGAGTGTTAGATGTTTTGGGTGTGGAAAGCAAGGACATTTGAAAAGGGACTGTAAACAGGTCATTCCTAGAAGCAATATTTCTTCAAGGAACAATGGCAACAGAATGCCCCTTCCTTCTGGAGTATGCAGAAGGTGTGGTAAGGGAAAACACTGGACCAACGAATGTAGATCAACAAAGGACAGACAGGGTAATCCTTTGCCTCAGTTTTCGGGAAACTCCCGGAGGGGCCTCATGCAGGCCCCCATAGCAAAACCAGTTTAAACCTTTCCTGCAGCCATAGAGGAAATGCCTGCTCTGGAGAGCGATTAAATAACCAAATGACTATTGGAATAAATCATGCTGGTCAGGATGATGAAACAGAGAGAATAGAAAATTCAGGAGAAAACATAAAGAAAATTTTTTGGCAAACTTCTATTAATGAACAGAGACCAAAATTAACGATAAAAATAAATGGTGTTTTGTTGTCTGGTCTGGTAGACACAGGTGCGGACATTACCATAATTGCACCAGAATTTTGGCATCCAGCTTGGCCTCTTCAGGAGGTAAACGTTCAATTGTTAGGAATTGGGACATTATCTGGAGTGAAACAGAGTGCAAGATGGCTTGAATGTATAGGTCCAGAAGGACAGAGAGGAAAATTAAAACCATATGTGGCTAACATAGCTATGAACCTGTGGGGTCGAGACTTGTTGCAACAATGGAATACTCAGATTAAAATCCCTCCAATCTCAGAAACAAATCATAAACTAGCACATGTTACTGAGAGAAATATTAGAAGATATTGTTCTAATGAGTGGTCACCAGCCATCCATATTATACAAGAACAGGGCACAATAACTGATGATCTTCCAAAAATACCAACAGCTCTACCTTTAAAATGGTTAACAGACAAGCCTGTATGGGTCCAGCAATGGCCTTTAACAACAGAGAAACTCCAGGCTTTAGAAGAGCTGGTAGAAGAACAGCTAAATGCTCAGCATATTGAACAGTCAACCAGCCCTTGGAATTCTCCTGTATTTGTTATTAAAAAGAAATCTGGTAAATGGAGAATGGTAACAGACCTTAGAGCAATTAACAAAGTAATTCAGCCAATGGGCTCTCTACAATCTGGGATGCCTTTGCCTACTCTGTTACCAAAAGGATGGCGTCTCATAGTTATTGATTTAAAAGACTGTTTCTTTTCAATACCCTTACAAGAAAAAGACAAAGAAAGATTTGCTTTCACAGTGCCTACTTATAATAATTCTCAACCGGTTAAAAGATTTCAATGGAGGGTCCTCCCACAGGGAATGTTAAATAGCCCAACTCTGTGCCAATATTTTGTACAACAGCCATTGGAAGTGATACGTAAAAAATTTCCTAAATCTATAATTTATCATTATATGGATGATATTTTATTAGCTGACTCAAACGCAGATACTTTAGAAAGAATGTTTGAAGAAGTAAAGAAAATTTTGCCTTGCTGGAGATTACAAATTGCTCTTGAAAAAATACAAAGAGGAGATTCTATTAATTATTTAGGATATAAAATAGAGCTGCAAAAAATTAGACCCCAAAAGGTGCAAATTAGGAGAGATAGACTACAGACTCTTAATGACTTTCAAAGATTATTTGGAGATATTTCTCACCTACGAACTATTGTTGGGGTAAAAAATGATGAACTGACTAATTTGTTCAAAACCTTAGAAGGTGACAAGGACTTAAATAGTCCAAGAGAATTATCACCTGAAGCTGAGAAAGAATTGGCCTTGGTAGAAAAGAAAGTACATGAAGGGCACGTGGATCGTATTGATCCAAAGCTGGATTGCATTTTGGCTATTTTACCTTCTAGGCATTCCCCTACTGGAATATTAATGCAGAGGGAAGATATTATATTGGAATGGATATTTTTACCAAATAAACCAAATAAAAAATTAAAAACTTATGGGGAAAAAATCTCTGACTTGATTTGGAAAGGAAAATTGAGACTTCGTCAATTAGCAGGAATAGACCCAGCAGAAATTGTCGTACCTTTAACTAAGGAGGACATTGAAAAATTATGGACAGAAAGTGAACCTTGGCAAAGAGCTTGCAGTAATTTTTTGGGAGAAATTAACAGCAAATATCCCAAAAGCAACAGAATTGATCTTATAAAGAGAGCTGATTGGATCTTGCCTCGAATTGTACGGCAAAAACCCATATCTGGAGTTCGTACATTTTATACAGATGCCAACAAACAAGGAAAGGCAGGTTACAAATCAGAAAATTTAAGTAAAGTGGTACAAAGTCCTTATAATTCAGTGCAAAAATCAGAATTGTATGCTATTATGCTGGTATTAATGGATTTTTCAGAACCTCTCAACATAGTAACTGACTCTCAGTATGCTGAAAGAGTGGTATTACATATTGAGACTGCAGAATTTATCCCTGATGCTTCAGAATTAACTTCACTATTTATTCAATTACAAGATACAATCAGGAAAAGGAGTCATCCTTTATATATAACTCACATCCGATCTCATACTGGTTTGCCAGGCCCTTTAGCACAAGGCAATGATGAGATTGATAAATTATTGATAGGAAATGTGCTGGAGGCCTCAGAATTTCATAAAAAACATCATGTCAATAGTAAAGGTTTAAAAAAGGATTTTTCCATAACCTGGCAACAAGCCAAAGAAATAGTAAAGAAATGTCCTACTTGTTCCTTCTATAATCAAACGCCATTACCAGCAGGATGTAACCCAAAGGGTACTCAGAGGAATGAAATCTGGCAGATGGACTTGTTTCACTTTGCAGAATTTGGAAAATTGAAATATGTACACCACACCATCGATACTTTTTCAGGATTTCAATGGGCAACTGCTCTGAGTTCTGAAAAAGCTGATTCTGTAATCACTCATTTGCTAGAAGTTATGGCCATCATGGGTATACCTGCACAAATCAAAACTGACAATGCTCCATCATATGTCTCTGTTAAAATGAAACAGTTTTTTGCTTATTACAATATAAGCATATTACAGGTATACCACATAATCCTACAGGTCAAGCAGTTATAGAAAGATCAAACAGAACTCTAAAGGATATGCTAAATAAACAGAAAGGAGTAACAAAACCCCCAGAAATAGACTGCACAATGCTCTATTAACTTTGAATTTTCTGAATGCCAATGAGAAAGGAACAACAGCTGCAGAGAGACATTGGATAATAGAAAAAACTACAGAATTAAATCAGCCTATATACTTTAAGGATGTGCTGACCTCAGAATGGAAACCAGGGTATGTATTATGTTGGGGACGAGGTTTTGCTTTTGTTTCTACAGGAGAAGATAAGCTGTGGGTACCATCAAAATTGATAAAGGTTCGATTTGAACAAGAGAAACCTCTTAATTAGAGGAGATGATAGTTCATCAACCAGCATGAACATCCAATTTAAACTAACTTGTACCAGTAACATGTCTTTTCATTTAATCAGATAATAACTTGCCAAAAAGGAACATCCCCAAAATTAGTCTTGGGGAAAGGTTTTTGTTTTTGTCTTTTAGGAGAATGATGGTTAAGGAATCTGAAGAACACTGGACAAATGAGACAACTGAAGAAAAGGGACAAATCATCTATCCCAGGAAACAGAGTGAAACGGTGTATGGGTATATATTATCTAAAAAAATTTTATGTCTTCTTAAATGTTTGTTTCTGCTTTTCTCTAAATATTTAACACTATTGGTCTTCTAATAGTCCCAGTTCAATTAAAATTTAAAGCTGACCTTGGAGTTGGAGAATGGCTCTCTCCTTCTTTAAACTCAAGCATGTTGTTAAAAGAAAAATGCAAACTCCCTGTATCATGCCAGAAAGAGCCATTTTCTGCTATGGGACAGGACAAAAGCCAAATTAATTAAGGGACTACTCTATTACTAATCTCAACTCTTTGATTCTATTCTGATTCTTTAAACTTTTCTTAAAGTATAAATTTTATATCAAAATTTACAAGATTATATATACATATACATTTTAAACTTTGTTAAGATATGAATGGTCATATAGAGTACTAACTAATTCTAGAAAAAAGGCTTCAATTAGCTGCATATATATGTCTTTGTGTTCGAGTCTCTTATCAGTTTTCTGCAGGAAATCACGGCCAGGCCTAACATCAACTGAAGTCTCCAGGAAGATGATGGGGCCCCACAACCACAACAACAACAACAACAATTCCACGTGGACAATAATAATATCACTGAACTGACAAACATCATCTACAGATCAGCTTTGAACTACAAGGTGCTCAGAGCAATTTTGAGATGATTAGCTGAGATGATCCAGTCTCAAAGACTACTTGAATAAGGACTTGAGATAAACCCTGAACTTTGGCATTATACACAGACTGGATAATAATGAAGGATATAGTTACCTTTCCTAGAATTTGACAATTAACCTAAAATTTTTCTTTCAGGATAATGATAACTTCGCCCATACCCAGCAGCAAGCAATTTTAAGAATACGACGCCCACATTCCCAAAGAGGTGGTGTGGGGCGGGTAGTTTTTTTGGTTCTTTTTAATGGGTTTTGGGTCTGGGATAATTTTCATTGTTTAGGGGGGTTGGTTATACGTTGTTGTCAAGGGTTAGGAAAAAGGCTAAGCAAAGGAGATTAGATTTAAGGTTCTTGTTTAAAAAAAAAAAAGACAATTACTAGTTTTAAATACTTTACATTATTACCAACTATTAGGACATAAAGAAATGAAAGATAGTAGTTAGACATTACAATAGAAATTACAGTCATATTAGATATGTTTTAAAAATTGAGCAGATATATTTTAGACAGGTCATCTTCAAACCCTTCAGAGATCTACAGAATATGGCATTTAAAATGTTTTAATAACTTAGAAATTTTTCTTTTTTGAGACATGTCGGCTCCTGGCAGTACCAGTCTACTTCAGAGAAAATATGGCATTGAAGAAACTGCATATGGAGTTAATTTTCATTGTGGCAAAAGTTAGCCACTGGACAACAAAGTATCCTCAAATCAACAGGAAAAAATGGACAGACAGAACACGAAACAAAGGACTACCAATTCCTGCCAAAACAAGTGTGGTTATGGCTTTATCAAAAGGCATCTTCTGAGGTCAGGACAATATGGCACCATCCCTGAAGTGGCCTTCACAATCTGGAAAAGGTACAATGTCCTTTTCTTCGAAGACAGCTGAACAGGCAGTGGGCCGATGGCTTCTGGTGTGCAATGGAACAACAACTGAAAGCTCATGCCTCTCAATAGTAGACTGGCATTTAATAGAGGGATGTGGAGAAAAAGGGGATGCTGAGATGAAGCCATATATACACAGCCAAGAAGAATGGACAGCTGAATTCAAAAACCATCAACAATTTCCAGAATTTAAAATCCTGAATCATGACATGACACTAGTGGAATTCAGGTGTTTCTGGTACATGGACTGCTCTCACCCAATGTGAGGTTGAACTGTTGACCTTGTGTACAACCTACTTCACAAATGAGTCTGTCAGATACAATAAGCCTATAGGCTGAAGATGATGCCCCAACACTGCGGAGAAACCTCAGGTGACTGTCCAGGCAGCTGGCTGTTTCTGTCAACTCACAAAATTTTTGGAAGTTGCTTTTGTGCACTTCCTGTTTTTATTTTTGTTAGCTAATATTATTTTCTTCTTGGGTCTCTGAGGGAGTTGAAGATTAGTTAGTTATAGTTGAAGATTAATTAGGATAGAAAGTGAATTAGATACATTTTGGACTTACTAAAATAGGATAGATAAGGGAATTATTTTCTCTGATTTGTCAAATACAAATGGACTAGACATCGTTTAGGTATTTGTTACTTGTATATATTGTATATAGTTATTGTACTTTTGTATATAGTTTTTCTTTTTTTAGTTATAACCTTTTGCCTTTTTTCTTTTTATTAAAATAGAAAAGGGGAAATATGGTGATATTTTATTTGTACTGAAATGTAATTTTAATTTTATGTTAATAAATAAAGTTGCCCTGGGGTCAGAGCTATTAGAGCCATAGCAAGAGCGTGGTGGTTAGAAGAGCTAGGTAGATTTCTGTGTGTTCAGGGATACAGCCAGTATTGGAGACATACGCCTTTAAGACCTGGAGGGCAGTACTTACAGGCAGTGATGAGGCAGTCATGTGGTTGGTTTACAACCAATGAGAAGGTAGAACAGAAAGACTATTTAAACACAGACAAACAGGAAGTAGCTCTCTCTCCGGGAAGCTAGGAGCACTGCAGGAGGTAAGATTTTATCTCTGAGCTCTGACCTCTCGGCTTTCTCTTTTACATTGGCTCTGTGTTTCTTATTTGATTGTTTACATCTACATGTATACCTGAATATTAGTATCATATTGTAATCACACAAGCAACATTGGACTAATCCATACTATACCCTTATTTTAAATTAATTACAAATTTAAAAAGTCTTGTTTCCAGGTACAAGAACATTTGGGGTCAGAATTTACCCATAATATCCCCCAACTGGAGGGAATCATGGAGGGAGAGCTTAAATTAAAGGCCATTTGAGGAAGAGTAACAAATTTAACATAGTAGAAGCTTCCTAAAATATATACATGTAAGAAGGTGATATAAATAGAATTATAAAAATTAAATCCTCAAATAATCAGGAAGATAGAACCCCATCTGGCCATCTCTTGTCACCAAATGAAGCTTCTAGTACCATGATTGTGTTACATCTAATTGAGTTGTTGTCCAAAGGTGTCTTATGAGAATCCCCAAACAACCCAGATTATTGCCAAAGCTATAGGTTGTTCTCCAAAAACTGATAGCAGAGTTCCGTTGCTTAAGGCATCATCTACATCACTCATTGAACATGGAGAAGTCAAGCTAGTGTCTATATAGAACCTTCGCCCATATTTTCTAGCATAATTGGTATAGAAAGGTACTCCGCACAACACCAAAAGAAGATATAGACACTAACCCCGTCACAAGCCCTTTGATCTACAATGCTGTCCTGCCTGAAAGACATGCTAGGACAATGGTGGGCCAAAATCTGTGAGAGCAACCAACCAATATATGATTTGACTTAAGGTCCACTCTGTAGTCAGAAGTTTTCCTGTGTCCTGTATTGATGTAACCAACCTTCTTATTAAGTAAGAAACACAGAAACAATGCGAAAGAGAAAGCCGAGAGGTCAGAGCTCAGAGCCAAAATCTCACCCTTCCGCCTGCGGTGTCCCAGCCTCCCGAATCAGATCCCTACTTCCTGTCTGTTCGTCTATTTAAAGAGACAGAACAAGCCACAGCTATCTCACCTCACCAGTTCCTCAGCTGGTCCTGTTTCCTCAGACTGGAAGCTTCTGTGTCCTCATCCCAATAGCTCTCAGCTGAACTGTGTTGCTCCAAAGCCTGAAAGCTTAACCAACCAAATGCTTCTAGTTTCTGGTCCTCACGCCTTATATATCTTTTTGCTTTCTATCACCACTCCCTGGGATTAAAGGCTGGTTTTCTGGGATTAAAGGAGTGTGTCACCACCATGCTTGGCTATTTCCAATGTGGCCTTGAACTCACAGAGATCCAGAGGGATTTCTATCTCTGGAATGCTAGGATTAAAGGTGTGTGCCACCACCGCCACACTCTTACTATGGCTCTAATAGCTCTGACCCCCGGGCAACTTTATTTATTAACATACAATCAAAATCACATTTCAGTATAATTAGATTACCACCACAGTCCTGCCTGGTCCTGTAGCCACAAGCAGCAGTTCAGCACATCCATTCAGGTTGAGAACTCAGAGGCTTCCAGTTTGAGGAAACAAGATCAGCTGAGAAACTGGTGAGGTAAGGTTGGCTGTGGCTTTTTCTGTCTCTCTGATCTTTCAGAATTTACTCCAATACGTGGCTCCAGGTTTGTTTTTATTAATAAGACCTTTTAAAATTCCTGTTACACTACTCTAGGTCAAAAAACCCATACCCAACATTGTTTGGGTGACCAAGAACCAGAGCCTAGATAGCCCAGATATCTATGGTAAAACCAAATACTATTGTTCTTAAAGAACAAAAGTGACAATAAAATGACTCCTACTGACATTCTCCTATGCTCATAGATCAGTGCCTTGCTCAGCCATCATCAGAGAAGCTTCCTCCTACAGCAGATGGAAACTAATTCAGAGACCCACAGCCTGACATTGTGTAGACAATACGAAACATTAGAACACTTAGCTCTAAATGACATGTGTTTATCAAATCTCTCGCCTCAAGGATCAGGAACCCCATGGAAGATGAGGTAGGAAATACGTAAGCTTCAGAAAGCATGGAGGACAACAAGTTAACAAATTCCTCTAAATCATCATGAGCAAAGCTCATATGAACTCACTTAGATTGAAGCAGCAGCTATAGGGCCTTCACAATGTCCTCTGTACATTTATTATGGCTTTTAGTTTAGTGGGTTTGTGTGTGTGTGTGTGTGTGTGTGTGTGTGTGTGTGTGTGTGTGTAATTTTTTTTGAAACTGTGATTGTGTGAACAAGTAAGTCTGTGATTCTTGTGCCTTTGCTTTGGCTCTTTTCCTTCTGTTTGTCTTGTTCAACTCCAATGTGTCATTTTTCTTTATCTTTATCTTACCTTTTATATTTTATTATGTTGTTGTATTGTTATTATAACTTAAAAATCCATTTTTTTCATGAATAAAAAAGACATAAAAAAGAGGGGATCTCGATGGAAGGGAATATGTGCAGGGGCAGAGACAAGGAAAACAGTATTTAGGATATAACATGAGAAAAATATTTTTTAAATAAAAACAAGGGGGTGCATAATGAAGCAGTTGCATAGATAGGTATGGGTAGAGTTAGAAAACTAGTAAAAAGAAAAACCAACACAATATCAGCTCTGGCTGCTCTGATGATCAGTAGGACTGAAGATCACATGATACTATAGTTTTCGTTGTCAATGATAGAATTGTCGTTCTCTTAGAAGCTCAGGGTGATAGTGATAACACTATTAACACAGGCCCCAAAGAGACAGCTCTGCAGTTAAAGGCACCTGATGCCAAATCTGACATGAATTCAATCCACACAAACAGTTTCATAAAAGGAAAGAACTGCTTTCTGGAGGTTGGCACTGTAGCACTTATGCCTATGCACACACCATAAAATAAATAAACAAAACACCCTAAATATATTAAACATTTCTCCAGTTGAGAATGACTCCTAAGCTTAAGAGTCCTTTATAGCAATGACAGCCGATAACCTTCCTTTACAACAAGTGCATGATTCAGAACTGTTAACATTTTGAACAAATTTAGTATGGATGTTTCCCTCATAGTCGATATAGGAAAAGTGGAGATTACATTTTTCTTGTGAAGTATTCATAGCATTTACTATCAAGCAGAAAAATACACGATGGAGTGCTTTTCAACTTTGTGCTATGTCAGATACCTGGAGAATACAAAGATAATTTACTGATCTATAAATGCTATGAGTATTGCTGATGGAATAGCATATTTTGCACAACTAAAGTTCTCACACAAAAATGTATGATTTACAATTACTATATCCTGCTTTCTCCATACCAACTTATAGTTTTACTCACATGATAAATATCTTTATGTGCTTTTTTGTTCTAATTTATGTATGTTGGCTGTAGATATTAAGTTGCTGAGTTGAGCATTATTTTACAATTTAAATTTAGAAGCCTAAAAATAAGTCATGGTAAAATTCTAAAAGTGTTTAAAATAGAGTAGCTGAGATTCCTATATTTGTACTTCCATTGAACCAGTCCTCAGTAAATTTTCTCAGGTGAGGAAGTTCCTTTTGGCCAGCAAATGGAAGCAAGTTCTTGTAATTGACCATAATCTAGCACTCTTGGTATTCTACACTCTGTTTATCTCACTGGTGTTTCTGGCATGGTAAGTTAGTCAACTTGCCTTCATTTAAACAGGATTCTCAAATTATAATAATAACAGAAAACAGCAAATATTCTCTATAAATTATCAAGGAACAGGATTGAGGCAGTTTCAATCAAAACCTTACTATTTCAACTCAATTATTTCAGCTTTATGAAAAATGGTTATCATTTAATATTGAAACCCCAGTATATTATCTAACCCTATGAGAAACCTGCATTCTACCAGGGTCTTTTCTAATTGAATTTTTATCAAGACATATTATAATATTTGGGAATTGTAGCATCAACTCATATTGCTATTAGTCTTCTACCTGCACATCTCACTTCTAAGGTACATACTGAAAAGTGTTCTGACACAAAATTAGTCTTTAACACTCTGGTTCTTCCCAATCACCTATCAATAAGCTCTCTTGAATTCCTTTGAGAGAAAATTTATTATGCTCTAGAATCATTGTTCTTGTAATTTTCTTTTCAGCTAGAAGCTACACTACACATCTCAGCTTTGGCTATTAATATGCCTGAGCTGATTCCATTATTTCTCTGTTCTTCCATTACAGCAAGCTTCCATGCCTGAAGAAAACTTTTGTCAATCATCTTACCTCTGTGACAATCATATTTCCTTTTTCCTTGTGAAGTTGCCCTAGACCTGTATGATATTTTGCACAGGGCATCTGATTCATTCCGGTGAATCCTTTTTATCTTCTCTCAAGAAGAACCTTGTTTTGGGTTTCACCCAGAAACTCAAAGCATAAGGTGATCATCCTTTGACACTTTCCCCCTTAACCGAAAACCCTACTGCTATCTAGTCCGTGTTTACATCTGCTATGTCTTCTGCTTATCAAAGATTCTTCTTGTCTGTGTGCTGGCGTCCTGTCTTTCTTTTGGTTCAAAAAATGTTTCTGCCATCACCCTCCCACTTTCCTCCTGGGTACCCCAAGTTGTCCCTTCTGCCACTGCCTGTAGTTACTCTGAAGAACATCTAACTCTTACTCATGTTTAAAACAAAAATAGTGTTGAGCTTTATATTTTCTCTATAATTATATCTCTCTCTTTTAAATTTACACTGTTTAGAAGAGCCCTTCTTGTAAGTCATCAGCAAAGTGTTTTTGTTCACTGAACACCATTTAAACTGTGCTTTTGTGTGTGCCTGTGTGTGTGTGTATGAGAGAGAGACAGAGACAGAGAGACAGAGAGAGTATATATGTATATATGTAAGATACAGATGCAAAGGTCACATTTAATCATGTGTTTTCATTGGCTTCTTTCTGCTATTATCAATGAGAAACATCTGTTGCTAGAGTTTTCCTGCCTTGCCCAGAGTCACCCACCAGTCCCACAGCCGCTCAGAACCAACTAAGTAAACACAGAGACTTATATTGCTTACAAACTGTATGGCCGTGGCAGGCTTCTTGCTAACTGTTCTTATAGCTTAAATTAATCAATTTCTATAAATTTATACATTGCCACGTGGCTCGTGGATTACCACCATCTTCACATGCTGCTTGTCCTGGTGGTGGCTGGCAGTGACTCTTTCTGCCTTCTGGTTCTTTCTTTTCTCCTCTCTGTTAGTCCTGCCTGTACTTTCTGCCTAGCCACTGGCCAATCAGTGTTTTATTTATTGACCAATCAGAGCAATTTGACATATAGACCATCCCACAGCAAACATCTTTTATTTTAGTACATTTAAAATGACTGTTTCCTTCCTGTAGCTTACCTATTCCCTTTTACTTTTCTACTGTTCTTAGCTATTTAAAAAAGATACAACCTCAAATCTTGTATTTAGGGAAATCACTCATCTTACTTCTTATTTAAAGCAAACAATCCAATTAAAATATGGGGTAGAGATCTAAATAGAGAATTCTTAGCAGAGGAATCTCGAATGACTGAAACACCTAAAGAAATGTCCAATGCCTTTAGTCATCAGGGAAATACAAATGAAAAGGACTTCGATAGTGCATCTTAATCTTTTCAGAATGGCTAAGATTCAAAACAGTTCATACTGGTGAGGATGTGGGCCAATGAGAACATTTCTCCATTGCTCATGATAGTGCAAACCTTTACAGCCACTTTGGAAATCAATATGGCACTTTCCCAGAGAATCAGTGATTTATCTACCTCAATACCCAGCTATACCACTCCTGGGCACATACTCAAATGACACCCCATCTTAACACAAAGATACTTGCTCAACTATATTCATATCAGCCTTTCATAATATCCAGAAAGTGGAAACAACCTAGATATCCCTCAACTAAATGGAGCATTACTTGCCTGTTTAAAAAAAAATGACATTGTGAAATTTGCAGGTAAATGGAACTAAAAATTCCTGAGTGAGGCGATCCAGACCCAGAAAGACACACATGGTATGGGTATTAGCTGTTAAGTAAAGAATGATCATGCTACAACCCACAGATCTAGAGAGGTTAAATATCAAATGAGCATTTCTTAACAACCATTATTTGTTTTAAAATAGCATTTTGCCTAAATATTGTTGACACCTTCATTTATGTGCCTTGCCATTTTTACTAGCAAACTTACTGTACAAAAACTGCTTGGGCTGTCCTGCTTATTCATCCTGCACCAATGATCTTATTAGCAATAACATTATCAACGGTTACATGTAATTCCAAAAGACTATGAAAACAAGTGGGTTAATTCACATGTGCATTTGTGCTGTTTGCTTTGATGTGGCTGTCATCCATTTTTAAGTAACAGTGCTCCTCACACAGTTTTCTGTTCAGGCCTATGAGCTCCTAACCCCCTCGTGCTGTGAGTGCTCTCTAGGGAACAGGTATGTGAAGTGGCACTACAGTTCAGTAATCATCTTGGCTCTGGTGTCACCTTGGCTCAGTATAAAAGGGTCCATGTCCCTAAAGCATGTTCATTCATTTCTCTGTCTAACTCTTTAACTTTGGTTTCATCCATTTTTTTTTCTTTCTGATTAATGAAGCAGCCTTAGGAACTATTACACATTGTTTTCCTTAGAAGACCTTTGATCCTATCTGGCCTGGAACTCACAAAGTAGCCAAAGCTAGCCTTAAATCCATCATCCTACTGCTTTAGGCTCGCAAGTGCTAGAATTATAAGTATTCAGTACCACATTAAGTTATTAATTTGGATTCATGAGCCATAGTGATTTGGACGATACGAATTATGAAGTTTCCCCAGGGACAATGAGCCCTATTAATGTTGCTTAGTTATTTGGCCAATAGCTTCAAGCATTTATTCCATGCTTTGGTACTCTTTTTTACAGACAAAACTTGGATAGAAGTGTTTCTGAAATGTAAGAGGTTAGATAGGTGCATAGTGACTGAAACTTTGTAATACAAGGTGGAAGTCATCAACAAGATACCTGCCCCTTGTAGTTCACTGTCATTGTATCCTGCCATGGTGAACAATGGAGCATCATCCCCTCCACCCCACATAGCACATACACCACACAAACATTCACACAAGATTGAAGTTGAGACATAAAAAAAGGTATCACTGAGTAATGATGGGGACAGATGAAGAAGTGAGTTTGAAATGTATATAATATTTTTGTAAGGCAATGCCATTTTTTTCTCAGTATATAACTGCTACGTAGAAAAGGTTATCATCTATTTTGAAGTTCAGTTAAGCAAATTATACTGGCATTATATTGGAATTTGTAAGCCTAGATAAGTCAAGTTTTAGTGAAATTTCTGTTGGTAAAATTTATAGTGAAGTATAAACCTTAATATAATGGAAATAGACATTCAAACTTTAGTGCAACCAAAATATTATGAAATCCAAATATGTGTAAGAGATTATGAATGTTCAAGTTAAAAGTTTTGCTGATACTTGTATAGGTCCATCTATCAGTGGCCTGGGCATATTGCATGAAGCATATAATGTATATAGACCTTTTTTTTTTTTTTTTTCTCTTGAGACAGGGTTTCTCTGCGTAGCTTTGTGCCTTTCCTGGAGCTCACTTGGTAGCCCAGGCTGGCCTCGAACTCACAGAGATCCGCCTGGCTCTGCCTCCCGAGTGCTGGGATTAAAGGCGTGCGCCACCACTGCCCGGCTGTATATAGACCTTCTTAGAGGCAAAATAATTATAATGCATGCCACTGATATAATTATGCACATTTTAAAGTTTTTATGAAATTATCTTCTATAAATAAAACATAGTATATTTACCAGTTTGGTCATTTACTTAAAATCTTTTATTACTTTTAAATACCTTGAACTTACATTTAAATGAATGACATATTTTCTTCCGTATCTTTTTAGCTAAAATAGAGCCAGCAATAGGACCTCTGTTATATTATACCCCAGATGCTTTATTCTTAAAAATAGACGTTAGATGTAAAATCACATTGTGAGTAGTAGTTAGTAGTGGTTTTTATGTGTGAAAAGCTATTTATACTTTTACATAACAAATCTCTCAATTTATTTTAGCATTTCTTGAGAATGTCAACAACTGTATCCACCTAATAAAAGAAGCGTCATTGACAAGGAAACTTTAGTGGGCTGGCTCTATGCGCTGGAAGAGTTATTATGTAAATAATTCTCCATGGAAACTTACTCTGTGCTTCAAAATGATCACAGTCAAAAAACACAACTTGTGGAAACTGATCTTCTGCATTGAACTGGAAATTTGATTACATTGTTGGTGATAATAGTGCATACTAACATAAAGGGAGGAGAGGTCATCAGTGAGATGATGTTTGATTATTATTGACTTGGCTATTTTGGATGAATTGTCTGATCGTGGAGGGTTTCATTCCACTTCTGTAAGATGAAACAATGAGAAACATTGCTCCCATATGCTTGTCACATGATCAAGAAATACAAGAGCAACGTGTAACATCACATTCCAGAATCTGGCTTACAACAAATATTCAATATATGGATAGTATGTGTATTTCCTTGAAAAGTAGTTCCCTATGGCATTGAATTTGGTCAATATTCCCTATCTTCCCTTAAAATAATTTCCGGGGCATAGCAATAAGGGAAACGGTACTGAGCAACCCATAGCTTTTTTCTCTTTTATGTCCTGTATTCTCAATCACTTGACAACAAATCCATGAGTTCTGTGTTCTGCTTTATAGGAAAATAGTTCAATGCTGTGTTTCAAAGTTGACAATATAATAATATCATCTTTTTTTCTGTGATCTGATGACAGTAACATTTCAGAAAATAATCTAAAATGAAAAATTTTAAAGTGCACATGGGAACAATTTCTACTGATTAACAGTATATCTTGAAATCCATTAGGTTCTTAAGTTATTTTGATTAGCAGAAACTAATTATACATAGTAATGGAGTTCATTATGGCATTTTCACATGATTATCATTCATTTGATCATATTCACATCCATGACTCTCTCAGCCCTATTCCACTCTCACTGAAACACCTCCTCTACCCAACCATACCCGCTTTACTTTCGTATATAGTGTGTGTGTGTTTATGTATGTGCATGGGCATGTGTATGTGTGTCTGTGTTTGTATGTGTGTGTGTATTGTGTGTATGCATTTGTGTATACGCATGTGTATCTATGTTTGTGTGTGTGTATTTGTATGTAATCTGATGTCTTTTTTTTTTTTTGTTGTTGTTGTTGTTTGGATATACTGATAGTGAAAGACCCTAACCCTTCAGGCTTACACTGCCCAAGCCCCAGGAGAATGAGGAACTATAAAAGCTAGTTCCAAGGGTAACCTGACTCAGCCATTACTCAACCCTGGTGGAAATGGTAATTTTTCTTTCCATTACCCTGCCACAATATAACAATATAAAGAGATTTCTATTAAGAGATGCGCTCAACTGTTACTGGGATAATTGCAAGTGTTCCAGGAAGGATCACTGTAACCTTTGTGTAAACTCCATTCCCACCCTGATACCCCCCCCCCCTTGAGGTTTTGAGAAGAATGTGCATGCGGACATGACTGTACCCACTCTGTGATCATTCTGTGATCAGACCATGATCTTATGAAATTAGCCTCTAGACATAAATCAATCAAAACAAAATTGTATGGGAATTGTAATCTTGTGGCTTTTATGGGTTTTTACTTTAAAATACCTATGTGGCTCCAGTAGGATGCGACTCTTGCTCTCAGGACAAGAGTAGCCCGACTGTACAGCCACTTCAATAAACCTCGTGCTGTTTGCATCAACTGGACCAGAGTCTGGGTTCTTGGGGCACCCGCTTAAGAAGGTAGAACCCTAGATTTTGGGGTCTATCAATAGCTTTTTTACTTAATAGTATCTTCTTTTATAGTGGAAATGGTAATTTTTCTTTCCATACTGGAAGATAAGTTATAATCCTTTAGAAAATATATAAAACCCCCACACATTTCTTTACAAACTTCATCTTAAATCATTTCAAATGTAATTACTATAAATAGAACTCCTTGATGACTAATAACCTCAGAAATATTAACCATATATAACAAATAATGAATATCTAAATCTTTTAAGAGTTCAGTTCTTTAGCACAGGACTCATATTAGCTGAATATTAATAGAAATTAACGTGAGGATTCATCAAACATAATACAGTTTTATTATCACACACTTCAGTTCATGAAAATTCCTAACTGTTACAAATTCCACATGACCTTTAAATGTAGAAAATAATGTACACATAATTTACATGTATATGTATATATTGTATATATATTTTTTATCTTTAAAGCTATGACCTGGCTATTGAAAGAGACAGAGGTAAAGGCAAGAGAAAAGGTGTGTGTTTGCTGCTAAGTGGCGATGATTTAATCAACAGGGAGACTCTGTTTTCCAGATGTTACCCTTGGAGCAGCTGTGCAGCTTTTCTTATATTACAGCTGTGAAGATTTTCTTATATTACAGGAGGAGCAAAACCCCCTTCTTTTAACTTGCCTCTTCTCCCAGAGACAACATTGGCAGGGGAAACAGCTCTCTGAGCACAGATGCATGCAGAGCTTTTAGGAGGTGGAGTACGAAGCAGGGAAGCTGGATGGCTTTGTAGCAGCTTTCAGAAAATCAAAAATGAACAGTTTAAGTATATTCTGACTCCTCTAAGCATTATTGTTTCTATTCCCTACAGACGTACAAAATATGAAGTTCATCTGGAACAACCCGAGTCTTTTTTATCCTGTTAGTCTTTTTGCAAACACCCTAATGGCATGCTGGAATCAAACTCAGGGCAGAGCCTCACCTCAGAGTGATGGCCACACAGGAAAAGTTCTTCCCAGCCCTCCACAGCCCCTTCTCTTGCCCCAGTTTGCCCTCTCTTTTATATGCCATGTGGTGCATAATCTTTATTCCCTCAACAAATCTGCTCACAAAAAAGATTTTATTTTCTCATGAATTTATAGCCAAATGTTATCTCTCTAAAGTTTATTTGCATTTTAAACCTTATCTCAGACTGTGGAAGCAAAGAATTTAACACCCTGTTAAGGGGATTTTAAGCATCACTTGGCAGGCAGGGGGATGTTTTCTATGAGTAAATCCTTTTTCTGCTTCTCAGAAATTGTATTTTCTGTACTGGCTTCTCCAGGTGGGATGGGAAAGGGGCTTAGAAATAAAATCGCTAAGGTTTAGGGACAGGCAGACACGACTTTGTGTTCCTGCTTTTGCTACTTTTTGAACTGAGAAATTCATTCAACCTCTCATTTCCCTTCTCTGATAAGTAACTTAAGTGTTCAAACCCACCTTTCAAGGCTGAGATGAGAACTGAATATGTTATTGACTATGTGTTTGTGTATGTTAGTAGCCTCTATTGTTATGGGGTTAGTTCAGTTTGGGTAGAGGAATTTAAATAATCAGTTTCTCTTTAGTTTCTCTGTGTGTCTTCTCCATGCTAGCACAAAAGGATTGTGAATCTTCAAACACCCATCACCTCATGTGACCACCTATGTTCAGTATTCCCAGACAAGCACCAGCCTGTCACATCATAGGATTTTCATTATCCCTCTTTTCTTTAGGATCAATAGTCTACTATGGCTTTTCAGCTTCCCTCTGACAACAGATAATATCTAAGAACAGGAATGCTCACACTGAGAAAGAAAACTGTGGTACAGAGGGCATTATCTATGAACTCAAAGACTAGCCCAGTATCATGAATACAGGCATTCGAATTGCACACTTTCTTAGACTGAGATCGAAGATCCAGTGCTAAGCCTCCTCTTAATGGGCTTTGGTGAATGACGGACTTACTTGTGCTATCCACCGGTAATTTTGAAACTTTCTTTTTTGAAGATAATATCATCCGTCTACCTAATATCTTAGTATCAGTTCTATCCTCTGATTTTTATTCATTAAACATTTCAATTCATTCAGTAAATATTTCCTAAATTCACAACCTCATGCCTATCATTAATGAGAGGAATAATGAATATAGTAACATGTTTCATGTGATGATAGAATAACCTGGTATAACCTCATCAGAAAGAAATTCTTCAGTGCATGTCTTCCATTCAATTGTTTTTTTTTTTTCCTTCACTTCATGGTCTATCCTGAAATTGTCCCAACTTTCTAATCTTGAACTGACAAACTTTTACCAGCTACAAAGTGCAATTAGTTCTTTCTTCATTGTGGTTTCAATATCATAAACATGTTTTGCGATTATTATCATTTTATAATTTTTTGCACATGTACAAAGTGCATAGTGACTACTCTTACCTCTAGTATCCTTAAACTCAGAACATTTTCTATCACCCTCCACCCTCAATTTTTCTTTCTTGTTCATGTATGTCTATTCATTTCATTTTGTGACCTACTCAGATTAAACATTACCATCTAGGTCACTATCCACTGGAGCCTGGGATTCCAGAAGAGAGCAAACAATTAAAGACAATGATTCTTCCTCTTCTAAAATGTAATAAGAACCAGTAGTTCCAGGATAGAGTGTAGAGAGCCCCATCAGCCCACCTACTTTCTTGATTGGTCTTGTATGTGACCAGTGCAGGTAACTGCAGTTAATGTAAGTTCATGATTGCAGTAGTATCAAGTCTAGGGAATGGTGGTTCTTAGCCTGTTACACTGTCTTCTGGACTTTTCTTATGGAATATTCTCTGAGCCTTAGACGTGGGTGGAGTAAATGACTTGCTTAGAAATGGGCCCATATCAGTCACTTATTTTCTGAAAGTTGCGTACCTGTGAGTCTCTCCATTCAAAAGTATTCATTGTTTGATGGCATTTTCTGAGTAAAAGTGTGAGTCACATAAGTATATGGGTATAAGCCTAGGTAATCAGAGAGCATTTGCTACTGTGTCAATTTAGTATCCATCAGAAATTATCTCACTGCATTGGCCTACTACCTCCTCGGACCTGGGTTGATAGCCTGGCTTATTGAATCAGGCATTATTCCCCCTGACCCTGTGGAGTTGGTCTGGTGTCCATTGAGAAGGTAATTGTTTCCCTCCTCCCTCTTTCCTAATAGAGAAGTCACTATTACAGAAGGGGGCACATCTCAGCTTCTAAATGGGCGTTTTTTTTTTTTTTTGAGAATTATTAATTTAGTGTCTTAATATTCTATGCAATCATTGGTTCATTTTTTTAATTCAAGATTATTTACTTAATTTTTGAAGGATATTTTAGATCCTCTATCTGCAACCCCATAAGGAAAAGAAGACATGAGGATATATATCTACCTACTCATTTTATTAACTGTCTAAAAGTAGGACTGTGAATATTAAATTTATTAGACTTTATTTGTGACTCATGAATGGAGTCAGCCTTCATCCCATAGAATAAAATGAAGGCCCCCACTAGGGAAGAATAGAGCAGTATGCTCTCTAAGGAGACCACCAGGAATCAGGCTGAAAAGCCAAGTAACTTCAGGCTACTTTTCTTCTAAGAATTACACTAGAGGAAAATTCCTTATGTTTATTTGTGGTACTGGGCATGCAATCCAGGGCTTTAATCATCCCCTCCCCTCTACATTCGAGCTATGCATCTATTTCTAGACTTTTTTATTGTGTTGGTTCAGGTTGATTGCAATGTCTTGTTTCCAGGGGAAAAAAACATAAGCAAAATAAAAAGTTGTCTGTTTGGGGATTTACCTGCTTCCTTAAGGTTTCTTTTGATGACATAGCAGTTTTCATGAATGAATTATTTGAGCCTGAGGATAGCTTGCTAAGGCCCAAAGCAACAGCTCTTTCTACATTGGCCATTCATTAACAACACAAACATTAATTATTAGAGGAGTAAGTTTTAAAGTTGAAAGGGGAACATCTAACAGTGTTAATGAAAACACTTAGGAGTATGTTTGCAGTACCTACTTTAGAAAATAATTTAACCATAATATATAATGCAAATAATCACAAAGGAAAACTAAATTGACTGAGGTAATAAAGGCATTTTCTCATCAAAGTCCCTGAAAGTAGATGGCAGATAGCAAAAGAATGCATGTGTGCTTCTCTAGGGTTCAGAATGTGTTAGTTTTTTAGGGAATCAGCAAATGTGTACTTTAATGAAGAGAATGCAAATTCTGTTTCACACCATCATGTGGTAAAAAGTTAGGACATTTAAACATAATTTTTGTACTTATAGGAACTCTTCTACTGCTCAAGCAAACACATTAATTAATAAGGACAAATGAAGTAGGCTGTATTTTCTATATACTATTGAAAATTTCACTAGACTTTAGTTTTTTTTCACGTGAAAAAGTACAAACTATGGTATCTCTGTATGTTGAGTGGAGCATGAATCTTAAAGAGCCTATTAACAAAGAGAAATCTGGAGCCAGGTACTGGGGTGAATGCTGGAAGATCAGAGGAGCAGAACAAACCACAGCCACCTCACCTTGCATGTTCCTCAGCTGATCCTGTTTCCTCAGAATGGAAGCTTCTGAGTCCTCATCCAAATGGATCTCAGCTGAATTGTTGCTCAAAGCCTAAAAGCTTAACCAGCTCTAGTTCCTGGTCCTCATGCTTAAGCTTTCTGCTTTCTGCCATCACTTCCTGGAATTAAAGGAATGAGTCACCATGCCTGGCTGTTTCCAGTGTGGCTTTGAACTCACAGAGATCCAGATAGATCTCTGCCTCTGAAATGCTAGGATTAAAAACATGTGCTACCACTGCCTAACTATTTTTACTATTATGGCTGTTCTGTTCTCTGACCCCCAGATAAGTTTATTGGGGTGCACAATATATCAACCACAGTTGGGACTTTATTACTGACATGGAGAGATGGTCACTGTCAATTATTAGAAGGCAATGGAGAATGTATTTAGAAATCAAGTCCAAATAGAGAATGAAGATATGTTTGTATCACTTAGAGAGAAAAAAAAATACACATATTAGGAAGTCAGTTTTTTTTTTTTTTTAACAATGCAATCATGTGTTTATTGTGACACTCTTAAATGTCAGGCACCAAATTTGAAACTTCCTCAAATAGGACACTGTAAAATTGTCATGGAATGAACACTGAGATATTTCTATTGTTTTATTTATCAGACTACCATTTTGCTTGTTAACAAGTTTATATAGTAAATTTATACAATATAGTAACAATAAAAATATAAACAATATTTTTTGAAAACTTGGAGCACAGAATTGATTCATGCATTTTTCTATTTTTTCATAAATTATTATCTGAAATGGATCATCTAGAGAAAATAGATTCTTTTAATCTATTAATCCATACATTTCAATCCAACATGTTTTAAATTTTATTCTAAAACTGGAAAAAACATAAATCAAAACAAAACAACAACCTTTTAATACTCTAATACTTACTGCTAAAATTTTATTTGCTTTTGTGGGAAAATATATAAACCAATAGCTGCTGAAGAAATGGTTACATATAGTAGGGAAGTTTTGCTGTAAAATTATTAGAACATAAATACTTTTTGATGAAGTTATGAAGATAGACAAATCCTTGCAAATGATGATCCTGGAAGTGAAATAAAATTTAATTGGGCTTTATATTATTTACTTTCTATTGATGTTATAAAACACCTTGACCCAAAGCAACTAATGGAAGAGTTTATTTCAACTTAGGGTTTTGGAAGGACAAATCTATTATGGTGAGGAGGCATCACAGTAGTCCACCAGAACACGATGCTAAGAGCAAATGCCTTTAACTGCAAGAATTTGAAGCACAGAGCATGAACTGGAAACTGGGCAAGGCTATATCATCTCAAAGCTCTCCACAGTGGTGTACTTCCTCCAGCAAGACTACCCCACTTAAACATCCCCAATCAGTGCCACAAGTGGAAATGAAATATTCACATCGTTATGGGAGACATTCTGATTAAAGTGCCATTTTGGCAAAAATGGAACCAAATAAGACAGCCTAAAAAGATGACTGAGCACAATAAGAGGATAATGACAATAAACATACTAGACCTGGAAAGCTCAGATGCCTTGAACCCTATTCGATTAATACAGACTACTAAGGAATGCTGAAAGCTATGGAAATACCCTCCAAGAAAGACCCTGACAACCTGGTATGCAATAATAAATGGTCCACCCTGAAAACATACAAGTATCACTATACAGATTAACCTGGTTGTATTTATATATTTGGGCTTGTAAAATACTCCTATATGCATGCAACTACAATTTATGAACAAAAGGGAATACAAAGTTAAGAGAGAAAAGAGAGGCACATAGGTAGTTGTTAAGGGAGGAAAGGGGGAGACTAGTGTAGTCACGTTATAATCTTAAAAATAAAAAAAATATAGTCTAAAAATGGATGCTATCCAACCTAGAGTATTTTTATTGATACATATTTTATACATACTTATATAGTTGGTAAGAAGAAAGTCATGCCATACCTCCATCTTTAGCTCCATTTACAATCAGTTGTTGCTGCAAGTATGGAAGGAGAAAGGAGGTCAAAGAAGAAAAGCCCGGGGGCACGAGGGGGGAGAGAAATAGGAGGAAACAGAGGAGAGAAAGAAAAGAAAAAACAGTTAAGAGAAAATGTGTGAAATCCAAATGCATTTTTAGAACTCTCAGTGTGTCTTCATCAGCTAATTGCTGTAATTACTTAACAGGAGCCTTGCTAATGTATCAACTTGCTAATTACTTTTATTTTTTTCTAATATTTTCTTACATACACTTGATTATAATTTTAAGAGTGCAGTAGAAGCAGATACTAGCCTTTAGTTCAAATCCAAGTGGTGTAAAAATATTAAGCAATGTAAATTAAGTATAAATAGATTAAATTATTCCAGATTAATGTTTGCTTCTGTTCCAAGAAAGTCTCTGTAATGTTCTGACACAAAGGCTCTACAATGCCCACTAATTACTCAGCTGAGCATCATTAATGGGGCAGTATTTATTTCTAATGGCTTTCTAAAGCCAGCTTCAGAGGGAGAATTTTAATCAACAAAAGTAAGGCAAAGGTTACTCCAGTCCAAATAACTATATTTTATCAACAATTCAAGCAAGGAGAAGTTCACTTTTAAAACAAACTCCTACTCTAAATCCTGCCTTATAGAATCACACTGGACTAATGCAAGTGATTTTAAGGCTAATCAAAACAAAATTCAGACTACCTTAATAGAAAAAGCGTTTTCCTTTCAAGTGTGTTCTCAAAATTTCTTTATTTGCAATCACTAACAAGTATTCTGAAATCACTTTTCTTCATGTACACCTCCAACTTACACCACATGAAAAGAAAACGATTTTCTATGTGTTTTGTGGCTATTGTATGAGTCATTCAAGTATTTCATGTTGTCCACTCTTTAGTTTTTACTATAAGGGATTTTCTTCATGTGCTCCCACCAGATCCCAGTCTGTGTGCATATACCTCCAATAAGTTAGCTACTGTCTGTAGAGCCATCAGCAATGACTGCCTTCTCTAACCCTTCATGGACCATCAGACAGACCTTGCTTGCAGTAGTCCTGGAGATTCTGGACAAAGCACATGCAGAGTCAGTACTTTGGCTTTGAAACCAGTAACACAAAGAAGAAAAGAAATGCTTACTGACTCAATATTGGCACAATGCTATTCCATATTATAATAAAAGTTTGAGATTTAAGTTAGAAATCCCTCAAATTAAAAGCAAGTATGACTTGTATAATAAATATGTGTTTGCGTGAGTTGTACATAAAAGTGAAATTAAGCGATTTATTTCCTCATCTAAATATTTTCTGTGTTTTCCCAGTGCATCTATGTTTCTGGTGACTTTATTAATATTATTATTTAAATCTTTAGAGTTTTTAAAATTTGGATAGAATGGAGGAGTAATGATGCATATAGCCAAATTAACTAAAGCGATGATTTGATTTTTTTTCCAACAAATATTTTCACTCTAGAGTTACTAGAAATGAAAGAAAAATTATTTGCTTATTTATTTCTTCCTGGTAGCTTGGGATGATTTATCACTTGTTCTGGCTGACGAATTCAAATTAAGAAATCTTTTTTTTTTCAGCAACCTGGAAAACACAATTAAAATTGTACAACTTGAAAATAGAATTTTCAGTTTTCTAAAGGTAACTGCTAATTAAATAAATATTTTACCTACTTGAGGTGCCTCATATATTTTATTATAAAATATTTGTGTTAAAATATTTTAGAAATTTCATTAATTTTTGTCTAACTTTAACTCTAACTTTCACTATAGCTGTGATACATCAAGAAAATGGATGATGAGGAGGGTCTGTAATGCTGCTATTTTTACGTGTCCAATGTACTACCCGAGGCCAACACTGGGAAGAAAACAGAAGAAAATTGACTTGTTGGAAAAGCATATTATGAGATTCTAATCCAAGACTCTGGAGATATGGATCTACTCTTATTTAGAGGAGAGAAGAGCATTGAATTAAATGTAAGACTGAGGTTTTATTATAATCCCAAGCAGTTCAAGTAGTTATTTGTTGAAGGATGATGTGGAAGTCTGAGGAGATATTAAGGTGGTGAGCTTCTCTAATAGAAATGGGAAAGTATGGCTCTAGAATTCATGGCTGGGGCAGTTACTGCTAAACCAAAACCTGAAGCTTACTCTTAGTGGGTCTCCTACTTCAATAAATGTTACAGGGGCATATCAAATTGGCACATGTTCTTGGATTAAGCACAGAATCTAGAAAGAATTATATTAGCCTTTCAATGTACTAAAATCTGTATATTTCTGTCATTTTCACAAATGATTATATTTTTTGCTATGACCCTGAACATGCTTTCCAAGCAATGATGCAATAAGCAAGAAGTGTTATTTGGAGAAACCATTTTTATGTACACTATTTTTACTAGAAGACTTGCTTTCTAAACAGTTTCCTATGGCTCTTGCACAGAGCATACACAAAAAACTTTCCCTTTATATGCAAGTAATGTATCACTAAATGCCTTAGCAGTTCAATGGGCACAACTGAGGCTACATGTTAGTCTTTGTCCTCTGACCTATACCTGTTACATTTGTCAGCTCTCTGCTCAAGCCATTTGGCCTTCAAGTCCTTCCGGTACTATCAGGTTACTAATAGATGAGCAGAAAAAATATCTTGACATTAAAGCCTAAAAGCTTAGTAGAAATGAGTGCAATATTCCAAAAAAGAAAAGCAAAAGTTGTTTTGTTTTGTTTTTTTTCTCAAGACAGGATTTCTCTGTGTAGCTTTGGTGCCTGTCCTGGATCTCGCTCTTTAGACCAGGCTGGCCTCAAACTCATAGAGATCCATCTGGCTCTGTCTCCCGAGTGCTGGGATTAAAGTTGTGTGCCAACACTGCCCAGCCCAAAAGCTTTTTATTTAAAGTGCCCTAGCAAAGCAGTGAGCCACAGCTTCCTGTATTGTGTGTGTGTGTGTGTGTGTGTGTGTGTGTGTGTGTGTGTGTGTGTGTTTAAATGGAATAGGAATACATCACTTACCTCCTGCTCCATCCCATATAGTCTCCTTCCAACACCTCCTGTGTCCATTCCTCATCCCACTCTTAAGTTGATAACATTCTTCTTCTTTATTATTGTTGTTGTTGTGTGTGAGTGTATATACAAACATATAAATCAAACCTGCTGACTTTGTTTCGTTTCTGGTATGCATGTCGTTCCAGGACTAACAACACTGCATTCAAAAATCAATAAGGGGGTTCATTCCTGGGACAGGCTAGTTATTATTCTCCCAACAATCCTTAGTTGCCTATAATTCTTTGACTCAGAGTGGGTCTCTGAAAATTTCCCCCATCTCAGGTTAAGAAGGACATTGATATTGTCAATGTTTCAGACTTGTTTGCACAGTCAGCTCTAGGAAAGAACATTTATGTTTATACTTATATGAACACAGCATTCTACATTTGCACATATACATACATAAAAATAAAATACAAATCATAACAAATGACACAGATGTTAAAGTGTGAAAGGTGATGAAAAGATGAATAAAATGTAACATTTTCCATAATAGTCTAGTAAAATTTTATATTCAAGAAATATAAAAAATATTTATTTCATGCTTGACACTATGAAAATCACAGTGGGTATAATAATGGTTGACACAGATATATACTCTAATTTTGTGAAGAATACTGATGGGCAAATATTAAGAATGCTGCTAGAGTGTAACAAGAAATAGTAAATGAAGAAAAATAGAAATGTACAAAATGGAGACATTATTCTGTCTTTGTCCATTTTATTCCATGTTAACAAACAGTGGAGATAGACTTGGGAGTTTATAAACAAAGAAATTTTATTTGACTCACGTTTGTGGAGATGGGTAAGTCTAACAAGGGATTCTGTCTGATGAGATTCTTCTCATTTTGTGCCTTAAGAAAGACAGAAAGAAGTTTGGACACAAACTCAAAGATAGTTCACGCCTAAGACAATAGCATCTTCCACTCATGTCAGTGGTTCCTTCCAACTCTATCTTCCCTCAATGGTCTTACTTCCTGATACATGGTATTCCCATTTCAATGAGTTTTAGAAGAAGCATTCAAAGTGGTGCCGTGTAACAAAACATTTCCAGAGTTGTATAACTTCCTGCACTGGATGTGTGCATTGCTAGAGTAATCGCACTTTGGCTATGGCAAGCGAGTCAGCTGTTACATTCTGTAGCTCTTCTTCTCATGTATTTCATTCTTAGAATATCAATAGTCCTAGGTGTGTGTTATTAAAGCTACAGAAACAAATAAAATAGATCTGAGTCTTGGAAAATGAACAACAGTCATACTGACATTTCACTTATGAAAAATAATAATACTGGCCAAGCACAAAGAGGAAAAACATATGCAAATAAAAAATAACATATAAATTTAAGTAACCTTTTATTTTTCTAGAAAAGACTGTAAAATTACATGGTAAAGTGTTATGATTTGGTGGCACAGATGAACTGATAATGGGAAGGTATTTTTCAAATAAGTATGAAAACTTCTTCACAATGTCTTGAATTTTAGAAAAAGAGAACTAAAATCATGAAAGTTGGTACTTCTTGAAAAAAAAGCTTTCAGTGTGTAAGACTAAAGCATAGGAAGCAGGATAAGGTTATCTGACTATTTAAGATTTGAGAAGTGTTTGTGTAATACAGAGGAGAGTAGAGGATGTTGCCTGAGAATGTGTGCAAAGGAATGACGATCATGTTTGCCTTGTGAAGGATCACTCTGATATAGTGAGAAGGAACACAACAGATGATAAAAAGTCACAAAAAGTGGATTAAGTGACATAATTATATAATTCACATTTTACTTTCTTCTTCTTTTGTAGTTATCTAACTAGACCCTTAGATACATGTTCATATGTATGTATGCAAATATATATGTGTGAATGAATATATATGAATGAATGAATGGATGGATGGATGGATGGATGAATGAATGAAACAATGGTCCAAATATCCCACAGGGAGCTGGGGGAGGGGAATGGCTTGGCAGTTAAGAACAGCTCTGGGGGCTCTTACAGAAAATCTAGGTTCAGTTTACAGCGTCCACAAGGAGCTTCACATCCTCTGAACCTCTAGATCTAGGGAACATGATGCCCTTTTCTGGCCTCCATGGGTACTAGGCAGGCGCATGATGCACAGATACACATGAAACAAAAACAAGCAAAACTGGAAATAGTGCACAGTGTTAAAGTTACTTCATCACTGTGCCAGAAGACACCCATTGTATCTCAAATGGAAATCAGCTCTATTTTCTTCAATGGCATTCTATTTTTAACTGCCTTCCGATTTTCCTATCCCACTGTCCTGCTTATTCTACCTACAGAATATTAAAAAAATAAGACTTTTTTTTTAAATTTTGAAGGTCAGAATGCATCTCTTTTCACAAACCAAAGTGACAATAGTGTTGTGACTTGGTGCTGTTAAACAACTGTGTTAGTCGAAATGACAATTGACGACCAATAAAAATGTACAAAAAAAAACAGCTACAGCTAGTGATGAGGTGAGAGAAGCAGTCTAGTTAAACAAACTCTCCCCTAATGGAACAATATTGATAGTAGTTGACTTCAAGCACAACTTCCAGAGCATATTTGCTAAACCATTCACCCTTTCCTATCTCCTCTTCACCTTTCTCCTCTTCTCGGTGTCAGTATTACTGATGACTCACATGCTAAGCACAGAAGCCAAATATTATCCTTTATTGTATTCAGAAATGAAACTCAAGTTCTAACTAACTATATTATTTCTACTGATTTTTGTTACTAATGGCAACTTACAAGAATAATTGTGCAATATTGAATACTTGCACATGTCTAAAACATTACTATTCTGTAAACACTTTTTGTATGTAATTGAAATTTCTGAAAAAAAAATTCATAAGGTCTTTCTCTTCCTTTACCAACCTCATTTCTATATAGACATAAAACAACTAATTTTTCTAATAGTTTCCTTTGTTATCCTTCTGTTTCTTTTATTTTTCTTTGCATTGTCATTAATTTGTTGTTATTGATTCTTTTGTGCATTCAAAAAATCTTTCATGTATTTAATATTTACCAGATATTACGCATGAGGTTTTGGTTCATATTTGAAATGAAAGACATACTTATTTGTTTACTAGTTTATCTCCCATTATCTTAAATTCTAATGAAAATTTCAAAAGGTGTGATGAGTAAGAACACACAGAAACATTCAGTTTTCTTCTTTATTAGAGATGGAATCTTAATACAAGGAACAGGTTGACTTCAAATTTTCAATCTTCCTGTCTTAGCTTCAAACATATTGGTTTTGGTGGCCCTAATCACTGTTATAGCCTCAGTATTATGTGCTTGATAAATGCAAGAAATGTAAACATCACAGAAGCATTAAAAAAATAACCTCACCTGATGATGAATGAAAATCCAATTTGATTGGTTGAAGTTTTTAACCTTTCTGAGTATATTTTCCTGGCCTGCTAAGTAAAGTGAGTAGTTGGAATAAGACAGAGGTGGGAACAGAACCTAAGATACAGAATTTAGGTAGAAAGAAGACATATTGCAAATGGCCAAAGAAAGATGTAGACAGCATTACAAAACAAACTTGCATTTGATATTGGGAGATTTAGTGTTCCACAACCATATTATAAATTAGTTATGACGCTTTGTAACAAAAAATGCACTTAAGCCTATTAACATAGATATAGATACAGGTATGAATATATATATATATATATATATATATATATATATATATATATATATATTCATTAGTAAATACAATTCCTGGACTTTGGAAAGAAAATCTGCCCTAACAGTGGGTCTGTGCTTTGAATAATTCCTGTTGGATCACGTAGTAGGTCTGAATAAACTCTACATGGGACTTAGAACATTTGAGCTCATTCCTCACAACCCTGACTGTTGTGCACCACTGGCTCTTGACTTGTGTCTAGATTGGACAGAACTCATGTCTTTTGTGGAAACAAATGTCTAGCACTTGCATTTTCTACACTCAGTAATGTGGCTCATTTTGTACATATCTTTGGCTTATCATAGTAGTTAAATACTTAAACAAATGCTATATCAAACTTTCTAGAAAAAAAGGGCCAGCCCAGGCAGAAAATCAGTGAACAGACCCTTCAAATTCAAACTGCAGCTGTTCCCTGGGTCTCAAGCCTGCAACCACTGGCTAGCTGGGACACAGGAAAACTTCCAACTACACTTACCAGAATTTGTACTTTGTCAGGTTGCATTTCTTCATGAATTAAATTCTACATTTCTGTTTTTCTAAACATCTCTCACTAAAAAAGAATTTAGTTCCAATAACTATCCTCAAGTACCAGGATTGTGAGCATGAATTTTCTTGTTGGTTCTAGATTTTATTGGATTTAAAGACATTAATGGCTTCATTCCTGCTGTGGCAATGAACTTATATTTATGAGATTTCACTCTCAGATATACCTAGTCAAATACTTATAAGAGAAAGTTCTGTTGGTATCCAAGTATAGGATATCTGAAAATATTTTTTTCACCAAAGTAATGCATAAAATGCCAACAGCTCTCTGCTCATTATGTTTTCAAAATCGGGAAAGAAGAGTTTGAGCTTAGGAATTATCCTTTCCAGAGAGAACTATTCTATGATGACCTGAGAGCCTTTGGTTTTCCCTAAATAGACACTTATGTACTGTAGCTACAGAGCTGATGCTATTGAAAACTGAACTCAGAAACTCAGGCCCTGAGTAACTGAATTACAATAAAAATTGAAATTTCAAAATCACAGACAGAGTCCACTGCTAAAATGAGGAAATTGATTAAGAGTAAACTTAATCATTAAAGTTAGAATGAGAATGGGTAGAAGATTGTAGGAAGCTAGATTTAGCAAAACCTTAAATGTAATTTTTTTTTTTAACCAGAGAAGCCAACTTGCTATTCCTGTTTGTAGATTTTGATTCCTTACAAATTAAGCTGTGGAGATAAACTGTTTGAAAGGGCTACATGAAATAGTTACTTCTTTTGGTTGTGTGGAATATGAACTGAAATGTGGCTTGTAGTACAGATTTGCCTTGGTGTACTTAGGGGAAAATAGCTGAAGTTTTCTTAGAAATGAGCATATTAAAGTAGATTAGATACTCACATTTCCACATCTATGGACTGGAAAGATACACATTCCATCTTGACAGTGAAAGGAAACCTTTGGCTTCCCTTACGTGCTATGAGATCACCTTTCTCTACTGACCAGAACTTGTAGGGGACTTGCTACCACTAACCTGGAAAAATGTAAATGGTATATGTGTAATTGGTAATTGTATGACAGGGTTGGTAGGCCTAAGTAAGTAGGTTCCACTTGTCAATAGCAAGCTAAGAATGACAACATGAAAGATAGTTGAGTTAAGGCAACTCTCAGAACAGGGAGGCATGAGGGCACCTACCACACCAATGCTGTCCAGCTTATCATGATATTCCTATAATTAAGGTAAATGAAAAGGCTGCTCAGCTCTTTCTTGATTTGTATATGCATAAAAGTTCAAAGGAAATAAAAGAAACGGTGTAGCATGAATCATAAGAAAAGAGTTGGAGCTCTTCAATCAATTTCAATACTGGAGTCAGGTTGTAGACCTAGGATGTCATAAATTGGGAGATCAGATTCGCTTAAGCAAAGAGTACTATATACTGCCAAATTTTATAAGTTAAAGTTTTCATTCAGTTCTCTCTGAAGAGACTTGTCGACTTTCACTACAATATTAGTAAATTGGGAAAAAAATATTCAGATCTTGTAGGGATTATTGGATCGTGGCTCTGAACTGACATTGATTCCAGGAGACTTGAAACATTACTGCTTCACATTGTCAGAGGCTGTGGGGCTTAAAAAAGAAATGGAGTTTTGCCCAGATCAATCACAGAGAGGGTCATTTGTGCTCCTAAATCCATTCTGTCATGTTTCCCAGTTATGAAATGAATACAAGGAAAAGACATATTAAACAGTAAGAAAATCACCAGATTGGCTCCCTGATTGGAGAAGTAAAGGCTGCTATCATGAGAAACTTCAAGTAAAAGTCACTGGATTTTCTCTCACTAGAAAAATAGTAACCCAAAAGAAATATATAAGTCTTGAAGGAATTGCAGTGTTGAGTGTTTCTGTCAAACGTTAGGGAAACTCTGGGAAGAATGCTTCCATATTCTCATTCAACTACCATATTCTTTCTCTAGAGAACAGAAAATAATGTAGAGTGATATTCAACAGTTACACACCATATTCCAGAGAACACACATGTTTTGCTCAAGGAACAAAACTGCACTGTGTATACAAACTGCACCCGGTTAAAGTTAGTAAACCTACTGTCATTCTACATTATTCTCTATTTTGTAGAGGACACACTTTAAGACTACAACTTTGGTTTTGCACAGTGTCAAACATCATGAGTCCATACAAAAAATGCTCAGGGTGGGGATTATGCACAGACTCATCAATGTAGACTTCCACCCACCACATTTGACTTGTATATGGCAACAAAATTTCCTAACATCCAGGAGTAGAGCCAGTAACTGGTCTCCAAAATGGCACTATATTCTTTGAGAGCCTCAAGTTTAGAGTCTAGTGGACCATATGGAATGATTGCTATTATGGAAGGAAAAGTTTATGTTCTTGTTAAAATAGGTACGCTGGGTATACTCTGCCCTACATATATGGCAAACTTCTCTCAAAACTACCAACGGTGGACTTATTCAATGCCTATCCATCGACTCGTGGCATTCAATGCTTGTGAGGCAGGAATTCATGATGCATCAAATTAGACATGGCAGCTGGTTCATGTTAATGGAATTCACTGTTCTTACTCCACCATCCTGAAAGAATTGCCCCAATAGAACAGTACAATGGAGTTTTGAATACTCATAAAGAACACTTGAAAAGTAGAAAGACCTTGCAAACTGACATTAGTTTCTTCAGGAGCTTCTTTAGTTGTTCTAAATCAGCTTACAACATAAAAATATTGTCTCGTTCAAAACTTATTCACTTTGTTCCTCCTCAGGTCCACTAATCATGGGATGCTGCTATTGGTAGGGAAACCATCCGACAGTTTTCATATTTACAATTTTTTCTCTCTGTCCCTGAAATCTGTGTTCTACTGGACCTTATATCCAAAGGGAAGAATGGCTCCATCTAGACACACAGTAATCCCATTGAGTTGAATAGTGTGACTGGTACTGGCCTCCTTTTGGCTTCTCATATATCTATCTACATTGAAGGTGTTGGTGTGTTGAGTCAGTGATTGATCTTGACTGCCAATGATATAATAGAGTGATACAACACATCATTTGAAAAAGAGAAGTTCAAAAACATTGGAGGTCCCTTAAGATATCCTTTAGCATTACAATATAAAATGAGAGAGGGAAAAAAAAAAAGAAACTTAAAATGGCTCCTTTGTCAAGATTGAAGGTTGTGGTCCCCCTAGAGGTAAAGAACAACAGCCAGCTGAGATACTTTCTTAGCACAAAGTAGGTGCAGGCTTTGTAAGGCAGACAGTTGCTACCAAAGTGATAAAGCTTTAGTTCCACTAACTAGGAAAGTGGTTTGTGTAAGTATTTCTTACTTTTATTAATATTTTTGCATATTCAAATTCTTACATGCTGGGTGGTTGTGGCTCATGCCTTTAATCCCAGCACTCAGGAGGCAGAGCCAGGCAGATCTCTATGAGTTCAAGGCCAGCCTGGGCTACAGAATGAGTTCCACAATAGGCTCCAAAGCTACACAGAGCAACCCTGTCTATAAAAACAAACAAACAACAAACAAACAAAATCCTTACTTTTTCTAGCTTACACCCCTAAGATATGCAGTTTTATATCTTCTTAGGGTATTATTGCTGACTGCATTATACTATTAACTTATGAAATACAGAGGTGAGAAATGAACACAATTAGTTTGTTTCCTTTTTGGTGGAAAATTTAGTTTATTTTTGGGAAAATTGAATCATGTTAGATGCAATTATGACATTATTTTCTCCCTTAGGAGATAAAGCATGTTTTGATAGGGTGGTTGGAAGATGAGGTGTATATAGGTTTGACAAGTGATGACGTGATAGTTAATTTTAGATAACAACTACTTGACTTGGGAGTGATGGAAATGTGAACTAACATTCCCTGAAAATGTAACATGTATGTTGAAGATCCTGCAGATTGATTGACCAGTGAGAGCTTTATGGTCAATGTGAGTTTGAAAGCTGCAAATCCAAAGCCAGAATTATCCCAGACTCTTTTTATTAACTTTAGTAGTCATTTATAAAAACTGTATCTATCTGACATAATCTTTATAATTATGTCATAAAAAGGTTTAGAATGTATTGGCTTATCAGACCACTAGCTTCCACCAACACAAAAGTTATAGATGTCTTTGACTACCATCTAACCACTACAACAGAGATTTTCTGTTTGGTTATAGCCTGCCTACCTGTTTTCCACACTTGCATATTTTGTAAATACATTAACACACATCTGTAGTGGGTAGCCATTCCAGCTTGGATCTGGAAGTTCCAACCCCCATTGAGACTCTGGCAACTGTCACGCCTACGAGGCCGGGCGAGGGGAGGCGCCGGGGGACCCGAGAGCTGGATGGGCCAGCGCTCGCTCTGGGCGCTCTCTCGGTGCCGGGATGCTGACCAGTGCAGATTGACTGTGTAGAGCTCCGGAGAACACCGCTGGACTGCATTACACCTTCCCCAGACCCTGTGACCTACCCATTACTTAATTTGTGAGTTTCGCCATTAAATAAATATCCTTTTATCTACGTGGAATGGCCAAAATAATTTCTCCAATATCTGGCGCTCACGTGGGGCAAACTCCAAAGGCCTGGGCGGCTCCCGCCGTCTCCTCCCTAGCTGGCGGGTACCTAAACCCGCCTGCAAAGTTCCATATAACCAGGGAACACCTACACGGTTCCATTCCCGAAAAAGGGAGCAGCTAGTCCTATCTCAATTCCCTAGCTTAGCCCCAGACCAGCGAAAGAGGCAGGAGAGTGCTAGCTCTGATTTCCGCCATCTCCGCCATTCCGCCATCTCCCTCCGACCCCAGCCAAGATCGCCAGCAGGCCCTGTTTCGGAGCTGTACCAACGCCACCTGCTGGCTGAAAAGGGCTACTACACGAAAGGTAAGCATATTGTTTCAAGTAAAGGTACTTGATAATTTTACACCTTAAAATTGACTAACAAATTTTGAGTAATTCGTGTAATATGGCCGACAACATTACCTCACAAGAATTTAAAAACCTTTTTGCCTGTATGATGAATGACATCTTCCTGGAAATATACGACATTCCTAAGGCATATCTGGGCTATACCATTTTGGCATTCATCATAATAATTCACACAGTGTTCAAACACTGGTTTAAGAACAAAGATGAGTCATTATTGGGACTGATACAGGCTTTAAAAGATAGCAATGAAGGCTTAGAGAAAAAGATTCTCTCTCTGGAATCTGCTTTCAAAGATAGCAATGAAGGCTTAGAGAAAAGGATTCTTTCTCTAGAATCTGCTAATCAGGATTTACAAAACAGGCTTGTACCCAAAATTGATTTTATTGATAATAAATATTAATATTTAATGGATAGAACACTAACTCTCCAGAGTGAAGTTGTGGCTACTCAGACAGTATATAAGGAAGAAAGATTATCGTTAATTGATAGGATAAGGTCCATGGAATCATGTGTTTCTGAGGAACATAAAAACTTCTATGATTCCATGAGAAATATGGAGTCCCTTGCAAGAGAGGAGGTTCACTCCCTAGAAGAGACCCTAGGTGCTCGTTTGCAAGCCCTAGAAGAAACTCTCAGTAAACATGACAAGGGAACTAATAAGCAGAAGGTCAAGACCATAGAGGTTGTAACATCTCCAAATGGCTCTCATACAATGGCTTATCCTGTTATTGTCCATGAGAAGCCAGCAGATGACACACACCCCGAGCCATATATGACATATACATTACAACCAATTTCAACAAGGGACTTTAAAAATATAAAGGAAGCAGTAGTTACGTATGGGATACAATCCACATATGTAAAACAGATGTTAAATTCGTGGTCTACCTCACATAGAATCATTCCAGATGACTGGCATAAGTTAATTTCAGCTGTTCTAGAATATAGTCAGCAGTTACAGTGGAAAAGCTGGTTGAGAGAAGAGGCAAAAAATTTAGAACAACAAGGTAAAATCAGAGGTTTTGTGATCTCCCAAGATCAAATACTTGGTGAGGGATGTTTCGCTGACAGGAATGTACAAGCCACTTATGATGAGCATACAATATCCCTATGCCGTACAGCAGCTCTAAATGCTTGGGAAAAAATTCCAGAACCTGGAAAACCAACTGTGGTATACACAAAGATATTTCAGGGACCGCAGGAACCCTTCACTGATTTTTTACAAAGACTGAACAGAGCTATAACAAGAGCTGTGTCAGACAAAGAATTAAGAAAAGTATTAACTGAGTCCTTGGCATTCGACAATGCTAATGCAGAATGCAGAAGAATACTTACACCATTAAAGATCAGATCAGCTCCTTTGGAAGAATGGATTCAATATACTAATGGTGTTCAGTCTCTTAACTACAGTAATGAGGCTTGGATAGGAGAGACAAATCCCAGAGGTGAAAGAAGGCCCCGTGTTACCAAATGTTTTAAGTGTGGTACACCAGGTCATATAAGTAAAAACTGTACATGGGGTACTCCTAGAAGCAATACTCCTTCTAGGAATAGCCTAAACAGGAGACCCCAACCACCTCCTGGATTATGTAGAAGATGTGGCAAAGGCCGACATTGGACCAGTGAGTGCAGATCAAAAATAGATATACAAGGCAACCCTTTACTGGCGGGAAACGCCTCAGGGGGCCTCTTGCAGGCCCCCAAACCAAACGTAGTACGAACATTCCCTG